>NW_025726181.1:1664774-3113029 GCF_021461395.2 Schistocerca americana | reverse complement strand
CCTCGGGCACCTTATGGTCGTTCTCCTGTGAGTTTAGATTATCGAATCCGACGCAAAAATGATAGTTAATTGTAACGTTTAGGGCCTCCTAATGACGATGGAACACTCAAATTGCGTCGAGATTCAATACATCGTCCTCCAGCCGGCTTGTCTCCAAGGGGATATCGCTGATTCGGGCACCACATGGTCCTTTTCCGGTGATTCTACGTTTTCGAATCCGACGCAAAACTGCTAGTTAATTGTAACGTTCAGGGCCTCCTAAAGACGATGGAACACTCAAATTGCGTCGAGATTCAATACATCGGCCTCCAGCCGACTTGCCTCCAAGGGTCTGTTGCTGCCTCGGGCACCTTATGGTCGTTCTCCTGTGAGTTTAGATTATCGAATCCGACGCAAAAATGATAGTTAATTGTAACGTTTAGGGCCTCCTAATGACGATGGGACACTCAAATTGCGTCTAGATTCAATACATCGACCTCCAGCCGACTTGTCTCCAAGGGTCTGTTGCTGCCTCGGGCACCTTATGGTCGTTCTCCTGTGAGTCTAGATTTTCGAATCCGACGCATAAATGATAGTTGTTTGCAACGTTCAGGGACTCCTAAAGACGATGGAACACTCAAATTGCGTCGAGAATCTATACATCGACCTCCAGTCGACTTGTATCCAAGGGGATATTGCAGTCTCGTGCACCATATGATCCTTCTCCTGTTAGTAGATTTTCGAATCCGACGCTAAAATGATAGTTAACTGTAACGTTCAGGGCCTCCTAATGCCGATGGCACACTCAAATTGCGTCCAGAGTCAATACATCGACCTCCAGTCGGCTTGTATCCAAGGGGATATTGCAGTCTCGTGCACCATATGATCCTTCTCCTGTTAGTAGAATTTCGAATCCGACGCTAAAATGATAGTTAGTTGTAACGTTCAGGGCCTTGTAATGACGATGGAACACTCAAATTGCGTCGAGATTCAATACAACGGCCTCCAGCGGACTTGTCTCAAAGGGGATATTGCTGTCTCGAGCACAGTATGAACTTCTACTGTGAGTAGATTTTCGAATCCGACGCTATAATGTTTGTTAATTTTAACGTTCAGGACCTCCTAATGACGGTGGAACACTTAAATTGCGTCAAGAATCAATACATCGGCCTCCAGCCGACTTGTCTCCCAGGGTCTCTTGCTGCCTCGGGCACCTTATGGTCGTTCTCTTGTAAGTCTAGATTTTCGAGTCCGACGCAAAAATGATAGTTAATTGTAACGTTCAGGGCCTCCTAATGCCGATGGAACACTCAAATTGCGTCGAGATTTAATACATCGGCCTCCAGCCGACTTGTCTCCAAGGGTCTATTGCTGCCTCGGGCACCTTATGGTCGTTCTCCTGTGAGTCCAGATTTTCGAATCCGACGGAAAATAATAGTTAATTGTAACGTTCAGGGCCTTGTAATGACGATGGAACACTCAAATTGCGTCGAGATTCAATACATCGGCCTCCAGCCGACTTGTCTCCAAGGGTCTGTTGCTGCCTCGGGCACCTTATGGTCGTTCTCCTGTGAGTTTAGATTATCGAATCCGACGCAAAAATGATAGTTAATTGTAACGTTTAGGACCTCCTATTGACGATGGGACACTCAAATTGCGTCGAGATTCAATACATCGTACTCCAGCCGACTTGTCTCCATGGGGATATTACTGCCTCCGGCCTCTTATGTTCGCTCTCATGTGAGTCTAGATTATCGAATCCGACGCGAAACTGATTGTTAATTGTAACGTTCAGGGCTTCCTAATGACGATAGAACACTCAAATTGCCTCGAGATTCAATACATCGGCATTCAGCCGATTTGTCTCCAAGGGTCTATTGCTGCCTCTTGCACCTTATGGTCGTTCTCCTGTGAGTCTAGATTTTCGAATCCGACGCAAAAATGATAGTTAATTGTACCTTTCAGGGCCTTGTAATGACGATGGAACACTCAAATTGCGTCGAGATTCAATACATCGGCCTCCAGCCGACTTGTCTCCAAGGGTCTGTTGCTGCCTCGGGCACCTCATGGTCGTTGTCCTGTGAGTTTAGATTATCGAATCCGACGCAAAAATGATAGTTCATTGTAACGATTTGAGCTTCCTAATGACGATGGAACACTCAAATTGCGTCGAGAGTCAATACATCGACCTCCAGTCGACTTGTATCCAAGGGGATACTGCAATCTTGGGCACAATATGATCCTTCTCCTGTGAGTCTAGATTTTCGAATCCGACGCAAAAATGATAGTGAATTGTAACGTTCAGCGCCTCCTAATGACGATAGAAGACTCAAATTGCGTCGAGATTCAATACATCGTCCTCCAGCCGACTTGTCTCCAAAGGTCTATTGCTGCCTCGGCCACCACATGGTCCTTCTCCTGTGAGTCTAGATTTTCGAATCCGACGCAAAAATGATAGTGAATTGTAACGTTCAGGGCCACCTAATGACGATGGAACACTCAAATTGCGTCAAGAATCAATACATCGGTTTCCAGCCTACTTGTCTCCAAGGGTCTATTGCTGCCTCGGGCACTTTATGGTCGTTCTCCTGTGAGTCTAGTGTTTCGAATCCGACGCATAAATGATAGTTAATTGTTACGTTCAGGTACCCCTAAAGACGATGAAACACTCAAATTGCGTCGAGAGTCAATACATCGACCTCCAGCCGACTTGTATCCAAGGATATATTGCAGTCTCGTGCACCATATGATCCTTCTCCTGTTAGTAGATTTTCGAATCCGACGCTAAAATGATAGTTAACTGTAACGTTCAGGGCCTCCTAATGCCGATGGCACACTCAAATTGCGTCCAGAGTCAATACATCGACCTCCAGTCGGTTTGTATCCAAGGGGATATTGCAGTATCGTGCACCATATGATCCTTCTCCTGTTAGTAGAATTTCGAATCCGACGCTAAAATGATAGTTAATTGTAACGTTCAGGGCCTTGTAATGACGATGGAACACTCAAATTGCGTCGAGATTCAATACATCGGCCTCCAGCGGACTTGTCTCGAAGGGGATATTGCTGTCTCGAGCACAGTATGAACTTCTACTGTGAGTAGATTTTCGAATCCGACGCTAAAATGATTGTTAATTTTAACGTTCAGGACCTCCTAATGACGATGGAACACTCAAATTGCGTCAAGAATCAATACATCGGCCTCCAGCCGACTTGTCTCCCAGGGTCTATTGCTGCCTCGGGCACCTTATGGTCGTTCTCTTGTAAGTCTAGATTTTCGAGTCCGACGCAAAAATTATAGTTAATTGTAACGTTCAGGGCCTTGTAATGACGATGGAACACTCAAATTGCGTCGAGATTCAATACATAGGCCTCCAGCCGACTTGTCTCCAAGGGTCTGTTGCTGCCTCGGGCACCTTATGGTCGTTCTCCTGTGAGCTTAGATTATCGAATCCGACGCAAAAATGATAGTTAATTGTAACGTTTAGGGCCTCCTAATGACGATGGGACACTCAAATTGAGTCGATATTCAATACATCGTCCTCCAGCCGACTTGTCTCCATGGGGATATTACTGCCTCCGGCCTCTTATGTTCACTCTCATGTGAGTCTAGATTATCGAATCCGACGCGAAACTGATTGTTAATTGTAACGTTCAGGGCTTCCTAATGACGATGGAACACTCAAATTGCGTCGAGATTCAATACATCGGCCTCCAGCCGACTTGTCTCCAAGGGGATATCGCTGCCTCGGGCACCATATGGTCCGTCTCCGGTGATTCTACGTTTTCGAATCCGACGCAAAAATCATAGTTAATTGTAACATTCAGGGCCTCCTATTGGCGATGGAACACTCAAATTGCGTCGAGATCCAATACATCGACCACCAGCCGACTTGTCTCCAAGGGGATATTACTGCATCGGGCACCTTATGGTCGTTCTCCTGTGAGTGTAGATTTTCGAATCCGACGAAAAACTGATAGTTAATTGTAACATTCAGGGCCTCCTAATGACGATGGAACACTCATTTTGCGTCGAGAGTCAATACATCTTCCTCCAGCCGACTTGTCTACAAGGGGATATTGCTGCCTCGGGCTCCATGTAGTCCGTCTCCTGTGAGTCTAGATTTTCGAATCCGACGCAAAAATGATAGTTTATTGTTACGTTCAGGGCCTTCTAATGTCGATGGAACACTCAAATTGCGTCGAGATACAATACATCGGCCTCCAGCCGACTTGTCTCCAAGGGGATATCGCTGCCTCGGGCACCACATGGTCCGTCTCCGGTGATTCTACGTTTTCGAATCCGACGCAAAAATCATAGTTAATTGTAACGTTCCGGGCCTCCTAATGACGATGGAACACTCAAATTGCGTCGAGATTCAATAAATCGTCCTGCAGCCGACTTGTCTCCAAGGGTCTATTGCTGCCTCGGGCACCTTATGGTCGTTCTCCTGAGAGTCTAGATTTTCGAATCCGACGCGAAACTGATAGTTAACTGTAACGTTCAGGGCCTCCTAATGATGATGGAACACTCAAATTGAGTCGAGATTCAATACATCGGCCTCCAGCCGACTTGTCTCCAAGGGACTGTTGCTGCCTCGGGCACCTTATGGTCGTTCTCCTGTGAGTTTAGATTATCGAATCCGACGAAAAAATGATAGTTAATTGTAACGTTTAGGGCCTCCTAATGACGATGGGACACTCAAATTGCGTCGAGATTCAATACATCGTCCTCCAGCCGACTTGTCTCCAAGAGTCTAATGCTGCCTCGGGCACCGTGTGGTCGTTCCCCTGTGAGTCAACATTTTAGAATCCGACGCAAAACTGATAGTTAATTGTAACGTTCAGGGACTCCTAAAGACGATGGAACACTCAAATTGCGTCGAGAGTCAATACATCTTCCTCCTGCCGACTTGTCTACAAGGGGATATTGCTGTCTCGGGCACCATATGATCCTTCTCCTGTGAGTCTAGATTTTCGAATCCGACGCAAAAATGATAGTTAATTGTAACGTTTAAGGCCTTGTAATGACGATGGAACACTCAAGTTGCGTCGAGATTCAATACATCGGCCTCCAGCCTACTTGTCTCCAAGAGTCTGTTGCTGCCTCGGGCACCTTATGGTCGTTCTCCTGTGAGTTTAGATTATCGAATCCGACGCAAAAATGATAGTTCATTGTAACGTTTGAGGCCTCCTAATGACGATGGGACACTCAAATTGCGTCGGGATTCAATACATCGTAATCCAGGCGACTTGTCTCCAAGGGTCTAATGCTGCCTCGGTCACCTTATGGTCGTTCTCTTGTAAGTCTACATTTTCGAAACCGACGCTAAAATAATAGTTAATTGTAACGTTCAGGGCCTCCTAATGACGATGGAACTCTCAAATTGCGTCGAGATTCATTACATCGTCCTCCAGCTGATTTGTCTCCAAGGGGATATTGCTGCCTCGGGCACCAAATGGTCCGTCTCCTGTGAGTCTGGATTTTCGAATCCGACGCAAAAATGATAGTTAACTGTAACGTTCAGGGCCTTCTAATGACGATGGAACACTCAAATTGCGTCGAGATTCAATACATCGGCCTCCAGCCGACTTGTCTCCAGGGGATATCGCTGCCTCGGGCACCACATGGTCCGTCTCCTTTGATTCTACGTTTTCGAATCCGACGCAAAACTCATAGTTAATTGTAACGTTCAGGGCCTCCTAATGACGATGGAGCACACAAATTGAGTCGAGATTCAATACATCGGCCTCCAGATGACTTGTCTCCAAGGGTCTGAAGCTGCCTCGGGCACCTTATGGTCGTTCTCCTGTGAGTCTATATTTTCGAATCCGACGCATAAATGGTAGTTATTTGTAACGTTCAGGGACTCCTAAAGACGATGGAACACTCAAATTGCGTAGAGAATCTATACATTGACCTCCAGTGGACTTGTATCCAAGGGGATATTGCAGTCTCGTGCACCATATGATCCTTCTCCTGGTAGTAGATTTTCGATTCCGACGCTAAAATGATAGTTAACTGTAACGTTCAGGGCCTCCTAATGCCGATGGAACACTCAAATTGCGTCGAGATTCAATACATCGGCCTCCAGCCGACTTGTCTCCAATGGTCTATTTCTGCCTCGGGCACCAAATGGTCGTTCTCCTGTGAGTCTAGATTTTCGAATGCGACGCAAAACTCATAGTTAATTGTAACGTTCAGGGCCTCCTATTGGCGATGGAACACTCAAATTGCGTCGAGATTCAATACATCGACCTCCAGTCGCCTTGTAGATATTGCAGTCTCGTGCACCATATGATCCTTCTCCTGTTACTAGATTTTCGAATACGACGCTAAAATGATAGTTAACTGTAACGTTCAGGGCCTCCTAATGCCGATGGAACACTCAAATTGCGTCGAGATTCAATACATCGGCCTCCAGCCGACTTGTCTCCAAGGGTCTACTGCTGCCTCGGGCACCAAATGGTCGTTCTCCTGTGAGTCTCGATTTTCGAATCCGACGCAAAACTCATAGTTAAATGTAACGTTCAGGGCCTCCTATTGGCGATGGAACACTCAAATTACGTCCAGATTCAATATATCGGCCTCCAGCCGACTTGTCTCCAAGGGTCTGTTGCTGCCTTGGGCACCTTATGGTCGTTCTCCTGTGAGATTAGATTATCGAATCCGACGCAAAAATTATAGTTAATTGTAACGTTTAGGGCCTCCTAATGACGATGGAACACTAAAATTGCGTCGAGATTCAATACATCGGCCTTCAGCCGACTTGTCTCCAAGGGTCTGTTGCTGCCTCGGGCACCTTATGTTCGTTCTCCTGTGAGTTTAGATTATCGAATCCGACGCAAAAATGATAGTTAATTGTAACGTTTAGTGCCTCCTAATGACGATGGGACACTCAAATTGCGTCGAGATTCAATACATCGTCCTCCAGCCGACTTGTCTCCATGGGGATATTACTGCCTCCGGCCTCTTATGTTCCCAGTCATGTGAGTCTAGATTTTCGAATCCGACGCAAAACTCATAGTTAATTGTACCATTCAGGGCCTTGTAATGACGATGGAACAGTCAAATTGCGTCGAGATTCAATACATCGTCCTCCAGCCGACTTGCCTCCAAGGGTCTATTGCTGCCTCGGGCACCTTATGGTCGTTCTCCTGTGAGTCTAGATTTTCGAATCCGACGCTAAAATGATAGTTAATTGCAACGTTCAGGGCCTTCTAATGACGATGGAACACTCAAATTGCGTCGAGATTCAATACATCGACCTCCAGCCGACTTGGCTCCAAGGGGATATCGCTGCCTCGGGCACCACATGGTCCGTCTCCGGTGATTCTACGTTTTCGAATCCGACGCAAAACTCATAGTTAATTGTAACGTTCAGGGCCTCCTATTGGCGATGGAACACTCAAATTGCGTCGAGATTCAATACATCGACCTCCAGCCGACTTGTCTCCAAGGGTCTATTGCTGCCTCGGGCACCTTATGGTCGTTCTCCTGTGAGTCTAAATTTTCGAATCCGACGCAAAAATGATAGTTAAATGTAACGTTCAGGGCCTTGTATTGACGATGGAACACTCAAATTGAGTCGAGATTCAATACATCTGCCTCCAGCCGACTTGTCTCCAATGGTCTGTTGCTGCCTCGGGCACCTTATGGTCGTTCTCTTGTAAGTCTAGATTTTCGTATCCGACGCAAAAATGATAGCTCATTATAACGTTCAGGGCGATCTAATGACGATGGAACACTCAAATTGCGTCGATATTCAACACATCGGCCTCCAGTCGATTTGTCTCCAAGGGGTATATTGCTGTCTCGGGCACCGTATGAACTTCTCCTGTGAGTAGATTTTCGAATCCGACGCTAAAATGATTGTTAATTGTAACGTTCAGGGCCTTCTAATGACGATGGAACACTCAAATTGCGTCGAGATACAATACATCGGCCTCCAGCCGACTTGTCTCCAAGGGGATATCGCTGCCTCGGGCACCACATGGTCCGTCTCCGGTGATTCTACGTTTTCGAATCCGACGCAAAAATCATAGTTAATTGTAACGTTCCGGGCCTCCTAATGACGATGGAACACTCAAATTGCGTCGAGATTCAATAAATCGTCCTGCAGCCGACTTGTCTCCAAGGGTCTATTGCTGCCTCGGGCACCTTATGGTCGTTCTCCTGTGAGTCTAGATTTTCGAATCCGACGCGAAACTGATAGTTAACTGTAACGTTCAGGGCCTCCTAATGCCGATGGAACACTCAAATTGCGTCGAGATTCAATACATCGGCCTCCAGCCGACTTGTCTCCAAGGGACTGTTGCTGCCTCGGGCACCTTATGGTCGTTCTCCTGTGAGTTTAGATTATCGAATCCGACGAAAAAATGATAGTTAATTGTAACGTTTAGGGCCTCCTAATGACGATGGGACACTCAAATTGCGTCGAGATTCAATACATCGTCCTCCAGCCGACTTGTCTCCAAGGGTCTAATGCTGCCTCGGGCACCGTGTGGTCGTTCCCCTGTGAGTCAACATTTTAGAATCCGTCGCAAAACTGATAGTTAATTGTAACGTTCAGGGACTCCTAAAGACGATGGAACACTCAAATTGCGTCGAGAGTCAATACATCTTCCTCCTGCCGACTTGTCTACAAGGGGATATTGCTGTCTCGGGCACCATATGATCCTTCTCCTGTGAGTCTAGATTTTCGAATCCGACGCAAAAATGATAGTTAATTGTAACGTTTAAGGCCTTGTAATGACGATGGAACACTCAAGTTGCGTCGAGATTCAATACATCGGCCTCCAGCCTACTTGTCTCCAAGAGTCTGTTGCTGCCTCGGGCACCTTATGGTCGTTCTCCTGTGAGTTTAGATTATCGAATCCGACACAAAAATGATAGTTTATTGTAACGTTTAGGGCCTCCTAATGACGATGGGACACTCAAATTGCGTCGGGATTCAATACATCGTAATCCAGGCGACTTGTCTCCAAGGGTCTAATGCTGTCTCGGTCACCTTATGGTCGTTCTCTTGTAAGTCTACATTTTCGAAACCGACGCAAAAATAATAGTTAATTGTAACGTTCAGGGCCTCCTAATGACGATGGAACTCTCAAATTGCGTCGAGATTCAATACATCGTCCTCCAGCTGATTTGTCTCCAAGGGGATATTGCTGCCTCGGGCACCAAATGGTCCGTCTCCTGTGAGTCTGGATTTTCGAATCCGACGCAAAAATGATAGTTAACTGTAACGTTCAGGGCCTTCTAATGACGATGGAACACTCAAATTGCGTCGAGATTCAATACATCGGCCTCCAGCCGACTTGTCTCCAGGGGATATCGCTGCCTCGGGCACCACATGGTCCGTCTCCTTTGATTCTGCGTTTTCGAATTCGACGCAAAACTCATAGTTAATTGTAACGTTCAGGGCCTCCTAATGACGATGGAGCACACAAATTGAGTCGAGATTCAATACATCGGCCTCCAGATGACTTGTCTCCAAGGGTCTGAAGCTGCCTCGGGCACCTTATGGTCGTTCTCCTGTGAGTCTATATTTTCGAATCCGACGCATAAACGGTAGTTATTTGTAACGTTCAGGGACTCCTAAAGACGATGGAACACTCAAATTGCGTAGAGAATCTATACATCGACCTCCAGTGGACTTGTATCCAAGGGGATATTGCAGTCTCATGCACCATATGATCCTTCTCCTGGTAGTAGATTTTCGATTCCGACGCTAAAATGATAGTTAACTGTAACGTTCAGGGCCTCCTAATGCCGATGGAACACTCAAATTGCGTCGAGATTCAATACATCGGCCTCCAGCCGACTTGTCTCCAAGGGGATATCGCTGCCTCGGGCACCACATGGTCCGTCTCCGGTGATTCTACGTTTTCGAATCCGACGCAAAAATCATAGTTAATTGTAACGTTCCGGGCCTCCTAATGACGATGGAACACTCAAATTGCGTCGAGATTCAATAAATCGTCCTGCAGCCGACTTGTCTCCAAGGGTCTATTGCTGCCTCGGGCACCTTATGGTCGTTCTCCTGTGAGTCTAGATTTTCGAATCCGACGCGAAACTGATAGTTAACTGTAACGTTCAGGGCCTCCTAATGCCGATGGAACACTCAAATTGCGTCGAGATTCAATACATCGGCCTCCAGCCGACTTGTCTCCAAGGGACTGTTGCTGCCTCGGGCACCTTATGGTCGTTCTCCTGTGAGTTTAGATTATCGAATCCGACGAAAAAATGATAGTTAATTGTAACGTTTAGGGCCTCCTAATGACGATGGGACACTCAAATTGCGTCGAGATTCAATACATCGTCCTCCAGCCGACTTGTCTCCAAGGGTCTAATGCTGCCTCGGGCACCGTGTGGTCGTTCCCCTGTGAGTCAACATTTTAGAATCCGTCGCAAAACTGATAGTTAATTGTAACGTTCAGGGACTCCTAAAGACGATGGAACACTCAAATTGCGTCGAGAGTCAATACATCTTCCTCCTGCCGACTTGTTTACAAGGGGATATTGCTGTCTCGGGCACCATATGATCCTTCTCCTGTGAGTCTAGATTTTCGAATCCGACGCAAAAATGATAGTTAATTGTAACGTTTAAGGCCTTGTAATGACGATGGAACACTCAAGTTGCGTCGAGATTCAATACATCGGCCTCCAGCCTACTTGTCTCCAAGAGTCTGTTGCTGCCTCGGGCACCTTATGGTCGTTCTCCTGTGAGTTTAGATTATCGAATCCGACACAAAAATGATAGTTTATTGTAACGTTTAGGGCCTCCTAATGACGATGGGACACTCAAATTGCGTCGGGATTCAATACATCGTAATCCAGGCGACTTGTCTCCAAGGGTCTAATGCTGTCTCGGTCACCTTATGGTCGTTCTCTTGTAAGTCTACATTTTCGAAACCGACGCAAAAATAATAGTTAATTGTAACGTTCAGGGCCTCCTAATGACGATGGAACTCTCAAATTGCGTCGAGATTCAATACATCGTCCTCCAGCTGATTTGTCTCCAAGGGGATATTGCTGCCTCGGGCACCAAATGGTCCGTCTCCTGTGAGTCTGGATTTTCGAATCCGACGCAAAAATGATAGTTAACTGTAACGTTCAGGGCCTTCTAATGACGATGGAACACTCAAATTGCGTCGAGATTCAATACATCGGCCTCCAGCCGACTTGTCTCCAGGGGATATCGCTGCCTCGGGCACCACATGGTCCGTCTCCTTTGATTCTGCGTTTTCGAATTCGACGCAAAACTCATAGTTAATTGTAACGTTCAGGGCCTCCTAATGACGATGGAGCACACAAATTGAGTCGAGATTCAATACATCGGCCTCCAGATGACTTGTCTCCAAGGGTCTGAAGCTGCCTCGGGCACCTTATGGTCGTTCTCCTGTGAGTCTATATTTTCGAATCCGACGCATAAATGGTAGTTATTTGTAACGTTCAGGGACTCCTAAAGACGATGGAACACTCAAATTGCGTAGAGAATCTACACATCGACCTCCAGTGGACTTCTATCCAAGGGGATATTGCAGTCTCATGCACCATATGATCCTTCTCCTGGTAGTAGATTTTCGATTCCGACGCTAAAATGATAGTTAACTGTAACGTTCAGGGCCTCCTAATGCCGATGGAACACTCAAATTGCGTCGAGATTCAATACATCGGCCTCCAGCCGACTTGTCTCCAATGGTCTATTTCTGCCTCGGGCACCAAATGGTCGTTCTCCTGGGAGTCTAGATTTTCGAATTCGACGCAAAACTCATAGTTAATTGTAACGTTCAGGGCCTCCTATTGGCGATGGAACACTCAAATTGCGTCGAGATTCAATACATCGACCTCCAGCCGACTTGTCTCCAAGGGTCTGTTGCTGCCTCGGGCACCTTATGGTCGTTCTCCGGTGAGTCTAGATTTTCGAATCCGACGCAAAAATGATAGTATGTTATAACGTTCAGGGCGACCTAATGACGATGTAACACTCAAATTGCGTCGATATTCAATACATCGGCCTCCAGTCGATTTGTCTCCAAGGGGTATATTGCTGTCTCGAGCACCGTATGAACTTCTCCTGTGAGTAGATTTTCGAATCCGACGCTAAAATGATTGTTAATTGTAACGTTCAGGGCCTCCTAATGACGATGGATCACTCAAATTGCGTCAAGAATCAATACATCGGTTTCCAGCCAACTTGTCTCCAAGGGTCTATTGCTGCCTCGGGCACCTTATGGTCGTTCTCCTGTGAGTCTAAATTTTCGAATCCGACGCATAAATGATAGTTAATTGTAACGTTCAGGGACTCCTAAAGACGATGGAACACTCAAATAGCGTCGAGAGTCAATACATCGACCTCCAGTCGACTTGTAGATATTGCAGTCACGTGCACCGTATGATCCTTCTCCAGTTAGTAGATTTTCGAATACGACGCTAAAATGATAGTTAACTGTAACGTTCAGGGCCTCCTAATGCCGATGGAACACTCAAATTGCGTCGAGATTCAATACATCGGCCTCCAGCCGACTTGTCTCCAAGGGTCTATTGCTGCCTCGGGCACCAAATGGTCGTTCTCCTGTGAGTCTCGATTTTCGAATCCGACGCAAAACTCATAGTTAAATGTAACGTTCAGGGCCTCCTATTGGCGATGGAACACTCAAATTACGTCCAGATTCAATACATCGGCCTCCAGCCGACTTGTCTCCAAGGGTCTGTTGCTGCCTTGGGCACCTTATGGTCGTTCTCCTGTGAGTTTAGATTATCGAATCCGACGCAAAAATTATAGTTAATTGTAACGTTTAGGGCCTCCTAATGACGATGGAACACTAAAATTGCGTCGAGATTCAATACATCGGCCTTCAGCCGACTTGTCTCCAAGGGTCTGTTGCTGCCTCGGGCACCTTATGTTCGTTCTCCTGTGAGTTTAGATTATCGAATCCGACGCAAAAATGATAGTTAATTGTAACGTTTAGGGCCTCCTAATGACGATGGGACACTCAAATTGCGTCGAGATTCAATACATCGTCCTCCAGCCGACTTGTCTCCATGGGGATATTACTGCCTCCGGCCTCTTATGTTCCCAGTCATGTGAGTCTAGATTTTCGAATCCGACGCGAAACTGATTGTGAATTGTAACGTTCAGGGCTTCCTAATGACGATGGAACACTCAAATTGCCTCGAGATTCAATACATCGGCATTCAGCCGATTTGTCTCCAAGGGTCTATTGCTGCCTCGGGCACCTTATGGTCGTTCTCCTGTGAGTCTAGATTTTCGAATCCGACGCAAAACTCATAGTTAATTGTACCATTCAGGGCCTTGTAATGACGATGGAACAGTCAAATTGCGTCGAGATTCAATACATCGTCCTCCAGCCGACTTGTCTCCAAGGGTCTATTGCTGCCTCGGGCACCTTATGGTCGTTCTCCTGTGAGTCTAGATTTTCGAATCCGACGCAAAAATGATAGTTAATTGCAACGTTCAGGGCCTTCTAATGACGATGGAACACTCAAATTGCGTCGAGATTCAATACATCGACCTCTAGCCGACTTGTCTCCAAGGGGATATCGCTGCCTCGGGCACCACATGGTCCGTCTCCGGTGATTCTACGTTTTCGAATCCGACGCAAAACTCATAGTTAATTGTAACGTTCAGGGCCTCCTATTGGCGATGGAACACTCAAATTGCGTCGAGATTCAATACATCGACCTCCAGCCGACTTGTCTCCAAGGGTCTTTTGCTGGCTCGGGCACCTTATGGTCGTTCTCTTGTAAGTCTAGATTTTCGTATCCGACGCAAAAATCATAGCTCATTATAACGTTCAGGGCGATCTAATGACGATGGAACACTCAAATTGCGTCGATATTCAATACATCGGCCTCCAGTCGATTTGTCTCCAAGGGGTATATTGCTGTCTCGGGCACCGTATGAACTTCTCCTGTGAGTAGATTTTCGAATCCGACGCTAAAATGATTGTTAATTGTAACGTTCAGGGCCTCCTAATGACGATGGAACACTCAAGTTGCGTCAAGAATCAATAAATCGGTTTCCAGCCGACTTGTCTCCAAGGGTCTATTGCTGCCTCGGGCACCTTATGGTCGTTCTCCTGTGAGTCTAGATTTTCGAATCCGACGCATAAATGATAAATAATTGTAACGTTCAGGGCCTCCTAATGCCGATGGACCACTCAAATTGCGTCGTGATTCAATACATCGGCCTCCAGCCGACTTGTCTCCAAGGGTCTGTTGCTGCCTCGGGCACCTCATGGTCGTTCTCCTGTGAGTTTAGATAATCGAATCCGACGCCAAAATGATAGTTAATTGTAACGTTTAGGGCCTCCTAAGTACGATGGGACACTCAAATTGCGTCGAGAGTCAATACATCGACCTCCAGTCGACTTGTATCCAAGGGGATATTGCAGTCACGTGCACCATATGATCCTTCTCCTGTTAGTTGATTTTCGAATCCGACGCTAAAATGATAGTTAACTGTAACGTTCAGGGCCTCCTAATGCCGATGGAACACTCAAATTGCGTCGAGATTCAATACATCGGCCTCCAGCCGACTTGTCTCCAAGGGTCTATTGCTGCCTCGGGCACCTTATGGTCGTTCTCTAGTAAGTCTAGATTTTCGAATCCGACGCAAAAATGATAAATAATTGTAACGTTCAGGGCCTCCTAATGCCGATGGAACACTCAAATTGCGTCGAGATTCAATACGTCGGCCACCAGCCGACTTGTCTCCAAGGGTCTGTTGCTGCCTCGGGCACCTCATGGTCGTTCTCCTGTGAGTTTAGATTATCGAATCCGACGCAAAAATGATAGTTAATTGTAACGTTTAGGGCCTCCTAAGTACGATGGGACACTCAAATTGCGTCGAGATTCAATACATCGTCCTCCAGCCGACTTGTCTCCTTGGGGATATTACTGCCTCCGGCCTCTTATGTTCGCTCTCATGTGAGTCTAGATTTTCGAATCCGACGCGAAACTGATTGTTAATTGTAACGTTCAGGGCTTCCTAATGACGATGGAGCACTCAAATTGCCTCGAGATTCAATACATCGGCAATCAGCCGATTTGTCTCCAAGGGTCTATTGCTGCCTCGGGCACCCTATGGTCGTTCCCCTGTGAGTCAACATTTTAGAATCCGACGCATAAATGATAGTTAATTGTAACGTTCAGGGACTCCTAAAGACGATGGAACCCTCAAATTGCGTCGAGAGTCAATACATCGACCTCCAGTCGACTTGTATCCAAGGGGATATTGCAGTCTCGGTCACAATATGCTCCTTCTCCTGTGAGTCTAGATTTTCGAATCCGACGCAAAAATGATAGTTAATTGTAACGTTCAGGGCCTCCTAATGCCGATGGAACACTCAAATTGCGTCGAGATTCAATACATTGTCCTCCAGCCGACTTTTCTCCAAGGGTCTTTTGCTGCCTCGGCCACCTTATGGTCGTTCTCCTGTGAGTCTAGATTCTCGAATCCGACGCAAAAATGATAGTTAATTGTAACGTTCAGGGCCTTGTAATGACCATGGAACACTCAAATTGCGTCGAGATTCAATACATCGGCCTCCAGCCGACTTGTCTCCTAGGGTCTGTTGCAGCCTCGGGCACCTTATGGTCGTTCTCCTGTGAGTTTAGATTATCGAATCCGACGCAAAAATGATAGTTAATTGTAACGTTCAGGGCCTCCTAATGACGATAGAAGACTCAAATTGCGTCGAGATTCAATACATCGTCCTCCAGCCGATTTGTCTCCAAGGGGATATTGCTGCCTCGGGCACCAAATGGTCCGTCTGCTGTGAGTCTAGATTTTCGAATCCGACCAAAAACTGATAGTTAATTGTAACATTCAGGGCCTCCTAATGACGATGGAACACTCAAATTGCGTCGCGATCCAATACATCGTCCTCCAGCCGACTTGTCTCTAATGGGATATTACTGCCTCCGGCCTCTTATGTTCGCTCTCATGTGAGTCTAGATTTTCGAATCCGACGCGAAACTGATTGGTAATTGTAACGTTCAGGGCCTCCTAATGACTATGGAACACTCAAATTGCGTCGAGATTCAATACATCGACCTCCAGTCGCCTTGTATCCAAGGGGATATTGCAGTCTCGTGCACCATATGATCCTTCTCCTGTTAGTAGATTATCGAATCCGACGCTAAAATGATAGTTAACTGTAAGGTTCAGGGCCTCCTAGTGCCCATGGAACACTCAAATTGCGTCGAGATTCAATACATCGGCCTCCAGCCGACTTGTCTCCAAGGGGATATTGCTGCCTCGGGCACCTTATGGTCGTTCTCTTGTAAGTCTAGATTTTCGAATCCGACGCAAAAATGATAGTTAATTGTAACGTTCAGGGCCTCCTAATGACGAAGGAACTCTCAAATTGCGTCGAGATTCAATACATCGTATTCCAGCCGACTTGTCTCCAAGGGTCTATTGCTGCCTCGGGTACCGTATGGTCGTTCTCCTGTGAGTCTAGATTTTAGAATCCGACGCAAAAATGATAGTTAATTGTAACGTTCAGGGCCTCCTAATGACGATGGAACACTGAAATTGCGTAAAGAATCAATACTTCGGTTTCCAGCCGACTTGTCTCCAAGGGTCTATTGCTGCCTCGAGCACCGTATGAACTTCTCCTGTGAGTAGATTTTCGAATCCGACGCATAAATGATAGTTAATTGTAACGTTCAGGGCCACCTAATGACGATGGAACACTCAAATTGAGTCGACAGTCAATACATCGACCTCCAGTCGACTTGTATCCAAGGGGATACTGCAGTCTCGTGCACCATATGATCCTTCTCCTGTTAGTAGATTTTCGAATCCGACGGTAAAATGATAGTGAATAGTAACGTTCAGCGCCTCCTGATGACGATAGAACTCTCAAATTGCGTCGAGATTCAATACATCGGCCTACAGCCGACTTGTCTCCAAGGGTCTGTTGCTGCCTCGGGCACCTTATGGTCGTTCTCCTGTGAGTTTAGATTATCGAATCCGACGCAAAAAGGATAGTTAATTGTAACGTTTAGGGCCTCCTTATGACGATGGGACACTCAAATTGCGTCGAGATTCAATACATCGTCCTCCAGCCGACTTGTCTCCAAGGGGATATTGCTGTCTCGGGCACAATATGATCCTTCTCCTGTGAGTCTAGATTTTCGAATCCGACGCATAAATGATAGTGAATAGTAACGTTCAGCGCCTCCTGATGACGATAGAACTCTCAAATTGCGTCGAGATTCGATACATCGTCCTCCAGCTTATTTGTCTCCAAGGCGATATTGCTGCCTCGGGCACCAAATGCTCCGTCTCCTGTGAGTCTGGATTTTTGAATCCGACCCAAAAATGATAGTTTATTGTAACGTTCAGGGCCTTGTAATGACGATGGAGCACTCAAATTGCGTCGAGATTCAATACATCGGCCTCCAGCCGACGTGTCTCCAAGGGTCTATTGCTGCCTCGGGCACCTTATGGTCGTTCTCCTGTGAGTTTAGATTTTCGAATCCGACGCAAAAATGATAGTTAATTGTAACGTTTAGGGCCTCCTAATGACGATGGAACACTCAAATTGCGTCGCTATTCAATACATCGGCCTCCAGTCGATTTGTCTCCAAGGGGTATACTGCTGTCTCGAGCACCGTATGAACTTCTCCTGTGAGTAGATATTCGAATCCGACGCGAAACTGATAGTTAATTGTAATGTTTAGGGCCTCATAATGACGATGGAACACTCAAATTGCGTCGAGATTCAATACATCGGCCTCCAGCTGATTTGTCTCCAAGGGGATATTGCTGCCTCGGGCACCAAGTGGTCCGTCTCCTGTGAGTCTGGATTTTTGAATCCGACGCGAAACTGATAGTTAATTGTAACGTTCAGGGCCTCCTAATGACGATGGAACACTCAAATTGCGTCGCGATCCAATACATCGTCCTCCAGCCGACTTGTCTCCAAGGGTCTAATGCTGCCTCGGGCACCATATGGTCCTTCTCTTGTAAGTCTAGATTTTCGAATCCGACGCAAAAATGATAGTTAATTGTAACGTTCAGGGCCTCCGAATGACGATGGAACACTCAAATTGCGTCAAGAATCAATACATCGGTTTCCAGCCGACTTGTCTCCAAGGGTCAATTGCTGCCTCGAGCACCGTATGAACTTCTTCTCGTGTGTGTAGATTTTCGAATCCGACGCATAAATGATAGTTAATTGTAACGTTCAGGGCCACCTAATGACGATGGAACACTCAAATTGAGTCGAGAGTCAATACATCGACCTCCAGTCGACTTGTATCCAAGGGGATATTGCAGTCTCGTGCACCATATGATCCTTCTCCTGTTAGTAGATTTTCGAATCCGACGCTAAAATGATAGTTAACTGTAACGTTCAGGGCCTCCTAATGACGATGGAACACTCAAATTGCGTCGAGATTCAATACATCGGCCTCCAGCGGACTTGTCTCGAAGGGGATATTGCTGTCTCGGGCACCATATGATCCTTCTCCTGTGAGTCTAGATTTTCGAATCCGACGAAAAACTGATAGTTAGTTGTAACATTCAGGGCCTCCTAATGACAATGGAACACTGAAATTGCGTCGCGATCCAATACATCGTCCTCCAGCCGACTTGTCTCCAAGGGTCTAATGCTGCCTCGGGCACCTTATGGTCGTTCTCTTGTAAGTCTAGATTTTCGAATCCGACGCAAAAATGATAGTTAATTGTAACGTTCAGGGCCTCCTAATGACGATGGAACTCTCAAATTGCGTCGAGATTCAATACATCGTCCTCCAGCCGACTTGTCTCCAAGGGTCTATTGCTGCCTCGTCCACCTTATGGTCGTTCTCCTGTGAGTCTAGATTTTCGAATCCGACGCAAAAATGATAGTTAATTGTAACGTTCAGGGCCTTCTAATGACGATGGAACACTCAAATTGCGACGAGATTCAATACATCGGCCTCCAGCTGACTTGTCTCCAAGGGTCTAATGCTGCCTCGGGCACCACATGGTCCTTCTCCTGTGAGTCTAGATTTTCGAATCCGACGCATAAATGATAGTTAATTGTAACGTTCAGGGACTCCTAAAGACGATGGAACACTCAAATTGCGTCGAGATTCAATAAATCGGCCTCCATCCGACTTATCTCCAAGGGGATATTGCTGTCTCGGGCACAATACGATCCTTCTCCTGTGAGTCTAGATTTTCGAATCCGACGCAAAAATGATAGTGAATTGTAACGTTCAGCGCCTCCTACTGACGATAGAAGACTCAAATTGCGTCGAGATTCAATACATCGTCCTCCAGCCGATTTGTCTCCAAGGGGATATTGCTGCTTCGGGCACCAAATGGTCCGTCTGCTGTGAGTCTAGATTTTCTAATCCGTCGAAAAACTGATAGTTAATTGTAACATTCAGGGCGACCTAATGACGATGGAACACTCAAATTGCGTCAAGAATCAATACATCGGTTTCCAGCCGACTTGTCTCCAAGGGTCTATTGCTGCCTCGGGAACCTTATGGTCGTTCTCCTGTGAGTTTAGATTTTCGAATCCGACGCGAAACTGATAGTTAGTTGCAAGTTTTAGGGCCTCCTAATGACGATGGAAAACTCAAATTGCGTCGAGATTCAATACATCGGCCTCCAGCGGACTTGTCTCCAAGGGGATATTGCTGTCTCGAGCACCGTATGAACTTCTCCTGTGAGTAGATTTTCGAATCCGACGCATAAATGATAGTTAATTGTAACGTTCAGGGCCTTCTAATGACGATGGAACACTCAAATTGCGTCGAGATTCAATACATCGGCCTCCAACCGACTTGTCTCCAAGGGTCAATAGCTGCCTCGGGCACCGAATGGTCGTTTCCCTGTGAGTCAACATTTTAGAATCCGACGCAAAACTGATAGTTAAATGTAATGCCCAGGGCCTCTTAATGACGATGGAACACTCAAATTGCGTCGAGAGTCAATACATCTTCCTCCAGCCGACTTGTCTACAAGGGGATATTGCTGCCTCGGGCTCCATGTGGTCCGTCTCCTGTGAGTCCAGATTTTCGAATCCGACGCGAAACTGATAGTTAATTGTAAGGTTCAGGGCCGCCTAATGATGATAGAACACTCAAATTGCGTAGAGATTCAATACATAGGCCTCCAGCGGATTTGTCTCCAAGGGGATATTGCTGTCTCGGGCACCATATGATCCTTCTCCTGTGAATCTAGATTTTCGAATCCGACCCAAAAATGATAGTGAATAGTAACGTTCAGCGCCTCCTGATGACGATAGAACTCTCAAATTGCGTCGAGATTCGATACATCGTCCTCCAGCTTATTTTTCTCCAAGGGGATATTGCTGCCTCGGGCACCAAATGGTCCGTCTCCTGTGAGTCTGGATTTTTGAATCCGACCTAAAAATGATAGTTAATTGTAACGTTCAGGGCCTTGTAATGACGATGGAACACTCAAATTGCGTCGATATTCAATACATCGGCCTCCAGTCGATTTGTTTCCAAGGGGTATATTGCTGTCTCGAGCACCGTATGAACTTCACCTGTGAGTAGATTTTCGAATCCGACGCGAAACTGATAGTTAATTGTAAGGTTTAGGGCCTCCTAATGACGATGGAACACTCAAATTGCGTCGAGATTCAATACATCGGCCTCCAGCCAACTTGTATCCAAGGGGCTATTTTAGTCTCGTGCACCATATGATCCTTCTCCTGTTAGTAGATTTTCGAATCCGACGCTAAAATGATAGTTAACTGTAACGTTCAGGGCCACCTAATGCCGATGGAACACTCAAATTGCATCGAGATTCAATACATCGGCCTCCAGCCGACTTGTCTCCAAGGGGATATTGCTGCCTCGGGCACCTTATGGTCGTTCTCCTGTGAGTTTAGATTATCGAATCCGACGCAAAAATGATAGTTAATTGTAACGTTTAGGGCCTCCTAATGATGATGGAACACTCAAATTGCGTCGAGAATCAATACATCGGCCTCTAGCCGACTTGTCTCCAAGGGTCTATTGCTGCCTCGGGCAACTTATGGTCGTTCTCCTGTGAGTTTAGATTATCGAATCCGACGCAAAAATGATAGTTAATTGTAACGTTTAGGGCCTTGTAATGACGATGGAACACTCAAATTGCGTCGAGATTCAATACATCGGCCTCCAGCCGACTTGTCACCAAGGGTGTGTTGCTGCCTCGGGCACCTTATGGTCGTTCTCCTGTGAGTTTAGATTATCGAATCCGACGCAAAAATGATAGTTAATTGTAACGTTCAGGGACTCCTAAAAACGATGGAACACTCAAATTGCGTCGATATTCAATACATCGGCCTCCAGTCGATTTGTCTCCAAGGGTTATATTGCTGTCTCGAGCACCGTATGAACTTCTCCTGTGAGTAGATTTTCGAATCCGACGCTAAAATGATAGTTAATTGTAACGTTCAGGGCCTCCTAATGCCGATGGAACACTCAAATTGCGTCGAGATTCAATACATCGGCCTCCAGCCGACTTGTCTCCAAGGGTCTATTGCTGCCTCGGGCACCTTATGATCGTTCTCCTGTGAGTCTAGATTTTCGAATCCGACGCAAAAATGATAGTTTATTGTAACGTTCAGGGCCTTCTAATGACGATGGAACACTCAAATTGCGTCGAGATTCAATACATCGGCCTCCAACCGACGTGTCTCCAAGGGTCCATTGCTGCCTCGGGCACCTTATGGTCGTTCTCCTGTGAGTTTAGATTATCGAATCCGACGCAAAAATGATAGTTAATTGTAACGTTCAGGGCCTCCTAAAGCCGATGGAACACTCAAATTCCGACGAGATTCAATACATCGGCCTCCAGCCGACTTGTCTCCAAGGGTCTATTGCTGCAACGGGCACCTTATGGTCGTTCTCCTGTGAGTCTAGATTTTCGAATCCGACGCAAAAATAATAGTTAATTGTAACGTTCAGGGCCTTGTAATGACGATGGAACACTCAAATTGCGTCGAGATTCAATACATCATACTCCAGCCGACTTGTCTCCAAGGATCTATTGCTGCCTCGGGCACCTTATGGTGGTTCTCCTGTGAGACTAGATTTTCGAATCCGACGCGAAACTGATGGTTAATTGTAAGGTTCAGGGCCTCCTAATGATGATGGAACACTCAAATTGCGTCGCGATCCAATACATCGACCTCCAGCCGACTTGTCTCCAAGGGTCTACTGCTGCCTCGGGCACCTTATGGTCGTTCTCCTGTGAGTCTAGATTTTCGAATCCGACGCAAAAATGATAGTTAATTGTAACGTTCAGGGCCTTGTAATGACGATGGAACACTCAAATTGCGTCGAGATTCAATACATCGGCCTCCAGCCGACTTGTCTCCAAGGGGATATTGCTGCCTCGGGCACCTTATGGTCGTTCTTATGTGAGTTTAGATTATCGAATCCGACGCAAAAATGATAGTTAATTGTAACGTTTAGGGCTTTGTAATGACGATGGAACACTCAAATTGCGTCGAGATTCAATACATCGGCCTCTAGCCGACTTGTCTCCAAGGGGATATTGCTGTCTCGAGCACCGTATGAACTTCTCCTGTGAGTAGATTTTCGAATCCGACGCATAAATGATAGTTAATTGTAATGTTCATGGACTCCTAAAGACGATGGAACACTCAAATTGCGTCGAGAGTCAATACATCGACCTCCAGTCGACTTGTATCCAAGGGGACATTGCAGTCTCGTGCACCATATGATCCTTCTCCTGTGAGTCTAGATTTTCGAATCCGACGCATAAATGATAGTTAATTGTAACGTTCAGGGACTCCTAAAGACGATGGAACACTCAAATTGCGTCGAGATTCAATAAATCGGCCTCCATCCGACTTGTCTCCAAGGGGATATTGCTGTCTCGGGCACAATATGATCCTTCTCCTGTGAGTCTAGATTTTCGAATCCGACGCAAAAATGATAGTGAATTGTAACGTTCAGCGCCTCCTACTGACGATAGAAGACTCAAATTGTGTCGAGATTCAATACATCGTCCTCCAGCCGATTTGTCTCCAAGGGGATATTGCTGCTTCGGGCACCAAATGGTCCGTCTGCTGTGAGTCTAGATTTTCTAATCGGTCGAAAAACTGATAGTTAATTGTAACATTCAGGGCGACCTAATGACGATGGAACACCCAAATTGCGTCGAGATTCAATACATCGGCCTCCAGCCGACTTGTTTCCAAGGGGTATATTGCTGCCTCGGGCACCTTATGGTCGTTCTCCTGTGAGTTTAGATTATCGAATCTGACGCAAAAATGATATTTAATTGTAACATTCAGGGCCTCCTAATGACGATGGAACACTCAAATTGCGTCGAGATTCAATACATCGGCCTCCAGCGGACTTGTCTCCAAGGGGATATTGCTGTCTCGAGCACCGTATGAACTTCTCCTGTGAGTAGATTTTCGAATCCGACGCATAAATGATAGTTAATTGTAACGTTCAGGGCCTTCTAATGACGATGGAACACTCAAATTGCGTCGAGATTCAATACATCGGCCTCCAGCCGACTTGTCTCCAAGGGTCTATTGCTGCCTCGGGCACCTTATGGTCGTTCTCCTGTGAGTTTAGATTTTCGAATCCGACGAAAAACTGATAGTTAATTGTAACATTCAGGGCCTCCTAATGACGATGGAATACTCATTTTGCGTCGCGATCCAATACATCGTCCTCCAACCGACTTGTCTCCAAGGGTCAATAGCTGCCTCGGGCACCGAATGGTCGTTTCCCTGTGAGTCAACATTTTAGAATCCGACGCAAAACTAATAGTTAAATGTAATGCTCAGGGCCTCTTAATGACAATGGAACACTCAAATTGCGTCGAGATTCAATACATAGGCCTCCAGCGGACTTGTCTCCAAGGGGATATTGCTGTCTCGAGCACCGTATGAACTTCTCCTGTGAGTAGATTTTCGAATCCGACGCATAAATGATAGTTAATTGTAATGTTCAGGGACTCCTAAAGACGATGGAACACTCAAATTGCGTCGAGAGTCAATACATCGACCTCCAGTCGACTTGTATCCAAGGGGACATTGCAGTCTCGTGCACCATATGATCCTTCTCCTGTGAGTTTAGATTATCGAATCCGACGCAAAAATGATAGTTAATTGTAACGTTCAGGGACTCCTAAAGATGATGGAACACTCAAATTGCGTCGAGAGTCAATACATCGCCCTCCAGTCGACTTGTATCCAAGGGTCTATTGCTGCCTCGGGCACCTTATGGTCGTTCCACTGTGAGTCTAGATTTTCGAATCCGACGCAAAAATGATAGTTAGTTGTAACGTTCAGGGCCTTGTAATGACGATGCAACACTCAAATTGCGTCAAGATTCATTACATCGGCCTCCAGCCGACTTGCCTCCAAGGGTCTATTGCTGCCTCGGGCACCTTATGGTCGTTCTCCTGTGAGTTTAGATTATCGAATCCGACGCAAAATTGATGGTTAATTGTAACGTTTAGGGCATCCTAATGACGATGGGACACTCAAATTGCGTCGAGATTCAATACATCGTCCTCCAGCCGACTTGTCTCCATGGGGATATTACTGCCTCCGGCCTCTTATGTTTGCTCTCATGTGAGTCTAGATTTTCGAATCCGACGCAAAAATGATAGTTAATTGTAACGTTTAGGGCCTCCTAATGACGATGGGACACTCAAATTGCGTCGAGATTCAATACATCGTCCTCCAGCCGACTTGTCTCCAAGGGTCTATTGCTGCCTCGGGCACCTTATGGTCGTTCTCCTGTGAGTCTAGATTTTCGAATCCCACGCAAAAATGATAGTTAATTGTAACGTTTAGGGCCTCCTAATGCCGATGGAACACTCAAATTGCGTCGAGATTCAATACATCGGCCTCCAGCCGACTTGTCTCCAAGGGTCTATTGCTGCCTCGTGCACCTTATGGTCGTTCTCCTGTGAGACTAGATTTTCGAATCCGACGCGAAACTGATAGTTAATTGTGAGGTTCAGGGCCTCCCAATGACGATGGAACACTCAAATTGCGTCGCGATCCAATACATCGACCTCCAGCCGTCTTGTCTCCAAGGGTCTATTGCTGCCTCGGGCACCTTATGGTCGTTCTCCTGTGAGTCTAGATTTTCGAATCCGACGCAAAAATGATAGTTAATTGTCACGTTCTGGGCCTTGTAATGACGATGGAACACGCAAATTGCGTCGAGATTCAATACATCGGCTTCCAGCCGACTTGTCTCCAAGGGTCTATTGCTGCCTCGGGCACCTTATGGTCGTTCTCCTGTGAGTTTAGATTTTCGAATCCGACGAAAAACTGATAGTTAATTGTAACATTCAGGGCCTCCTAATGACGATGGAATACTCATTTTGCGTCGCGATCCAATACATCGTCCTCCAACCGACTTGTCTCCAAGGGTCAATAGCTGCCTCGGGCACCGAATGGTCGTTTCCCTGTGAGTCAACATTTTAGAATCCGACGCAAAACTGATAGTTAAATGTAATGCTCAGGGCCTCTTAATGACGATGGAACACTCAAATTGCGTCGAGATTCAATACATAGGCCTCCAGCGGACTTGTCTCCAAGGGGATATTGCTGTCTCGAGCACCGTATGAACTTCTCCTGTGAGTAGATTTTCGAAGCCGACGCATAAATGATAGTTAATTGTAATGTTCAGGGACTCCTAAAGACGATGGAACACTCAAATTGCGTCGAGAGGCAATACATCGACCTCCAGTCGACTTGTATCCAAGGGGACATTGCAGTCTCGTGCACCATATGATCCTTCTCCTGTGAGTTTAGATTATCGAATCCGACGCAAAAATGATAGTTAATTGTAACGTTCAGGGACTCCTAAAGATGATGGGACACTCAAATTGCGTCGAGAGTCAATACATCGCCCTCCAGTCGACTTGTATCCAAGGGTCTATTGCTGCCTCGGGCACCTTATGGTCGTTCTCCTGTGAGTCTAGATTTTCGAATCCGACGCAAAAATGATAGTTAGTTGTAACGTTCAGGGCCTTGTAATGACGATGGAACACTCAAATTGCGTCAAGATTCATTACATCGGCCTCCAGCCGACTTGCCTCCAAGGGTCTATTGCTGCCTCGGGCACCTTATGGTCGTTCTCCTGTGAGTTTAGATTATCGAATCCGACGCAAAATTGATGGTTAATTGTAACGTTTAGGGCATCCTAATGACGATGGGACACTCAAATTGCGTCGAGATTCAATACATCGTCCTCCAGCCGACTTGTCTCCATGGGGATATTACTGCCTCCGGCCTCTTATGTTTGCTCTCATGTGAGTCTAGATTTTCGAATCCGACGCAAAAATGATAGTTAACTGTAACGTTTAGGGCCTCCTAATGACGATGGGACACTCAAATTGCGTCGAGATTCAATACATCGTCCTCCAGCCGACTTGTCTCCAAGGGTCTATTGCTGCCTCGGGCAACTTATGGTCGTTCTCCTGTGAGACTAGATTTTCGAATCCGACGCGAAACTGATAGTTAATTGTGAGGTTCAGGGCCTCCCAATGACGATGGAACACTCAAATTGCGTCGCGATCCAATACATCGACCTCCAGCCGTCTTGTCTCCAAGGGTCTATTGCTGCCTCGGGCACCTTATGGTCGTTCTCCTGTGAGTCTAGATTTTCGAATCCGACGCAAAAATGATAGTTAATTGTCACGTTCTGGGCCTTGTAATGACGATGGAACACGCAAATTGCGTCGAGATTCAATACATCGGCTTCCAGCCGACTTGTCTCCAAGGGTCTGTTGCTGCCTCGGGCACCTTATGGTCGTTCACCTGTGAGTTTAGATTATCGAATCCGACGCAAAAATTATAGTTAATTGTAACGTTTAGGGCCTCCTAATGACGATGGGACACTCAAATTGCGTCGAGAATCAATACATCGTCCTCCAGCCGACTTGTCTCCATGGGGATATTACTGCCTCCGGCCTCTTATGTTCGCTCTCATGTGAGTCTAGATTTTCGAATCCGACGCGAAACTGATTGTTACTTGTAACTTTCAGGGCTTCCTAATGACGATGGAACACTCAAATTGCCTCGAGATTCAATACATCGGCATTAAGCCGATTTGTCTCCATGGGTCTATTGCTGCCTCGGGCACCGTATGGTCGTTCCACTGTGAGTCAACATTTTAGAATCCGACGCATAAATGTAAGTTAATTGTAACGTTCAGGGACTCGTAAAGACTATGGAACACTCAAATTGCGTCAAAAGTCAATACATCGACCTCCAGTCGACTTATATCCAAGGGGATATTGCAGTCTCGGGCACAATATGATCCTTCTGCTGTGAGTCTAGATTTTCTAATCCGACGCAAAAATGATTGTTAATTGTAACGTTTAGGGCCTCCTAATGACGATGGAACACTCACATTGCGTCGATAATCAATACATCGGCCTCCAGTCGATTTGCCTCCAAGGGGTATATTGCTGTCTGGAGCACCGTATGAACTTCTCCTGTGAGTAGATTTTCGAATCCGACGCTAAAATGATAGTTAATTGTAACGTTCATGGCCTTGTAATGACGATGGAACACTCAAATTGCGTCGAGATTCAATACATCGGCCTCCAGCTGACTTGTCTCCAAGGGTCTGTTGCTGCCTCGGGCACCTTATGGTCGTTCTCCTGTGAGTTTATATTATCGAATCCGACGCAAAAATGATAGTTAATTATAACGTTTAGTTCCTCCTAATGACGATGGAACACTCAAATTGCGTCGAGATTCAATACATCGGCCTCCAGCCGACTTGTATCCAAGGGGCTATTGCAGTCTCGTGCACCATATGATCCTTCTCCTGTTAGTAGATTTTCGAATCCGACGCTAAAATGATAGTTAACTGTAACGTTCAGGGCCTTCTAATGACGATGGAACACTCAAATTGCGTCGAGAGTCAATACATCTGCCTCCAGCCGACGTGTCTCCAAGGGTCCATTGCTGCCTCGGGCACCTTATGGTCGTTCTCCTGTGAGTTTAGATTATCGAATCCGACGCAAAAATGATAGTTAATTGTAACGTTCAGGGCCTCCTAAAGCCGATGGAACACTCAAATTCCGACGAGATTCAATACATCGGCCTCCAGCCGACTTGTCTCCAAGGGTCTATTGCTGCAACGGGCACCTTATGGTCGTTCTCCTGTGAGTCTAGATTTTCGAATCCGACGCAAAAATGATAGTTAATTGTAACGTTCAGGGCCTTGTAATGACGATGGAACACTCAAATTGCGTCGAGATTCAATACATCATACTCCAGCCGACTTGTCTCCAAGGGTCTATTGCTGCCTCGGGCACCTTATGGTGGTTCTCCTGTGAGACTAGATTTTCGAATCCGACGCGAAACTGATAGTTAATTGTAAGGTTCAGGGCCTCCTAATGATGATGGAACACTCAAATTGCGTCGCGATGCAATACATCGACCTCCAGCCGACTTGTCTCCAAGGGTCTACTGCTGCCTCGGGCACCTTATGGTCGTTCTCCTGTGAGTCTAGATTTTCGAATCCGACGCAAAAATGCTGGTTAATTGTAACGTTCAGGGCCTTGTAATGACGATGGAACACTCAAATTGCGTCGAGATTCAATACATCGGCCTCCAGCCGACTTGTCTCCAAGGGGATATTGCTGCCTCGGGCACCTTATGGTCGTTCTCCTGTGAGTTTAGATTATCGAATCCGACGCAAAAATGATAGTTAATTGTAACGTTTAGGGCTTTGTAATGACGATGGAACACTCAAATTGCGTCGAGATTCAATACATCGGCCTCAAGCCGACTTGTCTCCAAGGGGATATTGCTGTCTCGAGCACCGTATGAACTTCTCCTGTGAGTAGATTTTCGAATCCAACGCATAAATGATAGTTAATTGTAATGCTCAGGGACTCCTAAAGACAATGGAACACTCAAATTGCGTCGAGAGTCAATACATCGACCTCCAGTCGACTTGTATCCAAGGGGACATTGCAGTCTCGTGCACCATATGATCCTTCGCCTGTAAGTTTAGATTATCGAATCCGACGCAAAAATGATAGTTAATTGTAACGTTCAGGGACTCCTAAAGATGATGGAACACTCAAATTGCGTCGAGAGTCAATACATCGCCCTCCAGTCGACTTCTATCCAAGGGTCTATTGCTGCCTCGGGCACCTTATGGTCGTTCTCCTGTGAGTCTAGATTTTCGAATCCGACGCAAAAATGATAGTTAGTTGTAACGTTCAGGGCCTTGTAATGACGATGGAACACTCAAATTGCGTCAAGATTCATTACATCGGCCTCCAGCCGACTTGCCTCCAAGGGTCTATTGCTGCCTCGGGCACCTTATGGTCGTTCTCCTGTGAGTTTAGATTATCGAATCCGACGCAAAATTGATAGTTAATTGTAACGTTTAGGGCATCCTAATGACGATGGGACACTCAAATTGCGTCGAGATTCAATACATCGTCCTCCAGCCGACTTGTCTCCATGGGGATATTACTGCCTCCGGCCTCTTATGTTCGCTCTCATGTGAGTCTAGATTTTCGAATCCGACGCAAAAATGATAGTTAATTGTAACGTTTAGGGCCTCCTAATGACGATGGGACACTCAAATTGCGTCGAGATTCAATACATCGTCCTCCAGCCGTTTTGTCTCCAAGGGTCTATTGCTGCCTCGGGCACCTTATGGTCGTTCTCCTGTGAGTCTAGATTTTCGAATCCCACGCAAGAATAATAGTTAATTGTAACGTTTAGGGCCTCCTAATGCCGATGGAACACTCAAATTGCGTCGAGATTCAATACATCGGCCTCCAGCCGACTTGTCTCCAAGGGTCTATTGCTGCCTCGGGCACCTTATGGTCGTTCTCCTGTGAGTCTAGATTTTCGAATCCGACGCAGAAATGATAGTTAATTGTAACGTTCAGGGCCTTGTAATGACGATGGAACACTCAAATTGCGTCGAGATTCAATCCATCGGCCTCCAGCCGACTTGTCTCCAAGGGTCTATTGCTGCCTCGGGCACCTTATGGTCGTTCTCCTGTGAGAATAGATTTTCGAATCCGACGCGAAACTGATAGTTAATTGTGAGGTTCAGGGCCTCCCATGACGATGCAACACTCAAATTGCGTCGCGATCCAATACATCGACCTCCAGCCGTCTTGTCTCCAAGGGTCTATTGCTGCCTCGGGCACCTTATGGTCGTTCTCCTGTGAGTCTAGATTTTCGAATCCGACGCAAAAATGATAGTTAATTGTAACGTTCTGGGCCTTGTAATGACGATGGAACACGCAAATTGCGTCGAGGTTCAATACATCGGCTTCCAGCCGACTTGTCTCCAAGGGTCTGTTGCTGCCTCGGGCACCTTATGGTCGTTCTCCTGTGAGTTTAGATTATCGAATCAGACGCAAAAATGATAGTTAATTGTAACGTTCAGGGCCTTGTAATGACGATGGAACACTCAAATTGCGTCGAGATTCAATACATCGGCCTCCAACCGTCTTGTCTCCAAGGATCTGTTGCTGCCTCGGGCACCTTATGGTCGTTCACCTGTGAGTTTAGATTATCGAATCCGACGCAAAAATTATAGTTAATTGTAACGTTTAGGGCCTCCTAATGACGATGGGACACTCAAATTGCGTCGAGAATCAATACATCGTCCTCCAGCCGACTTGTCTCCATGGGGATATTACTGCCTCCGGCCTCTTATGTTCACTCTCATGTGAGTCTAGATTTTCGAATCCGACGCGAAACTGATTGTTACTTGTAACGTTCAGGGCTTCCTAATGACGATGGAACACTCAAATTGCCTCGAGATTCAATACATCGGCATTAAGCCGATTTGTCTCCATGGGTCTATTGCTGCCTCGGGCACCGTATGGTCGTTCCACTGTGAGTCAACATTTTAGAATCCGACGCATAAATGTTAGTTAATTGTAACGTTCAGGGACTCCTAAAGACGATGGAACACTCAAATTGCGTCAAAAGTCAATACATCGACCTCCAGTCGACTTATATCCAAGGGGAAATTGCAGACTCGGGCACAATATGATCCTTCTGCTGTGAGTCTAGATTTTCGAATCCGACGCAAAAATGATTGTTAATTGTAACGTTTAGGGCCTCCTAATGACGATGGAACACTCACATTGCGTCGATAATCAATACATCGGCCTCCAGTCGATTTGCCTCCAAGGGGTATATTGCTGTCTGGAGCACCGTATGAACTTCTCCTGTGAGTAGATTTTCGAATCCTACGCTAAAATGATAGTTAATTGTAACGTTCATGGCCTTGTAATGACGATGGAACACTCAAATTGCGTCGAGATTCAATACATCGGCCTCCAGCCGACTTGTCTCCAAGGGTCTGTTGCTGCCTCGGGCACCTTATGGTCGTTCTCCAGTGAGTTTAGATTATCGAATCCGACGCAAAAATGATAGTTAATTATAACGTTTAGGGCCTCCTAATGACGATGGAACACTCAAATTGCGTCGAGATTCAATACATCGGCCTCCAGCCGACTTGTCTCCAAGGGGATATTGCTGTCTAGGGCACAATATGACCCTTCTCCTGTGAGTCTAGATTTTCGAATCCGACGCAAAAATGATAGTGAATTGTAACGTTCATCGCCTCCTAACGACGATAGAAGACTCAAATTGCGTCGAGATTCAATACATCGTCCTCCAGCCGATTTGTCTCCAAGGGGATATTGCTGTCTCGGGCACCAAATGTTCCGTCTGCTGTGAGTCTAGATTTTCGAATCCGACGAAAAACTGATAGTTAATTGTAACATTCAGGGCCTCCTAATGACGATGGAACACTCAAATTGCGTCGCGATCCAATACATCGTCCTCCAGCCGACTTGTCTCCAAGGGTCTAATGCTGCCTAGGGCACCTTATGATCGTTCTCTTGTAAGTCTAGATTTTCGAATCCGATGCAAAAATGATAGTTAATTGTAACGTTCAGGGCCTCCTAATGACGATGGCACTCTCAAATTGCGTCGAGATTCAATACATCGTCCTCCAGCCGACTTGCCTCCAAGGGTCTATTACTGCCTCGGGCACCTTATGGTCGTTCTCCTGTGAGTAGATTTTCCAATCCGACGCAAAAATGATAGTTAATTGTAACGTTCAGGGACTCCTAAAGACGATGGAACACTCAAATTGCGTCGAGAGTCAATACATCGACCTCCAGTCGACTTGTATCCAAGGGGATATTGCAGTCTCGTGCACCATATGATCCTTCTCCTGTTAGTAGATTTTCGAATCCGACGCTAAAATGATAGTTAACTGTAACGTTCAGGGCCTCCTAATGTTGATGGAACACTCAAATTGCGTCGAGATTCAATACATCGGCCTCCAGCCGACTTGTCTCCAAGGGTCTATTGCTGCCTCGGGCACCTTATGGTCGTTCTCCTGTGAGTCTAGATTTTCGAATCCGACGCAAAAATGATAGTTAATTATAACGTTCAGGGCCTCCTATTGGCGATGGAACACTCAAATTCCGTCGAGAGTCAATACATCGACCTCCAGTCGACTTGTATCCAAGGGGATGTTGCAGTCTCGTGCACCATATGATCCTTCTCCTGTTAGTAGATTTTCGAATCCGACGCTAAAATGATAGTTAACTGTAACGTTCAGGGTCTCCTAATGCCGATGGAACACTCAAATTGCGTCGAGATTCAATACATCGGCCTCCAGCCGACTTGTCTCCAAGGGTCTATTGCTGCCTCGAGCACCTTATGGTCGTTCTCCTGTGAGTCTAGATTTTCGAATCCCACGCAAAAATGATAGTTAATTGTAACGTTCAGGGCTTTGTAATGACGATGGAACACTCAAATTGCGTCGAGATTCAATACATCGGCCTCCAGCCGACTTGCCTCCAAGGATCTGTTGCTGCCTCTGGCACCTTATGGTCATTCTCCTCTGAGTTTATATTATCGAATCCGACGCCAAAATGATAGTTAATTGTAACGTTTAGTGCCTCCTAATGACGATGGGACACTCAAATTGCGTCGAGATTCAATACCTCGTCCTCCAGCCGACTTGTCTCCAAGGGTCTAATGCTGCCTCGGGCACCTTATGGTCGTTCTCTTGTAAGTCTAGATTTTCGAATCCGACGCAAAAATGAAAGTTAATTGTAGCGTTCAGGGCCTCCTAATGACGATGGAACTCTCAAATTGCGTCGAGATTTAATACATCGTCCTCCAGCCGACTTGCCTCCAAGGGTCTATTGCTGCCTCGGGCACCTTATGGTCGTTCTCCTGTGAGTCTAGATTTTCGAATCCGACGCAAAATTGATAGTTAATTGTAACGTTCAGGGCCTTGTAATGACGATGGAACACTCAAATTGCGTCGAGATTCAATACATCGGCCTCCAGCCGACTTGTCTCCAAGGGGATATCGCTGCCTCGGGCACCACATGGTCCGTCTCCGGTGGTTCTACGTTTTCGAATCCGACGCAAAACTCATAGTTAATTGTAACGTTCAGGGCCTCCAATTGGCGATGGAACAGTCAAATTGCGTCGAGATTCAATACATCGACCTCCAGCCGACTTGTCTCCAAGGGTCTATTGCTGCCTCGGGCACCTTATGGTCGTTCTCCTGTGAGTCTAGATTATCGAATCCGACGCAAAAATGATAGTTAATTGTAACGTTCAGGGCCTTGTAATGACGATGGAACACTCAAATTGCGTCGACATTCGATACATCGGCCTCCAGCCGACTTGTCTCCAAGGGTCTGTTGCTGCCTCGGGCACCTTATGGTCGTTCTAATGTGAGTTTAGATTATCGAATCCGACGCAAAAATGATAGTTAATTGTAACGTTCAGGGACTTCTAAAGACGATGGAACACTCAAATTGCGTCGATATTCAATACATCGGCCTCCAGTCGATTTGTCTCCAAGGGGTATATTGCTGTCTCGAGAACCGTATGAACTTCTCCTGTGAGTAGATTTTCGAATCCGACGCTAAAATGATAGTTAATTGTAACGCTCAGGGCCTCCTAATGCCGATGGAACACTTAAATTGAGTCGAGATTCAATACATCGGCCTCCATCCGACTTGTCTCCAAGGGTCTATTGCTGCCTCGGGCAGCTTATGGTCATTCTCCTGTGAGTCTAGATTTTCGAATCCGACGCAAAAATGATAGTTAATTGTAACGTTCAGGGCCTTCTAATGACGATGGAACACTCAAATTGCGTCGAGATTCAATACATCGGCCTCCAGCCGACTTGTCTCCAAGGGTCTATTGCTGCCTCGGGCAACTTATCGTCGTTCTCCAGTGAGTTTAGATTATCGAATCCGACGCAAAAATGATAGTTAATTGTAACGTTCAGGGCCTCCTAATGCCGATGGAACTCTCAAATTGCGTCGAGATTCAATACATCGGCCTCCAGCCGACTTGTCTCCAAGGGTATAATGCTGCCTCGGGCACCTTATGGTCGTTCTCCTGTGAGTCTAGATTTTCGAATCCGACGCAAAAATGATAGTTAATTGTAACGTTCAGGGCCTTGTAATGACGAAGGAACACTCAAATTGCGTCGAGATTCAATACATCGGCCTCCAGCCGACTTGTCTCCAAGGGTCTATTGCTGCCTCGGGCACCTTATGGTCGTTCTCCTGTGAGTCTAGATTTTCGAATCCGACGCAAAAATGATAGTTAATTATAACGTTCAGGGCTTCCTATTGGCGATGGAACACTCAAATTCCGTCGAGAGTCAATACATCGACCTCCAGTCGACTTGTATCCAAGGGGATATTGCAATCTCGTGCACCATATGATCCTTCTCCTGTTAGTAGATTTTCGAATCCGACGCTAAAATGATAGTTAACTGTAACGTTCAGGGCCTCCTAATGCCGATGGAACACTCAAATTGCGTCGAGATTCACTACATCGGCCTCCAGCCGACTTGTCTCCAAGGGTCTATTGCTGCCTCGGGCAATTTATGGTCGTTCTCCTGTGAGTCTAGATTTTCGAATCCCACGCAAAAATGATAGTTAATTGTAACGTTCAGGGCCTTGTAATGACGATGGAACATTCAAATTGCGTCGAGATTCAATACATCGGCCTCCAGCCGAATTGCCTCCAAGGGTCTGTTGCTGCCTCTGGCACCTTATGGTCGTTCTCCTGTGAGTTTATATTATCGAATCCGACGCAAAAATGATAGTTAATTGTAACGTTTAGGGCCTCCTAATGACGATGGGACTCTCAAATTGCGTCGAGATTCAATACCTCGTCCTCCAGCCGACTTGTCTCCAAGGGTCTAATGCTGCCTCGGGCACCTTATGGTTGTTCTCTTGTAAGTCTAGATTTTCGAATCCGACGCAAAAATGATAGTTAATTGTAATGTTCAGGGCCTCCTAATGACGATGGAACTCTCAAATTGCGTCGAGATTCAATACATCGTCCTTCAGCCGACTTGTCTCCAAGGGTCTATTGCTGCCACGGGCACCTTATGGTCGTTCTCCTGTGAGTCTAGATTTTCGAATCCGACGCAAAATTGATAGTTAATTGTAACGTTCAGGGCCTTGTAATGACGATGGAACACTCAAATTGCGTCGAGATTCAATACATCGGCCTCCAGCCGACTTGTCTCCAAGGGGATATCGCTGCCTCGGGCACCACATGGTCCGTCTCCGGTGATTCTACGTTTTCGATTCCCACGCAAAACTCATAGTTAATTGTAACGTTCAGGGCCTCCAATTGGCGATGGAACACTCAAATTGCGTCGAGATTCAATACATCGACCTGCAGCCGACTTGTCTCCAAGGGTCTATTGCTGCCTCGGGCACCTTATGGTCGTTCTCCTGTGAGTCTAGATTTTCGAATCCGACGCAAAAATGATAGTTAATTGTAACGTTCAGGGCCTTGTAATGACGATGGAACACTCAAATTGCGTCGACATTCAACACATCGGCCTCCAGCCGACTTGTCTCCAAGGGTGTGTTGCTGCCTCGGGCACCTTATGGTCGTTCTCCTGTGAGTCTAGATTTTCGAATCCGACGCAAAAATGATAGTTAATTGTAACGTTCAGGGACTTCTAAAGACGATGGAACACTCAAATTGCGTCGATATTCAATACATCGGCCTCCAGGCGATTTGTCTCCAAGGGGTATATTGCTGTCTCGAGCTCCGTATGAACTTCTCCTGTGAGTAGATTTTCGAATCCGACGCTAAAATGATAGTTAATTGTAACGCTCAGGGCCTCCTAATGCCGATGGAACACTTAAATTGAGTCGAGAGTCAATACATCGGCCTCCATCCGACTTGTCTCCAAGGGTCTATTGCTGCCTCGGGCACCTTATGGTCGTTCTCCTGTGAGTCTAGATTTTCGAATCCGACGCAAAAATGATAGTTAATTGTAACGTTCAGGGCCTTCTAATGACGATGGAACACTCAAATTGCGTCGAGATTCAATACATCGGCCTCCAGCCGACTTGTCTCCAAGGGTCTATTGCTGCCTCGGGCACCTTATCGTCGTTCTCCAGTGAGTTTAGATTATCGAATCCGACGCAAAAATGATAGTTAATTGTAACGTTCAGGGCCTTGTAATGACGATGGAACACTCAAATTGCGTCGACATTCAACACATCGGCCTCCAGCCGACTTGTCTCCAAGGGTCTAATGCTGATTCGGGCAGCTTATGGTCGTTCTCCTGTGAGTCTAGATTTTCGAATCCGACGCAAAATTGATAGTTAATTGTAACGTTCAGGGCCTTGTAATGACGAAGGAACACTCAAATTGCGTCGAGATTCAATACATCGGCCTCCAGCCGACTTGTCTCCAAGGGTCTATTGCTGCCTCGGGCACCTTATGGTCGTTCTCCTGTGAGTCTAGATTTTCGAATCCGACGCAAAAATGATAGTTAATTATAACGTTCAGGGCTTCCTATTGGCGATGGAACACTCAAATTCCGTCGAGAGTCAATACATCGACCTCCAGTCGACTTGTATCCAAGGGGATATTGCAATCTCGTGCACCATATGATCCTTCTCCTGTTAGTAGATTTTCGAATCCGACGCTAAAATGATAGTTAACTGTAACGTTCAGGGCCTCCTAATGCCGATGGAACACTCAAATTGCGTCGAGATTCACTACATCGGCCTCCAGCCGACTTGTCTCCAAGGGTCTATTGCTGCCTCGGGCAATTTATGGCCGTTCTCCTGTGAGTCTAGATTTTCGAATCCCACGCAAAAATGATAGTTAATTGTAACGTTCAGGGATTTGTAATGACGATGGAACATTCAAATTGCGTCGAGATTCAATACATCGGCCTCCAGCCGAATTGCCTCCAAGGGTCTGTTGCTGCCTCTGGCACCTTATGGTCGTTCTCCTGTGAGTTTATATTATCGAATCCGACGCAAAAATGATAGTTAATTGTAACGTTTAGGGCCTCCTAATGACGATGGGACTCTCAAATTGCGTCGAGATTCAATACCTCGTCCTCCAGCCGACTTGTCTCCAAGGGTCTAATGCTGCCTCGGGCACCTTATGGTTGTTCTCTTGTAAGTCTAGATTTTCGAATCCGACGCAAAAATGATAGTTAATTGTAATGTTCAGGGCCTCCTAATGACGATGGAACTCTCAAATTGCGTCGAGATTCAATACATCGTCCTTCAGCCGACTTGTCTCCAAGGGTCTATTGCTGCCTCGGGCACCTTATGGTCGTTCTCCTGTGAGTCTAGATTTTCGAATCCGACGCAAAATTGATAGTTAATTGTAACGTTCAGGGCCTTGTAATGACGATGGAACACTCAAATTGCGTCGAGATTCAATACATCGGCCTCCAGCCGACTTGTCTCCAAGGGGATATCGCTGCCTCGGGCACCACATGGTCCGTCTCCGGTGATTCTACGTTTTCGATTCCCACGCAAAACTCATAGTTAATTGTAACGTTCAGGGCCTCCAATTGGCGATGGAACACTCAAATTGCGTCGAGATTCAATACATCGACCTGCAGCCGACTTGTCTCCAAGGGTCTATTGCTGCCTCGGGCACCTTATGGTCGTTCTCCTGTGAGTCTAGATTTTCGAATCCGACGCAAAAATGATAGTTAATTGTAACGTTCAGGGCCTTGTAATGACGATGGAACACTCAAATTGCGTCGACATTCAACACATCGGCCTCCAGCCGACTTGTCTCCAAGGGTGTGTTGCTGCCTCGGGCACCTTATGGTCGTTCTCCTGTGAGTCTAGATTTTCGAATCCGACGCAAAAATGATAGTTAATTGTAACGTTCAGGGACTTCTAAAGACGATGGAACACTCAAATTGCGTCGATATTCAATACATCGGCCTCCAGTCGATTTGTCTCCAAGGGGTATATTGCTGTCTCGAGCTCCGTATGAACTTCTCCTGTGAGTAGATTTTCGAATCCGACGCTAAAATGATAGTTAATTGTAACGCTCAGGGCCTCCTAATGCCGATGGAACACTTAAATTGAGTCGAGAGTCAATACATCGGCCCCCATCCGACTTGTCTCCAAGGGTCTATTGCTGCCTCGGGCACCTTATGGTCGTTCTCCTGTGAGTCTAGATTTTCGAATCCGACGCAAAAATGATAGTTAATTGTAACGTTCAGGGCCTTCTAATGACGATGGAACACTCAAATTGCGTCGAGATTCAATACATCGGCCTCCAGCCGACTTGTCTCCAAGGGTCTATTGCTGCCTCGGGCACCTTATCGTCGTTCTCCAGTGAGTTTAGATTATCGAATCCGACGCAAAAATGACAGTTAATTGTAACGTTCAGGGCCTCCTAATGCCGATGGAACTCTCAAATTGCGTCGAGATTCAATACATCGGCCTCCAGCCGACTTGTCTCCAAGGGTCTAATGCTGATTCGGGCAGCTTATGGTCGTTCTCCTGTGAGTCTAGATTTTCGAATCCGACGCAAAATTGATAGTTAATTGTAACGTTCAGGGCCTTGTAATGACGAAGGAACACTCAAATTGCGTCGAGATTCAATACATCGGCCTCCAGCCGACTTGTCTCCAAGGGTCTATTGCTGCCTCGGGCACCTTTAAGGTCGTTCTCCTGTGAGACTAGATTTTCGAATCCGACGCGAAACTGATAGTTAATTGTAAGGTTCAGGGCGTCCTAATGACGATGGAACACTCAAATTGCGTCGCGATCCAAAACATCGACCTCCAGCCGTTTGTCTCCAAGGGTCTATTGCGGCCTCGGGCACCTTATGGTCGATCTCCTGTGAGTCTAGATTTTCGAATCCGACGCAAAAATGATAGTTAATTGTAACGTTCAGGGCCTCCTAATGACGATGGAACACTCAAATTGCGTCGAGATTCAATACATCGGCCTCCAGCCGACTTGTCTCCAAGGGTCTATTGCTGCCTGGGGCACCTTATGGTCGTTCTCCTGTGAGTCTAGATTTTCTAATCCGACGCAAAAATGATAGTTAATTGTAACGTTCAGGGCCTTGTAATGACGATGGAACACTCAAATTGCGTCGCGATCCGAAACATCGACCTCCAGCCGTCTTGTCTCCAAGGGTCCATTGCTGCCTCGGGCACCTTATGGTCGTTCTCCTGTGAGTCTAGACTTTCGAATCCGACGTAAAAATGATAGTTAATTGTATCGTTCAGGGCCTTGTAATGACGATGGAACACTCAAATTGCGTCGAGATTCAATACATCGGCCTCCAGCCGACTTGTCTCCAAGGGTCTGTTGCTGCTTTGGGCACCTTATGGTCGTTCTCCTGTGAGTTTAGATTATGGAATCCGACGCAAAAATGATAATTAATTGCAACGTTTAGGGCCTCCTAATGACGATGGAACACTCAAATTGCGTCGAGATTCAATACATCGGCCTCCAGCCGACTTGTCCCCAAGGGTCTATTGCTGCCTCGGGCACCTTATGGTCGTTCTCCTGTGAGTTTAGATTATCGAATCCGACGCAAAAATGATAATTAATTGTAACGTTTAGGGCCTTGTAATGACGATGGAACACTCAAATTGCGTCGAGATTCAATACAACGGCCTCCAGCCGACTTGTCTCCAAGGGGATATTGCTGTCTCGAGCACCGTATGAACTTCTCCTGTGAGTAGATTCTCGAATCCGACGCTAAAATGATTGTAAATTGTAACGTTCAGGGCCTCCTAATGCCGATGGAACACTCAAATTGCGTCGAGATTCAATACATCGGCCTCCAGCCGACTTGTCTCCAAGGGTCTATTGCTGCCTCGGGCACCTTATGATCGTTCTCCTGTGAGTCTACACTTTCGAATCCGACGCAAAAATGATAGTTAATTGTAACGTTCATGGCCTTGTAATGACGATGGAACACTCAAATTGCGTCGAGATTCAATACATCGGCCTCCAGCCGACTTGTCTCCAAGGGTCTGTTGCTGCCTCGGGCGCCTTATGGTCGTTCACCTGTGAGTTTAGATTATCGAATCCGACCCAAAAATGATAGTTAATTGTAACGTTTAGGGCCTCCTATTGACGATGGGACACTCAAATTGCGTCGAGATTCAATATATCGTCCTCCAGCCGACTTGTCACCATGGGGATATTACTGCCTCCGGCCTCTTATGTTCGCTCTCATGTAAGTCTTGATTTTCGAATCCGACGCGAAACTGATTGTTAATTGTAACGTTCAGGGCCTTGTAATGACGATGGAACACTCAAAATGCCTCGAGATTCAGTACATCGGCATTCAGCCGATTTGTCTCCAAGGGTCTATTGCTGCCTCGGGCACAGTATGGTCGTTCCCCTGTGAGTCAACATTTTAGAATCCGACGCATAAATGTAAGTTAATTGTAACGTTCAGGGACTCCTAAAGACGATGGAACACTCAAATTGCGTCGAGAATCAATACATCGACCTCCAGTCGACTTGTATCCAAGGGGATATTGCAGTCTCGGGCACAATATGATCCTTCTGCTGTGAGTCTAGATTTTCGAATCCGAAGCAAAAATGATAGTTAAAAGTAACGTTCAGGGCCTCCTAATGCCGATGGAACACTCAAATTGCGTCGAGATTCAATACATCGGCCTCCAGCGGACTTGTCTCCAAGGGGATATTGCTGTCTCGGGCACCGTATGATCCTTCTCCTGTGAGTCTAGATTTTCGAATCCGACGCAAAAATGATAGTTAATTGTAACGTTTAGGGCCTTGTAATGACTACGGAACACTCAAATTGCGTCGAGATTCAATACATCGGCCTCCAGCCGACTTGTCTCCAAGGGTCTGTTGCTGCCTCGGGCACCTTATGGTCGTTCTCCTGTGAGTTTAGATTATCGAATCCGATGCAAAAATGATAGTTAATTGTAACGTTTAGGGCCTCCTAATGACGATGGAACACTCAAATTGCGTCGATATTCAATACATCGGCCTCCAGTCGATTTGTCTCCAAGGGGTATATTGCTGTCTCGAGCACCGTATGAACTTCTCCTGTGAGTAGATTTTCGAATCCGACGCTAAAATGATAGTTAATTGTAACGTTCAGCGCCTCCTAATGACGATAGAAGACTCAAATTGCGTCGAGATTCAATACATCGTCCTTTAGCCGATTTGTCTCCAAGGGGATATTGCTGTCTCGGGCACCAAATGGTCCGTCTGCTGTGAGTCTAGATTTTCGAATCCGACGAAAAACTGATAGTTAATTGTAACATTCAGGGCCTCCTAATGACGATGGAACACTCAAATTGCGTCGCGATCCAATACATCGTCCTTCAGCCGACTTGTCTCCAAGGGTCTATTGCTGCCTCGGGCACCTTATGGTCGTTCTCCTGTGAGTCTAGATTTTCGAATCCGACGCAAAATGATAGTTAATTGTAACGTTCAGGGCCTCCTAATGACGATGGAACTCTCAAATTGCGTCGAGATTCAATACATCGTCCTCCAGCCGACTTGTCTCCAAGGGTCTATTGCTGCCTCGGGCACCTTATGGTCGTTCTCCTGTGAGTAGATTTTAAATCCGACGCAAAAATGATAGTTAATTGTAACGTTCAGGGACCCCTATTGGCGATGGAACACTCCAATTGCGTCGAGAGTCAATACATCGACCTCCAGTCGACTTGTATCCAAGGGGATATTGCAGTCTCGTGCACCATATGATCCTTCTCCTGTTAGTAGATTTTCGAATCCGACGCTAAAATGATAGTTGACTGTAACGTTCAGGGCCTCCTAATGCCGATGGATCACTCAAATTGCGTCGAGATTCAATACATCGGCCTCCAGCCGACTTGACTCCAAGGGTCTATTGCTGCCTCGGGCACCTTATGGTCGTTCTCCTGTGAATCTAGATTTTCGAATCCGACGCAAAATGATAGTTAATTGTAACGTTCAGGGCCTTGTAATGACGATGGAACACTCAAATTGCGTCGAGATTCAATACATCGGCCTCCAGCCGACTTGTCTCCAAGGGTCTGTTGCTGCCTCGGGCACCTTATGGTCGTTCTCCTGTGAGTAGATTTTCGAATCCGACGCTAAAATGATAGTTAATTGTAACGCTCAGGGCCTCCTAATGCCGATGGAACACTTAAATTGAGTCGAGATTCAATACATCGGCCTCCATCCGACTTGTCTCCAAGGGTCTATTGCTGCCTCGGGCACCTTATGGTCGTTCTCCTGTGAGTCTAGATTTTCGAATCCGACGCAAAAATGATAGTTAATTGTAACGTTCATTGCCTTCTAATGACGATGGAACACTAAAATTGCGTCGAGATTCAATACATCGGCTTCCTACCGACTTGTCTCCAAGGGTCTAATGCTGCCTCGGGCACCTTATGGTCGTTCTCCTGTGAGTCTAGATTTTCGAATCCGACGCAAAAATGATAGTTAATTGTAACGTTCAGGGCCTTGTAATGACGAAGGAACACTGAAATTGCGTCGAGATTCAATACATCGGCCTCCAGCCGACTTGTCTCCAAGGGTCTATTGCTGCCTCGGGCACCTTAAGGTCGTTCTCCTGTGAGACTAGATTTTCGAATCCGACGCGAAACTGATAGTTAATTGTAAGGTTCAGGGCCTCCTAATGACGATGGAACACTCAAATTGCGTCGCGATCCAAAACATCGACCTCCAGCCGTCTTGTCTCCAAGGGTCTATTGCGGCCTCGGGCACCTTATGGTCGTTCTCCTGTGAGTCTAGATTTACGAATCCGACGCAAAAATGATAGTTAATTGTAACGTTTAGGGCCTTGTAATGACTACGGAACACTCAAATTGCGTCGAGATTCAATACATCGGCCTCCAGCCGACTTGTCTCCATGGGTCTGTTGCTGCCTCGGGCACCTTATGGTCGTTCTCCTGTGAGATTAGATTATCGAATCCGACCCAAAAATGATAGTTAATTGTAACGTTTAGGGCCTCCTAATGACGATGGAACACTCAAATTGCGTCGATATTCAATACATCGGCCTCCAGTCGATTTGTCTCCAAGGGGTATATTGCTGTCTCGAGCACCGTATGAACTCCTCCTGTGAGTAGATTTTCGAATCCGACGCTAAAATAATAGTTAATTGTAACGTTCAGCACCTCCTAATGACGATAGAAGACTCAAATTGCGTCGAGATTCAATACATCGTCCTTTAGCCGATTTGTCTCCAAGGGAATATTGCTGTCTCGGGCACCAAATGGTCCGTCTGCTGTGAGTCTAGATTTTCGAATCCGACGAAAAACTGATAGTTAATTGTAACATTCAGGGCCTCCTAATGACGATGGAACACTCAAATTGGGTCGCGATCCAATACATCGTCCTCCAGCCGACTTGTCTCCAAGGGTCTATTGCTGCCTCGGGCACCTTATGGTCGTTCTCCTGTGAGTCTAGATTTTCGAATCCGACGCAAAATGATAGTTAATTGTAACGTTCAGGGCCTCCTAATGACGATGGAACTCACAAATTGCGTCGAGATTCTATACATCGTCCTCCAGCCGACTTGTCTCCAAGGGTTTATTGCTGCCTCGTGCACCATATGATCCTTCTCCTGTTAGTAGATTTTCGAATCCGACGCTAAAATGATAGTTAATTGTAACGCTCAGGGCCTCCTAATGCCGACGGAACACTTAAATTGAGTCGAGATTCAATACATCGGCCTCCATCCGACTTGTCTCCAAGGGTCTATTGCTGCCTCGGGCACCTTATGGTCGTTCTCCTGTGAGTCTAGATTTTCGAATCCGACGCAAAAATGATAGTTAATTGTAACGTTCAGGGCCTTCTAATGACGATGGAACACTCAAATTGCGTCGAGATTCAATACATCGGCCTCCAGCCGACTTGTCTCCAAGGGTCTATTGCTGCCTCGGGCACCTTATGGTCGTTCTCCAGTGAGTTTAGATTATCGAATCCGACGCAAAAATGATAGTTAATTGTAACGTTCAGGGCCTCCTAATGCCGATGGAACTCTCAAATTGCGTCGAGATTCAATACATCGGCCTCCAGCCGACTTGTCTCCAAGGGTCTAATGCTGCCTCGGGCACCTTATGGTCGTTCTCCTGTGAGTCTAGATTTTCGAATCCGACGCAAAAATGATAGTTAATTGTAACGTTCAGGGCCTTCTAATGACGATGGAACACTCAAATGGCGTCGAGATTCAATACATCGGCCTCCAGCCGACTTGTCTCCAAGGGTCTATTGCTGCCTCGAGCACCTTATGGTCGTTCTCCAGTGAGTTTAGATTATCGAATCTGACGCAAAAATGATAGTTAATTGTAACGTTCAGGGCCTCCTAATGCCGATGGAACTCTCAAATTGCAGCGAGATTCAATACATCGGCCTCCAGCCGACTTGTCTCCAAGGGTCTAATGCTGCCTCGGGCACCTTATGGTCGTTCTCCTGTGAGTCTAGATTTTCGAATCCGACGCAAAAATGATAGTTAACTGTAACGTTCAGGGCCTTGTAATGACGAAGGAACACTGAAATTGCGTCGAGATTCAATACATCGGCCTCCAGCCGACTTGTCTCCAAGGGTCTATTGCTGCCTCGGGCACCTTAAGGTCGTTCTCCTGTGAGACTAGATTTTCGAATCCGACGCGAAACTGACAGTTAGTTGTAAGGTTCAGGGCCTCCTAATGACGATGGAACACTCAAATTGCGTCGCGATCCAAAACATCGACCTCCAGCCGTCTTGTCTCCAAGGGTCTATTGCTGCCTCGGGCACCTTATGGTCGTTCTCCTGTGAGTCTAGATTTTCGAATCAGACGCAAAAATGATAGTTAATTGTAACGTTCAGGGCCTTCTAATGGCGATGGAATTCTCAAATTGCGTCGAGATTCAATACATCGGCCTCCAGCCGTCTTGTCTCCAAGGGTCTATTGCTGCCTCGGGCACCTTATCGTCGTTCTCCAGTGAGTTTAGATTATCGAATCCGACGCAAAAATGATAGTTAATTGTAACGTTCAGGGCCTCCTAATGCCGATGGAACTCTCAAATTGCGTCGAGATTCAATACATCGGCCTCCAGCCGTCTTGTCCCCAAGGGTCTATTGCTGCCTCGGGCACCTTATGGTCGTTCTCCTGTGAGTCTAGATTTTTGAATCCGACGCAAAAATGATAGTTAATTGTATCGTTCAGGGCCTTGCAATGATGATGGAACACTCAAATTGCGTCGAGATTCAATACATCGGCCTCCAGCCGACTTGTCTCTAAGGGTATATTGCTGCCTCGGGCACCTTATCGTCGTTCTCCAGTGAGTTTAGATTATCGAATCCGACGCAAAAATGATAGTTAATTGCAACGTTCAGGGCCTCCTAATGCCGATGGAACTCTCAAATTGCGTCGAGATTCAATACATCGGCCTCCAGCCGTCTTGTCTCCAAGGGTCTATTGCTGCCTCGGGCACCTTATGGTCGTTCTCCTGTGAGTCTAGATTTTTGAATCCGACGCAAAAATGATAGTTAATTGTAACGTTCAGGGCCTTGCAATGACGATGGAACACTCAAATTGCGTCGAGATTCAATACATCGGCCTCCAGCCGACTTGTCTCCAAGGGTCTGTTGCTGCCTCGGGCACCTTATGGTCGTTCTCCTGTGAGTCTAGTTTTTCGAATCCGAGGCAAAAATGATAGTTAATTGTAACGTTTAGGGCCTCCTATTGACGATGGGACACTCAAATTGCGTCGAGATTCAATACATCGTCCTCCAGCCGACTTGTCTCCAAGGGTCTATTGCTGCCTCGGGCACCTTATGGTCGTTCTCCTGTGAGTCTTGATTTTCGAATCCGACGCGAAACTGATTGTTAATTGTAACGTTCAGGGCCTTGTAATGACGATGGAACACTCAAAATGCCTCGAGATTCAATACATCGGCATTCAGCCGATTTGTTTCCAAGGGTCTATTGCTGCCTCGGGCACCGTATGGTCGTTCCCCTGTGAGTCAACATTTTAGAATCCGACGCATAAATGTAAGTTAATTGTAACGTTCAGGGACTCCTAAAGACGATGGAACACTCAAATTGCGTCGAGAATCAATACATCGACCTCCAGTCGACTTGTATCCAAGGGGATATTGCAGTCTCGGGCACAATATGATCCTTCTCCTGTGAGTCTAGATTTTCGAATCCGACGCAAAAATGATAGTTAATTGTAACGTTAAGGGCCTCATAATGCCGATGGAACACTCAAATTGCGTCGAAATTCAATACATCGGCCTCCAGCGGACTTGTCTCCAAAGGGATATTGCTGTCTCGGGCACCGTATGATCCTTCTCCTGTGAGTCTAGATTTTCGAATCCGACGCAAAAATGATAGCTAATTGCAACGTTTAGGGCCTTGTAATGACTACGGAACACTCAAATTGCGTCGAGATTCAATACATCGGCCTCCAGGCGACTTGTCTCCAAGGGTCTGTTGCTGCCTCGGGCACCTTATGGTCGTTCTCCTGTGAGTTTAGATTATCGAATCCGACGCAAAAATGATAGTTAATTGTAACGTTCAGGGACCCCTATTGGCGATGGAACACTCAAATTGCGTCGAGAGTCAATACATCGACCTCCAGTCGACTTGTATCCAAGGGGATATTGCAGTCTCGTGCACCATATGATCCTTCTCCTGTTAGTAGATTTTCGAATCCGACGCTAAAATGATAGTTGACTGTAACGTTCAGGGCCTCCTAATGCCGATGGATCACTCAAATTGCGTCGAGATTCAATACATCGGCCTCCAGCCGACTTGACTCCAAGGGTCTATTGCTGCCTCGGGCACCTTTTGGTCGTTCTCCTGTGAATCTAGATTTTCGAATCCGACGCAAAAATGATAGTTAATTGTAACGTTCAGGGCCTCCTATTGGCGATGGAACACTCAAATTGCGTCGAGAGTCAATACATCGACCTCCAGTCGACTTGTATCCAAGGGGATATTGCAGTCTCGTGCACCATATGATCCTTCTCCTGTTAGTAGATTTTCGAATCCGACGCTACAATGATAGTTAACTGTAACGTTCAGGGCCTCCTAATGCCGATGGAACACTCAAATTGCGTCGAGATTCAATACATCGGCCTCCAGCCGACTTGTCTCCAAGGGTCTATTGCTGCCTCGGGCACCTTATGGTCGTTCTCCTGTGAGTCTAGATTTTCGAATCCGACGCAAAATGATAGTTAATTGTAACGTTCAGGGCCTTGTAATGACGATGGAACACTCAAATTGCGTCGAGATTCAATACATCGTCCTCCAGCCGACTTGTCTCCAAGGGTCTGTTGCTTCCTCGGGCACCTTATGGTCGTTCTCCTGTGAGTAGATTTTCGAATCCGACGCTAAAATGATAGTTAATTGTAACGCTCAGGGCCTCCTAATGCCGATGGAACACTTAAATTGAGTCGAGATTCAATACATCGGCCTCCATCTGACTTGTCTCCAAGGGTCTATTGCTGCCTCGGGCACCTTATGGTCGTTCTCCTGTGAGTCTAGATTTTCGAATCCGACGCAAAAATGATAGTTATTTGTAACGTTCAGGGCCTTCTAATGACGATGGAACACTCAAATTGCGTCGAGATTCAATACATCGGCCTCCAGCCGACTTGTCTCCAAGGGTGTATTGCTGCCTCGGGCACCTTATCGTCGTTCTCCAGTGAGTTTAGATTATCGAATCCGACGCAAAAATGATAGTTAATTGTAACGTTTAGGGCCTCCTAATGACGATGGAACACTCAAATTGCGTCGATATTCAATACATCGGCCTCCAGTCGATTTGTCTCCAAGGGGTATATTGCTGTCTCGAGCACCGTATGAACTTCTCCTGTGAGTAGATTTTCGAATCCGACGCTAAAATGATAGTTAATTGTAACGTTCAGCGCCTCCTAATGACGATAGAAGACTCGAATTGCGTCGAGATTCAATACATCGTCCTTTAGCCGATTTGTCTCCAAGGGGATATTGCTGTCTCGGGCACCAAATGGTCCGTCTGCTGTGAGTCTAGATTTTCGAATCCGACGAAAAACTGATAGTTAATTGTAACATTCACGGCCTCCTAATGACGATGGAACACTCAAATTGCGTCGCGATCCAATACATCGTCCTCCAGCCGACTTGTCTCCAAGGGTCTATTGCTGCCTCGGGCACCTTATGGTCGTTCACCTGTGAGTCTAGATTTTCGAATCCGACGCAAAATGATAGTTAATTGTAACGTTCAGGGCCTCCTAATGACGATGGAACTCTCAAATTGCGTCGAGATTCAATACATCGTCCTCCAGCCGACTTGTCTCCAAGGGTCTATTGCTGCCTCGTGCACCATATGATCCTTCTCCTGTTAGTAGATTTTCGAATCCGACGCTACAATGATAGTTAACTGTAACGTTCAGGGCCTCCTAATGCCGATGGAACACTCAAATTGCGTCGAGATTCAATACATCGGCCTCCCGCCGACTTGTCTCCAAGGGTCTATTGCTGCTCGGGCTCCTTATGGTCGTTCTAGTGTGAGTCTAGATTTTCGAATCCGACGCAAAATGATAGTTAATTGTAACGTTCAGGGCCTTGTAATGACGATGGAACACTCAAATTGCGTCGAGATTCAATACATCGGCCTCCAGCCGACTTGTCTCCAAGGGTCTGTTGCTGCCTCGGGCACCTTATGGTCGTTCTCCTGTGAGTAGATTTTCGAATCCGACGCTAAAATGATAGTTAATTGTAACGCTCAGGGCCTCCTAATGCCGATGGAACACTTAAATTGAGTCGAGATTCAATACATCGGCCTCCATCCGACTTGTCTCCGAGGGTCTATTGCTGCCTCGGGCACCTTATGGTCGTTCTCCTGTGAGTCTAGATTTTCGAATCCGACGCAAAAATGATAGTTAATTGTAACGTTCAGGGCCTTCTAATGACGATGGAACACTCAAATTGCGTCGAGATTCAATACATCGGCCTCCAGTCGACTTGTCTCCAAGGGTCTATTGCTGCCTCGGGCACATTATCGTCGTTCTGCAGTGAGTTTAGGTTATCGAATCCGACGCAAAAATGATAGTTAATTGTAACGTTCAGGGCCTTCTAATGACGATGGAACACTCAAATTGCGTCGAGATTCAATACATCGGCCTCCATCCGACTTGTCTCCAAGGGTCTATTGCTGCCTCGGGCACCTTATGGTCGTTCTCCTGTGAGTCTAGATTTTCGAATCCGACGCAAAAATGATAGTTAATTGTAACGTTCAGGGCCTTCTAATGACGATGGAACACTCAAATTGCGTCGAGATTCAATACATCGGCCTCCATCCGACTTGTTTCCAAGGGTCTATTGCTGCCTCGGGCACCTTATGGTCGTTCTCCTGTGAGTCTAGATTTTCGTATCCGACGCAAAAATGATAGTTAATTGTAACGTTCATGGCCTTCTAATGACGATGGAACACTCAAATTGCGTCGAGATTCAATACATCGTCCTCCAGCCGACTTGTCTCCAAGGGTCTATTGCAGCCTCGGGCACCTTATGGTCGTTCTCCTGTGAGTCTAGATTTTCGAATCCGACGCAAAAATGATAGTTAATTGTAACGTTCAGGGCCTTGTAATGACGAAGGAACACTCAAATTGCGTCGAGATTCAATACATTGGCCTCCAGCCGACTTGTCTCCAGGGGTCTATTGCTGCCTCGGGCACCTTAAGGTCGTTCTCCTGTGAGACTACATTTTCGAATCCGACGCGAAACTGATAGTTAATTGTAAGGTTCAGGGCCTCCTAATGACGATGGAACACTCAAATTGCGTCGCGATCCAAAACATCGACCTCCAGCCGTCTTGTCTCCAAGGGTCTATTTCTGCCTCGGGCACCTTATGGTCGTTCTGCTGTGAGTCTAGATTTTCGAATCCGACGCAAAAATGATAGTTAATTGTAACGTTCAGGGCCTTCTAATGACGATGGAACACTCAAAATGCGTCGAGATTCAATACATCGGCCTCCAGCCGACTTGTCTCCAAGGGTCTATTGCTGCCTCGGGCACCTTATGGTCGTTCTCCTGTGAGTTTAGATTTTCGTATCCGACGCAAAAATGATAGTTAATTGTAACGTTCAGGGCCTTCTAATGACGATGGAACACTCAAATTGCGTCGATATTCAATACATCGGCCTCCAGTCGATTTGTCTCCAAGGGGTATATTGCTGCCTCGAGCACCGTATGAACTTCTCCTGTGAGTAGATTTTCGAATCCGACGCTAAAATGATAGTTAATTGTAACGTTCAGCGCCTCCTAATGACGATAGAAGACTCAAATTGCGTCGAGATTCAATACATCGTCCTTTAGCCGATTTGTCTCCAAGGGGATATTGCTGTCTCGGGCACCAAATGGTCCGTCTGCTGTGAGTCTAGATTTTCGAATCCGACGAAAAACTGATAGTTAATTGTAACGTTCAGGGCCTCCTAATGACGATGGAACTCTCAAATTGCGTCGAGATTCAATACATCGTCCTCCAGCCGACTTGTCTCCAAGGGTCTATTGCTGCCTCGTGCACCATATGATCCTTCTCCTGTTAGTAGATTTTCGAATCCGACGCTACAATGATAGTTAACTGTAACGTTCAGGGCCTCCTAATGCCGATGGAACACTCAAATTGCGTCGAGATTCAATACATCGGCCTCCAGCCGACTTGTCTCCAAGGGTCTATTGCTGCTCGGGCACCTTATGGTCGTTCTAGTGTGAGTCTAGATTTTCGAATCCGACGCAAAATGATAGTTAATTGTAACGTTCAGGGCCTTGTAATGACGATGGAACACTCAAATTGCGTCGAGATTCAATACATCGGCCTCCAGCCGACTTGTCTCCAAGGGTCTGTTGCTGCCTCGGGCACCTTATGGTCGTTCTCCTGTGAGTAGATTTTCGAATCCGACGCTAAAATGATAGTTAATTGTAACGCTCAGGGCCTCCTAATGCCGATGCAACACTTAAATTGAGTCGAGATTCAATACATCGGCCTCCATCCGACTTGTCTCCAAGGGTCTATTGCTGCCTCGGGCACCTTATGGTCGTTCTCATGTGAGTCTAGATTTTCGAATCCGACGCAAAAATGATAGTTAATTGTAACGTTCAGGGCCTTCTAATGACGATGGAACACTCAAATTGCGTCGAGATTCAATACATCGGCCTCCAGCCGACTTGTCTCCAAGGGTCTATTGCTGCCTCGGGCACCTTATCGTCGTTCTCCAGTGAGTTTAGATTATCGAATCCGACGCAAAAATGATAGTTAATTGTAACGTTCAGGGCCTTCTAATGACGATGGAACACTCAAATTGCGTCGAGATCCAATACATCGGCCTCCATCCGACTTGTCTCCAAGGGTCTATTGCTGCCTCGGGCACCTTATGGTCGTTCTCCTGTGAGTCTAGATTTTCGAATCAGACGCAAAAATGATAGTTAATTGTAACGTTCAGGGCCTTCTAATGACGATGGAACACTCAAATTGCGTCGAGATTCAATACATCGGCCTCCAGCCGACTTGTCTCCAAGGGTCTGTTGCTGCCTCGGGCACCTTATGGTCGTTCTCCTGTGAGTAGATTTTCGAATCCGACGCTAAAATGATAGTTAATTGTAACGCTCAGGGCCTCCTAATGCCGATGGAACACTTAAATTGAGTTGAGATTCAATACATCTGCCTCCATCCGACTTGTCTCCAACTGTCTATTGCTGCCTCGGGCACCTTATGGTCGTTCTCCTGTGAGTCTAGATTTTCGAATCCGACGCAAAAATGATAGTTAATTGTAACGTTCAGGGCCTTCTAATGACGATGGAACACTCAAATTGCGTCGAGATTCAATACATCGGCCTCCAGCCGACTTGTCTCCAAGGGTCTGTTGCTGCCTCGGGCACCTTATCGTCGTTCTCCAGTGAGTTTAGATTATCGAATCCGACGCAAAAATGATAGTTAATTGTAACGTTCAGGGCCTTCTAATGACGATGGAGCACTCCAATTGCGTCGAGATTTAATACATCGGCCTCCATCCGACTTGTCTCCAAGGGTCTATTGCTGCCACGGGCACCTTATGGTCGTTCTCCTGTGAGTCTAGATTTTCGAATCAGACGCAAAAATGATAGTTAATTGTAACGTTCAGGGCCTTCTAATGACGATGGAACACTCTAATTGCGTCGAGATTCATTACATCTTCCTCCAGCCGACTTGTCTCCAAGGGTCTATTGCAGCCTCGGGCACCTTATGGCGTTCTCCTGTGAGTCTAGATTTTCGAATCCGACGCAAAAATGATAGTTAATTGTAACGTTCAGGGCCTTGTAATGACGAAGGAACACTCAAATTGCGTCGAGATTCAATACATCGGCCTCCAGCCGACTTGTCTCCAGGGGTCTATTGCTGCCTCGGGCACCTTAAGGTCGTTCTCCTGTGAGACTACATTTTCGAATCCGACGCGAAACTGATAGTTAATTGTAAGGTTCAGGGCCTCCTAATGACGATGGAACACTCAAATTGCGTCGCGATCCAAAACATCGACCTCCAGCCGTCTTGTCTCCAAGGGTCTATTTCTGCCTCGGGCACCTTATGGTCGTTCTCCTGTGAGTCTAGATTTTCGAATCCGACGCAAAAATGATAGTTAATTGTAACGTTCAGGGCCTTCTAATGACGATGGAACACTCAAATTGCGTCGAGATTCAATACATCGGCCTCCAGCCGACTTGTCTCCAAGGGTCAATTGCTGCCTCGGGCACCTTATCGTCGTTCTCCATTGAGTTTAGATTATCGAATCCGACGCAAAAATGATAGTTAATTGTAACGTTCAGGGCCTCCTAATGCCGATGGAACTCTCAAATTAAGTCGAGATTCAATACATCGGCCTCCAGCCGTCTTGTCTCCAAGGGTCTATTGCTGCCTCGGGCACCTTATGGTCGTTCTCCTGTGAGTCTAGATTTTCGAATCCGACGCAAAAATGATAGTTAATTGTAACGTTCAGGGCCTTGCAATGACGATGGAACACTCAAATTGCGTCGAGATTCAATACATCGGCCTCCAGCCGACTTGTCTCCAAGGGTCTGTTGCTGCCTCGGGCACCTTATGGTCGTTCTCCTGTGAGTCCAGTTTTTCGAATCCGACGCAAAAATGATAGTTAATTGTATCGTTCAGGGCCTTGCCATGACGATGGAACACTCATATTGCGTCGCGATCCAAAACATCGACCTCCAGCCGTCTTGTCTCCAAGGGTCTATTGCTGCCTCGGGCACCTTATGGTCGTTCTCCTGTGAGTCTAGATTTTCGAATCCGACGCAAAATTGATAGTTAATTGTAACGTTCAGGGCCTTGTAATGACGATGGAACTCTCAAATTGCGTCGAGATTCAATACATCGGCCTCCAGCCGTCTTGTCTCCAAGGGACTATTGCTGCCTCGGGCACCTTATCGTCGTTCTCCAGTGAGTTTAGATTATCGAATCCGACGCAAAAATGATAGTTAATTGTAACGTTCAGGGCCTCCTAATGCCGATGGAACTCTCAAATTGCGTCGAGATTCAATACATCGGCCTCCAGCCGTCTTGTCTCCAAGGGTCTATTGCTGCCTCGGGCACCTTATGGTCGTTCTCCTGTGAGTCTAGATTTTCGAATCCGACGCAAAAATGATAGTTAATTGTAACGTTCAGGGCCTTGCAATGACGATGGAACACTCAAATTGCGTCGAGATTCAATACATCGGCCTCCAGCCGACTTGTCTCCAAGGGTCTGTTGCTGCCTCGGGCACCTTATGGTCGTTCTCCTGTGAGTCCAGTTTTTCGAATCCGACGCAAAAATGATAGTTAATTGTATCGTTCAGGGCCTTGCAATGACGATGGAACACTCATATTGCGTCGCGATCCAAAACATCGACCTCCAGCCGTCTTGTCTCCAAGGGTCTATTGCTGCCTCGGGCACCTTATGGTCGTTCTCCTGTGAGTCTAGATTTTCGAATCCGACGCAAAATTGATAGTTAATTGTAACGTTCAGGGCCTTGTAATGACGATGGAACTCTCAAATTGCGTCGAGATTCAATACATCGGCCTCCAGCCGTCTTGTCTCCAAGGGACTATTGCTGCCTCGGGCACCTTATCGTCGTTCTCCAGTGAGTTTAGATTATCGAATCCGACGCAAAAATGATAGTTAATTGTAACGTTCAGGGCCTCCTAATGCCGATGGAACTCTCAAATTGCGTCGAGATTCAATACATCGGCCTCCAGCCGTCTTGTCTCCAAGGGTCTATTGCTGCCTCGGGCACCTTATGGTCGTTCTCCTGTGAGTCTAGATTTTTGAATCCGACGCAAAAATGATAGTTAATTGTATCGTTCAGGGCCTTGCAATGACGATGGAACACTCATATTGCGTCGCGATCCAAAACATCGACCTCCAGCCGTCTTGTCTCCAAGGGTCTATTGCTGCCTCGGGCACCTTATGGTCGTTCTCCTGTGAGTCTAGATTTTCGAATCCGACGCAAAAATGATAGTTAATTGTAACGTTCAGGGCCTTCTAATGACGATGGAACACTCAAATTGCGTCGAGATTCAATACATCGGCCTCCAGCCGACTTGTCTCCAAGGGTCTATTGCTGCCTCGGGCACCTTATCGTCGTTCTCCAGTGAGTCCAGTTTTTCGAATCCGACGCAAAAATGATAGTTAATTGTATCGTTCAGGGCCTTGCAATGACGATGGAACACTCATATTGCGTCGCGATCCAAAACATCGACCTCCAGCCGTCTTGTCTCCAAGGGTCTATTGCTGCCTCGGGCACCTTATGGTCGTTCTCCTGTGAGTCTAGATTTTCGAATCCGACGCAAAATTGACAGTTAATTGTAACGTTCAGGGCCTTGTAATGACGATGGAACTCTCAAATTGCGTCGAGATTCAATACATCGGCCTCCAGCCGTCTTGTCTCCAAGGGACTATTGCTGCCTCGGGCACCTTATCGTCGTTCTCCAGTGAGTTTAGATTATCGAATCCGACGCAAAAATGATAGTTAATTGTAACGTTCAGGGCTCCTAATGCCGATGGAACTCTCAAATTGCGTCGAGATTCAATACATCGGCCTCCAGCCGTCTTGTCTCCAAGGGTCTATTGCTGCCTCGGGCACCTTATGGTCGTTCTCCTGTGAGTCTAGATTTTTGAATCCGACGCAAAAATGATAGTTAATTGTATCGTTCAGGGCCTTGCAATGACGATGGAACACTCATATTGCGTCGCGATCCAAAACATCGACCTCCAGCCGTCTTGTCTCCAAGGGTCTATTGCTGCCTCGGGCACCTTATGGTCGTTCTCCTGTGAGTCTAGATTTTCGAATCAGACGCAAAAATGATAGTTAATTGTAACGTTCAGGGCCTTCTAATGACCATGGAACACTCAAATTGCGTCGAGATTCAATACATCGGCCTCCAGCCGACTTGTCTCCAAGGGTCTATTGCTGCCTCGGGCACCTTATCGTCGTTCTCCAGTGAGTTTAGATTATCGAATCCGACGCAAAAATGATAGTTAATTGTAACGTTCAGGGCCTCCTAATGCCGATGGAACTCTCAAATTGCGTCGAGATTCAATACATCGGCCTCCAGCCGTCTTGTCTCCAAGGGTCTATTGCTGCCTCGGGCACCTTATGGTCGTTCTCCTGTGAGTCTAGATTTTTGAATCCGACGCAAAAATGATAGTTAATTGTGACGTTCAGGGCCTTGCAATGACGATGGAACACTCAAATTGCGTCGAGATTCAATACATCGGCCTCCAGCCGACTTGTCTCCAAGGGTCTGTTGCTGCCTCAGGCACCTTATGGTCGTTCTCCTGTGAGTCTAGTTTTTCGAATCCGACGCAAAAAATGATAGTTAATTGTAACGTTCAGGGCCTTGTAATGACGATGGAACACTCATATTGCGTCGCGATCCAAAACATCGACCTCCAGCCGTCTTGTCTCCAAGGGTCTATTGCTGCCTAGGGCACCTTATGGTCGTTCTCCTGTGAGTCTAGATTTTCGAATCCGACGCAAAAATTATAGTTAATTGTATCGTTCAGGGCCTTGTAATGACGATGGAACACTCAAATTGCGTCGAGATTCAATACATCGTCCTCCAGCCGACTTGTCTCCGAGGGTCTGTTGCTGCCTCGGGCACCTTATAGTCGTTCTCCTGTGAGTTTAGATTATCGAATCCGACGCAAAAATGATAATTAATTGCAACGTTTAGGGCCTCCTAATGACGATGGAACACTCAAATTGCGTCGAGATTCAATACATCGGCCTCCAGCCGACCTGTCCCCAAGGGTCTATTGCTGCCTCGGGCACCTTATGGTCGTTCTCCTGTGAGTTTAGATTATCGAATCCGACGCAAAAATGATAATTAATTGTAACGTTCAGGGCCTTGTAATGACGATGGAACACTCAAATTGCGTCGAGATTCAATACATCGGCCTCCAGCCGACTTGTCTCCAAGGGTCTGTTGCTGCCTCGGGCACCTTATGGTCGTTCTCCTGTGAGTTTAGATTATCGAATCCGACGCAAAAATGATAGTTAATTGTAACGTTTAGGGCCTCCTAATGACGATGGGACACTCAATTTGCGTCGAGATTGAATACCTCGTCCTCCAGCCGACTTGTCTCCAAGGGGATATTGCTGTCTCGGGCACAATATGATCCTTCTCCTGTGAGTCTAGATTTTCGAATCCGACGCAAAAATGATAGTGAATTGTAACGTCCAGCGCCTCCTAATGACGATAGAAGACTCAAATTGCGTCGAGATTCAATACATCGACCTCCAGCCGACTTGTCTCCAACGGTCTATAGCTGCCTCGGGCACCTTATGGTCGTTCTCCTGTGAGTCTAGTTTTTCGAATCCGACGCAGAAATGATAGTTAATTGTAACGTTCAGGGCCTTGTAATGACAATGGAACACTCAAATTGCGTCGAGATTCAATACATCGGCGTCCAGCCGACTTGTCTCCAAGGGTCTGTTGCTGCCTCGGGCACCTTATGGTCGTTCTCCTGTGAGATTAGATTATCGAATCCGACGCAGAAATGATAGTTAATTGTGACGTTTAGGGCCTCCTAATGACTATGGAACACTCAAAATGCGTCGAGATTCAATACATCGTCCTCCAGCCGATTTGTCTCCAAGGGGATATTGCTGTCTCGGGCACCAAATGGTGCGTCTGCTGTGAGTCTAGATTTTCGAATCCGACCAAAAACTGATAGTTAATTGTAACATTCAGGGCCTCCTAATGACGATGGAACACTCAAATTGCGTCGCGATCCAATACATCGTCCTCCAGCCGACTTGTATCCAAGGGTGTAATGCTGCCTCGGGCACCTTATGGTCGTTCTCTTGTAAGTCTAGATTTTCGAATCCGATGCAAAAATGATAGTTAATTGTAACGTTCAGGGACTCCTAAAGACGATGGACCACTCAAATTGCGTCGAGAGTGAATACATCGGCCTCCAGTCGATTTGTCTCCAAGGTTTATATTGCTGTCTCGAGCACCGTATGAACTTCTACTGTGAGTAGATTTTCGAATCCGACGCTAAAATGATAGTTAATTGTAACGTTCAGGGCCTTGTAATGACGAAGGAACACTCGAATTGCGTCGAGATTCAATACATCGGCCTCCAGCCGACTTGTCTCCAAGGGTCTGTTGCTGCCTCGGGCACCTTATGGTCGTTCTCCTGTGAGTTTAGATTATCGTATCCGACGCAAAAATGATAGCTAATTGTAACGTTTAGGGCCTCCTAATGACGATGGAACACTCAAATTGCGTCGAGATTCAATACATCGGCCTCCAGCCGACTTGTCTCCAAGGTCCTGTTGCTGCCTCGGGCACCTTATGTTCGCTCCCATGTGAGTCTAGATTTTCGAATCCGACGCGAAACTGATTGTTAATTGTAACGTTCAGTGCTTCCTAATGACGATGGAACACTCAAATTGCCTCGAGATTCAATACATCGGCATTCAGCCGAATTGTCTCCAAGGGTCTATTGCTGCCTCGGGCACCGTATGGTCGTTCCCCTGTGAGTCAACATTTTAGAATCCGACGCAAAACTGATAGTTAAATGTAATGCATAGGGCCTCTTAATGACGATGGAACACTCAAATTGCGTCGAGAGTCAATACATCTTCCTCCAGCCGACGTGTCTACAAGGGGATATTGCTGCCTCGGGCTCCATGTGGTCCGTCTCCTGTGAGTCTAGATTTTCAAATCCGACGCGAAACTGATAGTTAATTGTAAGGTTCAGGGCTTCCGAATGACGATGGAACACTCAAATTGCGTCGAGATTCAATACATCGGCCTCCAGCGGACTTGTCTCCAAGGGGATATTGCTGTCTAGGGCACCATATGATCCTTCTCCTGTGAGTCTAGATTTTCGAATCCGACGCAAAAATGATAGTGAATAGTAACGTTTAGCGCCTCCTGATGACGATAGAACTCTCAAATTGCGTCGAGATTCAATACATCGTCCTCCAGCCGATTTGTCTCCAAGGGGATATTGCTGCCTCGGGCACCAAATGGTCCGTCTGCTGTGAGTCTAGATTTTCGAATCCGACGAAAAACTGATAGTTAATTGTAACATTCAGGATCTCCTAATGACGATGGAACACTCAAATTGCGTCGCGATCCAATACATCGTCCTCCAGCCGACTTGTTTCCAAGGGTCTAATGCTGCCTCGGGCACCTTATGGTCGTTCTCTTGTAAGTCTAGATTTTCGAATCCGACGCAAAACTGATAGTTCATTATAACGTTCAGGGCGACCTAATGACGATGGAACACTCAAATTGCGTCGATATTCAATACATCGGCCTCCAGTCGATTTGTGTCCAAGGGATATATTGCTGTCTCGAGCACCGTATGAACTTCTCCTGAGAGTAGATTTTCGATTCCGACGCTAAAATGATTGTTAATTGTAACATTCAGGGCCTCCTAATGCCGATGGAACACTCAAATTGCGTCGAGATTCAATATATCGGCCTCCAGCCGACTTGTCTCCAAGGGTCTACTGCTGCCTCGGGCACCTTATGGTCGTTCTCCTGTGAGTCTAGATTTTCGAATCCGACCGTAAAATGATAGTTAATTTTAACGTTCAGGGCCTCCTATTGGCGATGGAACACTCAAATTGCGTCGAGAGTCAATACGTCGACCTCCAGTCGACTTGTATCCAAGGGGATATTGCAGTCTCGTTCACCATATGATCCTTCTCCTGTTAGTAGATTTTCGAATCCGACGCTACAATTATAGTTAACTGTAACGTTCAGGGCCTCCTAATGCCGATGGAACACTCAAATTGCGTCGAGATTCAATACATCGGCCTCCAGCCGACTTGTCTCCAAGGGTCTATTGCTGCCTCGGACACCTTATGGTCGTTCTCCTGTGAGTCTAGATTTTCGAATCCGACGCAAAATGATAGTTAATTGAACCGTTCAGGGCCTTGTAATGACAATGGAACACTCAAATTGCGTCGATATTCAATACATCGGCCTCCAGTCGATTTGTGTCCAAGGGATATATTGCTGTCTCGAGCACCGTATGAACTTCTCCTGAGAGTAGATTTTCGAATCCGACGCTAAAATGATTGTTAATTGTAAAATTCAGGGCCTCCTAATGACGATGGAACACTCAAATGGCGTCAAGAATCAATACATCGGTTTCCAGCCGACTTGTCTCCAAGGGTCTATTGCTGCCTCGGGCACCTTATTGTCGTTCTCCTGTGAGTCTAGATTTTCGAATCCGACGCAAAAATGAAAGTTAATTGTAACGTTCAGGGCCTTGTAATGACGATGGAACACTCAAATTGCGTCGAGATTCAATACATTTCTTCCAGCCGACTTGTCTACAAGGGGATATTGCTGTCTAGGGCACCTTATGGTCGTTCTCCTGTGAGTTTAGATTATCGAATCCGACGCAAAAATGATAGTTAATTGTAACGTTTAGGGCCTCCTAATGACGATGGAACAGTCAAATTGCGTCGCGATTTAATACATCGTCCTCCAGCCGACTTGTCTCCAAGGGTCTAATGCTGCCTCGGGCACCTTATGGTCGTTCTCTTGTAAGTCTAGATTTTCGAATCCGACGCAAAAATGATAGTTAATTGTAACGTTTAGGGCCTCCTAATCACGATGGGACACTCAAATTGCGTCGAGATTGAATACCTCGTCCTCCAGCCGACTTGTCTCCAAGGGGATATTGCTGTCTCGGGCACAATTTGATCCTTCTCCTGTGAGTCTAAATTTTCGAATCCGACGCAAAAATGATAGTGAATTGTAACGTTCAGCGCCTCCTAATGACGATAGAAGACTCAAATTGCGTCGAGATTCAATACATCGACCTCCAGCCGATTTGTCTCCAAGGGTCTATAGCTGCCTCGGGCACCTTATGGTCGTTCTCCTGTGAGTCTAGATTTTCGAATCCGACGCAAAAATGATAGTTAATTGTAACGTTCAGGGCCTTGTAATGACGATGCAACACTGAATTGCGTCGAGTTTCAATACATCGTCCTCCAGCCGATTTGTCTCCAAGGGGATATTGCTGTCTCGGGCACAATATGATCCTTCTCCTGTGAGTCTAGATTTTCGAATCCGACGCAAAAATGATAGTGAATTGTAACGTTTAGCGCCTCCTAATGACGATAGAAGACTCAAATTGCGTCGAGATTCAATACATCGTAATCCAGCCGATTTGTCTCCACGGAGATATTGCTGCCTCGGGCACCAAATGGTCCGTCTGCTGTGAGTCTAGATTTTCGAATCCGACGCAAAAATGATAGTTAATTGTAACATTCAGGGCCTCCTAATGACGATGGAACACTCAAATTGCGTCGCGATCCAATACATCGGCCTCCAGCCGACTTGTCTCCAAGGGTCTAATGCTGCCTCGGGCACCTTATGGTCGTTCTCTTGTAAGTCCAGATTTTCGAATCCGACGCAAAAATGATAGTTAATTGTAACGTTCAGGGCCTCCTAATGACGATGGAACTCTCAAATTGCGTCGAGATTCAATACATCGTCCTCCAGCCGAATTGTCTCCAAGGGTCTATTGCAGCCTCGGGCACCTTATGGTCGTTCTCCTGTGAGTCTAGATTTTCGAATCCGACGCAAAAGTGATAGTTAATTGTAACGTTCAGGGCCTTCTAATGACGATGGAACACTCAAATTGCGTCGAGATTCAATACATCGGCCTCCAGCCGACTTGTCTCCAAGGGTCTGTTGCTGCCTCGGGCACCTTATGGTCGTTCTCCTGTGAGTTTAGATTATCGTATCCGACGCAAAAATGATAGTTAATTGTAACGTTTAGGGCCTCCTAATGACGATGGAACACTCAAATTGCGTCGAGATTCAATACATCGGCCTCCAGCCGACTTGTCTCCAAGGGTCTGTTGCTGCCTCGGGCACCTTATGTTCGCTCCCATGTGAGTCTAGATTTTCGAATCCGACGCGAAACTGATTGTTAATTGTAACGTTCAGGGCTTCCTAATGACGATGGAACACTCAAATGGCCTCGAGATTCAATACATCGGCATTCAGCCGAATTGTCTCCAAGGGTCTATTGCTGCCTCGGGCACCGTATGGTCGTTCCCCTGTGAGTCAACATTTTAGAATCCGACGCAAAACTGATAGTTAAATGTAATGCTTAGGACCTCTTAATGACGATGGAACACTCAAATTGCGTCGAGAGTCAATACATCTTCCTCCAGCCGACTTGTCTACAAGGGGATATTGCTGCCTCGGGCTCCATGTGGCTCGTCTCCTGTGAGTCTAGATTTTCGAATCCGACTCGAAACTGATAGTTAATTGTAAGGTTCAGGGCTTCCGAATGACGATTGAACACTCAAATTGCGTCGAGATTCAATACATCGGCCTCCAGCGGACTTGTCTCCAAGGGGATATTGCTGTCTCGGGCACCATATGATCCTTCTCCTGTGAGTCTAGATTTTCGAATCCGACGCAAAAATGATAGTGAATAGTAACGTTTAGCGCCTCCTGATGACGATAGAACTCTCAAATTGCGTCGAGATTCAATACATCGTCCTCCAGCCCATTTGTCTCCAAGGGGATATTGCTGTCTCAGGCACCAAATGGTCCGTCTGCTGTGAGTCTAGATTTTCGAATCCGCCAAAAAACTGATAGTTAATTGCAACATTCAGGGCCTCCTAATGACGATGGAACACTCAAATTGCGTCGCGATCCAATACATCGTCCTCCAGCCGACTTGTCTCCAAGGGTCTGTTGCTGTCTCGGGCACCTTATGGTCGTTCTCCTGTGAGTTTAGATTATCGAATCCGACGCAAAAATGATAGTTAATTGTAACGTTTAGGGCATCCTAATGACGATGGAACACTCAAATTGCGTCGAGATTCAATACATCGGCCTCCAGCCGACTTGTCTCCAAGGGGGTATCGCTGCCTCGGGCACCACATGGTCCGTCTCCGGTGATTCTACGTTTTCGAATCCGACGCAAAACTCACAGTTAATTGTAACGTTCAGGGCCTCCTATTGGCGATGGAACACTCAAATTGCGTCGAGATTTAATACATCGACCTCCAGCCGACTTGTCCCCAAGGGTCTATTGCTGCCTCGGGCACCTTATGGTCGTTCTCCTGTGAGTTTAGATTTTCGAATCAGACGCAAAAATGATAGTTAATTGTAACGTTCAGGGCCTTGTAATGACGATGGTACACTGAAATTGCGTCGAGATTCAATACATCGGCCTCCAGCCGACTTGTCTCCAAGGGTCTGTTGCTGCCTCGGGCACCTTATGGTCGTTCTCCTGTGAGTTTAGATTATCGAATCCGACGCAAAAATGATAGTTAATTGTAACGTTAAGGGCCTCCTAATGACGATGGAACACTCAAATTGCGTCGAGATTCAATACATCGGCCCCAGCCGACTTGTCTCCAAGGGGATATTGCTGTCTCGGGCACAATATGATCCTTCTCCTGTGAGTCTAGATTTTCGAATCCGACGCAAAAATGACAGTTAATTGTAACGTTCAGGGCCTCCTATTGGCGATGGAACACTCAAATTGCGTCGAGATTCAATACATCAGCCTCCAGCCGACTTCTCTCCAAGGGTCTGTTGCTGCCTCGGGCACCGTATGGTCGTTCCCCTGTGAGTCAACATTTTAGAATCCGACGCAAACCTGATAGTTAAATGTAATGCTCAGGGCCTCTTAATGACGATGGAACACTCAAATTGCGCCGAGAGTCAATACATCTTCCTCGAGCCGACTTGTCTACAAGGGGATATTGCTGCCTCGGGCTCCATGTGGTCCGTCTCCTGTAAGTCTACATTTTCGAAAGCGACGCATAAATGATAGTTAATTGTAACGTTCCGGGACTCCTAAAGACGATGGAACACTCAAATTGAGTCGAGATTCAATATATCGACCTCCAGCCGACTTATCTCCAAGGGTCTATTGCTGCCTGGGGCACCTTATGTTCGTTCTCCTGTGAGTCTAGATTTTCGAATCCGACGCAAAAATGATATTTAATTGTAACGTTCAGGGCCTCCTAATGCCGATGGAACACTCAAATTGCGTCGAGATTCAATACATCTTCCTCCAGCCGACTTGTCTACAAGGGGATATTGCTGCCTCGGGCTCCATGTGGTCCGTCTCCTGTGAGTCCAGATTTTCGAATCGGACGCGAAACTGATAGTTAATTGTAAGGTTCAGGGCCTCCTAGTGCCGATGGAACACTCAAATTGCGTCGAGATTCAATACATCGGCCTCCAGCCGACTTGTCTCCAAGGGTCTATTGCTGCCTCGGACACCTTATGGTCGTTCTCCTGTGAGTCTAGATTTTCGAATCCGTCGCAAAAATGATAGTTAATTGTAAAGTTCAGAGCCTTGTAATGACGATGGAACACTCAAATTGCGTCGAGATTCCATACATCGGCCTCCAGCCGACTTGTTTCCAAGGGTCTATTGCTGCCTCGGGCACCTTATGGTCGTTCTCCTGTGAGTCTAGATTTTCGAATCCGACGCAAAAATGATAGTTAATTGTAACGTTCAGGGCCTCCTATTGGCGATGGAACACTCAAATTGCGTCGATATTCAATACATCGGCCTCCAGCCGACTTGTCTCCTATGGTCTGTTGCTGCCTCGGGCACCTTATGGTCGTTCTCCCATGAGTCTAGATTTAATAATCCGACGATAAAATGATAGTTAATTGTAACGTTCAGGGCCTTGTAATGACGATGGAACACTCACATTGCGTCGAGATTCAATACATCGGCCTCCAGCCGACTTGTCACCAAGGGTCTGTTGCTGCCTCGGGCACCTTATGGTCGTTCTCCTGTGAGTTTAGATTTTCGAATCCGACGCGAAACTGATAGTTAACTGTAACGTTCAGGGCCTCCTAATGCCGATGGAACACTCAAATTGCGTCGAGATTCAATACATCGGCCTCCAGCCGACTTGTCTCCAAGGGTCTATTGCTGCCTAGGGCACCTTATGGTCGTTCTCTTGTAAGTCTAGATTTTCGAATCCGACGCAAAAATGATAGTTAATTGTAACGTTCAGGGCCTTGTAATGACGATGGAACACTCAAATTGCGTCGAGATTCAATACGTCGGCCTTCAGCCGACTTGTCTCCAAGGGATATTGCTGTCTCGGGCACAATATGATCCTTCTCCTGTGAGTCTAGATTTTCGAATCCGACGCAAAAATGATAGTGAATTGTAACGTCCAGCGCCTCCTAATGACGATAGAAGACTCAAATTGCGTCGAGATCCAATACATCGTCCTCCAGCCGATTTGTCTCCAAGGGGATATTGCTGCCTCGGGCACCAAATGGTCCGTCTGCTGTGAGTCTAGATTTTCGAATCCGACGAAAAACTGTTAGTTAATTGTAACATTCAGGGCCTCCTATTGACGATGGAACACTCAAAATGCGTCGCGATCCAATACATCGTCCTCCAGCCGACTTGTCTCCAAGGGTCTATTGCTGCCTCGGGCACCTTATGGTCGTTCTCTTGTAAGTCTAGATTTTTGAATCCGACGCAAAAATGATAGTTAATTATAACGTTCAGGGCCTCCTAATGACGATGGAACTCTCAAATTGCGTCGACATTCAATACATCGTCCTCCAGCCGAATTGTCTCCAAGGGTCTATTGCTGCCTCGGGCACCTTATGGTCGTTCTCCTGTGAGTCTAGATTTTCGAATCCGACGCAAAAATGATAGTTAATTGTAACGTTCAGGGCCTTCTAATGACGATGGAACACTCAAATTGCGTCGAGATTCAATACATCGGCCTCCAGCCGACTTGTCTCCAAGGGGATATCGCTGCCTCGGGCACCACATGGTCCGTCTCCGGTGATTCTACGTTTTCGAATCCGACGCAAAACTCACAGTTAATTGTAACGTTCAGGGCCGCCTATTGGCGATGGAACACTCAAATTGCGTCGAGATTCAATACATCGACCTCCAGCCGACTTGTCTCCAAGGGTCTATTGCTGCCTCGGGCACCTTATGGTCGTTCTCCTGTGAGTCTAGATTTTCGTATCCGACGCAAAAATGATAGTTAATTGTAACGTTCAGGGCTTTGTAATGACGATGGAACACTCAAATTGCGTCGAGATTCAATACATCGGCCTCCAGCCGACTTGTCTCCAAGGGTCTGCTGCTGCCTCGGGCACCTTATGGTCGTTCTCCTGTGAGTCTAGATTTTCGAATCCGACGCAAAAATGATAGTTAATTGTAACGTTCAGGGCCTTGTAATGACGATGGAACACTCAAATTGCGTCGAGATTCAATACATCGGCCTCCAGCCGAATTGTCTCCAAGGGTCTGTTGCTGCCTCGGGCACCTTATGGTCGTTCTCCTGTGTGTTTAGATTATCGAATCCGACGCAAAAATGATAGTTAATTGTAACGTTTAGGGCCTCCTAATGACGATGGGATACTCAAATTGCGTCGAGATTAAATACATCGTCCTCCAGCCGACTTGATTCCAAGGGTCTAATGCTGCCTCGGGCACCTTATGGTCGTTCTCTTGTAAGTCTAGATTTTCGAATCCGACGAAAAATGATAGTTAATTGTAACGTTCAGGGCCTCCTAATGACGATGGAACTCTCAAATTGCGTCGAGATCCAATACATCGTCCTCCAACCGACTTGTCTCCAAGGGTCAATAGCTGCCACGGGCACCTTGTGATCGTTCTGCTGTGAGTCTAGATTTTCGAATCCGACGCAAAAATGACAGTTAATTGTAACGTTCAGGGCCTCCTATTGGCGATGGAACACTCAAATTGCGTCGAGATTCAATACATCAGCCTCCAGCCGACTTCTCTCCAAGGGTCTGTTGCTGCCTCGGGCACCTTGTGGTCGTTCTCCTGTGAGTTTAGATTATCGAATCCGACGCAAAAATGATAGTTAATTGTAACGTTTAGGGCCTCCTAATGACGATGGAAAACTCAAATTGCGTCGAGATTCAATACATCGGCCTCCAGCCGACTTGTCTCCAAGGGTCTGTTGCTGCCTCGGGCACCTTATGGTCGTTCTCCTGTGAGTTTAGATTATCGAATCCGACGCAAAAATGATAGTTAATTGTAACGTTTAGGGCCTCCTAACGACGATGGGACACTCAAATTGCGTCGAGATTCAATACATCGTCCTCCAGCCGACTTGTCTCCATGGGGATATTACTGCCTCCGGCCTCTTACGTTCGCTCTCATGTGAGTCTAGATTTTCGAATCCGACGCGAAACTGATTGTTAATTGTAACGTCCAGGGCTTCCTAATGACGATGGAACACTCAAATTGCCTCGAGATTCAATACATCGGCATTCAGACGATTTGTCCCCAAGGGTCTATTGCTGCCTCGGGCACCGTATGGTCGTTCCCCTGTGAGTCAACATTTTAGAATCCGACGCAAACCTGATAGTTAAATGTAATGCTCAGGGCCTCTTAATGACGATGGAACACTCAAATTGCGCCGAGAGTCAATACATCTTCCTCGAGCCGACTTGTCTACAAGGGGATATTGCTGCCTCGGGCTCCATGTGGTCCGTCTCCTGTAAGTCTACATTTTCGAAAGCGACGCATAAATGATAGTTAATTGTAACGTTCCGGGACTCCTAAAGACGATGGAACACTCAAATTGAGTCGAGATTCAATATATCGACCTCCAGCCGACTTGTCTCCAAGGGTCTATTGCTGCCTGGGGCACCTTATGTTCGTTCTCCTGTGAGTCTAGATTTTCGAATCCGACGCAAAAATGATATTTAATTGTAACGTTCAGGGCCTCCTAATGCCGATGGAACACTCAAATTGCGTCGAGATTCAATACATCTTCCTCCAGCCGACTTGTCTACAAGGGGATATTGCTGCCTCGGGCTCCATGTGGTCCGTCTCCTGTGAGTCCAGATTTTCGAATCGGACGCGAAACTGATAGTTAATTGAAAGGTTCAGGGCCTCCTAGTGCCGATGGAACACTCAAATTGCGTCGAGATTCAATACATCGGCCTCCAGCCGACTTGTCTCCAAGGGTCTATTGCTGCCTCGGACACCTTATGGTCGTTCTCCTGTGAGTCTAGATTTTCGAATCCGTCGCAAAAATGATAGTTAATTGTAAAGTTCAGAGCCTTGTAATGACGATGGAACACTCAAATTGCGTCGAGATTCCATACATCGGCCTCCAGCCGACTTGTTTCCAAGGGTCTATTGCTGCCTTGGGCACCTTATGGTCGTTCTCCTGTGAGTCTAGATTTTCGAATCCGACGCAAAAATGATAGTTAATTGTAACGTTCAGGGCCTCCTATTGGCGATGGAACACTCAAATTGCGTCGATATTCAATACATCGGCCTCCAGCCGACTTGTCTCCTATGGTCTGTTGCTGCCTCGGGCACCTTATGGTCGTTCTCCCATGAGTCTAGATTTAATAATCCGACGATAAAATGATAGTTAATTGTAACGTTCAGGGCCTTGTAATGACGATGGAACACTCACATTGCGTCGAGATTCAATACATCGGCCTCCAGCCGACTTGTCACCAAGGGTCTGTTGCTGCCTCGGGCACCTTATGGTCGTTCTCCTGTGAGTTTAGATTTTCGAATCCGACGCGAAACTGATAGTTAACTGTAACGTTCAGGGCCTCCTAATGCCGATGGAACACTCAAATTGCGTCGAGATTCAATACATCGGCCTCCAGCCGACTTGTCTCCAAGGGTCTATTGCTGCCTAGGGCACCTTATGGTCGTTCTCTTGTAAGTCTAGATTTTCGAATCCGACGCAAAAATGATAGTTAATTGTAACGTTCAGGGCCTTGTAATGACGATGGAACACTCAAATTGCGTCGAGATTCAATACGTTGGCCTTCAGCCGACTTGTCTCCAAGGGATATTGCTGTCTCGGGCACAATATGATCCTTCTCCTGTGAGTCTAGATTTTCGAATCCGACGCAAAAATGATAGTGAATTGTAACGTCCAGCGCCTCCTAATGACGATAGAAGACTCAAATTGCGTCGAGATCCAATACATCGTCCTCCAGCCGATTTGTCTCCAAGGGGATATTGCTGCCTCGGGCACCAAATGGTCCGTCTGCTGTGAGTCTAGATTTTCGAATCCGACGAAAAACTGTTAGTTAATTGTAACATTCAGGGCCTCCTATTGACGATGGAACACTCAAATTGCGTCGCGATCCAATACATCGTCCTCCAGCCGACTTGTCTCCAAGGGTCTATTGCTGCCTCGGGCACCTTATGGTCGTTCTCTTGTAAGTCTAGATTTTTGAATCCGACGCAAAAATGATAGTTAATTATAACGTTCAGGGCCTCCTAATGACGATGGAACTCTCAAATTGCGTCGACATTCAATACATCGTCCTCCAGCCGAATTGTCTCCAAGGGTCTATTGCTGCCTCGGGCACCTTATGGTCGTTCTCCTGTGAGTCTAGATTTTCGAATCCGACGCAAAAATGATAGTTAATTGTAACGTTCAGGGCCTTCTAATGACGATGGAACACTCAAATTGCGTCGAGATTCAATACATCGGCCTCCAGCCGACTTGTCTCCAAGGGGATATCGCTGCCTCGGGCACCACATGGTCCGTCTCCGGTGATTCTACGTTTTCGAATCCGACGCAAAACTCACAGTTAATTGTAACGTTCAGGGCCGCCTATTGGCGATGGAACACTCAAATTGCGTCGAGATTCAATACATCGACCTCCAGCCGACTTGTCTCCAAGGGTCTATTGCTGCCTCGGGCACCTTATGGTCGTTCTCCTGTGAGTCTAGATTTTCGTATCCGACGCAAAAATGATAGTTAATTGTAACGTTCAGGGCTTTGTAATGACGATGGAACACTCAAATTGCGTCGAGATTCAATACATCGGCCTCCAGCCGACTTGTCTCCAAGGGTCTGCTGCTGCCTCGGGCACCTTATGGTCGTTCTCCTGTGAGTCTAGATTTTCGAATCCGACGCAAAAATGATAGTTAATTGTAACGTTCAGGGCCTTGTAATGACGATGGAACACTCAAATTGCGTCGAGATTCAATACATCGGCCTCCAGCCGACTTGTCTCCAAGGGTCTGTTGCTGCCTCGGGCACCTTATGGTCGTTCTCCTGTGTGTTTAGATTATCGAATCCGACGCAAAAATGATAGTTAATTGTAACGTTTAGGGCCTCCTAATGACGATGGGACACTCAAATTGCGTCGAGATTAAATACATCGTCCTCCAGCCGACTTGATTCCAAGGGTCTAATGCTGCCTCGGGCACCTTATGGTCGTTCTCTTGTAAGTCTAGATTTTCGAATCCGACGAAAAAATGATAGTTAATTGTAACGTTCAGGGCCTCCTAATGACGATGGAACTCTCAAATTGCGTCGAGATCCAATACATCGTCCTCCAACCGACTTGTCTCCAAGGGTCAATAGCTGCCACGGGCACCTTGTGATCGTTCTGCTGTGAGTCTAGATTTTCGAACCCGACGCAAAAATGATAGTTAACTGTAACGTTCAGTGCCACGTCATTAAGATGGAATACTCAAATTGAGTCGAGATTCAATACATCGACCTCCAGCCGGCTTGTCTCCAAGGGGATATAGCTGTCTCGGGCACGATATGATCCTTCTCCTGTGAGTCTAGATTTTCGAATACGACGCAAAAATGATAGTGAATTGTAACGTTCAGCGCCTCCTAATGACGATAGAAGACTCAAAATGCGTCGAGATTCAATACATCGTCCTCCAGCCGATTTGTCTCCAATGGGATATTGCTGCCTCGGGCACCAAATGATCCGTCTGCTGTGAGTCTAGATTTTCGAATCCGACGAAAAACTGATAGTTAATTGTAACATTCAGGGCCTCCGAATGACGATGGAACACTGAAATTGCGTCGCGATCTAATACATCGGCCTCCAGCCGACTTGTCTCCAAGGGTCTATTGCTGCCTCGGGCACCTTATAGTCGTTCTCCTGTGAGTCTAGATTTTCGAATCCGACGCAAAAATGATAGTTTATTGTAACGTTCAGGGCCTTGTAATGGTGATGGAACACTCAAATTGCGTCGGAGATTCAATACATCGGCCTCCAGCCAACTTGTCTCCAAGGGTCTGTTGCTGCCTCGGGCACCTAATGGTCGTTCTCCTGTGAGTTTAGATTATCGAATCCGACGCAAAAATGATAGTTAATTGTAACGTTTAGGGCCTCCTACTGACGATGGGACACTCAAATTGCGTCGAGATTCAATACATCGGCCTCCAGCCGACTTGTCTCCTATGGTCTGTTGCTGCCTCGGGCACCTTATGGTCGTTCTCCTGTGAGACTAGATTTTCGAATCCGACGATAAAATGATAGTTAATTGTAACGTTCAGGGCCTTGTAATGACGATGGAACACTCAAATTGCGTCGAGATTCAATACATCGGCCTCCAGCCGACTTGTCTCCAAGGGTCTGTTGCTGCCTCGGTCACCTTATGGTCGTTCTCCTGTGAGATTAGATTTTCGAATCCGACGCGAGACTGATGGTTAACTGTAACGTTCAGGGCCTCCTAATGCCGATGGAACACTCAAATTGCGTCGAGATTCAATACATCGGCCTCCAGCTGACTTGTCTCCAAGGTTCTATTGCTGCCTCGGGCACCTGTTGGTCGTTCTCTTGTAAGTCTAGATTTTCGAATCCGACGCAAAAATGATAGTTAATTGTAACGTTCAGGGCCTCCTAATGCCGATGGAACACTCAAATTGCGTCGAGATTCAATACATCGGCCTCCAGTCGACTTGTCTCCAAGATTATAATGCTGCCTCGGGCACCTTATTGTCGTTCTCTTGTAAGTCTAGATTTTCGAATCCGACGCAAAAATGATAGTTAATTGTAACGTTCAGGGCCTCCTAATGACGATGGAACTCTCAAATTGCATCGAGATTCAATACATCGTCCTCCAGCCGACTTGTCTCAAAAGGGTCTATTGCTGCCTCGGGCACCTTATGGTCGTTCTCCTGTGAGTCTAGATTTTCGAATCCGACGCAAATATGATAGTTAATTGTAACGTTCAGGGATTTCTAATGACGATGGAACACTCAAATTGCGTCGAGATTCAATACATCGGCCTCCAGCCGACTTGTCTCCAAGGGGATATCGCTGCCTCGGACACCACATGGTCCATCTCCGGTGATTCTACGTTTTCGAATCCGACGCAAAACTCATAGTTAATTCTAACGTTCAGTTCCTCCTATTGGCGATGGAACACTCAAATTGCGTCGAGATTCAATACATCGACCACCAGCCGACTTGTCTCCAAGGGTCTATTGCTGCCTCGGCCACCTTATGGTCGTTCTCCTGTGAGTCTAGATTTTCGAATCCAACGCAAAAATGATAGTTAATTGTAACGTTCAGGGCCTCCTAATGCCGATGGAACACTCAAATTGCGTCGAGATTCAATACATCGGCCTCCAGCCGACTTGTCTCCAAGGGTCTGTTGCTGCCTCGGGCACCTTATGGTCGTTCTCCTGTGAGTTTAGATTGTCGAATCCGACGCAAAAATGATAGTTAATTGTAACGTTTAGGGCCTCCTAATGACGAGGGGCGCTCAAATTGCGTCGAGATTCAATACATCGTCCTCCAGCCGACTTGTCTCCATGGGGATATTACTGCCTCCGGCCTCTTATGTTCGCTCTCATGTGAGTCTAGATTTTCGAATCCGACGGAAAAATGATAGTTAATTGTAACGTTCAGGGCCTCCTAATGACGATGGAACACTCAAATTGCGTCGAGATTCAATACATCGACCTCCAGCCGACTTGTCTCCAAGGGTCTATTGCTGCCTCGGGCACCTTATGGTCGTTCTCCTGTGAGTCTAGATTTTCGTATCCGACGCAAAAATGATAGTTAATTGTAACGTTCAGGGCCTTGTAATGACGATGGAACACTCAAATTGCGTCGAGATTCAATACATCGGCCTCCAGCCGACTTGTCTCCAAGGGTCTGCTGCTGCCTCGGACACCTTATGGTCGTTCTCCTGTGAGTGTAGATTTTCGAATCCGACGCAAAAATGATAGTTAATTGTAACGTTCAGGGCCTTGTAATGACGATGGAACACTCAAATTGCGTCGAGATTCAATACATCGGCCTCCAGCCGACTTGTCTCCAAGGGTCTGTTGCTGCCTCGGGCACCTTATGCTCGTTCTCCTGTGAGATTAGATTAACGAATCCGACGCAAAAATGATTGTTAATTGTACCGTTTAGGGCCTCCTAATGACGATGGGACACTCAAATTGCGTCGAGATTAAATACTTCGTCCTCTAGCCGACTTGTTTCCAAGGGTCTAATGCTGCCTCGGGCACCTTATGGTCGTTCTCTTGTAAGTCTAGATTTTCGAATCCGACGAAAAAATGATAGTTAATTGTAACATTCAGGGCCTCCTAATGACGATGGAACACTCAAATTGCGTCGAGATTCAATACATCGGCCTCTAGCCGGCTTGTCTCCAAGCTGATATAGCTGTCTCGGGCACGATATGATCCTTCTCCTGTGAGTCTAGATTTTCGAATACGACGCAAAAATGATAGTGAATTGTAACGTTCAGCGCCTCCTAATGACGATAGAAGACTCAAAATGCGTCGAGATTCAATACATCGTCCTCCAGCCGATTTGTCTTCAAGGGGATATTGCTGCCTCGGGCACCAAATGATCCGTCTGCTGTGAGTCTAGATTTTCGAATCCGACGAAAAACTAATAGTTAATTGCAACATTCAGGGCCTCCTAATGACGATGGAACACTCAAATTGCGTCGCGATCCAATACATCGTCCTCCAGCCGACTTGTCCCCAAGGGTCTAATGCTGCCTCGGGCACCTTATGGTCGTTCTCTTGTAAGTCTAGATTTTCGAATCCGACGCAAAACTGATAGTTCATTATAACGTTCAGGGCGACCTAATGACGATGGAACACTCAAATTGCGTCGATATTCAATACATCGGCCTCCAGTCGATTTGTCTCCAAGTTGAAAATTGCTGTCTCGAGCACCGTATGAACTTCTCCTGTGAGTACATTTTCGAATCCGACGCGAAACTGATAGTTAATTGTAAGGTTCAGGGCCTCCTAATGCCGATGGTACACTCAAATTGCGTCGAGATACAATACATCGGCCTCCATCCGACTTGTCTCCAAGGGTCTATTGCTGCCTCGGGCACCTTATAGTCGTTCTCCTGCGAGTCTAGATTTTCGAATCCGACGCAAAAATGATAGTTTATTGTAACGTTCAGGGCCTTGTAATGATGATGGAACACTCAAATTGCGTCGAGATTCAATACATCGGCCTTCAGCCGACTTGTCTCCAAGGGTCTGTTGCTGCCTCGGGCACCTAATGGTCGTTCTCCTGAGAGTTTAGATTATCGAATCCGACGCAAAAATGATAGTTAATTGTAACGTTTAGGGCCTCCTAATGACGATGGGACACTCAAATTGCGTCGAGATTCAATACATCGGCCTCCAGCCGACTTGTCTCCTTTGGTCTGTTGCTGCCTCGGGCACCTTATGGTCGTTCTCCTGTGAGTCTAGATTTTCGAATCCGACGATAAAATGATAGTTAATTGTAACGTTCAGGGCCTTGTAATGACGATGGAACACTCAAATTGCGTCGAGATTCAATACATCGGCCTCCAGCCGACTTGTCTCCAAGGGTCTGTTGCTGCCTCGGTCACCTTATGGTCGTTCTCCTGTGAGTTTAGATTTTCGAATCCGACGCGAAACTGATGGTTAACTGTAACGTTCAGGGCCTCCTAATGCCGATGGAACACTCAAATTGCGTCGAGATTCAATACATCGGCCTCCAGCCAACTTGTCTCCAAGGTTCTATTGCTGCCTCGGGCACCTGTTGGTCGTCCTCTTGTAAGTCTAGATTTTCGAATCCGACGCAAAAATGATAGTTAATTGTAACGTTCAGGGCCTCCTAATGCCGATGGATCACTCAAATTGCGTCGAGATTCAATACATCGGCCTCCAGCCGACTTGTCTCCAAGGGTCTATTGCTGCCTCAGGCACCTTATGGTCGTTCTCCTGTGAGTCCAGATTTTCGAATCCGACGCAAAAATGATAGTTAATTGTAACGTTCAGGGCCTTGTAATGACGATGGAACACTCAAATTGCGTCGAGATTCAATACATCGGCCTCCTGCCGACTTGTCTCCAAGGGTCTGTTGCTGCCTCGGGCACCTTATGGTCGTTCTCCTGTGAGATTAGATTATCGAATCCGACGCAAAAATGATAGTTAATTGTAACGTTTAGGGCCTCCTAATGACGATGGGACACTCAAATTGCGTCGAGATTCAATACATCGGCCTCCAGCCGACTTGTCTCCTTTGGTCTGTTGCTGCCTCCGGCCTCTTATGTTCGCTCTCATGTGAGTCTAGATTTTCGAATCCGACGAGAAACTGATTGTAAATTGTAACGTTCAGGGCTTCCTAATGACGATGGAACACTCAAATTGCCTCGAGATTCAATAAATCGGCATTCAGCCGATTTGTCTCCAAGGGTCTACTGCTGCCTCGGGCACCGTATGGTCGTTCCCCTGTGAGTCAACATATCAGAATCCGACGCAAAACTGATAGTTAAATGTAATGCTCAGGGCCTCTTAATGACGATGGAACACTCAAATTGCGTCGAGAGTCAATACATCTTCCTCCAGCCGTCTTGTCTACAAGGGGATATTGCTGCCTCGGGCTCCGTGTGGTCCGTCTCCTGTGAGTCTAGATTTCCGAATCCGACGCGAAACTGATAGTTAATTGTAAGGTTCAGGGCCTCCTAATGACGATGGAACACTCAAATAGCGTCGAGATTCAATACATCGGCCTCCAGCGGACTTGTCTACAAGGGGATACTGCTGTCTCGGGCACCACATGATCCTTCTCCTGTGAGTCTAGATTTTCGAATCCGACGCAAAAATGATAGTGAATAGTAACGTTCAGCGCCTCCTGATGACGATAGAACTCTCAAATTGCGTCGAGATTCAATACATCGTCCTCCAGCTGATTTGTCTCCAAGGGGATATTGCTGCCTCGGGCACCAAATGGTACGTCTCCTGTGAGTCTGGATTTTTGAATCCGACGCGAAACTGATAGTTAATTGTAACATTCAGGGCCTCCAAATGACGATGGAACACTCATTTTGCGTCGCGATCCAATACATCGTCCTCCAACCGACTTGTCTCCAAGGGTCAATAGCTGCCACAGGCACCTTGTGATCGTTCTGCTATGAGTCTAGATTTTCGAACCCGACGCAAAACTGATTGTTAATTGTAACTTTAAGGGATACCTAATGACGATGGAACACTCAAATTGAGTCGAGATTCAATACATCGACCTCCAGCCGACTTGTCTCCAAGGGGATATCGCTGATTCCGGCAACACATGGTCCGTCTCCGGTGATTCTACGTTTTCGAATCCGACGCAAAACTCATGGTTAATTGTAACGTTCAGGGCCTCCTATTGGCGATGGAATACTCAAATTGCGTCGACATTCAATACATCGACCTCCAGCCGACTTGTCTCCAAGGGTCTATTGCTGCCTCGGGCACCTTATGGTCGTTCTCCTGTGAGTCCAGATTTTCGAATCCGACGCAAAAGTGATAGTTAATTGTAACGTGCAGGGCCTTGTAATGACGATGGAACACTCAAATTGCGTCGAGATTCAATACATCGGTCTCCAGCCGACTTGTCTCCAAGGGTCTGTTGCTGAATCGGGCACCTTATGGTCGTTCTCCTGTGAGTTTATATTATCGAATCCGACTCAGAAATGATAGTTAATTGTAACGTTTAGGGCCTCGTAATGACGATGGAACACTCAAATTGCGTCGAGATTCAATACATCGTCCTCCAGCCGACTTGTCTCCATGGGAATATTACTGCCTCCGGCCTCTTATGTTCGCTCTCATGTGAGTCTAGATTTTCGAATCCGACGCGAAACTGATTGTTAATTGTAACGTTCAGGGCTTCCTAATGACAATGGAACACTAAAATTGCCTCGAGATTCAATACATCGGCATTCAGCCGATTTGTCTCCAAGTGTCTATTGCTGCCTCGGGCACCGTATGGTCGTTCCCCTGTGAGTCAACATTTTAGAATCCGACGCAAAACTGATAGTTAAATGTAATGCTCAGGGCCTCTTAATGACGATGGAACACTCGAATTGCGTCGAGATTCAATACATCGGCCTCCAGCGGACTTGTCTCCAAGGGGATAAAGCTGTCTCGGGCACCATATGATCCTAGTCCTGTGAGTCTAGATTTTCGAATCCGACGCAAAAATGATAGTGAATAGTAACGTTCAGCGCCTCCTGATGACGACAGAACTCTCAAACTGCGTCGAGATTCAATTTATCGTCCTCCAGCTGATTTGTCTCCAAGGGGATATTGCTGCCTCGGGCACCAAATGGTCCGTCTCCTGTGAGTCTGGATTTTTGAATCCGACGCGAAACTGATTGTTAATTGTAAGGTTCAGGGCCTCCAAATGACGATGGAGCACTCAAATTGCGTCGCGATTCAATACATCGTCCTCCAGCGGACTGGTCTCCAAGGGTCAATAGCTGCCACGGGCACCTTGTGATCGTTCTGCTGTGAGTCTAGATTTTCGAACCCGACGCAAAACTGATTGTTAATTGTAACGTTCAGGGCCACCTAATGACGATGGAACACTCAAATTGAGTCGAGATTCAATACATCGACCTCCAGCCGACTTGTCTCCAAGGGTCTATTGCTGCCTCGGGCACCTTATGGTCGTTCTCCTGTGAGTCTAGATTTTCGAATCCGACGCAAAAATGATAGTTAATTGTAACGTTCAGGGCCTCCTAATGCCGATGGAACACTCAAATTGCGTCGAGATTCAATACACCTTCCTCCAGCCGACTTGTCTACAAGGGGATTATGCTGCCTCGGGCTCCATGTGGTCCGTCTCCTGTGAGTCTACATTTTCGAATCCGACTCGAAACTGATAGTAAATTGTAAGGTTCAGTGCCTCCTAATGCCGATGGAACACTCAAATTGCGTCGAGATTCAATACATCGGCCTCCAGCCGACTTGTCTCTAAGGGTCTATTGCTGCCTCGGGCACCTTATGGTCGTTCTCCTGTGAGTCTAGGTTTTCGAATCCGACGCAAAAATGATAGTTAATTGTAACGTTCAGGGCCTCCTATTAGCGATGGAACACTCAAATTGCGTCAAGATTCAATACATCGACCTCTAGCCGACTTGTCTCCAAGGGGAAATTGCTGCATCGGGCACCTTATTGTCGTTCTCCTGTGAGTTTAGATTTTCGAATCCGACGAATAACTGATAGTTAATTGAAACATCCAGGGCCTCCTAATGACGATGGAACACTCGAATTGCGTCGGGATACAGTACATCGTCCTCCAGCGGACTGGTCTCCAAGGGGATGTTGCTGCATCGGGCACCTTATGGTCGTTCTCCTGTGAGTTTAGATTGTCGAATCTGACGAAAAACTGATAGTTAATTGTAACATTGAGGGCCTCCTAATGACGATGGAACACTCATTTTGCGTCGCGATCCTATACATCGTCCTCCAACCGACTTGTCTCCAAGGGTCAATAGCTGCCACGGGCACCATTGATCGTTCTGCTGTGAGTCTAGATTTTCGAACCCGACGCCAAACTGATTGTTAATTGTAACGTTCAGGGACACCTAATGACGATGGAACACTCAAATTGAGTCGAGATTCAATACATCGACCTCCAGCCCACTTGTCTCCAAGGGGATATTGATGCCTCGGGCTCCATGTGGTCCGTCTCCTGTGAGTCTAGATTTTCGAATCCGAAGCGAAACTGATAGTTAATTGTAACGTTCAGGGCCTCCTAATGACGATGGAACACTCAAATTGCGTCGAGATTCAATACATCGGCCTCCAGCCGACTTGTCTCCTAGGGGATATTGCTGTCTCGGGCACAATATGATCCTTCTCCTGTGAGTCTAGATTTTCGAATCCGACGCAAAAATGATAGTGAATTGTAACGTTCAGCGCCTCCTAATGACGATAGAAGACTCAAATTGCGTCGAGATTCATAACATCGTCCTCCAGCCGATTTGTCTCCAAGAGGATATGGCTGCCTCGGGCACCAAATGGTCCGTCTGCTGTGAGTCTAGATTTTCGAATCCGACGAAAAACTGATAGTTAATTGTAACATTCAGGGCCTCCTAATGACGATGGAACACTCAAATTGCGTCGAGATTCAATACATCGTCGTCCAGCCGACTTGTCTCCAAGGGGATATCGCTGCCTCGGGCACCACATGGTCCTTCTCCGGTAATTCTACGTTTTCGAATCCGACGCAAAACTGCTAGTTAATTGCAACGTTCAGGGCCTCCTAAAGACGATGGAGCACTCAAATTGCGTCGCGATTCAATACATCGTCCTCCAGCGGACTGGTCTCCAAGGGGATATTGCTGCCTCGGGCACCTTATTGTCCATCTCCAGTGAGTCTAGATTTTCGAATCCGACGAAGAACTGATGGTTAATTGTAACATTCAGGGCCTCCTAATGACGATGGAACACTCAAATTACGTCGAGATTCAATACATCGTCCTCCAGCCGACTTTATTCAAAAGGGATGTTGCTGCCACTGGCTCCACGGGGTCCGTCTCCCGCGAGTCTAGATTTTCGAATCCGACACGAAACTGATAGTTAATTGTAACGTTCAGGGAATCCTAATGACGATGGAACACTCAAATTGCGTCGAGATTCAATACATCGTCCTTCAGCCGACTTGTCTCCAAGAGTCTATTGCTGCCTCTGGCACCTTATGGTCGTTCTCCTCTGAGTCTAGATTTTCGAATCCGACGCAAAACAGATAGTTAATTGTAACGTTCAGGGAATCCTAATGACGATGGAACACTCAAATTGCGTCGAGATTCAATACATCGTCCTTCAGCCGACTTGTCTCCAAGAGTCTATTGCTGCCCCGGGCACCTTATGCTCGATGTCCTGTGAGTCTAGATTATCTAATCCGACGCAAAACTGATTGTTAATTGTAACGTTCAGGGCCTCTTAATGACGATGGAGCACTCAAATTGCGTCGCGATCCAATACATCGTCCTCCAGCCAACTTCTCTCCAATGGTCTATTGCTGCCTCGGGCACATTATGATCGTTCTCCTGTGAGTCTACATTTTCGAACCCGACGCAAAACTGATAGTTAATTGTAACGTTCAGCGCCTCCTAATGACGATGGAACACTCAAATTGCGTCGAGATTCAATACATCGTCCTCCAGCCGACTTGTCTCCAAGGGGATATTGCTGCTTAGGGCACCTTTATGTTCGTTCCCCTGTGAGTCTACATTTTAGAATCCGACGTAAAACTGACAGTTAATTGAAATGTTCAGGGCCTCCTAATGACGATGGAACACTCAAATTGCGTCCAGATTCAATACATCGGCCTCCAGCGGACTTGTCTCCAAGGGCTGTTGCTGCCTCGGGCACCTTATGGTCGTTCTCCTGTGTGTTAAGATTATCGAATCCGACGCAAAAATGATAGTTAATTGTAACGTTTATGGCCTCCTAATGACGATGGAACACTCAAATTGCGTCGCGATCCAATACATCGTCCTCCAGCGGACTTGTCTCCAAGGGTCTAATGCTGCCTCGGGCACCTTGTGGTCGTTCTCTTGTAAGTCTAGATTTTCGAATCCGACGCAAAAATGATAGTGAATAGTAACGTTCAGCGCCTCCTGATGACGATAGAACTCTCAAATTGCGTCGAGATTCAATACATCGTCCTCCAGCCGACTTGTCTCCAAGGGTCTATTGCTGCCTCGGGCACCTTATGGTCGTTCTCCTGTGAGTCTAGATTTTCGAATCCGACGCGAAACTGATAGTTAATTGTAAGGTTCAGGGCCTCCTAATGACAATGGAACATTCAAATTGCGTCGAGATTCAATACATCGTCCTCGAGCGGACTGGTCTCCAAGGGGATATTGCTGCATCGGGCACCTTATGGTCCGTCTCCAGTGAGTCTAGATTTTCGAATCCGACGAAAATCTGATAGTTAATTGTAACATTCAGGGCCTCCTAATGACGATGGAACACTCATTTTGCGTCGCGATCCAATACTTCGTCCTCCAACCGACTTGTCTCCAAGGGTCAATAGCTGCTACCGGCACCTTGTGATCGTTCTGCTGTGAGTCTAGATTTCCGAACCCGACGCAAAACCGATTGTTAATTGTAACGTTCAGGGCCACCTAATGACGATGGAACACTCAAATTGAGTCGAGATTCAATACATCGACCTCAAGCCGACTTGTCTCCAAGGGGATATTGCTGCCTCGGGCTCCATGTGGTCCGTCTCCTGTGAGTCTAGATTTTCGAATCCGACGCGAAACTGATAGTTAATTGTAACGTTCAGGGCCTCCTAATGACGATGGAACACTCAAATTGCGTCGAGATTCAATACATCGGCCTCCAGCCGACTTGTCGCCAAGGGGATATTGCTGTCTCGGGCACAATATGATCCTTCTCCTGTGAGTCTACATTTTCGAATCAGACGTAAAAATGATAGTGAATTGCAACGTTCAGCGCCTCCTAATGACGATAGAAGACTCAAATGGCGTCGAGATACAATACATCGTCCTCCAGCCGATTTGTCTCCAATTGGATATTGCTGCCTCGTTCACCAAATGGTCCGTCTGCTGTGAGTCTAGATTTTTGAACCCGACGAAAAACTGATGGTTAATTGTAACATTCAGGGCCTCCTAATGACGATGGAACACTCAAATTGCGTCGAGATTCAGTACATCGGCCTCCAGCCGACTTGTCTCCAAGGGTCTATTGCTGCCTCGGGCACCTTATGGTCGTTCTCCTGTCAGTCTAGATTTTCGAATCCGACGCAAAAATGATAGTTAATTTTAACGTTCAGGGCCTCCTATTGGCGATGGAACACTCAAATTGCGTCGAGATTCAATACATCGGCCTCCAGCCGACTTGTCTCCTATGGTCTGTTGCTGCATCGGGCACCTTATGGTCGTTCTCCTGTGAGTTTAGATTTTCGAATCCGACGCGAAACTGATAGTTAATTGTAAGGTTCAGGGCCACCTAATGACGATGGAACACTCAAATTGAGTCGAGATTCAATACATCGACCTCCAGCCGACTTGTCTCCAAGGGGATATTGCTGTCTCGAAGACCGTATGAACTTCTCCTGCGAGTAGATTTTCGAATCCGACGCTAAAATGATTGTTAATTGTAACGTTCAGGGCCTCGTAATGACGATGGAACATTCAAATTGCGTCGAGATTCAATACATCGGTTTCCAGCCGACCTGTCTCCATGGGTCTATTGCTGCCTCGGGCACCTTATGGTCGTTCTCTTGTAAGTCTAGATTTTCGAATCCGACGCAAAAATGATAGTTAATTGTTACGTTCAGGGCCTCCTAATGCCGATGGAACACTCAAATTGCGTCGAGATTCAATACATCGGCCACCAGCCGACTTGTCTCCAAGGGTCTATTGCTGCCTCAGGCACCTTATGGTCGTTCTCCTGTGAGTCTAGATTTTTGAATCCGACGCAAAAATGATAGTTAATTGTAATGACGATGGAACGCTCAAATTGCGTCGGGATTCAATACATCGTCCTCCAGCGGACTGGTCTCCAAGGGGATATTGCTGCATCGGGCACCTTATGGTCGTTCTCCTGTGAGTCTAGATTTTTGAATCCGACGAAAAACTGATAGTTAATTGTAACATTCAGGGCCTCCTAATGACGATGGAACACTCATTTTGCGTCGCAATCCAATACATCGTCCTCCAACCGACTTGTCTCCAAGGGTCAATAGCTGCCACGGTCACCTTGTGATCGTTCTGCTGTGAGTCTAGATTTTCGATCCCGACGCAAAACTGATTGTTAATTGTAACGTTCAGGGCCACCTAATGACGATGGAACACTCAAATTGAGTCGAGATTCAATACATCGACCTCCAGCCGACTTGTCTCCAAGGGGATATTGCTGCCTCGGGCACCAAATGGTCCGTCTGCTGTGAGTCTAGATTTTCGAATCCGACGAAAAACTGATAGTTAATTGTAACATTCAGGGCCTCCTAATGAAGATGGAACACTCATTTTGCGTCGCGATCCAATACATCGTCCTCCAACCGACTTGTCTCCAAGGGTCAATAGCTGCCACGGGCACCTTGTGATCGTTCTGCTGTGAGTCTAGATTTTCGAACCCGACGCAATACTGATTGTTAATTGTAACGTTCAGGGCCACCTAATGACGATGGAACACTCAAATTAAGGCGAGATTCAATACATCGACCTCCAGCCGACTTGTCTCCAAGGGGATTTTGCTGCCTCGGGCACCAAATGGTCCGTCTGTTGTGAGTCTAGATTTTCGAATCCGACGAAAAACTGATAGTTAATTGTAACATTCAGGGCCTCCTAAGGACGATGGAACACTCAAATTGCGTCGCGATCCAATACATCGTCCTCCAGCCGACTTGTCTCCAAGGGTCTAATGCTGCCTCGGGCACCTTATGGTCGTTCTCTTGTAAGTCTAGATTTTCGAATCCGACGCAAAACTGATAGTTCATTATAACGTTCAGGGCGACCTAATGACGATGGAACACTCAAATTGCGTCGATATTCAATACATCGTCCTCCAGTCGATTTGTCTCCAAGGGGTATATTGCTGTCTCAAGCACCGTATGAACTTCTCCTGTGAGTAGATTTTCGAATCCGACTCTAAAATGATTGTTAATTGTAACGTTCAGGGCCTCCTATTGGCGATGGAACACTCAAATTGCGTCGAGATTCAATACATCGACCTCCAGCCGACTTGTCTCCAAGGGTCTATTGCTGCCTCGGGCACCTTATGGTCGTTCTCCTGTGAGTGTAGATTTTCGAATCCGACGCAAAAATGATAGTTAATTGTAACGTTCAGGGCCTTGTAATGACGATGGAACACTCAAATTGCGTCGCGATCCAATACATCGGCCTCCAGCCGACTTGTCTCCAAGGGTCTGTTGCTGCCTCGGCCACCTTATGGTCGTTCTCCTGTGAGTCTAGATTTTCGAATCCGACGCAAAAATGATAGTTAATTGTAACGTTCAGGGCCTTGTAATGGCGATGGAACACTCAAATTGCGTCGAGATTCAATACATCGGCCTCCAGCCGACTTGTCTCCAAGGGCCTGTTGCTGCCTCAGGCACCTTATGGTCGTTCTCCTGTGAGTTTAGATTATCGAATCCGACGCAAAAATGATAGTTAATTGTAACGTTCAGGCCTTGTAATGACGATGGAACACTCAAATTGCGTCGCGATCCAATACATCGGCCTCCAGCCGACTTGTCTCCAAGGGTCTGTTGCTGCCTCGGGCACCTTATGGTCGTTCTCCTGTGAGTTTAGATTATCGAATCCGACGCAAAAATGATAGTTAATTGTAACGTTCGGGGCTTTGTAATGACGATGGAACACTCAAATTGCGACGAGATTCAATACATCGGCCTCCAGCGGATTTGTCTCCAAGGGGATATTGCTGTCTCGAGCACCGTATGAACTTCTCCTGTGAGTAGATTTTCGAATCCGACGCTAAAATGATTGTTAGTTGTAACGTTCAGGGCCTCCTAATGACGATGGAACACTCAAATTGCGTCGCGATCCAATACATCGGCATTCAGCCGAATTGTCTCCAAGGGTCTATTGCTGCCTCGGGCACCTTATGATCGTTCTTCTGTGTCTAGATTTTCGAATCCGACGCAAAAATGATAGTTAATTGTAACGTTCAGGGCCTTCTAATGACGATGGAACACTCAAATTGCGTCGAGATTCAATACATCGACCTCCAGCCGACTTGTCTCCAAGGGTCTGTTGCTGCCTCGGGCACCTTATGGTCGTTCTCCTGTGAGTTTAGATAATCGAATCCGACGCAAAAATGATAGTTAATTGTAACGTTCAGGGCCTCCTAATGCCGATGGAACACTCAAATTGCGTCGAGATTCAATACATCGGCCTCCAGCCGACTTGTCTTCAAGGGTCTATTGCTGCCTCGGGCACCTTATGGTCGTTCTCCTGTGAGTCTAGATTTTCGAATCCGACGCAAAACCCATAGTTAATTGTAACGTTCTGGGCCTTGTAATGACGATGGAACACTCAAATTGCGTCGAGATTCAATACATCGGCCTCCACCCGCCTTGTCTCCAAGGGTCTGTTGCTGCCTCGGGCACCTTATGGTCGTTCTCCTGTGAGTCAACATTTTAGAATCCGACGAAAAACTGATAGTTAAATGTAATGCTCAGGGCCTCTTAATGACGATGGAACACCCAAATTGCGTCGAGAGTCAATACATCTTCCTCCAGCCAAGTTGTTTACAAGGGGATATTGCTGCCTCGGGCTCCATGTGGTCCGTCTCCTGTGAGCCTAGATTTTCGAATCCGACGCGAAACTGATAGTTAATTGTAAGGTTCAGGGCCTCCTAATGACGATGGAACACTCAAATTGCGTCGAGATTCAATACATCGGCCTCCAGCGGACTTGTCTCCAAGGGGATATTGCTGTCTCGAGCACCGTATGAACTTCTCCTGTGAGTAGATTTTCGAATCCGACGCATAAATGATAGTTAATTGTAACGTTCAGGGCCTCCTAATGACGATGGAACACTGAAATTGCGTCAAGAATCAATACATCGGTTTCCAGCCGACTTGTCTCCAAGGGTCTATTGCTGCCTCGTGCACCTTATGGTCGTTATCCTGTGAGTCTAGATTTTCGAATCCGACGCAAAAATGATAGTTAATTGTAACGTTCAGGGCCTTTTAATGACGATGGAACACTCAAATTGCGTCGAGATTCAATACATCGTCCTCCAGCCGACTTGTCTCAAAGGGTCTGGTGCTGCCTCGGGCACCTTATGGTCGTTCTCCTGTGAGTCTAGATTTTCGAATCCGACGCAAAAATGATAGTTAATTGTAACGTTCAGGGCCTTGTAATGACGATGGAACACTCAAATTGCGTCGAGATTCAATACATCGGCCTCCAGCCGACTTGTCTCCAAGGGTCTGTTGCTGCCTCGGGCACCTTATGGCAGTTCTCCTGTGAGTTTAGATTATCGAATCCGACGCAAAAATGATAGTTAATTGTAACGTTTAGGGCCTCCTAATGACGATGGCACACTCAAATTGCGTCGAGATTCAATACATCGTCCTCCAGCCGACTTGTCTCCATGGGAATATTACAGCCTCCGGCCTCTTATGTTCGCTCTCATGTGAGTATATATTTTCGAATCCGACGCGAAACTGATAGTTAATTGCAACGTTCAGGGCCTCCTAATGACGATGGAACACTCAAATTGCGTCGAGATTCAATACATCGGCCTCCAGCGGACTTGTCTCCAAGAGGATATTGCTGTCTCGAGCACCGTATGAACTTCTCCTATGAGTAGATTTTCGAATCCGACGCAAAAATGATAGTTAATTGTAACGTTCAGGGCCTAGTAATGACGATGGAACACTCAAATTGCGCCGAGATTCAATACATCGGCCTCCAGCCGACTTGTCTCCAAGGGTCTGTTGCTGCCTCGGGCACCTTATGGTCGTTCTCCTGTGAGTTTAGATTATCGAATTCGACGCAAAAATGATAGTTAATTGTAACGTTTAGGGCCTCCTAATGACGGTGGGACACTCAAATTGCGTCGAGATTCAATACATCGTCCTCCAGCCGACTTGTCTCCATGGGGATATTACTGCCTCCGGCCTCTTATGTTCGCTCTCATGTGAGTCTAGATTTTCGAATCCGACGCGAAACTGATTGTTAATTGTAACGTTCAGGGCTTCCTAATGACGATGGAACACTCAAATTGCGTCGAGATTCAATACATCGGCCTCCAGCCGACTTGTCTCCTATGGTCTGTTGCTGCCTCGGGCACCTTATGGTCGTTCTCCTGTGAGTCTAGATTTTCGAATCCGACGATAAAATGATAGTTAATTGTAACTTTCAGGGCCTCCTAATGACGATGGAACACTCAAATTGCGTCGAGATTCAATACATCGGCCTCCAGCCGACTTGTCTCCAAGGGTCTGTTGCTGCCTCGGGCACCTTATGGTCGTTCTCCTGTGAGTTTAGATTATCGAATCCGACGCAAAAATGACCGTTAATTGTAGCGTTTAGGGCCTCCTAATGACGATGGGACACTCAAATTGCGTCAAGATTCAATACATCTTCCGCCAGCCGACATGTCTACAAGTGGATATTGCTGCCTCGGGCTCCATGTGGTCCGTCTCATGTGAGTCTAGATTTTCCATTCCGACGCGAAACTCATAGTTAATTGTAACGTTCAGGGCCTCCTCATGCCGATGGAACACTCAAATTGCGTCGAGATTCAATACATCGGCCTCCAGCCGACTTGTCTCCTATGGTCTGTTGCTGCCTCGGGCACCTTATGGTCGTTCTCCTGTGAGTCTAGATTTTCGAATCCGACGATAAAATGATAGGTAATTGTAACGTTCAGGGCCTCCTAATGACGATGGAACACTCAAATTGCGTCGAGATTCATTACATCGGCCTCCAGCCGACTTGTCTCCAAGGGTCTGTTGCTGCCCCGGGCACCTTATGGTCGCTCTCCTGTGAGTTTAGATTATCGAATCCGACGCAAAAATGATAGTTAATTGTATTTTTTAGGGCCTCGTAATGACGATGGAACACTCAAATTGCGTCGAGATTCAATACATCGGCCTCCAGCCGACTTTTCTCCAAGGGTCTGTTGCTGCCTCGGGCACCTTATGGTCGTTCTCCTGTGAGTTTAGATTATCGAATCCGACGCAAAAATGATAGTTAATTGTAACGTTCAGGGCCTCATTATGCCGATGGAACACTGAAATTGCGTCGAGATTCAATACATCTGCCTCCAGCCGACTTGTCTCCAAGGGTCTATTGCTGCCTCGGGCACCTTATGGTCGTTCTCCTGTGAGTCTAGATTTACAAATCCGACGCATAATTGATAGTTAATTGTAGCGTTCAGGGACTCCTAAAGACGATGGAACACTCAAATTGCGTCGAGAGTCAATACATCGACCTCCAGTCGACTTGTATCCAAGGGGATATTGCAGTCTCGTGCACCATATGATCCTTCTCCTGTTAGTAGATTTTCGAATCCGACGCTAAAATGATAGTTAACTATAACGTTCAGGGCGTCCTAATGCCGATGGAACACTCAAATTGCGTCGAGATTCAATACATCGGCCTCCAGCCGACTTGTCTCCTATGGTCTGTTGCTGTCTCGGGCACCTTATGGTCGTTCTCTTGTGAGTGTAGATTTTCGAATCCGTCGATAAAATGATAGTTAATTGTAACGTTCAGGGCCTCCTAATGACGATGGAACAATCAAATTGCGTCGAGATTCAATACATCGGCCTCCAGCCGACTTGTCTCCAAGGGTCTATTGCTGCCTCGGGCACCTTATGGTCGTTCTCCTCTGAGTCTAGATTTTCGAATCCGACGCAAAAATGATAGTTAATTGTAACGTTCAGGGCCTAGTAATGACGGTGGAACACTCAAATTGCGTCGAGATTCAATACATCGTCCTCCAGCCGACTTGTCTCCATGGGGATATTACTGCCTGCGGCCTCTTATGTTCGCTCTCATGTGAGTCTAGACTTTCGAATCCGACGCGAAACTGATTGTTAATTGTAACGTTCAGGACTTCCTAATGACGATGGAACACTCAAATTACCTCGAGATTCAATACATCGGCATTCAGCCGATTTGTCTCCAAGGGTCTATTGCTGCCTCGGGCACCTTATTGTCGTTCTCTTGTGAGTCTAGATTATCGAATCCGACGCAAAAATGATAGTTCATTATAACGTTCAGGGCGACCTAATGACGATAGAAGACTCAAATTGCGTCGAGATTCAATACATCGTCCTCCAGCCGATTTGCCTCCAAGGGTCTGATGCTGCCTCGGGCACCTTATGGTCGTTCTCCTGTGAGTCTAGATTTTCGAATTTGACGCATAAATGATAGTTAATTGTAACGTTCAGGGATTCCTAAAGACGATGGAACACTCAAATTGCGTCGAGAGTCAATACATCGACCTCTAGTCGACTTGTATCCAAGGGGATATTGCAGTCTCGGGCACAATATGATCCTTCACCTGTGAGTCTAGATTTTCGAATCCGACGTAAAAATGATAGTGAATTGTAACGTTCAGCGCCTCCTAATGACGATAGAAGACTCAAATTGCGTCGAGATTCATTACGTCGTCCTCGAGCCGTCTTGTCTCCAAGGGTCTAATGCTGCCTCGTGCACCTTATGGTCTTTCTCTTGTAAGTCTAGATTTTCGAATTCGACGCGAAAATCATAGTTAATTGTAACGTTCAGGGCCTCCTAATGACGATGGAACTCTCAAATTGCGTCGAGATTCAATACATCGTCCTCCAGCCGACTTGTCTCCAAGGGTCTATTGCTGCCTCGGGCACCTTATGGTCGTTCTCCTGTGAGTCTAGATTTTCGAATCCGACGCGAAAATGATAGTTAACTGTAACGTTCAGGGCCTCCTAATGCCGATGGATTACTCAAATTGCGTCGAGATTCAATACATCGGCCTCCAGCCAACCTGTCTCCAAGGGTCTATTGCTGCCTCGGGCACCTTATGGTCGTTCTCTTGTAAGTCTAGATTTTCGAATCCGACGCAAAAATGATAGTTAATTGTAACGTTCAGGGCCTCCTAATGCCGATGGAACACTCAAATTGCGTCGCGATTCAATACATCGGCCTCCAGACGACTTGTCTCCAAGGGTCTGTTGCTGCCTCGGGCACCTTATGGTCGTTCTCCTGTGAGTTTAGATTATCGAATTCGACGCAAAAATGATAGTTAATTGTAACGTTTAGGGCCTCCTAATGACGATGGGACACTCAAATTGCATCGAAATTCAATACATCTTCCTCCAGCCGACTTGTCTACAAGTGGATATTGCTGCCTCGGGCTCCATGTGGTCCGTCTCATGTGAGTCTAGATTCTCGAATCCGACGCGAAACTCATAGTTAATTGTAACGTTCAGGGCCTCCTAATGCCGATGGAACACTCAAATTGCGTCGAGATTCAATACATCGTTCTCCAACCGACTTGTCTCAAAGGGTCAATAGCTGCCTCGGGCACCGTATTGTCGTTCCCCTGTGTGTCAACATTTTCGAATTCAACGCAAAACTGATAGTTAAATGTAATGCTCAGGGCCTCTTAATGACAATGGAACACTCAAATTGCGTCGAGATTCAATACATCGGCCTCCAGCCGACTTGTCTCCTATGGTCTGTTGCTGCCTCAGGCACCTTATGGTCGTTCTCCTGTGAGTCTAGATTTTCGAATCCGACGATAAAATGATAGTTAATTGTAACGTTCAGGGCCTCCTAATGACGATGGAACACTCAAATTGCGTCGAGATTCAATACATCGGCCTCCAGCCGACTTGTCTCCAAGGGTCTGTTGCTGCCTCGGGCACCTTATGGTCGTTCTCCTGTGAGTCTAGATTTTCGAATCCGACGCAAAAATGGTAGTTCATTGTAAGGTTCAGGGCGACCTAATGACGATGGAAGACTCAAATTGCGTCGAGATTCAATACATCGTCGTCCAGCCGATTTGTCTCCAAGGGTCTATCGCTGCCTCGGGCACCTTATGGTCGTTCTCCTGCGAGTCTAGATTTTCGAATCCGACGCATAAATGATAGTTAATTGTAACGTTCAGGGACTCCTAAAGACGATGGAACACTAAAATTGCGTCGAGAGTCAATACATCGACCTCCAGTCGACTTGTATCCTAGGGGATATTGCAGTCTCGGGCACAATATGATCCTTCTCCTGTGAGTCTAGATTTTCGAATCCGACGCAAAAGTGATAGTTAATTGTAACATTCAGGGCCTCCTAATGACGATGGAACACTCAAATTGCGTCAAGAATCAATACATCGGCCTCCAGCCGACTTGTCTCCAAGGGTCTGTTGCTTCCTCGGGCACCTTATGGTCTTTCTCTTGTAAGTCTAGATTTTCGAATCCGACGCGAAACTGATAGTTAACTGTAACGTTCAGGGCCTCCTAATGCCGATGGAACACTCAAATTGCGTCGAGATTCAATACATCGTTCTCCAACCGACTTGTCTCCAAGGGTCAATAGCTGCCTCGGGCACCGTATTGTCGTTCCCCTGTGTGTCAACATTTTCGAATTCGACGCAAAACTGATAGTTAAATGTAATGCTCAGGGCCTCTTAATGACGATGGAACACTCAAATTGCGTCGAGATTCAATACATCGGCCTCCAGCCGACTTGTCTCCTATGGTCTGTTGCTGCCTCAGGCACCTTATGGTCGTTCTCCTGTGAGCCTAGATTTTCGAATCCGACGATAAAATGATAGTTAATTGTAAGGTTCAGGGCCTCCTACTGATGATGGAACACTCAAATTGCGTCGAGATTCAATACATCGGCCTCCAGCGGACTTGTCTCCAAGGGGATATTGCTGTCTCGAGCACCGTATGAACTTCTCCTGTGAGTAGATTTTCGAATCCGACGGTAAAATGATTGTTAATTATAACGTTCAGGGCCTCCTAATGACGATGGAACTCTCAAATTGCGTCGAGAGTCAATACATCGACCTCCAGCGTCATTAGGTCGCCCTGAACGTTATAATGAACTATCATTTTTGCGTCGGATTCGAAAATCTAGACTTACAAGAGAATGACCATAAGGTTCCCGAGGCAGCAGTAGCCCCTTGGAGACAAGTCGGCTGGAGGACGATGAATTGAATCTCGACGCAATTTGAGTGTTCCATCGGCATTAGGAGGCCCTGAATGTTACAATTAACTATCAGTTTCGCGTCGGATACGAAAATCTAGACTCACAGGAGACGGACCACATGGAGCCCGAGGCAGCAATTTCCCCTTGTAGACAAGTCGGCTGGAGGAAGATGTATTGACTCTCGACGCAATTTGAGTGTTCCATCGTCATTAAGAGGCCCTGAGCATTACATTTAACTATCAGTTTTGCGTCGGATTCTAAAATGTTGACTCACAGGAGAACGACCATAAGGTGCTCGAGACAGCAATATTCCCTTGGAGAGAAGACCGCTGGAGGCCGATGTATTGAATCTCGACGCAGTTTGAGTGTTCCATCGTCATTAGGAGGCCCTAAACGTTACAATTAACTATCAGTTTCGCGTCGGATCGGAAAATCTAGACTCACTGGAGAACGACCATAAGGTGCCCGAGGCAGCAATAGACCCTTGGAGACAAGTCGCCTGGAGGCCGATGTATTGAATCTCGACGCAATTTGAGTGTTCCATCGGCATTAGGAGGCCCTGAACGTTACAATTAACTATCATTTTAGCGTCGGATTCGAAAATCTACTCACAGGAGAAGTTCATACGGTGCTCGAGACAGCAATATCCCCTTGGAGACAAGTCGGCTGGAGGCCGATGTAATGAATCTCGACGCAATTTGCGTGTTCCATCGTCATTACGACGCCCTGAACGTTACAATTAACTATCAGTTTCGCGTCGGATTCGAAAATCTAGACTCACATGAGAGCGAACATAAGAGGCCGGAGGCAGTAATATCCCCATGGAGACAAGTCGGCTGCAGGACGATGTATTGAATCTCGACGCAATTTGAGTGTCCCATCGTCATTAGTAGGCCCTAAACGTTACAATTAACTATCATTTATGCGTCAGATTCGATAATCTAAACTCACAGGAGAACGACCATAAAGTGCCCGAGGCAGCAACAGACCCTTGGAGACAAGTCGGCTGGAGGCCGATGTATTGAATCTCGACGCAATTTGAGTGTTCCATCGTCATTACAAGGCCCTGAACGTTACATTTAACTATCATTTTTGCGTCGGATTCGAAAATCTAGACTCACAGGAGAACGACCATAAGGTGCCCGAGGCAGCAACAGGCCCTTGGAGACAAGTCGGCTGGAGGACGATGTATTGAATCTCGACGCAATTTGAGTGTTCCATCGTCATTACAAGGCCCTGAACGTTACAATTAACTATCATTTTTGCGTCGGATTCGAAAATCTAGACTCACAGGGGAACGACCATAAGGTGCCCGAGGCAGCAATAGACCCTTGGAGACAAGTCGGCTGGAAACCGATGTATTGATTCTTGACGCAATTTGAGTGTTCCATCGTCATTAGGAGGCCCTGAACGTTACAATTAACTATCATTTATTCGTCGGATTCGAAAATCTACTCACAGGAGTAGTTCATACGGTGCTCGAGACAGCAACATCCCCCTGGAGTCAAGTCCGCTGGAGGCCGATGTATTGAATCTCGACGCAATTTGAGTGTTCCATCGTCTTTAGGAGTCCCTGAACGCTACAATTAACTATCATTCTTGCGTCGGATTCGAAAATCTAGACTCACAGGAGAACGACCTTAAGGAGCCCGAGACTGCAATATCCCCTTGGATACAAGTCGACTGGAGGTCGATGTATTGAATCTCGACGCAATTTGAGTGTTCCATCGTCATTAGGAGGCCGTGAACCTTACAATTAATTATCAGTTTCGCTTCGGATTCGAAAATCTAGACTCACAGGAGACGAACCACATGGAGCCCGAGGCAGCAATATCCCCTTGTAGACAAGTCGGCTGGAGGAAGATGTATTGACTCTCGACGCAATTTGAGTGTTCCATCGTCTTTAAGAGGCCCTGAACATTACATTTAACTATCATTTTAGCGTCGGATTCGAAAATCTACTAACAGGAGAAGGATCATATGGTGCACGAGACTGCAATATCCCCTTGGATACAAGTCGACTGGAGGTCGATGTATTGAATCTCAACGCAATTTGAGTGTTCCATCGTCATTAGAAGGCCCTGAACCTTACAATTAACTATCATTTTTGCGTCGGAATCGAAAATCTAGACTCACAGGAGAACGTCCATAAGGTGCCCGAGGCAGCAATAGACCCTTGGAGACAAGTCGGCTGGAGGACAATGTATTGAATCTCGACGCAATTTGAGAGTTCCATCGTCATTAGGAGGCCCTGAACGTTACAATTAACTATCATTTTTGCGTCGGATTCGAAAATCTAGACTTACAAGAGAACGACCATAAGGTGCCCGAGGCAGCATTAGACCCTTGGAGACAAGTCGGCTGGAGGACGATGTATTGGATCGCGACGCAATTTGAGTGTTCCATCGTCATTAGGTCGCCCTGAACGTTACAATTAACTTTAATTTTTGCGTCGGATTCGAAAATCTAGGCTCACAGGAGAAGGATCATATGGTGCCCGAGACAGCAATATCCCCTTCGAGACAAGTCCGCTGGAGGCCGATGTATTGAATCTCGACGCAATTTGAGTGTTCCATCGGCATTAGGAGGCCCTGAACGTTACAATTAACTATCATTTTTGCGTCGGATTCGATAATCTAAACTCACAGGAGAACGACCATAACGTGCCCGAGGCAGCAATATACCCCTTGGAGACAAGTCGGCTGGAGGCCGATGTATTGAATCTCGACGCAATTTGAGTGTTCCACCGCCATTAGGTCGCCCTGAACGTTATAATGAACTATCAGTTTTGCGTCGGATTCGAAAATCTAGACTTACAAGAGAACGACCATAAGGTGCCCGAGGCAGCATTAGACCCTTGGAGACAAGTCGGCTGGAGGACGATGTATTTGATCGCGACGCAATTTGAGTGTTCCTTCGTCATTAGGAGGCCCTGAATGATACAATTAACTATAAGTTTTTCGTCGGATTCGAAAATCTAGACTCACAGCAGACGGACCATTTGGTGCCCGAGGCATCAATATCCCCTTGGAGACAAATCGGCTGGAGGACGATGTATTGAATCTCGACGCAATTTGAGTGTTAATCGGCATTAGGAGGCCCTGAACGTTACAATTAATTATCATTTTTGCGTCGGATTCGAAAATCTAGACTCACAGGAGAAGGATCATATTGTGCCCGAGACAGCAATATCCCCTTGTAGACAAGTCGGCTGGAGGCCGATGTATTGAATCTCGACGCAGTTTGAGTGTTCCATCGTCATTAGGAGGCCCTGAACGTTACAATTAACTATCAGTTTCGCGTCGGATTCAAAAATCCAGACTCACAGGAGACGGACCATTTGGTGCCCGAGGCAGCAATATCCCCTTGGAGACAAATAAGCTGGAGGCCGATGTATTGAATCTCGACGCAATTTGAGTCTAGATTTTCGAATCCGACGCAAAAATGATAGTGAATAGTAACGTTCAGCGCCTCCTGATGACGATAGAACTCTCAAATTGCGTCGAGATTTTATACATCGTCCTCCAGCTGATTTGTCCCTAAGGGGATATTGCTGCCTCGGGCACCAAATGATCCGTCTTCTGTGAGTCTGGATTTTTGAATCCGACGCGAAACTGATAGTTAATTGTAACGTTGAGGGCCTTCTAATGACGATGGAACACTAAAATTGCGTCTAGATTCAATACATCGTCCTCCAGCCGACTTGTCTCCAAGGGGATTTTGCTGTCGCGGGCACCATATGATCCTTCTCCTGTGAGTCTAGATTTTCGAATCCGACGCAAAAATGATAGTTAATTGTAACATTCAGGGCCTCCTAATGACGATGGAACACTCAAATTGCGTCAAGAATCAATACATCGGCCTCCAGCCGACTTGTCTCCAAGGGTCTGTTGCTGCCACGGGCACCTTATGGTCTTTCTCTTGTAAGTCTAGATTTTCGAATCCGACGCGAGACTGGTAGTTAATTGTAAGGTTCAGGGCCTCCTAATGATGATGGAACACTCAAATTGCGTCGAGATTCAATACATCGGCCTCCAGCGGACTTGTCTCCAAGGGGATATTGCTGCCTCGAGCACGGTATGAACTTTTCCTGTGAGTAGATTTTCGAATCCGACGCTAAAATGATTGTTAATTGTAACGTTCAGGGCCTCCTAATGACGATGGAACTCTCAAATTGCGTCGAGATTCATTACATCGTCCTCCAGCCGACTTGTCTCCAAGGGTCTATTGCTGCCTCGGGCACCGTATGGTCGTTCTCCTGTGAGTCTACATTTTAGAATCCGAGGCAAAACTGATAGTTAAATGTAATGCTCAGGGCCTCTTAATGACGATGGAACACTCAAATTGCGTCGAGAGTCAATACATCTTTCTCCAGCCGACTTGTATACAAGGGGATATTGCTGCCTCGGGCTCCATGTGGTCCGTCACCTGTGAGTCTAGATTTTCGAATCCGACGCGAAACTGATAGTTTATTGTAAGGTTCAGGGCCTCCTAATGACGATGGAACACTCAAAATGCGTCGAGATTCAATACATCGGCCTCCAACGGACTTGTCTCCAAGGGGATATTGCTGTCTCGGGCACCATATGATCCTTCTCCTGTGAGTCTAGATTTTCGAATCCGACGCAAAAATGATAGTGAATAGTAGCGTTCAGCGCCTCCTGATGACGATAGAACTCTCAAATTGCATCGAGATGAAATACATCGTCCTCCAGCTGATTTGTCTCCAAGGGGATATTGCTGCCTCGGGCACCAAATGGTCCGTCTCAAGTGAGTCTGGATTTTTGAATCCGACGCGAAACTGATAGTTAATTGTAAGGTTCAGGGCCTCCTAATGACGATGGAACACTCAAATTGCGTCGAGATTCAATACATCGGCCTCCAGCGGACTTGTCTCCAAGGGGATATTGCTGTCTCGGGCACCATATGATCCTTCTCCTGTGAGTCTAGATTTTCGAATCCGACGCAAAAATGATAGTGAATAGTAACGTTCAGCGCCTCCTGATGACGATAGAACTCTCAAATTGCGTCGAGATTCAATACATCGTCATCCAGCTGATTTGTCTCCAAGGTAATATTGCTGCCTCGGGCACCAAATGGTCCGTCTCCTGTGAGTCTGGATTTTTGAATCCGACGCGAAACTGATAGTTAATTGTAACGTTCAGGGCCTCCTAATGACGATGGAACACTCAAATTGCGTCGAGATTCAATGCATCGGCCTCCAGCCGACTTGTCTCCAAAGGGATTTTGCTTTCTCGGGCACAATATGATCCTTCTCCTGTGAGTCTAGATTGTCGAATCCGACGCAAAAATGATAGTTAATTGTAACGTTCAGGGCCTCCTAATGCCGATGGAACACTCAAATTGCGTCGAGATTCAATACATCGGCCTCCAGCCGACGTGTCTCCAAAGGGTCTATTGCTGCCTCGGGCACCTTATGGTCGTTCTCTTGTAAGTCTAGATTTTCGAATCCGACGTAAAAATGATAGTTAATTGTAACGTTCAGGGCCTTGTAATGACGATGGAACACTCAAATTGCGTCGAGATTCAATACATCGGCCTCCAGCCGACTTGTCTCCAAGGGTCTGTTGCTGCGTCGGGCACCTTATGGTCGTTCTCCTGTGAGTTTAGATTATCGAATCCGACGCATAAATGATAGTTAATTGTAACGTTTAGGGCCTCCTAATGACGATGGGACACTCAAATTTCGTCGAGATTCAATACATCGTCCTCCAGCCGACTTGTCTCCATGGGGATATTACGGCCTCCGGCCTCTCATGTTCGCTCTCATGTGAGTCTAGATTTTCAAATCCGACGCGAAACTGATATTTAATTGTAACGTTCAGGGCTTCCTAATGACGATGGAACTCTCAAATTGCGTCGAGATTCAATACATCGACCTCCAGCCGACTTGTCTACAAGGGGATATCGCTGCATCGGGCACCACATGGTCCGTCTCCGGTGATTCTACGTTTTCGAATCCGACGCAAAACTCATAGTTAATTGTAACGTTCAGGGCCTCCTATTGGCGATGGAACACTCAAATTGCGTCGAGATTCAATACATCGGCCTCCAGCCGACTTGTCTCCAAGGGTCTATTGCTGCCTCGGGCACCTTATGGTCGTTCTCCTGTGAGTCTAGATTTTCGAATCCGACGCAAAAATGATAGTTAGTTGTAACGTTCAGGGCCTCCTAATGCCGATGGAACACTCAAATTGCGTCGAGATTCAATACATCGGCCTCCAGCAGACTTGTCTCCCAGGGGATATTGCTGTCTCGGGCACGTTATGGTCGTTCTCCTGTGAGTCTAGATTTTCGAATCCGACGCAAAAATGATAGTTAATTGTAACGTTCAGGGCCTTCTAATGACGATGGAACACTCAAATTGCGTCGAGATTCAATACATCGGCCTCCAGCCGACTTGTCTCCGAGGGGATATCGCTGCCTCGGGCACCACATGGTCCTTCTCCGGTGATTCTACGTTTTCGAAACCGACGCAAAACTCATAGTTAATTGTAACGATCAGGGCCTCCTATTCGCGATATAACACTCAAATTGCGTCGAGATTCAATACATCGACCTCCAGCCGGCTTGTCTCCAAGGGTCTATTGCTGCCTCGGGCACCTTATGGTCGTTCTCCTGTTAGTAGATGTTCGAATCAGACGCTGAAATGATAGTTAACTGTATCGTTCAGGGCCTCGTAATGCTGATGGAATACTCAAATTGCGTCGAGATTCAATACACGGCCTCCAGCCGACTTGTCTCCAAGGGTCTATTGCTGCCTCGGGCACCTTATGGTCGTTCTCCTGTGAGTTTAGATTGTCGAATCCGACGCAAAAATGATAGTTAATTGTAACGTTCAGGGCCTCCTAATGCCGATGGAACACTCAAATTGCGTCGAGATTCAATACATCGTCCTCCAGCCGATTTGTCTCCAAGGGGATATTGCTGCCTCGGGCACCAAATGGTCCGTCTGCTGTGAGTCTAGATTTTCGAATCCGACGAAAAACTGATAGTTAATTGTAACATTCAGGGCCTCCTAATGACGATGGAACACTCAAATTGCGTCGCGATCCAATACATCGGCCTCCAGCCGACTTGTCTCCAAAGGGTCTATTGCTGCCTCGGGCACCTTATGGTCGTTCTCTTGTATGTCTAGATTTTCGAATCCGACGCAAAAATGATAGTTAATTGTAACGTTCAGGGCCTTGTAATGACGATGGAACACTCAAATTGCGTCGAGATTCAATACATCGGCCTCCAGCCGACTTGTCTCCAAGGGTCTGTTGCTGCCTCGGGCACCTTATGGTCGTTCTTCTGTGAGTTTAGATTGTCGAAACCGACGCAAAAATGATAGTTAATTGTAACGTTTAGGGCCTCCTAATGACGATGGAACACTCAAATTGCGTCGAGATTCAATACATCGGCCTCCAGCCGACTTGTCTCCAAGGGTCTGTTGCTGCGTCGGGCACCTTATCGTCGTTCTCCTGTGAGTTTAGATTATCGAATCCGACGCAAAAATGATAGTTAATTGTAACGTTTAGGGCCTCCTAATGACGATGGGACACTCAAATTTCGTCGAGATTCAATACATCGTCCTCCAGCCGACTTGTCTCCATGGGGATATTACGGCCTCCGGCCTCTTATGTTCGCTCTCATGTGAGTCTAGATTTTCGAATCCGACGCGAAACTGATTTTCAATTGTAACGTTCAGGGCTTCCTAATGACGATGGAACACTCAAATTGCGTCGAGATTCAATACATTGATCTCCAGCCGACTTGTCTACAAGGGGATATCGCTGCATCGGGCACCACATGGTCCGTCTCCGGTGATTCTACGTTTTCGAATCCGACGCAAAACTCATAGTTAATTGTAACGTTCAGGGCCTCCTATTGGCGATGGAACACTCAAATTGCGTCGAGACTCAATACATCGGCCTCCAGCCGACTTGTCTCAAAGGGTCTATTGCTGCCTCGGGCACCTTATGGTCGTTCTCCTGTGAGTCTAGATTTTCGAATCCGACGCAAAAATGATAGTTAATTGTAACGTTCAGGGCCTTCTAATGACGATGGAACACTCAAATTGCGTCGAGATTCAATACATCGGCCTCCAGCCGACTTGTCTCCGAGGGGATATCGCTGCCTCGGGCACCACATGGTCCTTCTCCGGTGATTCTACGTTTTCGAATGCGACGCAAAACTCATAGTTAATTGTAACGTTCAGGGCCTCCTATTCGCGATGGAACACTCAAATTGCGTCGAGATTCAATACATCGACCTCCAGCCGACTTGTCTCCAAGGGTCTATTGCTGCCTCGGGCACCTTATGGTCGTTCTCCTGTGAGTTTAGATTATCGAATCCGACGCTAAAATGATAGTTAACTGTAACGTTCAGGGCCTCGTAATGCTGATGGAACACTCAAATTGCGTCAAGATTCAATACATCGGCCTCCAGCCGACTTGTCTCCAAGGGTCTATTGCTGCCTCGGGCACCGTATGGTCGTTCTCCTGTGAGTTTAGATTATCGAATCCGACGCAAAAATGATAGTTAATTGTAACGTTCAGGGCCTCCTAATGCCGATGGAACACTCAAATTGCGTCGAGATTCAATACATCGGCCTCCAGCCGACTTGTGTCCAAGGGTCTATTGCTGCCTCGGGCACCTTATGGTCGTTCTTCTGTGAGTCTAGATTTTCGAATCCGACGCAAAAATGATAGTTAATTGTAACGTTCAGGGCCTTGTAATGACGATGGAAACCTCAAATTGCGTCGAGATTCAATACATCGGCCTCCAGACGACTTGTCTCCAAGGGTCTGTTGCTGCCTCGGGCACCTTATGGTCGTTCACCTGTGAGTTTAGATTATCCAATCCGACGCAAAAATGATAGTTAATTGTAACGTTTAGGGCCTCCTAATGACGATGGGACACTTATTTTGCGTCGCGATCCAATACATCGTCCTCCAACCCACTTGTCTCCAAGGGTCAATAGCTGCCTCGGGCACCTTGTGATCGTTCTACTGTGAGTCTAGATTTTCGAATCCGACGCAAAAATGATAGTTAATTGTAACGTTCAGGGCCTTCTTATGACGATGGAACACTCAAATTGCGTCGAGATTCAATACATCGGCCTCCAGCCGACTTGTCTCCAAGGGGATATTGCTGTCTCGGTCACCTTATGGTCGTTCTCCTGTGAGTCTAGATTTTAGAATCCGAGGCAAAACTGATAGTTAAATGTAATGCTCAGGGCCTATTAATGACGATGGAACACTCAAATTGCGTCGAGAGTCAATACATCTTTCTCCAGCCGACTTGTATACAAGGGGATATTGCTGCCTCGGGCTCCATGTGGTCCGTCACCTGTGAGTCTAGATTTTCGAATCCGACGCGAAACTGATAGTTTATTGTAAGGTTCAGGGCCTCCTAATGACGATGGAACACTCAAAATGCGTCGTGATTCAATACATCGGCCTCCAGCGGACTTGTCTCCAAGGGGATATTGCTGTCTCGGGCACCATATGATCCTTCTCCTGTGAGTCTAGATTTTCGAATCCGACGCAAAAATGATAGTGAATAGTAACGTTCAGCGCCTCCTGATGACGATAGAACTCTCAAATTGCATCGAGATGAAATACATCGTCCTCCAGCTGATTTGTCTTTAAGGGGATATTGCTGCCTCGGGCACCAAGTGGTCCGTCTCAAGTGAGTCTGGATTTTTGAATCCGACGCGAAACTGATAGTTAATTGTAAGGTTCAGGGCCTCCTAATGACGATGGAACACTCAAATTGCGTCGAGATTCAATACATCGGCCTCCAGCGGACTTGTCTCCAAGGGGATATTGCTGTCTCGGGCACCATATGATCCTTCTCCTGTGAGTCTAGATTTTCGAATCCGACGCAAAAATGATAGTGAATAGTAACGTTCAGCGCCTCCTGATGACGATAGAACTCTCAAATTGCGTCGAGATTCAATACATCGTCATCCAGCTGATTTGTCTCCAAGGTAATATTGCTGCCTCGGGCACCAAATGGTCCGTCTCCTGTGAGTCTGGATTTTTGAATCCGACGCGAAACTGATAGTTAATTGTAACGTTCAGGGCCTCCTAATGACGATGGAACACTCAAATTGCGTCGAGATTCAATGCATCGGCCTCCAGCCGACTTGTCTCCAAAGGGATTTTGCTGTCTCGGGCACAATATGATCCTTCTCCTGTGAGTCTAGATTGTCGAATCCGACGCAAAAATGATAGTTAATTGTAACGTTCAGGGCCTCCTAATGCCGATGGAACACTCAAATTGCGTCGAGATTCAATACATCGGCCTCCAGCCGACGTGTCTCCAAAGGGTCTATTGCTGCCTCGGGCACCTTATGGTCGTTCTCTTGTAAGTCTAGATTTTCGAATCCGACGTAAAAATGATAGTTAATTGTAACGTTCAGGGCCTTGTAAAGACGATGGAACACTCAAATTGCGTCGAGATTCAATACATCGGCCTCCAGCCGACTTGTCTTCAAGGGTCTGTTGCTGCGTCGGGCACCTTATGGTCGTTCTCCTGTGAGTTTAGATTATCGAATCCGACGCATAAATGATAGTTAATTGTAACGTTTAGGGCCTCCTAATGACGATGGGACACTCAAATTTCGTCGAGATTCAATACATCGTCCTCCAGCCGACTTGTCTCCATGGGGATATTACGGCCTCCGGCCTCTTATGTTCGCTCTCATGTGAGTCTAGATTTTCAAATCCGACGCGAAACTGATATTTAATTGTAACGTTCAGGGCTTCCTAATGACGATGGAACACTCAAATTGCGTCGAGATTCAATACATCGACCTCCAGCCGACTTGTCTACAAGGGGATATCGCTGCATCGGGCACCACACGGTCCGTCTCCGGTGATTCTACGTTTTCGAATCCGACGCAAAACTCATAGTTAATTGTAACGTTCAGGGCCTCCTATTGGCGATGGAACACTCAAATTGCGTCGAGATTCAATACATCGGCCTCCAGCCGACTTGTCTCCAAGGGTCTATTGCTGCCTCGGGCACCTTATGGTCGTTCTCCTGTGAGTCTAGATTTTCGAATCCGACGCAAAAATGATAGTTAGTTGTAACGTTCAGGGCCTCCTAATGCCGATGGAACACTCAAATTGCGTCGAGATTCAATACATCGGCCTCCAGCAGACTTGTCTCCCAGGGGATATTGCTGTCTCGGGCACGTTATGGTCGTTCTCCTGTGAGTCTAGATTTTCGAATCCGACGCAAAAATGATAGTTAATTGTAACGTTCAGGGCCTTCTAATGACGATGGAACACTCAAATTGCGTCGTGATTCAATACATCGGCCTCCAGCCGACTTGTCTCCGAGGGGATATCGCTGCCTCGGGCACCACATGGTCCTTCTCCGGTGATTCTACGTTTTCGAATCCGACGCAAAACTCATAGTTAATTGTAACGATCAGGGCCTCCTATTCGCGATATAACACTCAAATTGCGTCGAGATTCAATACATCGACCTCCAGCCGGCTTGTCTCCAAGGGTCTATTGCTGCCTCGGGCACCTTATGGTCGTTCTCCTGTTAGTAGATGTTCGAATCAGACGCTGAAATGATAGTTAACTGTATCGTTCAGGGCCTCGTAATGCTGATGGAACACTCAAATTGCGTCGAGATTCAATACACGGCCTCCAGCCGACTTGTCTCCAAGGGTCTATTGCTGCCTCGGGCACCTTATGGTCGTTCTCCTGTGAGTTTAGATTGTCGAATCCGACGCAAAAATGATAGTTAATTGTAACGTTCAGGGCCTCCTAATGCCGATGGAACACTCAAATTGCGTCGAGATTCAATACATCGTCCTCCAGCCGATTTGTCTCCAAGGGGATATTGCTGCCTCGGGCACCAAATGGTCCGTCTGCTGTGAGTCTAGATTTTCGAATCCGACGAAAAACTGATAGTTAATTGTAACATTCAGGGCCTCCTAATGACGATGGAACACTCAAATTGCGTCGCGATCCAATACATCGGCCTCCAGCCGACTTGTCTCCAAAGGGTCTATTGCTGCCTCGGGCACCTTATGGTCGTTCTCTTGTATGTCTAGATTTTCGAATCCGACGCAAAAATGATAGTTAATTGTAACGTTCAGGGCCTTTTAATGACGATGGAACACTCAAATTGCGTCGAGATTCAATACATCGGCCTCCAGCCGACTTGTCTCCAAGGGTCTGTTGCTGCCTCGGGCACCTTATGGTCGTTCTTCTGTGAGTTTAGATTGTCGAATCCGACGCAAAAATGATAGTTAATTGTAACGTTTAGGGCCTCCTAATGACGATGGAACACTCAAATTGCGTCGAGATTCAATACATCGGCCTCCAGCCGACTTGTCTCCAAGGGTCTGTTGCTGCGTCGGGCACCTTATCGTCGTTCTCCTGTGAGTTTAGATTATCGAATCCGACGCAAAAATGATAGTTAATTGTAACGTTTAGGGCCTCCTAATGACGATGGGACACTCAAATTTCGTCGAGATTCAATACATCGTCCTCCAGCCGACTTGTCTCCATGGGGATATTACGGCCTCCGGCCTCTTATGTTCGCTCTCATGTGAGTCTAGATTTACGAATCCGACGCGAAACTGATTTTCAATTGTAACGTTCAGGGCTTCCTAATGACGATGGAACACTCAAATTGCGTCGAGATTCAATACATCGATCTCCAGCCGACTTGTCTACAAGGGGATATCGCTGCATCGGGCACCACATGGTCCGTCTCCGGTGATTCTACGTTTTCGAATCCGACGCAAAAGTCATAGTTAATTGTAACGTTCAGGGCCTCCTATTGGCGATGGAACACTCAAATTGCGTCGAGACTCAATACATCGGCCTCCAGCCGACTTGTCTCAAAGGGTCTATTGCTGCCTCGGGCACCTTATGGTCGTTCTCCTGTGAGTCTAGATTTTCGAATCCGACGCAAAAATGATAGTTAATTGTAACGTTCAGGGCCGTCTAATGACGATGGAACACTCAAATTGCGTCGAGATTCAATACATCGGCCTCCAGCCGACTTGTCTCCGAGGGGATATCGCTGCCTCGGGCACCACATGGTCCTTCTCCGGTGATTCTACGTTTTCGAATCCGACGCAAAACTCATAGTTAATTGTAACGTTCAGGGCCTCCTATTCGCGATGGAACACTCAAATTGCGTCGAGATTCAATACATCGACCTCCAGCCGACTTGTCTCCAAGGGTCTATTGCTGCCTCGGGCACCTTATGGTCGTTCTCCTGTGAGTTTAGATTATCGAATCCGACGCTAAAATGATAGTTAACTGTAACGTTCAGGGCCTCGTAATGCTGATGGAACACTCAAATTGCGTCAAGATTCAATACATCGGCCTCCAGCCGACTTGTCTCCAAGGGTCTATTGCTGCCTCGGGCACCGTATGGTCGTTCTCCTGTGAGTTTAGATTATCGAATCCGACGCAAAAATCATAGTTAATTGTAACGTTCAGGGCCTCCTAATGCCGATGGAACACTCAAATTGCGTCGAGATTCAATACATCGGCCTCCAGCCGACTTGTGTCCAAGGGTCTATTGCTGCCTCGGGCACCTTATGGTCGTTCTTCTGTGAGTCTAGATTTTCGAATACGACGCAAAAATGATAGTTAATTGTAACGTTCAGGGCCTTGTAATGACGATGGAACACTCAAATTGCGTCGAGATTCAATACATCGGCCTCCAGACGACTTGTCTCCAAGGGTCTGTTGCTGCCTCGGGCACCTTATGGTCGTTCACCTGTGAGTTTAGATTATCCAATCCGACGCAAAAATGATAGTTAATTGTAACGTTTAGGGCCTCCTAATGACGATGGGACACTTATTTTGCGTCGCGATCCAATACATCGTCCTCCAACCCACTTGTCTCCAAGGGTCAATAGCTGCCTCGGGCACCTTGTGATCGTTCTACTGTGAGTCTAGATTTTCGAATCCGACGCAAAAATGATAGTTAATTGTAACGTTCAGGGCCTTCTTATGACGATGGAACACTCAAATTGCGTCGAGATTCAATACATCGGCCTCCAGCCGACTTGTCTCCAAGGGGATATTGCTGTCTCGGGCACCTTATGGTCGTTCTCCTGTGAGTCTAGATTTTCGAATCCGACGCAAAAATGATAGTTAATTGTAACGTTCGGGGCCTTCTAATGACGATGGAACACTCAAATTGCGTCGAGATTCAATACATCGGCCTTCAGCCGACTTGTCTCCAAGGGGATATCGCTGCCTCGGGCACCACATGTTCATTCTCCGGTGATTCTACGTTTTCGAATAAGACGCAAAACTCATAGTTCATTGTAACGTTCAGGGCCTCCTATTCGCGATGGAACACTCAAATTGAGTCGAGATTCAATACATCGGCCTCCAGCCGACTTGTCTCCAAGGGGATATTGCTGTCTCGGGCACCTTACGGTCGTTCTCCTGTGAGTCTAGGTATTCGAATCCGACGCATAAATGATAGTTAATTGTAACGTTCAGGGCCTCCTAATGCCGATGGAACACTCACATTGCGTCGAGATTCAATACATCGACCTCCAGCCGACTTGTCTCCAAGGGTCTATTGCTGCCTCAGGCACCTTATGGTCGTTCTCCTGTGAGTCTAGGTATTCGAATCCGACGCATAAATGATAGTTAATTGTAACGTTCAGGGCCTCCTAATGCCGATGGAACACTCACATTGCGTCGAGATTCAATACATCGACCTCCAGCCGACTTGTCTCCAAGGGTCTATTGCTGCCTCAGGCACCTTATGGTCGTTCTCCTGTGAGTCTAGATTTTCGAATCCGACGCCAAAATGATAGTTAATTGTAACGTTCAGGGCCTCCTAATGCCGATGGAACACTCAAATTGCGTCGAGATTCAATACATCGGCCTCCAGCCGACTTGTCTCCAAGGGTCTATTGCTGCCTCGGGCACCTTATGGTCGTTCTCCTGTGAGTTTAGATTATCGAATCCGACGCAAAAATGATAGTTAATTGTAACGTTCGGGGCCTTCTAATGACGATGGAACACTCAAATTGCGTCGAGATTCAATACATCGTCCTCCAGTCGACTTGTCTCCGAGGGGATATCGCGGCCTCGGGCACCACATGGTCCGTCTCCGGTGATTCTACGTTTTCGAATCCGACGCAAAACTCATAGTTCATTGTAACGTTCAGGGCCACCTAATGACGATGGAACACTCAAATTGAGTCGAGATTCAATACATCGGCCTCCAGCCGACTTGTCTCCAAGGGTCTATTGCTGCCTCGGGCACCTTATGGTCGTTCTCCTGTGAGTTTAGATTATCGAATCCGACGCAAAAATGATAGTTAATTGTAACGTTCAGGGCCTCCTAATGCCGATGGAACACTCAAATTGCGTCGAGATTCAATACATCGGCCTCCAGCCGACTTGTGTCCAAGGGTCTATTGCTGCCTCGGGCACCTTATGGTCGTTCTTCTGTGAGTCTAGATTTTCGAATACGACGCAAAAATGATAGTTAATTGTAACGTTCAGGGCCTTGTAATGACGATGGAACACTCAAATTGCGTCGAGATTCAATACATCGGCCTCCAGACGACTTGTCTCCAAGGGTCTGTTGCTGCCTCGGGCACCTTATGGTCGTTCACCTGTGAGTTTAGATTATCCAATCCGACGCAAAAATGATAGTTAATTGTAACGTTTAGGGCCTCCTAATGACGATGGGACACTTATTTTGTGTCGCGATCCAATACATCGTCCTCCAACCGACTTGTCTCCAAGGGTCAATAGCTGCCTCGGGCAATTTGTGATCGTTCTGCTGTGAGTCTAGTTTTTCGAATCCGACGCAAAAATGATAGTTAATTGTCATGTTCAGGGCCTTGTAATGACGATGGAACACTCAAATTGCGTCGAGATTCGATACATCGGCCTCCAGCCGACTTGTCTCCAAGGGTCTATTGCTGCATCGGGCACCTTATGGTCGTTCTCCTGTGAGTCTAGATTTTCGAATCCGACGCAAAACTCATAGTTAATTGTAACGTTCAGGGCCTCCTAATGACGACGGAACACTCAAATTTCGTCAAGAATCAATACATCGGTTTCCAACCGAATTGTCTCCAAGGGTCTATTGCTGCCTCGGGCACCTTACGGTCGTTCTCCTGTGAGTCTAGGTATTCGAATCCGACGCATAAATGATAGTTAATTGTAACGTTCAGGGCCTCCTAATGCCGATGGAACACTCACATTGCGTCGAGATTCAATACATCGACCTCCAGCCGACTTGTCTCCAAGGGTCTATTGCTGCCTCAGGCACCTTATGGTCGTTCTCCTGTGAGTCTAGGTATTCGAATCCGACGCATAAATGATAGTTAATTGTAACGTTCAGGGCCTCCTAATGCCGATGGAACACTCACATTGCGTCGAGATTCAATACATCGACCTCCAGCCGACTTGTCTCCAAGGGTCTATTGCTGCCTCAGGCACCTTATGGTCGTTCTCCTGTGAGTCTAGATTTTCGAATCCGACGCCAAAATGATAGTTAATTGTAACGTTCAGGGCCTCCTAATGCCGATGGAACACTCAAATTGCGTCGAGATTCAATACATCGGCCTCCAGCCGACTTGTCTCCAAGGGTCTATTGCTGCCTCGGGCACCTTATGGTCGTTCTCCTGTGAGTTTAGATTATCGAATCCGACGCAAAAATGATAGTTAATTGTAACGTTCAGGGCCTCCTAATGCCGATGGAACACTCAAATTGCGTCAAGATTCAATTCATCGGCCTCCAGCCGACTTGTGTCCAAGGGTCTATTGCTGCCTTGGTCACCTTATGGTCGTTCTCCTGTGAGTCTAGATTTTCGAATCCGACGCAAAAATGATAGTTAATTGTAGCGTTCAGGGCCTTGTAATGACGATGGAACACTCAAATTGCGTCGAGATTCAATACATCGGCCTCCAGCCGACTTGTCTCCAAGGGTCTGTTGCTGCCTTGGGCACCTTATGGTTGTTCTCCTGTGAGTTGAGATTATCGAATCCGATGCAAAAATGATAGTTAATTGTAACGTATAGGGCATCCTAATGACGATGGGACACTCATTATGCGTCGCGATCCAATACATCGTCCTCCAACCGACTTGTCTCCATGGGTCAATAGCTGCCTCGGGCACCTTGTGATCGTTCTGCTGTGAGTCTAGATTTTCGTATCCGACGCAAAAATGATAGTTAATTGTAACGTTCAGGGCCTTCTAATGACGATGGAACACTCAAATTGCGTCGAGATTCAATACATCGGCCTCCAGCCGACTTGTCTCCAAGGGGATATCGCTGCCTCAAGCACCACATGGTCCGTCTCCGGTGATTCTACGTTTTAAAATCCGACGCAAAACTCATAGTTAATTGTAACGTTCAGGGCCTCCTATTGGCGATGGAACACTCAAATTGCGTCGAGATTCAATACATCGACCTCCAGCCGACTTGTCTCCAAGGGTCTATTGCTGCCTCGGGCACCTTATAGTCGTTATCCTGTGAGTCTAGATTTTCGAATCCGACGCAAAAATGATAGTTAATTGTAACGTTCAGGGACTCCTAAAGACGATGGAACACTCAAATTGCGTCGAGAGTCAATACATCGACCTCCAGTCGACTTGTATCCAAGGGGATATTGCAGTCTCGGGCACAATATGATCCTTCTCCTGTGAGTCTAGATTTTCGAATCCGACGCAAAAATGATAGTTAATTGTAACGTTCAGGGCCTCCTAATGCCGATGGAACACTCAAATTGCGTCGAGATTCAATACATCGGCCTCCAGCCGACTTGTCTCCAAGGGTCTATTGCTGCCTCGGGCACCTTATGGTCGTTCTCCTGTGAGTCTAGATTTTTGAATCCGACGCAAAAATGATAGTTAATTGTAACGTTCAGGGCCTTGTAATGACGATGAAACACTCAAATTGCGTCGAGATTCAATACATCGGCCTCCAGCCGACTTGTCTCCAAGGGTCTGTTGCTGCCTCGGGCACCTTATGGTCGTTCTCCTGTGAGTTTAGATTATCGAATCCGACGCAAAAATGATAGTTAATTGTAACGTTTAGGGCCTCCTAATGACGATGGGACACTCAAATTGCGTCGAGATTCAATACATCGTCCTACAGCCGACTTGTCTCCAAGGGTCTAATGCTGCCTCGGGCACCTTATGGTCGTTCTCTTGTAAGTCTAGATTTTCGAATCCGACGCAAATATGATAGTTAATTGTAACGTTCAGGGCCTCCTAATGACGATGGAACTCTCAAATTGCGTCGAGATTCAATACATCGTCCTCCAGCCGACTTGTCTCCAAGGGTCTATTGCTGCCTCGGGCACCGTATGGTCGTTCTCCTGTGAGCCTAGATTTTCGTATCCGACGCATAAATGATAGTTAATTGTAACGTTCAGGGCCTTCTAATGACGATGGAACACTCAAATTGCGTCGAGATTCAATACATCGGCATCCAGCCGACTTGTCTCCAAGGGGATATCGCTGCCTCGGGCACCACATGGTCCGTCTCCGGTGATTCTACGTTTTCGAATCCGACGCAAAACTCATAGTTAATTGTAACGTTCAGGGCCTCATATTGGCGATGGTACTCTCAAATTGCGTCGAGATTCAATACATCGACCTCCAGCCGACTTGTCTCCAAGGGTCTATTGCTGCCTCGGGCACCTTATGGTCGTTCTCCTGTGAGTCTACATTTTCGAATCCGACGCAAAAATGATAGTTAATTGTAACGTTCAGGGCCTTGTAATAACGATGGAACACTCAAATTGCGTCGAGATTCAATACATCGGCCTCCAGCCGATTTGTCTCCAAGGGTCTGTTGCTGCCTCGGGCACCTTATGGTCGTTCTCCTGTGAGTCTAGATTTTCGAATCCGACGCAAAAATGATAGTTAATTGTAACGTTCAGGGCATTGTAATGACGATGGAACACTCAAATTGCGTCGAGATTCAATACATCGGCCTCCAGCCGACTTGTCTCCAAGGGTCTGTTGCTGCCTCGGGCACCTTATTTTCGTTCTCCTGTGAGTTTAGAGTATCGAATCCGACGCAAAAATGATTGTTAATTGTAACGTTTAGGGCCTCCTAATGTCGATGGGACACTCATTTTGCGTCGCGATCCAATACATCGTCCTCCAACCGACTTGTCTCCAAGGGTCGATAGCTGCCTCGGGCACCTTGTGATCGTTCTGCTGTGAGTCTAGATTTTCGAATCCGACGCAAAAATGATAGTGAATTGTAACGTTCAGGGCCTTCTAATGACGATGGAACACTCAAATTGCGTCGAGATTCAATACATCGGCCTCCAGCTGACTTGTCTCCAAGGGGATATCGCAGCCTCGGGCACCACATGGTCCGTCTCCGGTGATTCCACGTTTTCGAATCCGACGCAAAACTCATAGTTAATTGTAACGCTCAGTGCCTCCTATTGGCGATGGAACACTCAAATTGCGTCGCGATCCAATACATCGGCCTCCAGCCGACTTGTCTCCAAAGGGTCTATTGCTGCCTCGGGCACCTTATGGTCGTTCTCTTGTATGTCTAGATTTTCGAATCCGACGCAAAAATGATAGTTAATTGTAACGTTCAGGGCCTTGTAATGACGATGGAACACTCAAATTGCGTCGAGATTCAATACATCGGCCTCCAGCCGACTTGTCTCCAAGGGTCTGTTGCTGCCTCGGGCACCTTATGGTCGTTCTTCTGTGAGTTTAGATTGTCGAATCCGACGCAAAAATGATAGTTAATTGTAACATTTAGGGCCTCCTGATGACGATGGAACACTCAAATTGCGTCGAGATTCAATACAAACGGCCTCCAGCGGACTTGTCTCCAAGGGTCTATTTCTGCCTCGGGCACATTATGGTCGTTCTCCTGTGAGTCTAGATTTTCGAATCCGACGCAAAACTCATAGTTAATTGTAATGTTCAGGGCCTTGTAATGACGATGGAACACTCAAATTGCGTCAAGAAGCAATACATCGGTTTCCAGCCGACTTGTCTCCAAGGGTCTATTGCTGCCTCGGGCACCTTATGGTCGTTCTCCTGTGAGTCTAGATATTCGAATCCGACGCATAAATGACAGTTAATTGTAACGTTCAGGGCCTCCTAATGCCGATGGAACACTCAAATTGCGTCGAGATCCAATACATCGGCCTCCAGCCGACTTGTCTCCAAGGGTCTATTGCTGCCTCGGGCACCTTATGGTCGTTCTCCTGTGAGTATAGATTTTCGAATCCGACGCCAAAATGATAGTTAATTGTAATGTTCAGGGCCTTGTAATGACGATGGAACACTCAAATTGCGTCGAGATTCAATACATCGGCCTCCAGCCGACTTGTCCCCAAGGGTCTGTTGCTGCCTCGGGCACCTTATGGTCGTTCTCCAGTGAGTTTAAATTATCTAATCCGACGCAAAAAAGATAGTTAATTGTAACGTTTAGGGCCTCCTAATGACGATGGGACACTCAAATTGCGTCGAGATTCAATACATCGGCCTCCGGCCGACTTGTCTCCAATGGGATATCGCTGATTCGGGCACCACATGGTCCGTCTCCGGTAATTCTACGTTTTTGTATCGGACGCAAAACTCATAGTTAATTGTAACGTTCAGGGCCTCCTATTGGCGATGGAACACTCAAATTGCGTCGAGATTCAATACATCGACCTCCAGCCGACTTGTCTCCAAGGGTCTATTGCTGCCTCGGGCACCTTATGGTCGTTCTCCTGTGAGTCTAGATTTTCGAATCCGACGCAAAAGTGATAGTTAATTGTAACGTTCAGGGCTCTTGTAATAACGATGGAACACTCAAATTGCGTCGAGATTCAATACATCGGCCTCCAGCCGACTTGTCTCCAAGGGTCTATTGCTGCCTCGGGCACCTAATGGTCGTTCACTTGTAAGTCTAGATTTTCGAATCCGACGCAAAAATGATAGTTAATTGTAACGGTCAGGGCGACCTAATGACGATGGAACGCTCAAATTGCGTCGATATTCAATACATCGGCCTCCAGTCAATTTGTCTCCAAGGGGTATATTGCTGTCTCGAGCACCGTATGAACTTCTCCTGTGAGTAGATTTTCGAATCCGACGCTAAAATGATAGTGAATAGTAACGTTCAGGGCCTTGTAATAACGATGGAACACTCAAATTGCGTCGAGATTCAATACATCGGCCTCCAGCCGACTTGTCTCCAAGGGAATATCGCTGCCTCGGGCACCACATGGTCCGTCTCCGGTGATTCTACGTTTTCGAATACGACGAAAAACTCATAGTTAATTGTAACGTTTAGGGCCTCCTAATGACGATGGAACACTCAAATTCCGTCGAGATTCAATACATCGGCCTCCAGCCGACTTGTCTCCAAGGGTCTATTGCTGCCTTGGGCACCTTATGGTCGTTCTCCTTTGAGTTTAGATTATAGCATCCGACGCAAAAATGATAGTTAATTGTAACGTACAGGGCCTCCTAATGCCGATCTAACACTCAAATTGCGTCGAGATTCAATACTTCGTCATTTAGCCGATTTGTCTCCAAGGGTCTATTGCTGCCTCGGGCACCTTATGGTCGTTCTCCTGTGAGTCTAGATTTTCGAATCCGACGCAAAAATGATAGTTAATTGTAACGTTCAGGGCCATGTAATGACGATGGTACACTCAAATTGCGTCGAGATTCAATACATCGGCCTCCAGACGACTTGTCTCCAAGGGTCTGTTGCTGCCTCGGGCACCTTATGGTCGTTCTCCTGTGAGATCAGATTATCGAATCCGACGCAAAAATGATAGCTAATTGTAAAGTTTAGGGCCTCCTAATGACGATGGAACACTCAAATTGCGTCGAGATTCAACACATCGACCTCTAGCCGACTTGTATCCAAGGGGATATTGCAGTCTCGAGCACCGTATGAACTACTCCTGTGAGTAGATATTCGAATCCGACGCTAAAATGATAGTTAATTGTAACGTTCAGCGCCTTGTAATGACGATGGAACACTCAAATTGCGTCGAGATTCAATACATCGGCCTCCAGCCGACTTGTCTCCAAGGGTCTATTGCTGCCTCGGGCACCTTATGGTCGTTCTCCTGTGAGTCTAGATTATCAAATCCGACGCAAAAATGATGGTTAATTGTAACGTTCAGGGCCTTGTAATGCCGATGGAACACTCAAATTGCGTCGAGATTCAATACATCGGCCTCCAGGCGACTTGTCTCCAAGGGTCTAATGCTGCCTCGGGCACCGTATGAACTTCTCCTGTGAGTAGATTTTCGAATCCGACGCAAAAATGATAGTTGATTGTAACGTTCAGGGACACCTAAAGACGATGGAACACTCAAATTGCGTCGAGATTCAATACATCGTCCTCCAGCCGACTTGTCTCCAAGGGTCTATTGCTGCCTCGGGCACCTTATGGTCGTTCTCCTGTGAGTCTAGATTTTCGAATCCGACGCGAAACTGATAGTTAATTGTATGGTTCAGGGCATCCTAATGCCGATGGAACACTCAAATTGCGTCGAGATTCAATACATCGGCCTCCAGCCGACTTGTATCCAAGGGAATATTGCAGTCTCGTGCACCATATGATCCTTCTCCTGTCAGTAGATTTTCGAATCCAGCGCTAAAATGATAGTTAACTGTAACGTTCAGGGCCTCCTAATGACGATGGAACACTCCAATTGCGTCGAGATTCAATACATCGGCCTCCAGCCGACTTGTCTCCAAGGGTCTGTTGCTGCCTCGGGCACCTTATGGTCGTTCTCCTGTGAGTTTAGATTATCGAATCCGACGCAAAAATGATAGTTAATTGTAACGTTTAGGGCCTCTTATGACGAAGGAACACTCAAATTGCGTCGAGATTCAATACATCGGCCTCCAGCCGACTTGTCTCCAAGGGGCTATTGCTGCCTCGGGAACCAAATGGTCGTTCTCCTGTGAGATTAGATTATCGAATCCGACGCAAAAATGATAGCTAATTGTAACGTTTAGGGCCTCCTAAAGACGATGGAACACTCAAATTGCGTCGAGATTCAATACATCGACCTCCAGCCGACTTGTATCCAAGGGGATATTGCAGTCTCGTGCACCATATGATCCTTCTCCTGTTAGTAGATTTTCGAATCCAACGCTAAAATGATAGTTAACTGTAACGTTCTGGGCCTCCTAATGCTGATGGAACACTCAAATTGCGTCGAGATTCAATACATCGGCCTCCAGCCGGCTTGTCTCCAAGGGTCTATTGCTGCCTTGGGCACCTTATGGTCGTTCTCCTTTGAGTTTAGATTATAGAATCCGACGCAAAATTGATAGTTAATTGTAACGTACAGGGCCTCCTAATGCCGATCTAACACTCAAATTGCGTCGAGATTCAATACTTCGGCATTCAGCCGATTTGTCTCCAAGGGTCTATTGCTGCCTCGGGCACCTTATGGTCGTTCTCCTGTGAGTCTAGATTTTCGAATCCGACGCAAAAATGATGGTTAATTGTAACGTTCAGGGCCTTGTAATGACGATGGAACTCTCAAATTGCGTCGAGATTCAATACATCGGCCTCCAGCCGACTTGTCTCCAAGGGTCTATGCTACCTCGGGCACCTTATGGTCGTTCTCCTGTGAGTTTAGATTATCGAATCCGACGCAAAAATGATAGTTAATTGTAACGATTAGGGCCTCCTAATGACGATGGAACATTCAAATTGCGTCGAGAGTCAATACATCGACCTCCAGCCGACATGTCTCCAAGGGTCTATTGCTGCCTCGGGCACCTTATGGTCGTTCTCTTTTAAGTCAAGATTTTCGAATCCGGCGCAAAAATGATAGTTAATTGTAACGTTCAGGGCCTCCTAATGACGATGGAACTCTCAAATTGCGTCGAGATTCAATACATCGCCCTCCAGCCGACTTGTTTCCAAGGGTCTATTGCTGCATCGGGCACCGTATGGTCGTTCTCCTGTGAGTTTAGATTATCGAATCCAACGCAGAAATGATAGTTAATTGTAACGTTTAGGGCCTTGTAATGACGATGGAACACTCAAATTGCGTCGCGATCCAATACATCGTCCTCCAGCCGACTTGTCTCCAAGGGTCTATTGCTGCCTCGGGCACCTAATGTTCGTTCTCTTGTTAGCCTAGATTTTCCAATCCGACCCAAAAATGATAGTTAATTGTAACGTTCAGGGCCTCCTAATGACGATGGAACTCTCAAATTGCGTCGAGATTCAATACATCGGCCTCCAGCCGACTTGTCTCCAAGGGTCTGTTGCTGCCTCGGGCACCTTATGGTCGTTCTCCTGTGAGCTTAGATTATCGAATCCGACGCAAAAGAGATAGTTAATTGTAACGTTTAGGGCCTCCTAATGACTATGGGACACTCAAATTGCGTCGAGATTCAATACATCGTCCTCCAGCCGACTTGTCACCAAGGGTCTAATGCAGCCTCGGGCACCTTATGGTCGTTATCTTGTAAGTCTAGATTTTCGAATCCGACGCAAAACTGATAGTTAATTGTAACGTTCAGGGCCTCCTATTGGCGATGGAACACTCAAATTGCGTCGAGAGTCAATACATCGGCCTCCAGCCGACTTGTCTCCAAGGGTCTATTGCTTCCTCGGCACCTTATGGTCGTTCTCCTGTGAGTCTAGATTTTCGAATCCGACGCAAAAATGATAGTTAATTGTAACGTTCAGGGCCTCCTATTGGCGATGGAACACGCAAATTGAGTCGAGAGTCAATACATCGTCCTCCAGTCGACTTGTCTCCAAGGGTCTATTGCTGCCTCGGGCGCCTTATGGTCGTTCTCCTGTGAGTCTAGATTTTCGAATCCGACGCGAAACTGATAGTTAATTGTATGGTTCAGGGCGTCCTAATGCCGATGGAACACTCAAATTGCGTCGAGAGTCAATACATCGACCTCCAGCCGACATGTCTCCAAGCGTCTGTTGCTGCCTCGGGCACCTTATGGTCGTTCTCCTGTGAGTTTAGATTATTGAATCCGACGCAAAAATGATAGTTAATTGTAACCTTCAGTGCCTCCTAATGTCGATGGAACACTCAAATTGCGTCGAGATTCAATACATCGGCCTCCAGCCAACTTGTCTTTAAGGGTCTATTGCTGCCTCGGGCACCTTATGGTCGTTCTCCTTTGAGTCTAGATTTTCGAATCCGACGCAAAACTCATAGTTAATTGTAACGTTCAGGGCCTCCTAATGACAATGGAACACTCAATTTGCCTCGAGATTCAATACATTGTCCTCCAGCCGACTTGTCTCCAAATGTCTATTGCTGCCTCGGGAACCTTATGGTCGTTTTCCTGTGAGTCTAGATTTTCGAATCCGACGCATTACTGATAGTTAATTGCAACGATCAGAACCTCCTATTCACGATGGAACACTCAAATTGCGTCGAGATTCAATACATCGGCCTCCAGCCGACTTGTCTCCAAGGGTCTAATGCTGCCTCGGGCACCTTATGGTCGTTCTCTTGTAAGTCTAGATTTTCGAATCCAACGCAAAAATGATAGTTAATTGTAACGTTCAGGGACTCCTAAAGACGATGGAACACTCAAATTGCGTCGAGATTCTTTACATCGTCCTCCAGCCGACTTGTCTCCAAGGGTCTATTGCTGCCTCAGGCACCTTATGGTCGTTCTCCTGTGAGTCTAGATTTTCGAATCCGACGCAAAAATGATAGTTAATTGTAACGTTCAGGGCCTTCTAATGACGATGGAACACTCAAATTGCGTCGAGATTCAATACATCGGCCTCCAGCCGACCTGTCTCCAAGGGGATATCGCTGCCTCGGGCACCACATGGTCCGTCTCCAATGATTCTACGTTTTCGAATCCGGCGCAAACCTCATAGTTAATTGTAACGTTCAGGACCTCCTATTGGCGATGGAACACTCAAATTGCGTCGAGATTCAATACATCGACCTCCAGCCGACTTGTCTCCAAGGGTCTATTGCTGCCTCGGGCAACTTATGGTCGTTCTCCTGTGAGTCTAGATTTTCGAATCCGACGCAAAAATGATAGTCAATTGTAACGTTCAGGGCCTCCTATTGGCGATGGAACACTCAAATTGCGTCGAGATTCAATACATCGGCCTCCAGTCGATTTGTCTCCAAGGGGTATATTGCTGTCTCGAACACCGTATGAACTTCTCCTGTGAGTAGATTTTCGAATCCGACGCGAAACTGATTGTTAATTGTAAGGTTCAGGGCCTTGTAATGACGATGGAACACTCAAATTGCGTCGAGATTCAGTACATCGGCCTTCAGCCGACTTGTCTCCAAGGGTCTGTTTGTGCCTCGCGCACCTTATGGTCGGTCTTCTGTGAGTTTAGATTATCGAATCCGATGCAAAAATGATAGTTAATTGTAACGTTTAGGACCTCCTAATGACGATGGGACACTCAAATTGCGTCGAGATTCAATCCATCGGCTTCCAGCCGACTTGTCTCCAAAGGTCTATTGCTGCCTCGGGCACCTTATGGTCGTTCTCCTGTGAGTCTAGATTTTCGAATCGGACGCGAAACTCATAGTTAATTGTAACGTTCAGGGCCTCCTAATGACGATGGAGCACTCAAATTGCGTCGCGATTTAATACATCGTCCTCCAGCGGACTGGTCTAAAAGGGGATATTGCTGCCTCGGGCACCTTATGGTCGTTCTCCTGTGAGTTTAGATTTTCGAATCCGACGAAAAACTGATAGTTAATTGTAACATTCAGGCCCTCCTAATGACGATGGAACACTCAAATTGCGTCGCGATCCAATACATCGGCCTCCAGCCGACTTGTCTCCAACGGTCTAATCCTGCCTCGGGCACCTTATGGTCGTTCGCCTGTGAGTTTAGATTTACGAATCCGACGCAAAAATGATAGTTAATTGTAACGTTCAGGGCGACCTAATGACGATGGTACACTCAAATTGCGTCGATATTCAATACATCGGCCTCCAGTCGATTTGTCTCCAAGGGGTATATTGCTGTCTCGAGCACCGTATGAACTTCTCCTGTGAGTAAATTTTCTAATCCGACGCGAAACTGATAGTGAATTGTAACGTTCAGGGCCTCCTAATGACGATGGAACACTCAAATTGCGTCCAGATTCAATACATCGGCCTCCAGCCGACATGTCTCCAAGGGTCTATTGCTGCCTCGGGCACCTTATGGTCGTTCTCCTGTGAGTTTCGATTATCGAATCCGACGCAAAAATGATAGTTAATTGTAACCTTCAGGGCCTCCTAATGCCGATGGAACACTCAAATTGCGTCGAGATTCAATACATCGGCCTCCAGCCGACATGTCTCCAAGGGTCTATTGCTGCCTCGGGCACCTTATGGTCGTTCTCCTGTGAGTCTAGATTATCGAATCCGACGCAAAACTCATAGTTAATTGTAACGTTCAGGGCCTCCTAATGACGATGGAACTCTCAAGTTGCGTCGAGATTCAATACATCGGCCTCCAGCCGACTTGTCTCCAAGGGGATATCGCTGCCTCGGGCACCACATGGTCCGTCTCCGGTGATTCTACCTTTTCGAATCCGACGCAAAAATGATAGTTAATTGTAACGTTTAGGGCCTCCTAATGACGATGGAACACTCAAATTCCGTCGAGATTCAATACATCGGCCTCCAGCCGACTTGTCTCCAAGGGTCTATTGCTGCCTCGGGCACCTTATGGTCGTTCTCTTGTAAGTCTAGATTTTCGAATCCGACGCTAAAATGATAGTTAATTGTAACGTTCAGGGCCTTTTAATGACGATGGAACACTCAAATTGCGTCGCGATTTAATACATCGTAATCCAGCGGACTTGTCTCCAAGGGGATATTGCTGCCTCGGGCACCTTATGGTCGTTCTCCTGTGAGTTTAGATTTTCGAGTCCGACGAAAACCTGATAGTTAATTGTAACATACAGGCCCTCCTAATGACGATGGAACACTCAAATTGCGTCGCGATCCAATACATCGGCCTCCAGCCGACTTGTCTCCAAGGGTCTAATCCTGCCTCGGGTACCTTATGGTCGTTCTCCTGTGAGTTTAGATTATCGAATCCGACGCAAAAATGATAGTTAATTGTAACGTTCAGGGCGACCTAATGACGATGGAACACTCAAATTGCGTCGATATTCAATACATCGGCCTCCAGTCGATTTGTCCCCAAGGGGTATATTGCTGTCTCGAGCACCGTATGAACTTCTCCTGTGAGTAAATTTTCTAATCCGACGCGAAACTGATTGTTAATTGTAACGTTCAGGGCCTCCTAATGACGATGGAACACTCAAATTGCGTCAAGAATCAATACATCGGTTTCCAACCGACTTGTCTCCAAGGGTCTATTGCTGCCTCGGGCACCTTATGGTCGTTCTCCTGTGAGTCTAGATTTTCGAATCAAACGCAAAGATGATAGTTAATTGTAACGTTCAGGGCCTCCTAATGCCGATGGAACACTCATATTGCGACGAGATTCAATACATCGGCCTCCAGCCGACTTGTCTCCAAGGGGATATCGCTGTCTCGGGCACCTCATGGTCGTTCTCCTGTGTGTTCAGATTTTCGAATCCGACGCAAAAATGATAGTTAATTGTAACGTTCAGGGCCTTGTAGTGACGATGGAACACTCAAATTGCGTCGAGATTCAATACATCGGCCTCCAGTCGATTTGTCTCCAAGGGGTATATTGCTGTCTCGAGCACCGTATGATCTACTCCTTTGAGTAGATTTTTGAATCCGACGCAAAAATGATAGTTAATTGTAACGTTCAGGGCCTTGTAATGACGATGGAACACCCAAATTGCGTCGAGATTCAATACATCGGCTTCCTGTCGATTTGTCTCCAAGGGGTATATTGCTGTCTCGAGCACCTTATGAACGTCTCCTGTGAGTAGATTTTCGAATCCGACGCTAAAATGATTGTTAATTGTAGCGATCAGGGCCTCCTAAAGACGATGGAACACTCAAATTGCGTCGAGATTCAATACATCGACCTCCAGTCGACTTGAATCCAAGTTGATATTGCAGTCTCGTGCACCATATGATCCTTCTCCTGTTAGTAGATTTTCGAATCCGACGCTAAAATGATAGTTAACTGTAACGTTCAGGGCCTCCTAATGCTGATGGAACACTCAAATTGCATCGAGATTCAATACATCGGCCTCCAGCTGACTTGTCTCCAAGGGTCTATTGCTGCCTCGGGCACCTTGTGGTCGTTCTCCTTTGAGTCTAGATTTTCGAATCCGACGCAAAACTCATAGTTAATTGTAACGTTCAGGGCCTCCTAATGACGATGGAACACTCAAATTGCGTCAAGAATCAATACATCGGTTTCCAGCCGACTTGTCTCCTAGGGTCTATTGCTGCCTCGGGCATCTTATGGTCGTTCTCCTGTGAGTCTAGACTTTCGAATCCGACGCATAAATGATAGTTAATTGTAACGTTCGGGGACTCCTAAAGACGATGGAACACTCAAATTGCGTCGATAGTCAATGCATCGACCTCCAGTCGACTTGTATCCAAGGGGATATTGCAGTCTCGGGCACAAAATGATCCTTCTCCTGTGAGTCTAAATTTTCGAATCCGACGCAAAAATGATAGTGAATTGTAACGTTCAGCGCCTCCTAATGACGATAGAAGACTCAAATTGCGTCGAGATTCAATACGTAGACCTCCAGTCGATTTGTCTCCAAGGGGTATATTGCTGTCTCGAGCACCGTATGAACTTCTCCTGTGAGTAGATTTTCGAATCCGACGCTAAAATGATAGTTAATTGTAACGTTCAGGGCCTTGTAATGACGATGGAACACTCAAATTGCGTCGAGATTCAATACATCGGCCTCCAGCCGACTTGTCTCCAAGGGTCTGTTGCTGCCTCGGGCATCTTATGGTCGTTTCCTGTGAGTTTAGACTATCGAATCCGACGCAAAAATGATAGTTAATTGTAACGTTCAGGGCCTCCTAATGACGATGGAACACTCAAATTGTGTCGAGATTCAATACATCGGCCTCCAGCCGACTTGTCTCCAAGCGTCTGTTGCTGCCTCGGGCATCTTATGGTCGTTCTCCTGTGAGTTTAGATTATCGAATCCAACGCAAAAATGATAGTTAATTGTAACGTTCAGGGCCTTCAAATGACGATGGAGCACTCAAATTGCGTCGCGATTCAATACATCGTCCTCCAGCAGACTGGTCTCCAAGGGGATATTGCTGCATCGGGCACCTTATGGTCCGTCTCCAGTGAGTCTAGATTTTCGAAACCGACGAAAAACTGATAGTTAATTGTAACATTCAGGGCCTCCTAATGACGATGGAACACTCATTTTGCGTCGCGATCCAATACATCGTCCTCCAACCGACTTGTCTCCAAGGGTCAATAGCTGCCACGGGCACGTTGTGATCGTTCTGCTGTGAGTCTAGATTTTCGAACCCGACTCAAAACTGACTGTTAATTGTAACGTTCAGGGCCACCTAATGACGATGGAACACTCAAATTGAGTCGACATTCAATACATCGACCTCCAGCCGACTTGTCTCCAAGGGGATATTGCTGCCTCGGGCTCCATGTGGTCCGTCTCCTGTGAGTCTAGATTTTCGAATCCGACGCGAAACTGATAGTTAATTGTAACGTTCAGGGCCTCCTAATAACGATGGAACACTCAAATTGCGTCGAGAATCAATACATCGGCCTCCAGCCGACTTGTCTCCAAGGGGATATTGCTGTCTCGGGCACAATATGATCCTTCTCCTGTGAGTCTAGATTTTCGAATCCGACGCAAAAATGATAGTGAATTGTAACGTTCAGCGCCTCCTAATGACGATAGAAGACTCAATTTGCGTCGAGATTCAATACATCGTCCTCCAGCCGATTTGTCTCCAAGGGGATATTGCTGCCTCGGGCACCAAATGGTCCGTCTGCTATGAGTCTAGATTTTCGAATCCGACGAAAAACTGATAGTTAATTGTAACATTCAGGGCCTCCTAATGACGATGGAACACTCAAATTGCGGCGCGATCCAATACATCGTCCTCCAGCCAACTAGTCTCCAAGGGTCTAATGCTGCCTCGGGCACCTTATGGTCGTTCTCTTGTAAATCTAGATTTTCGAATCCGACGCAAAAATGATTGTTAATTGTAACGTTCAGGGCCTCCTAATGACGATGGAACACTCAAATTGCGTCAAGAATCAATACATCGGTTTCCAGCCGACTTGTCTCCAAGGGTCTATTGCTGCCTCGGGCACCTTATGGTCGTTCTCTTGTGAGTTTAGATTATCGAATCCGACGCATAAATGATAGTTAATTGTAACGTTCAGGGACTCCTAAAGACGATGGAACACTCAAATTGCGTCGAGATTCAATACATCGTCCTCCAGCCGACTTGTCTCCATGAGGATATTGCTGTCTCGGGCACTAAATGATCCTTCTCCAGTGAGTCTAGATTTTCGAATCCGACGCAAAAATCATAGTGAATTGTAACGTTCAGCGCCTCCTAATGACGATAGAAGACTCAAATTGCGTCGAGATTCAATACATCGTCATCCAGCCGACTTGTCTCCAAGGGGATATTGCTGCCTCGGGCACCAAATGGTCCGTCTGCTGTGAGTCTAGATTTTCGAATCCGACGAAAAACTGATAGTTAATTGTAACGTTCAGGGCCTCCTATTGGCGATGGAACACTCAAATTGCGTCGAGATTCAATGCATCGACCTCCAGCCGACTTGTCTCCAAGGGTCTATTGCTGCCGCGGGCATCTTATGGTCGTTCTCCTGTGAGTCTAGATTTTTGAATCCGACGCAAAAATGATAGTTAATTGTAACGTACAGGGCCTCCTAATGACGATGGACCCTCAAATTGCGTCAAGAATCAATACATCGGTTTCCAGCCGACTTGGCTCCAAGGGTCTATTGCTGCCTCGGGCGCCTTATTGTCGTTCTCCTGTGAGTCTAGATTTTCGAATCCGACAAAAAACTGATAGTTAATTGTAACGTTTAGGGCCTCCTAATGACGATGGAACACTCAAATTGCGTCGAGAGTCAATACATCGACCTCCAGTCGACTTGTTCCAAGGCGATATTGCTGTCTCGGGCACAATATGATCCTTCTTCTGAGTCTAGATTTTCGAATCCGACGCAAAAATGATAGTTAATTGTAACGTTCAGGGCGACCTAATGACCATGGGACACGCAAATTGCGTCGAGATTCAATACATCGTCCTCCAGCCGACTTGTCTCCAAGGGTCTAATGCTGCCTCGGGCACCTTATGGTCGTTCTCTTGTAAGCCTAGATTTTCGAATCCGACGCAAAAATGATAGTTGATAGTAACGTTCAGGGCCTCCTAATGACGATGGAACACTCAAATTGCGTCGAGAGTCAATACATCGTCCTCCAGTCGACATGTATCCAAGGGGATATTGCAGTCTCGTGCACCATATGATACTTCTCCTGTTAGTAGATTTTTGAATCCGACGCTAAAATGATAGTTAACTGTAACGTTCAGGGCCTCCTAATGCCGATGGAACACTCAAATTGCGTCGAGATTCAATACATCGGCCTCCAGCCGACTTGTCCCCAAGGGTCTAATGCTGCCTCGGGCACCTTATGGTCGTTGTCTTGTAAGTCTAGATTTTCGAATCCGACGCAAAAATGATAGTTAACTGCAACGCTCAGAGCCTCCTAATGACGATGGAACTCTCAAATTGCGTCGAGATTCAATACATTGTCCTCCAGCCGACTTGTCTCCAAGGGTCTATTGCTGCCTCGGGCACCTTATGGTCGTTCTCCTGTGAGTCTAGATTTTCGAATCCGACGCAAAAATGATAGTTAATTGTAACGTTTAGGTCCTCCTAATGACGATGGGACACTCAAATTGCGTCGCGATTCAATACATCTGCCTCCAGCCGACTTGTCTCCAAGGGTCTAATGCTGCCTCGGGCACCTTATGGTCGTTCTCTTGTAAAACTAGATTTTCGAATCCGACGCAAATATGATAGTTAATTGTAACGTTCAGGGCCTCCTAATGACGATGGAACTCTGAAATTGCGTCGAGACTCAATACATCGTCCTCCAGCCGACTTGTCTCCAAGGGTCTATTGCTGCCTCGGGCACCTTATAGTCGTTCTCCTGTGAGTCTAGATTTTTGAATCCGACACAAAAATGATAGTTAATTGTGACGTACAGGGCCTCCTAATGACGATGGACACTCAAATTGCGTCAAGAATCAATACATCGGTTTCCAGCCGACTTGTCTCCAAGGGTCTATTGCTGCCTCGGGCGCCTTATGGTCGTTCTCCTGTGAGTCTAGATTTTCGAATCCGACAAAAAACTGATAGTTAATTGTAACGTTTAGGGCCTCTTAATGACGATGGAACACTCAAATTGCGTCGAGAGTCAATACATCGACCTCCAGTCGACTTGTATAGAAGGGGATATTGCTGTCTCGGGCACAATATGATCCTTCTCCTGTGAGACTAGATTTTCGAATCCGATGCAAAAATGATAGTTAATTGTAACGTTCAGGGCGACCTAATGACGATGGGACACGCAAATTGCGTCGAGATTCAATACATCGTCCTCCAGGCGACTTGTCTCCAAGTGTCTAATGCTGCCTCGGGCACCTTATGGTCGTTCTCTTGTAAGTCTAGATTTTCGAATCCGACGCAAAAATGATAGTTGATTGTAACGTTCAGGGCCTCCTAATGACGATGGAACACTCAAATTGCGTCGAGAGTCAATACATCGACCTCCCGTCGACTTGTATCCAAGGGGATATTGCAGTCTCGTGCACCATATGATATTTCTCCTGTTAATAGATTTTTGAATCCGACGCTAAAATGATAGTTAACTGTAACGTTCAGGGCCTCCTAATGCCGATGGAACACTCAAATTGCGTCGAGATTCAATACATCGGCCTCCAGCCGACTTGTCTCCAAGGGTCTATTGCTGCCTCGGGCACCTTATGGTCGTTCTCCTGTGAGTCTAGATTTTCGAATCCGACGCAAAAATGATAGTTAATTATAACGGTTAGGGCCTTGTAATGACGATGGAACACTCAAATTGCGTCGAGATTCAATACATCGGCCTCCAGTCGATTAGTCTCCAAGGGGTATATTGCTGTCTCGAGTACCGTATGAACTTTCCCTGTGAGTAGATTTTCGAATCCGACGCTAAAATGAAAGTTAATTGTAACGTTCAGGGCCTTGTAATGACGATGGAACACTGAAATTGCGTCGAGATTCAATACATCGGCCTCCAGCCGACTTGTCTCCAAGGGTCTGTTGCTGCCTCGGGCACCATATGATCCTTCTCCTGTGAGTATAGATTTTCGAATACGACGCAAAATGATAGTGAATAGTAACGTTCGGCGCCTCCTGATGACGATAGAACTCTCAAATTGCGTCGAGATTCAATACATCGGCCTCCAGCCGACTTGTCTCCAAGGGTCTGTTGCTGCCTCGGGCACCATATGATCCTTCTCCTGTGAGTATAGATTTTCGAATACGACGCAAAATGATAGTGAATAGTAACGTTCGGCGCCTCCTGATGACGATAGAACTCTCAAATTGCGTCGAGATTCAATACATCGTCCTCCAGGCGACTTGTCTCCAAGTGTCTAATGCTGCCTCGGGCACCTTATGGTCGTTCTCTTGTAAGTCTAGATTTTCGAATCCGACGCAAAAATGATAGTTGATTGTAACGTTCAGGGCCTCCTAATGACGATGGAACACTCAAATTGCGTCGAGAGTCAATACATCGACCTCCCGTCGACTTGTATCCAAGGGGATATTGCAGTCTCGTGCACCATATGATATTTCTCCTGTTAATAGATTTTTGAATCCGACGCAAAAATGATAGTTAATTGTAACGTTCAGGGCCTCCTAATGACGATGGAACTCTCAAATTGCGTCGAGATTCAATACATCGTCCACCAGCCGGCTTGTCTCCAAGAGTCTATTGCTGCCTCGGGCACCTTATGGTCGTTCTCCTGTGAGTCTAGATTTTCGAATCCGAAGCAAAAATGATAGTTAATTGTAACGTTCAGGGCCTTCTAATGACGATGGAACACTCAAATTGCGTCGAGATTCAATACATCGGCCTCCAGCCGACTTGTCTCCAAGGGGATATCGCTGCTTCGGGCACCACATGGTCCTTCTCCTGTGAGTTCAGATTTTCGAATCCGACGCAAAAATGATAGTGAATTGCAACGTTCAGGGCCTCCTAATGACGATGGAACACTCAAATTGCGTCAAGAATCAATACATCGGCCTCCAGCCGACTTGTCTCCAAGGGTCTATTGCTGCCTCGGGCACCTTATTGTCGTTCTCTTGTAAGTCTAGATTTTCGAATCCGGCGCAAAAATGATAGTTAATTGTAACGTTCAGGGCCTCCTAATGCCGATGGAACACTCAAATTGCGTCGAGATTCAATACATCGTCCTCCAGCCGACTTGTCTCCAAGAGTCTATTGCTGCCTCGGGCATCTTATGGTCGTTCTCCTGTGAGTTTAGATTATCGAATCCGACGCAAAAATGATAGTTAATTGTAACGTTTAGGGCCTCCTAATGACGATGGAACGCTCAAATTGCGACGCGATCCAATAAATCGACCTCCAGCCGACTTGTCTCCAAGGGTCTATTGCTGCCTCGGGCACCTTATGGTCGTTCTCCTGTGAGTCTAGATTTTCGAATCCGACGCAAAAATGATAGTGAATTGTAACGTTCAGGGCCTTGTAATGACGATGGAACACTCAAATTGCGTCGAGATTCAATACATCGGCCTCCAGCCGACTTGTCTCCTAGGGTCTGTGCTGCCGCGGGCTCCTTATGGTCGTTCTCCTGTGAGTTTAGATTATCGAATCCGACGCAAAAATGATAGTTAATTGTAACGTTTAGGGCCTCCTAATGACGATGGAACACTCAAATTGCGTCGAGATTCAATACATCGTCCTCCAGCCGACTTGTCTCCTCGAGTCTATTGCTGCCTCGGGCATCTTATGGTCGTTCTCCTGTGAGTTTAGATTATCGAATCCGACGCAAAAATGATAGTGAATTGTAACGTTCAGGGCCTCCTAATGACGATGGAACACTCAAATTGCGTCAAGAATCAATACATCGGCCTCGAGCCGACTTGTCTCCAAGGGTCTATTGCTGCCTCGGGCACCTTACGGTCGTTCTCCTGTGAGTCTATATTTTCGAATCCGACGCAAAAATGATAGTTGATAGTAACGTTCAGGGCCTCCTAATGACGATGGAACACTCAAATTGCGTCGAGGGTCAATACATCGTCCTCCAGTCGACATGTATCCAAGGGGATATTGCAGTCTCGTGCACCATATGATACTTCTCCTGTTAGTAGATTTTTGAATCCGACGCTAAAATGATAGTTAACTGTAACGTTCAGGGCCTCCTAATGCCGATGGAACACTCAAATTGCGTCGAGATTCAATACATCGGCCTCCAGCCGACTTGTCCCCAAGGGTCTAATGCTGCCTCGGGCACCTTATGGTCGTTGTCTTGTAAGTCTAGATTTTCGAATCCGACGCAAAAATGATAGTTAACTGCAACGCTCAGAGCCTCCTAATGACGATGGAACTCTCAAATTGCGTCGAGATTCAATACATTGTCCTCCAGCCGACTTGTCTCCAAGGGTCTATTGCTGCCTCGGGCACCTTATGGTCGTTCTCCTGTGAGTCTAGATTTTCGAATCCGACGCAAAAATGATAGTTAATTGTAACGTTTAGGTCCTCCTAATGACGATGGGACACTCAAATTGCGTCGCGATTCAATACATCTGCCTCCAGCCGACTTGTCTCCAAGGGTCTAATGCTGCCTCGGGCACCTTATGGTCGTTCTCTTGTAAAACTAGATTTTCGAATCCGACGCAAATATGATAGTTAATTGTAACGTTCAGGGCCTCCTAATGACGATGGAACTCTGAAATTGCGTCGAGACTCAATACATCGTCCTCCAGCCGACTTGTCTCCAAGGGTCTATTGCTGCCTCGGGCACCTTATAGTCGTTCTCCTGTGAGTCTAGATTTTTGAATCCGACACAAAAATGATAGTTAATTGTAACGTACAGGGCCTCCTAATGACGATGGACACTCAAATTGCGTCAAGAATCAATACATCGGTTTCCAGCCGACTTGTCTCCAAGGGTCTATTGCTGCCTCGGGCGCCTTATGGTCGTTCTGCTGTGAGTCTAGATTTTCGAATCCGACAAAAAACTGATAGTTAATTGTAACGTTTAGGGCCTCTTAATGACGATGGAACACTCAAATTGCGTCGAGAGTCAATACATCGACCTCCAGTCGACTTGTATAGAAGGGGATATTGCTGTCTCGGGCACAATATGATCCTTCTCCTGTGAGACTAGATTTTCGAATCCGATGCAAAAATGATAGTTAATTGTAACGTTCAGGGCGACCTAATGACGATGGGACACGCAAATTGCGTCGAGATTCAATACATCGTCCTCCAGCCGACTTGTCTCCAAGTGTCTAATGCTGCCTCGGGCACCTTATGGTCGTTCTCTTGTAAGTCTAGATTTTCGAATCCGACGCAAAAATGATAGTTGATTGTAACGTTCAGGGCCTCCTAATGACGATGGAACACTCAAATTGCGTCGAGAGTCAATACATCGACCTCCCGTCGACTTGTATCCAAGGGGATATTGCAGTCTCGTGCACCATATGATATTTCTCCTGTTAATAGATTTCTGAATCCGACGCTAAAATGATAGTTAACTGTAACGTTCAGGGCCTCCTAATGCCGATGGAACACTCAAATTGCGTCGAGATTCAATACATCGGCCTCCAGCCGACTTGTCTCCAGGGTCTATTGCTGCCTCGGGCACCTTATGGTCGTTCTCCTGTGAGTCTAGATTTTCGAATCCGACGCAAAAATGATAGTTAATTATAACGGTTAGGGCCTTGTAATGACGATGGAACACTCAAATTGCGTCGAGATTCAATACATCGGCCTCCAGTCGATTAGTCTCCAAGGGGTATATTGCTGTCTCGAGTTGCGTATGAACTTTCCCTGTGAGTAGATTTTCGAATCCGACGCTAAAATGAAAGTTAATTGTAACGTACAGGGCCTCCTAATGACGATGGACAGTCAAATTGCGTCAAGAATCAATACATCGGTTTCCCAGCCGACTTGTCTCCAAGGGTCTATTGCTGCCTCGGTCGCCTTATGGTCGTTCTCCTGTGAGTCTAGATTTTCGAATCCGACAAAAAACTGATAGTTAATTGTAACGTTCAGGGCCTCCTAATGACGATGGAACTCTCAAATTGCGTCGAGATTCAATACATCGTCCACCAGCCGGCTTGTCTCCAAGAGTCTATTGCTGCCTCGGGCACCTTATGGTCGTTCTCCTGTGAGTCTAGATTTTCGAATCCGAAGCAAAAATGATAGTTAATTGTAACGTTCAGGGCCTTCTAATGACGATGGAACACTCAAATTGCGTCGAGATTCAATACATCGGCCTCCAGCCGACTTGTCCTCCAAGGGGATATCGCTGCTTCGGGCACCACATGGTCCTTCTCCTGTGAGTTCAGATTTTCGAATCCGACGCAAAAATGATAGTGAATTGCAAACGTTCAGGGCCTCCTAATGACGATGGAACACTCAAATTGCGTCAAGAATCAATACATCGGCCTCCAGCCGACTTGGTCTCCAAGGGTCTATTGCTGCCTCGGGCAACCTTATGGTCGTTCTCTTGTAAGTCTAGATTTTCGAATCCGACGCAAAAATGATAGTTAATTGTAACGTTTAGGGCCTCCTAATGACGATGGAACGCTCAAATTGCGTCGCGATCCAATAAATGGACCTCCAGCCGACTTGTCTCCAAGGGTCTATTGCTGCCTCGGGCACCTTATGGTCGTTCTCCTGTGAGTCTAGATTTTCGAATCCGACGCAAAAATGATAGTGAATTGTAACGTTCAGGGCCTTGTAATGACGATGGAACACTCAAATTGCGTCGAGATTCAATACATCGGCCTCCAGCCGACTTGTCTCCTATGGTCTGTGCTGCCGCGGGCTCCTTATGGTCGTTCTCCTGTGAGTTTAGATTATCGAATCCGACGCAAAAATGATAGTTAATTGTAACGTTTAGGGCCTCCTAATGACGATGGAACACTCAAATTGCGTCGAGATTCAATACATCGTCCTCCAGCCGACTTGTCTCCTCGAGTCTATTGCTGCCTCGGGCATCTTATGGTCGTTCTCCTGTGAGTTTAGATTATCGAATCCGACGCAAAAATGATAGTGAATTGTAACGTTCAGGGCCTCCTAATGACGATGGAACACTCAAATTGCGTCAAGAATCAATACATCGGCCTCCAGCCGACTTGTCTCCAAGGGTCTAATGCTGCCTCGAGCTCCGTATGAACTTCTCCTGTGAGTAGAATTTCGAAGCCGACGCAAAAATGATAGTTAATTGTAACGTTCAGGGCTTCCTGATGACGATGGAACACTCAAATTGCGTCGAGAGTCAATACATCGACCTCCAGTCGACTTGTATCCAAGGGGATATTGCTGTCTCGATGCACCATATGATCCTTCTCCTGTTGTAGATTTTCGAATCCGACGCTAAAATGATAGTTAACTGTAACGATCAGGGCCTCCTAATGCCGATGGAACACTCAAATTGCGTCGAGATTCAATACATCGGCCACCAGCCGACTTGTCTCCATGGGGATATTACTGCCTCCGGCCTCTTATGTTCGCTCCCATGTGAGTCTAGATTTTCGAATCCGACGCGAAACTGATTGTTAATTGTAATGTTCAGGGCTTCCTAATGTCGATGGAACACTCAAATTGCGTCGAGAGTCAATACATCGGCCTCCAGCCGACTTGCTCCAAGGGGATATTGCTGCATCGGGCACCTTATGGTCGTTCTCCTGTGAGTTCAGATTTTCGAATCCGACGAAAAACTGATAGTTAATTGTAACATTCAGGGCCTCCTACTGACGATGGAACACTCATTTTGCGTCGAGAGTCAATACATCTTCCTCCAGCCGACTTGTCTACAAGGGGATATTGCTGCCTCGGGCTCCATATGATCCGTCTCCTGTGAGTCTAGATTTTCGAATCCGACGCAAAAATGATAGTTAATTGTAGCGTTCAGGGCCTCCTAATGACGATGGAACACTCAAATTGCGACAAGAATCAATACATCGGCCTCCAGCTGACTTGTCTCCAAGGGTCTATTGCTGCCTCGGGCACCTTATGGCCGTTCTCTTGTAAGTCTAGATTTTCGAATCCGACGCAAAAATGATAGTTAATTGTAACGTTCAGGGCCTCCTAATGCCGATGGAACACTCATATTGCGTCGATATTCAATACATCGGCCTCCAGCCGACTTGTCTCCAAGGGTCTATTGCTGCCTCGGGCACCTTATGGTCGTTCTCCTGTGAGTCTAGATTTTCAAATCCGACGCAAAAATGATAGTTAATTGTAACGTTCAGGGCCTTGTAATGACGATGAACACTCAAATTGCGTCGAGATTCAATACATCGGCCTCCAGCCGACTTGTCTCCAAGGGGATATCGCTGCCTCGGGCACCACATGGTCCGTCTCCGGTGATTCTACGTTTTCGAATCCGACGCAAAACTCATAGTTAATTGTAACGTTCAGGGCCTCCTAGTGACGATGGAACTCTCAAATTGCGTCGAGATTCAATACATCGTCCTCCAGCCGACTTGTCTCCAAGGGTCTATTGCTGCCTCGGGCACCTTATGGTCGTTCTCCTGTGAGTTTAGATTATCGAATCCGACGCAAAAATGATAGTTATTTGTAACGTTTAGGGCCTCCTAATGACGATGGGACACTCAAATTGCGTCGAGATTCAATACATCGTCCTCCAGCCGACTTGTCTCCATGGGGATATTACTGCCTCCGGCCTCTTATGTTCGCTCTCATGTGAGTCTAGATTTTCGAATCCGACGCGAAACTGATTGTTAATTGTAATGTTCATGGCTTCCTAATGACGATGGAACACTCAAACTGCGTCGAGAGTCAATACATCGGCCTCCAGCCGACTTGTCTCCAAGGGGATATTGCTGCATCGGGCACCTTATGGTCGTTCTCCTGTGAGTTTAGATTTTCGAATCCGACGAAAAACTGATAGTTTATTGTAACGTTCAGGGCCTCCTAATGACGATGGAACACTCATTTTGCGTCGAGAGTCAATACATCTTCCTCCAGGCGACTTGGCTACAAGGGGATATTGCTGCCTCGGGCTCCATATGGTCCGCCTCCTGTGAGTCTATATTTTCGAATCCGACGCAAAAATGATAGTTAATTGTAACGTTCAGGGCCTCCTAATGACGATGGAACACTCAAATTGCGTCAAGAATCAATACACCGGCCTCCAGCCGAATTGTCTCCAAGGGTCTATTGCTGCCTCGGGCACCTTATGGCCGTTGTCTTGTAAGTCTGGATTTTCGAATCCGACGCAAAAATGATAGTTAATTGTAACGTTGAGGGCCTCCTAATGACGATGGAACACTCAAATTGCGTCGCGATCCAATAAATCGACCTCCAGCCGACTTGTCTCCAAGGGTATATTGCTGCCTCGGGCACCTTATGGTCGTTCCCCTGTGAGTCTGGATTTTCGAATGCGACGCAAAAATGATAGTGAATTGTAACGTTCAGGGCCTTGTAATGACGATGGAACACTCAAATTGCGTCGAGATTCAATACATCGGCCTCCAGCCGACTTATCTCCAAGGGTGTGTTGCTGCCTCGGGCACCTTATGGTCGTTCTCCTGTGAGTTTAGATTATCGAATCCGACGCAAAAATGATAGTTAATTGTAACGTTTAGGGCCTCCTAATGACGATGGGACACTCAAATTGCGTCGAGATTCAATACATCGTCATCCAGCCGACTTGTCTCCATGGGGATATTACTGCCTCCGGCCTCTTATGTTCGCTCTCATGTAAGTCTAGATTTTCGAATCCGACGCGAAACTGATTGTTAATTGTAATGTTCAGGGCTTCCTAATGACGATGGAACACTCAAATTGCGTCGAGAGTCAATACATCGGCCTCCAGCCGACTTGTCTCCAAGGGGAGATTGCTGCATCGGGCACCTTATGGTCGTTCTCCTGTGAGTTTAGATTTTCGAATCCGACGAAAAACTGATAGTTAATTGTAACATTCAGGGCCTCCTAATGACGATGGAACACTCATTTTGCGTCGAGGGTCAATACATCTTCCTCCAGCCGACTTGTCCACAAGGGGATATTGCTGCCTCGGGCTCCATATGGTCCGTCTCCTGTGAGTCTAGATTTTCGAATCCGACGCAAAAATGATAGTTAATTGTAACGTTCAGGGCCTTGTAATGACGATGGAACACTCAAATTGCGTCAAGAATCAATACATCGGTTTCCAGCCGACATGTCTCCAAGGGTCTATTGCTGCCTCGGGCACCTTATGGTCGTTCTCCTGTGAGTCTAGATTTTCGAATCCGACGAAAAACTGATAGTTAATTGTAACGTTCAGGGACTCCTAAAGACGATGGAACACTCAAATTGCGTCGAGAGTCAATACATCGACCTCCAGTCGACTTGTATCCAAGGGGATATTGCAGTCTCGTGCACCACATGATCCTCCTCCTGTTAGTAGATTTTCGAATCCGACGCTAAAATGATAGTTAACTGTAATGTTCAGGGCCTCCTAATGCCGATGGAACACTCAAATTGCGTCGAGATTCAATACATCGGTGGCCAGCCGACTTGTCTCCAAGGGTCTATTGCTGCCTCGGGCACCTTATGGTCGTTCTCTTGTAAGTCTAGATTTTCGAATCCGACGCAAAGATGATAGTTAATTGTAACATTCAGGGCCTCCTAATGACGATGGAACACTTATTTTGCGTCGAGAGTCAATACATCTTCCTCCAGCCGACTTGTCTACAAGGGGATATTGTTGCCTCGGGCACCACATGGTCCGTCTCCGCTGTTTCTACGTTTTCGAATCCGACGCAAAACTCATAGTTAATTGTAACGTTCAGGGCCTCCTATTAGCGATGGAACACTCAAATTGCCTCGAGATTCAATACATCGACCTCCAGCCGACTTGTCTCCAAGGGGATATTGCTGCATCGGGCACCTTATGGTCGTTCTCCTGTGAGTTTAGATTTTCGAATCCGACGAAAAACTAATAGTTAATTGTAACATTCAGGGCCTCCTAATGACGATGGAACACTCATTTTGTGTCGAGAGTCAATGCATCTTCCTCCAGCCGACTTGTCTACAAGGGGATATTGCTGCCTCGGGCTCCATGTGGTCCGTCTCCTGTGAGTCTAGATTTTCGAATCCGACGCAAAAATGATAGTTAATTGTAACGTTCAGGGCCTTCTAATCACGATGGAACACTCAAATTGCGTCGAGATTCAATACATCGTCCTCCAGCCGACTTGTCTCCAAGGGGATATCGCTGCCTCGGGCACCACATGGTCCTTCTCCGGTGATTCTACGTTTTCGAATCCGACGCAAAACTGCGACTTAATTGCAACGTTCAGGGCCTCCTAAAGACGATGGAACACTCAAATTGCGTCGAGATTCAATACATCGGCCTCCAGCCGACTTGTTTCCAAGGGTCTGTTGCTGCCTCGGGCACCTTATGGTCGTTCTCCTGTGAGTTTAAATTATCGAATCCGACGCAAAAATGACAGTTAATTGTAACGGTTAGGGCCTCCTAATGACGATGGGACACTCAAATTGCGTCGAGATTCAATACATCGTCCTCCAGCCGACTTGTCTCCAAGGGTCTAATGCTGCCTCGGGCACCTTATGGTCGTTCTCTTGTAAGTCTAGATTTCCGAATCCGACGCAAAAATGATAGTTAATTGTAATGTTCAGGGCCTCCTAATGACGATGGAACTCTCAAATTGCGTCGAGATTCAATGCATCGTCCTCCAGCCGACTTGTCTCCAAGGGTCTATTGCTGCCTCGGGCACCTTATGGTCGTTCTCCTGAGAGTCTAGATTTTCGAATCCGACGCAAAAATGATAGTTAATTGTAACGTTCAGGGCCTTCTAATCACGATGGAACACTCAAATTGCGTCGAGATTCAATACATCGGCCTCCAGCCGACTTGTCTCCAAGGGTCTATTGCTGCCTCGGGCACCTTATGGTCGTTCTCCTGTGAGTCTAGATTTTCGAATCCGACGCAAAAATGGTAGTTAATTGTAACGTTCAGGGCCTCCTAATGACGATGGAACATTCAAATTGCGTCATGAATCAATACACCGGCCTCTAGCCGAATTGTCTCCAAGGGTCTATTGCTGCCTCGGGCACCTTATGGCCGTTCTCTTGTAAGTCTAGATTTTCGAATCCGACGCAAAAATGATAGTTAATTGTAACGTTCACGGCCTCCTAATGTGCCGATGGAACACTCAAATTACGTCGAGATTCAATACATCGGCCTCCAGCCGACTTGTCTCCAAGGGTCTATTGCTGCTTCGGGCACCTTATGGTCGTTCTCCTGTGAGTCAAGATTTTCGAATCCGACGCAAAAATGATAGTGAATTGTAACTTTCAGGACCTTGTAATGACGATGGAACACTCAAATTGGCGTCGAGATTCAATACATCGGCCTCCAGCCGACTTGTCTCCAAGGGTCTGTTGCTGCCTCGGGCACCTTATGGTCGTTCTCCTGTGAGTTTACATTATCGAATCCGACGCAAAAATGATAGTTAATTGTAACGTTTAGGGCCTCCTAATGACGATGGAACACTCAAATTGCGTCGCGATCCAATAAATCGACCTCCAGCCGACTTGTCCTCCAAGGGTATATTGCTGCCTCGAGCACCTTATGGTCGTTCTCCTGTGAGTCTAGATTTTCGAATCCGACGCAAAAATGATAGTGAATTGTAACGTTCAGGGCCTTGTAATGACGATGGAACACTCAAATTGTGTCGAGATTCAATACATCGGCCTCCAGCCGACTTACCTCCAAGGGTCTGTTGCTGCTCGGGCACCTTATGGTCGTTCTCCTGTGAGTTTAGATTATCGAATCCGACGCAAAAATGATAGTTAATTGTAACGTTTATGGCCTCCTAATGACGATGGAACTCTCAAATTGCGTCGAGATTCAATACATCGTCCTCCAGCCGACTTGTCTCCAAGGGTCTATTGCTGCCTCAGGCACCTTATGGGTCGTTCTCTTGTAAGTCTAGATTTTCGAATCCGACGCAAAAATGATAATTAATTGTAACGTTCAGGGCCCTCCTAATGCCGATGGAACACTCAAATTTCGTCGAGATTCCAATACATCGGCCTCCAGCCGACTTGTCTCCAAGGGTCAATTGCTGCCTCGGGCACCTTATGGTCGTTCTCCTGTGAGTCTATATTTTCGAATCCGACGCAAAAATGATAGTTAAGTGTAACGTTCAGGGCCTCGTAATGACGATGGAACACTCAAATTGCGTCGAGATTCAATACATCGGCCTCCAGCCGACCTTGTCTCCAAGGGTCTGTTGCTGCCTCGGGCACCTTATGGTCGTTCTCCTGTGAGTTTAGATTATCGAATCCGACGCAAAAATGATAGTTAATTGTAACGTTCAGGGCCTTCTAATGACGATGGAACACTCAAATTGCGTCGAGATTAATATATCGGCCTCCAGCCGACTTGTCTCCAAGGGGATATCGCTGCCTCGGGCACCACATGGGTCCGTCTCCGGTGATTCTACGTTTTTGAATCCGACGCAAAACTCATAGTTCATTGTAACGTTCAGGGCCTCCTAATGACGATGGAACTCTCAAATTGCGTCGAGATTCAATACATCTTCCTCCAGCCGACTTGTCTCCAAGGGGATATTGCTGCCTCGGACTCCATGTGGTCCGACTCCTGTGAGTCTAGATTTTCGAATCCGACGCGAAACTGATAGTTAATTGTAAGGTTCAGCGGTATCCTAATGACGATGGAACACTCAAATTGCGTCGCGATCCCAATACATCGTCCTCCAGCCGACTTGTCTCCAAGGGTCTATTGCTGCCTCGGGCACCTTATGGTCGTTCTCCTGTGAGTCTAGATTTCGAATCCGACGCAAAAATGATAGTGAATAGTACGTTCAGCGCCTCCTGATGACGGACAGAACTCTCAAATTGCGTCGAGATTCAATACATCGTCCTCCAGCCGATTTGTCTCCAAAGGGATATTGCTGCCTCGGGCACCAAATGGTCCGTCTCCTATGAGTCTGGATTTTTGAATCCGACGCGAAACTGATAGTTAATTGTAACTTTCAGGGCCTCTAAATGACGATGGAGCACTCAAATTGCGTCGCGATTCAATACATCGTCCTCCAGCAGACTGGTCTCCAAGGGGGATATTGCTGCATCGGGCACCATATGGTCCGTCTCTAGTGAGTCTAGATTTTCGAATCCGACGAAAAACTGATAGTTAATTGTAACATTCAGGGCCTCCTAATGACGATGGAACACTCAAATTACGTAGGAGATTCAATACATCGGCTTCCAGCCGACTTGTCTCCAAGGGGATATTGCTGTCTCGGGCACAATATGATCCTTCTCCTGTGAGTCTAGATTTTCGAATCCGACGCAAAAATGATACTGAATTGTAATGTTCAGCGCCTCCTAAATGACGATAGAAGACTCAAATTGCGTCGAGATTCAAAACATCGTCCTCCAGCTGATTTGTCTCCAAGGGGATATTGCTGCCTCGGGCACCTTATGGTCGTTCTCCTGTGAGTCTACATTTTCGAATCCGTCGCAAAAATGATAGTTAAGTGTAACGTTCAGGGCCTCGTAATGAGATGGAACACCCAAATTGCGTCAAGAATCAATACATCGGTTTCCAGCCGACTTGTCTCCAAGGGTCTATTGCTGCCTCGAGCACCGTATGAACTTCTCCTGTTAGCAGATTTTCGAATCCGACGCTAAAATGATTGTTAATTGTACGTTCAGGGCCTCCTAATGACAATGGAAACACTCAAATTGCGTCGAGATTCAATACTTCGGCCTCCAGCCGACTTGTCTCCAGAGGGAATATCGCTGCCTCGGGCACCACATGGTCCGTCTCCGGTGATTCTACGTTTTCGAATCCGACGCAAAACTCATAGTTAATTGTAACGTTCAGGGCCTTGTAATGACGATGGAACACTCAAATTGCGTCGAGATTCTATACATCGGCCCTCTGGCCGACTTGTCTCCAAGGGTCTGTTGCTGCCTCGGGCACCTTATGGTCGTTCTCCTGTGAGTTTAGATTATCGAATCCGACGCAAAAATGATAGTTAATTGTAACGTTTAGGGATTCCTAATGACGAGGAACACTCAAATTGCGTCGAGATTCAATACATCGGCCTCCAGCCGACTTGTCTCCAAGGGTCTGTTGCTGCCTCGGGCACCCTTATGGTCGTTCTCCTGTGAGGTTTAGATATCGAATCCGACGCAAAAATGATAGTTAATTGTAACGTTCAGGGCCTCCTAATGCCGATGGAACACGCAAATTGCGTCGAGATTCAATACATCGGCCTCCAGCCGACTTGTCTCCAAGGGTCTATTGCTGCCTCGGCACCTATGGTCGTTCTCCTGTGAGTCTAGATTATCGATTTTGACGCAAAACTGATAGTTCATTATAACGTTCAGGGCGACCTAATGACGATGGAAACACCCAAATTTGCGTAGGTATTCAATACTTCGGCCTCCAGCCGACTTGTCTCCAAGGGTCTAATGCTGCCTCGGGCACTTTATGCTCGTTCTCTTGTAAGTCTAGATTTTCGAATCCGACGCAAAACTGATAGTTCATTATAACGTTCAGGGCCTCCTACTGACGATGGAACACTCAAATTGCGTCGATATTCAATACTTCGGCCTCCAGCCGACTTGTCTCCAAGGGTCTAATGCTGCCTCGGGCACCTTTTGCTCGTTCTCTTGTAAGTCTAGATTTTCGAATCCGACGCAAAACTGATAGTTCATTATAACGTTCAGGGCGACCTAATGACGATGGAGCACTCAAATTGCGTCGCGATTCAATACATCGTCCTCCAGCGGACTGGTCTCCAAGGGGATATTGCTGCATCGGGCACCTTATGGTCCGTCTCTAGTGAGTCTAGATTTTCGAATCCGACGAAAAACTGATGGTTAAATGTAACATTCAGGGCCTCCTAATGGCGATGGAACACTCATTTTGCGTCGCGATCCAATACACCGTCCTCCAGCCGACTTGTCTCCAAGGGAATATTGCTGCCTCGGGCACCTTATGGTCGTTCTCCTGTGAGTTTAGATTATCGAATCCGACGCAAAAATGATAGTTAATTGTAACGTTTAGGGCCTCCTAATGCCGAGGGAACACGCAAATTGCGTCGAGATTCAATACATCGGCCTCCAGCCGACTTGTCTCCAAGGGTCTATTGCTGCCTCGGGCACCTTATGGTCGTTCTGCTGTGAGTCTAGATTTTCGATTTTGACGCAAAACTGATAGTTCATTATAACGTTCAGGGCGACCTAATGACGATGGAACACCCAAATTGCGTAGGTATTCAATACTTCGGCCTCCAGCCGACTTGTCTCCAAGGGTCTAATGCTGCCTCGGGCACTTTATGCTCGTTCTCTTGTAAGTCTAGATTTTCGAATCCGACGCAAAACTGATAGTTCATTATAACGTTCAGGGCCTCCTACTGACGATGGAACACTCAAATTGCGTCGATATTCAATACTTCGGCCTCCAGCCGACTTGTCTCCAAGGGTCTAATGCTGCCTCGGGCACCTTTTGCTCGTTCTCTTGTAAGTCTAGATTTTCGAATCCGACGCAAAACTAATAGTTCATTATAACGTTCAGGGCGACCTAATGACGATGGAGCACTCAAATTGCGTCGCGATTCAATACATCGTCCTCCAGCGGACTGGTCTCCAAGGGGATATTGCTGCATCGGGCACCTTATGGTCCGTCTCTAGTGAGTCTAGATTTTCGAATCCGACGAAAAACTGATGGTTAAATGTAACATTCAGGGCCTCCTAATGGCGATGGAACACTCATTTTGCGTCGCGATCCAATACACCGTCCTCCAGCCGACTTGTCTCCAAGGGAATATTGCTGCCTCGGTCTCCATGTGGTCCGTCTTCTGTGAGTCTAGATTTTCGAATCCGACGCGAAACTGATAGTTAATTGTAACGTTCAGGGACTCTTAATGACGATGGAACACTCAAATTGCGTGGAGATTCAATACATCGGCCTCCAGCCGACTTGTCTCCAAGGGGATATTGCTGTCTCGGGCACAATATGATCCTTCTCCTGTGAGTCTAGATTTTCGAATCCGACGCAAAAATGATAGTGAATTGTAACGTTCAGCGCCTCCTAATGACGATAGAAGACTCAAATTGCGTCGAGATTCAATACATCGTCCTCCAGCTGATTTGTCTCCAAGGGGATATTGCTGCCACGGGCACCTTATGGTCGTTCTCCTGTGAGTCTACATTTTCGAATCCGACGCAAAAATGATAGTTAATTGTAACGTTCAGGGCCTCCTAATGCCGATGGAACACACAAATTGCGTCAAGAATCAATACATCGGTTTCCAGCCGACTTGTCTCCAAGGGTCTATTGCTGCCTCGAGCACCGTATGAACTTCTCCTGTTAGCAGATTTTCGAATCCGACGCTAAAATGATTGTTAATTGTAACGTTCAGGGCCTCCTAATGACGATGGAACACTCAAATTGCGTCGAGATTCAATACATCGTCCTCCAGTCGACTTGTCTCCATGGGGATATTACTGCCTCCGGCCTCTTACGTTCGCTCTCATGTGAGTCTAGATTTTCGAATCCGACGCGAAACTGATTGTTACTTGTAACGTTCAGGGCTTCCTAATGTCGATGGAACTCTCAAATTGCCTCGAGATTCAATACATCGGCATTCAGCCGATTTGTCTCCAAGGGGATATTGCTGCCTCCGGCACCAAATGGTCCGTCTCCTGTGAGTCTGGATTTTTGAATCCGACGCGAAACTGATAGTTAATTGTAACGTTCAGGGCCTCCAAATGACGATGGAGCACTCAAATTGCGTCGAGATTCAATACATCGGCCTCCAGCCGACTTGTCTCCAAGGGTCTGTTGCTGCCTCGGGCACCTTATGGCCGTTCTCCTGTGAGTTTAGATTATCGAATCCGACGCAAAAATGATAGTTAATTGTAACGTTCAGGGCCTTCTAATGACGATGGGACACTCAAATTGCGTCGAGATTCAATATATCGGCCTCCAGCCGACTTGTCTCTAAGGGGATATCGCTGCCTCGGGCACCACGTGGTCCGTCTCCGGTGATTCTACGTTTTCGAATCCGACGCAAAACTCATAGTTAATTGTAACGTTCAGGTCCTTGTAATGACGATGGAACACTCAAATTGCGTCGAGATTCAATACATCGGCCTCTAGCCGACTTGTCTCCAAGGGTCTGTTGCTGCCTCGGGCACCTTATGGTCGTTCTCCTGTGAGTTTAGATTATCGAATCCGACGCAAAAATGATAGTTAATTGTAACGTTTAGGGCCTCCTAATGACGATGGAACACTCAAATTGCGTCGAGATTCAATACATCGGCCTCCAGCCGACTTGTCTCCAAGGGTCTGTTGCTGCCTCGGGCACCTTATGGTCGTTCTCCTGTGAGTTTAGATTATCGAATCCGACGCAAAAATGATAGTTAATTGTAACGTTCAGGGCCTCCTAATGCCGATGGAACACTCAAATTGCGTCGAGATTCAATACATCGGCCTCCAGCCGACTTGTCTCCAAGGGTCTATTGCTGCCTCGGGCACCTTATGGTCGTTCTCCTGTGAGTCTAGATTTTCGATTTTGACGCAAAACTGATAGTTCATTATAACGTTCAGGGCGACCTAATGACGATGGAACACTCAAATTGCGTAGATATTCAATACTTCGGCCTCCAGCCGACTTGTCTCCAAGGGTCTAATGCTGCCTCGGGCACCTTATGTTCGTTCTCTTGTAAGTCTAGATTTTGGAATCCGACGCAAAACTGATAGTTCATTATAACGTTCAGGGCGACCTACTGACGATGGAACACTCAAATTGCGTCGATATTCAATACTTCGGCCTCCAGTCGACTTGTCTCCAAGGGTCTAATGCTGCCTCGGGCACCTTTTGCTCGTTCTCTTGTAAGTCTAGATTTTCGAATCCGACGAAAAACTGATAGTTAAATGTAACATTCAGGGCCTCCTAATGACGATGGATCACTAATTTTGCGTCGCGATCCAATACACCGTCCTCCAGCCGACTTGTCTCCAAGGGAATATTGCTGCCTCGGTCTCCATGTGGTCCGTCTCCTGCGAGTCTAGATTTTCGAATCCGACGCGAAACTGATAGTTAATTGTAACGTTCAGGGTCTCTTAATGACGATGGAACACTCAAAAATGCGTGGAGATTCAATACATCGGCCTCCAGCCGACTTGTCTCCAAGGGGATATTGCTGTCTCGGGCACAATATGATCCTTCTCCTGTGAGTCTAGATTTTCGAATCCGACGCAAAAATGATAGTGAATTGTAACGTTCAGCGACTCCTAATGACGATAGAAGACTCAAATTGCGTCGAGATTCAATACATCGTCCTCCAGCTGATTTGTCTCCAAGGGGATATTGCTGCCTCGGGCACCTTACGGTCGTTCTCCTGTGAGTCTACATTTTCGAATCCGACGCAAAAATGATAGTTAATTGTAACGTTCAGGGCCTCCTAATGACGATGGAACACTCATATTGCGTCGAGATTCAATACATCGGTTTCCAGCCGACTTGTCTCCAAGGGTCTATTGCTGCCTCGAGCACCGTATGAACTTCTCCTGTTAGCAGATTTTCGAATCCGACGCTAAAATGATTTTTAATTGTAACGTTCAGGGCCTCCTAATGACGATGGAACACTCAAATTGCGTCGAGATTCAATACATCGTCGTCCAGCCGACTTGTCTCCATGGTGATATTACTGCCTCCGGCCTCTTATGTTCGCTCTCATGTGAGTCTAGATTTTCGAATCCGACGCGAAACTCATTGTTAATTGTAACGTTCAGGGCATCCTAATGTCGATGGAACTCTCAAATTGCCTCGAGATTCAATACATCGGCATTCAGCCGATTTGTCTCCAAGGGGATATTGCTGCCTCCGGCACCAAATGGTCCGTCTCCTGTGAGTCTGGATTTTTGAATCCGACGCGAAACTGATAGTTAATTGTAACGTTCAGGGCCTCCAAATGACGATGGAGCACTCAAATTGCGTCGAGATTCAATACATCGGCCTCCAGCCGACTTGTCTCCAAGGGTCTGTTGCTGCCTCGGGCACCTTATAGTCGTTCTCCTGTGAGTTTAGATTATCGAATCCGACGCAAAAATGATAGTTAATTGTAACGTTCAGGGCCTTCTAATGACGATGAGACACTCAAATTGCGTCGAGATTCAATACATCGGCCTCCAGCCGACTTGTCTCCAAGGGGATATCGCTGCCTCGGGCACCACATGGTCCGTCTCCGGTGATTCTACGTTTTCGAATGCGACGCAAAACTCATAGTTAATTGTAACGTTCAGGGCCTTGTAAGGACGATGGAACACTCAAATTGCGTCGAGATTCAATACATCGGCCTCTAGCCGACTTGTCTCCAAGGGTCTGTTGCTGCCTCGGGCACCTTATGGTCGTTCTCCTGTGAGTTTAGATTATCGAATCCGACGCAAAAATGATAGTTAATTGTAACGTTTAGGGCCTCCTAATGACGATGGAACACTCAAATTGCGTCGAGATTCAATACATCGGCCTCCAGCCGACTTGTCTCCGAGGGTCTGTTGCTGCCTCGGGCACCTTATGGTCGTTCTCCTGTGAGTTTAGATTATCGAATCCGACGCAAAACTGACAGTTCATTATAACGTTCAGGGCGACCTAATGACAATGGAACACTCAAATTGCGTCGATATTCAATACATCGGCCTCCAGTCCATTTGTCTCCAAGGGGTATATTACTGTCTCGAGCACCGTATGAACTTCTCCTGTGAGTAGATTTTCGAATCCGATGCTAAAATGATAGTTAATTGTAACGTTCAGGACTTCCTAATGACGATGGAACACTCAAATTGCGTCGAGAATCAATACATCGGCCTCCAGCCGACTTGTCTCCAAGGTGATATTGCTGTCTCGTGCACCATATGATCCTTCTCCTGTTAGTAGATTTTCGAATCCGACGCTAAAATGATAGTTAACTGTAACGTTCAGGGCCTCCTAATGCCGATGGAACACTCAAATTGCGTCAAGATTCAATACATCGGCCTCCAGCCGACTTGTCTCCAAGGGTCTGTTGCTGCCTCGGGCACCTTATGGTCGTTCTCCTGTGAGTTTAGATTATCGAATCCGACGCAAAAATAATAGTTAATTGTAACGTTTAGGGGCCCCTAATGACGATGGGACGCTCAAATTGCGTCGAGATTCAATACATCGTTCTCCAGCCGACTTGTCTCCGAGGGTCTATTGGTTCCTCGGGCACCTTATGGTCGTTCTCCTGTGAGTCTAGATTTTCGAATCCGACGCAAAAATGATAGTTAATTGTAACGTTCAGGGCCTCCTAAAGCCGATGGAACACTCAAATTGCGTCGAGATTCAATACATCGGCCTCCAGCCGACTTGTCTCCAAGGGTCTATTGCTGCCTCGGGCACCTTATGGTCGTTCTCCTGTGAGTCTAGATTCTCAAATCCGAAGTAAAAATGATAGTTAATTGTAACGTTTAAGGCCTTGTAATGACGATGGAACACTCAAATTGCTTCGAGATTCAGTACATCGGCCTCCAGCCGACTTGTCTCCAAGGGTCTATTGCTGCCTCGGGCACCTTATGGTCGTTCTCCTGTGAGTTTAGATTATCGAATCCGACGCAAAAATGATAGTTAATTGTAACGTTCAGGGCCTTCTAATGACGATGGAACTCTCAAATTGCGACGAGATTCAATACATCTTCCTCCAGCCGACTTGTCTCCAAGGGAATATTGCTGCCTCGGGCTCCATGTGGCCCGTCTCCTGTGAGTCTAGATTTTCGAATCCGACGCGAAACTGATAGTTAATTGTAAGGTTCAGCGCCTCCTAATAACGATGGAACACTCAAATTGCGTCGCGATCCAATACATCGTCCTCCAGCGGACTTGTCTCCAAGGGTCTAATGCTGCCTCGGCACCTTATGCTCGTTCTCTTGTAAGTCTAGATTTTCGAATCCGACGCAAAACTGATAGTTCATTATAACGTTCATGGCGACCTAATGACGATGGAACACTCAAATTGCGTCGATATTCAATACATCCTCCTCCAGTCGATTGGTCTCCAAGGGGTATATTGCTGTCTCGAGCACCGTATGAACTTCTCCTGTGAGTAGATTTTCGAATCCGACGCTAAAATGATAGTTAATTGTAACGTTCAGGGCCTTCTAATGACGATGGAACACTCAAATTGCGTCGAGATTCAATACATCGGCCTCCAGCCGACTTGTCTCCAAGGGGATAATGCTGCATCGGGCACCTTATGGTCGTTCTCCTGTGAGTTTAGATTTTCGAATCCGACGAAAAACTGATAGTTAATTGTAACATTCAGGGCCTCCTAATGACGATGGAACACTCATTTTGCGTCGAGACTCAATACATCTTCCTCCAGCCGACTTGTCTACAAGGGGATATTGCTGCCTCGGGCTCCATGTGGACGTCTCCTGTGAGTCTAGATTTTCGAATCCGACGCAAAAATGATAGTTAATTGTAACGTTCAGGGCCTTGTAATGACGATGGATAACTCAAATTGCGTCAAGAATCAATACATCGGTTTCCAGCCGACTTGTCTCCAAGGGCCTATTGCTGCCTCGGGCACCTTATGGTCGTTCTCCTGTGAGTCTAGATTTTCGTATAGGACACATAAATGATAGTTAATTGTAACGTTCGGGAACTCCTAAAGACGATGGAATACTCAAATTGCGTCGAGAGTCAATACATCGACCTCCAGTCGACTTGAATCCAAGGGGATATAGCAGTCTCGTGCACAATATGATCCTTCTCCTGTTAGTAGATTTTCGAATCCGACGCTAAAATGATAGTTAACTGTAACGTTCAGGGGGTCCTAATGCCGATGGAACTCTCAAATTGCGTCGAGATTCAATACATCGTCCTCAGGCCGACTTGTCTCCAAGGGTCTATTGCTGCCTCGGGCACCTTAAGCTCGTTCTCCTGTGAGTCTAGATTTTCGAATCCGACGCAAAAATGATAGTTAATTGTAACGTTCAGGGCCTTCTAATGACGATGGAACACTCAAATTGCGTCGAGATTCAATACATCGGCCTCCAGCCGACTTGTTTCCAAGGGGATATTGCTGCATCGGGCACCTTATGGTCGTTCACCTGTGAGTTTAGATTTTCGAATCCGACGAAAAACTGATAGTTAATTGTAACATTCAGGGCCTCCTAATGACGATGGAACACTCATCTTGCGTCGAGAGTCAATACATCTTCCTCCAGCCGACTTGTCTGCAAGGGGATATTGCTGCCTCGGGCTCCATGTGGTCCGTCTCCTGTGAGTCTAGATTTTCGAATCCGACGCAAAAATGATAGTTAATTGTAACGTTCAGGGCCTTGTAATGACGATGGAACACTCAAATTGCGTCAAGAATCAATACATCGGTTTCCTGCCGACTTGTCTCCAAGGGTCTATTGCTGCCTCGGGCACCTTATGGTCGTTCTCCTGTGAGTCTAGATTTTCGAATCCGACGCATAAATGATAGTTAATTGTAACGTTCAGGGACTCCTAAAGACGATGGAACACTCAAATTCCGTCGAGAGTAAATACATCGACCTCCAGTCGACTTGTATCCAAGGGGATATTGCAGTCTCGTGCACCATATGATCCTTCTCCTGTTAGTAGATTTTCGAATCCGACGCTAAAATGATAGTTAACTGTAAAGTTCAGGGCCTCCTAATGCCGATGGAACTCTCAAATTGCGTCGAGATTCAATACATCGTCATCCAGCCGACTTGTCTCCAAGGGTCTATTGCTGCCTCGGGCACCTTATGGTCGTTCTCCTGTGAGTCTAGATTTTCGAATCCGACGCAAAAATGATAGTTAATTGTAACGTTCAGGGCCTTCTAATGACGATGGAACACTCAAATTGCGTCGAGATTCAATACATCGGCCTCCAGCCGACTTGTCTCCAAGGGGATATTGCTGCATCGGGCACCTTATGGTCGTTCTCCTGTGAGTTTAGATTTTCGAATCCGACGAAAAACTGATAGTTAATTGCAACATTCAGGGCCTCCTAATGACGATGGAACACTCATTTTGCGTCGAGAGTCAATACATCTTCCTCCAGCCGACATGTCTACAAGGGGATATTGCTGCCTCGTGCTCCATGTGGTCCGTCTCCTGTGAGTCTAGATTTTCGAATCCGACGCGTAACTGATAGTTAATTGTAAGGTTCAGCGCCTCCTAATGACGATGGAACACTCAAATTGCGTCGCGATCCAATACATCGTCCTCCAGCGGACTTGTCTCCAAGGGTCTAATGCTGCCTCGGGCACCTTATGCTCGTTCTCTTCTAAGTCTAGATTTTCGAATCCGGCGCAAAACTGATAGTTCATTATAACGTTCATGGCGACCTAATGACGATGGAACACTCAAATTGCGTCGATATTCAATACATCCTCCTCCAGTCGATTTGTCTCCAATGGGTATATTGCTGTCTCGAGCACCGTATGAACTTCTCCTGTGAGTAGATTTTCGAATCCGACGCTAAAATGATAGTTAATTGTAACGTTCAGGACTTCCTAATGACGATGGAACACTCAAATTGCGTCGAGAGTCAATACATCGACCTCCAGTCGACTTGTATCCAAGGGGATATTGCTGTCTCGTGCACCATATGATCCTTCTCCTGTTAGTAGATTTTCGAATCCGACGCTAAAATGATAGTTAACTGTAACGTTCAGGGCCTCCTAATGCCGATGGAACACTCAAATTGCGTCAAGATTCAATACATTGGCCTCCAGCAGACTTGTCTCCAAGGGTCTGTTGCTGCCTCGGGCACCTTATGGTCGTTCTCCTGTGAGTTTAGATTATCTAATCCGACGCAAAAATGATAGTTAATTGTAACGTTTAGGGGCCCCTAATGACGATGGGACACTCAAATTGCGTCGAGATTCAATACATCGTCCTCCAGCCGACTTGTCTCCATGGGGATATTACTGCCTCCGGCCTCTTATGTTCGCTCTCATGTGAGTTTAGATTTTCGAATCCGACGAAAAACTGATAGTTAATTGTAACAATCAGGGCCTTCTAATGACGATGGAACACTCATTTTGCGTCGAGAGTCAATACATCTTCCTCCAGCCGACTTGTCTACAAGGGGATATTGCTGCCTGGGGCTCCATGTGGTCCGTCTCCTGTGAGTCTAGATTTTCGAGTCCGACGCAAAAATGATAGTTAATTGTAACGTTCAGGGCCTTGTAATGACGATGGAACACTCAAATTGCGTCAAGAATCAATACATCGGTTTCCAGCCGACTTGTCTCCAAGGGTCTATTGCTGCCTCGGGCACCTTATGGTCGTTCTCCTGTGAGTCTAGAATTTCGTATAGGACACATAAATGATAGTTAACTGTAACGTTAAGGAACTCCTATAGACGATGGAATACTCAAATTGCGTCGAGAGTCAATACATCGACCTCCAGTCGACTTGAATCCAAGGGGATATAGCAGTCTCGTGCACAATATGATCCTTCTCCTGTTAGTAGATTTTCGAATCCGACGCTAAAATGATAGTTAACTGTAACGTTCAGGGCCTCCTAATGCCGATGGAACTCTCAAATTGCGTCGAGATTCAATACATCGTCCTCCGGCCGACTTGTCTCCAAGGGTCTATTGCTGCCTCGGGCACCTTATGGTCGTTCTCCTGTGAGTCTAGATTTTCGAATCCGACGCAAAAATGATAGTTAATTGTAACGTTCAGGGCCTTCTAATGACGATGGAACACTCAAATTGCGTCGAGATTCAATACGTCGGCCTCCAGCCGACTAGTTTCCAAGGGGATATTGCTGCATCGGGCACCTTATGGCAGTTCACCTGTGAGTTTAGATTTTCGAATCCGACGAAAAACTGATAGTTAATTGTAACATTCAGGGCCTCCTAATGACGATGGCACACTCATCTTGCGTCGAGAGTCAATACATCTTCCTCCTGCCGACTTGTCTGAAAGTGGATATTGCTGCCTCGGGCTCCATGTGGTCCGTCTCCTGTGAGTCTAGATTTTCGAATCCGACGCAAAAATGATAGTTAATTGTAACGTTCAGGGCCTTGTAATGACGATGGAACACTCAAATTGCGTCAAGAATCAATACATCGGTTTCCTGCCGACTTGTCTCCAAGGGTCTATTGCTGCCTCGGGCACCTTATGGTCGTTCTCCTGTGAGTCTAGATTTTCGAATCCGACGCATAAATGATAGTTAATTGTGACGTTCAGGGACTCCTAAAGACGATGGAACACTCAAATTCCGTCGAGAGTAAATACATCGACCTCCAGTCGACTTGTATCCAAGGCGATATTGCAGTCTCGTGCACCATATGATCCTTCTCCTGTTAGTAGATTTTCGAATGCGACGCTAAAATGATAGTTAACTGCAAAGTTCAGGGCCTCCTAATGCCGATGGAACTCTCAAATTGCGTCGAGATTCAATACATTGTCATCCAGCCGACTTGTCTCCAAGGGTCTATTGCTGCCTCGGGCACCTTATGGTCGTTCTCCTGTGAGTCTAGATTTTCGAATCCGACGCTAAAATGTTAGTTAACTGTAACGTTCAGGGCCTCCTAATGCCGATGGAACTCTCAAATTGCGTCGAGATTCAATACATCGTCCTCCGGCCGACTTGTCTCCAAGGGTCTATTGCTGCCTCGGGCACCTTATGGTCGTTCTCCTGTGAGTCTAGATTTTCGAATCCGACGCAAAAATGATAGTTAATTGTAACGTTCAGGGCCTTGTAATGACGATGGAACACTCAAATTGCGTCAAGAATCAATACATCGACCTCCAGCCGACTTGTCTCCAAGGGTCTATTGCTGCCTCGGGCCCCTTATAGTTGTTCTCTTGTAAGTCTAGATTTTCGAATCCGACGCAAAAATGATAGTTGATTGTAACGTTCAGGGCCTTGTAATGACGATAGAACACTCAAATTGCGTCGAGATTCAATACATCGGCCTCCAGCCGACTTGTCTCCAAGGGGATATCGCTGCCTCGGGCACCACATGGTGCGTCTCCGGTGATTCTACGTTTTCGAATCCGACGCAAAACTCATAGTTAATTGTAACGTTCAGGGCCTCCTATTGGCGATGGAACACTCAAATTGCGTCGAGATTCAATACATCGACCTCCAGCCGACTTGTCTCCAAGGGGGTATTGCTGCATCGGGCACCTTATGGTCGTTCTCTTGTGAGATTAGATTTTCGAATCCGACGAAAAACTGATAGTTAATTGTAACATACAGGGCCTCCTAATGTCGATGGAACACTCATTTTGCGTCGAGAGTCAATACATCTTCCTCCAGCCGACTTGTCTACAAGGGGATATTGCTGCCTCGGGCACCTTATGGTCGTTCTCCTGTGAGTTCAGATTATCGAATCCGACGCAAAAATGATAGTTAATTGTAACGTTCAGGGCCTCCTAATGACGATGGAACACTCAAATTGCGTCGAGATTCAATACATCGGCCTCCAGCGGACTTGTCTCCAAGGGGATATTGCTGTCTCGAGCACCGTATGAACTTCTCCTGTGAGTAGGTTTTCGAATCCTACGCTAAAATGATTGTTAATTGTAACGTTCAGGGCCTCCTAATGACGATGGAACACTCAAATTGCGTCAAGAATCAATACATTGGTTTCCAGCCGACTTGTCTCCAAGGGTCTATTGCTGCCTGGAGCACCATCTGAACTTCTCCTGTGAGTCTAGATTTTCGAATCCGACGCATAAATGATAGTTAATTGTAACGTTCAGGGCCTCCTAAAGACGATGGAACACTCAAATTGCGTCGAGATTCAATACATCGTCCTCCAGCCGACTTGTCTCCATGGGGATATTACTGCCTCCGGCCTCTTATGTTCGCTCTCATGTTAGTCTAGATTTTCGAATCCGCCGCGAAACTGATTGTTAGTTGTAACGTTCAGGGCTTCCTAATGACGATGGAACACTCAAATTGCCTCGAGATTCAATACATCGGCAATCAGCCAATTTGTCTCCAAGGGGATATTGCCGCCTCGGGCACCAAATGGACCATCTCCTGTGAGTCTGGATTTTTGAATCCGACGCGAAACTGATAGTTAATTGTAACGTTCAGGGCCTCCAAATGACGATGGAGCACTCAAATTGCGTCGAGATTCAATACATCGGCCTCCAGCCGACTTGTCTCCAAGGGTCTGTTGCTGCCTCGGGCACCTTATGGTCGTTCTCCTGTGAGTTTGGATTATCGAATCCGACGCAAAAATGATAGTTAATTGTAACGTTCATGGCCTTCTAATGACGATGGGACACTAAAATTGCGTCGAGATTCAATACATCGGCCTCTAGCTGACTTGTCTCCAATGGGATATCGCTGCCTCGGGCACCACATGGTCCGTCTTCGATGATTCTACGTTTTCGAATCCGACGCAAAACTCACAGTAAATTGTAACGTTCAGGGCCTTGTAATGACGATGGAACACTCAAATTGCTTCGAGATTCAATACATCGGCCTCCAGCCGACTTGTCTCCAAGGGTCTGTTGCTGCCTCGGGCACCTTATGGTCGTTCTCCTGTGAGTTTAGATTATCGAATCCGACGCAAAAATGATAGTTAATTGTAACGTTTAGGGCCTCCTAATGACGATGGAACACTCAAATTGCGTCGAGATTCAATACATCGGCCTCAAGCCGACTTGTCTCCAAGGGTCTATTGCTGCCACGGGCACCTTATGGTCGTTCTCCTGTGAGTTTAGATTATCGAATCCGACGCAAAAATGATAGTTAATAGCAACGTTCAGGGCCTCCTAATGCCTGTGGAACACTCAAATTGCGTCGAGATTCAATACATCGGCCTCCAGCCGACGTGTCTCCAAGGGTCTGTTGCTGCCTCGGGCACCTTATGGTCGTTCTCCTGTGAGTTTAGATTATCGAATCCGACGCAAAAATGATAGTTAATTGTAACGTTCAGGGCCTCCTAATGACGATGGAACACTCAAATTGCGTCGAGATTCAATACATCGGCCTCCAGCGGACTTGTCTCCAAGGGGATATTGCTGTCTCGAGCACCGTATGAACTTCTCCTGTGAGTAGATTTTCGAATCCTACGCTAAAATGATTGTTAATTGTAACGTTCAGGGCCTCCTAATGACGATGGAACACTCAAATTGCGTCGAGATTCAATACATCGGCCTCCAGCCGACTTGTCTCCAAGGGTCTGTTGCTGCCTCGGGCACCTTATGGTCGTTCTCCTCTGAGTCTAGATTTTCGAATCCGACGCATAAATGATAGTTAATTGTAACGTTCAGGGACTCCTAAGGACGATGGAACACTCAAATTGTGTCGAGAGTCAATACATCGTCCTCCAGATGACTTGTCTCCAAGGGTCTAATGCTGCCTCGGGCACCTTATGGTCCTTATCTTGTAAGTCTAGATTTTCAAATCCGACGCAAAAATGATAGTTAATTGTAACGCTCAGGGCCTCCTAATGACGATGGAACTCTCAAATTGCGTCCAGATTCAATACATCGTCCTCCAGCCGACTTGTCTCCAAGGGTCTATTGCTGCCTCGGGCACCTTATGAACGTTCTCCTGTGAGTCTAGATTTTCGAATCCGACGCAAAACTGATAGTTCCTTACAACGTTCAGGGCGACCTAATGACGATGGAACACTCAAATTGCGTCGATATTCAATACATCGGCCTCCAGTCGATTTGTCTCCAAGGGGTATATTGCTGCCTCGGGCACCTTATGGTCGTTCTCCTGTGAGTCTAGATTTTCAAATTCCGACGCATAAATGATAGTTAATTGTAACGTTCAGGGACTCCTAATGCCGATGGAACACTCAAATTGCGTCGAGATTCAATACATCGGCCTCCAGCCGACTTGTCTCCAGGGGTCTATTGCTGCCTCGGGCACCTTATGGTCGTTCTCCTGTGTGTCTAGATTATCGAATCCGACGCAAAAATGATAGTTAATTGTAACGTTTAAGGCCTCCTAATGACGATGGAACACTCAAACTGCGTCGAGATTCAATACATCGGCCTCCAGCCGACTTGTCTCCAAGGGTCTGTTGCTGCCTCGGGCACCTTATGGTCGTTCTCCTGTGAGTTTAGATTATCGAATCTGACGCAAAAATCATAGTTAATTGTAACGTTTAGGGCCTCCTAATGACGATGGAACACTCAAATTGCGTCGAGATTCAATACATCGGCCTCCAGCCGACTTGTCTCCAAGGGGATATTGCTGTCTCGGGCACAATATGATCCTTCTCCTGTGAGTCTAAATTTTCGAATCCGACGCAAAAATGATAGTGAATTGTAACATTCAGGGCCTCCTATTGACGATGGAACACTCATTTTGCGTCGCGATCCAATACATCGTCCTCCAACCGACTTTTCTCCAAGGGTCTGTTGCTGCCTCGGGCACCTTACGGTCATTCTCCTGTGAGTTTAGATTATCGAATCCGACGCAAAAATGATAGTTAATTGTAACGTTTAGGGCCTCCTAATGACGATGGGACACTCAAATTGCGTCGAGATTCAATACATCGTCCTCCAGACGACTTGTCTCCAAGGGGATATTGCTGCATCGGGCACCTTATGGTCGTTCTCCTGTGAGTTTAGATTTTCGAACCCGATGAAAAACTGATAGTTAATTGTAACATTCAGGGCCTCCTAATGACGATGGAACACTCATTTTGCGTCGCGATCCAATACATCGTCCACCAACCGACTTGTCTCCAAGGGTCAATAGCTGCCACGGGCACCTCGTGATCGTTCTGCTGTGAGTCTAGATTTTCGAACCCGACGCATAACTGATTGTTAATTGTAACGTTCAGGGCCACCTAATGACGATGGAACACAAAAATTGAGTCGAGATTCAATACATCGTCCTCCAGCCGACTTGTCTCCAAGGGTCTATTGCTGCCTCGGGCACCTTATCGTCGTTTTCCTGTGAGTTTAGATTATCGAATCCGACGCAAAAATGACAGTTACTTGTAACGTTGAGGGCCTCCTAATGCCGATGGAACACTCAAATTGCGTTGAGATTCAATACATCGGACTCCAGCCGACTTGTCTCCAAGGGTCTATTGCTGCCTCGGGCACCTTATGGTCGTTCTCGTGTGAGACTAGATTTTCGAATCCGACGCAAAAATGATAGTTAATTGTAACGTTCAGGGCCTTGTAATGACGATGGAACACTAAAATTGGGTCGAGATTCAATACATCGGCCTCCAGCCGACTTGTCTCCAAGGGTCTGTTGCTGCCTCGGGCACCTTATGGTCGTTCTCCTGTGAGTTTAGATTATCGAATCCGACGCAAAAATGATAGTTAATTGTAACGTTTAGGGCCTCCTAATGACGATGGAACACTCAAATTGCGTCGAGATTCAATACATCAGCCTCCAGCCGACTTGTCTCCAAGGGGATATTGCTGCCTCGGGCACCTTATGGTCGTTCTCCTGTGAGTTTAAATTAACGAATCCGACGCAAAAATGATAGTTAATTGTAACGTTTAAGGCCTCCTAATGACGATGGAAAACACAAATTGCGTCGAGATTCAATACATCGGCCTCCAGCCGACTTGTCTCCAAGGGTCTGTTGCTGCCTCGGGCACCTTATGGTCGTTCTCCTGTGAGTTTAGATTATCGAATCCGACGCAAAAATGATAGTTAATTGTAACGTTTACGGTCTTGTAATGACGATTGAACACTCAAATTGCGTCGAGATTCAATACATCGGCCTCCAGCCGACTTGCCTCCAAGTGTCTGTTGCTGCCTCGGGCACCATATGGTCGTTCTCCTGTGAGTTTAGATTATCGAATCCGACGCAAAAATGATAGTTAATTGTAACGTTCAGGGGCTCCTAATGCCGATGGAACACTCAAATTGCGTTGAGATTCAATGCATCGGACTCCAGCCGACTTGTCTCCAAGGGTCTATTGCTGCCTCGGGCACCTTATGGTCGTTCTCCTGTGAGACTAGATTTTCGAATCCGACGCAAAAATGATAGTTAATTGTAACATTCAGGGCCTCCTATTGACGATGGAACACTCAAATTGCGTCGAGATCCAATACATCGGCCTCCAGCCGACTTGTCTCCAAGGGGATATTGCTGCCTCGGGCACCTTATGGTCGTTCTCCTGTGAGTTTAGATTAACGAATCCGACGCAAAAATGATAGTTAATTGTAACGTTTAAGGCCTCCTAATGACGATGGAAAACACAAATTGCGTCGAGATTCAATACATCGGCCTCCAGCCGACTTGTCTCCAAGGGTCTGTTGCTGCCACGGGCACCTTATGGTCGTTCTCCTGTGAGTTTAGATTATCGAATCCGACGCAAAAATGATAGTTAATTGTAACGTTTACGGTCTTGTAATGACGATGGAACACTCAAATTGCGTCGAGATTCAATACATCGGCCTCCAGCCGACTTGCCCCCAAGGGTCTGTTGCTGCCTCGGGCACCTTATGGTCGTTCTCCTGTGAGTTTAGATTATCGAATCCGACGCAAAAATGATAGTTAATTGTAACGTTTAGGGCCTCCTAATGACGATGGAACACTCAAATTGCGTCGAGATTCAATACATCGGCCTCCAGCCGACTTGTCTCCAAGGGGATATTGCTGTCTGGGGCACAATATGATCCTTCTCCTGTGAGTCTAGATTTTCGAATCCGACGTAAAAATGATAGTGAATTGTAACGTTCAGCGCCTCCTAATGACGATAGAAGACTCAAATTGCGTCGAGATTCAATAGATCGTCCTCCAGCCGACTTGTCTCCAAGGGTCAATAGCTGCCACGGGCACCTTGTGATCGTTCTGCTGTGAGTCTAGATTTTCGAACCCGACGCAGAACTGATTGTTAATTGTAACGTTCAGGGCCTCCTAATGACGATGGAACACTCAAATTGCGTCGAGATTCAATACATCGACCTCCAGCCGACTTGTCTCCAAGGGGATATTGCTTGCTCGGGCTCCATGTGGTCCGTCTCCTGTGATTCTAGATTTTCGAATCCGACGTGAAACTGATAGTTAATTGTAACGTTCAGGGCCTCCTAATGACGATGGAACACTCAAATTGCGTCGAGATTCAATACATCGGCCTCCAGTCGACTTGTCTCCAATGGGATTTTGCTGTCTCGGGCACAATATGATCGTTCTCCTGTGAGTCTAGATTTTCGAATCCGACGCAAAAATGATAGTGAATTGAAACGTTCAGCGCCTCTTAATGACGATAGAAGACTCAAATTGCGTATAGATTCAATACATCGTCCTCCAGCTGATTTGTCTCCAAGGGGATATTGCTGCCTCGGGCACCTTATGGTCGTTCTCCTGTGAGTCTAGATTTTCGAATCCGACGCAAAAATGATAGTTAATTGTAACGTTCAGGGCCTCCTAATGCCGATGGAACACTCTAATTGCGTCAAGAATCAATACATCGGTTTCCAGCCGACTTGTCTCCTATGGTCTGTTGCTGCCCCGGGCACATTATGGTCGTTCTCCTGTGAATCTAGATTTTCGAATCCGTCGCAAAAATGATAGTTAATTGTAACGTTCAGGGCCTTGTAATGACGATGGAACACTCAAATTGGTTCGAGATTCAATACATCGGCCTCCAGCCGACTTGTCTCCAAGGGTCTGTTGCTGCCTCGGGCACCTTATGGTCGTTCTCCTGTGAGTTTAGATTATCGAATCCGACGCAAAAATGATAGTTAATTGTAACGTTCAGGGCCTCGTAATGACGATGGAACACTCAAATAGCGACGAGATATAATACATCGTCCTCCAGCCAACTTGTCTCCAAGCGTCTATTGCTGCCTTGGGCACCAAATGGTCGTTCTCCTGTGAGTCTAGATTTTCGAATCCGACGCATAAATGATAGTTAATTGTAACGTTCAGGGACTCTTAATGACGATGGAACACTCAAATTGCGTCGAGAGTCAATACATCGGCATTCAGCCGATTTGTCTCCAAGGGTCTATTGCTGCCTCGGGCACCGTATGGTCGTTCCCCTGTGAGTACACATTTTAGAATCCGACGCAAAACTGATAGTTAAATGTAATGCTCTGGGCCTCATAATGACGATGGAACACTCAAATTGCGTCGAGATTCAATACATCGGCCTCCAGCCGACTTGTCTCCAAGGGGATATTGCTGCCTCGGGCACCTTATGGTCGTTCTCCTGTGAGTTTAGATTAACGAATCCGACGCAAAAATGATAGTTAATTGTAACGTTTAAGGCCTCCTAATGACGGAGATTCAATACATCGGCCTCCAGCCGACTTGTCTCCAAGGGTCTGTTGCTGCCTCGGGCACCTTATGGTCGTTCTCCTGTGAGTTTAGATTATCGAATCCGACGCAAAAATGATAGTTAATTGTAACGTTTACGGTCTTGTAATGACGATGGAACACTCAAATTGCGTCGAGATTCAATACATCGGCCTCCAGCCGACTTGCCCCCAAGGGTCTGTTGCTGCCTCGGGCACCTTATGGTCGTTCTCCTGTGAGTTTAGATTATCGAATCCGACGCAAAAATGATAGTTAATTGTAACGTTTAGGGCCTCCTAATGACGATGGAACACTCAAATTGCGTCGAGATCCAATACATCGGCCTCCAGCCGACTTGTCTCCAAGGGGATATTGCTGTCTCGGGCACAATATGATCCTTCTCCTGTGAGTCTAGATTTTCGAATCCGACGTAAAAATGATAGTGAATTGTAACGTTCAGCGCCTCCTAATGACGATAGAAGACTCAAATTGCGTCGAGATTCAATAGATCGTCCTCCAGCCGACTTGTCTCCAAGGGTCAATAGCTGCCACGGGCACCTTGTGATCGTTCTGCTGTGAGTCTAGATTTTCGAACCCGACGCAGAACTGATTGTTAATTGTAGCGTTCAGGGCCTCCTAATGACGATGGAACACTCAAATTGCGTCGAGATTCAATACATCGGCCTCCAGCCGACTTGTCTCCAAGGGGATATTGCTTGCTCGGGCTCCATGTGGTCCGTCTCCTGTGAGTCTAGATTTTCCAATCCGACGTGAAACTGATAGTTAATTGTAACGTTCAGGGCCTCCTAATGACGATGGAACACTCAAATTGCGTCGAGATTCAATACATCGGCCTCCAGTCGACTTGTCTCCAATGGGATTTTGCTGTCTCGGGCACAATATGATCGTTCTCCTGTGAGTCTAGATTTTCGAATCCGACGCAAAAATGATAGTGAATTGAAACGTTCAGCGCCTCTTAATGACGATAGAAGACTCAAATTGCGTCTAGATTCAATACATCGTCCTCCAGCTGATTTGTCTCCAAGGGGATATTGCTGCCTCGGGCACCTTATGGTCGTTCTCCTGTGAGTCTAGATTTTCGAATCCGACGCAAAAATGATAGTTAATTGTAACGTTCAGGGCCTCCTAATGCCGATGGAACACTCTAATTGCGTCAAGAATCAATACATCGGATTCCAGCCGACTTGTCTCCTATGGTCTGTTGCTGCCCCGGGCACATTATGGTCGTTCTCCTGTGAGTCTAGATTTTCGAATCCGTCGCAAAAATGATAGTTAATTGTAACGTTCAGGGCCTTGTAATGACGATGGAACACTCAAATTGGTTCGAGATTCAATACATCGGCCACCAGCCGACTTGTCTCCAAGGGTCTGTTGCTGCCTCTGGCACCTTATGGTCGTTTTCCTGTGCGTTTAGATTATCGAATCCGACGCAAAAATGATAGTTAATTGTAACGTTCAGGGCCTCGTAATGACGATGGAACACTCAAATAGCGACGAGATATAATACATCGTCCTCCAGCCAACTTGTCTCCAAGGGTCTATTGCTGCCTCGGGCACCAAATGGTCGTTCTCCTGTGAGTCTAGATTTTCGAATCCGACGCATAAATGATAGTTAATTGTAACGTTCAGGGACTCTTAATGACGATGGAACACTCAAATTGCGTCGAGAGTCAATACATCGGCATTCAGCCGATATGTCTCCAAGGGTCTATTGCTGCCTCGGGCACCGTATGGTCGTTCCCCTGTGAGTACACATTTTAGAATCCGACGCAAAACTGATAGTTAAATGTAATGCTCAGGGCCTCGTAATGACGATGGAACACTCAAATTGCGTCGAGAGTCAATACATCTTCCTCCAGCCGACTTGTCTACAAGGGGAAATTGCTGCCTCGGGCTCCATGAGGTCCGTCTCCTGTGAGTCTAGATTTTAAAATCCTACGCGAAACTGATAGTGAATTGTAACGTTCAGGGCCTCCTAATGACGATGGAACACTCAAATTGCGTCGAGATTCAATACATCGGCCTCCAGCGGACTTGTCTCCAAGGGGACATTGCAGTCTCGTGCACCATATGATCCTTCTCCTGTTAGTAGAATTTCGAATCCGACGCTGAAATGATAGTTAACTGTAACGTTCAGGGCCTTTTAATGACGATGGAACACTCAAATTGCGTCGAGATTCAATACATCGGCCTCCAGCCGACTTGTCTCCAAAAGTCTGTTGCTGCCTCGGGCACCTTATGGTCGTTCTCCAGTGATTCCACGTTTTCGAATCCGACGCAAAACTCATAGTTAATTGTAACGTTCAGGGCCTCCTATTGCGATGGAACACTCAAATTGCGTCGAGATTCAATACATCGACCTCCAGCCGACTTGTCTCCAAGGGTCTATTGCTGCCTCGGCCACCTTATGGTCGTTCTCCTGTGAGTCTAGATTTTCGAATCCGACGCATAAATGATAGTTAATTGTAACGTTCAGCGACTCCTAATGACGATGGAACACTCAAATTACGTCGAGAGTCAATACATCGACCTCCAGTCGACTTGTATCCAAGGGGATATTGCAGTCTCGTGCACCATATGATCCTTCTCCTGTTAGTAGATTTTCGAATCCGACGCTAAAATGATAGTTAACTGTAACGTTCAGGGCCTCCTAATGCCGATGGAACACTCAAATTGCGTCGAGATTCAATACATCGGCCTCCAGCCGACTTGTCTCCAAGGGTCGATTGCTGCCTCGGGCACATTATGGTCGTTCTCCTGTGAGTCTGGATTTTCGAATCCGACGCAAAACTGATAGTTAATTGCAACGTTCAGGGCCTTGTAATGACGATGGAACACTCAAATTGCGTCGAGATTCAATACATCGGCCTCCAGCCGACTTGTCTCCAAGGGTCTGTTGCTGCCTCGGGCACGTTATGGTCGTTCTCCTGTGAGTTTAGATTTTCGAATCCGACGCGAAACTGATAGTTAATTGTAAGGTTCAGGGCCTCCTAATGACGATGGAACACTCAAATTGCGTCGAGATGCAATACATTGGCCTCCAGCGGACTTGTCTCCAAGGGGATATTGCTCTCTCGAGCACCGTATGAACTTCTCCTGTGAGTAGATTTTAGAATCCGACGCTAAAATGATTGTTAATTGTAACGTTCAGGGCCTCCTAATGACGATGGAACACTCAAATTGCGTCAAGAATCAATACATCGGTTTCCAGCCGACTTGTCTCCATGGGTCTATTGCTGCCTCGAGCACCGTATGAACTTCTCCTGTGAGTAGATTTTCGAATCCGACGCATAAATGATAGTTAATTGTAACGTTCAGGGACTCCTAAAGACGATGGAACACTCAAATTGCGTCGAGAGTCAATACATCGACCTCCAGTCGACTTGTATCCAAGGGGATATTGCAGTCTCGTGCACCATATGATCCTTCTCCTGTTAGTAGATTTTCGAATCCGACGCTAAAATGATAGTTAACTGTAAAGTTCAGGGCCTCCTAATGCCGATGGAACACTCAAATTGCGTCGAGATTCAATACATCGGCCTTCAGCCGACTTGTCTCCAAGGGTCTATTGCTGCCTCGGGCACCTTATGGTCGTTCTCCTGTGAGTCTAGATTTTCGAATCCGACGCAAAAATGATAGTTAATTTTAACGTTCAGGGCCTCCTATTGGCGATGGAACACTCAAATTGCGACGAGAGTCAATACATCGACCTCCAGTCGACTTGTATCCAAGGGGATATTGCAGTCTCGTGCACCATATGATCCTTCTCCTGTTAGTAGATTTTCGAATCCGACGCTAAAATGATAGTTAACTGTAAAGTTCAGGGCCTCCTAATGCCGATGGAACACTCAAATTGCGTCGAGATTCAATACATCGGCCTCCAGCCGACTTGTCTCCAAGGGTCTATTGCTGCCTCGGGCACCTTATTGTCGTTCTCCTGTGAGTCTAGATTTTCGAATCCGACGCAAAAATGATAGTTAATTGTAACGTTCAGGGCCTTGTAATGACGATGGAACACTCAAATTGCGTCGAGATTCAATACATCGGCCTCCAGCCGACTTGTCTCCAAGGGTCTATTGCTGCCTCGGGCACCTTATGGTCGTTCTCCTGCGATTCTAGATTTTCGAATCCGACGCAAAAATGATAGTTAATTGTAAGGTTCAGGGCCTTTTAATGACGATGGAACACTCAAATTGCGTCGATATTCAATACATCGGCCTCCAGCCGACTTGTCTCCAAGGGTCTGTTGCTGCCTCGGGCACCTTATGGTCGTTCTCCTGTGAGTTTAGATTATCGAATCCGACGCAAAAATGATAGTTAATTGTAACGTTCAGGGCCTTGTAATGACGATGGAACACTCAAATTGCGTCGAGATTTAATACATCGTCCTCCAGCCGACTTGTCTCCAAGGGGACATTGCTGTCTCGGGCACAATATGATCCTTCTCCTGTGAGTCTAGATTATCGAATCCGACGCAAAAATGATAGTGAATTGTAACGTTCAACGCCTCCTAATGACGATAGAAGACTCAAATTGCGTCGAGATTCAATACATCGTCCTCCAGCCGATTTGTCTCCAAGGGGAAATTGCTGCCTCGGGCACCAAATGGTCCGTCTGCTGTGAGTCTAGATTTTCGAATCCGACGAAAAACTGATAGTTAATTGTAACAGTCAGGGCCTCCTAATGACGATGGAACACTCAAATTGCGTCGCGATCCAATAGATCGTCCTCCAGCCGACTTGTCTCCAGGGGTCTAACGCTTCCTCGGGCACCTTATGGTCGTTCTCTTGTAAGTCTAGATTTTTGAATCCGACGCAAAAATGATAGTTAATTCTAACGTTCAGGGCCTCCTAATGACGATGGAACTCTCAAATTGCGTCGAGATTCAATACATCGGCCACCAGCCGACTTGTCTCCAAGGGTCTATTGCTGCCTCGGGCACCACATGGTCCGTCTTCGGTGATTCTACGATTTCGAATCCGACGCAAAGCTCATAGTTAATTGTAACAATCAGGGCCTACTAATGACGATGGAACACTCGAATTGCGTCGACATTCAATACATCAGCCTCCAGTCGACTTGTATCCAAGGGGATATTGCAGTCTCGTGCACCATATGATCCTTCTCCTGTTAGTAGAATCTCGAATCCGACGCTAAAATGATAGTTAACTGTAATGTTCAGGGCCTCTTAATGACGATGGAACATTCAAATTGCGTCGAGTGTCAATACATCTTCCTCCAGCCGACTTGTCTACAAGGGGAAATTGCTGCCTCGGGCTCCATGCGGTCCGTCTCCTGTGTGTCTAGATTTTCAAATCCTACGCGAAACTGACAGTGAATTGTAACGTTCAGGGCCTCCTAATGACGATGGAACACTCAAATTGCGTCGAGATTCAATACATCGGCCTCCAGCGGACTTGTCTCCAAGAGGACATTGCAGTCTCGTGCACCATATGATCCTTCTCCTGTTAGTAGAATTTCGAATCCGACGCTGAAATGAAAGTTAACTGTAACGTTCAGGGCCTCCTAATGACGATGGAACATTCAAATTGCGTCGAGATTCAATACATCGACCTCCAGTCGACTTGTATAAAAGGGGATATTGCAGTCTCGTGCACCATATGATCCTTCTCCTGCTAGTAGATTTTCGAATCCGGCGCAAAAATGATAGTGAATTGTGACGTTCAGGGCCTCCTAATGCCGATGGAACACTCAAATTGCGTCGAGATTCAATACATCGACCTCCAGCCGACTTGTCTCCAAGGGTCTATTGCTGCCTCGGGCACCTTATGGTCCTTCTCCTGCGAGTCTAGATTTTCGAATCCGACGCAAAAATGATAGTTAATTGTAACGTTCAGGGCCTTGTAATGACGAGGGAACACTCAAATTGCGTCGAGATTCAATACATCGGCCTCCAGCCGAATTGTCTCCAAAAGTCTGTTGCTGCCTCGGGCACCTTATGGTCGTTCTCCAGTGAGTCTAGATTTTAGAATCCGACGCTAAACTGACAGTTAACTGTAACGTTCAGGGCCTCCTAATGCCGATGGAACACTCAAATTGCGTCGAGATTCAATACATCGGCCTCCAGCCGTCTTGTCTCCAATGGTCGATTGCTGCCTCGGGCACATTATGGTCGTTCTCCTGTGAGTCTAGATTTTCGAATCCGACGCAAAACTGATACTTAATTGTAACGTTCAGGGCCTTGTAATGACGATGGAACACTCAAATTGCGTCGCGATTCAATACATCGGCCTCCAGCCGACTTGTCTCCAAGGGTCTGTTGCTGCCTCGGGCACGTTATGGTCGTTCTCCTGTGAGTTTAGATTTTCGAATCCGACGCGAAACTGATAGTTGTAAGGTTCAGGGCCTCCTAATGACGATGGAAAACTCAAATTGCGTCGAGATGCAATACATTGGCCTCCAGCGGACTTGTCTCCAAGGGGATATTGCTGTCTCGAGCACCGTATGAACTTCTCCTGTGAGTAGATTTTCGAATCCGACGCTAAAATGATTGTTAATTGTAACGTTCAGGGCCTCCTAATGACGATGGGACACTCAAATTGCGTCGCGATTCAATACATCGGCCTCCAGCCGACTTGTCTCCAAGGGTCTGTTGCTGCCTCGGGCACGTTATGGTCGTTCTCCTGTGAGTTTAGATTTTCGAATCCGACGCGAAACTGATAGTTAATTGTAAGGTTCAGGGCCTCCTAATGACGATGGAACACTCAAATTGCGTCGAGATGCAATACATTGGCCTCCAGCGGACTTGTCTCCAAGGGGATATTGCAGTCTCGTGCACCATATGATCCTTCTCCTGTTAGTAGATTTTCGAATCCGACGCTAAAATGATAGTTAACTGTAAAGTTCAGGGCCTCCTAATGCCGATGGAACACTCAAATTGCGTCGAGATTCAATACATCGGCCTTCAGCCGACTTGTCTCCAAGGGTCTATTGCTGCCTCGGGCACCTTATGGTCGTTCTCCTGTGAGTCTAGATTTTCGAATCCGACGCAAAACTGATAGTTAATTGTAACGTTCAGGGCCTTGTAATGACGATGGAACACTCAAATTGCGTCGAGATTCAATACATCGTCCTCCAGCCGACTTGTCTCCAAGGGGATATTGCTTGCTCGGGCTCCATGTGGTCCGTCTCCTGTGAGTCTAGATTTTCGAATCCGACGTGAAACAGATAGTTAATTGTAACGTTCAGGGCCTCCTAATGACGATGGAACACTCAAATTGCGTCGAGATTCTATACATCGGCCTCCAGTCGACTTGTCTCCAATGGGATTTTGCTGTCTCGGGCACAATATGATCGTTCTCCTGTGAGTCTAGATTTTCGAATCCGACGCAAAAATGATAGTGAATTGAAACGTTCAGCGCCTCTTAATGACGATAGAAGACTCAAATTGCGTCTAGATTCAATACATCGTCCTCCAGCTGATTTGTCTCCAAGGGGATATTGCTGCCTCGGGCACCTTATGGTCGTTCTCCTGTGAGTCAAGATTTTCGAATCCGTCGCAAAAACGTTAGTTAATTGTAACGTTCAGGGCCTCCTAATGCCGATGGAACACTCTAATTGCGTCAAGAATCAATACATCGGATTCCAGCCTACTTGTCTCCTATGGTCTGTTGCTGCCCCGGGCACATTATGGTCGTTCTCCTGTGAGTCTAGATTTTCGAATCCGTCGCAAAAATGATAGTTAATTGTAACGTTCAGGGCCTTGTAATGACGATGGAACACTCAAATTGGTTCGAGATTCAATACATCAGCCTCCAGCCGACTTGTCTCCAAGGGTCTGTTGCTGCCTCGGGCACCTTATGGTCGTTCTCCTGTGAGTTTAGATTATCGAATCCGACGCAAAAATGATAGTTAATTGTAACGTTCAGGGCCTCCTAATGACGATGGAACACTCAAATAGCGACGAGATATAATACATCGTCCTCCAGCCAACTTGTCTCCAAGGGTCTATTGCTGCCTCGGGCACCAAATGGTCGTTCTCCTGTGAGTCTAGATTTTCGAATCCGACGCATAAATGATAGTTAATTGTAACGTTCAGGGACTCTTAATGACGATGGAACACTCAAATTGCGTCGAGAGTCAATACATCGGCATTCAGCCGATTTGTCTCCAAGGGTCTATTGCTGCCTCGGGCACCGTATGGTCGTTCCCCTGTGAGTACACATTTTAGAATCCGATGCAAAACTGATAGTTAAATGTAATGCTCAGGGCATCACAATGACGATGGAACACTCAAATTGCGTCGAGAGTCAATACATCTTCCTCCAGCCGACTTGTCTACAAGGGGAAATTGCTGCCTCGGGCTCCATGAGGTCCGTCTCCTGTGAGTCTAGATTTTCAAATCCTACGCGAAACTGATAGTGAATTGTAACGTTCAGGGCCTCCTAATGACGATGGAACACACAAATTGCGTCGAGATTCAATACATCGGCCTCCAGCGGACTTGTCTCCAAGGGGACATTGCAGTCTCGTGCACCATATGATCCTTCTCCTGTTAGTAGAATTTCGAATCCGACGCTGAAATGATAGTTAACTGTAACGTTCAGGGCCTTTTAATGACGATGGAACACTCAAATTGCGTCGAGATTCAATACATCGGCCTCCAGCCGACTTGTCTCCAAAAGTGAGTTGCTGCCTCGGGCACCTTATGGTCGTTCTCCAGTGATTCCACGTTTTCGAATCCGACGCAAAACTCATAGTTAATTGTAACGTTCAGGGCCTCCTATTGGCGATGGAACACTCAAATTGCGTCGAGATTCAATACATCGACCTCCAGCCGACTTGTCTCCAAGGGTCTATTGCTGCCTCGGGCACCTTATGGTCGTTCTCCTGTGAGTCTAGATTTTCGAATCCGACGCATAAATGATAGTTAATTGTAACGTTCAGGGACTCCTAATGACGATGGAACACTCAAATTACGTCGAGAGTCAATACATCGACCTCCAGTCGACTTGTATCCAAGGGGATATTGCAGTCTCGTGCACCATATGATCCTTCTCCTGTTAGTAGATTTTCGAATCCGACGCTAAAATGATAGTTAACTGTAACGTTCAGGGCCTCCTAATGCCTATGGAACACTCAAATTGCGTCGAGATTCAATACATCGGCCTCCAGCCGACTTGTCTCCAAGGGTCGATTGCTGCCTCGGGCACATAATGGTCGTTCTCCTGTGAGTCTGGATTTTCGAATCCGACGCAAAACTGATAGTTAATTGTAACGTTCAGGGCCTTGTAATGACGATGGAACACTCAAATTGCGTCGAGATTCAATACATCGGCCTCCAGCCGACTTGTCTCCAAGGGTCTGTTGCTGCCTCGGGCACGTTATGGTCGTTCTCCTGTGAGTTTAGATTTTCGAATCCGACGCGAAACTGATAGTTAATTGTAAGGTTCAGGGCCTCCTAATGACGATGGAACACTCAAATTGCGTCGAGATGCAATACATTGGCCTCCAGCGGACTTGTCTCCAAGGGGATATTGCTCTCTCGAGCACCGTATGAACTTCTCCTGTGAGTAGATTTTCGAATCCGACGCTAAAATGATTGTTAATTGTAACGTTCAGGGCCTCCTAATGACGATGGAACACTCAAATTGCGTCAAGAATCAATACATCGGTTTCCAGCCGACTTGTCTCCATGGGTCTATTGCTGCCTCGAGCACCGTATGAACTTCTCCTGTGAGTAGATTTTCGAATCCGACGCATAAATGATAGTTAATTGTAACGTTCAGGGACTCCTAAAGACGATGGAACACTCAAATTGCGTCGAGAGTCAATACATCGACCTCCAGTCGACTTGTATCCAAGGGGATATTGCAGTCTCGTGCACCATATGATCCTTCTCCTGTTAGTAGATTTTCGAATCCGACGCTAAAATGATAGTTAACTGTAAAGTTCAGGGAATCCTAATGCCGATGGAACACTCAAATTGCGTCGAGATTCAATACATCGGCCTTCAGCCGATTTGTCTCCAAGGGTCTATTGCTGCCTCGGGCACCTTATGGTCGTTCTCCTGTGAGTCTAGATTTTCGAATCCGACGCAAAAATGATAGTTAATTTTAACGTTCAGGGCCTCCTATTGGCGATGGAACACTCAAATTGCGACGAGAGTCATTACATCGACCTCCAGTCGACTTGTATCCAAGGGGATATTGCAGTCTCGTGCACCATATGATCCTTCTCCTGTTAGTAGATTTTCGAATCCGACGCTAAAATGATAGTGAATTGTAACGTTCAACGCCTCCTAATGACGATAGAAGACTCAAATTGCGTCGAGATTCAATACATCGTCCTCCAGCCGATTTGTCTCCAAGGGGAAATTGCTGCCTCGGGCACCAAATGGTCCGTCTGCTGTGAGTCTAGATTTTCGAATCCGACGAAAAACTGATAGTTAATTGTAACAGTCAGGGCCTCCTAATGACGATGGAACACTCAAATTGCGTCGCGATCCAATACATCGTCCTCCAGCCGACTTGTCTCCAGGGGTCTAACGCTGCCTCGGGCACCTTATGGTCGTTCTCTTGTAAGTCAAGATTTTCGAATCCGACGCAAAAATGATAGTTAATTCCAACGTTCAGGGCCTCCTAATGACGATGGAACTCTCAAATTGCGTCGAGATTCAATACATCGGCCTCCAGCCGACTTGTCTCCAAGGGTCTATTGCTGCCTCGGGCACTACATGGTCCGTCTTCGGTGATTCTACGATTTCGAATCCGACGCAAAACTCATAGTTAATTGTAACAATCAGGGCCTACTAATGACGATGGAACACTCGAATTGCGTCGACATTCAATACATCAGCCTCCAGTCGACTTGTATCCAAGGGGATATTGCAGTCTCGTGCACCATATGATCCTTCTCCTGTTAGTAGAATCTCGAATCCGACGCTAAAATGATAGTTAACTGTAACGTTCAGGGCCTCTTAATGACGATGGAACATTCAAATTGCGTCGAGTGTCAATACATCTTCCTCCAGCCGACTTGTCTACAAGGGGAAATTACTGCCTCGGGCTCCATGCGGTCCGTCTCCTGTGTGTCTAGATTTTCAAATCCTACGCGAAACTGATAGTGAATTGTAACGTTCAGGGCCTCCTAATGACGATGGAACACTCAAATTGCGTCGAGATTCAATATATCGGCCTCCAGCCGAATTGTCTCCAAAAGTCTGTTGCTGCCTCGGGCACCTTATGGTCGTTCTCCAGTGAGTCTAGATTTTCGTATCCGACGCAAAAATGATAGTTAATTGTAACGTTCAGGGCCTTCTAATGACGATGGAACACTCAAATTGCGTCGAGATTCAATACATCGGCCTCCAGCCGACTTGTCTCCAAGGGGATATCGCTGCCTCGGACACCATGTGGTCCGTCTCCGGTGATTCTACGTTTTCGAATCCGACGCAAAACTCATAGTTAATTGTAACGTTCAGGGCCTCCTAATGCCGATGGAACACTCAAATTGCGTCGAGATTCAATACATCGTCCTCCAGCTGATTTGTCTCCAAGGGGATATTGCTGCCTCGGGCACCTTATGGTCGTTCTCCTGTGAGTCAAGATTTTCGAATCCGTCGCAAAAACGTTAGTTAATTGTAACGTTCAGGGCCTCCTAATGCCGATGGAACACTCTAATTGCGTCAAGAATCAATACATCGGATTCCAGCCGACTTGTCTCCTATGGTCTGTTGCTGCCCCGGGCACATTATGGTCGTTCTCCTGTGAGTCTAGATTTTCGAATCCGTCGCAAAAATGATAGTTAATTGTAACGTTCAGGGCCTTGTAATGACGATGGAACACTCAAATTGGTTCGAGATTCAATACATCAGCCTCCAGCCGACTTGTCTCCAAGGGTCTGTTGCTGCCTCGGGCACCTTATGGTCGTTCTCCTGTGAGTTTAGATTATCGAATCCGACGCAAAAATGATAGTTAATCGTAACGTTCAGGGCCTCCTAATGACGATGGAACACTCAAATAGCGACGAGATATAATACATCGTCCTCCAGCCAACTTGTCTCCAAGGGTCTATTGCTGCCTCGGGCACCAAATGGTCGTTCTCCTGTGAGTCTAGATTTTCGAATCCGACGCATAAATGATAGTTAATTGTAACGTTCAGGGACTCTTAATGACGATGGAACACTCAAATTGCGTCGAGAGTCAATACATCGGCATTCAGCCGATTTGTCTCCAAGGGTCTATTGCTGCCTCGGGCACCGTATGGTCGTTCCCCTGTGAGTACACATTTTAGAATCCGATGCAAAACTGATAGTTAAATGTAATGCTCAGGGCATCATAATGACGATGGAACACTCAAATTGCGTCGAGAGTCAATACATCTTCCTCCAGCCGACTTGTCTACAAGGGGAAATTGCTGCCTCGGGCTCCATGAGGTCCGTCTCCTGTGAGTCTAGATTTTCAAATCCTACGCGAAACTGATAGTGAATTGTAACGTTCAGGGCCTCCTAATGACGATGGAACACACAAATTGCGTCGAGATTCAATACATCGGCCTCCAGCGGACTTGTCTCCAAGGGGACATTGCAGTCTCGTGCACCATATGATCCTTCTCCTGTTAGTAGAATTTCGAATCCGACGCTGAAATGATAGTTAACTGTAACGTTCAGGGCCTTTTAATGACGATGGAACACTCAAATTGCGTCGAGATTCAATACATCGGCCTCCAGCCGACTTGTCTCCAAAAGTCCGTTGCTGCCTCGGGCACCTTATGGTCGTTCTCCAGTGATTCCACGTTTTCGAATCCGACGCAAAACTCATAGTTAATTGTAACGTTCAGGGCCTCCTATTGGCGATGGAACACTCAAATTGCGTCGAGATTCAATACATCGACCTCCAGCCGACTTGTCTCCAAGGGTCTATTGCTGCCTCGGGCACCTTATGGTCGTTCTCCTGTGAGTCTAGATTTTCGAATCCGACGCATAAATGTTAGTTAATTGTAACGTTCAGGGACTCCTAATGACGATGGAACACTCAAATTACGTCGAGAGTCAATACATCGACCTCCAGTCGACTTGTATCCAAGGGGATATTGCAGTCTCGTGCACCATATGATCCTTCTCCTGTTAGTAGATTTTCGAATCCGACGCTAAAATGATAGTTAACTGTAACGTTCAGGGCCTCCTAATGCCTATGGAACACTCAAATTGCGTCGAGATTCAATACATCGGCCTCCAGCCGACTTGTCTCCAAGGGTCGATTGCTGCCTCGTGCACATAATGGTCGTTCTCCTGTGAGTCTGGATTTTCGAATCCGACGCAAAACTGATAGTTAATTGTAACGTTCAGGGCCTTGTAATGACGATGGAACACTCAAATTGCGTCGAGATTCAATACATCGGCCTCCAGCCGACTTGTCTCCAAGGGTCTGTTGCTGCCTCGGGCACGTTATGGTCGTTCTCCTGTGAGTTTAGATTTTCGAATCCGACGCGAAACTGATAGTTAATTGTAAGGTTCAGGGCCTCCTAATGACGATGGAACACTCAAATTGCGTCGAGATGCAATACATTGGCCTCCAGCGGACTTGTCTCCAAGGGGATATTGCTCTCTCGAGCACCGTATGAACTTCTCCTGTGAGTAGATTTTCGAATCCGACGCTAAAATGATTGTTAATTGTAACGTTCAGGGCCTCCTAATGACGATGGAACACTCAAATTGCGTCAAGAATCAATACATCGGTTTCCAGCCGACTTGTCTCCATGGGTCTATTGCTGCCTCGAGCACCGTATGAACTTCTCCTGTGAGTAGATTTTCGAATCCGACGCATAAATGATAGTTAATTGTAACGTTCAGGGACTCCTAAAGACGATGGAACACTCAAATTGCGTCGAGAGTCAATACATCGACCTCCAGTCGACTTGTATCCAAGGGGATATTGCAGTCTCGTGCACCATATGATCCTTCTCCTGTTAGTAGATTTTCGAATCCGACGCTAAAATGATAGTTAACTGTAAAGTTCAGGGAATCCTAATGCCGATGGAACACTCAAATTGCGTCGAGATTCAATACATCGGCCTTCAGCCGACTTGTCTCCAAGGGTCTATTGCTGCCTCGGGCACCTTATGGTCGTTCTCCTGTGAGTCTAGATTTTCGAATCCGACGCAAAAATGATAGTTAATTTTAACGTTCAGGGCCTCCTATTGGCGATGGAACACTCAAATTGCGACGAGAGTCAATACATCGACCTCCAGTCGACTTGTATCCAAGGGGATATTGCAGTCTCGTGCACCATATGATCCTTCTCCTGTTAGTAGATTTTCGAATCCGACGCTAAAATGATAGTTAACTGTAACGTTCAGGGCCTCCTAATGCCGATGGGACACTCAAATTGCGTCGATATTCAATACATCGGCCTCCAGCCGACTTGTCTCCAAGGGTCTGTTGCTGCCTCGGGCACCTTATGGTCGTTCTCCTGTGAGTTTAGATTATCGAATCCGACGCTAAAATGATAGTTAATTGTAACGTTCAGGGCCTTGTAATGACGATGGAACACTCAAATTGCGTCGAGATTCAATACATCGCCCTCCAGCCGACTTGTCTCCAAGGGGACATTGCTGTCTCGGGCACAATATGATCCTTCTCCTGTGAGTCTAGATTATCGAATCCGACGCAAAAATGATAGTGAATTGTAACGTTCAACGCCTCCTAATGACGATAGAAGACTCAAATTGCGTCGAGATTCAATACATCGTCCTCCAGCCGATTTGTCTCCAAGGGGAAATTGCTGCCTCGGGCACCAAATGGTCCGTCTGCTGTGAGTCTAGATTTTCGAATCCGACGAAAAACTGATAGTTAATTGTAACAGTCAGGGCCTCCTAATGACGATGGAACACTCAAATTGCGTCGCGATCCAATACATCGTCCTCCAGCCGACTTGTCTCCAGGGGTCTAACGCTGCCTCGGGCACCTTATGGTCGTTCTCTTGTAAGTCAAGATTTTCGAATCCGACGCAAAAATGATAGTTAATTCCAACGTTCAGGGCCTCCTAATGACGATGGAACTCTCAAATTGCGTCGAGATTCAATACATCGGCCTCCAGCCGACTTGTCTCCAAGGGTCTATTGCTGCCTCGGGCACTACATGGTCCGTCTTCGGTGATTCTACGATTTCGAATCCGACGCAAAACTCATAGTTAATTGTAACAATCAGGGCCTACTAATGACGATGGAACACTCGAATTGCGTCGACATTCAATACATCAGCCTCCAGTCGACTTGTATCCAAGGGGATATTGCAGTCTCGTGCACCATATGATCCTTCTCCTGTTAGTAGAATCTCGAATCCGACGCTAAAATGATAGTTAACTGTAACGTTCAGGGCCTCTTAATGACGATGGAACATTCAAATTGCGTCGAGTGTCAATACATCTTCCTCCAGCCGACTTGTCTACAAGGGGAAATTGCTGCCTCGGGCTCCATGCGGTCCGTCTCCTGTGTGTCTAGATTTTCAAATCCTACGCGAAACTGATAGTGAATTGTAACGTTCAGGGCCTCCTAATGACGATGGAACACTCAAATTGCGTCGAGATTCAATACATCGGCCTCCAGCCGAATTGTCTCCAAAAGTCTGTTGCTGCCTCGGGCACCTTATGGTCGTTCTCCAGTGAGTCTAGATTTTCGTATCCGACGCAAAAATGATAGTTAATTGTAACGTTCAGGGCCTTCTAATGACGATGGAACACTCAAATTGCGTCGAGATTCAATACATCGGCCTCCAGCCGACTTGTCTCCAAGGGGATATCGCTGCCTCGGACACCATGTGGTCCGTCTCCGGTGATTCTACGTTTTCGAATCCGACGCAAAACTCATAGTTAATTGTAACGTACAGGGCCTCCTATTGGCGATGGAACACTCAAATTGCGTCGAGATTCAATACATCGACCTCCAGCCGACTTGTCTCCAAGGGTCTATTGCTGCCTCGGGCACCTTATGGTCGTTCTCCTGTGAGTCTAGATTTTCGAATCCGACGCATAAATGATAGTTAATTGTAACGTTCAGGGACTCCTAATGACGATGGAACACTCAAACTGCGTCGAGAGACAATACATCGACCTCCAGGCGACTTGTATCCAAGGGGATATTGCAGTCTCGTGCACCATATGATCCTTCTCCTGTTAGTAGATTTTCGAATCCGACGCTAAAATGATAGTTAACTGTAACGTTCAGGGCCTCCTAATGCCGATGGAACACTCAAATTGCGTCGAGATTCAATACATCGGCCTCCAGCCGTCTTGGCTCCAAGGGTCGATTGCTGCCTCGGGCACATTATGGTCGTTCTCCTGTGAGTCTAGATTTTCGAATCCGACGCAAAACTGATAGTTAATTGTAACGTTCAGGGCCTTGTAATGACGATGGAACACTCAAATTGCGTCGCGATTCAATACATCGGCCTCCAGCCGACTTGTCTCCAAGGGTCTGTTGCTGCCTCGGGCACATTATGGTCGTTCTCCTGTGAGTCTAGATTTTCGAATCCGACCCATAAATGATAGTTAATTGTAACGTTCAGGGACTCCTAATGACGATGGAACACTCAAATTGCGTCGAGAGTCAATACATCGACCTCCAGTCGACTTGTATCCAAGGGGATATTGCAGTCTCGTGCACCATATGATCCTTCTCCTGTTAGTAGATTTTCGAATCCGACGCTAAAATGATAGTTAACTGTAACGTTCAGGGCCTCCTAATGCCGATGGAACACTCAAATTGCGTCGAGATTCAATACATCGGCCTCCAGACGTCTTGTCTCCAAGGGTCGATTGCTGCCTCGGGCACATTATGGTCGTTCTCCTGTGAGTCTAGATTTTCGAATCCGACGCAAAACTGATAGTTAATTGTAACGTTCAGGGCCTTGTAATGACGATGGAACACTCAAATTGCGTCGCGATTCAATACATCGGCCTCCAGCCGACTTGTCTCCAAGGGTCTGTTGCTGCCTCGGGCACGTTATGGTCGTTCTCCTGTGAGTTTAGATTTTCGAATCCGACGCGAAACTGATGGTTAATTGTAAGGTGCAGGGCCTCCTAATGACGATGGAACACTCAAATTGCGTCGAGATGCAATGCATTGGCCTCCAGCGGACTTGTCTCCAAGGGGATATTGCAGTCTCGTGCACCATATGAACCTTCTCCTGTTAGTAGATTTTCGAATCCGACGCTAAAATGATAGTTAACTGTAAAGTTCAGGGCCTCCTAATGCCGATGGAACACTCAAATTGCGTCGAGATTCAATACATCGGCCTTCAGCCGACTTGTCTCCAAGGGTCTATTGCTGCCTCGGGCACCTTATGGTCGTTCTCCTGTGAGTATAGATTTTCGAATCCGACGCAAAACTGATAGTTAATTGTAACGTTCAGGGCCTTGTAATGACGATGGAACACTCAAATTGCGTCGAGATTCAATACATCGTCCTCCAGCCGATTTGTCTCCAAGGGGAAATTGCTGCCTCGGGCACCAAATGGTCCGTCTGCTGTAAGTCTAGATTTTCGAATCCGACTAAAAACTGATAGTTAATTGTAACAGTCAGGGCCTCCTAATGACGATGGAACACTCAAATTGCGTCGCGATCCAATACATCGTCCTCCAGCCGACTTGTCTCCAAGGGTCTAATGCTGCCACGGGCACCTTATGGTCGTTCTCTTGTAAGTCTAGATTTTCGAATCCGGCGCAAAAATGATAGTTAATTCTAACGTTCAGGGCCTCCTAATGACGATGGAACTCTCAAATTGCGTCGAGAATCAATACATCGGCCTCCAGCCGACTTGTCTCCAAGGGTCTATTGCTGCCTCGGGCACCACATGGTCCGTCTTCGGTGATTCTACGATTTCGAATCCGACGCAAAACTCATAGTTAATTGTAACAATCAGGGCCTACTAATGACGATGGAACACTCGAATTGCGTCGACATTCAATACATCAGCCTCCAGTCGACTTGTATCCAAGGGGATATTGCAGTCTCGTGAACCATATGATCCTTCTCCTGTTAGTAGAATCTCGAATCCGACGCTAAAATTATAGTTAACTGTAACGTTCAGGGCCTCTTAATGACGATGGAACACTCAAATTGCGTCGAGTGTCAATACATCTTCCTCCAGCCGACTTGTCTACAAGGGGAAATTGCTGCCTCGGGCTCCATGCGGTCCGTCTCCTGTGAGTCTAGATTTTCAAATCGTACGCGAAACTGATAGTGAATTGTAACGTTCAGGGCCTCCTAATGACGATGGAACACTCAAATTGCGTCGAGATTCAATACATCGGCCTCCAGCGGACTTGTCTCCAAGAGGACATTGCAGTCTCGTGCACCGTATGATCCTTCTCCTGTTAGTAGAATTTCGAATCCGACGCTGAAATGAAAGTTAACTGTAACTTTCAGGGCCTCCTACTGACGATGGAACATTCAAATTGCGTCGAGATTCAATACATCGACCTCCAGTCGACTTGTATCCAAGGGGATATTGCAGTCTCGTGCACCATATGATCCTTCTCCTGTTAGTAGATTTTCGAATCCGGCGCAAAAATGATAGTGAATTGTAACGTTCAGGGCCTCCTAATGCCGATGGAACACTCAAATTGCGTCGAGATTCAATACATCGGCCTCCAGCCGACTTGTCTCCAAGGGTCTATTGCTGCCTCGGGCACCTTACGGTCGTTCTCCTGTGAGTCTAGATTTTCGAATCCGACGCAAAAATGATAGTTAATTGTAACGTTCAGGGCCTTGTAATGACGATGGAACACTCAAATTGCGTCGAGATTCAATACATCGGCCTCCAGCCGAATTGTCTACAAAAGTCTGTTGCTGCCTCGGGCACCTTATGGTCGTTCTCCAGTGAGTCTAGATTTTCGAATCCGACGCAAAAATGATAGTTAATTGTAACGTTCAGGGCCTTCTAATGACGATGGAACACTCAAATTGCGTCGAGATTCAATACATCGGCCAACAGCCGACTTGTCTCCAAGGGGATATCGCTGCCTCGGGCACCATGTGGTCCGTCTCCGGTGATTCTACGTTTTCGAATCCAACGCAAAACTCATAGTTAATTGTAACGTTCAGGGCCTCATATTGGCGATGGAACACTCAAATTGCGTCGAGATTCAATACATCGACCTCCAGCCGACTTGTCTCCAAGGGTCTATTGCTGCCTCGGGCACCTTATGGTCGTTCTCCTGTAAGTCTAGATTTTCGAATCCGACGCATAAATGATAGTTAATTGTAACGTTCAGGGACTCCTAATGACGATGGAACACTCAAATTGCGTCGAGAGTCAATACATCGACTTCCAGTCGACTTGTATCCAAGGGGATATTGCAGTCTCGTGCACCATATGATCTTTCTCCTGTTAGTAGATATTCGAATCCGACGCTAAAATGATAGTTATCTGTAACGTTCAGGGCCTCCTAATGCCGATGGAACACTCAAATTGCGTCGAGATTCAATACATCGGCCTCCAGCCGACTTGTCTCCAAGGGTCTGTTGCTGCCTCGGGCACGTTATGGTCGTTCTCCTGTGAGTTTAGATTTTCGAATCCGACGCGAAACTGATAGTTAATTGTAAGGTTCAGGGCCTCCTAATGACGATGGAACACTCAAATTGCGTCGAGATTCAATACATCGGCCTCCAGCGGACTTGTCTCCATGGGGATATTGCTGTCTCGGGCACCATATGATCCTTCCCCTGTGAGTCTAGATTTTCGGATCCGACGCAAAAATGATAGTGAATAGTAACGTTCAGCGCCTCCTGATGACGATAGAACTCTCAAATTGCGTCGAGATTCAATACATCGTCCTCCAGCTGATTTATCTCCAAGGGTCTGTTGCTGCATCGGGCACCTTATGGTCGTTCTCCTGTGAGTTTAGATTTTCGAATCCGACGCGAAACTGATAGTTAATTGTAAGGTTCAGGGCCTCCTAATGACGATGGAACACTCAAATTGCGTCGAGATGCAATACATTGGCCTCCAGCGGACTTGTCTCCAAGGGGATATTGCTGTCTCGAGCACCGTATGAACTTCTCCTGTGGGTAGATTTTCGAATCCGACGGTAAAATGATTGTTAATTGTAACGTTCAGGGCCTCCTAATGACGATGGAACACTCAAATTGCGTCAAGAATCAATACATCGGTTTCCAGCCGACTTCTCTCCATGGGTCTATTGCTGCCTCGAGCACCGTATAAACTTCTCCTGTGAGTAGATTTTCGAATCCGACGCATAAATGATAGTTAATTGTAACGTTCAGGGACTCCTAAAGACGATGGAACACTCAAATTGCGTCGAGAGTCAATACATCGACCTCCAGTCGACTTGTATCCAAGGGGATATTGCAGTCTCGTGCACCATATGATCCTTCTCTGTTAGTAGATTTTCGAATCCGACGCTAAACTGATAGTTAACTGTAAAGTTCAGGGCCTCCTAATGCCGATGGACCACTCAAATTGCGTCGAGATTCAATACATCGGCCTTCAGCCGACTTGTCTCCAAGGGTCTATTGCTGCCTCGGGCACCTTATGGTCGTTCTCCTGTGAGTCTAGATTTTCGAATCCGACGCAAAAATGATAGTTATTTGTAACGTTCAGGGCCTCCTATTGGCGATGGAACACTCAAATTGCGTCGAGAGTCAATACATCGACCTCCAGTCGACTTGTATCCAAGGGGATATTGCAGTCTCGTGCACCATATGATCCTTCTCCTGTTAGTAGATTTTCGAATCCGACGCTAAAATGATTGTTAACTGTAAAGTTCAGGGCCTCCTAATGCCGATGGACCACTCAAATTGCGTCGAGATTCAATACATCGGCCTCCAGCCGACTTGTCTCCAAGGGTCTATTGCTGCCTCGGGCACCTTATGGTCGTTCTCCTGTGAGTCTAGATTTTCAAATCCGACGCAAAAATGATAGTTAATTGTAACGTTCAGGGCCTTGTACAGACGATGGAACACTCAAATTGCGTCGAGATTCAATACATCGGCCTCCAGCCGACTTGTCCCCAAGGGTCTGTTGCTGCCTCGGGCACCTTATGGTCTTTCTCCTGTGAGTTTAGATTATCGAATCCGACGCAAAAATCATAGTTAATTGTAACGTTTAGGGCCTCCTAATGACGATGGGACACTCAAATTGCGTCGAGATTCAATACATCGTCCTCCAGCCGACTTGTCTCCAAGGGGACATTGCTGTCTCGGGCACAATATGATCCTTCTCCTGTGAGTCTAGATTATCGAATCCGACGCAAAAATGATAGTTAATTGTAACGTTTAGGGCCTCCTAATGACGATGGGACACTCAAATTGCGTCGAGATTCAATACATCGGCCTCCAGCCGACTTGTCTCCAGGGGTCTATTGCTGCCTCGGGCACCTTATGGTCGTTCTCCTGTGAGTCTGGATTTTCGAGTCCGACGCAAAAATGATAGTTAACTATAACGTTCAGGGCCTCTTAATGACGATGGAACACTCAAATTGCGTCGAGTGTCAATACATCTTCCTCCAGCCGACATGTCTACAAGGGGAAATTGCTGCCTCGGGCTCCATGGGGTCCGTCTCCTGTGAGTCTAGATTTTCAAATCCTACGCGAAACTGATAGTGAATTGTAACGTTCAGGGCCTCCTAATGACGATGGAACACTCAAATTGCGTCGAGATTCAATACATCGGCCTCCAGCGGACTTGTCTCCAAGGGGACATTGCAGTCTCGTGCACCATATGATCCTTCTCCTGTTAGTAGAATTTCGAATCCGACGCTGAAATGAAAGTCAACTGTAACGTTCAGGGCCTCCTAATGACGATGGAACACTCAAATTGCGTCGAGATTCAATACATCGACCTCCAGTCGACTTGTATCCAAGGGGATATTGCAGTCTCGTGCACCATATGATCCTTCTCCTGTTAGTAGATTTTCGAAACCGGCGCAAAAATGATAGTGAATTGTAGCGTTCAGGGCCTCCTAATGCCGATGGAACACTCAAATTGCGTCCAGAATCAATACATCGGCCAACAGCCGAATTGTCTCCAAGGGGATATCGCTGCCTCGGGCACCATGTGGCCCGTCTCCGGTGATTCAACGTTTTCGAATCCGACGCAAAACTCATAATTATTTGTAACGTTCAGGGCCTCCTATTGGCGATGGAACACTCAAATTGCGTCGAGATTCAATACATCGACCTCCAGCCGACTTGTCTCCAAGGGTCTATTGCTGCCTCGGGCACCTTATGGTCGTTCTCCTGTGAGTCTAGATTTTCGAATCCGACGCATAAATGATAGTTACTTGTAACGTTCAGGGACTCCTAATGACGATGGAACACTCAAATTGCGTCGAGATTCAATACATCGGCCTCCAGCCGACTTGTCTCCAAGGGTCTATTGCTGCCTCGGGCACCTTATGGTCGTTCTCCTGTGAGTCTAGATTTTCAAATCCGACGCAAAAATGATAGTTAATTGTAACGTTCAGGGCCTTGTACAGACGATGGAACACTCAAATTGCGTCGAGATTCAATACATCGGCCTCCAGCCGACTTGTCTCCAAGGGTCTGTTGCTGCCTCGGGCACCTTATGGTCTTTCTCCTGTGAGTTTAGATTATCGAATCCGACGCAAAAATCATAGTTAACTGTAACGTTCAGGGCCTCTTAATCACGATGGAACACTCAAATTGCGTCGAGTGTCAATACATCTTCCTCCAGCCGACTTGTCTACAAGGGGAAATTGCTGCCTCGGGCTCCATGCGGTCCGTCTCCTGTGAGTCTAGATTTTCAAATCCTACGCGAAACTGATAGTGAATTAAAACGTTCAGGGCCTCCTAATGACGATGGAACACTCAAATTGCGTCGAGATTCAATACATCGGCCTCCAGCGGACTTGTCTCCAAGGGGACATTGCAGTCTCGTGCACCATATGATCCTTCCCCTGTTAGTAGAATTTCGAATCCGACGCTGAAATGATAGTTAACTGTAACGTTCAGGGCCTCCTAATGACGATGGAACACTCAAATTGCGTCGAGATTCAATACATCGACCTCCAGTCGACTTGTATCCAAGGGGATATTGCAGTCTCGTGCACCATATGATCCTTCTCCTGTTAGTAGATTTTCGAAACCGGCGCAAAAATGATAGTGAATTGTAACGTTCAGGGCCTCCTAATGCCGATGGAACACTCAAATTGCGTCGAGATTCAATACATCGGCCTCCAGCCGACTTGTCTCCAAGGGTCTATTGCCGCCTCGGGCACCTTATGGTCGTTGTCCTGTGAGTCTAGATTTTCGAATCCGACGCAAAAATGATAGTAACTTGTAACGTTCAGGGCCTTGTAATGACGATGGAACACTCAAATTGCGTCGAGATTCAATACATCGGCCTCCAGCCGACTTGTCTCCAAATGTCTGTTGCTGCCTCAGGCACGTTATGGTCGTTCTACTGTGAGTTTAGATTTTCGAATCCGACGCGAAACTGATAGTTAATTGCAAGGTTCAGGGCCTCCTAATGACGATGGAACACTCAAATTGCGTCGAGATTCAATACATCGGCCTCCAGCGGACTTGTCTCCAAGGGGATATCGCTGCTTCGGTCACCACATGATCCGTCTCCGGTGATTCTACGTTTTCGAATCCGATGCAAAACTCATAGTTAATTGTAACGTTCAGGGCCTCCTATTGGCGATGGAACACTCAAATTGCGTCGAGAGTCAATACATCGACCTCCAGTCGACTTGTATCCAAGGGGATATTGCAGTCTCGTGCACCATATGATCCTTCTCCTGTTAGTAGATTTTCGAATCCGACGCTAAAATGATAGTTAACTGTAACGTTCAGGGCCTTCTAATGACGATGGAACACTCAAATTGCGTCGATATTCAATACATCGGCCTCCAGCCGACTTGTCTCCAAGGGTCTGTTGCTGCCTCGGGCACCTTATGGTCGTTCTCCTGTGAGTTTAGATTATCGAATCCGACGCAAAAATGATAGTTAATTGTAACGTTTAGGGCCCCCTAATGACGATGGGACACTCAAATTGCGTCGAGATTCAATACATCGTCCTCCAGCCGACTTGTCTGCAAGGGGACATTACTGTCTCGGGCACAATATGATCCTTCTCCTGTGAGTCTAGATTATCGAATCCGACGCAAAAATTATAGTGAATTGTAACGTTCAATGCCTCCTAATGACGATAGAAGACTCAAATTGCGTCGAGATTCAATACATCGTCCTCCAGCCGATTTGTCTCCAAGGGGAAATTGCTGCCTCGGGCACCAAATGGTCCGTTTGCTGTGAGTCTAGATTTTCGATTCCGACGAAAAACTGATAGTTAATTGTAACAGTCAGGGCCTCCTAATGACGATGGAACACTCAAATTGCGTCGCGATCCAATACATCGTCCTCCAGCCGACTTGTCTCCAAGGGTCTAATGCTGCCTCGGGCACCTTATGGTCGTTCTCTTGTAAGTCCAGATTTTCGAATCCGACGCAAAAATGATAGTTAATTCTAACGTTCAGGGCCTCCTAATGACGATGAAACTCTCAAATTGCGTCGAGATTCAATACATCGGCCTCCAGCCGACTTGTCTCCAAGGGGATATCGCTGCCTCGGGCACCACATGGTCCGTCTTCGGTGATTCTACGTTTTCGAATCCGACGCAAAACTCATAGTTAATTGTAACAATCAGGGCCTACTAATGACGATGGAACACTCAAATTGCGTCGAGATTCAATACATCGGCCTCCAGCCGACTTGTCTCCAAGGGTCTATTACTGCCTCGGGCACCTTATGGTCGTTCTCCTGTGAGTCTAGATTTTCGAATCCGACGAAAAAATGATATATAATTGTAACGTTCAGGGCCTTGTAATGACGATGGAACACTCAAATTGCGTCGACATTCAATACATCAGCCTCCAGTCGACTTGTATCCAAGGGGATATTGCAGTCTCGTGCACCATATGATCCTTCTCCTCTTAGTAGATTCTCGAATCCGACGCTAAAATGATAGTTAACTGTAACGTTCAGGGCCTCTTAATGACGATGGAACACTCAAATTGCGTCGAGTGTCAATACATCTTCCTCCAGCCGACTTGTCTACAAGGGGAAATTGCTGCCTCGGGCTCCATGCGGTCCGTCTCCAGTGAGTCTAGATTTTCAAATCCTACGCGAAACTGATAGTGAATTGTAACGTTCAGGGCCTCCTAATGACGATGGAACACTCAAATTGCGTCGAGATTCAATACATCGGCCTTTCAGCGGACTTGTCTCCAAGAGGACATTGCAGTCTCGTGCACCATATGATCCTTCTCCTGTTAGTAGAATTTCGAATCCGACGCTGAAATGAAAGTCAACTGTAACGTTCAGGGCCTCCTAATGACGATGGAACATTCAAATTGCGTCGAGATTCAATACATCGACCTCCAGTCGACTTGTATCCAAGGGGATATTGCAGTCTCGTGCACCATATGATCCTTCTCTTGTTAGTAGATTTTCGAATCCGGCGCAAAAATGATATATAATTGTAACGTTCAGGGCCTTGTAATGACGATGGAACACTCAAATTGCGTCGACATTCAATACATCAGCCTCCAGTCGACTTGCATCCAAGGGGATATTGCAGTCTCGTGCACCATATGATCCTTCTCCTGTTAGTAGATTCTCGAATCCGACGCTAAAATGATAGTTAACTGTAACGTTCAGGGCCTCTTAATGACGATGGAACACTCAAATTGCGTCGAGTGTCAATACATCTTCCTCCAGCCGACTTGTCTACAAGGGGAAATTGCTGCCTCGGGCTCCATGCGGTCCGTCTCCTGTGAGTCTAGATTTTCAAATCCTACGCGAAACTGATAGTGAATTGTAACGTTCAGGGCCTCTTAATGACGATGGAACACTCAAATTGCGTCGAGTGTCAATACATCTTCCTCCAGCCGACTTGTCTCCAAGGGGATATCGCTGCCTCGGGCACCATGTGGTCCGTCTCCGGTGATTCTACGTTTTCGGATCCGACGCAAAACTCATAGTTAATTGTAACGTTCAGGGCCTCCTATTGGCGATGGAACATTCACATTGCGTCGAGATTCAATACATCGAACTCCAGCCGACTTGTCTCCAAGGGTCTATTGCTGCCTCGGGCACCTTATGGTCGTTCTCCTGTAAGTCTAGATTTTCGAATCCGACGCATAAATGATAGTTAATTGTAACGTTCAGGGACTCCTAATGACGATGGAACACTCAAATTGCGTCGCGAGTCAATACATCGACCTCCAGTCGACTTGTATCCAAGGGGATATTGCAGTCTCGTGCACCATATGATCCTTCTCCTGTTAGTAGATTCTCGAATCCGACGCTAAAATGATAGTTAACTGTAACGTTCAGGGCCTCTTAATGACGATGGAACACTCAAATTGCGTCGAGTGTCAATACATCTTCCTCCAGCCGACTTGTCTACAAGGGGAAATTGCTGCCTCGGGCTCCATGCGGTCCGTCTCCTGTGAGTCTAGATTTTCAAATCCTACGCGAAACTGATAGTGAATTGTAACGTTCAGGGCCTCTTAATGACGATGGAACACTCAAATTGCGTCGAGTGTCAATACATCTTCCTCCAGCCGACTTGTCTCCAAGGGGATATCGCTGCCTCGGGCACCATGTGGTCCGTCTCCGGTGATTCTACGTTTTCGGATCCGACGCAAAACTCATAGTTAATTGTAACGTTCAGGGCCTCCTATTGGCGATGGAACATTCAAATTGCGTCGAGATTCAATACATCGAACTCCAGCCGACTTGTCTCCAAGGGTCTATTGCTGCCTCGGGCACCTTATGGTCGTTCTCCTGTAAGTCTAGATTTTCGAATCCGACGCATAAATGATAGTTAATTGTAACGTTCAGGGACTCCTAATGACGATGGAACACTCAAATTGCGTCGCGAGTCAATACATCGACCTCCAGTCGACTTGTATCCAAGGGGATATTGCAGTCTCGTGCACCATATGATCCTTCTCCTGTTAGTAGATTTTCGAATCCGACACTAAAATGATAGTTATCTGTAACGTTCAGGGCCTCCTAATGCCGATGGAACACTCAAATTGCGTCGAGATTCAATACATCGGCCTCCAGCCGACTTGTCTCCAAGGGTCTATTGCTGCCTCGGGAACATTATGGTGGTTCTCCTGTGAGTCTAGATTTTCGAATCCGACGCAAAAATGATAGTTAATTGTAACGTTCAGGGCCTTGTAATGACGATGGAACACTCAAATTGCGTCGAGATTCAATACATCGGCCTCCAGCCGACTTGTCTCCAAGGGTCTGTTGCTGCCTCGGGCACGTTATGGCCGTTCTCCTGTGAGTTTAGATTTTCGAATCCGACGCGAAACTGATAGTTAATTGTAAGGTTCAGGGCCTCCTAATGACGATGGAACACTCAAATTGCGTCGAGATTCAATACATCGGCCTCCAGCGGACTTGTCTCCGAGGGGATATTGCTGTCTCCAGCACCATATGATCCTTCCCTTGTGAGTCTAGATTTTCGGATCCGACGCAAAAATGATAGTGAATAGTAACGTTCAGCGCCTCCTGATGACGATAGAACTCTCAAATTGCGTCGAGATTCAATACATCGTCCTCCAGCTGATTTGTCTCCAAGGGTCTTTGCTGCCTCGGGCACCTTATGGTCGTTCTCCTGTGAGTTTAGATTTTCGAATCCGACGCGAAACTGATAGTTAATTGTAAGGTTCAGGGCCTCCTAATGACGATGGAACACTCAAATTGCGTCGAGATGCAATACATTGGCCTCCAGCGGACTTGTCTCCAAGGGGATATTGCTGTCTCGAGCATCGTATGAACTTCTCCTGTGGGTAGATTTTCGAATCCGACGCTAAAATGATTGTTAATTGTAACGTTCAGGGCCTCCTAATGACGATGGAACACTCAAATTGCGTCAAGAATCAATACATCGGTTTCCAGCCGACTTGTCTCCATGGGTCTATTGGCGCCTCGAGCACCGTATGAACTTCATCTGTGAGTAGATTTTCGAGTCCGACGCATAAATGATAGTTAATTGTAACGTTCGGGGACTCCTAAAGACGATGGAACACTCAAATTGCGTCGAGAGTCAATACATCGGCCTCCAGCCGACTTGTCTCCAAGGGTCTGTTGCTGCCTCGGGCACCTTATGGTCTTTCTCCTGTGAGTTTAGATTATCGAATCCGACGCAAAAATGATAGTTAATTGTAACGTTTAGGGCCTCCTAAAGACGATGGGACACTCAAATTGCGTCGAGATTCAATACAACGGCCTCCAGCCGACTTGTCTCCAAGGGTCTATTGCTGCCTCGGGCACCTTATGGTCGTTCTCCTGTGAGTCTGGATTTTCGAATCCGACGCAAAAATGATAGTTAATTGTAACGTTCAGGGCCTTGTAATGACGATGGAACACTCAAATTGCGTCGAGATTCAATACATCAGCCTCCAGTCGACTTGTATCCAAGGGGATATTCAGTCTCGTGCACCAAATGATCCTTCTCCTGTTAGTAGATTCTCGAATCCGACGCTAAAATGATAGTTAACTGTAACGTTCATGGCCTCTTAATGTCGATGGAACACTCAAATTGCGTCGAGTGTCAATACATCTTCCTCCAGCCGACTTGTCTACAAGGGGAAATTGCTGCCTCGGGCTCCATGCGGTCCGTCTCCTGTGAGTCTACATTTTCAAATCCTACGCGAAACTGATAGTGAATTGTAACGTTCAGGGCCTCCTAATGACGATGGAACACTCAAATTGCGTCGAGACTAGATACATCGGCCTCCAGCGGACTTGTCTCCAAGGGGACATTGCAGTCTCGTGCACCATATGATCCTTCTCCTGTTAGTAGAATTTCGAATCCGACGCTGAAATGATAGTTAACTGTAGTGTTCAGGGCCTCCTAATGACGATGGAACACTCAAATTGCGTCGAGATTCAATACATCGACCTCCAGTCGACTTGTATCTAAGGGGATATTGCAGTCTCGTGCACCATATGATCCTTCTCCTGTTAGTAGATTTTCGAATCCGGCGCAAAAATGATAGTGAATTGTAACGTTCAGGGCCTCCTAATGCCGATGGAACACTCAAATTGCGTCGAGATTCAATACATCGGCCTCCAGCCGACTTGTCTCCAAGGGTCTATTCTGCCTCGGGCACCTTATGGTCGTTCTCCTGTGAGTCTAGATTTTCGAATCCGACGCAAAAATGATAGTTAATTGTAACGTTCAGGGCCTTGTAATGACGATGGAACACTCAAATTGCGTCGAGATTCAATACATCGGCCAACAGCCGACTTGTCTCCAAGGGGATATCGCTGCCTCGGGCATCATGTGGTCCGTCTCCGGTGATTCTACGTTTTCGAATCCGACGCAAAACTCATAGTTAATTGTAACGTTCAGGGCCTCCTATTGGCGATGGAACACTCAAATAGCGTCGAGATTCAATACATCGACCTCCAGCCGACTTGTCTCCAAGGGTCTATTGCTGCCTCGGGCACCTTATGGTCGTTCTCCTGTGAGTCTAGATTTTCGAATCCGACGCACAAATGTTAGTTAATTGTAACGTTCAGGGACTCCTAATGACGATGGAACACTCAAATTGCGTCGAGAGTCAATACATCGACCTCCAGTCGACTTGTATCCAAGGGGATATTGCAGTCTCGTGCACAAAATGATCCTTCTCCTGTTAGTAGATTTTCGAATCCGACGCTAAAATGATAGTTATCTGCAACGTTCAGGGCCTTGTAACGACGATGGAACACTCAAATTGCGTCGAGATTCAATACATCTGCCTCCAGCCGACTTGTCTCCAAGGGTCTGTTGCTGCCTCGGGCACGTTATGGTCGTTCTCCTGTGAGTTTAGATTTTCGAATCCGACGCGAAACTGATAGTTAATTGTAAGGTTCAGGGCCTCCTAATGACGATGGAACACTCAAATTGCGTCGAGATTCAATACATCGGCCTCCAGCGGACTTGTCTCCAAGGGGATATCGCTGCCTCGGTCACCACATGGTCCGTCTCCGGTGATTCTACGTTTTCGAATCCGATGCAAAACTCATAGTTAATTGTAACGTTCAGGGCCTCCTATTGGCGATGGAATACTCAAATTGCGTCGAGATTCAATACATCGGCCTCCAGCGGACTTGTCTCCAAGGGGATATTGCTGTCTCGGGCAGCATATGATCCTTCTCCCTTGAGTCTAGATTTTCGGATCCGACGCGAAACTGATAGTTAATTGTAAGGTTCAGGGCCTCCTAATGACGATGGAACACTCAAATTGCGTCGAGATGCAATACATTGGCCTCCAGCCGACTTGTCTCCAAGGGGATATTGCTGTCTCGAGCACCGTATGAACTTCTCCTGTGAGTAGATTTTTGAATCCGACTCTAAAATAATTGTTAATTGTAACGTTCAGGGCCTCCTAATGACGATGGGACACTCTAATTGCGTCAATAATCAATACATCGGTTTCCAGCCGACTTGTCTCCATGGGTCTATTACTGCCTCGAGCACCGTATGAACTTCTCCTGTGAGTAGATTTTCGCATCCGACGCATAAAAGATAGTTAATTGTATCGTTCAGGGACTCCTAAAGACGATGGAACACTCAAATTGCGTCGAGAATCAATACATCGACCTCCAGTCGACATGTATCCAAGGGGATATTGCAGTCTCGTGCACCATATGATCCTTCTCCTGTTAGTAGATTCTTGAATCCGACGATAAAATGATAGTTAGTTGTAACGTTCAGGGCCTCCTAATGACGATGGAACACTCAAATTGCGTCGATATTCAATACATCGGCCTCCAGCCGACTTGTCTCCAAGGGTCTATTGCTGCCTCGGGCACCTTATGGTCGTTCTCCTGTGAGTCTAGATTTTCGAATCCGACGCAAAAATGATAGTTAATTGTAACGTTCAGGGCCTTCTAATGACGATGGAACACTCAAATTGCGTCGATATTCAATACATCGGCCTCCAGCCGACTTGTCTCCAAGGGTCCGTTGCTGCCCCGGGCACCTTATGGTAGTTCTCCTGTGAGTTTAGATTATCGAATCCGACACAAAAATGATAGTTAATTGTAACGTTTAGGGCCCCCTAATGACGATGGGACACTCAAATTGCGTCGAGATTCAATACATCGTCCTCCAGCCGACTTGTCTCCAAGGGGACATTACTGTCTCGGGCACAATATGATCCTTCTCCTGTGAGTCTAGATTATCGAATCCGACGCAAAAATTATAGTGAATTGTAACGTTCAATGCCTCCTAATGACGATAGAAGACTCAAATTGCGTCGAGATTCAATACATCGTCCTCCAGCCGATTTGTCTCCAAGGGGAAATTGCTGCCTCGGGCACCAAATGGTCCATTTGCTGTGAGTCTAGATTTTCGATTCCGACGAAAAACTGATAGTTAATTGTAACAGTCAGGGCCTCCTAATGACGATGGAACACTCAAATTGCGTCGCGATCCAATACATCGTCCTCCAGCCGACTTGTCTCCAAGGGTCTAATGCTGCCTCGGGCACCTTATGGTCGTTCTCTTGTAAGTCCAGATTTTCGAATCCGACGCAAAAATGATAGTTAATTCTAACGTTCAGGGCCTCCTAATGACGATGAAACTCTCAAATTGCGTCGAGATTCAATACATCGGCCTCCAGCCGACTTGTCTCCAAGGGGATATCGCTGCCTCGGGCACCACATGGTCCGTCTTCGGTGATTCTACGTTTTCGAATCCGACGCAAAACTCATAGTTAATTGTAACAATCAGGGCCTACTAATGACGATGGAACACTCAAATTGCGTCGAGATTCAATACATCGGCCTCCAGCCGACTTGTCTCCAAGGGTCTATTACTGCCTCGGGCACCTTATGGTCGTTCTCCTGTGAGTCTAGATTTTCGAATCCGACGAAAAAATGATAGTTAATTGTAACGTTCAGGGCCTTGTAATGACGATGGAACACTCAAATTGCGTCGACATTCAATACATCAGCCTCCAGTCGACTTGTATCCAAGGGGATATTGCAGTCTCGTGCACCATATGATCCTTCTCCTGTTAGTAGATTCTCGAATCCGACGCTTAAATGATAGTTAACTGTAACGTTCAGGGCCTCTTAATGACGATGGAACACTGAAATTGCGTCGAGTGTCAATACATCTTCCTCCAGCCGACTTGTCTACAAGGGGAAATTGCTGCCTCGGGCTCCATGCGGTCCGTCTCCTGTGAGTCTAGATTTTCAAATCCTACGCGAACCTGATAGTGAATTGTAACGTTCAGGGCCTCCTAATGACGATGGAACACTCAAATTGCGTCGAGATTCAATACATCGGCCTTTCAGCGGACTTGTCTCCAAGAGGACATTGCAGTCTCGTGCACCATATGATCCTTCTCCTGTTAGTAGAATTTCGAATCCGACGCTGAAATGAAAGTCAACTGTAACGTTCAGGGCCTCCTAATGACGATGGAACATTCAAATTGCGTCGAGATTCAATACATCGACCTCCAGTCGACTTGTATCCAAGGGGATATTGCAGTCTCGTGCACCATATGATCCTTCTCCTGTTAGTAGATTTTCGAATCCGGCGCAAAAATGATAGTGAATTGTAACGTTCAGGGCCTCCTAATGCCGATGGAACACTCAAATTGCGTCGAGATTCAATACATCGGCCTCCAGCCGACTTGTCTCCAAGGGTCTATTACTGCCTCGGGCACCTTATGGTCGTTCTCCTGTGAGTCTAGATTTTCGAATCCGACGCAAAAATGATAGTTAATTGTAACGTTCAGGGCCTTGTAATGACGATGGAACACTCAAATTGCGTCGAGATTCAATACATCGGCCTCCAGCCGAATTGTCTCCAAAAGTCTGTTGCTGCCTCGGGCACCTTATGGTCGTTCTCCAGTGAGTCTAGTTTTCGAATCCGACGCAAAAATGATAGTTAATTGTAACGTTCAGGGCCTTCTAATGACGACGGAACTCTCAAATTGCGTCGAGATTCAATACATCGGCCAACAGCCGACTTGTCTCCAAGGGGATATCGCTGCCTCGGGCACCATGTGGTCCGTCTCCGGTGATTCTACGTTTTCGGATCCGACGCAAAACTCATAGTTAATTGTAACGTTCAGGGCCTCCTATTGGCGATGGAACATTCAAATTGCGTCGAGATTCAATACATCGAACTCCAGCCGACTTGTCTCCAAGGGTCTATTGCTGCCTCGGGCACCTTATGGTCGTTCTCCTGTAAGTCTAGATTTTCGAATCCGACGCATAAATGATAGTTAATTGTAACGTTCAGGGACTCCTAATGACGATGGAACACTCAAATTGCGTCGAGAGTCAATACATCGACCTCCAGTCGACTTGTATCCAAGGGGATATTGCAGTCTCGTGCACCATATGATCCTTCTCCTGTTAGTAGATTTTCGAATCCGACGCTAAAATGATGGTTATCTGTAACGTTCAGGGCCTCCTAATGCCGATGGAACACTCAAATTGCGTCGAGATTCAATACATCGGCCTCCAGCCGACTTGTCTCCAAGGGTCTATTGCTGCCTCGGGCACATTATGGTGGTTCTCCTGTGAGTCTAGATTTTCGAATCCGACGCAAAAATGATAGTTAATTGTAACGTTCAGGGCCTTGTAATGACGATGGAACACTCAAATTGCGTCGAGATTCAATACATCGGCCTCCAGCCGACTTGTCTCCAAGGGTCTGTTGCTGCCTCGGGCACGTTATGGTCGTTCTCCTGTGAGTTTAGATTTTCGAATCCGACGCGAAACTGATAGTTAATTGTAAGGTTCAGGGCCTCCTAATGACGATGGAACACTCAAATTGCGTCGAGATTCAATACATCGGCCTCCAGCGGACTTGTCTCCGAGGGGATATTGCTGTCTCCAGCACCATATGATCCTTCCCTTGTGAGTCTAGATTTTCGGATCCGACGCAAAAATGATAGTGAATAGTAACGTTCAGCGCCTCCTGATGACGATAGAACTCTCAAATTGCGTCGAGATTCAATACATCGTCCTCCAGCTGATTTGTCTCCAAGGGTCTGTTGCTGCCTCGGGCACGTTATGGTCGTTCTCCTGTGAGTTTAGATTTTCGAATCCGACGCGAAACTGATAGTTAATTGTAAGGTTCAGGGCCTCCTAATGACGATGGAACACTCAAATTGCGTCGAGATGCAATACATTGGCCTCCAGCGGACTTGTCTCCAAGGGGATATTGCTGTCTCGAGCACCGTATGAACTTCTCCTGTGGGTAGATTTTCGAATCCGACGCTAAAATGATTGTTAATTGTAACGTTCAGGGCCTCCTAATGACGATGGAACACTCAAATTGCGTCAAGAATCAATACATCGGTTTCCAGCCGACTTGTCTCCATGGGTCTATTGGCGCCTCGAGCACCGTATGAACTTCATCTGTGAGTAGATTTTCGAGTCCGACGCATAAATGATAGTTAATTGTAACGTTCGGGGACTCCTAAATACGATGGAACACTCAAATTGCGTCGAGAGTCAATACATCGGCCTCCAGCCGACTTGTCTCCAAGGGTCTGTTGCTGCCTCGGGCACCTTATGGTCTTTCTCCTGTGAGTTTAGATTATCGAATCCGACGCAAAAATGATAGTTAATTGTAACGTTTAGGGCCTCCTAAAGACGATGGGACACTCAAATTGCGTCGAGATTCAATACAACGGCCTCCAGCCGACTTGTCTCCAAGGGTCTATTGCTGCCTCGGGCACCTTATGGTCGTTCTCCTGTGAGTCTGGATTTTCGAATCCGACGCAAAAATGATAGTTAATTGTAACGTTCAGGGCCTTGTAATGACGATGGAACACTCAAATTGCGTCGAGATTCAATACATCAGCCTCCAGTCGACTTGTATCCAAGGGGATATTCAGTCTCGTGCACCATATGATCCTTCTCCTGTTAGTAGATTCTCGAATCCGACGCTAAAATGATAGTTAACTGTAACGTTCATGGCCTCTTAATGTCGATGGAACACTCAAATTGCGTCGAGTGTCAATACATCTTCCTCCAGCCGACTTGTCTACAAGGGGAAATTGCTGCCTCGGGCTCCATGCGGTCCGTCTCCTGTGAGTCTAGATTTTCAAATCCTACGCGAAACTGATAGTGAATTGTAACGTTCAGGGCCTCCTAATGACGATGGAACACTCAAATTGCGTCGAGACTAGATACATCGGCCTCCAGCGGACTTGTCTCCAAGGGGACATTGCAGTCTCGTGCACCATATGATCCTTCTCCTGTTAGTAGAATTTCGAATCCGACGCTGAAATGATAGTTAACTGTAATGTTCAGGGCCTCCTAATGACGATGGAACACTCAAATTGCGTCGAGATTCAATACATCGACCTCCAGTCGACTTGTATCTAAGGGGATATTACAGTCTCGTGCACCATATGATCCTTCTCCTGTTAGTAGATTTTCGAATCCGGCGCAAAAATGATAGTGAATTGTAACGTTCAGGGCCTCCTAATGCCGATGGAACACTCAAATTGCGTCGAGATTCAATACATCGGCCTCCAGCCGACTTGTCTCCAAGGGTCTATTCTGCCTCGGGCACCTTATGGTCGTTCTCCTGTGAGTCTAGATTTTCGAATCCGACGCAAAAATGATGGTTAATTGTAACGTTCAGGGCCTTGTAATGACGATGGAACACTCAAATTGCGTCGAGATTCAATACATCGGCCTCCAGCCGACTTGTCTCCAAATGTCTGTTGCTGCCTCGGGCACCTTATGGTCGCTCTCCAGTGAGTCTCGATTTTCGAATCCGACGCAAAAGTGATAGTTAATTGTAACGTTCAGGGCCTTCTAATGACGATGGAACACTCAAATTGCGTCGAGATTCAATACATCGGCCAACAGCCGACTTGTCTCCAAGGGGATATCGCTGCCTCGGGCACCATGTGGTCCGTCTCCGGTGATTCTACGTTTTCGAATCCGACGCAAAACTCATAGTTAATTGTAACGTTCAGGGCCTCCTATTGGCGATGGAACACTCAAATTGCGTCGAGATTCAATACATCGACCTCCAGCCGACTTGTCTCCAAGGGTCTATTGCTGCCTCGGGCACCTTATGGTCGTTCTCCTGTGAGTCTAGATTTTCGAATCCGACGCATAAATGTTAGTTAATTGTAACGTTCAGGGACTCCTAATGACGATGGAACACTCAAATTGCGTCGAGAGTCAATACATCGACCTCCAGTCGACTTGTATCCAAGGGGATATTGCAGTCTCGTGCACAAAATGATCCTTCTCCTGTTAGTAGATTTTCGAATCCGACGCTAAAATGATAGTTATCTGTAACGTTCAGGGCCTTGTAACGACGATGGAACACTCAAATTGCGTCGAGATTCAATACATCTGCCTCCAGCCGACTTGTCTCCAAGGGTCTGTTGCTGCCTCGGGCACGTTATGGTCGTTCTCCTGTGAGTTTAGATTTTCGAATCCGACGCGAAACTGATAGTTAATTGTAAGGTTCAGGGCCTCCTAATGACGATGGAACACTCAAATTGCGTCGAGATTCAATACATCGGCCTCCAGCGGACTTGTCTCCAAGGGGATATCGCTGCCTCGGTCACCACATGGTCCGTCTCCGGTGATTCTACGTTTTCGAATCCGATGCAAAACTCATAGTTAATTGTAACGTTCAGGGCCTCCTATTGGCGATGGAATACTCAAATTGCGTCGAGATTCAATACATCGGCCTCCAGCGGACTTGTCTCCAAGGGGATATTGCTGTCTCGGGCAGCATATGATCCTTCTCCCTTGACTCTAGATTTTCGGATCCGACGCGAAACTGATAGTTAATTGTAAGGTTCAGGGCCTCCTAATGACGATGGAACACTCAAATTGCGTCGAGATGCAATACATTGGCCTCCAGCCGACTTGTCTCCAAGGGGATATTGCTGTCTCGAGCACCGTATGAACTTCTCCTGTGAGTAGATTTTCGAATCCGACTCTAAAATAATTGTTAATTGTAACGTTCAGGGCCTCCTAATGACGATGGAACACTCAAATTGCGTCAATAATCAATACATCGGTTTCCAGCCGACTTGTCTCCATGGGTCTATTACTGCCTCGAGCACCGTATGAACTTCACCTGTGAGTAGATTTTCGCATCCGACGCATAAAAGATAGTTAATTGTATCGTTCAGGGACTCCTAAAGACGATGGAACACTCAAATTGCGTCGAGAGTCAATACATCGACCTCCAGTCGACTTGTATCCAAGGGGATATTGCAGTCTCGTGCACCATATGATCCTTCTCCTGTTAGTAGATTTTCGAATCCGACGATAAAATGATAGTTAGTTGTAACGTTCAGGGCCTCCTAATGACGATGGAACACTCAAATTGCGACGAGATTCAATACATCGTCCTCCAGCCGACTTGTCTCCAAGGGTCTATTGCTGCCTCGGGCACCAAATGGTCGTTCTCCTGTGAGTCTAGATTTTCGAATCCGACGCATAAATGATAGTTAATTGTAACGTTCAGGGACTCCTAATGACGATGGAACACTCAAATTGCGTCGAGAGTCAATACATCGACCTCCAGTCGACTTGTATCCAAGGGGATATTGCAGTCTCGTGCACCATATGATCCTTCTCCTGTTAGTAGATTTTCGAATCCGACGCTAAAATGATAGTTAACTGTAACGTTCAGGGCCTCCTAATGCCGATGGAACACTCAAATTGAGTCGAGATTCAATACATCGGCCTCCAGCTGATTTGTCTCCAAGGGTCTGTTGCTGCCTCGGGCACCTTATGGTCGTTCTCCTGTGAGTTTAGATTTTCGAATCCGACGCGAAACTGATAGTTAATTGTAAGGTTCAGAGCCTCCTAATGACGATGGAACACTCAAATTGCGTCGAGATTCAATACATCGGCCTCCAGCGGACTTGTCTCCAAGGGGTTATTGCTGTCTCCAGCACCATATGATCCTTCCCTTGTGAGTCTAGATTTTCGGATCCGACGCAAAAATGATAGTGAATAGTAACGTTCAGCGCCTCCTGATGACGATAGAACTCTCAAATTGCGTCGAGATTCAATACATCGTCCTCCAGCTGATTTGTCTCCAAGGGTCTGTTGCTGCCTCGGGCACCTTATGGTCGTTCTCCTGTGAGTTTAGATTTTCGAATCCGACGCGAAACTGATAGTTAATTGTAAGGTTCAGGGCCTCCTAATGACGATGGAACACTCAAATTGCGTCGAGATGCAATACATTGGCCTCCAGCGGACTTGTCTCCAAGGGGATATTGCTGTCTCGAGCACCGTATGAACTTCTCCTGTGGGTAGATTTTCGAATCCGACGCTAAAATGATTGTTAATTGTAACGTTCAGGGCCTCCTAATGACGATGGAACACTCAAATTGCGTCAAGAATCAATACATCGGTTTCCAGCCGACTTGTCTCCATGGGTCTATTGGCGCCTCGAGCACCGTATGAACTTCATCTGTGAGTAGATTTTCGAGTCCGACGCATAAATGATAGTTAATTGTAACGTTCGGGGACTCCTAAAGACGATGGAACACTCAAATTGCGTCGAGAGTCAATACATCGGCCTCCAGCCGACTTGTCTCCAAGGGTCTGTTGCTGCCTCGGGCACCTTATGGTCTTTCTCCTGTGAGTTTAGATTATCGAATCCGACGCAAAAATGATAGTTAATTGTAACGTTTAGGGCCTCCTAAAGACGATGGGACACTCAAATTGCGTCGAGATTCAATACATCGGCCTCCAGACGACTTGTCTCCAAGGGTCTATTGCTGCCTCGGGCACCTTATGGTCGTTCTCCTGTGAGTCTGGATTTTCGAATCCGACGCAAAAATGATAGTTAATTGTAACGTTCAGGGCCTTGTAATGACGATGGAACACTCAAATTGCGTCGAGATTCAATACATCAGCCTCCAGTCGACTTGTATCCAAGGGGATATTCAGTCTCGTGCACCATATGATCCTTCTCCTGTTAGTAGATTCTCGAATCCGACGCTAAAATGATAGTTAACTGTAACGTTCAATGCCTCTTAATGTCGATGGAACACTCAAATTGCGTCGAGTGTCAATACATCTTCCTCCAGCCGACTTGTCTACAAGGGGAAATTGCTGCCTCGGGCTCCATGCGGTCCGTCTCCTGTGAGTCTAGATTTTCAAATCCTACGCGAAACTGATAGTGAATTGTAACGTTCAGGGCCTCCTAATGACGATGGAACACTCAAATTGCGTCGAGACTAGATACATCGGCCTCCAGCGGACTTGTCTCCAAGGGGACATTGCAGTCTCGTGCACCATATGATCCTTCTCCTGTTAGTAGAATTTCGAATCCGACGCTGAAATGATAGTTAACTGTAATGTTCAGGGCCTCCTAATGACGATGGAACACTCAAATTGCGTCGAGATTCAATACATCGACCTCCAGTCGACTTGTATCTAAGGGGATATTGCAGTCTCGTGCACCATATGATCCTTCTCCTGTTAGTAGATTTTCGAATCCGGCGCAAAAATGATAGTGAATTGTAACGTTCAGGGCCTCCTAATGCCGATGGAACACTCAAATTGCGTCGAGATTCAATACATCGGCCTCCAGCCGACTTGTCTCCAAGGGTCTATTCTGCCTCGGGCACCTTATGGTCGTTCTCCTGTGAGTCTAGATTTTCGAATCCGACGCAAAAATGATAGTTAATTGTAACGTTCAGGGCCTTGTAATGACGATGGAACACTCAAATTGCGTCGAGATTCAATACATCGGCCTCCAGCCGACTTGTCTCCAAATGTCTGTTGCTGCCTCGGGCACCTTATGGTCGCTCTCCAGTGAGTCTCGATTTTCGAATCCGACGCAAAAGTGATAGTTAATTGTAACGTTCAGGGCCTTCTAATGACGATGGAACACTCAAATTGCGTCGAGATTCAATACATCGACCTCCAGCCGACTTGTCTCCAAGGGTCTATTGCTGCCTCGGGCACCTTATGGTCGTTCTCCTGTGAGTCTAGATTTTCGAATCCGACGCATAAATGTTAGTTAATTGTAACGTTCAGGGACTCCTAATGACGATGGAACACTCAAATTGCGTCGAGAGTCAATACATCGACCTCCAGTTGACTTGTATCCAGGGGGATATTGCAGTCTCGTGCACAAAATGATCCTTCTCCTGTTAGTAGATTTTCGAATCCGACGCTAAAATGATAGTTATCTGTAACGTTCAGGGCCTTGTAACGACGATGGAACACTCAAATTGCGTCGAGATTCAATACATCTGCCTCCAGCCGACTTGTCTCCAAGGGTCTGTTGCTGCCTCGGGCACGTTATGGTCGTTCTCCTGTGAGTTTAGATTTTCGAATCCGACGCGAAACTCATAGTTAATTGTAAGGTTCAGGGCCTCCTAATGACGATGGAACACTCAAATTGCGTCGAGATTCAATACATCGGCCTCCAGCGGACTTGTCTCCAAGGGGATATCGCTGCCTCAGTCACCACATGGTCCGTCTCCGGTGATTCTACGTTTTCGAATCCGATGCAAAACTCATAGTTAATTGTAACGTTCAGGGCCTCCTATTGGCGATGGAATAAAATTGCGTCGAGATTCAATACATCGGCCTCCAGCGGACTTGTCTCCAAGGGGATATTGCTGTCTCGGGCAGCATATGATCCTTCTCCCTTGAGTCTAGATTTTCGGATCCGACGCGAAACTGATAGTTAATTGTAAGGTTCGGGCCTCCTAATGACGATGGAACACTCAAATTGCGTTCGAGATGCAATACATTGGCCTCCAGCCGACTTGTCTCCAAGGGGATATTGCTGTCTCGAGCACCGTATGAACTTCTCCTGTGAGTAGATTTTCGAATCCGACTCTAAAATAATTGTTAATTGTAACGTTCAGGGCCTCCTAATGACGATGGAACACTCAAATTGCGTCAATAATCAATACATCGGTTTCCAGCCGACTTGTCTCCATGGGTCTATTACTGCCTCGAGCACCGTATGAACTTCTCCTGTGAGTAGATTTTCGCATCCGACGCATAAAAGATAGTTAATTGTATCGTTCAGGGACTCCTAAAGACGATGGAACACTCAAATTGCGTCGAGAGTCAATACATCGACCTCCAGTCGACTTGTATCCAAGGGGATATTGCAGTCTCGTGCACCATATGATCCTTCTCCTGTTAGTAGATTTTCGAATCCGACGATAAAATGATAGTTAGTTGTAACGTTCAGGGCCTCCTAATGACGATGGAACACTCAAATTGCGACGAGATTCAATACATCGTCCTCCAGCCGACTTGTCTCCAAGGGTCTATTGCTGCCTCGGGCACCAAATGGTCGTTCTCCTGTGAGTCTAGATTTTCGAATCCGACGCATAAATGATAGTTAATTGTAACTTTCAGGGACTCCTAATGACGATGGAACACTCAAATTGCGTCGAGAGTCAATACATCGACCTCCAGTCGACTTGTATCCAAGGGGATATTGCAGTCTCGTGCACCATATGATCCTTCTCCTGTTAGTAGATTTTCGAATCCGACGCTAAAATGATAGTTAACTGTAACGTTCAGGGCCTCCTAATGCCGATGGAACACTCAAATTGAGTCGAGATTCAATACATCGGCCTCCAGCCGACTTGTCTCCAAGGGTCTATTGCTGCCTCGGGCACCTTATGGTCGTTCTCCTGTGAGTCTAGATTTTCGAGTCCGACGCAAAAATGATAGTTAATTGTAACGTTCAGGGCCTTGTAATGACGATGGAACACTCAAATTGCGTCGAGAGTCAATACATCGACCTCCAGTCGACTTGTATCCAAGGGGATATTGCAGTCTCGTGCACCATATGATCCTTCTCCTGTTAGTAGATTTTCGAATCCGACGATAAAATGATAGTTAACTGTAACGTTCAGGGCCTCCTAATGCCGATGGAACACTCAAATTGCGTCGAGAGTCAATACATCGGCCTCCAGCCGACTTGTCTCCAAGGGTCTGTTGCTGCCTCGGGCAACTTGTGGTCGTTCTCCTGTGAGTTTAGATTTTCGAATCCGACGCGAAACTGATAGTTAATTGTAAGGTTCAGGGCCTCCTGATGACGATGGAACACTAAAATTGCGTCGAGAGTCAATACATCGGCCTCCAGCGGACTTGTCTCCAAGGGGATATTGCTGTCTCGGGCACCATATGATCCTTCTCCTGTGAGTCTAGATTTTCGAGTCCGACGCAAAAATGATAGTGAATAGTAACGTTCAGCGCCTCCTGATGACGATAGAACTCTCAAATTGCGTCGAGATTCAACACATCGTCCTCCAGCTGATTTGTCTCCAAGGGTCTGTTGCCGCCTCGGGCACCTTATGGTCGTTCTCCTGTGAGTTTAGATTTTCGAATCCGACGCGAAACTGATAGTTAATTGTAAGGTTCAGGGCCTCCTAATGACGATGGAACACTCAAATTGCGTCGAGATTCAATACATCGGCCTCCAGCCGACTTGTCTCCAAGGGGATATTGCTGTCTCGAGCACCGTATGAACTTCTCCTGTGAGTAGATTTCCGAATCCGACGCTAAAATGATTGTTAATTGTAACGTTCAGGGCCTCCTAATGACGATGGAACACTCTAATTGTGTCAAGAATCAATACATCGGTTTCCAGCCGACTTGTCTCCAAGGGTCTATTGCTGCCTCGAGCACCGTATGAACTTCTCCTGTGAGTAGATTTTCAAATCCGACGCATAAATGATAGTTAATTGTAACGTTCAGGGACTCCTAAAGTCGATGGAACACTCAAATTGCGTCGAGAGTCAATACATCGACCTCCAGTCGACTTGTATCCAAGGGGATATTGCAGTCTCGTGCACCATATGATCCTTCTCCTGGTAGTAGATTTTCGAATCCGACGCTAAAATGATAGTTAACTGTAACGTTTAGGGCCTCCTAATGACGATAGGACACTCAAATTGCGTCGAGATTCAATACATCGTCCTCCAGCCGACTTGTCGCCTAGGGGATATTGCTGTCTCGGGCACAATATGATCCTTCTCCTGTGAGTCTAGATTTTCGAATCCGACGCAATAATGATAGTGAATTGTAACGTTCAGCGCCTCCTAATGACGATAGAAGACTCAAATTACGTCGAGATTCAATACATCGTCCTCCAGCCGATTTGTCTCCAAGGGGATATTGCTGCCTCGGGCACCAAATGGTCCGTCTGCTGTGAGTCTAGATTTTCGATTCCGACGAAAAACTGATAGTTAATTTTAACATTCAGGGCCTCCTAATGACGATGGAACACTATGATGTATCATGCAGCGTAACTTGCTGTGACAGTGCGAGAGAGTGACAAAGATATTGTTTATTACTCTGTGGCGGACAGCGCTCACATAATTATTGTTAGGATATAGTTTTTGTTTGTTCTGGTTAAGAGTAATTTTTAGTAGAAGAGAGCCATTCTTGTGATGTAAAAAAATCGACGCCATTGCGTGTTTTTGATTCTCATTGTAAAATATAAGTGCATATGGAAGGAAATCAGTTAATAGAACAATAAAATATTGTTCATTTCAAGAAGGTACGTCTTATTATACACCCAGCGATGTACTGCTATTGTGATTTACTAATAAACACCAGTTGAGAACAGTTCCGACGGGAGCGTTCAGTTCTAGTGAAATAGTTCGATGTTTTCTTCGGAAAAGAAGTCACTTCATGGATCATTCAAATCCACAATAGTAACTGGACATTTCTCAGAACTTAAAGCAATCTGATTGCTATGCAACCGAGCCCCGAAGAATATTTCTCCGTATTTTGGTTACCACTTTCAGCTCAACACGGTATCTGCCGCATCTGGAGCAGATTTCTACAACAGCGGAAGCGTGTAATCGCCATCAGTTTCACACACCGCCCTGTGTACGCTGTATGTATTTACCCACAACAGTGAACATACAGTTACTCACACAAATAGAAAGACAATACTAGGTGGTGTGGCGAAACATTTCAGTATAATGGCCCTGTAGAGCTAACAGTAATTAGCCTAGTAATAAGAGGAGTCGTTATAAATGTCTACCGTTAGACAGGACACGATCCTGATACAACACTCATAGTGAACCTGCAATACAAATATGTTAGTAATTTAGTAAGTAATGTTTCATTGTGTGTATATATGTCTAGTCTTATAGAGTAACTACATTATAGTCCTTTTGTATGTTTCATGCTAACTGAACGTGCGGGAGTATCTTGTGAAGAGAACGAGTGCGCCTTCCCAGCAGCCGAGCAGAAACTTCAAAAAGGCCAGAACATTTGAATTACTAGCTTTCTTGAGCATTTATGCATTGTGGTGACCCCTCATGTAGAAATTTTCTAAGTATAAATAGAGTTGCTATATTACTTTTACTAGAATTCCAGTATTTCAGTAGATATAGTAAGACAACATTTTATGTGTTATCTATGCACTGTTTTTGTGTCACATTATAAAGTGTACATTAACAGCATTAGGACATTAACGTTTTTGCGTGTGTAAAAGTTTAATAGTCACTTTTGTGGGACTTATTTAGAGGAGAAACTGTCAATTGCTCATTTACATGGTGATAACTAGATCTATGTTCAAAGCCAATAAGCAAGCACGCATCACAATGCCACAAAATGAATTAAATAGTGTGAATGCATCGTCAACTATTGCCACAGAATTTAATACCGCCGTAGTTAGCGATATGTCGATTACGGCTGAGCAACCAGCAATAATTAATGCGCTCATGCCGTCGACACAAACGGTTGCTAGTTCCGACATTCATATGTCGAAAGAAGTCCAGAGAAATATGCAGCAACCAACAAACAACATGAATTTCATCTCTGACACAGACGCGTGCGAAAACGAAATGACTGTACCGAAAATTGTGTCGGTACAATCCTCATTAAGCCCAGTGCAATCGCCAATTGCTGAGAATACCGATTTGTTATCCCAGCTGATGTCAAGTTTGACTGTCATAACACAAGGGATTAAAGCATTGGAAACATCGCAATCTAATCTTGCAACGGCACAATCCACGTTTGCAAACGACATGAATCGTAGATTCTAGGCATTGGAGAGTGCGCAATTTAATTTGGCTCAGGAGCAATCTAATAAACTAAAAGAAATAAATGATAAGATTACTGAAAAATTCCAGAGTTTGGAAACAAAGCAGAGTCACTTGATTACCAGTCAGGCACAACTCATAGTTACACAAGAACAACAGTATCAGGAATTAACAAACAAATACAAAGACATCTTATGTCGTCAAGATACACTAAATCATCAAGTGCAAGAAGTTATTCATGTACAGAACACTATTGCGCAAGACGTGAATACAATTAAGCACGATAACGAGCAAGCTGTCATTGAGCTTACTCGGAGGATAGACACTCTCAGTCTCGAAGGCGAGAAACACATAGAGAAACTTTTCAATGAACATAAGATCGCATTTTCTAAGGACATTGAAGATTGGGCGAAAGAGCAAACCGAGACAGTGCGAAATTATGTTGACAAAACCTTGAAAGAAACGGTTTCTAACGTGCAAGTTAATAACGAAGCTGCACAAGAACAACTTAAGGCAGAAGTTAAAGAGATTAAGGAAAATATAGGAGATGAATTTCCTGCTTGGAAAGCAAAGATAGAAAATACATTAAAAGCATGCCAGCAAGGTCTAGTTAATACTAGAGGGGCACATACTACTTGCAGTTTATCAAAAGCAGACATTATTCCTGATGAAACCAGTGAAACCGAATCCATGCAACAATATCCATGTACTGGTGCATATTTACGTAATCAACCAGAAACAAATTATCGAGATTATCATTCACCGCGTAGTAGCCACCAGAATACACCTGTGACTATGAATGAAGAAAAAATGCTTAAATATCGTCATTTCCAGATATTTATTCCCGAAAGGAAGTCGATCAATCCCGTGGTATTTATCAAGCAATTTAAAGGGATATTGCCGCGAATGTGGACTGAGCAACAAAAAATTATGTACGTTGCAGGATTCATACATGGAGATGGATCGATGTGGGCGTCAGAAGCATCCGATTGGTGGCAAGATTATGACCAATTTGAACGCGCTTTCTTGCACAAATACTGGAATAAAGGTGTACAAGAAAGACTACGTAAGGAAGTTTTTGACCCACAACCTTTTTCTTTCAAAAATGGATCTTTAAGAAAGTATTTCGAGAAGTATATAAATAAAAGTAAATACTGGAATGAACCAATCCCGACGCAGGATATCATTCGAATATTAAAGGGCAAACTTCCACTTGAAGTTAAGGAAAAACTTCTACATGTGCCTGAACAACATGTGGAAGATTTTCTAGCCACATTGGATTCAATAGACATTCTGTTCGAAGAGTCTCGTATGCGCTATAACCAACCAAGTTACCAACCTAACAAATACAATAGTAACAACAAACAGTATGGAAACAAACCTTTTGCACACAATTCACCAAACCCACAAGTGAATTATTTCCAGAAAAACGTGAAATTTGGTAACGAAAATTCCGACAAGTGTAATCATGACCAACAATGTGAACAAACATATAAACGGAAATGGAGGAAGAATAATAAGAAGAGGAAAGGATACTATCAAGAAGGGAATTATCAGCAAAAACGCCGATATCAGCAACCAACCCAAGAATATCACAACCAACCACAAACTTCAGGTTGGATACCAAATGATAATGCAAATGAATGGAGAAATCAACCACCAATAATAACCGACGTAACGGAGCAGACATCTACTAATAATGGACAATCGTCAAACTAAACTCGACTGTCAGAAGCCCCGACGGTGCAGTCGAGGTAGATTTCAGGGGCGAAAATTCAAGCGTCAATTTCTTTCGGTACAATGATGGCAAATTATTAATAGAAGAACTTCAGCAGGATATGATGCCTTGTCAAGAGGAACATATCACTGTACCTATTGCGAAAATTCAGGCGGCGATTGAAGGCATTACTGTGCAAGTTACTTTAGATACAGGAGCAGCAGTAAATGTCATTTCTGAGAAGTTATTTCAAAGAATACTTCAGAAAGCAGATCCACCGATTTTTCCTGTTCAATGTTGTAGAATTGTGGGTCCTACTGGTCATAAGTCTTCTCAGGTTAAAGTGCAGACTCAACTCCAGTTAGATATAGGAAATGTAGCTATAAATTGCACGTTCCTTGTAATAAAAAAATTGGTTGAGGACTGTATCCTGGGTATAGATGAATTTAGAGAGAGAAATTGGCATATCGATTTTTCTCTAGGCCGTGCCAGTTTTACAACAATGGATCAGAAACATCAAGTGAATCTTCTCAGGGAATATAGTACCCATGGAAAGTATTGTCATGGACGAAAGCTGCAAATAAAGTGGATACATAGCAAACCTGTAAGGTATTACAAAATTAATTATTTGCAACCAGTTTTAAACCCTAAAGATATGGTATATGAAAAGGTACAAGAACCTGAATATTTGCAACAACACCAAAGAAAGCAATTATATGATCTTCTACAGGAATATCATGAAGTCTTTCAAGAAAGACCTGGTGTAATCAAGGGATACACATGCCATTTAGATGTGATACCACACCAAGTTTTCTGCCGTATTTTTTATCCAGTACCGTGGCACCAACGAAAGGCAGTTGATGCGGAAATCCACCAGATGCTTGAATGGGATCTGATCGAACCTTCGACGAGTCCATACTGTAGTCCGCTTCATGTTGTCTCGAAAAAGGGAGGAAAAGTTCGTCTCGTGCTAGACGCACGGCAGATAAATAAGATTATCATGCCCGTGCGAACTCACCCGGAAAACATCGATGAGCTAATTCAAAGGTTCGAGGGGATGAAATACTTAACAAATATTGATTTGAGAAGTTCATTTTGGCAGGTGGCTCTAGACGAACCATCAAAAAAGTACACCGCATTTGTACATGCAGGTAGAAGCTATCAATTTAAGGTTTTACCTTTTGGGCTAAACGTGAGCTCAGGAGTTTTTATAAATGCTCTAGATCATGCATTAGGACCTGCACTTCGAAGCAATTTAACTTTATTTGTGGACGACATGCTCATAGCTACGAGCACATGGGAGGAGCACGTTGATTTATTGAGAAGAGTGTTAGAACGTTTCAAGGAAGCAGGCATAGCCGCAAATCTGCAAAAGTCCCATTTTGCTCGAGATAAAATCAAATTTTTGGGTCATCTTATAAATGAAAAAGGCATCTTACCGGACTCCGAGAAACTAAAGGCAATCAAAAACTTTGCAGTTCCAACAACAAAAAGACAGTTAAAGGGCTTCCTCGGAGTTGTCTCTTTTTTCAGGCGTTTCATTCACGACCACTCTATTAATGCAGAACCGTTGTACAGCTTGTTGCGCAAAAATACTCCGTGGGTGTGGACGCAACAATGTCGGAATGCATTTGAAGCAATAAAACATGCCTTAGTCAATTCACAAATATTATATCATCCGGATATGAGCCAAGAATTCGGTTTAATGGCAGATGCTTCGGAAATTGGAATAGGTTCATGCCTCTTCCAAGTAAAGATGATAGATAGGAAATCAACTTTCTGTCCAATAGCTTTTGCTAGCCGACTCTTAACTACTTGTGAAAGAACATATACGACTACCGAAAGGGAAGCATTGGCCGTAGTCTGGTCATTTAAGAAATTTTACTATTACTTATATGGAGCGAAGACAACAGTATACTGTGACCACAAAGCGTTAAGTTTTTTGCAAACATGTAAATTATTACATCCAAGATTAGCAAGATGGACGCTCTCACTCCAAGAGTTTCAATTTGAAATTAAATACCTAAGCGGACAGGATAATTTCATTGCTGATGCACTGTCTAGAATGCCAGATGGAGATTTGTCAACTATCAACATCACCGGCAATCCGTCCGAATTTAATGTTCTTATAATGACTGATAGAATATATAGGAAACATTTTCTTGACATGTGTAAGAACATGGAAAAACTACAGAATGAAGATCCTCGTTGGCATTCAATAAAGGAAACTTTAGCAAAGCCTGGAAACGATGATCTGAAGAGACTGTACAAAGTTGAGGACGATGTCTTATTTTTCAAAGGGCATCTTGATTCAGATAATTGGAAGGTGTGTATTCCCGAGAAGAATGAGAATGACTTAATTTTGCACACGCACATCACTTGGGGACATTTTGGAGTATTAAAGTGTGCTCGGAAGATTCAAGCATATTGCTACTTCCCAAATATTCGCAGGAAAGTGCACAGACAATTAAGGAAATGTAAAATTTGTCAGCTAGCCAAACCAGGAAACTTTTGTGTGAAAGATTTCCTACATCCTATTATACCCACTAAACCGCTGTCAATCATTTCGGTCGACGTCTGTGGTCCTCTACCATCATCAAGGGGAGGATGCAAATATATTGTAGCTTTTCTTGATATATTCACTAAGTATGTCAAACTTTATCCATTAAAATCAGCTACTGCTGCATCCATAGCCAAGAAGCTAGTCAAAGATTATATAGTCAAAGTAGGCAAACCGGAAGCTATTCTTTCTGACAATGGGTCAATGTTCACTGGATTTCGTTGGAGGCAAACATTAGCCAGTTGTGGTATAAAACAAATTCTAACATCAGTGTACCACCCTTCGGCGAATCCCGTGGAACGAATTTTTCGTGAATTAAACCAGTTCATGAGAACATATTGCCACAACCAGCAACCAAAATGGATCGATTATCTTCACGATTTTCAGGAAATTGTAAACAATATGCCACATACTACGACAGAATACACCCCATACGAACTGATGTTTGGAAAACAGGAACAGAATGACTGGATTCGACCAATTCCTAAAGTAGCTATTAACAAAATAGACCTACAAAATAAAGTACGACAATCCTTACTCAATATAATGGACAAGGAAAGAAAAAGGAAAATATATTTTGACAATCGACTTGGAAAAATAAAAACATATAAAGTGAAAGACCAAGTTTTAGGAAAAACTCATCCTAAGGCTTCACTTAGACAGAGGAAGAACACAAAATGGCAATTATTGTATCAAGGACTATTTGTGATTACAAAAATACCCCATCCAGGAACTTATGTTTTGAAGGATGTGAAGAATGGAAAGGTGAAAGGAATGTATCCTCATCACTTGTTAAAGCAATTTCATGATGACTGAAGATTCTGAATATTGAAAATACTATTCTTATCAAATAATATTGATTAGAGAATTTTCACTAAACCTATGAATCATACTTAGGATAGTTTCTTTTTTTTGCAATTTAGTAGTTAGTTTTCTTTTCAGGCATACTGTACGAGAGATATGCAGACATTATGTATAGGTTTTCCACTGTAAGGATAAGTTTTCTTTTCAGTATGCAGAGAATTTAGCTATAGTATGAACGATTTCTTTTAAAAAAAATTTATTTAGTAGATAGTAATTTCAATCAGGTTTCACAATGCATAATGACCATGGGTTAGTGACTCAAATGAATCTGGTCTATGGCAAGATATTTTTTCTTATGTCAACCTAACAATCTCAATGTACGTTTGTATTTGCTTTTTTACTCGCTGAGCTGAAGTCATGCTGTTCGGAAGGGGTAACCCGTTCTCAGTTTTAAAAGGACGCCTATTACTTTGTTTCAATCTTTTGTGATGAACATTGTCTTTAGAATTGTACTATTGTTGTAACATACCTGTGTATGTAAATTATGTTATATCAATTGTTGCTCGCGAAGTTACCAACTGAGCGAATGCCTTTCAGTTATAAGCCCATCAACAAGTGTTAAAGTCCATCTGAAAGATGACGAGCATAAGTTGACACGGCAGCTCCAGTTGGATTTGTGTATAGTGCATCCTAGGGTTTTTGATAGAAATGAAGAACACCTTACGACTTCCGAATATTTCGAATTCAGGACAGAGAATTATAAAGAACTTTAGATTAGATTCTATTTCAGCTCAGCATAGATCAAACACCTTTTCCACGGAACTTACACTGACTCTTATTTTCATGTTAACCATATGCGGAAAACCATAATACCCACGAGGAGACGGTGAAATGGGAATAGAATTCAATCAGTTACCCGGAGATGACTGATAGAAGGGAATCGTAGATGGACGTAAACCAACGCGTCGACGGTTCACCTCAAGACACAGAAGATTAACAGTGTTGTGTTTCTTTTGTGAACAGTGTTTAAATTCATTCAACAAAAAAAATCCATATTGTAAATATTTTTTTTTTATTTTCCATTGTAATTCAATTAATTATCCTTGCAAATGAGAAATACGAGGATGGTAAATCTACCCCGTGGTTTTCCTTGGTTTTCCTTTGTGGGGCTTGCCCGAATGGCTAGATTATCCGTTTGAGACATCCCAAGGCGAGTGACAGAAGCTTTGAGTGATGATGAAAAAGGTTTCTGATCACATCTCATGCCATCCTCGACAAACGAATAAAAGCAAGCATGTAAGCTATGCATATATGCTGCATCAGGAATTCAGCACAGCCTTTGTCAGCAGTATATGCACCCCAATCTATAATTTACATTTAGATAGTCATTCACTAATACCAAAATATCATAAGAAATACAGTGGACATTAATACTCTAGTGAACATTAATACAGCGTCATAAACAATCACCGATATAGTGTTGTGTGAACGCTCGTGTTTGTTTTTGCCCAAAAACGTTCGTCCACAAGAGGGGCATATATGATGTATCATGCAGCGTAACTTGCTGTGACAGTGCGCGAGAGAGACAAAGATATTGTTTATTACTCTGTGGCGGACAGCGCTCACATAATTATTCTTAGGATATAGTTTTTGTTTGTTCTGGTTAAGAGTAATTTTTAGTAGAAGAGAGCCATTCTTGTGATGTAAAAAAATCGACGCCATTGCGAGTTTTTGATTCTCATTGTAAAATATAAGTGCATATGGAAGGAAATCAGTTAATTGAACAATAAAATATTGTTCATTTCAAGAAGGTACGTCTTATTATACACCCAGCGATGTACTGCTATTGTGATTTACTAATAAACACCAGTTGAGAACAGTTCCGACGGGAGCGTTCAGTTCTAGTGAAATAGTTCGATGTTTTCTTCGGAAAAGAAGTCACTTCATGGATCATTCAAATCCACAATAGTAACTGGACATTTCTCAGAACTTAAAGCAATCTGATTGCTATGCAACCGAGCCCCGAAGAATATTTCTCCGTATTTTGGTTACCACTTTCAGCTCAACACGGTATCTGCCGCATCTGGAGCAGATTTCTACAACAGCGGAAGCGTGTAATCGCCATCAGTTTCACACACCGCCCTGTGTACGCTGTATGTATTTACCCACAACAGTGAACATACAGTTACTCACACAAATAGAAAGACAATACTAGGTGATGTGGCGAAACATTTCAGTATAATGGCCCTGTAGAGCTAACAGTAATTAGCCTAGTAATAAGAGGAGTCGTTATAACACTCAAATTGCGTCGCGATCCAATACATCGTCCTCCAGGCGACTTGTCTCCAAGGGTCTATTGCTGCCTCGGGCACCTTATGGTCGTCCTCCTGTGAGTCTAGATTTTTGATCCGACGCAAAAATGATAGTTAATTGTAACGTTCAGGGCCTTCTAATGACGATGGAACACTCAAATTGCGTCGAGATTCAATACATCGACCTCCAGCCGACTTGTCTCCAAGGGGATATCGCTGCCTCGGGCACCACATGGTCCGTCTCCGGTGATTCTACGTATTCGAATCCGACGCAAAACTCATAGTTAATTGTAACGTTCAGGGCCTCCTATTGGCAATGGAACACTCAAATTGCGTCGAGATTCAATACATCGACCTCCAGCCGACTTGTCTCCAAGGGTCTATTGCTGCCTCGGGCACCTTATGGTCATTCTCCTGTGAGTTTAGATTATCGAATCCGACGCAAAAATGATAGTTAATTGTAACGTTTAGGGCCTCCTAATGACGATGGAACACTCAAATTGCGTCGAGATTCAATACATCGGCCTCCAGCCGACTTGTCTCCAAGGGTCTGTTGCTGCCTCGGGCACCTTATGGTCGTTCTCCTGTAAGTTTAGATTATCGAATCCGACGCAAAAATGATAGTTAATTGTAACGTTTAGGGCCTCCTAATGCCGATGGATCTCTCAAATTGCGTCGAGAGTCAATACATCGACCTCCAGCCGACTTGTCACCAAGGGTCTAATGCTGCCTCGGGCACCTTATGGTCGTTCTCTTGTAAGTCTAGATTTTCGAATCCGTCGCAAAAATGATAGTTAATTGTAACGTTCAGGGCCTTCTAATGACGATGGAACACTCAAATTGCGTCGAGAGTCAATACATCGACCTCCAGTCGACTTGTATCCAATTGGATATTGCAGTCTCGTGCACCATATGATCCTTCTCCTGTTAGTAGATTTTCGAATCCGACGCTAAAGTGATAGTTAACTGTAACGTTCAGGGCCTCCTAATGCCGATGGAACACTCAAATTGCGTCGAGATTCAATACATCGGCCTCCAGCCGACTTGTCTCCAAGGGTCTATTGCTGCCTCGGGCACCTTATGGTCGTTCTCCTGTGAGTCTAGATTTTCGAATCCGACGCAAAAATGATAGTTAATTGTAACGTTCAGGGCCTTGTAACGACGATGGAACACTCAATTTGCGTCGAGATTCTATACATCGGCCTGCAGCGGACTTGTCTCCAAGGGGATATTGCTGTCTCGGGCACCATATGATCCTTCTCCTGTTAGTCTAGATTTTCGAATCCGACGCAAAAATGATAGTGAATAGTAACGTTCAGCGCCTCTTGATGACGATAGAACTCTCACATTGCGTCGAGATTCAATACATCGGCCTCCAGCGGACTTGTCTCCAAGGGGATACTGCTGTCTCGAGCACCGTATGAACTTCTCCTATGAGTAGATTTTCGAATCCGACGCTAAAATGATTGTTAATTGTAACGTTCAGGGCCTCCTAATGACGATGGAACACTCAAATTGCGGCCAAGAATCAATACATCGGTTTCCAGCCCACTTGTCTCCAAGGGTCTATTGCTGCCTCGAGCACCGTATGAACTTCTCCTGTGAGTAGATTTTCGAATCCGACGCATAAATGATAGTTAATTGTAACATTCAGGGACTCCTAAAGACGATTAAACACTCAAATTGCGTCGAGAGTCAATACATCGACCTCCAGTCGACTTGTATACAAGGGGATATTGCAGTCTCGTGCACCATATGATCCTTCTCCTGTTAGTAGATTTTCGAATCCGACGCTAAAATGATAGTTAACTGTAACGCTCAGGGCCTCCTAATGCCGATGGAACACTCAAATTGCGTCGAGATTCAATACATCGGCCTCCAGCCGACTTGTCTCCAAGGGTCTATTGCTGCCTCAGGCACCTAATGGTCGTTCTCCTGTTCGTCTAGATTTTCGAATCCGACGCAAAAATGATAGTTAATTGTAACGTTTAGGGCCTCCTAATGCCGATGGATCTCTCAAATTGCGTCGAGAGTCAATACATCGACCTCCAGTCGACTTGCATCCAAGGGGATATTGCTGTCTCGGGCACAATATGATCCTTCTCCTGTGAGTCTAGATTTTCGAATCCGACGCGAAACTGATTGTTAATTGTAACGTTCAGGGCTTCCTAATGACGATGGAACACTCAAATTGCGTCGAGATTCAATACATCGGCCTCCAGCGGACTTGTCTCCAAGGGGATATTGCTGTCTCGGGCACCATATGATCCTTCTTTTGTGAGTCTAGATTTTCGAATCCGACGCAAAAATGATAGTGAATAGTAACGTTCAGCGCCTCTTGATGACGATAGAACTCTCAAATTGCGTCGAGATTCAATACATCGTCCTCCAGCAGATTTGTCTCCGAAGGGGATATTGCTGCCTCGGGCACCAAATGGTAAATCTCCTGTGAGTCTAGATTTTCGAATCCGACGCAAAAATGATAGTTAATTGTTACGTTCAGGGCCTTGTAATGACGATGGAACACTCAAATTGCGTCGTGATTCAATACATCGGCCTCCAGCCGACTTGTCTCCAAGGGTATGTTGGTGCCTCGGGCACCTTATGGTCGTTCTCCTGTGAGTTTAGATTTTCGAATCCGACGCGAAACTGATAGTTAATTGTAAGGTTCAGGGCCTCCTAATCACGATGGAACACTCAAATTGCGTCGAGATTCAATACATCGGCCTCCAGCGGACTTGTCTCCAAGGGGATATTGCTGTCTCGGGCACCATATGATCCTTCTTTTGTGAGTCTAGATTTTCGAATCCGACGCAAAAATGATAGTGAATAGTAACGTTCAGCGCCTCCTGATGACGATAGAACTCTCAAATTGCGTCGAGATTCAATACATCGTCCTCCAGCTGATTTGTCTCCAAGGGTCTGTTGCTGCCTCGGGCACCTTATGGTCGTTCTCCTGTGAGTTTAGATTTTAGAATCCGACGCGAAACTGATAGTTAATTGTAAGGTTCAGGGCCTCCTAATGACGATGGAACACTCAAATTGCGTCGAGATTCAATATATCGGCCTCCAGCCGACTTGGCTCCAAGGGGATATTGCTGTCTCGGGCACAATATGATCCTTCTCCTGTGAGTCTAGATTTTCGAATCCGACGCAAAAATGATAGTGAATTGTAACGTTCAGCGCCTCCTAATGACGATAGTAGACTCAAATTGCGTCGAGATTCAATACATCGTCCTCCAGCCGATTTGTCTCCAAGGGGATATTGCTGCCTCGGGCACCAAATGGTCCGTCTGCTGTGAGTCTAGATTTTCGAATCCGACGAAAAACTGATAGTTAATTCTAACATTCAGGGCCTCCTAATGACGATGGAACACTCAAATTGCGTCGCGATCCAATACATCGTCCTCCAGCCGACTTGTCTCCAAGGGTCTAATGCTGCCTCGGGCACCTTATGGTCGTTCTCTTGTAAGTCTAGATTTTCGAATCCGACGCAAAAATGATAGTTAATTGTAACGTTCAGGGCCTCCTAATGACTATGGAACTCTCAAATTGCGTCGAGATTCAATACATCGTCCTCCAGCAGACTTGTCTCCAAGGGTCTATTGCTGCCTCGGGCACCTTATGGTCGTTCTCCTGTGAGTTTAGATTATCGAATCCGACGCAAAAATGATAGTTAATTGTAACGTTTGGGGCCTCCTAATGACGATGGAACACTCAAATTGCGTCGAGATTCAACACATCGGTCTCCAGCCGACTTGTCTCCAAGGGTCTGTTGCTGCCTCGGGCACCTTATGGTCGTTCTCCTGTGAGTTTAGATTATCGAATCCGACGCAAAAATGATAGTTAATTGTAACGTTTAGGGCCTCCTAATGACGATGGGACACTCAAATTGCGTCGAGATTCAATACATCGTCCTCCAGCCGACTTGTCTCACTGGGGATATTACTGCCTCGGGCCTCTTATGTTCGCTCTCATGTGAGTCTAGATTTTCGAATCCGACGCGAAACTGATTGTTAATTGTAACGTTCAGGGCTTCCTAATGACGATGGAACACTCGAATTGCCTCGAGATTCAATACATCGGCATTCAGCCGATTTGTCTCCAAGGGTCTATTGCTGCCTCGGGCACCGTATGGCCGTTCCCCTGTGAGTCAACATTTTAGAATCCGACGCAAAACTGATAGTTAAATGTAATGCTCAGGGCCTCTTAATGACGATGGAACACTGAAATTGCGTCGAGAGTCAATACATCTTCCTCCAGCCGACTTGCCTACAAGGGGATATTTCTGTCTCGGGCACCATATGATCCTTCTCCTGTGAGTCTAGATTTTCGAATCCGACGCATAAATGATAGTGAATAGTAACGTTCAGCGCCTCCTGATGATGATAGAACTCTCAAATTGCGTCGAGATTCAATACATCGTCCTCCAGCTGATTTGTCTCCGAGGGGATATTGCTGCCTCTATCACCAAATGGTCCGTCTCCAGTGAGTCTGGATTTTTGAATCCGACGCAAAAATGATAGTGAATAGTAACGTTCAGCGCCTCCTGATGACGATAGAACTCTCAAATTGCGTCGAGATTCAATACATCGTCCTCCAGCTGATTTGTCTCCAAGGGTCTGTTGCTGCCTCGGGCACCTTATGGTCGTTCTCCTGTGAGTTTAGATTTTCGAATCCGACGCGAAACTGATAGTTAATTGTAAGGTTCAGGGCCTCCTAATGACGATGGAACACTCAAATTGCGTCGAGATTCAATACATCGGCCTCCAGCGGACTTGTCTCCAAGGGGATATTGCTGTCTCGACCACGGTATAACTTCTCCTGTGAGTAGATTTTCGAATCCGACGCTAAAATGATTGTTAATTGTAACGTTCCGGGCCTCCTAATGACGATGGAACACTCAAATTGCGTCAAGAATCAATACATCGGTTTCCAGCCGACTTGTCTCCAAGGTTCTATTGCTGCCTCGAGCACCGTATGAACTTCTCCTGTGAGTAGATTTTCGAATCCGACGCATAAATGATAGTTAATTGTAACGTTCAGGGACTCCTAAAGACGATGGAACACTCAAATTGCGTCGAGAGGCAATACTTCGACCTCCAGTCGACTTGTATCCAAGGGGATATTGCAGTCTCGTGCACCATATGATCCTTCTCCTGTTAATAGATTTTCGAATCCGACGCTAAAATGATAGTTAACTGTAACGTTCAGGGGCTCCTAATGCCGATGGAACACTCAAATTGCGTCGAGATTTAATACATCGGCCTCCAGCCGACTTGTCTCCAAGGGTCTATTGCTGCCTCTGGCACCTTATGGTCGTTCTCCTGTGAGTCTAGATTTTCGAATCCGACGCAAAAATGATAGTTAATTGTAACGTTCAGGGCCTCCTATTTTCGATGGAACACTCAAATTGCGTCGAGAGTCAATACATCGAACTCCAGTCGACTTGTATCCAAGGGGATATTGCAGTCTCGTGCACCATATGATCCTTCTCCTGTTAGTAGATTTTCGAATCCGACGCTAAAATGATAGTTAACTGTAACGTTCAGGGCCTCCTAATGACGATGGAACACTCAAATTGCGTCGAGATTCAATACATCGGCCTCCAGCCGACTTGGCTCCAAGGGGATATTGCTGTCTCGGGCACAATATGATCCCTCTCCTGTGAGTCTAGATTTTCGAATCCGACGCAAAAATGATAGTGAATTGTAATGTTCAGCGCCTCCTAATGACGATAGAAGACTCAAATTGCGTCGAGATTCAATACACCGTCCTCCAGCCGATTTGTCTCCAAGGGGATATTGCTGCCTCGGGCACCAAATGGTCCGTCTGCTGTGAGTCTAGATTTTCGAATCCGACGAAAACTGAAAGTTAATTGTAACATTCAGGGCCTCCTAATGACGATGGAACACTCAAATTGCGTCGCGATCCAATACATCGTCCTCCAGCCGACGTGTCTCCAAGGGTCTAATGCTGCCTCGGGCACCTTATGGTCGTTCTCTTGTAAGTCTAGATTTTCGAATCCGACGCAAAAATGATAGTTAATTGCAACGTTCAGGTCCTCCTAATGACGACGGAACTCTCAAATTGCGTCGAGATTCAACACATCGTCCTCCAGCCGACTTGTCTCCAAGGGTCTATTGCTGCCTCGGGCACCTAATGGTCGTTCTCCTGTGAGTCTAGATTTTCGAATCCGACGCAAAAATGATAGTTAATTGCAACGTTCAGGTCCTCCTAATGACGACGGAACTCTCAAATTGCGTCGAGATTCAACACATCGTCCTCCAGCCGACTTGTCTCCAAGGGACTGTTGCTGCCTCGGCCACCTCATGGTCGTTCTCCTGTGGGTTCAGATTATCGAATCCGACGCAAAAATGATAGTTAATTGTTACGTTCAGGGCCTTGTAATGACGATGGAACACTCAAATTGCGTCGTGAGTCAATACATCTTCCTCCAGCCGACTTGTCTACAAGGGGATATTGCTGCCTCGGGCTCCATGTGTTCCGTCTCCTGTGAGTCTAGATTTTCGAATCCGACGAGAAACTGATAGTTAATTGTAAGGTTCAGGGCCTCCTAATGACGATGGAACACTCAAATTGCGTCGAGATTCAATACATCGGTCTCCAGCGTACTTGTCTCCAAGGGGATGTTTCTGTCTCGGGCACCATATGATCCTTCTCCTGTGAGTCTAGATTTTCGAATCCGACGCAAAAATGATAGTCAATAGTAACGTTCAGCGCCTCCTGATGACGATAGAACTCTCAAATTGCGTCGAGATTCAATACATCGTCCTCCAGCTGATTTGTCTCCAAGGAGATATTGCTGCCTCGGGCACCAAATGGTCCGTCTCCTGTGAGTCTGGATTTTTGAATCCGACGCGAAACTGATAGTTAATTGTAACGTTCAGGGCCTCCAAATGACGATGGAGCACTCAAATTGCGTCGCGATTCAATACATCGTCCTCCAGCGGACTGGTCTCCAAGGGTCAATAGCTGCCACGGGCACCTTGTGATCGTTCTGCTGTGAGTCTAGATTTTCGTACCCGACGCAAAACTGATTGTTAATTGTAACATTCAGGGCCACCTAATGACGATGGAACACTCAAATTGAGTCGAGATTTAGTACATCGACCTCCAGCCGACTTGCCTCCAAGGGTCTATTGCTGCCTCGGGCACCTTATGGTCGTTCTCCTGTGAGTCTAGATTTTTAATTCCGACACAAAAATGATAGTTAATTGTAACGTTTAGGGCCTCCTAATGACGATGGAACACTCAAATTGCGTCGAGATTCAATATATCGGCCTCCAGCCGACTTGTCTCCAAGGGTCTGTTGCTGCCTCGGGCACCTTATGGTCGTTCTCCTGTGAGTTCAGATTATCGAATCCGACGCAAAAATGATAGTTAATTGTTACGTTTAGGGCCTTGTAATGACGATGGAACACTCAAATTGCGTCGAGATTCAATACAGCTGCCTCCAGCCGACTTGTCTGGAAGGGTCTGTTGCTGCCACGGGCACCTTATGGTCGTTCTCCTGTGAGTTTAGATTATCGAATCCGACGCAAAAATGATAGTTAATTGTAACGTTTAGGGCCTCGTAATGACGATGGAACACTCAAATTGCGTCGAGATTCAATACATCGACCTCCAGCCGACTTGTCTCCAAGGGTCTGTTGCTGCCTCGGGCACCTTATGGTTGTTCTCCTGTGAGTTTAGATTATCGTATCCGACGCAAAAATGATAGTTAATTGTAACGTTTAGGGCCTCCTAATGACGATGGGACACCCAAATTGCGTCGAGATTCAATACTTCGTCCTCCAGCTGATTTGTCTCCAAGGGGATATTGCTGCCTCGGGCTCCATGTGGTCCGTCTCCTGTGAGTCTAGATTTTCGAATCCGACGCGAATCTGATAGTTAACTGTAAGGTTCAGGGCCTCCTAATGACGATGGAACACTCAAATTGCGTCGAGATTCAATACATCGGCCTCCAGCGGACTTGTCTCCAAGGGGATATCGCTGTCTCGGGCACCATATGATCCTTCTCCTGTGAGTCTAGATTTTCGAATCCGACGCAAAAATGATAGTGAATAGTAACGTTCAGCGCCTCCTGATGACGATAGAACTCTCAAATTGCGTCGAGATTCAATACATCGTCCTCCATCCGATTTGTCTCCATGGGGATATTGCTGCCTCGGTCACCAAATGGTCCGTCTGCTGTGAGTCTAGATTTTCGAATCCGACGAAAAACTGATAGTTAATTGTAACATTCAGGGCCTCCTAATGACGATGGAACACTCAAATTGCGTCGCGATCCAATACATCGTCCTCCAGCCGACTTGTCTCCAAGGGTCTACTGCTGCGTCGGGCACCTTATGGTCGTTCTCTTGTAAGTCTAGATTTTCGAATCCGACGCAAGGATGATAGTTAATTATAACGTTCAGGGCCTCCTAATGACGATGGAAATCTCAAATTGCGTCGAGATTCAATACATCGTCCTCCAGCCGATTTGTCTCCAAGAGTCTATTGCTGCCTCGGGCACCTTATGGTAGTTCTCCTGTGAGTCTATATCTTCGAATCCGACGCAAAAATGATAGTTAATTGTAACGTTCAGGGCCTTCTAATGACGATGGAACACTCAAATTGCGTCGAGATTCAATACATCGGCCTCCAGCCGACTTGTCTCCAAGGGGATATCGCTGCCTCCGTCACCTTATGGTCGTATTCCTGTGAGTTTAGATTATCGAATCCGACGCAAGAATGATAGTTAATTGAAACGTTTAGGGCCTCCTAATGACGATGGGACACTCAAATTGCGTCGAGATTCAATACATCGTCCTCCAGCCGACTTGTCTCCATGAGGATATTACTGCCTCCGGCCTCTTATGTTCGCTCTCATGTGAGTCTAGATTTTCGAATCCGACGCGAAACTGATTGTTAATTGTAACGTTCAGGGCTTCCTAATGACGATGGAACACTCAAATTGCCTCGAGATTCAATACATCGGCATTCAGCCGATTTGACTCCAAGGGTCTATTGCTGCCTCGGGCACCGTATGGTCGTTCCCCTGTGAGTCAACATTTTAGAATCCGACGCAAAACTGATAGTTAAATGTAATGCTCAGGGCCTCTTAATGACGATGGAACACTCAAATTGCGTCGAGAGTCAATACATCTTCCTCCAGCCGACTTGTCTACAAGGGGATATTGCTGCCTCGGGCTCCATGTGGTCCGTCTCCTGTGAGTCTAGATTTTCGAATCCGACGCAAAAATGATTGTGAATAGTAACGTTCAGCGCCTCCTGATGACGATAGAACTCTCAAATTGCGTCGAGATTCAATACATCGTCCTCCAGCGGATTAGTCTCCAAGGGGATATTGCTGCCTCGGGCACCAAATGGTCCGTATCCTGTGAGTCTGGATTTTTGAATCCGACGCGAAACTGATAGTTAATTGTAAGGTTCAGGGCCTCCTAATGACGATGGAACACTCAAATTGCGTCGAGATTCAATACATCGGCCTCCAGCGGACTTGTCTCCAAGGGGATATTGCTGTCTCGAGCACCGTATGAACTTCTCCTGTGAGTAGATTTTCGAATCCGACGCTAAAATGATAGTTAATTGTAACGTTCAGGGCCTCCAAATGACGATGGAGCATTAAAATTGCGCCGCGATTCAATACATCGTCCTACAGCGGACTGGTCTCCATGGGGATATTACTGCCTCCGGCCTCTTATGTTCGCTCTCATGTGAGTCTAGATTTTCGAATCCGACGCGAAACTGATTGTTAATTGTAACGTTCAGGGCTTACTAATGACGATGGAACACTCAAATTGCCTCGAGATTCAATACATCGGCATTCAGCCGATTTGTCTCCAAGGGTCTATTGCTGCCTCGGGCACCGTATGGTCGTTCCCCTGTGAGTCAACATTTTAGAATCCGACGCAAAACTGATAGTTAAATGTAATGCTTGGGGCCTCTTAATGACGATGGAACACTCAAATTGCGTCGAGATTCAATACATCGGCCTCCAGCGGACTTGTCTCCAAGGGGATATTGCTGTCTCGGGCACCATATGATTCTTCTCCTGTGAGTCTAGATTTTCGAATCCGACGCAAAAATGATAGTGAATAGTAACGTTCAGCGCCTCCTGATGACGATAGAACTCTCAAACTGCGTCGAGATTCAATACATCGTCCTCCAGCTGATTTGTCTCCAAGGGGATATTGCTGCCTCGGGCACCAAATGGTCCGTCTCCTGTGAGTCTGGATTTCTGAATCCGACGCGAAACTGATAGTTAATTGTAACGTTCAGGGCCTTTAAATGACGATGGAGCACTCAAATTGCGCCGCGATTCAATACATCGTCCTACAGCGGACTGGTCTCCAAGGGGATATTGCTGCATCGGGCACCTTATGTTCGTTCTCCTGTGAGTTTAGATTTTCGAATCCGACGAAAAACTGATAGCTAATTGTAACATTCAGGGCCTCCTAGTGACGATGGAACACTCATTTTGCGTCGCGATCCAATACATCGTCCTCAAACCGACTTGTCTCCAAGGGTCACTAGCTGCCTCGGGCACCTTGTGATCGTTCTGCTGTGAGTCTAGATTTTCGAACCCGACGCAAAACTGATTGTTAATTGTAACGTTCTGGGCCACCTAATGACGATGGAACACTCAAATTGAGTCGAGATTCAATACATCGACCTCCAGCCGACTTGTCTCCAAGGGGATATTGCTGCCTCGGGTTCCATGTGGTCCGTCTCCTGTGAGTCTAGATTTTCGAATCCGACGCGAAACTGATAGTTAATTGTAACGTTCAGGGCCTCCTAATGACGATGGAACACTCAAATTGTGTCGAGATTCAATACATCGGCCTCCAGCCGACTTGTCTCCAAGGGGATATTGCTGTCTCGGGCACAATATGATCCTTCTCCTGTGAGTCTAGATTTTCGAATCCGACGTAAAAATGATAGTGAGTTGTAACGTTCAGCGCCTCCTAATGACGATAGAAGACTCAAATTGCGTCGAGATTCAATACATCGTCCTCCAGCCGATTTGTCTCCAAGGGGATATTGCTGCCTCGGGCACAAAATGGTCCGTCTGCTGTGAGTCTAGATTTTCGAATCCGACGAAAAACTGATAGTTAATTGTAACATTCAGGGCCTCCTAATGACGATGGAACACTCAAATTGCGTCGCGATCCAATACATCGTCCTTTAGCCGACTTGTCTCCAAGGGTCTATTGCTGCCTCAGGCACCTTATGGTCGTTCTCTTGTAAGTCTGGATTTTCGTACCCGACGCAAAAATGATAGTTAATTGTAACGTTCAGGGCCTCCTAATGACGATCGAACTCTCAAATTGCGTCGAGATTCAATACATCGTCCTCCAGCCGACTTGTCTCCAAGGGTCTATTGCTGCCTCGGGCACCTTATGGTCGTTCTCCTGTGAGTCTAGATTTTCGAATCCGACGCTAAAATGATAGTTAATTGTAACGTTCAGGGCCTTCTAATGACGATGGAACACTCAAATTGCGTCGAGATTCAATACATCGGCCTCCAGCCGACTTGTCTCCAAGGGGATATCGCTGCCTCGGGCACCACATGGTCCGTCTCCGGTGATTCTACGTTTTCGAATCCGACGCAAAACTCATAGTTAATTGTAACGTTCAGGGCCTCCTATTGGCGATGGAACACTCAAATTGCGTCGAGATTCAATACATCGACCTCCAGCCGACTTGTCTCCAAGGGTCTATTGCTGCCTCGGGCACCTTATGATCGTTCTCCTGTGAGTCTAGATTTTCGAATCCGACGAAAAAATGATAGTTAATTGTAACGTTCAGGGCCTTGTAATGACGATGGAACACTCAAATTGCGTCGAGATACAATACATCGGCCTCCAGCCGACTTGTCTCCAAGGGTCTGTTGCTGCCTTGGGCACCTTATGGTCGTTCTCCTGTGAGTTTAGATTATCGGATCCGACGCAAAAATGATAGTTAATTGTAACGTTTAGGTCCTCCTAATGACGATGGAACACTCAAATTGCGTCGAGATTCAATACATCGGCCTCGAGCCGACTTGTCTCCAAGGGTCTGTTGCTGCCTCGGGCACCTTATGGTCGTTCTCCTGTGAGTTTAGATTATCGAATCCGACGCAAAAATGATAGTTAATTGTAACGTTTAGGCCTCCTAATGACGATGGGACACTCAAATTGCGTCGAGATTCAATACATCGTCCTCCAGCCGACATGTCTCCATGGGGATATTACTGCCTCCGGCCTCTTATGTTCGCTCTCATGTGAGTCTAGATTTTCGAATCCGACGCGAAACTGATTGTTAATTGTAACGTTCAGGGCTTCCTAATGACGATGGAACACTCAAAGTGCCTCGAGATTCAATACATCGGCATTCAGCCGATTTGTCTCCAAGGGTCTATTGCTGCCTCGGGCACCGTATGGTCGTTCCCCTGTGAGTCAACATTTTAGAATCCGACGCAAAACTGATAGTTAAATGTAATGCTCAGTGCCTCTTAATGACGATGGAACACTCAAATTGCAACGAGAGTCAATACATCTTCCTCCAGCCGACTTGTCTACAAGGGGATATTGCTGCCTCGGGCTCCATGTAGTCCGTCTCCTGTGAGTCTAGACTTTCGAATCCGACGCGAAACCGATAGTTAATTGTAAGGTTCAGGGCCTCCTAATGACGATGGAACACTCAAATTGCGTCGAGATTCAATACATCGGCCTCCAGCGGACTTGTCTCCAAGGGGATATTGCTGTCTCGGGCACCATATGATTCTTCTCCTGTGAGTCTAGATTTTCGAATCCGACGCAAAAATGATAGTGAATAGTAACGTTCAGCGCCTCCTGATGACGATAGAACTCTCAAATTGCGTCGAGATTCAATACATCGTCCTCCAGCTGATTTGTCTCCAAGGGGATATTGCTGCCTCGGGCACAAAATGGTCCGTCTGCTGTGAGTCTAGATTTTCGAATCCGACGAAAAACTGATAGTTAATTGTAACATTCAGGGCCTCCTAATGACGATGGAACACTCAAATTGCGTCGCGATCCAATACATCGCCCTTTAGCCGACTTGTCTCCAAGGGTCTATTGCTACCTCAGGCACCTTATGGTCGTTCTCTTGTAAGTCTGGATTTTCGTACCCGACGCAAAAATGATAGTTAATTGTAACGTTCAGGGCCTCCTAATGACGAGGGAACTCTCAAATTGCGTCGAGATTCAATACATCGTCCTCCAGCCGACTTGTCTCCAAGGGTCTATTCCTGCCTCGGGCACCTTATGGTCGTTCTCCTGTGAGTCTAGATTTTCGAATCCGACGCAAAAATGATAGTTAATTGTAACGTTTAGGGCCTCCTAATGACGATGGAACACTCAAATTGCGTCGAGATTCAATACATCGGCCTCCAGCCGACTTGTCTCCAAGGGTCTGTTGCTGCCTCGGGCACCGTATGGTCGTTCCCCTGTGAGTCAACATTTTAGAATCAGGCGCAAACCTGATAGTTAAATGTAATGCTCAGTGCCTCTTAATGACGATGGAACACTCAAATTGCGTCGAGAGTCAATACATCTTCCTCCAGCCGACTTGTCTACAAGGGGATATTGCTGCCTCAGGCACCATGTGGTCCGTCTCCTGTGAGTCTAGATTTTCGAATCCGACGCGAAACTGATAGTTAATTGTAAGGTTCAGGGCCTCCTAATGACGATGGAACACTCAAATTGCGTCGAGATTCAATACATCGGCCTCCAGCGGACTTGTCTCCAAGGGTCTATTGCTGCCTCGGGCACCTTATGGTCGTTCTCCTGTGAGTCTAGATTTTCGAATCCGACGCAAAAATGATAGTTAATTGTAACGTTCAGGGCCTTCTAATGACGATGGAACACCCAAATTGCGTCGAGATTCAACACATCGTCCTCCAGCCGATTTGTCTCCAAGGGGATATTGCTGCCTCGGGCACAAAATGGTCCGTCTGCTGTGAGTCTAGATTTTCGAATCCGACGAAAAACTGATAGTTAATTGTAACATTCAGGGCCTCCTAATGACGATGGAACACTCAAATTGCGTCGCGATCCAATACATCGTCCTTTAGCCGACTTGTCTCCAAGGGTCTATTGCTGCCTCAGGCACCTTATGGTCGTTCTCTTGTAAGTCTGGATTTTCGTACCCGACGCAAAAATGATAGTTAATTGTAACGTTCAGGGCCTCCTAATGACGATGGAACTCTCAAATTGCGTCGAGATTCAATACATCGTCCTCCAGCCGACTTGTCTCCAAGGGTCTATTGCTGCCTCGGGCACCTTATGGTCGTTCTCCTGTGAGTCTAGATTTTCGAATCCGACGCAAAAATGATAGTTAATTGTAACGTTTAGGGCCTCCTAATGACGATGGGACACTCAAATTGCGTCGAGATTCAATACATCGTCCTCCAGCCGACATGTCTCCATGGGGATATTACTGCCTCCGGCCTCTTATGTTCGCTCTCATGTGAGTCTAGATTTTCGAATCCGACGCGAAACTGATTGTTAATTGTAACGTTCAGGACTTCCTAATGACGATGGAACACTCAAAGTGCCTCGAGATTCAATACATCGGCATTCAGCCGATTTGTCTCCAAGGGTCTATTGCTGCCTCGGGCACCGTATGGTCGTTCCCCTGTGAGTCAACATTTTAGAATCCGAGGCGAAACTGATAGTTAATTGTAAGGTTCAGGGCCTCCAAATGACGATGGAGCACTCAAATTGCGTCGAGATTCAATACATCGTCCTCCAACAGACTTGTCTCCAAGGGTCAATAGCTGCCACGGGCACCTTGTGATCGTTCTGCTGTGAGTCTAGATTTTCGAACCCGACGCAAAACTGATTGTTAATTGTAACGTTCAGGGCCACCTAATGACGATGGAACACTCAAATTGAGTCGAGATTCAATACATCGACCTCCAGCTGACTTGTCTCCAAGGGGATATTGCTGCCTCGGGCTCCATGTGGTACGTCTCCTGTGAGTCTAGATTTTCGAATCCGACGCGAAACTGATAGTTAATTGTAACGTTCAGGGCCTCCTAATGACGATGCAACACTCAAATTGCGTCGGGATTCAATACATCGGCCTCCAGTCGACTTGTCTCCAAGGGGATATTGCTGTCTCTGGCACAATATGATCCTTCTCCTGTGACTCTAGATTTTCGAATCCGACGCAAAAATGATAGTGAATTGTAACGTTCAGCGCCTCCTATTGGCGATGGAACACTCAAATTGCGTCGAGATTCAATACATCGTCCTCGAGCCGACTTGTCTCCAAATGTCTATTGCTGCCTCGGGCACCTTATGGTCGTTCTCCTGTGAGTCTAGATTTTCGAAGCCGACGCAAAATTGATAGTTAATTGTAACGTTCAGGGCCTTCTAATGTCGATGGAACACTCAAATTGCGTCGAGATTCAATACATCGGCCTCCAGCCGACTTGTCTCCAAGAAGATATCGCTGCCTCGGGCACCACATGGTCCGTCTCCGGTGATTCTACGTTTTCGAATCCGACGCAAAACTCATAGTTAATTGTAACGTTCAGGGCCTCCTATTGGCGATGGAACACTCAAATTGCGTCGAGATTCAATACATCGACCTCCAACCGAATTGTCTCCAAAGGTCTATTGCTGCCTCGGGCACCTTATGGTCGTTCTCCCGTGAGTCTAGATTTTCGAATCCGACGCAAAAATGATAGTTAATTGTAACGTTCAGGGCCTTGTAATGACGATGGAACACTCAAATTGCGTTGAGATTCAATACATTGGCCTCCAGCCGACTTGTCTCCAAGGGTCTGTTGCTGCGTCGGGCACCTTATGGTCGTTCTCCTGTGAGTTTAGGATATCGAATCCGACGCAAAAATGATAGTTAATTGTTACGTTTGGGCCTCCTAATGACGATGGAACACTCAAATTGCGTCGAGATTGAATACATCGGCCTCCAGCCGACTTGCCTCCAAGGGTCTATTGCTGCCTCGGGCACCAAATGGTCGTTCTCCCGTGAGTCTAGATTTTCGAATCCGACGCGAAACTGATAGTTAATTGTAACGTTCAGCGCCTCCTAATGACGATAGAAGACTCAAATTGCGTCGAGATTCAATGCATCGTCCTCCAGCCGATTTGTCTCCAAGGGGATATTGCTGCCTCGGGCACCAAATGTTCCGCCTCCTGTGAGTGTGGATTTTTGAATCCGACGCGAAACTGATAGTTAATTGTAAGGTTCAGGGCCTCCAAATGACGATGGAGCACTCAAATTGCGTCGAGATTCAGTACATCGTCCTCCAACCGACTTGTCTCCAAGGGTCAATAGCTGCCACGGGCACGTTGTGATCGTTCTGCTGTGAGTCTAGATTTTCGAACCCGACGCAAAACTGATTGTTAATTGTAACGTTCAAGGCCACCTAATGACGATGGAACACTCAAATTGAGTCGAGATTCAATACATCGACCTCCAGCTGACTTGTCTCCAAGGGGATATTGCTGCCTCGGGCTCCATGTGGTCCGTCTCCTGTGAGTCTAGATTTTCGAATCCGACGTGAAACTGATAGTTAATTGTAACGTTCATTGCCTCCTAATGACGATGGAACACTCAAATTGCGTCGAGATTCAATACATCGGCCTCCAGTCGACTTGTCTTTAAGGGGTTATTGCTGTCTCGGGCACAATATGATCCTTCTCCTGTGAGTCTAGATTTTCGAATCCAACGCAAAATTGATAGTGAATTGTAACGTTCAGCGCCTCCTATTGGCGATGGAACACTCAAATTGCGTTGAGATTCAATACATCGTCCTCCAGCCGACGTGTCTCCAAGGGTCTATTGCTGCCTCGGGCACCTTATGGTCGTTCTCCTGTGAGTCTAGATTTTCGAATCCGACGCAAAAATGATAGTTAATTGTAACGTTCAGGGCCTTCTAATGACGATGGAATACTCCAATTGCGTCGAGATTCAATACATCGGCCTCCAGCCGGCTTGTCTCCAAGGGGATATCGCTGCCTCGGGCACCACATGGTCCGTCTCCCGTGATTCTACGTTTTCGAATCCGACGCAAAACTCATAGTTAATTGTAACGTTCAGGGCCTCCTATTTGCGATGTAACACTCAAATTGCGTCGAGATTCAATACATCGACCTACAGCCGACTTGTCTCCAAAGGTCTATTGCTGCCTCGGGCACCTTATGGTCGTTCTCCTGTGAGTCTAGATTTTTGAATCCGACGCTAAAATGATTGTTAAATGTAACGTTCAGGGCCTCCTAATGACGATGGAACACTCAAATTGCGTCAAGAATCAATACATCGGTTTCCAGCCGACTTGTCTCCAAGGGTCTATTGCTGCCTCGGGCACATTATGGTCGTTCTCCTGTGAGTCTAGATTTTCGAATCCGACGCATAAATGATAGTTAATTGTAACGTTCAGGGACTCCTAAAGACGATGGAACACTCAAATTGCGCCGAGAGTCAATACATCGACCTCCAGTCAACTTGTATCCAAAGGGATATTGCAGTCTCATATGATCCTTCTCCTGTTAGTAGATTTTCGAATCCGACGCTAAAATGATAGTTAACTGTAACGTTCAGGGCCTCCTAATGCCGATGGAACACTCAAATTGCGTCGAGATTCAATACATCGTCCTCCAGCCGACTTGTCTATAAGGGTCTATTGCTGCCTCGGGCACCATATGGGCGTTCGCCTGTGAGTCTAGATTTTCGAATCCGACGCAAAAATGATAGTTAATTGTAACGTTCAGGGCCTCCTATTGGCGATGGAACACTCAAATTGCGTCGAGATTCAACACATCGGCCTCCAGCCGACTTGTCTCCTATGGTCTGTTGCTGCCCTGGGCACCTTATGGTCGTTCTCCTGTGAGTCTAGATTTTCGAACCCGACGATAAAATGATAGTTAATAGTAACGTTCAGGGCCTCCTAATTACAATGGAACACTCAAATTGCGACGAGATTCAATACATCGTCCTCCAGCCGACTTGTCTCCAAGGGTCTATTGCTGCCTCGGGCACCAAATGGTCGTTCTCCCGTGAGTCTAGATTTTCGAATCCGACGCAAAAATGATAGTGAATTGTAACGTTCAGCGCCTCCTAATGACGATAGAAGACTCAAATTGCGTCGAGATTCAATACATCGTCCTCCAGCCGATTTGTCTCCAAGGGGATATTGCTGCCTCGGACACCAAATGGTCCGTCTGCTGTGAGTCTAGATTTTCGAATCCGACGAAAAACTGATAGTTAATTGTAACATTCAGGGCCTCCTAATGACGATGGAACACTCAAATTGCGTCGCGATCCAATACATCGTCCTCCAGCCGACTTGTCTCCAAGGGTCCATTGCTGCCTCGGGCACCTTATGGTCGTTCTCATATAAGTCTAGATTTTCGAATCCGACGCAAAAATGATAGTGAATTGTAACGTTCAGCGCCTCCTAATGACGATAGAAGACTCAAATTGCGTCGAGATTCAATACATCGTCCTCCAGCCGATTTGTCTCCAAGGGGAATTGCTGCCTCGGGCACCAAATGGTCCGTCTGCTGTGAGTCTAGATTTTCGAATCCGACGAAAAACTGATAGTTAATTGTAACATTCAGGGCCTCCTAATGACGATGGAACACTCAAATTGCGTCGCGATCCAATACATCGTCCTCCAGCCGACTTGTCTCCAAGGGTCTATTGCTGCCTCGGGCACCTTATGGTCGTTCTCATATAAGTCTAGATTTTCGAATCCGACGCAAAAATGATAGTTAATTGTAACGTTCAGGGCCTCCTATTGGCGATGGAACACTCAAATTGCGTCGAGATTCATACATCGGCCTCCAGCCGACTTGTCTCCTACGGTCGGTTGCTGCCTCGGGCACCTTATGGTCGTTCTCCTGTGAGTCTAGATTTTCGAATCCGACGCAAATATGATAGTTAATTGTAACGTTCAGGGCCTCCTAATGACGATGGAACTCTCAAATTGCGTCGAGATTCAATACATCGTCCTCCAGCCGACTTGTCTCCAAGGGTCTATTGCTGCCTCGGGCACCTTATGGTCGTTCCCCTGTGAGTCTAGATTTTCGAATCCGACGAAAAATGATAGTTAATTGTAACGTTCAGGGTCTTCTAATGACGATGGAACACTCAAATTGCGTCGAGATTCAATACATCGGCCTCCAGCCGACTTGTCTCCATGGGGATATTACTGCCTCCGGTCTCTTATGTTCGCTTTCATGTGAGACTAGATTTTCGAATCCGACGCGAACCTGATTGTTATTTGTAACGTTCAGGGCTTCCTAATGACGATGGAACACTCAAATTGCCTCGAGATTCAATACATCGGCATTCAGCCGATTTGTCTCCAAGGGTCTATTGCTGCTTCGGGCACCGTATGGTCGTTCCCCTGTGAGTCAACATTTTAGAATCCGACGCAAAACTGATAGTTAAATGTAATGCTCAGGGCATCTTAATGACGATGGAACACTCAAATTGCGTCGAGAGTCAATACATCTTCCTATAGCCGACTTGTCTACAAGGGGATATTGCTGCCTCGGGCTCCATGTGGTCCGTCTCCTGTGAGTCCAGATTTTCGAATCCGACGCGAAACTGATAGTTAATTGTAAGGTTCAGGGCCTCCTATTGGCGATGGAACACTAAAATTGCGTCGAGATTCAACACATCGGCCTCCAGCCGACTTGTCTCCTATGGTCTGTTGCTGCCCTGGGCACCTTATTGTCGTTCTCCTGTGAGTCTAGATTTTCGAACTCGACGATAAAATGATAGTTAATTGTAACGTTCAGGGCCTCCTAATTACAATGGAACACTCTAATTGCGACGAGATTCAATACATCGTCCTCCAGCCGACTTGTCTCCAAGGGTCTATTGCTGCCTCGGGCACCAAATGGTCGTTCTCCCGTGAGTCTAGATTTTCGAATCCGACGCGAAACTGATAGTTAATTGTAACGTTCAGGGCCACCCAATGACGATGGAACACTCAAATTGCGTCGAGATTCAATACATCGGCCTCCAGCCGACTTGTCTCCAAGGGGATATTGCTGTCTCGGGCACAATATGATCCTTCTCCTGTGCGTCTAGATTTTCGAATCCGACGCAAAAATGATAGTGAATTGTAACGTTCAGCGCCTCCTAATGACGATAGAAGACTCAAATTGCGTCGAGATTCAATACATCGTCCTCCAGCCGATTTGTCTCCAAGGGGATATTGCTGCCTCGGGCACCAAATAGTCCGTCTGCTGTGAGTCTAGATTTTCGAATCCGACGAAAAACTGATAGTTAATTGTAACATTCAGGGCCTCCTAATGACGTTGGAACACTCAAATTGCGTCGCGATCCAATACAACGTCCTCCGGCCGACTTGTCCCAAAGGGTCTATTGCTGTCTCGGGCACCTTATGGTCGTTCTCATATAAGTCTAGATTTTAAATCCGACGCAAAAATGATAGTGATTTTAACGTTCAGGGCCTTCTAATGACGATGGAACTCTCAAATTGCGTCGAGATTCAATACATCGTCCTCCAGCCGACTTGTCTCCAAGGGTCTATTGCTGCCTCGGGCACCTTATGGTCGTTCTCCTGTGAGTCTAGATTTTCGAATCCGACGAAAAAATTATAGTTAATTGTAACGTTCAGGGCCTTCTAATGACGATGGAGCACTCAAATTGGGTCGAGATTCAATACATCGGCCTCGAGCCGACTTGTCTCCAAGGGTCTATTGCTGCCTCGGGCACCTTATGGTCGTTCTCCTGTGAGTCTAGATTTTCGAATCCGACGCATAAATGATAGTTAATTGTAACGTTCGGGCACTCCTAAAGACGATGGAACACCAAAATTGCGTCGAGAGGCAATACATCAACCTCCAGTCGACTTGTATCCAAGGGGGTATTGCAGTCTCGTGCACCATATGATCCTTCTCCTGTTAGTAGATTTTCGAATCCGACGCTAAAATGATAGTTAATTGTAACGTTCAGGGCCTCCTAATGCCGATGGAACACTCAAATTGCGTCGAGATTCAATACATCGGCCTCCAGCCGACTTGTCTCCAAGGGTCTATTGCTGCCTCGGGCACCTTATGGTCGTTCTCCTGTGAGTCTAGATTTTCGAATCCGACGCAAAAATGACAGTTAATTGTAACGTTCAGGGCCTCGTATTGGCGATGGAACTTTAAAATTGCGTCGAGATTCAATACATCGTCCTCCAGCCGACTTGTCTCCAAGGGTCTATTGCTGCCTCGGGCACCTTATGGTCGTTCTCCTGTGAGTCTAGATTTTCGAATCCGACGAAAAAATTATAGTTAATTGTAACGTTCAGGGCCTTCTAATGACGATGGAACACTCAAATTGGGTCGAGATTCAATACATCGGCCTCGAGCCGACTTGTCTCCAAGGGTCTATTGCTGCCTCGGGCACCTTATGGTCGTTCTCCTGTGAGTCTAGATTTTCGAATCCGACGCATAAATGATAGTTAATTGTAACGTTCGGGCACTCCTAAAGACGATGGAACACCAAAATTGCGTCGAGAGTCAATACATCGACCTCCAGTCAACTTGTATCCAAGGGGATATTGCAGTCTCGTGCACCATATGATCCTTCTCCTGTTAGTAGATTTTTGAATCCGACGCAAAAATGATAGTTAATTGTAACGTTCAGGGCCTCCTAATGCCGATGGAACACTCAAATTGCGTCGAGATTCAATACATCGGCCTCCAGCCGACTTGTCTGCAAGGGTCTATTGCTGCCTCGGGCACCTTATGGTCGTTCTCTTATAAGTGTAGATTTTCGAATCCGACGCAAAAATGATAGTTAATTGTAACGTTTAGGGCCTCCTAATGACGATGGAACTCTCAAAGTGCGTCGAGATTCAATACATCGTCCTCCAGCCGACTTGTCTCCATGGGTCTATTGCTGCCTCGGGCACCTTATGGTCGTTCTCCTGTGAGTCTAGATTTTCGAATCCGACGCAAAAATGATAGTTAATTGTAACGTTCAGGGCCTTCAATGACGATGGAACACTCAAATTGCGTCGAGATTCAATACATCGGCCTCCAGCCGACTTGTCTACATGGGGATATTACTGCCTCCGGCCTCTTATGTTCGCTCTCATGTGGGACTAGATTTTCGAATCCGACGCGAACCTGATTGTTAATTGTAACGTTCAGGGCTTCCTAATGACGATGGAACACTCAAATTGCCTCGAGATTCAATACATCGGCATTCAGCCGATTTGCCTCCAAGGGTCTATTGCTGCTTCGGGCACCGTATGGTCGTTCCCCTGTGAGTCAACATTTTAGAATCCGACGCAAAACTGATAGTTAAATGTAATGCTCAGGGCCTCTTAATGACGATGGAACATTCAAATTGCGTCGAGAGTCAATACATCTTCCTCCAGCCGACTTGTCTACAAGGGGATATTGCTGCCTCGGGCTCCATGTGATCCGTCTCCAGTGAGTCTAGATTTTCGAATCCGACGCGAAACTGATAGTTAATTGTAAGGTTCAGGGCCTTCTAATGACGATGGGACACTCAAATTGCGTCGAGATTCAATACATCGGCCTCCAGCGGACTTGTCTCCAAGGGGATATTGCTGTCTCGGGCACCATATGATCCTTCTCTTGTGAGTCTAGATTTTCGAATCCGACGCAAAATGATAGTGAATAGTAACGTTCAGCGCCTCCTAATGACGATAGAAGACTCAAATTGCGTCGAGATTAAATACATCGTCCTCCAGCCGACTTGTCTCCAAGGGTCTATTGCTGCCTCGGGCACCTTATTGTCGTTCTCCTGTGAGTCTAGATTTTCGAATCCGATTCAAAAATGATAGTTAATTGTAACGTTCAGAGCCTTCCAATGACGATGGAACACTCAAATTGCGTCGAGATTCAATACATCGGCCTCCAGCCGACTTGTCTCCAAGGGGATGTCGCTGCCTCGGGCACCACATGGTCCGTCTCCGGTGATTCTACGTTTTCGAATCCGACGCAAAACTCATAGTTAATTGTAACGTTCAGGGCCTCCTATTGGCGATGGAACACTCAAATTGCGTCGAGATTCAATACATCGACCTCCAGCCGACTTGTCTCCAAAGGTCTATTGCTGCCTCGGGCACCTTATGGTCGTTCTCCTGTGAGTCTAGATTTTCGAATCCGACGCAAAAATGATAGTTAATTGTAACGTTCAGGGCTTTGTAATGACGATGGAACACTCAAATTGCGTCGAGATTCAATACATCGGCCTCCAGCCGACTTGTCTCCAAGGGTCTGTTGCTGCCTCGGGCACCTTATGGTCGTTCTCCTGTGAGTTTAGATTATCGAATCCGACGCAAAAATGATAGTTAATTGTAACGTTTAGGGCCTCCTAATGACGATGGAACACTCATATTGCGTCGAGATTCAATACATCGGCCTCCAGCAGACTTGTCTCGAAGGGTCTATTGCTGCCTCGGGCACCTTATGGTCGTTCTCCTGTGAGTCTAGATTTTCGAATCCGACGCTAAAATGATTGTTAATTGTAACGTTCAGTGCCTCCTAATAACGATGGACCACTCAAATTGCGTCAAGAATCAATACATCGGTTTCCAGCCGACTTGTCTCCAAGGGTCTATTGCTGCCTCGGGCACCTTATGGTCGTCTCCTGTGAGTCTAGATTTTCGAATCCGACTCATAAATGATAGTTAATTGTAACGTTCAGGGACTCCTAAAGACGATGGAACACTCAAATTGCGTCGAGAGTCAACACATCGCCCTCCAGTCAACTTGTATCCAAGGGGATATTACAGTCTCGTGCACCATATGATCCTTCTCCTGTTAGTAGATTTTCGAGGACGACGCTAAAATGACAGTTAACTGTAACGTTCCGGGCCTCCTAATCCCGATGGAACACTCAAATTGCGTCGAGATTCAATACATCGGCCTCCAGCCGACTTGTCAACAAGTGGATATTGCTGTCTCGGGCACCATATGATCCATCTCCTGTGAGTCTAGATTTTCGAATCCGAAGCAAAAATGATAGTGAATAGTAACGTTCAGCGCCTCCTGATGACGATAGAACTCTCAAATTGCGTCGAGATTCAATACATCGTATTTCAGCTGATTTGTCTCCAAGGGGATATTGCTGCCTCGGGCACCAAATGGTCCGTCTCCTGTGAGTCTGGATTTTTGAATCCGACGCGAAACTGATAGTTAATTGTAACGTTCAGGGCCTCCAAATGACGATGGAGCACTCAAATTGCGTCGCGATTCAATACATCGTCCTCCAGCGGACTGGTCTCCAAGGGGATATTGCTGCCTCGGGCACCAAATGGTCCGTCTGCTGTGAGTCTAGATTTTCGAATCCGACGAAAAACTGATAGTTAATTGTAACATTCAGGGCCTCCTAATGACGATGGAACACTCAAATTGCGTCGAGATTCAATACATCGGCCTCCAGCCGACTTGTCTCCAAGGGTCTGTTGCTGCCTTGGGCACCTTATTGTCGTTTTCTTGTAAGTCTAGGTTTTCGAATCCGACGCAAAACTGATAGTTCATTGTAACGTTAAGGGCGACCTAATGACGATGTAACACTCAAATTGCGTCGATATTCAATACATCGGCCTCCAGTCGATTTGTCTGCTAGGGGTATATTGCTGTCTCGAGCACCGTATGAACTTCTCCTGTGAGTAGATTTTCGAATCCGACGCTAAAATGATTGTTAATTGTAACGTTCAGGGCCTCCTAATGACGATGGAACACTCAAATTGCGTCAAGAATCAATAAACCGGTTTCCAGCCGACTTGTCTCCAAAGGTCTATTGCTGCCTCGGTCACCTTATGGTCGTTCTAATGTGAGTCTACATTTTCGAATCCGACGCATAAATGATAGTTAATTGGAACGTTCAGGGACTCCTAAAGACGATGGAACTCTCAAATTGCGTCGAGAGTCAATACATCGACCTCCAGTCGACTTGTATCCAAAGGGATATAGCAGTCTCGGTCACCATATGATCTTCCTCCTGTTAGCAGATTTTCGAATCCGACGCTAAAATGATAGTTAACTGTAACGTTCAGGGCCTCCTAATGCCGATGGAACACTCAAATTGATTAGAGATTCAATACATCGGCCTCCAGCCGACTTGTCTCCAAGGGTCTATTGCTGCCTCGGGCACCTTCTCGTCGTTCTCCTGTGAGTCTAGATTTTCGAATCCGACGCAAAAATGATAGTTAATTGTAAGGTTCAGGGCCTTCTAATGACGATGGAACACTCAAATTGCGTCGAGATTCAATACATCGTCCTCCAGCCGACTTTTCTCCAAGGGGATATCGCTGTCTCGGGCACCACATGCCCCTTCTCTGGTGATTCTAGATTTTCGAATCCGGCGCTAAAATGATAGTTAACTGTAACGTTCATGGCCTCCTAATGCCGATGGGACACTCAAATTGCCTCGAGATTCAATACATCGGCATTCAGCCGATTTGTCTCCAAGGGTCTATTGCTGCCTCGGGCACCGTATGGTCGTTCCCCTGTGAGTCAACATTTTAGAATCCGACGCAAAACTGATAGTTAAATGTAATGCTCAGGGCCTCTTAATGACGATGGAACACTCAAATTGCATCGAGAGTCAATGCATCTTCCTCCAGCCGACTTGTCTACAAGGGGATATTGCTGCATCGGGCTCCATGTGGTCCGTCTCCTGTGAGTCTAGATTTTCGAATCCGACGCGAAACTGATAGTTAATTGTAACGTTCAGGGACTCCTACAGACGATGGAACACTCAAATTGCGTCGAGAGTCAATACATCGACCTCCAGTCGACTTGTATCCAAGGGGATATTGCAGTCTCGTGCACCATATGATCCTTCTCCTGTTAGTAGATTTTCGAATCCGACGCTAAAATGATAGTTAACTGTAACGTTCAGGGCCTCCTAATGCCGATGGAACACTCAAATTGCGTCGAGATTCAATACATCGGCCTCCAGCCGACTTGTCTCCAAGGGTCTATTGCTGCCTCGGGCACCTTGTGGTCGTTCTCCTGTGAGTCTAGATTTTCGAATCCGACGCAAAAATGATAGTTAATTGTAACGTTCAGGGCCTCCTATTGGCGATGGAACACTCAAATTGCGTCGAGATTCAATACATCGGCCTCCAGCCGACTTGTCTCCTATGGTCTGTTGCTGCCTCGGGCACCTTATGGTCGTTCTCCTGTGAGTTTAGATTATCGAATTCGACGCAATTATGATAGTTAACTGTAACGTTCAGGGCCTCCTAATGCCGATGGAACACTCAAATTGCGTCGAGATTCAATACATCGGCCTCCAGCCGACTTATCTCCAAGGGTCTATTGCTGCCTCGGGCACCTTATGGTCGTTCTCCTGTGAGTCTAGATTTTAGAATCCGACGCAAGAACGATAGTTAATTGTAACGTTCAGGGCCTTGTAATGACAATGTAACACTCAAATTGCGTCGAGATTCAATACATCGGCCTTCAGCCGACTTGTCTCCAAGGGTCTGTTGCTGACTCGGGCACCTTATAGTCGTTCTCCTGTGAGTTTAGATTATCAAATCCGACGCAAAAGTGATAGTTAATTGTAACGTTTAGGGCCTCCTAATGACGATGGGACACTCAAATTGCGTCGAGGTTCAATACATCGGCCTCCAGCCGACTTGTCTCCAAGGGTCTATTGCTGCCTCGGGCACCATATGATCCTTCTCCTGTGAGTCTAGATTTTCGAATCCGACGCAAAAATGATAGTTAATTGTAACGTTCAGGGCCTCCTAATGACGATGGAACTCTCAAATTGCGTCGAGATTCAATACATCGTCCTCCAGCCGACTTGTCTCCAAGGGTCTATTGCTGCCTCGGGCACTTTATGGTCGTTCTCTTGTGAGTCTAGATTTTCGAATCCGACGCAAAAATGATAGTTAATTGTAACGTTCAGGGCCTCCTAATGACGATGGAACACTCAAATTGCGTCGAGATTCAATACATCGGCCTCCAGCCGACTTGTCTCCAAGGGGATATCGCTGCCTCGGGCACCACATGGTCTGTCTCCGGTGATTCTACGTTTTCGAATCCGACGCAAAACTCATAGTTAATTGTAACTTTCAGGGCCTCCTATTGGCGATGGAACACTCAAATTGCGTCGAGATTCAATACATCGACCTCCAGCCGACTTGTCTCCACGGGTCTATTTCTGCCTCGGGCACCTTATGGTCGTTCTCCTGTGAGTCTAGATTTTCGAATTCGACGCAAAAATGATAGTTAATTGTAACCTTCAGGGCCTTGTAATGACGATGGAACACTCAAATTGCGTCGAGATTCAATACATCGGCCTCCAGCCGACTTGTCTCCAAGGGTCTGTTGCTGCCTCGGGCACCTAGTGGTCGTTCTCCTGTGAGTTTAGATTATCGAATCCGACGCAAAAATGATAGTTAATTGTAACGTTCAGGGCCTCCTAATGACGATGGAACACTCAAATTGCGTCGAGATTCAATACATCGGCCTCCAGCGCACTTGTCTCCAAGGGGATATTGCTGTCTCGGGCACCTTATGGTCGTTCTCCTGTGAGTTTATATTTTCGAATCCGACGCAAAAATGATAGCGAATAGTAACGTTCAGCGCCTCCTGATGACGATAGAACTCTCAAATTGCGTCGAGATTCAATACATCGTCCCCCAGCTGATTTGTCTCCAAGGGGATATTGCTGCCTCGGGCACCAAATGGTCCGTCTCCAGTGAGTCTGGATTTTTGAATCCGACGCGAAACTGATAGTTAATTGTAAGGTTCTGGGCCTCCAAATGACGATGGAGCACTCAAATTGCGTCGCGATTCAATACATCGTCCTCCAGCGGACTGGTCTCCAAGGGTCAAAGCTGCCACGGGCACCTTGTGCCCGTTCTGCTGTGAGTCTAGATTTTCGAACCCGACGCAAACCTGATTGTTAATTGTAATGTTCAGGGCCACCTAATGACGATGGAACACTCAAATTGAGTCGAGATTCAATACATCGGCCTCCAGCCGTCTTGTCTCCAAGGGTCTGTTGCTGCCTCGGGCACCTTATGGTCGTTCTCCTGTGAGTTGAGATTATCGAATCCGACGCAAAAATGATAGTTAATTGTGACGTTTAGGGCCTCCTAATGACGATGGGACACTCAAATTGCGTCGAGAGGCAATACATCTTCCTCCAGCCGACTTGTCTACAAGAGGATATTGCTGCCTCGGGCTCCATGTGGTCCGTCTCCTGTGAGTCTAGATCTTCGAATCCAACGCGAAACTGATAGTTAATTGTAAAGTTCAGGGCCTCCTAATGACGATGGAACACTCAAATTGCGTCGTGATTTAATACATCGGCCTCCAGCGCACTTGTCTCCAAGGGGATATTGCTGTCTCGGGCACCTTATGGTCGTTCTCCTGTGAGTCTAGATTTTCGAATCCGACGCAAATATGATAGTGAATAGTAACGTTCAGCGCCTCCTGATGACGATAGAACTCTCAAATTGCGTCGAGATTCAATAAATCGTCCCCCAGCTGATTTGTCTCCAAGGGGATATTGCTGCCTCGGGCACCAAATGGTCCGTCTGCTGTGAGTCTAGATTTTCGAATCCGACGAAAAACTGATAGTTAATTGTAACATTCAGGGCCTCCTAATGACGATGGAACACTCAAATTGCGTCGCGATCCAATAGATCGTCCTCCAGCCGACTTGTCTCCAAGGGTCTAATGCTGCCTCGGGCACCTTATGGTCGTTCTCTTGTAAGTCTAGATTTTCGAATCCGCCGCAAAACTGATAGTTAATTGTAACGTTCAGGGCCTTGTAATGACGATGGAATACTCAAATTGCGTCGAGAGTCAATACATCGACCTCCAGTCGACTTGCATCCAAGGGGATATTGCTGTCTCGTGCACCATATGATCCTTCTCCTGTTAGTAGATTTTCGAATCCGACGCTAAAATGATAGTTAACAGTAACGTTCAGGGCCTCCTAATGCCGATGGAACACTCAAATTGCGTCGAGATTCAATACATCGTCCTCTAGCCGACTTGTCTCCTAGGGTCTATTGCTGCCTCGTACACCTTATGGTCGTTCTCCTGTGAGTCTAGATTTTCGAATCCGACGAAAAAATTATAGTTAACTGTAACGTTCAGGGCCTCCTATTGGCGATGGAACACTCAAATTGCGTCGAGATTCTATACATCGGCCTCCAGCCGACTTGTGTCCTATGGTCTGTTGCTCCCTCGGGCACCTTATGGTCGTTCTCCTGTGAGTCTAGATTTTCGAATCCGACGATAAAATGATAGTTAATTGTAACGTTCAGGGCCTCCTAATGACGATGGAACACTCAAATTGCGACGAGATTCAATACATCGTCCTCCAGCCGACTTGTCTCCAAGGGTCTGTTGCTGCCTTGGGCACCTTATGGTCGTTCTCCTGTGAGTTTAGATTTTCGAACCGACGCGAAACTGATAGTTAATTGTAAGGTTCAGGGCCTCCTAATGACGATGACACACTCAAATTGCGTCGAGATTCAATACATCGGCCTCCACCGGACTTGTCTCCAAGGGGATATTGCTGTCTCGAGCACCGTATGAACTTCTCCTGTGAGTAGATTTTCGAATCCGACGCTAAAATGATTGTTAATTGTAACGTTCAGGGACTCCTAAAGACGATGCAACACTCAAATTGCGTCGAGGGTCAATACAACGACCTCCAGCCGACTTGTATCCAAGGGGATATTGCAGTCTCGTGCACCATATGATCCTTCTCCTGTTAGTAGATTTTCGAATCCGACGCTAAAATGATAGTTAACTGTAACGTCCAGGGCCTCCTAATGCCGATGGAACACTCAAATTGCGTCGAGATTCAATACATCGGCCTCCAGCCGACTTGTCTCCAAGGGTCTGTTGCTGCCTCGGGCACTTTATGGTCGTTAACCTGTGAGTTTAGATTATCGAATCCGACGCAAAAATGATAGTTAATTGTAACGTTTAGGGCCTCCTAATGCCGATGGAACACTCAAATTGCGTCGAGAGTCAATACATCGACCTCCAGCCGAATTGTCTCCAAGGGTCTAATGCTGCCTCGGGCATCTTATGGTCGTTCTCCTGTGAGTCTAGATTTTCGAATCCGACGCAAAATTGATAGTTACTTGTAACGTTCAGGGCCTTCTAATGACGATGGAACACTCAAATTGCGTCGAGATTCAATACATCGACCTCCAGCCGACTTTTCTCCAAGGGGATATCGCTGCCTCGGGCACCACATGGTCCGTCTCCGGTGATTCTACGTTTTCGAATCCGACGCAAGACTCATAGTTAATTGTAACGTTCAGGGCCTCCTATTGGCGATGGAACATTAAAATTGCGTCGAGGTTCAATACATCGGTCTCCAGCCGACTTATCTCCAAGGGTCTATTGCTGCCTCGGGCACCTTATGGTCGTTCTCCTGTGAGTCTAGATTTTCGAATCCGACGCAAAAATGATAGTTAATTGTAACGATCAGGGCCTTGTAATGACGATGGAACACTCAAATTGCGTCGAGAGTCAATACATCGACCTCCAGTCGACTTGAATCCAAGGGATAGTGCAGCCTCGGGCACCATATGATCCTTCTCCTGTTAGTAAATTTTCGTATCCGTCGCTAAAATGATAGTTAACTGTAACGTTTAGGGCCTCCTAATGCCGATGGAACACTCAAATTGCGTCGAGATTCAATACATCTGCCTCCAGCCGACTTGTCTCCAAGGGTCTATTGCTGCCTCGGGCGCCTTATGGTCGTTCTCCTGTGAGTCTAGATTTTTGAATCCGACGCATAAATGATAGTTAATTGTAACGTTCAGGGACTCCTAAAGCCGATGGAACACTCTAATTGCGTCGAGAGTCAATACATCGACCTCCAGTCGACTTGTATCCAAGGGGATATTGCAGTCTCGTGCACCATATGATCCTTCTCCTGTTAGTAGATTTTCGAATCCGACTCTAAAATGATAGTTAACTGTAACGTTCAGGGCCTCCTAATGCCAATGGAACACTCAAATTGCGTCGAGATTCAATACATCGGCCTCCAGCCGACTTGTCTCCTAGGGTCTGTTGCTGCCTCGGGCACCTTGTGGTCGTTCTCCTGTGAGTTTAGATTATCGAATCCGACGCAAAAATGATAGTTAATTGTAACGTTTAGGGCCTGCTAATGACGATGGGACACTCAAATTGCGTCGATATTCAATACATCGTCCTCCAGCCGACTTGTCTCCATGGGGATATTACTGCCTCCGGCCTCTTATGTTCGCTCTCATGTGAGTCTATATTTTCGAATCCGACGCGAAACTGATTGTTAATTGTAACGTTCAGGGCTTCCTAATGACGATGGAATTCTCAAATTGCGTCGAGATTCAATACATCGTCCTCCAGCCGACTTGTCTCCAAGGGTCTACTGCTGCCTCGGGCACCTTATGGTCGTTCTCCTGTGAGTCTAGATTTTCGAATCCGACGCAAAATTGATAGTTAATTGTAACGTTCAGGGCCTTCTAATGACGATGGAACACTCAAATTGCGTCGAGAGTCAATACATCAACCTCCAGCCGACTTGTCTCCAAGGGTCTAATGCTGCCTCCTGCACCTTATGGTCGTTCTCCTGTGAGTCTAGATTTTCGAATCCGACGCATAAATGATAGTTAATTGTAACATTCAGGGCCTTGTAATGACGATGGAACACTCAAATTGCGTCGAGAGTCAATACATCGACCTCCAGTCGACTTGTATCCAAGGGGATATTGCAGTCTCGTGCACCATATGATCCTTCTCCTGTTAGTAGATTTTCGAATCCGACGCTAAAATGATAGTTAACTGTAACGTTCAGGGCCTCCTAATGCCGATGGAACACTCAAATTGCGTCGAGATTCAATACATCGGCCTCCAGCCGACTTGTCTCCAAGGGTCTATTGCTGCCTCGGGCACTTTATGGTCGTTCTCCTGTGAGTCTAGATTCTCGAATCCGACGCAAAAATGATAGTTAATTGTAGCGTTCAGGGCCTCCTAATGATGGAACACTCAAATTGCGTCAAGAATCAATACATCGGTTTTCAGCCGACTTGTCTCCAAGGGTCTATTGCTGCCTCGGGCACCTTATGGTCGTTCTCCTGTGAGTCTAGATTTTTGAACCCGACGCATAAATGATAGTTAATTGTAACGTTCAGGGACTCCTAAAGACGATGGAACACTGAAATTGCGTCGAGAGTCAATACATCGACCTCCAGTCGACTTGTATCCAAGGGGATATTGCAGTCTCGTGCACCATATGATCCTTCTCCTGTTAGTAGATTTTCGAATCCGACGCTAAAATGATAGTTAACTGTAACGTTCAGGGCCTCCTAATGCCGATGGAACGCTCAAATTGCGTCGAGATTCAATACATCGGCCACCAGCCGACTTGTCTCCAAGGGTCTGTTGCTGCCTCGGGCACCTTATGGTCGTTCTCCTGTGAGTTTAGATTATCGAATCCGACGTAAAAATGATAGTTAATTGTAACGTTCAGGGCTTCCTAATGACGATGGAATTCTCAAATTGCGTCGAGAGTCAATACATCGACCTCCAGCTGACTTGTCTCCAAGGGTCTAATGCTGCCTCGGGCACCTTATGGTCGTTCTCCTGCGAGTCTAGATTTTCGAATCCGACGCATAAATGATAGTTAATTGTAACATTCAGGGCCTTGTAATGACGATGGAACACTCAAATTGCGTCGAGAGTCAATACATCGGCCACCAGCCGACTTGTCTCCAAGGGTCTGTTGCTGCCTCGGGCACCTTATGGTCGTTCTCCTGTGAGTTTAGATTATCGAATCCGACGCAAAAATGATAGTTAATTGTAACGTTTAGGGCCTCCTAATGACGATGAGACCCTCGAATTGCGTCGAGATTCAATACATCGTCCTCCAGCCGACTTGTCTCCATGGGGATATTACTGCCTCCGGCCTCTTATGTTCGCTCTCATGTGAGTCTAGATTTTCGAATCCGACGCGAAACTGATTGTTAATTGTAACGTTCAGGGCTTCCTAATGACGATGGAACTCTCAAATTGCGTCGAGATTCAATACATCGTCCTCCAACCGACTTGTCTCCAAGGGTCTATTGCTGCCTCGGTCACCTTATGGTCGTTCTCCTGTGAGTCTAGACTTTCGAATCCGACGCAAAAATGATAGTTAATTGTAACGTTCAGGGCCTTCTAATGACAATGGAACACTCAAATTGCGTCGAGATTCAATTCATCGGCCTCCAGCCGACTTGTCTCCAAGGGGATATCGCTGCCTCGGGCACCACATGGTCCGTCTCCTCTGATTCTACGTTTTCGAATCCGACGCAAAACTCATAGTTAATTGTAACGTTCAGGGCCTCCTATTGGCGAATGAACATTCAAATTGCGTCGAGATTCAATACATCGACCTCCAGCCGTCTTGTCTCCAAGGGTCTATTGCTGCCTCGGGCACCTTATGGTCGTTCTCCTGTGAGTCTGGGTTTTCGAATCAGACGCAAAAATGATAGTTAATTGCAACGTTCAGGGCCTTGTAATGACGATGGAACACTCAAAATGCGTCGAGATTCAATACATCGGCCTCCAGCCGACTTGTCTATAAGGGTCTGTTGCTGCCTCGGGCACCTTATGGTCGTTCTCCTGTAAGTTTAGTTTATCGAATCCGACGCAAAAATGATAGTTAATTGTAACGTTCAGGGCCTTGTAATGACGATGGAACAATCAAATTGCGTCGAGAATCAATACATCGGCCTCCAGCCGACTTGTCTCCAAGGGTCTGTTGCTGCCTCGGGCACCTTGTGGTCGTTCTCCTGTGAGTTTAGATTATCGAATACGACGCAAAGATGATAGTTAATCGTAACGTTTAGGGCCTCCTAATGACGATGGGACACTCAAATTGCGTCGAGATTCAATACATCGTCCTCCAGCCGACTTGTCTCCGTGGGGATATTATTGCCTCCGGCCTCTTATGTTCGCTCTCATGCGAGTCTAGATTTTCGAATCCGACGCGAAACTGATTGTTAATTGTAACGTTTAGGGCTTCCTAATGACGATGGAACACTCAAATTGCCTCGAGATTCAATACACCGGCATTCAGCCGATTTGTCTCCAAGGGTCTATTGTTGCCTCGGGAACCTTATGGTCGTTCTCCTGTGAGTCTAGATTTTCGAATCCGACGCAAAACTCATAGTTAATTGTAACGTTCAGGGCCTCCTAATGACGATGGAACACTCAAATTGCGTCAAGAATCAATACATCGGTTTCCAGCCGACTTGCCTGCAAGGGTCTGTTGCTGCCTCGGGCACCTTATGGTCGTTCTCCTGTGAGTCTAGATTTTCGTATCCGACGCGAAACTGATAGTTAATTGTAACGTTCAGGGCCTCCTAATGCCGATGGAACACTCAAATTGCGTCGAGATCCAATACATCGGCCTCCAGCCGACTTGTCTCCAAGGGTCTGTTGCTGCCTCGGGCACCTTATGGTCGTTCTCCTGTGAGTCTAGATTTTCGAATCCGACGCGAAACTGATAGTTAATTGGAACGTTCAGGGCCTCCTAATGCCGATGGCACACTCAAATTGCGTAGAGATTCAATACATCGGCCTCCAGCCGACTTGTCTCCAAGGGTCTATTGCTGCCTCGGGCTCCTTATGGTCGTTCTCCTGTGAGTCTAGATTTTAGAATCCGACGCAAAACTCATAGTTAATTGTAACGTTCAGGGCCTCCTAATGACGATGGAACACTCAAATTGCGTCAAGAATCAATACATCGGTTTCCAGCCGACTTGTCTCCAAGGGTCTATTGCTGCCTCGGGCACCTTATGGTCGTTCTGCTGTGAGTCTAGATTTTCGAATCCGACGCATAAATGATAGTTAATTGTAACGTTCAGGGACTCCTAAAGACGATGTAACACTCAAATTGCGTCGAGAGTCAATACATCGACCTCCAGTCGACTTGTATCCATGGGGATATTGCATTCTCGGGCACAATATGATCCTTCTCCTGTGAGTCTAGATTTTCGAATCCGACGCAAAAATGACAGTGAATTGTAACGTTCAGCGCCTCCTAATGACGATAGAAGACTCAATTTGCGTCGAGATTCAATACATCGTCCTCCAGCCGATTTGTCTCCAAGGGGATATTGCTACCTCGGGCACCAAATGGTCCGTCTGCTGTGAGTCTAGATTTTCGAATCCGACGAAAAACTGATAGTTAATTGTAACATTCAGGGCCTCCTAATGACGATGGAACACTCAAATTGCGTCGAGATTTAATATATCGTCCTCCAGCCGACTTGTCTCCTAGGGGATATTGCTGTCTCGGGCACAATATGATCCTTCTCCTGTGAGTCTAGATTTTCGAATCCGACGCATAAATGATAGTTAATTGCAACGTTCAGGGACTCCTAAAGACGATGGAACACTCAAATTGCGTCGAGATTCAATACATCGTCCTCCAGCCGACTTGTCTCCAAGGGTCTATTGCTGCCTCGGGCACCTTATGGTCGTTCTCCTGTGAGTCTAGATTTTCGAATCCGACGCATAAATGATAGTTAATTGTAACGTTCAGGGACTCCTAAAGACGATGTAACACTCAAATTGCGTCGAGAGTCAATACATCGACTTCAAGTCGACTTGTATCCAAGGGAATATTGCATTCTCGGGCACAATATGATCCTTCTCCTGTGAGTCTAGATTTTCGAATCCGACGCAAAAATGATAGTGAATTGTAACGTTCAGCGCCTCCTAATGACGATAGAAGACTCAAATTGCGTCGAGATTCAATACATCGTCCTCCAGCCGATTTGTCTCCAAGGGGATATTGCTACCTCGAGCACCAAATGGTCCGTCTGCTGTGAGTCTAGATTTTCGAATCCGACGAAAAACTGATAGTTAATTGTAACATTCAGGGCCTCCTAATGACGATGGAACACTCAAATTGCGTCGAGATTTAATATATCGTCCCCCAGCCGACTTGTTTCCTAGGGGATTTTGCTGTCTCGGGCACAATATGATCCTTCTCCTGTGAGTCTAGATTTTCGAATCCGACGCATAAATGATAGTTAATTGTAACGTTCAGGGACTCCTAAAGACGCTGGAACACTCAATTTGCGTCGAGATTCAATACATCGGCCTCCAGCGGATTTTTCTCCAAGGGGATATTGCTGTCTCGAGCACCGTATGAACTTCTCCTAAGAGTAGATTTTCGAATCCGACGCTAAAATGATTGTTAATTGTAACGTTCAGGGCCTCCTAATGACGATGGAGCACTCAAATTGCGTCAAGAATCAATACATCGGTTTCCAGCCGACTTGTCTCCAAGGGTCTATTGCTGCCTCGAGCATCGTATGAACTTCTCCTGTGAGTAGATTTTCGAATCCGACCCATAAATGATAGTTAATTGTATCGTTCACGGACTCCTAAAGACGATGGAACACTCAAATTGCGTCGAGAGTCAATACATCGACCTCCAGTCGACTTGTATCCAAGGGGATATTGCAGTCTCGTGCACCATATGATCCTTCTCCTGTTAGTAGATTTTTGAATCCGACGCTAAAATGATAGTTAACTGTAACGTTCAGGGCCTCCTAATGCCGATGGAACACTCAAATTGCGTCGAGATTCATTACATCGGCCTCCAGCCGACTTGTCTCCAAGGGTCTATTGATGCCTCGGGCTCCATGTGGTCCGTCTCCTGTGAGTCTAGGTTTTCGAATCCGACGCGAAACTGATAGTTAATTGTAACGTTCAGGGCCTCCAAATGCCGATGGAACACTCAAATTGCGTCGAGATTCAATACATCGGCATCCAGCGGACTTGTCTCCAAGGGTCTATTGCTGCCTCGGGCACCTTATGGTCGTTCTCCTGTGAGTCTAGATTTTCGAATCCGACGCAAAACTCATAGTTAATTGTAACGTTCAGGGCCTCCTAATGACGATGGAACACTCAAATTGAGTCGAGATTCAATACATCGACCTCCAGCCGACTTGTCTCCAAGGGTATATTGCTGCCTCGGGCACCTTATGGTCGTTCTCCTGTGAGTCTAGATTTGCGAATCCGACGCGAAACTGATAGTTAATTGTAACGTTCAGGGCCTCCTAATACCGATGGAACACTCAAATTGCGTCGAGATTCAATACATCGGCCTCCAGATGACTTGTCTCAAAGGGTCTGTTGCTGCCTCGGGCACCTTATGGTCGTTCTCCTGTGAGTCTTTATTTCCGAATCCGACGCATAAATGATAGTTAATTGTAACGTTCAGGGACTCCTAAAGACGATGGAACACTCAAATTGCGTCGAGATTCAATACATCGTCCTCCAGCTACTTGTCTCCAAGGGTCTAATGCTGCCTCGGGCACCTTATGGTCGTTCTCCTGTGAGTCTAGATTTGCGAATCCGACGCGAAACTGATAGTTAATTGTAACGTTCAGGGCCTCCTAATGCCGATGGAACACTCAAATTGCGTCGAGATTCAATACATCGGCCTCCAGATGACTTGTCTCAAAGGGTCTGTTGCTGCCTCGGGCACCTTATGGTCGTTCTCCTGTGAGTCTAGATTTTCGAATCCGACGCAAAACTCATAGTTAATTGTAACGTTCAGGGCCTCCTAATGACGATGGAACACTCAAATTGCGTCAAGAATCAATACATCGGTTTCCAGCCGACTTGTCTCCAAGGGTCTATTGCTGCCTCGGGCACCTTATGGTCGTTCTCCTATGAGTCTAGATTTCCGAATCCGACGCATAAATGATAGTTAATTGTAACGTTCAGGGACTCCTAAAGACGATGGAACACTCAAATTGCGTCGAGATTCAATACATCGACCTCCAGTCGACTTGTATCCAAGGGGATATTGCAGTCTCTGGCACAATTTGATCCTTGTCCTGTGAGTCTAGATTTTCGAATCCGACGCAAAAATGATAGTGAATTGTAACGTTCAGCGCCTCCGAATGACGATAGAAGACTCAAATTGCGTCTAGATTCAATACATCGTCCTCCAGCCGATTTGTCTCCGAGGGGATATTGCTGCCTCGGGCACCAAATGGTCCGTCTGCTGTGAGTCTAGATTTTCGAATCCGACAAAAAACTGATAGTTAATTGTAACATTCAGGGCCTCCTAATGACGATGGAACACTCAAATTGCGTCGCGATCCAATTAATCGTCCTCCAGCCGATTTGTCTCCAAGGGTCTAATGCTGCCTCGGGCACAATATGATCCTCCTCCTGTGAGTCTAGATTTTCGAATCCGACGCATAAATGATAGTTAATTGTAACGTTCAGGGACTCCTAACGACGATGGAACACTCAAATTGCGTCGCGATCCAATACATCGTCCTCCAGCCGACTTGTCTTCAAGGGTCTAATGCTGCCTCGGGCACCACATGGTCCTTCTCCTGTGTGTCTAGATTTTCGAATCCGACGCAAAAATGATAGTGAATTGTAACGATCAGGGACTCCTAAAGACGATGGAACACTCAAATTGCGTCGAGATTCAATACATCGACCTCCAGCCGACTTGCCTCCAAGGGTCTATTGCTGCCTCGGGCACCTTATGGTCGTTCTCCTGTGAGTCTAGATTTTCGAATCCGACGCAAAAATGATAGTTAATTGTAACGATCAGGGCCTTGTAATGACGATGGAACACTCAAATTGCGCCGAGAGTCAATACATCGACCTCCAGTCGACTTGTATCCAAGGGGATATAGCAGTCTCGTGCACCATATGATCCTTCTCCTGTTAGTAGATTTTCGAATCCGACGCTAAAATTATAGTTAACTGTAACGTTCAGGGCCTCCTAATGCCGATGGAACACTCAAATTGCGTCGAGATTCAATACATCGGCCTCCAGCCGACTTGTCTCCAAGGGTCTATTGCAGCCTCGGGCACTTTATGGTCGTTCTCCTGTGAGTCTAGATTTTCGAATCCGACGCGAAAATGATAGTTAATTTTAGCGTTCAGGGCCTCCTAATGATGGAACACTCAAATTGCGTCAAGAATCAATACATCGGTTTTCAGCCGACTTGTCTCCAAGGGTCTATTGCTGCCTCGGGCACCTCATGGTCGTTCTCCTGTAAGTCTAGATTTTCGAATCCGACGCATAAATGATAGTTAATTGTAACGTTCAGGGACTCCTAAAGACGATGGAACACTGAAATTGCGTCGAGAGTCAATACATCGACCTCCAGTCGACTTGTATCCAAGGGGATATTGCAGTCTCGTGCACCATATGATCCTTCTCCTGTTAGTAGTTTTTCGAATCCGACGCTAAAATGATAGTTAACTGTAACGTTCAGGGCCTCCTAATGCCGATGGAACGCTCAAATTGCGTCGAGATTCAATACATCGGCCACCAGCCGACTTGTCTCCAAGGGTCTGTTGCTGCCTCGGGCACCTTATGGTCGTTCTCCTGTGAGTTTAGATTATCAAATCCGACGCAAAAATGATAGTTAATTGTAACGTTTAGGGCCTCCTAATGACGATGAGACCCTCGAATTGCGTCGAGATTCAATACATCGTCCTCCAGCCGACTTGTCTCCAAGGGTCTATTGCTGCCTCGGTCACCTTATGGTCGTTCTCCTGTGAGTCTAGATTTTCGAATCCGACGCAAAAATTATAGTTAATTGTAACGTTCAGGGCCTTCTAATGACAATGGAACACTCAAATTGCGTCGAGATTCAATTCATCGGCCTCCAGCCGACTTGTCTCCAAGGGGATATCGCTGCCTCGGGCACCACATGGTCCGTCTCCGGTGATTCTACGTTTTCGAATCCGACGCAAAACTCATAGTTAATTGTAACGTTCAGGGCCTCCTATTGGCGAATGAACATTCAAATTGCGTCGAGATTCAATACATCGACCTCCAGCCGACTTGTCTCCAAGGGTCTATTGCTGCCTCGGGCACCATATGGTCGTTCTCCTGTGAGTCTAGGTTTTCGAATCAGACGCAAAAATGATAGTTAATTGCAACGTTCAGGGCCTTGTAATGACGATGGAACACTCAAATTGCGTCGAGATTCAATACATCGGCCTCCAGCCGACTTGTCTATAAGGGTCTGTTGCTGCCTCGGGCACCTTATGGTCGTTCTCCTGTGAGTTTAGATTATCGAATCCGACGCAAAAATGATAGTTAATTGTAACGTTCAGGGCCTTGTAATGACGATGGAACACTCAAATTGCGTCGAGAATCAATACATCGGCCTCCAGCCGACTTGTCTCCAAGAGTCTGTTGCTGCCTCGGGCACCTTATGGTCGTTCTCCTGTGAGTTTAGATTATCGAATACGACGCAAAAATGATAGTTAATTGTAACGTTTAGGGCCTCCTAATGACGATGGGACACTCAATTCTCGTCGAGATTCAATACATCGTCCTCCAGCCGACTTGTCTCCGTGGGGATATTATTGCCTCCGGCCTCTTATATTCGCTCTCATGTGAGTCTAGATTTTCGAATCCGACGCGAAACTGATTGTTAATTGTAACGTTCAGGGCTTCCTAATGACGATGGAACACTCAAATTGCCTCGAGATTCAATACACTGGCATTCAGCCGATTTGTCTCCAAGGGTCTATTCTTGCCTCGGGCACCTTATGGTCGTTCTCCTGTGAGTCTAGATTTTCGAATCCGACGCAAAACTCATAGTTAATTGTAACGTTCAGGGCCTCCTAATGCCGATGGAACACTCAAATTGCGTCGAGATTCAATACATCGGCCTCCAGCCGACTTGTCTCCAAGCGTCTGTTGCTGCCTCGGGCACCTTATGGTCGTTCTCCTGTGAGTCTAGATTTTCGAATCCGACGCGAAACTGATAGTTAATTGGAACGTTCAGGGCCTCCTAATGCCGATGGCACACTCAAATTGCGTAGAGATTCAATACATCGGCCTCCAGCCGACTTGTCTCCAAGGGTCTATTGCTGCCTCGGGCTCCTTATGGTCGTTCTCCTGTGAGTCTAGATTTTAGAATCCGACGCAAAACTCATAGTTAATTGTAACGTTCAGGGCCTCCTAATGACGATGGAACACTCAAATTGCGTCAAGAATCAATACATCGGTTTCCAGCCGACTTGTCTCCAAGGGTCTATTGCTGCCTCGGGCACCTTATGGTCGTTCTGCTGTGAGTCTAGATTTTCGAATCCGACGCATAGATGATAGTTAATTGTAACGTTCAGGGACTCCTAAAGACGATGTAACTCTCAAATTGCGTCGAGAGTCAATACATCGACCTCCAGTCGACTTGTATCCAAGGGGATATTGCATTCTCGGGCACAATATGATCCTTCTCCTGTGAGTCTAGATTTTCGAATCCGACGCAAAAATGATAGTGAATTGTAACGTTCAGCGCCTCCTAATGACGATAGAAGACTCAAATTGCGTCGAGATTCAATACATCGTCCTCCAGCCGATTTGTCTCAAAGGGGATATTGCTACCTCGGGCACCAAATGGTCCGTCTGCTGTGAGTCTAGATTTTCGAATCCGACGAAAAACTGACAGTTAATTGTAACATTCAGGGCCTCCTAATGACGATGGAACACTCAAATTGCGTCGAGATTTAATATATCGTCCTCCAGCCGACTTGTCTCCTAGGGGATATTGCTCTCTCGGGCACAATATGATCCTTCTCCTGTGAGTCTAGATTTTCGAATCCGACGCATAAATGATAGTTAATTGCAACGTTCAGGGACTCCTAAAGACGATGGAACACTCAAATTGCGTCGAGATTCAATACATCGTCCTCCAGCCGACTTGTCTCCAAGGGTCTATTGCTGCCTCGGGCACCTTATGGTCGTTCTCCTGTGAGTCTAGATTTTCGAATCCGACGCATAAATGATAGTTAATTGTAGCGTTCAGGGACTCCTAAAGACGATGTAACACTCAAATTGCGTCGAGAGTCAATACATCGACTTCAAGTCGACTTGTATCCAAGGGGATATTGCATTCTCGGGCACAATATGATCCTTCTCCTGTGAGTCTAGATTTTCGAATCCGACGCAAAAATGATAGTGAATTGTAACGTTCAGCGCCTCCTAATGACGATAGAAGACTCAAATTGCGTCGAGATTCAATACATCGTCCTCCAGCCGATTTGTCTCCAAGGGGATATTGCTACCTCGAGCACCAAATGGTCCGTCTCCTGTGAGTCTAGATTTTCGAATCCGACGAAAAACTGATAGTTAATTGTAACATTCAGGGCCTCCTAATGACGATGGAACACTCAAATTGCGTCGAGATTTAATATATCGTCCCCCAGCCGACTTGTCTCCTAGGGGATTTTGCTGTCTCGGGCACAATATGATCCTTCTCCTGTGAGTCTAGATTTTCGAATCCGACGCATAAATGATAGTTAATTGTAACGTTCAGGGACTCCTAAAGACGATGGAACACTCAAATTGCGTCGAGATTCAATACATCGGCCTCCAGCGGATTTGTCTCCAAGGGGATATTGCTGTCTCGAGCACCGTATGAACTTCTCCTAAGAGTAGATTTTCGAATCCGACCCTAAAATGATTGTTAATTGTAAAGTTCAGGGCCTCCAAATGCCGATGGAACACTCAAATTGCGTCGAGATACAATACATCGGCCTCCAGCCGACTTGTCTCCAAGGGTCTATTGATGCCTTGGGCTCCATGTGGTCCGTCTCCTGTGAGTCTAGGTTTTCGAATCCGACGCGAAACTGCTAGTTACTTGTAACGTTCAGGGCCTCCAAATGCCGATGGAACACTCAAATTGCGTCGAGATTCAATACATCGGCATCCAGCCGACTTGTCTCCAAGGGTCTATTGCTGCCTCGGGCACCTTATGGTCGTTCTCCTGTGAGTCTAGATTTTCGAATCCGACGCAAAACTCATAGTTAATTGTAACGTTCAGGGCCTCCTAATGACGATGGAACACTCAAATTGTGTCAAGAATCATTACATCATTTTCCAGCCGACTTGTCTCAGAGGGTCTGTTGCTGCCTCGGGCACCTTATGGTCGTTCTCCTGTGAGTCTAGATTTTCGAATCCGACGCGAAACTGATAGTCAATTGTAACGTTCAGGGCCACCTAATGCCGATGGAACACTCAAATTGCGTCGAGATTCAATACATCGGCCTCCAGCCGACTTGTCTCCAAGGGTCTATTGCTGCCTCGGGCACCTTATGGTCGTTCTCCTGTGAGTCTAGATTTTCGAATCCGACGCAAAACTCATAGTTAATTGTAACGTTCAGGGCCTCCTAATGACGATGGAACACTCAAATTGAGTCGAGATTCAATACATCGACCTCCAGCCGACTTGTCTCCAAGGGAATATTGCTGCCTCGGGCACCTTATGGTCGTTCTCCTGTGAGTCTAGATTAGCGAATCCGACGCGAAACTGATAGTTAATTGTAACGTTCAGGGCCTCCTAATGCAGATGGAACACTCAAATTGCGTCGAGATTCAATACATCGGCCTCCAGACGACTTGTCTCCAAGGGTCTGTTGCTGCCTCGGGCACCTTATGGTCGTTCTCCTGTGAGTCTAGATTTTCGAATCCGACGCAAAACTCATAGTTAATTGTAACGTTCAGGGCCTCCTAATGACGATGGAACACTCAAATTGCGTCAAGAATCAATACATCGGTTTCCAGCCGACTTGTCTCCAAGGGTCTATTGCTGCCTCGGGCACCTTATGGTCGTTCTCCTGTGAGTCTAGATTTCCGAGTCCGACGCATAAATGATAGTTAATTGTAACGTTCAGGGACTCCTAAAGACGATGGAACACTCAAATTGCGTCGAGATTCAATACATCGTCCTCCAGCCGACTTGTCTCCAAGGGTCTATTGCTGCCTCGGGCACCTTATGGTCGTCCTCCTGTGAGTCTAGATTTGCGAATCCGACGCGAAACTGATAGTTAATTGTAACGTTCAGGGCCTCCTAATGCCGATGGAACACTCAAATTGCGTCGAGATTCAATACATCGGCCTCCAGACGACTTGTCTCCAAGGGTCTGTTGCTGCCTCGGGCCCCTTATGGTCGTTCTCCTGTGAGTCTAGATTTTCGAATCCGACGCAAAACTCATAGTTAATTGTAACGTTCAGGGCCTCCTAATGACGATGGAACACTCAAATTGCGTCAAGAATCAATACATCGGTTTCCAGCCGACTTGTCTCCAAGGGTCTATTGCTGCCTCGGGCACCTTATGGTCGTTCTCCTATGAGTCTAGATTTCCGAATCCGACGCATAAATGATACTTAATTGTAACGTTCAGGGACTCCTAAAGACGATGGAACACTCAAATTGCGTCGAGATTCAATACATCGACCTCCAGTCGACTTGTATCCAAGGGGATATTGCAGTCTCTGGCACAATATGATCCTTGTCATGTGAGTCTAGATTTTCGAATCCGACGCAAAAATGATAGTGAATTGTAACGTTCAGCGCCTCCGAATGACGATAGAAGACTCAAATTGCGTCTAGATTCAATACATCGTCCTCCAGCCGATTTGTCTCCGAGGGGATATTGCTGCCTCGGGCACCAAATGGTCCGTCTGCTGTGAGTCTAGATTTTCGAATCCGACGAAAAACTGATAGTTAATTGTAACATTCAGGGCCTCCTAATGACGATGGAACACTCAAATTGCGTCGCGATCCAATTAATCGTCCTCCAGCCGACTTGTCTCCAAGGGTCTAATGCTGCCTCGGGCACAATATGATCCTTCTCCTGTGAGTCTAGATTTTCGAATCCGACGCATAAATGATAGTTAATTGTAACGTTCAGGGACTCCTAACGACGATGGAACACTCAAATTGCGTCGCGATCCAATACATCGTCCTCCAGCCGACTTGTCTCCAAGGGTCTAATGCTGCCTCGGGCACCACATGGTCCTTCTCCTGTGTGTCTAGATTTTCGAATCCGACGCAAAAATTATAGTGAATTGTAACGTTCAGGGACTCCTAAAGACGATGGAACACTCAAATTGCGTCGAGATTCAATACATCGACCTCCAGCCGACTTGCCTCCAAGGGTCTATTGCTGCCTCGGGCACCTTATGGTCGTTCTCCTGTGAGTCTAGATTTTCGAATCCGACGCAAAAATGATAGTTAATTGTAACGATCAGGGCCTTGTAATGACGAAGGAACACTCAAATTGCGTCGAGATTCAATACATCGGCCTCTAGCCGACTTGTCTCCAAGGGTCTATTGCTGCCTCGGGCACATTATGGTCGTTCACTTGTAAGTCTAGATTTTCGAATCCGACGCAAAAATGATAGCTAATTGTAACGTTCAGGGCCTCCTAATGACGATGGAACACTCAAATTGCGTCGAGAGTCAATACATCTTCCTCCAGCCGACTTGTCTACAAGGGGATATTGCTGCCTCGGGCTCCATGTGTTCCGTCTCCTGTGAGTCTAGATTTTCGAATCCGACGCGAAACTGAAAGTTAATTGTAAGGTTCAGGGCCTCCTAATGCCGATGGAACACTCAAATTGCGTCGAGATTCAATACATCGGCCTCCAGCGGACTTGTCTCCAAGGGGATATTGCTGTCTCGCGGACCAAATGATCCTTCTCCTGTGAGTCTAGATTTTCGAATCCGACGCAAAAATGATAGTGAATAGTAACGTTCAGCGCCTCCTGATGACGATAGAACTCTCAAATTGCGTCGAGATTCAATACATCGTCCTCCAGCCGACTTGTCTCCAAGGGTCTAATGCTGCCCCAGGCACCTTATGGTCGTTCTCTTGTAAGTCTAGATTTTCGAATCCGACGCAAAATGGATAGTTAATTGTAACGTTCAGGGCCTCCTAATGCCGATGGAACACTCAAATTGCGTCGAGATTCAAAACATCGGCCTCCAGCCGACTTGTCTCCAAGGGTCTATTGCTGCCTCGGGCACCTTATGGTCGTTCTCCTGTGAGTCTAGATTTTCGAATCCGAAGCAAAAATGATAGTTAATTGTAACGTTCAGGGCCTTGTAATGACGATGGAACACTCAAATTGCGTCGAGATTGAATACATCGGCCTCCAGCCGACTTGTCTCCAAGGGTCCGTTGCTGCCACGGGCACCTTATGTTCGTTCTCCTGTGAGTTTAGATTATCGAATCCGACGCAATAAATGATAGTTAATTGTATCGTTCAGGGCCTCCTAATGACGATGGGACACTCAAATTGCGTCGAGATTCAATACATCGTCCTCCAGCCGACTTGTCTCCATGGGGATATTACTGCCTCCGGCCTCTCATGTTCGCTCAATCGTGAGGCTAGATTTTCGAATCCGACGCGAAACTGATTGTTAATTGTAACGTTCAGGGCTTCCTAATGACGATGGAACACTCAAATTGCCTCGAGATTCAATACATCGGCATTCAGCCGATTTGTCTCCAAGGGTCTATTGCTGCCTCTGGCACCTTATGGTCGTTCTCCTGTGAGTCTACATTTTGGAATCCGACGCAAAAATGATAGTTAATTGTAACGTTCAGGGCCTTGTAATGACGATAGAACACTCAAATTGCGTCGAGATTCAATACATCGGCCTCCAGCCGACTTGTCTCCAAGCGTCTGTTGCTGCCTCGGGCACCTTATGATCATTCTCCTGTGAGTTTAGATTATCGAATCCGACGCAAAAATGATAGTTAATTGTAACGTTCAGGGCCTCCTAATGACGATGGAACACTCAAATTGCGTCGAGATTCAATACATCGACCTCCAGCCGACTTGTCTCCAAGGGGATATTGCTGCATCGGGCACCATATGATCCTTCTCCTGTTAGTAGATTTTCGAATCCGACGCTAAAATGATAGTTAACTGTAACGTTCAGGGCCTCCTAATGCCGATGGAACACTCAAATTGCGTCGAGATTCAATACATCGTCCTCCAGCCGACTTGTCTCCATGGGGATATTACTGCCTCCGGCCTCTTATGTTCGCTCTCATGTGAGTCTAGATTTTCGAATCCGACGCGAAACTGATAGTTAATTGTAACGTTCAGGGCCTCCTAATGACGATGGAACACTCAAATTGCGTCGAGATTCAATACATCGGCCTCCAGCCGACTTGTCTCCAAGGGTCTGTTGCTGCCTCGGGCACCTTATGGTCGTTCTCGTGTGAGTTTAGTTTATCGAATCCGACGCAAAAATGATAGTTAATTGTAACGTTCAGGGCCTCCTAATGACGATGGCACACTCAAATTGCGTCGACATTCAATACATCGTCCTCCGGCCGACTTGTCTCGAAGGGTCTGTTGCTGCCTCGGGCACCTTATGGTCGTTCTCCTGTGAGTTTAGATTATCGAAGCCGACGCAAAAATGATAGTTAATTGTAACGTTCAGGGCCTTCTAATGACGATGGAACACTCAAATTGCGTCGAGATTCAATACATCGGCCTCCAGCCGACTTGTCTCCAAGTGGATATCGCTGCCTCGGGCACCACATGGTCCTTCTCCTGTGAGTCTAGATTTTCGAATCCGACGGAAAAATGATAGTGAACGTTCAGCGCCTCCTAATGACGATAGAAGACTCAAATTGCGTCGGGATTCAATACATCGTCCTTCAGCAGATTTGTCTCCAAGGGGATATTGCTGCCTCGGGCACCAAATGGTCCGTCTGCTGTGAGTCTAGATTTTCGAATCCGACGCAAAAATGATAGTTAATTGTAACGTTCAGGGCCTCCAAATGACGATGGAGCACTCAAATTGCGTCGCGATTCAATACATCGTCCTCCAGCGGACTGGTCTCCAAGGGGATATTGCTGCATCGGGGACCTTATGGTCCGTCTGCAGTGAGTCTAGATTTTCGAATCCGACGAAAAACTGATAGTTAATTGTAACATTCAGGGCCTCCTAATGACGATGGAACACTCATTTTGCGTCGCGATCCAATTCATCGTCCTCCAACCGAATTGCCTCCAAGGGTCAATAGCTGCCACGGGCACCTTCTGATTGTTCTGCTGTGAGTCTAGATTTTCGAACCCGACGCAAAACAGATTGTTAATTGTAACGTTCAGGGCCACCTAATGACGATGGAACACTCAAATTGAGTCGAGATTCAATACATCGACCTCCAGCCGACTTGTCTCCAAGGGGATATTGCTTCCTCGGGCACCTTATGGTCGCTCTCCTGTGAGTTTAGATTTTCGAATCCGACGCAAAAATGATAGTGATTTGTAACGTTCAGCGCCTCCTAATGACGATAGAAGACTCAAAAATGCGTCGAGATTCAATACATCGTCCTCCAGCTGATTTGTCTCCAAGGGGATATTGCTGCCTCGGGCACCTTATGGTCGTTCTCTTGTGAGTCAACATTTTAGAATCCGACGCAAAACTGATAGTTAAATGTAATGCTCAGGGCCTCTTAATGACGATGGAACACTCAAATTGCGTCGAGAGTCAATACATCTTCCTCCAGCCGACTTGTCTCCGAGTTGATATCGCTGCCTCGGGCACCACATGGTCCTTCTCCTGTGAGTCTAGATTTTCGAATCCGACGCAAAAATGATAGTGAATTGTAACGTTCAGGGCCTCCTAATGACGATGGAACACTCAAATTGCGTCAAGAATCAATACATCGGTTTCCAGCCGACTTGTCTCCAAGGGTCTATTGCTGCCTCGGGCACCTTATGGTCGTTCTCCTGTGAGTCTAGATTTGCGAATGCCACGCATAAATGATAGTTAATTGTAACGCTCAGGGACACCTAAAGACGATTTGTCTCAAATTGCGTCGTGAGTCAATACATCGACCTCCAGTCGACTTGTATCCAAGGGGATATTGCAGTCTCGGGCACAATATGATCCTTCACCTGTGAGTCTAGATTTTCGAATCCGACGCAAAAATGATAGTGAATTGTAACGTTCAGCGCCTCCTAATGACGATAGAAGACTCAAATTGCGTCGAAATTCAATACATCGTCCTCCAGCCGATTTGCCTCTAAGGGGATATTGCCGCCTCGGGCACCAAATGGTCCGTCTGCTGTGAGTCTAGATTTTCGAATCCGACGAAAAACTGATAGTTAATTGTAACATTCAGGGCCTCCTAATGACGATGGGACACTCAAATTGCGTCGAGATTCAACACATCGGCCTCCAGCGGACATGTCTCCAAGGGGATATTACTGTCTCGGGCACCATATGATCCTTCTCCTGTGAGTCTAGATTTTCGAATCCGACGCAAAAATGATAGTGAATAGTAACGTTCAGCGCCCCCTGATGACGATAGAACTCTCAAATTGCGCGAGATTCACTACATCGTCCTCCAGCCGACTTGTCTCCAAGGGTCTATTGCTGCCTCGGGCACCTTATGGTCGTTCTCCTGTGAGTCTAGATTTTCGAATCCGACGCAAAAATGATAGTTAATTGTAACGTTCAGGGCCTTCTAATGACGATGGAACACTCAAATTGCGTCGAGATTCAATACATCGGCCTCCAGCCGACTTGTCTCCAAGTGGATATCGCTGCCTCGGGCACCACATGGTCCTTCTCCTGTGAGTCTAGATTTTCGAATCCGACGCAAAAATGATAGTGAATTGTAACGTTCAGCGCCTCCTAATGACGATAGAAGACTCAAATTGCGTCGAGATTCAATACATCGTCCTCCAGCCGATTTGTCTCCAAGGGGATATTGCTGCCTCGGGCACCAAATGGTCCGTCTGCTGTGAGTCTAGATTTTCGAATCCGACGCAAAAATGATAGTTAATTGTAACGTTCAGGGCCTCCTAATGACGATGGAACACTCAAATTGCGTCGAGATTCAATACATCGGCCTCCAGCCGACTTGTCTCCAAGGGTCTATTGCTGCCTCGGGCACCTTATGGTCGTTCTCCTGTGAGTCTAGATGTTCGAATCCGACGCAAAACTCATAGTTAATTGTAACGTTCAGGGCCTTGTAATGACGATGGAACACTCAAATTGCGTCGAGATTCAATACATCGGCATCCAGCCGACTTGTCTCCAAGGGTCTGTTGCTGCCTCGGGCACCTTATGGTCGTTCTCTTGTGAGTCAACATTTTAGAATCCGACGCAAAACTGATAGTTAAATGTAATGCTCAGGGCCTCTTAATGACGATGGAACACTCAAATTGCGTCGAGAGTCAATACATCTTCCTCCAGCCGACTTGTCTCCGAGTTGATATCGCTGCCTCGGGCACCACATGGTCCTTCTCCTGTGAGTCTAGATTTTCGAATCCGACGCAAAAATGATAGTGAATTGTAACGTTCAGGGCCTCCTAATGACGATGGAACACTCAAATTGCGTCAAGAATCAATACATCGGTTTCCAGCCGACTTGTCTCCAAGGGTCTATTGCTGCCTCGGGCACCTTATGGTCGTTCTCCTGTGAGTCTAGATTTGCGAATGCCACGCATAAATGATAGTTAATTGTAACGCCCAGGGACACCTAAAGACGATTTGTCTCCAATTGCGTCGTGAGTCAATACATCGACCTCCAGTCGACTTGTATCCAAGGGGATATTGCAGTCTCGGGCACAATATGATCCTTCACCTGTGAGTCTAGTTTTTCGAATCCGACGCAAAAATGATAGTGAATTGTAACGTTCAGCGCCTCCTAATGACGATAGAAGACTCAAATTGCGTCGATATTCAATACATCGTCCTCCAGCCGATTTGTCTCTAAGGGGATATTGCTGCCTCGGGCACAAAATGGTCCGTCTGCTGTGAGTCTAGATTTTCGAATCCGACGAAAAACTGATAGTTAATTGTAACATTCAGGGCCTCCTAATGACGATGGGACACTCAAATTGCGTCGAGATTCAATACATCGGCCTCCAGCGGACATGTCTCCAAGGGGATATTACTGTCTCGGGCACCATATGATCCTTCTCCTGTGAGTCTAGATTTTCGAATCCGACGCAAAAATGATAGTGAATAGTAACGTTCAGCGCCCCCTGATGACGATAGAACTCTCAAATTGCGTCGAGATTCACTACATCGTCCTCCAGCCGACTTGTCTCCAAGGGTCTATTGCTGCCTCGGGCACCTTATGGTCGTTCTCCTGTGAGTCTAGATTTTCGAATCCGACGCAAAAATGATAGTTAATTGTAACGTTCAGGGCCTTCTAATGACGATGGAACACTCAAATTGCGTCGAGATTCAATACATCGGCCTCCAGCCGACGTGTCTCCAAGTGGATATCGCTGCCTCGGGCACCACATGGTCCATCTCTTGTGAGTCTAGATTTTCGAATCCGACGCAAAAATGATAGTGAATTGTAACGTTCAGCGCCTCCTAATGACGATAGAAGACTCAAATTGCGTCGAGATTCAACACATCGTCCTCCAGCCGATTTGTCTCCAAGGGGATATTGCTGCCTCGGGCACCAAATGGTCCGTCTGCTGTGAGTCTAGATTTTCGAATCCGACGCAAAAATGATAGTTAATTGTAACGTTCAGGGCCTCCAAATGACGATGGAGCACTCAAATTGCGTCGCGATTCAATACATCGTCCTCCAGCGGACTGGTCTCCAAGGGGATATTGCTGCATCGGGCACCTTATGGTCCGTCTGCAGTGAGTCTAGATTTTCTAATCCGACGAAAAACTGATAGTTAATTGTAACATTCAGGGCCTCCTAATGACGATGGAACACTCATTTTGCGTCGCGATCCAATACATCGTCCTCCAACCGACTTGCCTCCAAGGGTCAATAGCTGCCACGGGCACCTTGTGATTGTTCTGCTGTGAGTCTAGATTTTCGAACCCGACGCAAAACTGATTGTTAATTGTAACGTTCAGGGCCACCTAATGACGATGGAACACTCAAATTGAGTCGAGATTCAATACATCGACCTCCAGCCGACTTGTCTCCAAGGGGATATTGCTGCCTCGGGCTCCATGTGGTCCGTCTCCTGTGAGTCTAGATTTTCGAATCCGACGCGAAACTGATAGTTAATTGTAACGTTCAGGGCCTCCCAATGACGATGGAACACTCAAATTGCGTCGAGATTTAATACATCGGCCTCCAGCCGACTTGTCTCCAAGGGGATATTGCAGTCTCGGGCACAATATGATCTTTCTCCTGTGAGTCTAGATTTTCGAATCCGACGCAAAAATGATAGTGAATTGTAACGTTCAGCGCCTCCTAATGACGATAGAAGACTAAAAATGCGTCGAGATTCAATACATCGTCATCCAGCTGATATGTCTCCAAGGGGATATTGCTGCCTCGGGCACCTTATGGTCGTTCTCCTGTGAGTCTAGATTTTCGAATCCGACGCAAAGATGATAGTTAATTGTAACGTTCAGGCCTCCTAATGCCGATGGAACTCTCAAATTGCGTCAAGAATCAATACATCGGTTACCAGCCGACTTGTCTCCAAGGGTCTATTGCTGCCTCGAGCACCGTATGAACTTCTCCTGTGAGTAGATTTTCGAATCCGACGCTAAAATGATTGTTAACTGTAACGTTCAGGGCCTCCAAATGACGATGGAACACTCAAATTGCGTCGAGATTCAATACATCGGCCTCCAGCCGACTTGTCTCCAAGGGTCTGTTGCTGCCTCGGGCACCTTATGGTCGTTCTCCTGTGAGTTTAGATTATCGAATCCGACGCAAAAATGATAGTTAATTGTAACGTTTAGGGCCTCCTAATGACGATGGAACACTCCAATTGCGTCGAGATTCAATACATCGGCCTCCAGCCGACTTGTCTCCAAGGGTCTATTGCTGCCTCTGGCACCTTATGGTCGTTCTCCTGCGAGTCTAGATGTTCGAATCCGACGCAAAACTCATAGTTAATTGTAACGTTCAGGGCCTTGTAATGACGATGGAACACTCAAATTGCGTCGAGATTCAATACATCGGCATCCAGCCGACTTGTCTCCAAGGGTCAGTTGCTGCCTCGGGCACCTTATGGTCGTTCTCCTGTGAGTCAACATTTTAGAATCCGACGCAAAACTGATAGTTAAATGTAATGCTCAGGGCCTCTTAACGACGATGGAACACTCAAATTGCGTCGAGAGTCAATACATCTTCCTCCAGCCGACTTGTCTACAAGGGGATATTGCTGCCTCGGGCTCCATGTGGTCCGTCTCCTGTGAGTCTAGATTTTCAAATCCGACGCCAAACTGATAGTTAATTGTAACATTCAGGGCCTCCTAATGCCGATGGAACACTCAAATTGCGTCGAGATTCAATACATCGTAGTCCAGCCGACTTGTCTCCAAGGGTCTATTGCTGCCTCGGGCACCTAATGGTCGTTCTCTTGTAAGTCTAGATTTTCGAATCCGACGCAATAATGATAGTTCATTATAACGTTCAGGGCGACCTAATGACGATAGAAGACTCAAATTGCGTCGATATTCAATACATCGTCCTCCAGCCGACTTGTCTCCAAGGGGATATTGCTGCCTCGGGCACCAAATGGTCCGTCAGCTGTGAGTCTAGATTTTCGAATCCAACAAAAAACTGATAGTTAATTGTAACATTCAGGGCCTCCTAATGACGATGGAACACTCAAATTGCGTCGCGATCCAATACATCGTCCTCCAGCCGACTTGTCTCCAAGGGTCTAATGCTGCCTCGGGCACCTTATGGTCGTTCTCCTGTGAGTCTAGATTTTCGAATCCGACGCAAAACTCATAGTTAATTGTAACGTTCAGGGCCTTGTAATGACGATGGAACACTGAAATTGCTTCGAGATTCAATACATCGGCCTCCAGGCGACTTGTCTCCAAGGGTCTGCTGCTGCCTCGGGCACCTTATGGTCGTTCTCCTGTGAGTTTAGATTATCGAATCCGACGCAAAAATGATAGTTAATCGTAACGTTTAGGGCCTCCTAATGACGATGGAACACTCAAATTGCGTCGAGATTCAATACATCGGCCTCCAGCCGACTTGTCTCCAAGGGTCTATTGCTGCCTCGGGCACCTTATGGTCGTTCTCCTGTGAGTCTAGATTTTCGAATCCGACGCAAAACTCATAGTTAATTCTAACGTTCAGGGCCTTGTAATGACGATGGAACACTCAAATTGCGTCGAGATTCAATACATCGGCCTCCAGCCGACTTGTCTCCAAGGGTCTGTTGCTGCCTCGGGCACCATGTGGTCGTTCTCCTGTGAGTTTAGATTATCGAATCCGACTCAAAAATGATAGTTAATTGTAACGTTTAGGGCCTCCTAATGACGATGGAACACTCAAATTGCGTCGTGATTCAATACATCGGCCTCCAGCCAACTTGTCTCCAAGGGTCTGTTGCTGCCTCGGGCACCTTATGGTCGTTCTGCTGTGAGTTTAGGTTATCGAATCCGACGCAAAAATGATAGTTAATTGTAACGTTTAGGGCCTCTTAATGACGATGGGTCAATACATCTTCCTCCAGCCGACTTGTCTACAAGGGGATATTGCTGCCTCGGGCTCCATGTGGTCCGTCTCCTGTGAGTCTAGATTTTCAAATCCGACGCCAAACTGATAGTTAATTGTAACATTCAGGGCCGATGGAACACTCAAATTGCGTCGAGATTCAATACATCGTAGTCCAGCCGACTTGTCTCCAAGGGTCTATTGCTGCCTCGGGCACCTAATGGTCGTTCTCTTGTAAGTCTAGATTTTCGAATCCGACGCAATAATGATAGTTCATTATAACGTTCAGGGCGACCTAATGACGATAGAAGACTCAAATTGCGTCGATATTCAATACATCGTCCTCCAGCCGACTTGTCTCCAAGGGGATATTGCTGCCTCGGGCACCAAATGGTCCGTCAGCTGTGAGTCTAGATTTTCGAATCCAACAAAAAACTGATAGTTAATTGTAACATTCAGGGCCTCCTAATGACGATGGAACACTCAAATTGCGTCGCGATCCAATACATCGTCCTCCAGCCGACTTGTCTCCAAGGGTCTAATGCTGCCTCGGGCACCTTATGGTCGTTCTCCTGTGAGTCTAGATTTTCGAATCCGACGCTAAACTTATTGTTAATTGTAACGTTCAGGGCTTCCTAATGACGATGGAACACTCAAATTGCCTCGAGATTCAATACATCGGCATTCAGCCGATTTGTCTCCAAGGGTCTATTGCTGCCTCGGGCACCGTATGGTCGTTCTACTGTGAGTCAACATTTTAGAATCCGACGCAAAACTGATAGTTAAATGTAATGCTCAGGGCCTCTTAATGACGATGGAACACTAAAATTGAGTCGAGATTCAATACATCGACCTCCAGCCGACTTGTCTCCAAGTGGATATTGCTGCCTCGGGCTCCATGTGGTCCGTCTCCTGTGAGTCTAGATTTTCGAATCCGACGCGAAACTAATAGTTAATTGTAAGGTTCAGCGCCTCCTAATAACGATGGAACACTCAAATTGCGTCGCGATCCAATACATCGTCCTCCAGCCGACTTGTCTCCAAGGGTCTAATGCTGCCTCGGGCACCTTATGGTCGTTCTCTTGTAAGTCTAGATTTTCGAATCCGACGCAAAAATGATAGTTCATTATAACGTGCAGGGCGACCTATTGACGATAGAAGACTCAAATTGCGTCGAGTTTCAATACATCGTCCTCCAGCCGACTTGTCTCCAAGGGTCTAATGCTGCCTCGGGCACCAAATGGTCGTTCTCTTGTAAGTCTAGATTTTGGAATCCGACGCAAAAATGATAGTTAATTGAAACGTTCAGGGCCTCCTAATGCCGATGGAACACTCAAATTGCGTCGAGATTCAATACATCGGCCTCCAGCCGACTTGTCTCCAAGGGTCTATTGCTGCCTCGGGCACCTTATGGTCGTTCTCCTGTGAGTCTAGATTTTCGAATCCGACTCAAAAATGATAGTTAATTGTAACGTTCAGGGCCTTGTAATGACGATGGAACACTCAAATTGCGTCGAGATTCAACACATCGGCCTCCAGGCGACTTGTCTCCAAGGGTCTGTTGCTGCCTCGGGCACCTTATGGTCGTTCTCCTGTGAGTTTAGATTTTCGAATCCGACGCAAAAATGATAGTTAATTGTAACGTTTAGGGCCCCCTAATGACGATGGAACACTCAAATTGCGTCGAGATTCAATACATCGGCCTCCAGCCGACTTGTCTGCAAGGGTCTATTGCTGCCTCGGTCGTCTTATGGTCGATCTCCTGTGAGTCTAGATTTTCGAATCCGACGCAAAAATGATAGTTCATTATAACGTTCAGGGAGACCTAATGACGATAGAAGACTCAAATTGCGTCGAGATTCAATATATCGTCCTCCAGCCGACTTGTCTCCAAGGGTCTAATGCTGCACCGGGCACCAAATGGTCGTTCTCTTGTAAGTCTAGGTTTTCGAATCCGACGCAAAAATGATAGTTAATTGTAACGTTCAGGGCCTCCTAATGCCGATGGAACACTCAAATTGCGTCGAGATTCAATACATCGGCCTCCAGCCGACTTGTCTCCAAGGGTCTATTGCTGCCTCGGGCACCTTATGGTCGTTCTCCTGTGAGTCTAGATTTTCGAATCCGACGCAAAACTCATAGTTAATTGTAACGTTCAGGGCCTTGTAATGAGGATGCAACACTCAAATTGCGTCGAGATGCAATACATCGGCCTCTAGCCGACATGTCTCCAAAGGTCTGTTGCTTCCTCGGGCACCTTATGGTCGTTCTCCTGTGAGTTTAGATTATCTAATCCGACGCAAAAATGATAGTTAATTGCAAGATTCAGGGCCTCCTAATGACGATGGAACACTCATTTTGCGTCGAGAGTCAATACATCTTCCTCCAGCCGACTTGACTCCAAGGGTCTATTGCTGCCTCGGGCACCTTATGGTCGTTCTCCTGTGAGTCTAGATTTTCGAATCCGACGCAAAAATGATAGTTAATTGTAACGTTCAGGGCCTTCTAATGACGATGGAACACTCAAATTGCGTCGAGATTCAATACATCGCTCTCCAGCCGACATGTCTCAAAGGGGATATCGCTGCCTCGGGCACCACATGGTCATTCTCCTGTGAGTCTAGATTTTCGAATCCGACGCAAAAATGATAGTGAATTGTAACGTTCAGGGCCTCCTAATGACGATGGAGCACTCAATTTGCGTCGAGATTCAATACATCGGCCTCCAGCCGACTTGTCTCCAAGGGTCTATTGCTGCCTCGGGCTCCATGTGGTCCGTCTTCTGTGAGTCTAGATTTTCGAATCCGACGCGAAACTGATAGTTAATTGTAAGGTTCAGTGCCTCCTAATGACGATGGAACACTCAAATTGCGTCGAGATTCAATACATCGTCCTCCAGACGATTTGTCTCCAAGGGGATATTGCTGCCTCGGGCACCACATGGTCCGTCTCCGGTGATTCTACGTTTACGAATCCGACGCAAAACTCATAGTTAATTGTAACGTTAAGGGCCTCCTATTGGCGATGGAACACTCAAATTGCGTCGAGATTCAATACATCGACCTCCAGCCGACTTGTTAAGAAAGGGAATATTGCTGCATCGAGCACCTTATGGTCGTTCTCCTGTGAGTTTAGATTTTCGAATCCGACGAAAAACTTATAGTTAATTGTAACATTCAGGTCCTCCTAATGACGATGGAACACTCATTTTGCGTCGAGAGTCAATACATCTTCCTCCAGCCGACTTGTCTCCAAGGGTCTATTGCTGCCTCGGGCACCTTATGGTCGTTCTCCTGTGAGTTTAGATTTTCGAATCCGACGCCAAAATGATAGTTAATTGTAACGTTCAGGGCCTTGTAATGACGATGGAACACTCAAATTGCGTCGAGATTCAATACATCGGCCTCCAGCCGACTTGTCTCCAAGGGTCGATTGCTGCCTCGGGCACCTTATGGTCGTTCTCCTGTGAGTCTAGATTTTCGAATCCGACGCAAAACTCATAGTTAATTGTAACGTTCAGGGCATTGTAATGACGATGGAACACTCAAATTGCGTCGAGATTCAATACATCGGCCTCCAGCCGACTTGTCTCCAAGGGTCTATTGCTGCCTCGGGCACCTTATGGTCGTTCTCCTGTGAGTCTAGATTTTCGAATCCGACGCAAAACTCATAGTTAATTGTAACGGTCAGGGCCTTGTAATGACGATGGAACACTAAAATTGCGTCGAGATTCAATACATCGGCCGCTAGCCGACTTGTCTCCAAGGGTCTGTTGCTGCCTCGGGCACCTTATGGTCGTTTTCCTGTGAGTTTAGATTATCGAATCCGACCCAAAAATGATAGTTAATTGTAACGTTCAGGGCCTCCAAATGACGATTGAGCACTCAAATTGCGTCGAGATTCAATACATCGGCCTCCAGCCGACTTGTCTCCAAGGGTCTATTGCTGCCTCGGGCTCCATGTGGTCCGTCTCCTGTGAGTCTAGATTTTCGAATCCGACACGAAACTGATAGTTAATTGTAAGATTCAGTGCCTCCTAATGACGATGGAACACTCAAATTGCGTCGCGATCCAATACACCGTCCTCCAGCCGACTTGTCTCCAAGGGTCTAATGCTGCTTCGGGCACCTTATGGTCGGTCTCTTGTAAGTCTAGAATTTCGAATTCGACGCAAAACTGATACTTCATTATAACGTTCAGAGCGACCTAATGACGATAGAAGACTCAAATTGCGTCGAGATTCAATACATCGTCCTCCAGACGATTTGTCTCCAAGGGGATATTGCTGCGCGATCCAATACACAGTCCTCCAGCCGACTTGTCTCCAAGGGTCTAATGCTGCCTCGGGCACCTTATGGTCGGTCTCTTGTAAGTCTAGATTTTCGAATCCGACGAAAAACTGATAGTTCATTATCACGTTCAGGGCGACCTAATGACGATAGAAGACTCAAATTGCGTCGAGATTCAATACATCGTCCTCCAGACGATTTGTCTCCAAGGGGATATTGCTGCCTCGAGCACAACATGGTCCGTCTCCGGTGATTCTAAGTTTTCGAATCCGACGCAAAACTCATAGTTAATTGTAACGTTCACTGCCTCCTATTGGCGATGGAACACTCAAATTGCGTCGAGATTCAATACATCGACCTCCAGCCGACTTGTCTAGAAAGGGAATATTACTGCATCGAGCACCTTATGGTCGTTCTCCTGTGAGTTTAGATTTTCGAATCCGACGAAAAACTTATAGTTAATTGTAACATTCAGGGCTTCCTAATGACGATGGAACACTCATTTTGCGTCGAGAGTCAATTCATCTTCCTCCAGCCGACTTGTCTCCAAGGGTCTATTGCTGCCTCAGGCACCTTGTGGTCGTTCTCCTGTGAGTCTAGATTTTCGAATCCGACGCAAAAATGATAGTTAATTGTAACGTTCAGGGCCATCTACTGACGATGGAACACTCAAATTGCGTCGAGATTCAATACATCGGCCTCCAGCCGACTTGTCTCCAAGGGGATATCGCTGCCTCGGGCACCACATGGTCCTTCTCCTGTGAGTCTAGATTTTCGAATCCGACGCAAAAATGATAGTGAATTGTAACGTTCAGGGCCTCCTAATGACGATGGAACACTCAAATTGCGTCAAGAATCAATACATCGGTTTCCAGCCGACTTGTCTCCAAGGGTCTATTGCTGCCTCGGGCACCTTATGGTCGTTCTCCTGCGAGTCTAGATTTTCGAATCCGACGCATAAATGATAGTTAATTGTAACGTTCAGGGACTCCTAAAGACGATGGAACACTCAAATTGCGTCGAGAGTCAATACAACGACCTCCAGTCGACTTGTATCCAAGGGGATATTGCAGTCTCGGGCACAATATGATCCTTCTCCTGTGAGTCTAGATTTTCGAATCCGACGCAAAAATGATAGTGAATTGTAACGTTCAGCGCCTCCTAATGACGATAGAAGACTCAAATTGCGTCGAGATTCAATACATCGTCCTCCAGCCGACTTGTCTCCAAGGGTCTAATGCTGCCTCGGGCACCTTATGGTTGTTCTCTTGTAAGTCTGGATTTTCGAATCCGACGCAAAAATGATAGGTAATTGTAACGTTCAGGGCCTCCTAATGACGATGGAACTCTCAAATTGCGTCGAGATTCAATACATCGTCCTCCAGCCGACTTGTCTCCAAAGGTCTATTGCTGCCTCGGGCACCTTATGGTCGTTCTCTTCTAAGTCTAGATTTTCGAATCCGACGCAATAATGATAGTTAATTGTAACGTTCAGGGCCTCCTAATGCCGATGGAACACTCAAATTGCGTCGAGATTCAATACATCGGCCTCCAGCCGACTTGTCTCCAAGGGTTTGTTGCTGCCTCGGGCACATTATGGACGTACTCCTGTGAGTTTAGATTATCGAATACGACGCAAAAATGATAGTTAATTGTAACGTTTAGGGCCTCCTAATGACGCTGGAAAACTCAAATTGCGTCGAGATTCAATACATCGGCCTCCAGCCGACTTGTCTCCAAGGGTCTATTGCTGCCTCGGGCACCTTATGGTCGTTCTCCTGTGAGTCTAGATTTTCGAATCCGACGCAAAACTGATAGTTAAATGTAATGCTCAGGGCCTCTTAAAGACGATGGAACACTCAAATTGCGTCGAGAGTCAATACATCTTCCTCCAGCCACACTTGTCTACAAGGGGATATTGCTGCCTCGGGCTCCATGTGGTCCGTCTGCTGTGAGTCTAGATTTTCGAATCCGACGCAAAAATGATAGTTAATTGTAACGTTAAGGCCATGTAATGACGATGGAACACTCAAATTGCGTCGAGATTCAATACATCGTCCTCCAGCCGACTTGTCTCAATGGGGATATCACTGCCTCCGGCCTCTTATGTTCGCTCTCATGTGAGTCTAGATTTTCGAATCGGACGCGAAACTCATAGTTAATTGTAAGGTTCAGGGCCTCCTAATGACGACGGAACACTCAAATTGCGTCGAGATTCAATACATCGTCCTCCAGCCGACTTGTCTCCATGGGGATATTACTGCCTCCGGCCTCTTATGTTCGCTCTCATGTGAGTCTAGATTTTCGAATCCGACGCGAAACTGATAGTTAATTGTAAGGTTCAGCGCCTCCTAATGACAATGGAACACTCAAATTGCGTCGCGATCCCAATACATCGTCCTCCAGCCGACTTGTCTCCAAGGGTCAAATGCTGCCTCGGGCACCTTATGGCCGTTCTCTTGTAAGTCTAGATTTTCGAATCCGACGCAAAACTGATAGTTCATTATAACGTTCATGGCTACCTAATGACGATAGAAGACTCAAATTGCGTCGAGATTCAATACATCGTCCTCCAGCCGATTTGTCTCCAAGGGGATATTACTGCCTCGGGCACCAAATGGTCCGTCTGCTGTGAGTCTAGATTTTCGAATCCGACGAAAAACTCATAGTTAATTGTAACATTCAGGGCCTCCTAATGACGATGGAACACTCTAATTGCGTCGCGATCCAATACATCGACCTCCAGCCGACTTGTCTCCAAGGGTCTATTGCTGCCTCGGGCACCTTATGGTCGTTCTCCTGTGAGTCTAGATTTTCGAATGCGACCCAAAAATGATAGTGAATTGTAACGTTCAGCGCCTCCTAATGACGATAGGAGACTGAAATTGCGTCGAGATTCAATACATCGTCCTCCAGCCGATTTGTCTCCAAGGGGATATTGCTACCTCGGGCACCAAATGGTCCGTCTGCTGTGAGTCTAGATTTTCGAATCCGACGAAAAACTCATAGTTAATTGTAACATTCAGGGCCCCCTAATGACGACGGAACACTCAAATTGCGTCGCGATCCAATACATCGTCCTCCAGCCGACTTGTCTCCAAGGGTCTAATGCTGCCTCGGGCACCTTATGGTCGTTCTCTTGTAAGTCTAGATTTTCGAATTCGACGCAAATATGATAGTTCATTATAACGTTCAGGGCGACCTAATGACGATAGAAGACTCAAATTGCGTCGAGATTCAATACATCGTCCTCCAGCCGACTTGTCTCCAAGAGTCTAATGCTGCCTCGGGCACCAAATGGTCGTTCTCTTGTAAGTCTAGATTTTGGAATCCGACGCAAAAATGATAGTTAATTGTAACGTTCAGGGCCTTGTAATGACGATGGAACACTCAAATTGCGTCGAGATTCAACACATCGGCCTCCAGGCGACTTGTCTCCAAGGGTCTGTTGCTGCCTCGGGCACCTTATGGTCGTTCTCCTGTGAGTTTAGATTATCGAATCCGACGCAAAAATGATAGTTAATTGTAACGTTTAGGGCCCCCTAATGACGATGGAACACTCAAATTGCGTCGAGATTCAATACATCGGCCTCCAGCCGACTTGTCTCCAAGGGTCTATTGCTGCCTCGGTCACCTTTTGGTCGATCTCCTGTGAGTCTAGATTTTCGAATCCGACGCAAACCTCATAGTTAATTGTAACGTTCAGGGGCTTGTAATGACGATGGAACACTCAAATTGCGTCGAGATTAAATACATCGGCCTCCAGCCGACTTCTCTCCAAGGGTTTGTTGCTGCCTCGGGCACCTTATGGTCGTTCTGCTGTGAGTTTAGATTATCGAATCCGACGCAAAAATGATAGTTAATTGTAAGGTTTAGGGCCTCCTAATGACGATGGGACATTAAAATTGCGTCGAGATTCAACACATCGTCCTCCAGCCGACTTGTCTGCATGGGGATATTACTGCCTCCGGCCTCTTATGTTCGCTCCCATGTGAGTCTAGATTTTCGAATCCGACGCGAAACTGATTGTTAATTGTAACGTTCAGGGCTTCCTAATTACGATGGAACACTCAAATTGCCTCGAGATTCAATACATAGGCATTCAGCCGATTTGTCTCCAAGGGTCTATTGCTGCCTCGGGCACCATATGGTCGTTCCCCTGTGAGTCAACATTTTAGAATCCGACGCAAAACTGATAGTTAAATGTAATGCTCAGGGCCTCTTAATGACGATGGAACACTAAAATTGAGTCGAGATTCAATACATCGACCTCCAGCCGACTTGTCTCCAAGGGGATATTGCTGCCTCGGGCTCCATGTAGTCCGTCTCCTGTGAGTCTAGATTTTCGAATCCGACGCGAAACTGATAGTTAATTGTAAGGTTCAGCGCCTCCTAATGACGATGGAACACTCAAATTGCGTCGCGATCCAATACATCGTCCTCCAGACGACTTGTCTCCAAGGGTCAAATGCTGCCTCGGGCACCTTATGGTCGTTCTCCTGTAAGTCTAGATTTTCGAATCCGACGCAAAAATGATAGTTCATTATAACGTTCAGGGCGACCTAATGACGATAGAAGACTCAAATTGCGTCGAGATTCAATACATCGTCCTCCAGCCGACTTGTCTCCAAGGGTCTAATGCTGCCTCGGGCACCTTATGGTCGTTCTCTTGTAAGTCTAGATATTCGAATCCGACGCAAAAATGATAGTTAATTGTAACGTTCAGGGCCTCCTAATGCCGATGGAACACTCAAATTGCGTCGAGATTCAATACATCGGCCTCCAGCCGACTTGTCTCCAAGGGTCTATTGCTGCCTCGGGCACCTTATGGTCGTTCTCCTGGGAGTCTAGATTTTCGAATCCGACGCAAAGCTCATAGTTAATTGTAACGTTCAGGGCCTTGTAATGACGATGGAACACTCAAATTGCGTCGAGATTCAATACATCGGCCTCTAGCCGACTTGTCTCCAAGGGTCTGTTGCTGACTCGGGCACCTTATGGTCGTTCTCCTGTGACTTTAGATTATCGAATCCGACGCAAAAATGATAGTTAATTGTAAGATTCAGGGCCTCCTAATGACGATGGAACACTCATTTTGCGTCGAGAGTCAATACATCTTCCTCCAGCCGACTTGTCTCCAAGGGTCTATTGCTGCCTCGGGCCCTTATGGTCGTTCTCCTGTGAGTCTAGATTTTCGAATCCGACGCAAAAATGATAGCTAATTGTAACGTTCAGGGCCTTCTAATGACGATGGAACACTCAAATTGCGTCGAGATTCAATACATCGGCCTCCAGCCGACTTGTCTCCAAGGGTCTGTTGCTGCCTCGGGCACCTTATGGTCGTTCTCCTGTGAGTTTAGATTATCGAATCCGACGCAAAAATGATAGTTAATTGTAACGTTTAGGGCCTCCTAATGACGATGGAACACTCAAATTGCGTCGAGATTCAATACATCGGCCTCCAGCCGACTTGTCTCCAAGGGTCTATTGCTGCCTCGGGCACCTTATGGTCGTTCTCCTGTGAGTCTAGATTTTCGTATCCGACGCAAAACTCATAGTTAATTGTAACGTTCAGGGCCTTGTAATGACGATGGAACACTCAAATTGCGTCGAGATTCAATACATCGGCCTCTAGCCGACTTGTCTCCAAGGTTCTGTTGCTGACTCGGGCACCTTATGGTCGTTCTCCTGTGACTTTAGATTATCGAATCCGACGCAAAAATGATAGTTAATTGTAAGATTCAGGGCCTCCTAATGACGATGGAACACTCATTTTGCGTCGAGAGTCAATACATCTTCCTCCAGCCGACTTGTCTCCAAGGGTCTATTGCTGCCTCGGGCACCTTATGGTCGTTCTCCTGTGAGTCTAGATTTTCGAATCCGACGCAAAAATGATAGCTAATTGTAACGTTCAGGGCCTTCTAATGACGATGGAACACTCAAATTGCGTCGAGATTCAATACATCGGCCTCCAGCCGACTTGTCTCCAAGGGTCTGTTGCTGCCTCGGGCACCTTATGGTCGTTCTCCTGTGAGTTTAGATTATCGAATCCGACGCAAAAATGATAGTTAATTGTAACGTTTAGGGCCTCCTAATGACGATGGAACACTCAAATTGCGTCGAGATTCAATACATCGGCCTCCAGCCGACTTGTCTCCAAGGGTCTATTGCTGCCTCGGGCACCTTATGGTCGTTCTCCTGTGAGTCTAGATTTTCGAATCCGACGCAAAACTCATAGTTAATTGTAACGTTCAGGGCATTGTAATGACGATGGAACACTCAAATTGCGTCGAGATTCAATACATCGGCCCCCAGCCGACTTGTCTCCAAGGGTCTATTGCTGCCTCGGGCACCTTATGGTCGTTCTCCTGTGAGTCTAGATTTTCGAATCCGACGCAAAACTCATAGTTAATTGTAACGTTCAGGGCCTTGTAATGACGATGGAACACTCAAATTGCGTCGAGATTCAATACATCGGCCTCTAGCCGACTTGTCTCCAAGGGTCTGTTGCTGCCTCGGGCACCTTATGGTCGTTCTCCTGTGAGTTTAGATTATCGAATCCGACACAAAAATGATAGTTAATTGTAACGTTTAGGGCCTCCTAATGACGATGGAACACTCAAATTGCGTCGAGATTCAATACATCGTCCTCCAGCCGATTTGTCTCCAAGGGGATATTGCTACCTCGGGCACCAAATGGTCCGTCTCCTGTGAGTCTGGATTTTATAATCCGACGCGATACTGATAGTTAATTGTAAGGTTCAGGGCCTTGTAATGACGATGGAACACTCAAATTGCGTCGAGATTCAACACATCGGCCTCCAGGCGACTTGTCTCCAAGGGTCTGTTGCTGCCTCGGGCACCTTATGGTCGTTCTCCTGTGAGTTTAGATTATCGAATCCGACGCAAAAATGATAGTTAATTGTAACGTTTAGGGCCCCCTAATGACGATGGACCACTCAAATTGCGTCGAGATTCAATACATCGGCCTCCAGCCGACTTGTCTCCAAGGGTCTATTGCTGCCTCGGTCACCTTATGGTCGATCTCCTGTGAGTCTAGATTTTCGAATCCGACGCAAAACTCATAGTTAATTGTAACGTTCAGGGCCTTGTAATGACGATGGAACACTCAAATTGCGTCGAGATTCAATACATCGGCCTCCAGCCAACTTGTCTCCAAGGGTCTGTTGCTGCCTCGGGCACCTTATGGTCGTTCTGCTGTGAGTTTAGATTATCGAATCCCACGCAAAAATGATAGTTAATTGTAACGTTTAGGGCCTCCTAATGACGATGGGACATTAAAATTGCGTCGAGATTCAACACATCGTCCTCCAGCCGACTTGTCTCCATGGGGATTATAGCGTCCCCAGTGCCATATTACGAAAAGACAATATTTATAAAGAAGACATTCATAATTTGTAAGAAATTTTTTTTTTCATGTAGCCTTAAAATAATAATTTCTCTGTGTAGGTTTAGATTGCAAAGAAATAATTTATGACAGAATGATCTAAAGAGAAGCCCAGTTACACTCTTTTGTTAATTTTTTAGTCGAACTTACTTCTTCGCTTGTCTTGAATGTGTCTAGAGGGACATCTTGCGTGTGCTGACGAATGTAAGCATATTTGTATGAGTTAAGCATATAATATACTGATTTTATATTATTGTGCACTTTTAATTTGTAAGAGGTGATCCCGATTTCATGTCCGCCTTCCTTGAATTAACCTGCATTCAAGTAATTTACAGCTCAACAATCGCAGCGGCCGATGCAGCCAACGACGCCATTACGTGGCGATATTAACTTATGAAAAATTAGCGGAAGCGGAAAACTCGCCCGCTATTAGCATAATATTAATTTTTCTCCACAGCCGCACGAAGTTGCAGAAATACTTAACTTTAAGATTCTTATTTTCAGTAGCATAGCCGAGACCCAGAGCCAGGACTCTGACTACAATACAATGGTTAACGGAGGTAAGAAAATACTCTCGCGCGTGTGTGGGCCGCAATTGTAATTAATAACTAAAGATCTTTTGCTTTAACGTCAACTGACTAGCCGAGGAAATTTATATGAAAAGTTTATTACATTGTTCAACTTAAATATCATTTTTATTAAGGCCCACCACGTAAGTCGGCAACAATCAAAAAATAATAATAACAGTAATAATATATACATTAAATTACGACGGCCGACGGATGCGAGATTGGCGCCGCAACTTTGGGGCCCGATTAATATGATTCTATTGTAATGAATGTAATTATGTATGTGTCTAATTGTTGTAAAATATTAATGCTTGTATGAATTCTTTTACATGTACAACAACAAAACCACACCCTGAGGAGATCTGGAGAGGAAAAAGTGTAGAAAAGAAAATGGATTGCGAGAAAGAAAAATAAGTAAGGTAAGGCCTATTGTGCAAGCATCCTGTGTAGCTCTGTGCGGAATATCGAACCCATGTGCACATGAGATACCTTCGGTGTTTTGTGTATTTATGTGTTTATTTTTGGAGGGGATAATTATTCGTTTTGTGAATTTATGTGTTTATTTTTGGAGGGGATAATTAATCGTGTGTGTATCAGTGTTAAAGATTCGTCAGTGGCTTAAAGTGAATTTAGTATGGGTAAGATAGGACAACCTAAAGCATCCGTACCAGAAGAACAAAATTCTGTTAATATGGAAAGTGAGGATCATTTGCAATATGTAAACGAGTCCCAAGCCACCGCCTCGGATAACATAATTTCCGGAGCGGGGGGCGAGGATCTGTGGACGGTGAATGACGCTCCACAGCAGAATGAGAATAGAGTAACAACTCCACTGCCTGGGCAGGGGGGCCAATCGAGTGCTAGATTAAGCGGGGCACCAGTATGCTCACCGATTGCAGACCCATTTGCAGAATTTCTGCGCAGGTTAGAAGAAAGAGATAGGGAAAGAGATCAGAAACTGGCTCAGATGCTACGTGAGCAAGAGCAGCGCAATGAAGCGAAACTAGATAGGATCCAAAGCGAACTAGCCGAGATGCGGGATGCGTGCAAAGAGATCCCCGATCTTGTGCAAAGCTTAGCCGGAGATATGCAAAAATTACAGATATCGCAGGCTAGGCTTGAAGACAATGTCCAGACTTTAACCAACCGCGTAGATAATGTGGAGATAGATGCACGGAAAAGTATTGACGCATATTTGGAAGTGCAAGCTCAAAAAGTAGAAAAAGAATTAAATGAATGGCTAGAAGTAAAGGATCGCGAGATATCTGCAAAGATTGAAAGCGACGTAAAAACAGCTGTAGAACAAGCGACTGCGGCCGCGAGTGTAAATACTGACGCTAGCGCTGCCGCACTACATGCCGAATTAACACAGATTAAGTCCCGTGTGACTGCGGAGTTGCCAAATTGGCAACAGGAGGTCGCGCGGAGACTGTCTGCGTTGGAAAGCAATGTAAACAGTGGCGGACAGATCATGAATCCGACTCCGCGTACTGATTACTATAATAACGCTGACGGTAGCCAGGGTGCGAGTGCGCAACCGCAACCTAATGCGAATTATGAGCACGAGCAACACGCGATACCGTGCAGCGCACATCACGAAGTGATGAATGTCCCAGAATGTAGCAATCAGATGTGTAAAAAAGAGGACAATGTAATAAAACACAGGACATTCCAACCCTTCAATAGCGAAAAACGAAATGTCCACCCTGTTGTATTTATTAAGAGCTTTAGGAATGTGTTTCCCAGGACATGGACGGAAAGACAAAGAATACAGTTCGTGGTCTCCTTTATTCAAGGTGACGCGGCACTGTGGGCCACCGACGTGTCCGAAAAATGTCTAACGATGCAACAGTTTGAAGGTGCATTCTTGCAAAAATTCTGGTCCGATAGCGTCCAAGAAAGACTACGAAAGGAGTTGTACAGTCCAGAAATGTACAATCCTAAGATGGGAACGTTACGCAAATATTTCGAAAAGTATATAAACAAAACCAGGTACTGGGACGAGCCAATGTCCGATCGTGACATAATCAGATTAATAAAAATGAAGTTGCCCAGTGAAATTAAAAGATATTTCAGCAATGTGCCGGAATACGATATAGAACAATTCATGGAAATAGTGGATTCTGTTGACCTATTGATCGAAGATATGAAAACCGAAAACAAGTGGAACCATGCAGGCTATAATCAACACAAAGCCGATTACAATAGCAGCCACAGTAATGGTAGTAACTTAGTACCAAATGGTAACGGGAATAGGCAAGAGCACCGGCAACAGAATCAAGGCACAAACAATGGCAATGGTTATAACGGCAACGGTTATAATCGTGAAAATCGAAAGAGACATCATGATGGACGCATGAGTAATGGACATAATGGTAACGGCAATCCGCAATGGCGGAACAACCGAAACCAGTGGCGTGGTCGTAACGAACCGACACCACAGTGGCAACAAAACACAGCGCCACAATGGAACGCCAACCCAGGTCCGTCACAGAACATGTCAGGGAGTTACAACCGACCACCACAAAACCAGAGCCATACACAATATCAAAATACACCATCGGGGAGGCAGGGCGGCCAATCCAACAGTAGCAACAACAACAACCAGAACCACAATGTGAGGTTAGTGGAAGTGACAGACAACTGTCAACCCACTAATGCTCATCCGTTAAACTAAAGACAGCCACAATACGCTCTCCGTTGTTGGCTGCAGGATGGTGTAGTGAGGGCACATTCACGGATGACAGCCATAAACTTTGTATGCTGAGATACAATGAAGGAACAAAAATAGAAAAGGAACTTGTAGACATACCGCAGACATGTAACCGAACCGACAAAAGTGCTGTGCAGGCTATATTGCAAGCAGATATGTACGGAGCACCAATACACATAATAGTCGATACCGGTGCGTCAACCAATGTCATGAGCGCAAATTTTTACAAGTACTTGAGTCAAAATAATAGAATACCAGTATTGCCAGTGAAGAATTGTCGTGTTACAGGTGCAATAGGTGCACAATCTCATATCATAAAGCACCAGGTGCAGGTCGAGTTTACGGTAGGAAATGAAGCAATGAAAAGCTCGTTCCTAGTAGTTAAGGGATTAGGTGTTGCTTGCATCCTGGGGATGGAATTTTTACGCCAGAGGGACGCAAAAATCGACCTCTTGTGCGGGGAAGTAAGCCTTATGAATGAGGATAGACGTGTAATTTTGCCGTTGTTGAGGACACGGGAAGTGCACGGTAAATATTGCCGGAGCTTTCAAACGAGATTCGAAGGAATACAGGTAATGAATTTATATTCTGACTTAAGTACAAGACAAGTATATTTTAAAGATTTTATTACTGAAGACAAAGAGGAAAAAAGGAAACTGATAGCCATGAAAGTTAGGGAGTCAGAACATTTGACTGAAGCACAACAAAACGAATTGACTCAGCTACTTACAGATTATGAGAATGTGTTTTCGGAAAAACCCGGTGTTATCGAGGGCTACACCTATAACATCGAAGTGGTACCTCACGATACTTTCTGTCACGCAAACTACACCATCCCGTGGTCAAGGGAGGAGGCAATTACGAGGGAAATAAGAAAAATACTTACAAAGACTTAAAGAAGTTCGCTCAGTAGAGCAACGTTTACATTTGTGTGTAGTATGTTAAGTTTATAGTGTATTTTTTTTGTGTGTAAATGTTAAGATTTTAGTGTAACATTTAAAGACAATGAGGCACACAAGATTAGTGCGATTCAATTTTGTAGTTGTTAAGGAATAATAGTATTTTTAAACAATTGCATTTTGAAGGAAAAAATGAACGTAGGTTTAAGAATAATTTACAAATTTCATTTTTAAAAAATGCTTTAAAGATATATAAAAAAAATTCAACAGCATGTAATGAAAGAATTTTTCCATTAGTGTGTCATGAATATTTTTGAACTGTAGTAGTAATGAAACTTATGAAATTCAATATTATAGTGTATATGTTGTTCCATGTATTTATGTCTATACCGATCTTGAAATATGCTCAATCATAATTTACTAAACAACATGAGTGCAGGGTGTACATCACGCAAGGTACCTCATGTGTTGTGGACAAGGTACAAAGCAAATCAGTAAACGCGACTACCGCTAAGCACTGTTAAAATATATTGCCATCTGCTAAGGCAGAGATTTGCACGAATTTTTAGTGTAAACAAAAGTCACAAATCTAACACTAATCTAGGAACTTGCACGCTAGGCCTAGATTATAAAATGTCTACAATAATGCGAGAGGCAAAGTTTTGTAAAGTCGAGCCTGGCTCTGGAGAGCAAGTACGCAATGAGTGGGCAGACATGACATGGGGACTTACCTCAGATGAGACGGAAATACAATTGTATAGTCAAAAAATCTGAAGGCAAGTACGACTCTAAGTGGAAAATGAAAAGAGACAATTAGTGCGAGAGACTGGTAAAATCCAGCACTAGCCAAAATCCAGTTCAGACTGAACGAAATACATTAGTGTTTGTGAACTAATCGAAACAGTTACTTTAAGCAGTGTGAAAAACTGTGAAGGTGAAACTGTGATATGGACAGTGAAGTGCTAGTATTGAACGTTCAACAGCGGTGAAGACGCCAAACGCCAATATTACGCACGAAAAACTGTGAATTTACTATAAATGTGAACTGTTAACGTGAAGTGAACCCACAGTCAATATTTTTGGGACAGACTGTAGTTTCAGTGAGCACAATAATGCGAGATTGGAATGCGATGCGTGGACTGTTGCAAAACAGCGACCGCAGAAACGGCGAATGTTTGTGCTAAGCTCGTATTGGGACACTCACCAGTGCCTGCGAGTGCGGCGAAAACATAAATAATTTTATCAAGACAAAAACTGACGTTGTAATGGAAATAGTATTGCATCAAAACTGCATTCACGGGAGAAGGTCCATGTCATGTTTTCTGCAAGACAGTGCTAGCTTGACACTCGGAAACTGGCGAAAACTTAACAACAACTGCCGCACTAATAAATGCTCCTTTCCCACTAGCGTAACCATTTGAAGCGGGAAACAAATATTACGTTGGTTGTGTGTGTGTTTCATGTACTACGTCGGAGATGCGTAGCAGAGCTGACTCCTGCCAACAAGAGCGGGGGGCGGATATCATCCCACTCCGCCACGCCCGGCCGAGACAGAAGCGCATCGCCAACGGTGCAGCCGATCAGCTGATTCTGACGTTCCGCGACGGCGAGACACACGCTGGCGTCGAGCGGGCGTTGACCTCTCCGCAGCCGCCGCGAACGCCGAGCACCGAACACACCAACCGACGCCGTCGCGAGCCAAACGTCGCGGCGTAGATCATCAACGACACCGCAATCAATTGTTTTAATGACCTCATTTTTTGCATAGTGCAACAAAAATATTTGTATGCACATCCTGTACTCCAATGACATTCCAGAAACAATTAAGTGAAAGTGACCAAAGCAGTTAGTCTGTCGCTCCGCCGAGGTTTTCCCCAGGTTTCCCTACGGCCGCGCCAAATGGGGAGCGAACAGTTGACACCCCTGGGACTTCAAGTTTATGGACTAACTCGTGATTGTATACCTTTGAACACTGCAAAAGTTGCAACCCTAAGAAGAAGCAACCAAAATAAAACTAGTTGTATTCTATGTCCTTTTGTACATGACTGCATACGTAACCAAGTGTATATTATATTGTTATGTAGATAACTTCATCTGTATTACACTTTGTGTGCAACACACCTCAGTAATTACAACATACGATGTGACATATATAGACTATGAAAGAAAACTCTGCGTGTGGACACTGTGGACATGAAAGTGGAAATATTTATGTCAAAAAACACGAACATTTTTTATGACATAAACATTTCGAGGGGCAATATAGCGTCCCCAGTGCCATATTACGAAAAGACAATATTTATAAAGAAGACATTCATAATTTGTAAGAGATTTTTTTTTTTTTCATGTAGCCTTAAAATAATAATTTCTCTGTGTAGGTTTAGATTGCAAAGAAATAATTTATGACAGAATGATCTAAAGAGAAGCCCAGTTACACTCTTTTGTTAATTTTTTAGTCGAACTTACTTCTTCGCTTGTCTTGAATGTGTCTAGAGGGACATCTTGCGTGTGCTGACGAATGTAAGCATATTTGTATGAGTTAAGCATATAATATACTGATTTTATATTATTGTGCACTTTTAATTTGTAAGAGGTGATCCCGATTTCATGTCCGCCTTCCTTGAATTAACCTGCATTCAAGTAATTTACAGCTCAACAATCGCAGCGGCCGATGCAGCCAACGACGCCATTACGTGGCGATATTAACTTATGAAAAATTAGCGGAAGCGGAAAACTCGCCCGCTATTAGCATAATATTAATTTTTCTCCACAGCCGCACGAAGTTGCAGAAATACTTAGCTTTAAGATTCTTAATTTCAGTAGCATAGCCGAGACCCAGAGCCAGGACTCTGACTACAATACAATGGTTAACGGAGGTATGAAAATACTCTCGCGCGTGTGTGGGCCGCAATTGTAATTAATAACTAAAGATCTTTTGCTTTAACGTCAACTGACTAGCCGAGGAAATTTATATGAAAAGTTTATTACATTGTTCAACTTAAATATCATTTTTATTAAGGCCCACCACGTAAGTCGGCAACAATCAAAAAATAATAATAACAATAATAATATATACATTAAATTACGACGGCCGACGGATGCGAGAGGATATTACTGCCTCCGGCCTCTTATGTTCGCTCCCATGTGAGTCTAGATTTTCAAATCCGACGCGAAACTGATTGTTAAATGTAACGTACAGGGCTTCCTAATTACGATGGAACACTCAAATTGCTTCGAGATTCAATACATAGGCATTCAGCCGATTTGTCTCCAAGGGTCTATTGCTGCCTCGGGCACCGTATGGTCGTTCCCCTGTGAGTCAACATTTTAGAATCCGACGCAAAACTGATACTTAAATGTAATGCTCAGGGCCTCTTAATGACGATGGAACACTAAAATTGAGTCGAGATTCAATACATCGACCTCCAGCCCACTTGTCTCCAAGGGGATATTGCTGCCTCGGGCTCCATGTGGTCCGTCTCCTGTGAGTCTAGATTTTCGAATCCGACGCGAAACTGATAGTTGATTGTAAGGTTCAGCGCCTCCAAATGACGATGGAACACTCAAATTGCGTCGCGATCCAACACATCGTCCTCCAGCCGACTTGTCTCCAAGGGTCAAATGCTGCCTCGGGCACCTTATGGTCGTTCTCTTGTAAGTCTAGATTTCCGAATCCGACGCAAAAATGATAGTTAATTGTAACGTTCAGGGCCTCCTAATGCCGATGGAACACTCAAATTGCGTCGAGATTCAATACATCGGCCTCCAGCCGACTTGTCTCCAAGGGTCTATTGCTGCCTCGGGCACCTTATGGTCGTTCTTCTGTGAGTCTAGATTTTCGAATCCGACGCAAAACTCATAGTTAATTGTAGCGTTCAGGGCCTTGTAATGACGATGGAACACTCAAATTGCGTCGAGATTCAATACATCGGCCTCTAGCCGACTTGTCTCCAAAGGTCTGTTGCTGCCTCGGGCACCTTATGGTCGTTCTCCTGTGAGTTTAGATTATCGAATCCGACGCAAAAATGATAGTTAATTGTAAGATTCAGGGCCTCCTAATGACGATGGAACACTCATTTTGCTTCGAGAGTCAATACATCTTCCTCCAGCCGACTTGTCTCCAAGGGTCTATTGCTGCCTCGGGCACCTTATGGTCGTTCTCCTGTGAGTCTAGATTTTCGAATCCGACGCAAAAATGATAGTTATTTGTAACGTTCAGGGCCTTCTAATGACGATGGAACACTCAAATTGCGTCGAGATTCAATACATCGGCCTCCAGCCGACTTGTCTCCAAGGGGATATCGCTGCCTCGGGCACCACATGGTCCTTCTCCTGTGAGTCTAGATTTTCGAATCCGACGCAAAAGTGATAGTGAATTGTAACGTTCAGGGCCTCCTAATGACGATGGAGCACTCAAATTGGGTCGAGATTCAATACATCGGCCTCCAGCCGACTTGTCTCCAAGGGTCTATTGCTGCCTCGGGCTCCATGTGGTCCGTCTCCTGTGAGTCTAGATTTTCGAATCCGACGCGAAACTGATAGTTAATTGTAAGGTTCAGTGCCTCCTAATGACGATGGAACACTCAAATTGCGTCGCGATCCAATACACCGTCCTCCAGCCGACTTGTCTCCAAGGGTCTAATGCTGCCTCGGGCACCTTATGGTCGGTCTCTTGTAAGTCTAGATTTTCGAATCCGACGCAAAACTGATAGTTCATTATAACGTTCAGGGCAACTTAATGACGATAGAAGACTCAAATTGCGTCGAGATTCAATACATCGTCCTCCAGACGATTTGTCTCCGAGGGGATATTGCTGCCTCGGGCACCACATGGTCCGTCTCCGGTGATTCTACGTTTTCGAATCCGACGCAAAACTCATAGTTAATTGTAACGTTCAGGGCCTCCTATTGGCGATGGAACACTCAAATTGCGTCGAGATTCAATACATCGACCTCCAGCCGACTTGTCAAGAAAGGGGATATTGCTGCATCGAGCACCTTATGGTCGTTCTCCTGTGAGTTTAGATTTTCGAATCCGACGAAAAACTTATAGTTAATTGTAACATTCAGGGCCTCCTAATGACAATGGAACACTCATTTTGCGTCGAGAGTCAATACATCTTCCTCCAGCCGACTTGTCTCCAAGGGTCTATTGCTGCCTCGGGCACCTTATGGTCGTTCTCCTGTGAGTTTAGATTTTCGAATCCGACGCCAAAATGATAGTTAATTGTAGCGTTCAGGGCCTTGTAATGACGATGGAACACTCAAATTGCGTCGGGATTCAATACATCGGCCTCCAGCGGACTTGTCTCCAAGGGGCTATTGCTGCCTCGGGCACCTTATGGTCGTTCTCCTGTGAGTCTAGATTTTCGAATCCGACGCCAAAATGATAGTTAATTGTAGCGTTCAGGGCCTTGTAATGACGATGGAACACTCAAATTGCGTCGAGATTCAACACATCGGCCTCCAGCCGACTTGTCTCCAAGGGTCTGTTGCTGCCTCGGGCACCTTATGGTCGTTCTCCTGTGAGTTTAGATTATCGAATCCGACGCAAAAATGATAGTTAATTGTAACGTTTGAGGCCTCCTAATGACGATGGAACACTCAAATTGCGTCGAGATTCAATACATCGGCCTCCAGCCGACTTGTCTCCAAGGGTCTATTGCTGCCTCGGGCACCTTATGGTCGTTCTCCTGTGAGTCTAGATTTTCGAATCCGACGCAAAACTCATAGTTAATTGTAACGTTCAGGGCATTGTAATGACGATGGAACACTCAAATTGCGTCGAGATTCAATACATCGGCCTCCAGCCGACTTGTCTCCAAGGGTCTATTGCTGCCTCGGGCACCTTATGGTCGTTCTCCTGTGAGTCTAGATTTTCGAATCCGACGCAAAACTCATAGTTAATTGTAACGTTCAGGGCCTTTTAATGACGATGGAACACTCAAATTGCGTCGAGATTCAATACATTGGCCTCTAGCCGACTTGTCTCCAAGGGTCTGTTGCTGCCTCGGGCACCTTATGGTCGTTCTCCTGTGAGTTTAGATTATCGAATCCGACCCAAAAATGATAGTTAATTGTAACGTTTAGGGCCTCCTAATGACGATGGAACACTCAAATTGCGTCGAGATTCAATACATCGTCCTCCAACCGATTTGTCTCCAAGGGGATATTGCTACCTCGGGCACCAAATGGTCCGTCTCCTGTGAGTCTGGATTTTTTAATCCGACGCGAAACTGATAGTTAATTGTAACGTTCAGGGCCTCCAAATGACGATGGAGCACTCAAATTGCGTCGAGATTCAATACATCGGCCTCCAGCCGACTTGTCTCCAAGGGTCTATTGCTGCCTCGGGCTCCATGTGGTCCGTCTCCTGTGAGTCTAGATTTTCGAATCCGACGCGAAACTGCTAGTTAATTGTAAGGTTCAGTGCCTCCTAATGACGATGGAACACTCAAATTGCGTTGCGATCCAATACACCGTCCTCCAGCCGACTTGTCTACAAGGGTCTAATGCTGCCTCGGGCACCTTATGGTCGGTCTCTTGTAAGTCTAGATTTTCGAATCCGACGCAAAACTGATATTTCATTAAAACGTTCAGGGCGACCTAATGACGATAGAAGACTCAAATTGCGTCGAGATTCAATACATCGTCCTCCAGACGATTTGTCTCCAAGGGGATATTGCTGCGCGATCCAATACACCGTCCTCCAGCCGACTTGACTCCAAGGGTCTATTGCTGCCTCGGGCACCTTATGGTCATTCTCCTGTGAGTTTAGATTTTCGAATCCGACGAAAAACTTATAGTTAATTGTAACATTCAGGGCCTCCTAATGACGATGGAACACGCATTTTGCGTCGAGAGTCAATTCATCTTCCTCCAGCCGACTTGTCTCCAAGGGTCTATTGCTGCCTCGGGCACCTTATGGTCGTTCTCCTTTGAGTCTAGATTTTCGAATCCGACGCAAAAATGATAGTTAATTGTAACGTTCAGGGCCTTGTAATGACGATGGAACACTCAAATTGCGTCGAGATTCAATACATCGGCCTCCAGCCGACTTGTCTCCAAGGGTCTGTTGCTGCCTCGGGCACCTTATGCTCGTTCTGCTGTGAGTCAACACTTTAGAATCCGACGCAAAACTGATAGTTAAATGTAATGCTCAGGGCCTCTTAAAGACGATGGAACACTCAAATTGCGTCGAGATTCAATACATCTTCCTCCAGCCGACTTGTCTACAAGGGGATATTGCTGCCTCGGGCTCCATGTGGTCCGTCTGCTTTGAGTCTAGATTTTCGAATCCGACGCAAAAATGATAGTTAATTGTAACGTTCAGGGCCTTGTAATGACGATGGAACACTCAAATGGCGTCGAGATTCAATATATCGGCCTCCAGCCGACTTGTCTCCAAGGGTCTGTTGCTGCCTCGGGCACCTTATGGTCGTTCTCCTGTGAGTTTAGATTATCGAATCCGACGCAAAAATGATAGTTAATTGTAACGTTTAGGGACACCTAAAGACGATGGAACACTCAAATTGCGTCGAGAGTCAATACATAGACCTCCAGTCGACTTGTATCCAAGGGGATATTGCAGTCTCGGGCGCAATATGATCCTTCTCCTGTGAGTCTAGATTTTCGAATCCGACGCAAAAATGATAGTGAATTGTAACGTTCAGCGCCTCCTAATGACGATAGAAGACTCAAATTGCGTCGAGATTCAGTACACCGTCCTCCAGCCGACTTGTCTCCAAGGGTCTAATGCTGCCTCGGGCACCTTATGGTCTTTCTCTTGTAAGTCTAGATTTTCGAATCCGACGCAAAAATGATAGTTAATTGTAACGTTCAGGGCCTCCTAATGACGATAGAAGTCTCAAATTGCGTCGAGATTCAATACATCGTCCTCCAGCCAGCTTGTCTCCAAGGGTCTATTGCTGCCTCGGGCACCTTATGGTCGTTCTCCTGTGAGTCTAGATTTTCGAATCCGACGCGAAACTGATAGTTAACTGTAACGTTCAGGGCCTCCTAATGCCGATGGAACACTCAAATTGCGTCGAGATTCAATACATCGACCTAGAGCCGACTTGTCTCCAAGGGTCTGTTGCTGCCTCGGGCACCTTATGGTCGTTCTCCTGTGAGTTTAGATTATCGAATCCGACGCAAAAATGATAGTTAATTGTAACGTTTAGGGCCTCCTAATGACGATGGAACACTCAAATTGCGTCGAGATTAAATACATCGGCCTCCAGCCGACTTGTCTCCAAGGTTCTATTGCTGCCTCGGGCACCATATGGTCGTTCACCTGTGAGTCTAGATTTTCGAATCCGACGCAAAACTCATAGTTAATTGTAACGTTCAGGGCCTTGTAATGACGATGGAACACTCAAATTGCGTCGAGATTTAATACATCGGCCACCAGCCGACTTGTCTCCAAGGGTCTGTTGCTGCCTCGGGCACCTTATGGTCGTTCTCTTGTGAGTCAACATTTTAGAATCCGACGCAAAACTGATAGTTAAATGTAATGCTCAGGGCCTCTTAATGACGATGGAACACTCAAATTGCGTCGAGAGTCAATACATCTTCCTCCAGCCGACTTGTCTACAAGGGGATATTGCTGCCTCGGGCTCCATGTGGTCCGTCTGCTGTGAGTCTAGATTTTCGAATCCGACGCGAAACTGATAGTTAATTGTAAGGTTCAGGGCCTCCTAATGACGATGGAACACTCAAATTGCGTCGAGATTCAATACATCGACCCCCAGACGACTTGTCTCCAAGGGTCTATTGCTGCCTCGGGCACCTTATGGTCGTTCTCCTGTGAGTCTAGATTTTCGAATCCGACGCAAAAATGATAGTTAATTGCAACGTTCAGGGCCTTGTAATGACGATGGAACACTCAAATTGCGTCGAGATTCAATACATTGGCCCCCTAGCCGACTTGTCTCCAAGGGTCTGTTGCTGCCTCGGGCACCTTATGGTCGTTCTCCTGTGAGTTAAGATTATCGAATCCGACGCAAAAATGAGAGTTAATTGTAACGTTTAGGGCCTCCTAATGACGATGGAACACTCAAATTGCGTCGAGATTCAATACATCGTCCTCCAGCCGACTTGTCTCCAAGGGTCTATTGCTGCCTCGGGCACCTTATGGTCGTTCTCCTGTGAGTCTAGATTTTCGAATCCGACGCAAAACTAATAGTTAATTGTAACGTTCATGGCCTTGTAATGACGATGGACACTCAAATTGCGTCGAGATTCAATACATCGGCCTCCAGCCGACTTGTCTCCAAGGGTCTGTTGCTGCCTCGGGCACCTTATGGTCGTTCTCCTGTGAGTCAACACTTTAGAATCCGACGCAAAACTGATAGTTAAATGTAATGCTCAGGGCCTCTTAATGACGATGGAACACTCAAATTGCGTCGAGAGTCAATACATCTTCCTCCAGCCGACTTGTCTACAAGGGGATATTGCTGCCTCGGGCTCCATGTGGGCCGTCTCCTGTGAGTCTAGATTTTCGAATCCGACGCGAAACTGATAGTTAATTGTAAGGTTCAGGTACTCCTAATGACGATGGAACACTCAAATTGCGTCGATATTCAATAGATCGACCTCCAGTCGACTTGTATCCAAGGGGATATTGCAGTCTCGTGCACCATATGACCCTTCTCCTGTTAGTAGATTTTCGAATCCGACGATAAAATGATAGTTAATTGTAACGTTCAGGGCCTTCTAATGACTATGGAACACTCAAATTGCGTCGAGATTCAATACATAGGCCTCCAGCCGACTTGTCTCCAAGGGGATATCGCTGCCTCGGGCACCACATGGTCCTTCTCCTGTGAGTCTAGATTTTCGAATCCGACGCAAAAATGATAGTGAATTGTAACGTTCAGGGCCTCCTAATGACGATGGAACACTCAAATTGCGTCAAGAATCAATACATCGGTTTCCAGCCGACTTGTCTAAAAAGGTTCTATTGCTGCCTCGGGCATTTTATGGTCGTTCTCCTGTGAGTCTAGATTTTCGAATCCGACGCATAAATGATAGTTAATTGTAACGTTCAGGGACTCCTAAAGACGATGGAACACTCAAATTGCGTCGAGAGTCAATACATCGACCTCCAGTCGACTTGTATCCAAGGGGATATTGCAGTCTCGGGCACAATATGATCCTTCTCCTGTGAGTCTAGATTTTCGAATCCGACGCAAAAATGATAGTGAATTGTAACGTTCAGCGCCTCCTAATGACGATAGAAGACTCAAATTGCGTCGAGATTCAATACATCGTCCATCAGCCGACTTGTCTCCAAAGGTCTAATGCTGCCTCGGGCACCTTATGGTTGTTCTCTTGTAAGTCTAGATTTTCGAGTCCGACGCAAAAATGATAGTTAATTGTAACGTTCAGGGCCTCCTAATGACGATGGAACTCTCAAATTGCGTCGAGATTCAATACATCGTCCTCCAGCCGACTTGTCTCCAAGGGTCTATTGCTGCCTCGGGCACCTTATGGTCGTTCTCCTGTGAGTCTAGATTTTCGAATCCGACGCGAAACTGATAGTTAACTGTAACGTTCAGGGCCTCCTAATGCCGATGGAACACTCAAATTGCGTCGAGATTCAAGACATCGGCCTCCAGCCGACTTGTCTCCAAGGGTCTATTGCTGCCTCGGGCACCTTATGGTCGTTCTGTTGTAAGTCTAGATATTCGAATCCGACGCAAAAATGATAGTTAATTGTAACGTTCAGGGCCTCCTAATGCCGATGGAACACTCAAATTGCGTCGAGATTCAATACATCGGCCTCCAGCCGACTTGTCTCCAAGGGTCTATTGCTGCCTCGGGCACCTTATGGTCGTTCTCCTGTGAGTCTAGATTTTCGAATCCGACGCAAAACTCATAGTTAATTGTAACGTTCAGGGCCTTGTAATGACGATGGAACACTCAAATTGCGTCGAGATTCAATACATCGGCCTCCAGCCGACTTGTCTTCAAGGCTCTGTTGCTGCCTCGGGCACCTTATGCTCGTTCTCCTGTGAGTCAACACTTTAGAATCCGACGCAAAACTGATAGTTAAATGTAATGCTCAGGGCCTCTTAAAGACGATGGAACACTCAAATTGCGTCGAGATTCAATACATCTTCCTCCAGCCGACTTGTCTACAAGGGGATATTGCTGCCTCGGGCTCCATGTGGTCCGTGCTGCTGTGAGTCTAGATTTTCGAATCCGACGCAAAAATGATAGTTAATTGTAACGTTCAGGGCCTTGTAATGACGATGGAACACTCAAATGGCGTCGAGATTCAATACATCGGCCTCCAGCCGACTTGTCTCCAAGGGTCTGTTGCTGCCTCGGGCACCTTATGGTCGTTCTCCTGTGAGTTTAGATTATCGAATCCGATGCAAAAATGATAGTTAATTGTAACGTTTAGGGACACCTAAAGACGATGGAACACTTAAATTGCGTCGAGAGTCAATACATAGACCTCCAGTCGACTTGTATCCAAGGGGATATTGCAGTCTCGGGCACAATATGATCCTTCTCCTGTGAGTCTAGATTTTCGAATCCGACGCAAAAATGATAGTGAATTGTAACGTTCAGCGCCTCCTAATGACGATAGAAGACTCAAATTGCGTCGAGATTCAATACACCGTCCTCCAGCCGACTTGTCTCCAAGGGTCTATTGCTGACTCGGGCACCTTACGGTCGTTCTCTTGTAAGTCTAGATTTTCGATTTCGACGAAAAAATGATAGTTAATTGTAACGTTCAGGGCCTCCTAATGCCGATGGAACACTCAAATTGCGTCGAGATTCAATACATCGACCTCCAGCCGACTTGTCTCCAAGGGTCTGTTGCTGCCTCGGGCACCTTATGGTCGTTCTCCTGTGAATTTAGATTATCGAATCCGACGCAAAAATGATAGTTAATTGTAACGTTTAGGGCCTCCTAATGACGATGGAACACTCAAATTGCGTCGAGATTCAATACATCGGCCTCCAGCCGACTTGTCTCCAAGGATCTATTGCTGCCTCGGGCACCTTATGGTCGTTCACCTGTGAGTCTAGATTTTCGAATCCGACGCAAAACTCATAGTTAATTGTAACGTTCAGGGCCTTGTAATGACGATGGAACACTCAAATTGCGTCGACATTTAATACATCGGCCACCAGCCGACTTGTCTCCAAGGGTCTGTTGCTGCCTCGGGCACCTTATGGTCGTTCTCCTGTGAGTCAACATTTTAGAATCCGACGCAAAACTGATAGTTAAATGTAATGCTCAGGGCCTCTTAATGACGATGGAACACTCAAATTGCGTCGAAGGTCAATACATCTTCCTCCAGCCGACTTGTCTACAAGGGGATATTGCTGCCCCGGGCTCCATGTGTTCCGTCTGCTGTGAGTCTAGATTTTCGAATCCGACGCGAAACTGATAGTTAATTGTAAGGTTCAGGGCCTCCTAATGACGATGGAACACTCAAATTGCGTCGAGATTCAATACATCGACCCCCAGACGACTTGTCTCCAAGGGTCTATTGCTGCCTCGGGCTCCTTATGGTCGTTCTCCTGTGAGTCTAGATTTTCGAATCCGACGCAAAAATGATAGTTAATTGCAACGTTCAGGGCCTTGTAATGACGATGGAACACTCAAATTGCGTCGAGATTCAATACATCGGCCTCCAGCCGACTTGTCTCCAAGGGTCTGTTGCTGCCTCGGGCACCTTATGGTCTTTTTCCTGTGAGTTAAGATTATCGAATCCGACGCAAAAATGAGAGTTAATTGTAACGTTTAGGGCCTCCTAATGACGATGGAACACTCAAATTGCGTCGAGATTCAATACATCGTCCTCCAGCCGACTTGTCTCCAAGGGTCTATTGCTGCCTCGGGCACCTTATGGTCGTTCTCCTGTGAGTCTAGATTTTCGAATCCGACGCAAAACTAATAGTTAATTGTAACGTTCATGGCCTTGTAATGACGATGGACACTCAAATTGCGTCGAGATTCAATACATCGGCCTCCAGCCGACTTGTCTCCAAGGGTCTGTTGCTGCCTCGGGCACCTTATGGTCGTTCTCCTGTGAGTCAACACTTTAGAATCCGACGCAAAACTGATAGTTAAATGTAATGCTCAGGGCCTCTTAATGACGATGGAACACTCAAATTGCGTCGAGAGTCAATACATCTTCCTCCAGCCGACTTGTCTACAAGGGGATATTGCTGCCTCGGGCTCCATGTGGTCCGTCTCCTGTGAGTCTAGATTTTCGAATCCGACGCGAAACTGATAGTTAATTGTAAGGTTCAGGGCCTCCTAATGACGATGGAACACTCAAATTGCGTCGAGATTCAATACATCGACCTCCAGTCGACTTGTATCCAAGGGGAAATTGCAGTCTCGTGCACCATATGACCCTTCTCCTGTTAGTAGATTTTCGAATCCGACGATAAAATGATAGTTAATTGTAACGTTCAGGGCCTCCTAATGACGATGGAACACTCAAATTGCGACGAGATTCAATACATCGTCCTCCAGCCGACTTGCCTCCAAGGGTCTATTGCTGCCTCGGGCACCAAATGGTCGTCCTCCTGTGAGTCTAGATTTTCGAATCCGACGCATAAATGATAGTTAATTGTAACGTTCAGGGACTCCTAATGACGATGGAACACTCAAATTGCGTCGAGATTCAATACATCGGCCTCCAGCCGACTTGTCTCCAAGGGGATATTGCTGTCTCGAGCACCCTATGAACTTCTCCTGTGAGTATATTTTCGAATCCGACGCATAAATGATAGTTAATTGTAACATTCAGGGCCTCCTAATGACGATGAAACACTCAAATTGCGTCAAGAATCAATACATCGGTTTCCAGCCGACTTGTCTCCAAGGGTCTATTGCTGCGTCGGGCACCTTATGGTCGTTCTCCTGTGTGTCTAGATTCTCGAATCCGACGCAAAAATGATAGTTAATTGTAACGTTCAGGGCCTTGTAATGACGATGGGACACTCAAATTGCGTCGAGATTCAATACATCGTCCTCCAGCCGACTTGTCTCCAAGGGTCTATTGCTGCCTCGGGCACCTTATGGTCGTTCTCCTGTGAGTCTAGATTTTCGAATCCGACGCATAAATGATAGTTAATTGTAACGTTCAGGGACTCCTAAAGACGATGGAGCGCTCAAATTGCGTCGAGAGTCAATACATCGACCTCCAGTCGACTTGTATCCAAGGGGATATTGCAGTCTCGGGCACAATATGATCCTTGTCTTGTGAGTCTAGATTTTCGAATCCGACGCAAACATGATAGTGAATTGTAACGTTCAGCGCCTCCTAATGACGATAGAAGACTCAAATTGCGTCGAGATTCAATACATCGTCCTCCAGCCGACTTGTCTCCAAGGGTCTAATGCTGCCTCGGGCACCTTATGTTCGTTCTCTTGTAAGTCTAGATTTTCGAATCCGACGCAAAAATGATAGTTAATTGTAACGTTCAGGGCCTCCTAATGACGATAGAAGTCTCAAATTGCGTCGAGATTCAATACATCGGCCTCCAGCCAGCTTGTCTCCGAGGGTCTATTGCTGCCTCGGGCACCTTACGGTCGTTCTCTTGTAAGTCTAGATTTTCGAATCCGACGCAAAAATGATAGTTAATTGTAACGTTCAGGGCCTCCTAATGCCGATGGAACACTCAAATTGCGTCGAGATTCAATACATCGGCCTCCAGCCGACTTGTCTCCAAGGGTCTGTTGCTGCCTCGGGCACCTTATGGTCGTTCTCCTGTGAGTCAACACTTTAGAATCCGACGCAAAACTGATAGTTAAATGTAATGCTCAGGGCCTCTTAATGACGATGGAACACTCAAATTGCGTCGAGAGTCAATACATCTTCCTCCACCCGACTTGTCTACAAGGGGATACTGCTGCCTCCGGCTCCATGTGGTCCGTCTCCTGTGAGTCTAGATTTTGGAATCCGACGCGAAACTGATAGTTAATTGTAAGGTTCAGGGCCTCCTAATGACGATGGAACACTCAAATTGCGTCGAGATTCAATACATCGACCTCCAGTCGACTTGTATCCAAGGGGATATTGCAGTCTCGTGCACCATATGATCCTTCTCCTGTTAGTAGATTTTCGAATCCGACGATAAAATGATAGTTAATTGTAACGTTCAGGGCCTCCTAATGACGATGGAACACTCAAATTGCGACGAGATTCAATACATCGTCCTCCAGCCGACTTGCCTCCAAGGGTCTATTGCTGCCTCGGGCACCAAATGGTCGTCCTCCTGTGAGTCTAGATTTTCGAATCCGACGCATAAATGATAGTTAATTGTAACGTTCAGGGACTCCTAATGACGATGAAACACTCAAATTGCGTCGAGATTCAATACATCGGCCTCCAGCGGACTTGGGTCCAAGGGGATATTGCTGTCTCGAGCACCCTATGAACTTCTCCTGTGAGTAGATTTTCGAATCCGACGCATAAATGATAGTTAATTGTAACATTCAGGGCCTCCTAATGACGATGAAACACTCAAATTGCGTCAAGAATCAATACATCGGTTTCCAGCCGACTTGTCTCCAAGGGTCTATTGCTGCCTCGGGCACCTTATGGTCGTTCTCCTGTGAGTCTAGATTTTCGAATCCGACGCAAAAATGATAGTTAATTGTAACGTTCAGGGCCTTGTAATGACGATGGAACACTCCAATTGCGTCGATATTTAATACATCGGCCTCCAGTCGGTTTGGCTCCAAGGGGTATATTGCTGTCTCGAGCACCGTATGAACTTCTCCTGTGAGTAGAATTTCGAATCCGACGCTAAAATGATAGTTAATTGTAACGTTCAGGGCTTCCTAATGACGATGGAACACTCAAATTGCGTCGAGATTCAATACATCGGCCTCCAGGCGACTTGTCTCCAAGGGTCTATTGCTGCCTCGGGCACCTTATGGTCGTTCTCCTGTGAGTTTAGATTTTCGAATCCGACGAAAAACTGATAGTTAATTGTAACATTCAGGGCCTCCTAATGACGATGGAACACTCATTTTGCGTCGCGATCCAATACATCGTCCTCCAACCGACTTGTCTCCAAGGGTCAATAGCTGCCTCGGGCACCGTATGGTCGTTCCCCTGTGAGTCAACATTTTAGAATCCGACTCAAAACTGATTGTTAAATGTAATGCTCAGGGCCTCTTAATGGCGATGGAACACTCAAATTGCGTCGAGAGTCAATACATCTTCCTCCAGCCGACTTGTCTACAAGGGGATATTGCTGCCTCCGGCCTCTTATGTTCGCTCTCATGTGAGTCTAGATTTTCGAATCCGACGCGAAACTGATTGTTAATTGTAACGTTCAGGGCTTCCTAATGACGATGGAACTCTCAAATTGCGTCGAGATTCAATACATCGTCCTCCAGCCGACTTGTCTCCAAGGGTCTATTGCTGCCTCGGGCACCTTATGGTCGTTCTCCTGTGAGTCTAGATTTTCGAATCCGACGCAAAAATGATAGTTAATTGTAACGGTCAGGGCCTTGTAATGACGATGGAACACTCAAATTGCGTCGAGATTGAATACATCGGCCCCCAGCCGATTTGTCTCCAAGGGTCTGTTGCTGCCTCGGGCATCTTATGGTCGTTCTCCTGTGAGTCTAGATTTTCGAATCCGACGCAAAACTCATAGTTAATTGTAACGTTCAGGGCCTCCTAATGACGATGGAACACTCAAATTGCGTCAAGAATCAATACATCGGTTTCCTGCCGACTTGTCTCCAAGGGGCTATTGCTGCCTCGGGCACCTTATGGTCGTTCTCCTGTGAGTCTAGATTTTCGAATCCGATGCATAAATGATAGTTAATTGTAACGTTCAGGGACTCCTAAAGACGATGGAACACTCAAATTGCGTCGAGAGTCAATACATCGACCTCCAGTCGACTTGTATCCAAGGGGATATTGCAGTCTCGGGCACAATATGATCCTTCTCCTGTGAGTCTAGATTTTCGAATCCGACGCAAAAATGATAGTGAATTGTAACGTTCAGCGCCTCCTAATGACGATAGAAGACTCAAATTGCGTCGAGATTCAATACATCGTCCTCCAGCCGACTTGTCTCCAGGGGTCTAATGCTTCCTCGGGCACCTTATGGTCGTTCTCTTGTAAGTCTAGATTTTCGAATCCGACGCAAAAATGATAGTTAATTGTAACGTTCTGGGCCTTCTAATGACGATGGAGCACTCAAATTGCGTCGAGATTCAATACATCGGCCTCCAGCCGACTTGTCTCCAAGGGGATATCGCTGCCTCGGGCACCACATGGTCCGTCTCCGGTGATCTACGTTTTCGAATACGACGCAAAACTCATAGTTAATTGTAACGTTCAGGGCCTCCTATTGGCGATGGAACACTCAAATTGCGTCGAGATTCAATGCATCGACCTCCAGCCGACTTGTCTCCAAAGGTATATTGCTGTCTCGAGCACCGTATGAACTTCTCCTGTGAGTAGATTTTCGAATCCGACGCATAAATGATAGTTAATTGTAACGTTCAGGGCCTTCTAATGACGATGGGACACTCAAATTGCGTCGAGATTCAATACATCGGCCTCCAGCCGACTTGTCTCCAAGGGTCTATTGCTGCCTCGGGCACCTTATGGTCGATCTCCTGTGACTTTAGATTTTCGAATCCCACGAAAAACTGATAGTTAATTGTAACATTCAGGGCCTCCTAATGACGATGGAACACTCATTTTGCGTCGCGATCCAATACATCGTCCTCCAACCGACTTATGTCCAAGGGTCAATAGCTGCCTCGGGCACCGTATGGTCGTTCCCCTGTGAGTCAACATTTTAGAATCCGACGCAAAACTGATAGTTAAATGTAATGCTCAGGGCCTCTTAATGACGATGGAACACTCAAATTGCGTCGAGAGTCAATACATCTTCCTCCAGCCGACTTGTCTACAAGGGGATATTGCTGCCTCCGGCCTCTTATGTTCGCTCTGATGTGAGTCTAGATTTTCGAATCCGACGCGAAACTGATTGTTAATTGTAACGTTCAGGGCTTCCTAATGACGATGGAACTCTCAAATTGCGTCGAGATTCAATACATCGTCGTCCAGCCGATTTGTCTCCAAGGGTCTATTGCTGCCTCGGGCACCTTATGGTCGTTCTCCTGTGAGTCTAGATTTTCGAATCCGACGCAAAAATGATAGTTAATTGTAACGTTCAGGGCCTTCTAATGACGATGGAACACTCAAATTGCGTCGAGATTCAATACATCGGCCTCCAGCCGACTTGTCTCCAAGGGGACATCGCTGCCTCGGGCACCACATGGTCCGTCTATGGTGATTCTACGTTTTCGAATCCGACGCAAAACACATAGTTAATTGTAACGTTGAAGGCCTCCTATTGGCGATGGAACACTCAAATTGCGTCGAGATTCAATACATCGACCTCCAGCCGACTTGTCTCCAGGGGTCTATTGCTGCCTCGGGCACCTTGTGGTCGTTCTCCTGTGAGTCTAGATTTTCGAATCCGACGCAAAAATGATAGTTAATTGTAACGTTCAGGGCATTGTAATGACGATGGAACACTCAAATTGCGTCGAGATTCAATACATCGGCCTCCAGCCGACTTGTCTCCAAGGGTCTGTTGCTGCCTCGGGCACCTTATGGTCGTTCTCCTGTGAGTTTAGATTATCGAATCCGACGCAAAAATGATAGTTAATTGTAACGTTTAGGGCCGCTTAATGACGATGGAACACTCAAATTGCGTCGAGATTCAATACATCGGCCTCCAGCCGACTTGTCTCCAAGGGTCTATTGCTGCCTCGGGCACCTTATGGTCGTACTCCTGTGAGTCTAGATTTTCGAATCCGACGCAAAACTCATAGTTAATTGTAACGTTCAGGGCCTCCTAATGACGATGGAACACTCAAATTGCGTCAAGAATCAATACATCGGTTTCCAGCCGACTTGCCTCCAAGGGTCTATTGCTGCCTCGGGCACCTTATGGTCGTTCTCCTGTGAGTCTAGATTTTCGAATCCGATGCATAAATGATAGTTAATTGTAACGTTCAGGGACTCCTAAAGACGATGGAACACTCAAATTGCGTCGAGAGTCAATACATCGACCTCCAGTCGACTTGTATCCAAGGGGATATTGCAGTCTCGGGCACAATATGATCCTTCTCCTGTGAGTCTAGATTTTCGAATCCGACGCATAAATGATAGTGAATTGTAACGTTCAGCGCCTCCTAATGACGATAGAAGACTCTAATTGCGTCGAGATTCAATACATCGTCCTCCAGCCGATTTGTCTCCAAGGGGATATTGCTGCCTCGGGCACCAAATGGTCCGTCTGCTGTGAGTCTAGATTTTCGAATCCGACGAAAAACTGATAGTTAATTGTAACATTCAGGGCCACCTAATTACGATGGAACACTCAAATTGCGTCGCGATCCAATACATCGTCCTCCAGCCGACTTGTCTCCATGGGGATATTACTGCCTCCGGCCTCTTATGTTCGCTCTCATGTGAATCTAGATTTTCGAATCCGACGCAAAAATGATAGTTAATTGTAACGTTCAGGGCCTCCTAATGACGATGGAACTCTCAAATTGCGTCGAGATTCAATACATCGTCCTCCAGCCGACTTGCCTCCAAGGGTCTACTGCTGCCTCGGGCACCGTGTGGTCGTTCTCCTGTGAGTCTAGATTTTAGAATCCGACGCAAAACTGATAGTTAAATGTAATGCTCAGGGCCTCTTAATGACGATGGAACACTCAATTTGCGTCGGGAGTCAATACATCTTCCTCCAGCCGACTTGTCTACAAGGGGATATTGCTGCCTCGGGCTCCATGTTGTCCGTCTCCTGTGGGTCTAGATTTTCGAATCCGACGCGACACTGATAGTTAGTTGTAAGGTTCAGGGCCTCCTAATGACGATGGAACACTCAAATTGCTTCGAGATTCAGTACATCGGCCTCCAGCGGACTTGTCTCCAAGGGGATATTGCTGTCTCGGGCACCATATGATCCTTCTCCTGTGGGTCTAGATTTTCGAATCCGACGCAAAAATGATAGTGAATAGTAACGTTCAGCGCCATCTGATGACGATAGAACTCTCAAATTGCGTCGAGATTCAATACATCGTCCTCCAGCTGATTTGTCTCCACGGGGATATTGCTGCCTCGGGCACCAAATGGTCCGTCTCCTGTGAGTCTGGATTTTTTAATCCGACGCGAAACTGATAGTTAATTGTAACGTTCAGGACGACCTAATGACGATGGAACACTCAAATTGCGTCGAGATTCAATACATCGGCGTACAGCCGACTTGTCTCCAAGGGGATATTGCTGTCTCGGGCACAATATGATCCTTCTTCTGTGAGTCTAGATTTTCGAATCCGACGCAAAAATGATAGTGAATTGTAACGTTCAGCGCCTCCTAATGACGAAGGAACACTCAAATTGCGTCGAGATTCACTACATCGTCCTCCAGTCGACTTGTCTCCAAGGGGATATCGCGGCCTCGGGCACCACATGGTCCGTCTCCGGTGATTCTACGTTTTCGAATCCGACGCAAAACTCATAGTTAATTGTAACGTTCAGGGCCACCTAATGACGATGGAACACTCAAATTGAGTCGAGATTCAATACATCGGCCTCCAGCCGACTTGTCTCCAAGGGTCTATTGCTGCCTCGGGCACCTTATGGTCGTTCTCCTGTGAGTCTAGATTTTCGAATCCGACGCAAAACTCATAGTTAATTGTAACGTTCAGGGCCTCCTAATGACGATGGAACACTCAAATTGCGTCAAGAATCAATACATCGTCCTCCAACCGACTTATGTCCAAGGGTCAATAGCTGCCTCGGGCACCGTATGGTCGTTCCCCTGTGAGTCAACATTTTAGAATCCGACGCAAAACTGATAGTTAAATGTAATGCTCAGGGCCTCTTAATGACGATGGAACACTCAAATTGCGTCGAGAGTCAATACATCTTCCTCCAGCCGACTTGTCTACAAGGGGATATTGCTGCCTCCGGCCTCTTATGTTCGCTCTGATGTGAGTCTAGATTTTCGAATCCGACGCGAAACTGATTGATAATTGTAACGTTCAGGGCTTCCTAATGACGATGGAACTCTCAAATTGCGTCGAGATTCAATACATCGTCGTCCAGCCGATTTGTCTCCAAGGGTCTATTGCTGCCTCGGGCACCTTATGGTCGTTCTCCTGTGAGTCTAGATTTTCGAATCCGACGCAAAAATGATAGTTAATTGTAACGTTCAGGGCCTTCTAATGACGATGGAACACTCAAATTGCGTCGAGATTCAATACATCGGCCTCCAGCCGACTTGTCTCCAAGGGGACATCGCTGCCTCGGGCACCACATGGTCCGTCTATGGTGATTCTACGTTTTCGAATCCGACGCAAAACACATAGTTAATTGTAACGTTGAAGGCCTCCTATTGGCGATGGAACACTCAAATTGCGTCGAGATTCAATACATCGACCTCCAGCCGACTTGTCTCCAGGGGTCTATTGCTGCCTCGGGCACCTTATGGTCGTTCTCCTGTGAGTCTAGATTTTCGAATCCGACGCAAAAATGATAGTTAATTGTAACGTTCAGGGCATTGTAATGACGATGGAACACTCAAATTGCGTCGAGATTCAATACATCGGCCTCCAGCCGACTTGTCTCCAAGGGTCTATTGCTGCCTCGGGCACCTTATGGTCGTTCTCCTGTGAGTCTAGATTTTCGAATCCAACGCAAAACTCATAGTTAATTGTAACGTTCAGGGCCTCCTAATGACGATGGAACACTCAAATTGCGTCAAGAATCAATACATCGGTTTCCAGCCGACTTGCCTCCAAGGGTCTATTGCTGCCTCGGGCACCTTATGGTCGTTCTCCTGTGAGTCTAGATTTTCGAATCCGATGCATAAATGATAGTTAATTGTAACGTTCAGGGACTCCTAAAGACGATGGAACACTCAAATTGCGCCGAGGGTCAATACATCGACCTCCAGTCGACTTGTATCCAAGGGGATATTGCAGTCTCGGGCACAATATGATCCTTCTCCTGTGAGTCTAGATTTTCGAATCCGACGCATAAATGATAGTGAATTGTAACGTTCAGCGCCTCCTAATGACGATAGAAGACTCTAATTGCGTCGAGATTCAATACATCGCCCTCCAGCCGATTTGTCTCCAAGGGGATATTGCTGCCTCGGGCACCAAATGGTCCGTCTGCTGTGAGTCTAGATTTTCGAATCCGACGAAAAACTGATAGTTAATTGTAACATTCAGGGCCTCCTAATTACGATGGAACACTCAAATTGCGTCGCGATCCAATACATCGTCCTCCAGCCGACTTGTCTCCATGGGGATATTGCTGCCTCCGGCCTCTTATGTTCGCTCTGATGTGAGTCTAGATTTTCGAATCCGACGCGAAACTGATAGTTAATTGTAACGTTCAGGACGACCTAATGACGATGGAACACTCAAATTGCGTCGAGATTCAATACATCGGCGTACAGCCGACTTGTCTCCAAGGGGATATTGCTGTCTCGGGCACAATATGATCCTTCTTCTGTGAGTCTAGATTTTCGAATCCGACGCAAAAATGATAGTGAATTGTAACGTTCAGCGCCTCCTAATGACGAAGGAACACTCAAATTGCGTCGAGATTCACTACATCGTCCTCCAGTCGACTTGTCTCCAAGGGGATATGGCGGCCTCGGGCACCACATGGTCCGTCTCCGGTGATTCTACGTTTTCGAATCCGACGCAAAACTCATAGTTAATTGTAACGTTCAGGGCCACCTAATGACGATGGAACACTCAAATTGAGTCGAGATTCAATACATCGGCCTCCAGCCGACTTGTCTCCAAGGGTCTATTGCTGCCTCGGGCACCTTATGGTCGTTCTCCTGTGAGTTTAGATTATCGAATCCGACGCAAAAATGATAGTTAATTGTAACGTTCAGGGCCTTGTAATGACGATGGAACACTCAAATTGCGTCGAGATTCAATACATCGGCCTCCAGCCGAATTGTCTCCAAGGGTCTGTTGCTGCCTCGGGCGCCTTCTGGTCGTTCTTCTGTGAGTCTAGATTTTCGAATCCGACACAAAAATGATAGTTAATTGTAACGTTCAGTGCCTCCTATTGGCGATGGAACACTCAAATAACGTCGAGATTCAATACATCGGCCTCCAGCCGACTTGTCTCCAAGGGTCTATTGCTGCCTCGGGCACCTAATGGTCGTTCTCTTGTAAGTCTAGATTTTCGAATCCGACGCAAAACTGATAGTTCATTATAACGTTCAGGGCGACCTAATGACGATGGAACACTCCAATTGCGTCGATATTCAATACATCGGCCTCCAGTCGATTTGTCTCCAAGGGGTATATTGCTGTCTCGAGCACCGTACGAACTTCTCCTGTGAGTAGATTTTCGAATCCGAAGCTAAAATGATAGTTAATTGTAACGTTCAGGGTTTCCTAATGACGATGGAACACTCAAATTGCGTCGAGAGTCAATACATCGACCTCCAGTCGACTTGTATCCAAGGGTATATTGCAGTCTCGTGCACCATATGATCCTTCTCCTGTTAGTAGATTTTCGAATCCGACGCTAAAATGATAGTTAACTGTAACGTTCAGGGCCTCCTAATGCCGATGGAACACTCAAATTGTGTCGAGATTCAATACATCGGCCTCCAGCAGACTTGTCTCCAAGGGTCTGTTGCTGCCTCGGGCACCTTATGGTCGTTCTCCTGTGAGTTTAGATTATCGAATCCGACGAAAAAATGATAGTCAATTGTAACGTTTAGGGCCTCCTAATGACGATGGGACACTCAAATTGCGTCGAGATTCAATACATCGTCCTCCAGCCGACTTGTCTCCAAGGGTCTAATGCTGCCTCGGGCACCTGATGGTCGTTCTCTTGTAAGTCTACATTTTCGAATCCGACGCACAAATGATAGTTAATTGTAACGTTCAGGGCCTCCTAATGACGATGGAACTCTCAAATTGCGTCGAGATTCAATACATCGTCCTCCAGCCGACTTGTCTCCAAGGGTCTATTGCTGCCTCGGGCACCTTATGGTCGTTCTCCTGTTAGTAGATTTTCGAATCCGACGCTAAAATGATAGTTAACTGTAACGTTGAGGGCCTCCTAATGCCGATGGAACACTCAAATTGCGTCGAGATTCAATACATCGGCCTCCAGCCGACTTGTCTCCAAGGGGATATCGCTGCCTCGGGCACCACATGGTCCGTCTCAGGTGATTCTACGTTTTCGAATACGACGCAAAACTCATAGTTAATTGTAACGTTCAGGGCCTCCTATTGGCGATGGAACACTCAAATTGCGTCGAGATTCAATACATCGACCTCCAGCCGACTTGTCTCCAAGGGTATATTGCTGTCTCGAGCACCGTATGAACTTCTCCTGTGAGTAGATTTTCGAATCCGACGCATAAATGATAGTTAATTGTAACGTTCAGGGCCTTCTAATGACGATGGGACACTCAAATTGCGTCGCGATTCAATACATCGGCCTCCAGCCGACTTGTCTCCAAGGGTCTATTGCTGCCTCGGGCACCTTATGGTCGTTCTCCTGTGACTTTAGATTTTCGAATCCCACGAAAAACTGATAGTTAATTGTAACATTCAGGGCCTCCTAATGACGATGGAACACTCATTTTGCGTCGCGATCCAATACATCGTCCTCCAACCGACTTATCTCCAAGGGTCAATAGCTGCCTCGGGCACCGTATGGTCGTTCCCCTGTGAGTCAACATTTTAGAATCCGACGCAAAACTGATAGTTAAATGTAATGCTCAGGGCCTCTTAATGACGATGGAACACTCAAATTGCGTCGAGAGTCAATACATCTTCCTCCAGCCGACTTGTCTACAAGGGAATATTGCTGCCTCCGGCCCTCTTATGTTCGCTCTGATGTGAGTCTAGATTTTCGAATCCGACGCGAAACTGATTGTTAATTGTAACGTTCAGGGCCTTCTAATGACGATGGAACACTCAAATTGCGTCGAGATCCAATACATCGGCCTCCAGCCGACTTGTCTCCAAGGGGACATCGCTGCCTCGGGCACCACATGGTCCGTCTCCGGTGATTCTACGTTTTCGAATCCGACGCAAAACTCATAGTTAATTGTAACGTTCAAGGCCTCCTATTGGCGGTGGAACACTCAAATTGCGTCGAGATTCAATACATCGGCCTCCAGCCGACTTGTCTCCAAGGGTCTGTTGCTGCCTCGGCACCTTATGGTCGTTCTCCTGTGAGTTTAGATTATCGAATCCGACGCAAAAATGATAGTTAATTGTAACGTTTAGGGCCTCTTAATGACGATGGAACACTCAAATTGCGTCGAGATTCAATACATCGGCCTCCAGCCGACTTGTCTCCAAGGGTCTATTGCTTCCTCGGGCACCTTATGGTCGGTCTCCTGTGAGTCTAGATTTTCGAATCCGACGCAAAACTCATAGTTTAATTGTAACGTTCAGGGCCTCCTAATGACGATGGAACACTCAAATTGCGTCTAGAATCAATACATCGGTTTCCAGCCGACTTGCCTCCAAGGGTCTATTGCTGCCTCGGGCACCTTATGGTCGTTCTCCTGTGAGTCTAGATTTTCGAATCCGATGCATAATGATAGTGAATTGTAACGTTCAGCGCCTACTAATGACGATAGAAGACTCTAATTGCGTCGAGATTCAATACATCGTCCTCCAGCCGATTTGTCTCCAAGGGGATATTGCTGCCTCGGGCACCAAATGGTCCGTCTGCTGTGAGTCTAGATTTTCGAATCCGACGAAAAACTGATAGTTAATTGTAACATTCAGGGCCTCCTAATTACGATGGAACACTCAAATTGCGTCGCGATCCAATACATCGTCCTCCAGCCGACTTGTCTCCATGGGGATATTACTGCCTCCGGCCTCTTATGTTCGCTCTCATGTGAATCTAGATTTTCGAATCCGACGCAAAAATGATAGTAAATTGTAACGTTCAGGGCCTCCTAATGACGATGGAACTCTCAAATTGCGTCGAGATTCAATACATCGTCCTCCAGCCGACTTGCCTCCAAGGGTCTATTGCTGCCTCGGGCACCGTATGGTCGTTCTCCTGTGAGTCTAGATTTTGGAATCCGACACAAAACTGATAGTTAAATGTAATGCTCAGGGCCTCTTAATGACGATGGAACACTCAATTTGCGTCGGGAGTCAATACATCTTCCTCCAGCCGACTTGTCTACAAGGGGATATTGCTGTCTCGGGCACCATATGATCCTCCTCCTGTGGGTCTAGATTTTCGAATCCGACGCAAAAATGATAGTGAATTGTAACGTTCAGCCCCTCCTAATGACGAAGGAACACTCAAATTGCGTCGAGATTCAATACATCGTCCTCCAGTCGACTTGTCTCCAAGGGGATATCGCGGCCGCGGGCACCACATGGTCCGTCTCCGGTGATTCTACGTTTTCGAATCCGACGCAAAACTCATAGTTAATTGTAACGTTCAGGGCCACCTAATGACGATGGAACACTCAAATTGAGTCGAGATTCAATACATCGGCCTCCAGCCGACTTGTCTCCAAGGGTCTATTGCTGCCTCGGGCACCTTATGGTCGTTCTCCTGTGAGTTTAGATTTTTGAATCCGACACAAAAATGATAGTTAATTGTAACGTTCAGGGCCTTGTAATGACGATGGAACACTCAAATTGCTTCGAGATTCAATACATCGGCCTCCAGCCGAATTGTCTCCAAGGGTCTGTTGCTGCCTCGGGCGCCTTCTGGTCGTTCTTCTGTGAGTCTAGATTTTCGAATCCGACACAAAAATGATAGTTAATTGTAACGTTCAGTGCCTCCTATTGGCGATGGAACACTCAAATAACGTCGAGATTCAATACATCGGCCTCCAGCCGACTTGTCTCCAAGGGTCTATTTGCTGCCTCGGGCACCTTATGGTCGTTCTCTTGTAAGTCTAGATTTTCGAATCCGACGCAAAACTGATAGTTCATTATAACGTTCAGGGCGACCTAATGACGATGGAACCTCCAATTGCGTCGATATTCAATACATCGGCCTCCAGTCGATTTGTCTCCAAGGGGTATATTGCTGTCTCGAGCACCGTACGAACTTCTCCTGTGAGTAGATTTTCGAATCCGAAGCTAAAATGATAGTTAATTGTAACGTTCAGGGTTTCCTAATGACGATGGAACACTCAAATTGCGTCGAGAGTCAATGCATCGACCTCCAGTCGACTTGTATCCAAGGGTATATTGCAGTCTCGTGCACCATATGATCCTTCTCCTGTTAGCAGATTTTCGAATCCGACGCTAAAATGATAGTTAACTGTAACGTTCAGGGCCTCCTAATGCCGATGGAACACTCAAATTGCGTCGAGATTCAATACATCGGCCTCCAGCAGACTTGTGTCCAAGGGTCTGTTGCTGCCTCGGGCACCTTATGGTCGTTCTCCTGTGAGTTTAGATTATCGAATCCGACGAAAAAATGATAGTCAATTGTAACGTTTAGGGCCTCCTAATGACGATGGAACTCTCAAATTGCGTCGAGATTCAATACATCGGCCTCCAGCCGACTTGTCTCCAAGGGGATATCGCTGCCTCGGGCACCACATGGTCCGTCTCCGGTGATTCTACGTTTTCGAATACGACGCAAAACTCATAGTTAATTGTAACGTTCAGGGCCTCCTATTGGCGATGGAACACTCAAATTGCGTCGAGATTCAATACATCGACCTCCAGCCGACTTGTCTCCAAGGATATATTGCTGTCTCGAGCACCGTATGAACTTCTCCTGTGAGTAGATTTTCGAATCCGACGCATAAATGATAGTTAATTGTAACGTTCAGGGCCTTCTAATGACGATGGGACACTCAAATTGCGTCGAGATTCAATACATCGGCCTCCAGCCGACTTGTCTCCAAGGGTCTATTGCTGCCTCGGGCACCTTATGTTCGTTCTCCTGTGAGTCTAGATTTTCGAATCCGGCGCAAAACTCATAGTTAATTGTAACGTTCAGGGCCTCCTAATGACGATGGAACACTCAAATTGCGTCAAGAATCAATACATCGGTTTCCAGCCGACTTGCCTCCAAGGGTCTATTGCTGCCTCGGGCACCTTATGGTCGTTCTCCTGTGAGTCTAGATTTTCGAATCCGATGCATAAATGATAGTTAATTGTAACGTTCAGGGACTCCTAAAGACGATGGAACACTCAAATTGCGTCGAGAGTCAATACATCGACCTCCAGTCGACTTGTATCCAAGGGGATATTGCAGTCTCGGGCACAATATGATCCTTCTCCTGTGAGTCTAGATTTTCGAATCCGACGCATAAATGATAGTGAATTGTAACGTTCAGCGCCTCCTAATGACGATAGAAGACTCTAATTGCGTCGAGATTCAATACATCGTCCTCCAGCCGATTTGTCTCCAAGGGGATATTGCTGCCTCGGGCACCAAATGTCCGTCTGCTGTGAGTCTAGATTTTCGAATCCGACGAAAAACTGATAGTTAATTGTAACATTCAGGGCCTCCTAATTACGATGGAACACTCAAATTGCGTCGCGATCCAATACATCGTCCTCCAGCCGACTTGTCTCCATGGGGATATTACTGCCTCCGGCCTCTTATGTTCGCTCTCATGTGAATCTAGATTTTCGAATCCGACGCAAAAATGATAGTTAATTGTAACGTTCAGGGCCTCCTAATGACGATGGAACTCTCAAATTGCGTCGAGATTCAATACATCGTCCACCAGCCGACTTGCCTCCAAGGGTCTATTGCTGCCTCAGGCACCGTATGGTCGTTCTCCTGTGAGTCTAAATTTTAGAATCCGACACAAAACTGATAGTTAAATGTAATGCTCAGGGCCTCTTAATGACGATGGAACACTCAATTTGCGTCGGGAGTCAATACATCTTCCTCCAGCCGACTTGTCTACAAGGGGATATTGCTGCCTCGGGCTCCATGTTGTCCGTCTCCTGTGAGTCTAGATTTTCGAATCCGACGCGACACTGATAGTTAGTTGTAAGGTTCAGGGCCTCCTAATGACGATGGAACACTCAAATTGCTTCGAGATTCAGTACATCGGCCTCCAGCGGACTTGTCTCCAAGGGGATATTGCTGTCTCGGGCACAATATGATCCTTCTCCTGTGAGTCTAGATTTTCGAATCCGACGCAAAAATGATAGTGAATTGTAACGTTCAGCCCCTCCTAATGACGAAGGAACACTCAAATTGCGTCGAGATTCACTACATCGTCCTCCAGTCGACTTGTCTCCGAGGGGATATCGCGGCCTCGGGCACCACATGGTCCGTCTCCGGTGATTCTACGTTTTCGAATCCGACGCAAAACTCATAGTTCATTGTAACGTTCAGGGCCACCTAATGACGATGGAACACTCAAATTGAGTCGAGATTCAATACATCGGCCTCCAGCCGACTTGTCTCCAAGGGTCTATTGCTGCCTCGGGCACCTTATGGTCGTTCTCCTGTGAGTTTAGATTATCGAATCCGTTGCAAAAATGATAGTTAATTGTAACGTTCAGGGTTTCCTAATGACGATGGAACACTCAAATTGCGTCGAGAGTCAATGCATCGACCTCCAGTCGACTTGTATCCAAGGTTATATTGCAGTCTCGTGCACCATATGTTCCTTCTCCTGTTAGTAGATTTTCGAATCCGACGCTAAAATGATAGTTAACTGTAACGTTCAGGGCCTCCTAATGACGATGGAACTCTCAAATTGCGTCGAGATTCAATACATCGTCCTCCAGCCGACTTGTCTCCAAGGGTCTATTGCTGCCTCGGGCACCTTATGGTCGTTCTCTTGTTAGTAGATTTTCGAATCCGACGCTAAAATGATAGTTAACTGTAACGTTGAGGGCCTCCTAATGCCGATGGAACACTCAAATTGCGTCGAGATTCAATACATCGGCCTCCAGCCGACTTGTCTCCAAATGGATATCGCTGCCTCGGGCACCACATGGTCCGTCTCCGGTGATTCTACGTTTTCGAATACGACGCAAAACTCATAGTTAATTGTAACGTTCAGGGCCTCCTATTGGCGATGGAACACTCAAATTGCGTCGAGATTCAATACAGCGACCTCCAGCCGACTTGTCTCCAAGGGTATATTGCTGTCTCGAGCACCGTATGAACTTCTCCTGTTAGTAGATTTTCGAATCCGACGCATAAATGATAGTTAATTGTAACGTTCAGGGCCTTCTAATGACGATGGGACACTCAAATTGCGTCGAGATTCAATACATCGGCCTCCAGCCGACTTGTCTCCAAGGGTCTATTGCTGCCTCGGGCACCTTATGCTCGTTCTCCTGTGACTTTAGATTTTCGAATCCCACGAAAAACTGATAGTTAATTGTAACATTCAGGGCCTCCTAATGACGATGGAACACTCATTTTGCGTCGCGATCCAATACATCGTCCTCCAGCCGACTTGTCTCCATGGGGATATTACTGCCTCCGGCCTCTTATGTTCGCTCTCATGTGAATCTAGATTTTCGAATCCGACGCAAAAATGATAGTTAATTGTAACGTTCAGGGCCTCCTAATGACGATGGAACTCTCAAATTGCGTCGAGATTCAATACATCGTCCTCCAGCCGACTTGCCTCCAAGGGTCTATTGCTGCCTCGGGCACCAAATGGTCCGTCTCCTGTGAGTCTGGATTTTTGAATCCGACGCGAAACTGATAGTTAATTGTAACGTTCAGGACGACCTAATGACGATGGAACACTCAAATTGCGTCGAGATTCAATACATCGGCCTACAGCCGATTTGTCTCCAAGGGGATATTGCTGTCTCGGGCACAATATGATCCTTCTCCTGTGAGTCTAGATTTTCGAATCCGACGCAAAAATGATAGTGAATTGTAACGTTCAGCGCCTCCTAATGACGAAGGAACACTCAAATTGCGTCGAGATTCACTACATCGTCCTCCAGTCGACTTGCCTCCAAGGGGATATCGCGGCCTCGGGCACCACATGGTCCGTCTCCGGTGATTCTACGTTTTCGAATCCGACGCAAAACTCATAGTTAATTGTAACGTTCAGGGCCACCTAATGACGATGGAACACTCAAATTGAGTCGAGATTCAATACATCGGCCTCCAGCCGACTTCTCTCCAAAGGTTTATTGCTGCCTCGGGCACCTTATGGTCGTTCTCCTGTGAGTTTAGATTATCGAATCCGACGCAAAAATGATAGTTAATTGTAACGTTCAGGGCCTTGTAATGACGATGGAACACTCAAATTGCGTCGAGATTCAATACATCGGCCTCCAGCCGAATTGTCTCCAAGGGTCTGTTGCTGCCTCGGGCGCCTTCTGGTCGTTCTTCTGTGAGTCTAGATTTTCGAATCCGACACAAAAATGATAGTTAATTGTAACGTTCAGGGCCTCCTATTGGCGATGGAACACTCAAATTGCGTCGAGAGTCAATACATCGGCCTCCAGCCGACTTGTCTCCAAGGGTCTATTGCTGCCTCGGGCACCTTATGGTCGTTCTCTTGTAATTCTAGATTTTCGAATCCGACGCAAAACTGATAGTTCATTATAACGTTCAGGGCGACCTAATGACGATGGAACACTCCAATTGCGTCGATATTCAATACATCGGCCTCCAGTCGATTTGTCTCCAAGGGGTATATTGCTGTCTCGAGCACCGTAAGAAATTCTCCTGTGAGTAGATTTTCGAATCCGAAGCTAAAATGATAGTTAATTGTAACGTTCAGGGTTTCCTAATGACGATGGAACACTCAAATTGCGTCGAGAGTCAATACATCGACCTCCAGTCGACTTGTATGCAAGGGTATATTGCAGTCTCGTGCACCATATGATCCTTCTCCTGTAAGTAGATTTTCGAATCCGACGCTAAAATGATACTTAACTGTAACGTTCAGGGCCTCCTAATGCCGATGGAACACTCAAATTGCGTCGAGATTCAATACATCGGCCTCCAGCAGACTTGTCTCCAAGGGTCTGTTGCTGCCTCGGGCACCTTATGGTCGTTCTCCTGTGAGTTTAGATTATCGAATCCGACGAAAAAATGATAGTCAATTGTAACGTTTAGGGCCTCCTAATGACGATGGGACACTCAAATTGCGTCGAGATTCAATACATCGTCCTCCAGCCGAGTTGGCTCCAAGGGTCTAATGCTGCCTCGGGCACCTGATGGTCGTTCTCTTGTAAGTCTACATTTTCGAATCCGACGCTAAAATGATAGTTAACTGTAACGTTGAGGGCCTCCTAATGCCGATGGAACACTCAAATTGCGTCGAGATTCAATACATCGGCCTCCAGCCGACTTGTCTCCAAGGGTCTATTGCTGCCTCGGGCACCTCATGGTCGTTCTCCTGTGAGTTTACATTATCGAATCCGACGCAAAAATGTTAGTTAATTGTAACGTTCAGGGCCTCCTAATGCCGATGGAACACTCAAATTGCGTCGAGATTCAATACATCGGCCTCCACCCGACTTGTCTCCAAGGGTCTATTGCTGCCTCGGGCACCTTATGATCGTTCTCCTGTGTGTCTAGATTTTCGAATCCGACGCAAAAATGATATTTAATTGTAACGTTCAGGGCCTTGTAATGAAGTTGGAACACTCAAATTGCGTCGAGATTCAATACATCGGCCTCCAGCCAACTTGTCTCCAAGGGTCTGTTGCTGCTTCGGGCGCCTTATGGTCGTTCTCCTGTGAGTTTAGATTATCGAATCCGACGCAAAAATGATGGTTAATTGTAACGTTTAGGGCCTCCTAATGACGATGGAACACTCAAATTGCGTCGAGATTCAGTACATCGGCCTCCAGCGGACTTGTCTCTAAGGGGATATTGCTGTCTCAAGCACCGTATGAACTTCTCCAGTGAGTAGTTTTTCGAATCCGACGCTAAAATGATTGTTAATTGTAACGTTCAGGGCCTCCTAATGACGATGGAACACTCATATTGCGTCAAGAATCAATACATCGGTTTCCAGCCGACTTGTCTCCAAGGGCCTATTGCTGCCTCGGGCACTGTATGGTCGTTCTCCTGTGAGTCAACATTTTAGAATCCGACGCTAAACTGATAGTTAAATGTAATGCTCATGCCTCTTAATGACGATGGAACACTCAAATTGCGTCGAGAGTCAATACATTTTCCTCCAGCCGACTTGTCTACAAGGGGATATTGCTGCCTCGGGCTCCATTTGGTCCGTCTGCTGTGAGTCTAGATTTTCGAATCCGACGCGAAACTGATAGTTAATTGTAAGGGTCAGGGCCTCCTATTGACGATGGAACACTCAAATTGCGTCGAGATTCAATACATCGGCCTCCAGCCGACTTGTCTCCAAGGGGATATTGCTGTCTCGGGCACCATATGATCCTTCTCCTGTGAGTTTAGATTATCGAATCCGACGCAAAATGATAGTTAATTGTAACGTTTAGGGCCTCCTAATGACGATGGGACACTCAAATTGCGTCGAGATTCAATACATCGTCCTCCAGCCGACTTGTCTCCATGGGGATATTACTGAATCAAGCCTCTTATGTTCGCTCTCATGTGAGTCAAGATTTTCGAATCCGACGCGAAACTGATTGTTAATTTTAACGTTTAGGGCCTCCTAATGACGATGGAACACTCAAATTGCGTCGAGATTCAATACATCGGCCTCCAGCCGACTTGCCTCCAAGGGTCTGTTGCTGCCTCGGGCACCTTATGGTCGTTCTCCTGTGAGTTTAGATTATCGAATCCGACGCAAAAATGATAGTTAATTGTAAAGTTTAGGGCCTCCTAATGCCGATGGAACACTCAAATTGCATCGAGAGTCAATACATCGACCTCCAGCCGACTTGTGTCCAAGGGTCTAATGCTGCCTCGGGCACCTTATGGTCGTTCTCTTGTAAGTCTAGATTTTCGAATCCGACGCAAAAATGATAGTCAATTGTAACGTTCAGGGCCTCCTAATGACGATGGAACTCTCAACTTGCGTCGAGATTCAATACATCGTCCTCCAGCCGACTTGTCTCCAAGGGTCTATTGCTGCCTCGGGCACCTTATGGTCGTTCTCCTGTGAGTTCAGATTATCGAATCCGACACAAAAATGATAGTTAATTGTAACGTTCAGGGCCTCCTAATGCCGATGGAACACTCAAATTGCGTCGAGATTCAATACATCGGCCTCCAGCCGACTTGTCTCCAAGGGTCTATTGCTGCCTCGGGCACCTTATGGTCGTTCTCCTGTGAGTTTAGATTATCGAATCCGACGCAAAAATGATAGTTAATTTTAACGTTCAGGGCCTCCTAATGCCGATGGAACACTCAAATTGCGTCGAGATTCAATACATCGGCCTCCAGCCGACTTGTCTCCAAGGGTCTATTACTGCCTCCGGCCTCTTATGTTCGCTCTCATGTGAGATTAGATTTTCGAATCCGACGCGAACCTGATTGTTAATTGTAACGTTTAGGGCCTCCTAATGACGATGGAACACTTAAATTGCGTCGAGATTCAATACATCGGCCTCCAGCCGACTTGTCTCCAAGGGTCTGTTGCTGCCTCGGGCACCTTATGGTCGTTCTCCTGTGACTTTAGATTATCGAATCCGACGCTAAAATGATAGTTAATTGTAACGTTCAGGGCATCCTAATGACGATGGAACACTCAAATTGCGTCAAGAATCAATACATCGGTTTCTAGCCGACTTGTCTCCAAGGGTCTATTGCTGCCACGGGCACCGTATGGTCGTTCTCCTGTGAGTCAACATTTTAGAATCCGACGCAAAACTGATAGTCAAATGTAATGCTCAGGGCCTGTTAATGACGATGGAACACTCAAATTGCGTCGAGAGTCAATACATCTTCCTCCAGCCGACTTGTCTACAAGGGGATATTGCTGCCTCGGGCTCCATGTGGTCCGTCTCCTGTGAGTCTAGATTTTCGAATCCGACGCGAAACTGATAGTTAATTGTAAGTTTCAGGGCCTCCTAATGACGATGGAACACTCAAATTGCGTCGAGATTCAATACATCGGCCTCCAGCGGACTTGTCTCCAAGGGGATATTGCTGTCTCGGGCACCATACGATCCTTCTCCTGTGAGTCTAGATTTTCGAATCCAACGCAAAACTGATAGTGAATTGTAACGTTCAGCGCCTCCTAATGACGAAGGAACACTCAAATTGCGTCGAGATTCACTACATCGTCCTCCAGTCGAATTGTCTCCAAGGGGATATTACTGCCTCCGGCCTCTTATGTTCGCTCTCATGTGAGTCAAGATTTTCGAATCCGACGCGAAACTGATTGTTAATTGTAACGTTCAGGGCTTCCTAATGACGATGGAACACTCAAATTGCCTCGAGATACAATACATCGGCATTCAGCCTATTTGTCTCCAAGGGTCTATTGCTGCCTCGGGCACCGTATGGTCGTTCCCCTGTGAGTCAACATTTTAGAATCCGACGCAAAACTGATAGTTAAATGTAATGCTCAGGGCCTCTTAATGACGATGGAACACTCAAATTGCGTCGAGAGTCAATACATCTTCCTCCAGCCGACTTGTCTACAAGGGGATATTGCTGCCTCGGGCACCAAATGGTCCGTCTCCTGTGAGTCTGGATTTTTGAATCCGACGCGAAACTGATAGTTAATTGTAAAGTTCAGGGCCTCCAAATGACGATGGAGCGCCCAAATTGCGTCGCGATTCAATACATCGTCCTCCAGCGGACTGGTCTCCAAGGGTCAATAGCTGCCACGGACACCTTGTGATCGTTCTGCTGTGAGTCTAGATTTTCGAACCCGACGCAAACCTGTTTGTTAATTGTAACGTTCAGGGCCACCTAATGACGATGGAACACACAAATTGAGTCTAGATTCAATACATCGACCTCCAGCCGACTTGTCTCCAAGGGTCTATTGCTGCCTCGGGCACCTTATGGTCGTTCTCCTGTGAGTTTAGATTATCGAATCCGACGCAAAAATGATAGTTAATTGTGACGTTTAGGGCCTCCTAATGACGATGGAAAACTCAAATTGCGTCGAGATTCAATACATCGGCCTCCAGCCGACTTGTCTCCAAGGGTCTATTGCTGCCTCGGGCACCTTATGGTCGTTCTCCTGTGAGTTTAGATTATCGAATCCGACGCAAAAATGATAGTTAATTGTAACGTTCAGAGCCTCCTAATGAAGATGGAACTCTCAAATTGCGTCGAGATTCAATACATCGTCCTCCAGCCGACTTGTCTCCAAGGGTCTATTGCTGCCTCGGGCACCTTATGGTCGTTCTCCTGTGAGTCTAGATTTTCGAATCCGACGCAAAAATGATAGTTAATTGTAACGTTCAGGGCCTTGTAAAGACGATGGAACACTGAAATTGCGTCGAGTGTCAATACATCGACCTCCAGTCGACTTGTATCCAAGGGGATATTGCAGTCTCGTGCACCATATGATCCTTCTCCTGTTAGTAGATTTTCGAATCCGACGCTAAAATGATAGTTAACTGTAACGTACAGGGCCTCCTAATGCCGATGAAACACTCAAATTGCGTCGAGATTCAATACATCGGCCTCCAGCCGACTTGTCTCCAAGGGTCTATTGCTGCCTCGGGCACCTTATGGTCGTTCTCCTGTGGGTCTAGATTTTCGAATCCGACGCAAAAATGATAGTTAATTGTAACGTTCAGGGCCTTGTAATGACGATGGAACACTCAAATTGCGTCGAGATTCAATACATCGGCCTGAAGCCGACTTGTCTCCAAGTGTCTATTGCTGCCTCGGGCAAAATATGTTCGTTCTCCTGTGAGTCTAGATTTTCGAATCCGACGCAAAAATGATAGTTAATTGTAACGTTCAGGGCCTTCTAATGACGATGGAACACTCAAATTGCGTCGAGAGTCAATACATCGACCTCCAGTCGACTTGTATCCAAGGGGATATTGCAGTCGCGGGCACAATATGATCCTTCTCCTGTGAGTCTAGATTTTCGAATCCGACGCAAAAATGTTAGTGAATTGTAACGTTCAGCGCCTCCCAATGACGATAGAAGACTCAAATTGCGTCGAGATTCAACACATCGTCCTCCAGCCGATTTGTCTCCAAGGGGATATTGCTGCCTCGGGCACCATATGGTCGTTCTCCTGTGAGTCTAGATTTTCGAATCCGACGCAAAAATGATAGTTAATTGTAACGGTCAGGGCCTTGTAATGACGTGGAACACTCAAAATGCGACGAGATTCAATACATCGTCCTCCAGCCGACTTGTCTCCAAGGGTCTATTGCTGTCTCGGGCACCAAATGATCCTTCTCCTGTGAGTCTAGGTTATCGAATCCGACGGCACGATGATAGTGAATTGTAACGTTCAGCGCCTCCTAACGACGATAGATCAATCAAATTGCCTCGAGATTCAATACATCGTCCTCCAGCCGACTTGTCTCCAAGGGGATATTGCTGCAACGGGCACCATATGGTCCGTCTCCTGTCAGTCTAGATTTCTGAATCCGACGCGAAACTGATAGTTAATAGTAACGTTCAGGGCCTCCTAATGACGATGGAACACTCAAATTGCGTCGAGACTCAATACATCGTCCTCCAGCCGACTTGTCTCCAAGGGTCTATTGCTGCCTCGGGCACCTTATGGTCGTTCTCCTGTGAGTCTAGATTTTCGAATCCGATGCGAAACTGATAGTTAATTGTAACGTTCAGGTCCTCCTAATACGATGGAACACTCAAATTGCGCCGAGATTCAATACATCGTCCTTCAGCCGACCTGTCTCCAAGAGTTTACTGCTGCCTCGGGCACCTTATGGTCGTTCTCCTGTGAGTCTAGATTTTCGAATCCGACGCAAAACTGATTGTTAATTGAATTTTTCAGCTCCTCCAAATGACGATGGAGCACCCAAATTGCGTTGAGATTCAATACATCGTCATTCAGCCGGCTTGTCTCCAGCGGTCTATTGCTGCCACGGGCACCTTATGGTCGTTCTCCTGTGAGTCTCTATTTTCGAATCCGACGCAAAACTGATTGTTAATTGAATTTTTCAGCTCCTCCAAATGACGATGGAGCACCCAAATTGCGTTGAGATTCAATACATCGTCATTCAGCCGGCTTGTCTCCAGCGGTCTATTGCTGCCACGGGCACCTTATGGTCGTTCTCCTGTGAGTCTAGATTTTAGAATCCGACGCAAAACTGATATTCAATTGTAACGTTCAGGGCCACCTAATGACGATGGAACACACTAATTGCGTCGAGATTCAGTACATCGTCATTCAGCCGACTTGTCTCCAAGGGTCTATTGCCGCCTCGGGCACCTTAAGGTCGTTCTCCTGTGAGTCTAGATTTTATAAATCGACGCATAACTGATAGTTAATTGTAACGTTCAGGGTCTCGTAATGACGATGGAACGACCAAATTGGGTCGAGGTTCATTACATCGGCCTCCAGCTGACTGTTCTCCAAGGGGACACTGTTGCCTCGGGCACCATATGATCCGTCTCCTGTGATCCTAGACTTTCGATTCCGATGCGAAACATAGTTAATTGTAACGTTCAGCGCCTCCTAATGACGATGGAACACTCAAATTGCGTCGAGATTCAATACACCGTCCTCCAGCCGACTTGTATGATAGGGGATATAGCGGCAGCGGGCTCCTTGCGGTCCGTCTCCTGTGAGTCTAGATTTTCGAATCCGACGCAAAAATGATAGTTAATTGTAACGTTCAGGGCCTCCTAATGACGATGGAACACTCAAATTGCGTCGAGATTCAAAACATCGGCCTCCAGCCGACTTGTCTCCAAGGGTCTGTTGCTGCCTCGGGCACCTTATGGTCGTTCTCCAGTGAGTCTCGATTTTCGAATCCGACGCAAAGCTGATTGTTAATTGTAACGTTCAGGGCCTTCTAATGACGATGGAACACTCAAATTGCGTCGAGATTCAATACGTCATCCTTCAGCCGACTTGTCTCCCAGGGTCTATTTCTGCCTCGGGCATCTTACGGTAGTCCTCCTGTGAGTCTAGATTTTCTAATCCGACGCAAAACTGATTGTTAATTGTAACGTTGAGGGCCTCCTAATGACGATGGAACACTCAAATTGCGTCGAGATTCAATACATCGTCCTCCAGCCGACTTGTATCCAAGGGGATATTGCTGTCTCGGGCACCATATGATCCTTCTCCTGTTAGTAGATTTTCGCATCCGACGCTAAAATGATAGTGAATTGTAACGTTCAGCGCCTCCTAATCACGATGGAACACTCAAATTACATCGAGAGTCAATACATCGTCCCCCAGCCGACTTGTCTACAAGGGGATATTGCTGCATCGGGCACCTTGTGGTCCGTCTCCTGTGAGTCTAGATTTTCGAATCCGACGCAAAAATGATAGTTAATTGTAACGTTCAGGGACTCCTAATGACGATGGAACACTCAAATTGCGTCGATATTCAATACATCGGCATCCAGCCAACTTGTCTATAAGGGTCTGTTGCTGCCTCGGGCACCCTATGGTCGTTCTCCTGTGAGTCTAGATTTTCGAATCCGACGCAAAAATGATAGTTAATTGTAATGTTCAGGGCCTCCTAATGACGATGGAACACTCAAATTACGACGAGATTCAATACATCGTCCTCCAGCCCACTTGTCTCCAAGGGGATATTGCTGTCACGAGCACCATATGGTCCGTCTCCTGTGAGTGTAGATTTTCGAATCTGACGAAAAAATGATAGTTAATTGTAACGTTCAGCGCCTCCTAATGACGATGGTACACTCAAATTGCGTTGAGAGTCAATACATTGTCCTCCAGCCGACTTGTCTACAAGGGGATATTGCTGCCTCGGGCTCCATGTGGTCCGTCTCCTGTGAGTCTACATTTTCGAATCCGACGCGAAACTGATAGTTAATTGTAACGTTCAGGGCCACCTAATGACGATGGAACACTCAAATTGCGTCGCGATTCAATATATTGGCCTACAGCCGACTTGTCTCCAAGGGTCTATTGCTGCCTCGGGCACATTGTGCTCGTTCTCCTGTGAGTCTAGATTTTTGAATCCGACACATAACTGATAGTTAATTGTGAAGTCCAGTGCCTCCTAATGACGATGGAACACTCAAATTGCGTCGAGATTCAATACATCGACCTCCAGCCGACTTGTCTCCAAGGGTCTATTGCGGCCGCGGGCACCTTATGGTCCTTCTCCTGTGAGTCTAGATTTTCGAACCCAACGCATAACTGATAGTTAACTGTAACGCTCAGCGCCTCCTAATGACGATGGAGCACTCAAATTGCGTCGAGATGCAAAACATCGGCCTCCAGCCGACTTGTCTCCAAGGAGATATTGCTGTCTCGGGCACCAAACGATCCTTCTCCTGTGAGTCTAGATTTTCGAATCCAACGCCAAAATGATAGTGAATTGTAACGTTCAGCGCCTCCTAATGACGATAGATCACTCAAATTGCTTCGAAATTCAATACATCGTCCTCCAGCTGTCTTGTCTCCAACGGGATATTGCTGCCTCGGGCACCATATGGTCCTTCTCCTGTGAGTCTAGATATTTGAATCCGACGCGATACTGATAGTTAATTGTAACGTTCAGGGCCTCCTAATGACGATGGAACACTCAAACTGCGTCGAGATTCAATACATCGGAATCCAGCCGACTTGTCTCCAAGGGTCTGTTGCTGCCTCGGGCACCTTATGGTCGTTCTCCTGTGATTCTAGATTTTCGAATCCGACGCAAAACTGATAGTTAATTGTAACGTTCAGCGCCTCCTAATGGCGATGGAACACTCAAATTGCGCAGATTCAATAAATCGTCATTCAGCCTACTTGTCTCCAGGGGTCTATTGCGGTCTCGGGCACCAATTGATCCTTGTGCTGTGAGTCTAGATTTTCGAATCCGACGCAAAATAATAGTGAGATGTAACGATCAGCGCCTCCTAATGATGATGGAACACTCAAATTGCGTCGAGATTCAAAATATCGGCCTCCAGCCGACTTGTCTCCAAGGGGATATCGCTGCCTGGGGCGCCACAGGGTTCGTCTGCGGTGATTCTATATTTTCGAATCCGACGCAAAAGTGATAGTTAATTGTAACGTTTAGCGCCTCCTAATGACCATGGAACACACAAATTGCGCAGATTCAATACATCGTCATTCAGCCGACTTGCCTCCAAGAGTCTTTTGCTGCCTCGGACACCTTATGGTCGTTCTCCTGTGATTCTAGAATTTCGAATCCGACGCATAACTGATAGTTAATAGGAACGTTCAGGGCCTCCTAATCACGATGGAACACTCAAATCGCGTCGAGATTCAATACATCGGCCTCTTGACGACATGTCTCCAAGAGTCTATTGCTGCCTCGGGCAGCTTATGGTCGTTATCCTGTGAGTCTAGATTTTCGAATCCGACGCAAAACAGATAGTTAATTGTAACTTTCAGGGCCTCCTAATGACGAAGGAACTCTCAAATTGCGTCGAGATTCACTACATCGTCCTCGAGCCGACTTGTCTCCAAGGGGATATTGCTGCCTCGGGCACCGCATGGTCCATCTCCGGTGATTCTACATTTTCGAATCCGACGCAAAACTGATAGTTAATTGTAACGTTGAGCGCCTCCTAATGACGATGGAACACTCAAATTGCGCAGATTCAATACATCGTCATTCACCCGACTTGTCTCCAGGGGTCTATTGCTGTCTCGGGCACCAATTGATCCTTCTCCTGTGAGTCTAGATTTTCGAATCCGACGCATATCTGATAGTTAATTGTAACGTTCATCGCCTCCTAATGACGATGGAACACTCAAATTGCGTCGAGATTCAATACATCGTCCTCCAGCCGACTTGTCTACAAGGGGATATTGCTTCCTCGTGCACCTTACTGTCCTTCTCCTGTGAGTCTAGATTTTCGAATCCGACGCGAAACTGATAGTTAATTGCAACGTTCAGGGCCTCGTAATGACGATGGAACACTCAAATTGCGTCGAGATTCAATACATCGGTCTACAGCCGACTTGTCCCCAAGGGTCTATTGCTTCCTCGGGCACCTTGTGATCGTTCTCCTGTGAGTCTAGATTTTCGAATCCGACACATAACTGATAGTTAATTGTGAAGTTCAGGGCCTCCTAATGGCGATGGAACACTCAAATTGCGTCGAGATTCAATACATCGGCTTCCAGCCGACTTGTCTCCAATGGTCCATTGCTGCCTCGGGCAGCTTATGGTCGTTCTCCTATGAGTCTAGATTTTCGAATCCGACGCAAAACAGATAGTTATTTGTAACGTTCAGGGCCTCCTAATGACGAAGGAACACTCAAATTACGTCGAGATTCACTACATCGGCCTCGAGCCAAACTTGTTTCCAAGGGGATAATGCTGCCTCGGGCACCATATGGTCATTCTCCTGTGTTTCTACATTTTCGAATCCGACGCAAAACTGATAGTTAATTGTAACCTTCAGCGCCTCCAAAAGACGATGGAACACTCAAATTGCGCAGATTCAATACATCGTCGTTCAGCCGACTTGTCTCCAGGGGTCTATTTCTGTCTCGGGCACCAATTGATCCTTCTCCTGTGGGTCTAGATTTTCGAATCCGACGCTAAAATAATAGTGACATGTAATGATCAGCGCCTCCTAATGATGATGGAACACTCCAATTGCGTCGAGATTCAAAACATCGTCCCCCAGCCGACTTGTCTCCAAGGAGATATTGCTGCCTCGGGCACCTTCTGGTCGTTCTCCTGTGAGTCTAGATTATCGAATCCGACGCATAGCTGATAGTTAATTGCAAATTTCAGGGCCTCCTAATGACGATGAAACACTCAAGTTGCGTCGAGATACAATACATCGTCCTCCAGCCGAGTTGTCCCCAAGGGGATATTGCTGCCTCGGGCACCATACGGTCTTTCTCCTGTGAGCCTAATTTTCGAATCCGACGCGAAACTGATAGTTAATTGTAACGTTCAGGGCCTCCTAATGACGATGGAGCACTCAAATTGCGTCGCGATTCAATACATCGTTCTCCAGCGGACTGGTCTCTAAGGGGAAATTGCTGCATCGGGCACATTATGGTCCGTCTCCAGTGAGTCTAGATTTTCGAATCCGACGAGAAACTGATAGTTAATTGTAACATTCAGGGCCTCCTAATTACGATGGAACACTGAAATTGCGTCGCGATCCAATACATCGTCCTCCAGCCGACTTATTTCCAAGGGTCTATTGCAGCCTGGGGCACCTTATGATCGTTCTCCTGTGAATCTAGATTTTCGAATCCGACACAAAACTGATAGTTAATTGAAACATTCAGGGCCTCCTAATGTCGATAGAACACTCAAATTGCGTCGAGATTCAATACATCGTCCTCCAGCCGACTTGTCCCCATGGGGATATTGCTGCCTCGTGCACCATACTGTCCTTCTCCTGTGAGTCTAGATTTTCGAAACCGACGCAAAAATGATAGTTAATTGTAACGTTCAGCGCCTCCTAATGACGATGGAACACTCAAATTGCGTTGAGAGTCAATACATCGTCCTCCAGCTGACTTGTCTACAGGGTATTTTGCTGCCTTGGTCACCTTATGGTCGTTCTCCTGTGAGTCTAGATTTTCCAATCCGACGCATAACTGATAGGTAATTGAAACATTCAGCGCCTCCTAATGACGATGGAGCACTTAAGTTGCGTCGAGATGGAATATATCGTTCTCCAGCCGACTTGTCTCCAAGGGGATATCGCTGCCTCGTGCACCACATGGTCCGTCTCCGGGGATTCTACATTTTAAAATCCGACGCAAAACTGATAGTTAATTGTAACGTTCAGCGCCTCCTAATGACGATGGAACACTCAAATTGCGCGGATTCAATACATCGTCATTCAGCCGACTTGTCTCCAAGGTCTATTGCTGTCTCGGGCACCAATTGATCCTTGTGCTGTGAGTCTAGATTTTCGAATCCGACGCAAAATAATAGTGAGATGTAACGATCAGCGCCTCCTAATGATGATGGAACACTCAAATTGCGTCGAGATTCAAAATATCGGCCTCCAGCCGACTTGTCTCCAAGGGGATATCGCTGCCTGGGGCGCCACATGGTTCGTCTGCGGTGATTCTATATTTTCGAATCCGACGCAAAAGTGATAGTTAATTGTAACGTTTAGCGCCTCCTAATGACCATGGAACACACAAATTGCGCAGATTCAATACATCGTCGTTCAGCCGACTTGCCTCCAAGAGTCTTTTGCTGCCTCGGACACCTTATGGTCGTTCTCCTGTGATTCTAGAATTTCGAATCCGGCGCATAACTGATAGTTAATTGTAACGTTCAGGGCCTCCTAATCACGATGGAATACTCAAATCGCGTCGAGATTCAATACATCGGCCTCTTGACGACATGTCTCCAAGAGTCTATTGCTGCCTCGGGCAGCTTATGGTCGTTATCCTGTGAGTCTAGATTTTCGAATCCGACGCAAAACAGATAGTTAATTGTAACTTTCAGGGCCTCCTAATGACGAAGGAACTCTCAAATTGCGTCGAGATTCACTACATCGTCCTCGAGCCGACTTGTCTCCAAGGGGATATTGCTGCCTCGGGCACCGCATGGTCCATCTCCGGTGATTCTTTATTTTCGAATCCGACGCAAAACTGATAGTTAATTGTAACGTTGAGCGCCTCCTAATGACGATGGAACACTCAAATTGCGCAGATTCAATACATCGTCATTCACCCGACTTGTCTCCAGGGGTCTATTGCTGTCTCGGGCACCAATTGATCCTTCTCCTGTGAGTCTAGATTTTCGAATCCGACGCAAAACTGATAGTTAATTTTAACGTTCAGGGCCTCCTTATTACGATGGAATACTCAAATTGCGTCGAGATTCAATATATCGGCCTCGAGCCGACTTGTCTCCAAGGGCCTATTGCTGCATCGTGCAGCTTATGGTCGTTCTCCTGTGAGTCTAGATTTTCGAATCCGACGCAAAACAGATAGTTAATTGTAACGTTCAGGGCCTCCTAATGACTAAGGAACAGTCAAATTGCGTCGAGTTACACTACATCGTCCTCGAGCCGACTTGTCTCCAAGGAGATATTGCTTCCTCGGGCACCTTATGGTCTTTCTCCTGTGAGTGTAGATTATCGAATCCGACGCATAACTGATAATTAATTGCAAAGTTCACCGCCTCCTAATGACGATGGAACACTCAAATTGCGTCGAGATTCAATACATCGTCCTCTAGCCCACTTGTCTCCTACGGGATATTGCTGCCTCGGGCACCATATGGTCCGTCTCCTGTGAGTCTAGATTTTTGAATCCGACGCGAAACTGATAGTTAATTGTAACGTTCAGGGCCTCCTAATGACGATGGAACACTCAAATTGCGTCGAGATTCAACGCATCGGCCTCCAGCCGACTTGTCTCCAAGGGTCTGTTGCTACCTCGGGCACCTAATGGTCGTTCTCCTGTGAGTCTAGATTTTCGAATCCGACGCATATCTGATAGTTAATTGTAACGTTCATCGCCTCCTAATGACGATGGAACACTCGAATTGCGTCGAGATTCAATACATCGTCCTCCAGCCGACTTGTCTACAAGGGGATATTGCTTCCTCGTGCACCATACTGTCCTTCTCCTGTGAGTCTAGATTTTCGAATCCGACGCGAAACTGATAGTTAATTGCAACGTTCAGGGCCTCCTAATGACGATGGAACACTCAAATTGCGTCGAGATTCAATACATCGGCTTCCAGCCGACTTGTCTCCAATGGTCCATTGCTGCCTCGGGCAGCTTATGGTCGTTGTCCTATGAGTCTAGATTTTCGAATCCGACGCAAAACAGATAGTTAATTGTAACGTTCAGGGCCACCTAATGACGAAGGAACACTCAAATTACGTCGAGATTCACTACATCGGCCTCGAGCCGACTTGTTTCCAAGGGGATAATGCTGCCTCGGGCACCATATGGTCATTCTCCTGTGATTCTACATTTTCGAATCCGACGCAAAACTGATAGTTAATTGTAACCTTCAGCGCCTCCAAAAGACGATGGAACACTCAAATTGCGCAGATTCAATACATCGTCGTTCAGCCGACTTGTCCCCAGGGGTCTATTTCTGTCTCGGGCACCAATTGATCCTTCTCCTGTGGGTCTAGATTTTCGAATCCGACGCTAAAATAATAGTGACATGTAATGATCAGCGCCTCCTAATGATGATGGAACACTCCAATTGCGTCGAGACTCAAAACATCGTCCCCCAGCCGACTTGTCTCCAAGGAGATATTGCTGCCTCGGGCACCTTCTGGTCGTTCTCCTGTGAGTCTAGATTATCGAATCCGACGCATAGCTGATAGTTAATTGCAAATTTCAGGGCCTCCTAATGACGATGAAACACTCAAGTTGCGTCGAGATACAATACATCGTCCTCCAGCCGAGTTGTCCCCAAGGGGATATTGCTGCCTCGGGCACCATACGGTCCTTCTCCTGTGAGTCTAATTTCCGAATCCGACGCGAAACTGATAGTTAATTGTAACGTTCAGGGCCTCCTAATGACGATGGAGCACTCAAATTGCGTCGCGATTCAATACATCGTTCTCCAGCGGACTGGTCTCTAAGGGGAAATTGCTGCATCGGGCACATTATGGTCCGTCTCCAGTGAGTCTAGATTTTCGAATCCGACGAGAAACTGATAGTTAATTGTAACATTCAGGGCCTCCTAATTACGATGGAACACTGAAATTGCGTCGCGATCCAATACATCGTCCTCCAGCCGACTTATTTCCAAGGGTCTATTGCAGCCTGGGGCACCTTATGATCGTTCTCCTGTGAATCTAGATTTTCGAATCCGACACAAAACTGATAGTTAATTGAAACATTCAGGGCCTCCTAATGTCGATAGAACACTCAAATTGCGTCGAGATTCAATACATCGTCCTCCAGCCGACTTGTCCCCATGGGGATATTGCTGCCTCGTGCACCATTCTGTCCTTCTCCTGTGAGTCTAGATTTTCGAAACCGACGCAAAAATGATAGTTAATTGTAACGTTCAGCGCCTCCTAATGACGATGGAACACTCAAATTGCGTTGAGAGTCAATACATCGTCCTCCAGCTGACTTGTCTACAGGGTATTTTGCTGCCTTGGTCACCTTATGGTCGTTCTCCTGTGAGTCTAGATTTTCCAATCCGACGCATAACTGATAGTTAATTGAAACGTTCAGCGCCTCCTAATGACGATGGAGCACTCAAATTGCGTCGAGATGGAATATATCGTAATCCAGCCGACTTGTCTCCAAGGGGATAAATGGTTCAAATGGCTCTGAGCACTATGGGACTCAACTGCTGAGGTCATTAGTCCCCTAGAACTTAGAACTAGTTAAACATAACTAACCTAAGGACATCACAAACATCCATGCCCGAGGCAGGATTCGAACCTGCGACCGTAGCGGTCTTGCGGTTCCAGACTGCGGCGCCTTTAACCGCACGGCCACTTCGGCCGGCTCCAAGGGGATATCGCTGCCTCGTGCACCACATGGTCCGTCTCCGGGGATTCTACATTTTAAAATCCGACGCAAAACTGATAGTTAATTGTAACGTTCAGCGCCTCCTAATGACGATGGAACACTGAAATTGCGCGGATTCAATACATCGTCATTCAGCCGACTTGTCTCCAGGGGTCTATTGCTGTCTCGGGCACCAAATGATCCTTCTCCTGTGAGTCGAGATTTTCGAATCCGGCGCAAAAATAATAGTGAGATGTAACGATCAGCGCCTCCTAATGATGATGGAACACCCAAATTATGTCGAGATTCGAAACATCGGCCTCCAGCCGTCTTGTCTCCAAGGGGATATTGCTGCCTCGAGCACCATATGTTCCGTCTCCTGTGAGTCTAGATTTTAGAATCCGACGCGAAACTGATAGTTAATTGTAACGTTCAGGGCCTCCTAATGACGATGGAACACTCAAATTGCGTCGAGATTAAATACGTCATCCTTCAGCCGACTTGTCTCCCAGGGTCTATTGCTGGCTCGGGCACCTTATGGTAGTGCTCCTGTGTGTCCAGATTTTCTAATCCGACGCAAAACTGATTGTTAATTGTAACGTTCAGGGCCTCCTAATGACGATGGAACACTCCATTTGCGTCGAGATTCAATAAATCGTCCTCCAGCCGACTTGTATCCAAGGGGATATTGCTTTCTCGGGCACCATATGATCCTTCTCGTGTTAGTAGATTTTCGAATCCGACGCTAAAATGATAGTTAATTGTAACGTTCAGGGACTCCTATTGACGATGGAACTCTCCAATTGCGTCGAGATACAATCCATCGGCCTCCAGCCGACTTGCCTCCAAGAGTCTGTTGCTGCCTCGGGCACCTTATGGTCGTTCTCCTGTGAGTCTAGATTTTCGAATCCGACGCGAAACTGATAGTTAATTGTAACGTTCAGGGCCTCCTAATGACGATGGAACACTCAAATTGCGTCGAGATTCAATACATCGTCATCCAGCCGACTTGTCTCATAGGGGATATTGCCTCCTCGTGCACCATACTGTCCTTCTCCTGTGACTCTGGATTTTTGAATCCGACTCGAAACTGATAGTTAATTGTAACGTTCAGCGCCTCCTAATGACGATGGGGCACTGAAATTGCTTTGAGAGTCAATACATTGTCCTCCAGCCGACTTGTCTACAAGGGGATATTGCTGCCTCGGGCTCCATGTGGTCCGCCCCTGTGAGTCTAGATTTTCGAATCCGACGCGAAACTGATAGTTAATTGTAACGTTCAGGGCCTCCTAATGACGATGGAACACTCAAATTGCGTCGAGATTTAATACATCGTCCTTCAGCCTGAATGTCTCCAAGAGTCTAATGCTGCCACGGACACTTTATGGTCGTTATTCTGTGAGTCTAGCTTCTAGAATCCGACGCAAAACTGATAGTTAATTGTAATGTTCGGGGCCTCCTAATCACGATGGAACACTCAAATTGCGTCGAGATTTAATATATCGGCCTTGAGCCGACTTGTCTCCAAGGGTCTATTGCTGCCTCGGGCAGCTTATGGTCGTTCTCCTGTGAGTCTAGATTTTCGAATCCGACGCGAGACTGATAGTTAATTGCAACGCTCAGGGCCCCTAATGACAATGGAGCATTCAAATTGCGTCGAGATTCAATACATCGTCCTCCAGCCGACTTGTATCAAAGGGGATATTGCTGCCTCGGGCTCCATGTGGTCGTTCTCCTGTGAGTCAAGATTTTCGAATCCGTCGCATAACTGATAGTTTATTGTAACGTCCAGGGCATCCTAATGACGATGGAACACTCAAATTGCGTCGAGATTCAATACATCGTCCTCCAGCCGACTTGTATCCAAGGGGATATCGCTGCCTCGGGCACCACATGGTCCGTCTCCGGTGATTCTACATTTTCGAATCCGACGCAAAACTGATAGTTAATTGTAACGTTCAGCGCCTCCTAATAACGATGGAACACTCAAATTGCGCAGATTCAAAACATCGTCATTCAGCCGACTTGTCTCCAGGGGTCTATTGCTGTCTCGGGCACCAAATGAACCGTCCCCTGTGAGTCTAGATTTTTGAATCCGACGCAAAAATAATAGTGAGATGTAACGATCAGCGCCTCCTAATGATGATGGAACACTCAAATTGCGTCGATATTCAAAACATCAGCCTCCAGCCCACTTCTCTCCAAGGGGATATTGCTGCCTCGGGAACTGTACGGTCCTTCTCCTGTGAGTCAAGATTTTCGAATCCGTCGCATAACTGATAGTTAATTGCAACGTTCAGGGCATCCTAATGACGATGGAACACTCAAATTGCGTCGAGATTCAATACATCGTCCTCCAGCCGACTTGTATCCAAGGGGATATCGATGCCTCGGGCACCACATGGTCCGTCTCGTGTTTTTCTACATTTTCGAATCCGACGCAAGACTGATAGTTAATTGTAACGTTCAGCGCCTCCTAATAACGATGGAACGCTCAAATTGCGCAGATTCAACACATCGTCATTCAGCCGACTTGTCTCCAAAGGTCTATTGCTGCCTCGGGCACCTTATGGTCGTTCTCCTGTGAGTCTAGATTTTCGAATCCGACGCATAACTGATAGTTAATTGTAACGTCCAGAGCATCCTAATGACGATGGAACACTCAAATTGCGTCAAGATTAAATACGTCATTCTTCAGCCGACTAGTTTCCCAGGATCTATTGCTGGCTCGGGCACCTTATGGTAGTTCTCCTGTGAGTCTAGATTTTCTAATCCGACGCAAAACTGATTGTTAATTGTAACGTTCAGGGCCTCCTAATGACGATGGAACACTCAAATTGCGTCGAGATTCAATACATCGTCCTCCAGCCAACTTGTATCCAAGGGGATATTGCTGTCTCGGGCACCATATGATCCTTCTCCTATTAGTAGATTTTCGAATCCGACGCTGAAATGATAGTTAAATGTAACGTTCAGGGTCTCCTTTTGACGATGGAACTCTCAAATTGCGTCGAGATTCAATACATCGGCCTCCAGCCGACTTGTCTCCAAGAGTCTGTTGCTGCCTCGGGCACCTTATGGTCGTTCTCCTGTGAGTCTACATTTTCGAATCCGACGCATAATTGATAGTTAATTGTAACGTTCATCGCCTCTTAATGACGATGGAACACTCAAATTGCGTCGAGATTCAATACATCGTCCTCCAGCCGACTTGTCTCCAAGGGGATATTGCTTCCTCGTGCACCATACTGTCCTTCTCCTGTGAGTCTAGATTTTCGAATCCGACGCGAAACAGACAGTTAATTGTAATGTTCAGGGCCTCCTAACGACGATGGAACACTCAAATTGCGACGTGATTCAATAGATCGTCCTCCAGCCGACTTGTCTCCAAGGGGATATTGCTGCCTACGGCACCATATGGTCCGTCTACTGTGAGTCTAGATTTTTGAATCCGACGCGAAATTGATAGTTAATTGTAACGCTCAGCGCCTCCTAATGACGATGGAACACTCAAATTGCGATGAGAGTCAATACATCGGCCTCCAGCCGACTTGTCTGCAAGGGGATATTGCTGCCTCGGGCTTCATGTGGTCCGTCTCCTGTGAGTCTAGATTTTCGAATCCGACGCGAAACTGATAGTTAATTGTAACCTTCAGCGCCTCCAAAAGACGATGGAACACTCAAATTGCGCAGATTCAATACATCGTCATTCAGCCGACTTGTCTCCAGGAGTCTATTTCTGTCTCGGGCACCAATTGATCCTTCTCCTGTGGGTCTAGATTTTCGAATACGACGCAAAAATAATAGTGAGATGTAACGATCAGCGCCTCCTAATGATGATGGAACACTCAAATTGCGTCGAGATTCAAAACATCGTCCCCCAGCCGACTTGTCTCCAAGGAGATATTGCTGCCTCGGGCACCTTATGGTCGTTCTCCTGTGAGTCTAGATTATCGAATCCGACGCATAGCTGATAGTTAATTGCAAATTTCAGGGCGTCCTAATAACGATGGAACACTCAAGTTGCGTCGAGATACAATACATCGTCCTCCAGCCGAGTTGTCCCCAAGGGGATATTGCTGCCTCGGGCACAATACGGTCCTTCTCCTGTGAGTCTAATTTTCGAATGCGACGCGAAACGGATAGTTAATTGCAACATTCAGGGCCTCCTAATGACGATGGAGCACTCAAATTGCGTCGCGATTCAATACATCGTTCTCCAGCGGACTGGTCTCCAAGGGGAAATTGCTGCTTCGGGCACATTATGGTCCGTCTCCAGTGAGTCTAGATTTTCGAATCCGACGAGAAACTGATAGTTAATTGTAACATTCAGGGCCTCCTAATTACGATGGAACACTGAAATTGCGTCGAGATTCAATACATCGTCCTCCAGCCGACTTGTCTCCAAGGGGATATCGCTGCCTCGTGCACCACATGGTCCGTCTCCGGGGATTCTACATTTTCAAATCCGACGCAAAACTGATAGTTAATTGTAACGTTCAGCGCCTCCTAATGACGATGGAACACTCAAATTGCGTCGAGAATAAATACGTCATCCTTCAGCCGACTTGTCTCCCAGGCCCTATTGCTGGCTCGGGCACCTTATGGTAGTTCTCCTGTGAGTCCAGATTTTCTAATCCGACGCAAAACTGACTGTTAATTGTAACGTTCAGGGCCTCCTAATGACGATGGAACACTCAAATTGCGTCGAGATTCAATAAATCGTCCTCCAGCCGACTTGTATCCAAGGGGATATTGCTGTCTCGGGCACCATATGATCCTTCTCCTGTTAGTAGATTTTCGAATCCGACGCTAAAATGATAGTTAATTGTAACGTTCAGGGACTCCTATTGACGATGGAACTCTCCAATTGCGTCGAGATACAATACATCGGCCTCCAGCCGACTTGTCTCCAAGAGTCTGTTGCTGCCTCGGGCACCTTATGGTCGTTCTCCTGTGAGTCTAGATTTTCGAATCCGACGCAAATTTGATAGTTAATTGTAACGTTCATCGCCTCCTAATGACGATGGAACACTCAAATTGCGTCGAGATTCAATAAATCGTCCTCCAGCCGACTTGTCTCCAAGGGGATATTGCTTCCTCGTGCACCATACTGTCCTTCTCCTGTGAATCTAGATTTTCGAATCCGACGCGAAACAGATAGTTAATTGTAAGTTCAGGGCCTCCTAACGACGATGGAATACTCAAATTGCGACGAGATTCAATAGATCGTCCTCCATCCGACTTGTCTCCAAAGGAATATTGCTGCCTTGGGCACCATATGGTCCGTCTCCTGTGAGTCTAGATTTTTGAATCCGACTCGAAACTGATAGTTAATTGTAACTTTCAGCGCCTCCTAATGACGATGGAGCACTGAAATTGCGTTGAGAGTCAATACATTGTCCTCCAGCCGACTTGTCTACAAGGGGATATTGCTGCCTCGGGCTCCATGTGGTCCGCCCCTGTGAGTCTAGATTTTCGAATCCGACGCGAAACTGATAGTTAATTGTAACGTCCAGCGCCACCTAATGATGATGGAACACTCAAATTGCGTCGAGATTCAAAACATCGGCCTCCAGCCGACTTGTCTCCAAGGGGATATTGCTGCCTCGAGAAACTGTACGGTCCTTCTCCTGTGAGTCTAGATTTTCGAATCCGTCGCATAACTGATAGTTAATTGCAACGTTCAGGGCATCCTAATGACGATGGAACACTCAAATTGCGTCGAGATTCAATACATCGTCATTCAGACGACTTGTCTCCAAGGGTCTATTGCTGCCTCGGGCACCTAATGGTCGTTCTCCTGTGAGTCTAGATTTTCGAATCCGACGCATAACTGATAGTTAATTGTAACGTCCAGGGCATCCTAATGACGATGGAACAATCAAATTGCGTCAAGATTAAATACGTCATCCTTCAGCCGACTAGTTTCCCTGGGTCTATTGCTGGCTCGGGCACCTTATGGTAGTTCTCCTGTGAGTCTAGATTTTCTAATCCGACCCAAAACTGATTGTTAATTGTAACGTTCAGGGCCTCCTAATGACGATGGAACACTCAAATTGCGTCGAGATTCAATACATCGTCCTCCAGCCAACTTGTATCCAAGGGGATATTGCTGTCTCGGGCACCATATGATCCTTCTCCTGTTAGTAGATTTTTGAATCCGATGCTGAAATGATAGTTAATTGTAACGTTCAGGGACTCCTATTGACGATGGAACTCTCAAATTTCGTCGAGATTCGATACATCGGCCTCCAGCCGACTTGTCTCCAAGAGTCGTTGCTGCCTCGGGCACCTTATGGTCGTTCTCCTGTGAGTCTAGATTTTCGAATCCGACGCGTAATTGATAGTTAATTGTAACGTTCATCGCCTCCTAATGACGATGGAACACTCAAATTGCGTCGAGATTCAATACATCGTCCTCCAGCCGACTTGTCTCCTAGGGGATATTGCTTCCTCGTGCACCATACTGTCCTTCTCCTGTGAGTCTAGATTTTCGAATCCGACGCGTTACAGATAGTTAATTGTAATGTTCAGGGCCTCCTAACAACGATGGAACACTGAAATTGCGACGTGATTCAATAGATCGTCTTCCAGCTGGCTTGTCTCCAAGGGGATACTGCTGCCTCCGGCACCATATGGTCCGTCTACTGTGAGTCTAGATTTTTGAATCCGACGCGAAACTGATAGTTAATTGTAACGCTCAGCGCCTCCTAATGACGATGGAACACTCAAATTGCGATGAGACTCAATACATCGGCCTCCAGCCGACTTGTCTACAAGGGGATATTGCTGCCTCGGGCTTCATGTGGTCCGTCTCCTGTGAGTCTAGATTTTCGAATCCGACTCTAAACTGATAGTTAATTGTAATGTTCAGGGCTTCCTAATCACGATGGAACACTCAAATTGCGTCGAGATTCAATAAATCGGCCTCGAGCCGACTTGTCTCCAAGGGTCTATTGCTGCCTCGGGCAGCTTATGGTCGTTCTCCTGTGAATCAAGATTTTCGAATCCGACGCAAAACAGATAGTTAATTGTAACGTTCAGGGACTCCTAATGACGAAGGAACACTCAAATTGCGTCGAGATCCAGTACATCGTCCTCGAGCCGACTTGTATCCAAGGGGATATTGCTGTCTCGGGCACAATATGATCCTTCTCCTGTTAGTAGATTTTTCAATCCGACGCTAAAATGATATTTAATTGTAACGTTCAGGGACTCCTATTGACGATGGAACTCTCCAATTGCGTCGAGATTCAATACATCGGCCTCCAGCCGACTTGTCTCCAAGAGTCTGTTGCTGCCTCGCGCACCTTATGGTCGTTCTCCTGTGAGTCTAGATTTTCGAATCCGACGCATAATTGATTGTTAATTGTAACGATCATCGCCTCCTAATGACGATGGAACACTCAAATTGCGTCGAGATTCAATACATCGTCCTCCAGCCGACTTGTCTCCAAGGGGAAATTGCTTCCTCGTGCACCATACTGTCCTTCTCCTGTGAGTCTAGATTTTCGAATCCGACGCGAAACAGATAGTTAATTGTAATGCTCAGGGCCTCCTAACGACGATGGAACACTCAAATTGCGACGAGATTCAATAGATTGTCCTCCAGCCGACTTGTCTCCAAGGGGATATTGCTGCCTCGGGCACCATATGGTCCGCCTCCTGTGAGTCTAGATTTTTGAATCCGACGCGAAACTGATAGTTAATTGTAACGTTCAGCGCCTCCTAATAACGATGGAACGCTCAAATTGCGCAGATTCAATACATTGTCAGTCAGCCGACTTGTCTCCAAGGGTCTATTGCTTCCTCGTGCACCATACTGTCCTTCTCCTGTGAGTCTAGATTTTCGAATCCGACGCGAAACTGATAGTTAATTGCAGCGTTCAGCGCCTCCTAATGACGATGGAACACTCAAATTGCGTTGAGAATCAATACATCGGCATCCAGCCGACTTGTCTACAAGGGGATATTGCTGCCTCGGGCTCCATGTGGTCCGTCTCCTGTGAGACTAGATTTTCGAATCCGGCGCGAAACTGATAGTTAATTGTAACGTTCAGGGCCTCCTAATGACGATGGAACACTCATATTGCGTCGAGATTCAATACATCGTCTTTCAGCGGAATTGTCTCCTAGAGTCTATTGCTGCCACAGACACCTTATGGTCGTTCTCCTGTGAGACTAGGTTTTCGAATCCGACGCAAAACATGATAGTTAATTGTAATGTTCAGGGCCTCCTAATCACGATGGAACACTCAAATTGCGTCGAGATTGAATACATCGGCCTCTAGCCGACTTGTCTCCAAGGGTCTATTGCTGACTCGGGCAGCTTATGCTCGTTCTCCGTTGAGTCTAGATTTTCAAATCCGACGCAAAACAGATAGTTAATTGTAACGTTCAGGGCCTCCTAATGGCGAAGGAACACTCAAATTGCGACGAGATTCACTACATCGTCAACGAGCCAACTTGTCTCCAAGGGGATATTGCTGTCTCGGGCACCAAATGATCCTTCTCCTGTGAGTCTAGATTTTCGAATCCGACGCGAAAGTGATAGTTAATTGTAACGTTCAGGGCCCCTAATGACAATGGAACACTCAAATTGCGTCGAGATTCAATACATCGGCCTCCAGCCGACTTGTATCAAAGGGGATATTGCTGCCTCGGGATCCATGTGGCCCGTCTCCTGTTTGTCTAGAATTTCGAGTCCGACGCAAAATTGATAGTTAATTGCAACGTTCAGCGCCTCCTAATGACGATGGAACACTCAAATTGCGTCGAGATATAATACATCGGCCTCCGGCCGACTTGTCTCCAAGGGTCTATTGCTGCCTCGGGCACCACATGGTCCGTCTCCGGAGATTCTACGATTCCAAATCCGCCGCAAAACTCATAGTTAATTGTAACGTTCAGGGCCTCCTAATAACGATGCAACGCTCAAATTGCGCAGATTCAATACATCGTCATTCAGCCGACTTGTCTCCAAGGGTCTATTGCTGCCTCCTGCACCTTATGGTCGTTCTCCTGTGAGTCTAGATTTTCGAATCCGACGCAAAACAGATAGTTAATTGTAACGTTCAGGGCCTCCTAATGACGAAGGAACACTCAAACTGCGTCGAGATTCTTTACATCGTCCTCGAGCCGACTTGTATCCAAGGGGATATTGCTGTCTCGGGCACCATATGATCCTTCTCATGTTAGTAGATTTTCGAATCCGACGCTAAAATGATAGTTAATTGTAACGTTCAGGGCCCTTAATGACAATGGAACACTCAAATTGCGTCGAGATTCAATACATCGTCCTTCAGCCTGAATGTCTCCAAGAGTCTATTGCTGCCACGGACACCTTATGGTCGTTCTCCTGTGAGTCTAGCTTTTCGAATCCGACGCAAAACCGATAGTTAATTGTAATGTTCAGGGCCTCCTAATCACGATGGAACACTCAAATTGCGTCGAGATTCAATACATCGGCCTCGAGCCGACTTGTCTCCAAGGGTCTATTGCTGCCTCGGGCAGCTTTTGGTCGTTCTCCTGTGAGTCTAGATTTTCGAATCCGACGCGAAACTGATAGTTAATTGTAACGTTCAGGGCCCCTAATGACAATGGAACACTCAAATTGCGTCGAGATTCAATACATCTTCCTCCAGCCGACTTGAATCAAAGGGGATATTGCTGCCTCGGGCTCCATGTGGTCCGTCTCCTGTTTGTCAAGATTTTCGAATACGACGCAAAATTGATAGTTAATTGCAACGTTCAGCGCCTCCTACTGACGATGGAACACTCAAATTGCGCTGATTCAAAACATCGTCATTCAACCGACTTGTCTCCAGGGGTCTACTGCTGTCTCGGGCACCAAATGAACCGTCCCCTGTGAGTCTAGATTTTCGAATCCGACGCAAAAATGAGAGTGAGATGTAACGATCAGCGGCTCCTAATGATGACGGAACACTCAAATTGCGCAGATTCAATACATCGTCATTCAGCCGACTTGTCTCCAAGGGGCTATTGCTGCCTCGGGCACCTTATGGTCGTTCTCCTGTGAGTCTAGATTTTCGAATCCGACGCATAACTGATAGGTAATTGTAACGTCCAAAGCATCCTAATGACGATGGAACACTCAAATTGGGTCGAGATTAAATACGTCATCCGTCAGCCGACTTGTATCCAAGGGGATATTGCTGTCTCGGGCCCCATATGATCCTTCTCCTGTTAGTAGATTCTCGAATCCGACGCTAAAATGATAGTTAATTGTATCGTTCAGGGACTCGTATTGACGATGGAACTCTCAAATTGCGTCGAGATTCAATACATGGGCCTCCAGCCGAATTGTCTCCAAGAGTCTGTTGCTGCCTCGGGCACCTTATGGTCGTTCTCCTGTGAGTCTAGATTTTCGAATCCAACGCATAATTGATAGTTAATTGTAACGTTCATCGCCTCCTAATGACGATGGAACACTCAAATTGCGTCGAGATACAATACATCGTACACCATCCGACGTGTATCCAAGGGGATATTGCTGTCTCGGGCACCATATGATCCTTCTCCTGTTAGTAGATTCTCGAATCCGACGCTGAAATGATAGTTAATTGTATCGTTCAGGGACTCCTATTGACGATGGCACTCTCAAATTGCGTCGAGATTCAATACATGGGCCTCCAGCCGACTTGTCTCCAAGAGTCTGTTGCTGCCTCGGGCACCTTATGGTCGTTCTCCTGTGAGTCTAGATTTTCGAATCCAACGCATAATTGATAGTTAATTGTAACGTTCAGGGCCTCCTAATGACGATGGAACACTCAAATTGCGTCGAGATTCAATACATCGTCCACCATCCGACTTGCATCCAAGGGGATATTGCTGTCTCGGGCACCATATGATCCTTCTCCTGTTAGTAGATTCTCGAATCCGACGCTAAAATGATAGTTAATTGTATCGTTCAGGGACTCCTATTGACGATGGAACTCTCAAATTGCGTCGAGATTCAATACATGGGCCTCCAGCCGACTTGTCTCCAAGAGTCTGTTGCTGCCTCGGGCACCTTATGGTCGTTCTCCTGTGAGTCTAGATTCTCGAATCCAATGCATAATTGATAGTTAATTGTAACGTTCATCGCCTCCTAATGTCGATGGAACACTCAAATTGCGTCGAGATTCAATACATCGTCCTCCAGCCGACTTGTCTCCAAGAGTCTATTGCTGCCACAGACACCTTATGGTCGTTCTCGTGTTAGTCTAGATTTTCGAATCCGACGCAAAACTGATAGTTAATTGTAATGTTCAGGGCCTCCTAATCACGATGGAACACTCAAATTGCGTCGAGATTCAATACGTCGGCCTCGAGCCGACTTGTCTCTAAGGGTCTATTGCTGCCTCGGGCAGCTTATGGTCGTTCTCCTGTGAGTCTAGATTTTCGAACCGACGCAAAACAGATAGTCAATTGTAACGTTCAGGGCCTCCTAATGACGAAGGAACACTCAAATTGCGTCGAGATTCACTACATCGTCCTCGAGCCGACTTGTCTCCAAGGGGATATTGCTGTCTCGGGCACCAAATGATCCTTCTCCTGTGAGTCTAGATTTTCGAATCCCACGCATAATTGATAGTTAATTGAAACGTTCAGCGCCTTCTAATGACGATGGAGCACTCAAATTGCGTCGAGATTCAATACATCGTCGTCCAGCCGACTTGTCTCCAAGAGGATATCGCTGCCTCGTGCACCACATGGTCTGTCTCCGTTGATTCTACATTTTCGAATCCGACGCAAAACTGATAGTTAATTGTAACGTTCAGCGCCTCCTAATGACGATGGAACACTCAAATTGCGCAGTTTCAATACATCGTCATTCAGCCTATATGTCTCCAGGGGTCTATTGCTGTCTCGGGCACCAAATGAACTTTTCCCTGTGAGTCTAGATTTTCGAATCCGTCGCATAACTGATAGTTAATTGTAACGTTCAGGGCATCCTTATTACGATGGAACACTGAAATTGCGTCGCGATCCAATACGTCGTCCTCCAGCCGACTTGTGTCCAAGGGTCTATTGCTGCCTGGGGCACCTTATGATCGTTCATCTGTGAATCTAGATTTTCGAATCCGACGCAAAACTGATAGTTAATTGAAACGTTCAGGGCCTCCTAATGTCGATAGAACACTCAAATTGCGTCGAGATACAATACATCGGCATTTAGCCGATTTGTCTCCAAGGGTCTATTGCTGCCTCGGGCACCTTATGCTCATTCCCCTGTGAGTCTAGATTTTCGAATCCGACGCAAAACTGATAGTTTATTGTAATGTTCAGGGCCTCTTAATGACAATGGAACCCTCAAATTGCGTGGAGATTCAATACATCGGCCTCCAGCCGACTTGTCTCCAAGGGCATATTGCTGCTTGGGGCACCATATTTTTTCCGTCTCCTGTCAGTCTAAATTTTCGACATCGACGCGAAACTGATAGTTAATTGTAACGTTCAGGGCCTCCTAATGACGATGGAACACTCAAATTGCGTCGAGTTTCAATACATCGGCCTACAGCCGACTTGTCTCCAAAGGTCTATTGCTGCCTCGGGCACCTTGTGGTCGTTCTCAGGTGAGTCTACATTTTCGAATCCCACGCATAATTGATAGTTAATTGAAACGTTCAGCGCCTTCTAATGACGATGGAGCACTCAAATTGCGTCGAGATTCAATACCTCGTCGTCCAGCCGACTTGTCTCCAAGGGGATTGCGCTGCCTAGTGCACCACATGGTCCATCTCCGTTGATTCTACATTTTCGAATCCGACGCAAAACTGATAGTTAATTGTAACGTTCAGCGCCTCCTAATGACGATGGAACACTCAAATTGCGCAGATTCAATACATCGTCATACAGCCGATATGTCTCCAGGGGTCTATTGCTGTCTCGGGCACCAAATGAACTTCCCCTGTGATTCTAGATTTTCGAATCCGACGCAAAAATAATAGTGAGATGTAACGATCAGCGCCTCCTAATGATGATGGAACACTCAAATTGCGTCGAGATTCAAAACAACGGCCTCCAGCCGACTTGTCTCCAAGGGGATATTGCTGCCTCGGGCACCATACGGCCCTTCCCCTGTGAGTCTAGATTTTCGAATCCGTCGCATAACTGACAGTTAATTGTAACGTTCAGGGCATCCTTATTACGATGGAACACTCAAATTGCGTCGAGATTCAATGTATCGGCCTCGAGCCGACTTGTCTCCAAGGGTCTATTGCTGCCTGGGGCACCTTATGATCGTTCATCTGTGAATCCAGATTTTCGAATCCGACGCAAAACTGATAGTTAATTGAAACGTTCAGGGCCTCCTAATGTCGATAGGACACTCAAATTGCGTCGAGATTCAATACATCAGCATTCAGCCGATTTGTCTCCAAGGGTCTATTGCTGCCTCGGGCACCTTATGCTCATTCCCCTGTGAGTCTAGATTTTAGAACCGACGCAAAACTGATAGTTTATTGTAATGTTCAGGGCCTCTTAATGACAATGGAACCCTCACATTGCGTGGAGATTCAATACATCGGCCTCCAGCCGACTTGTCTCCAAGGGGATATTGCTGCTTCGGGCACCATATGGTCCGTCTCCTGTGAGTCTAGATTTTGGAATCCGACGCAAAAATGATAGTTAATTGTAACGTTCAGCGCCTCCTAATGACGATGGAACACTCAAATTGCGTCGAGATTCAATTCATCGTCTTCCAGCCGACTTGTCTCCAGGGGTCAATTGCTGCCTCGGGCAGCATATGGTCGTTCTCCTGTGAGTCTAGATTTTCGAATCCGACGCAAAACAGATAGTTAATTGTAACGTTCAGGGCTTCCTAATGACGAAGGAACACTGAAATTGCGTCGAGATTCACCACATCGTCCTCGAGCCGACTTGTCTCGAAGGGGATATTGCCGCCTCGGGCACGATATAGTCCGTCTCCTGTGAGTCTAGATTTTTGAATCCGACGCAAAAATGATAGCTAATTGTAACGTTCAGCACCTCCTAATGACGATGGAACACTCAAATTGCGTTGAGAGTCAATACATCGTCCTCCAGCCGACTTGTCTACAAGGGAATATTGCTGGCTCGGGCTCCATTTGGTCCGTCTCCTGTGAGTCTAGATTTTCGAATCCGACGCGAAACTGATAGTTAATTGTAACGTTCAGTGCCTCATAATGATGATGGAACACTCAAATTGCGTTGAGATTCATTGCATCGTCCTTCAGCCGACTTGTCTCCAAGAGTCTATTGCTGCCTCGGGCACCTTATGGTTGTACTCCTGTGAATATAGATTTTCGAATCCAACGCATAACTCATAGTTAATTGTGACGCTCAGCGCCTCCTAATGACGATGGAACACTCAAATTGTGTCGAGATTCAATACATCGTCCTCCAGCCGACTTGTCTTCAAGTGGATATTGCTGCCTCGGGCACCTTATGGTTGATCTCCTGTGAATCTAGATTTTCGAATCCAACGCATAACTGATAGTTAATTGTAACGCTCAGCGCCTCCTAATGACGATGGCACACTCAAATTGCGTCGAGATTCAAGACATCGTCCTCCAGCCGATTTGTCTACAACGGGATATTGCTGCCTCGGGCACGATATGGTCTGTCTCCTGTGATTCTAGATTTTCGAATCCGACGTGAAACTGAGAGTTAATTGTAACGTTCAGGGCCTCCTAATGACGATAGAACACTCAAATTCCGTTGAGATTCAATACATCGTCCTTCAGCCGACTTGTCTCCAAGAGTCTATTGCTGCCTCGGACCCTTTATGGTCGTTCTCATGTGCGTCTAGATTTTCGAATCCTACTCAAAGCAGATAGTTAATTGTAACGTTCAGGGCCTCCTAATGACGAAGGAACACTCAAATTGCGTCGAGATACACTACATCGTCCTCCAGCCGACTTGTCCCCAAGGGGATATTGCTGCGTCGGGCACCTTATGGTCGTTCTCCTGTGGGTCTAGATTTTCGAACCCGGCGCATAACTGATAGTTAATTGTAACGTTCTGGGCATCCTAATGACGATGGAACACTCAAATTGCGTCGAGATTCAATACATCGTCGTCCAGCCGACTTGTCTCCAAGAGGATATCGCTGCCTCGTGCACCACATGGTCCATCTCCGTTGATTCTACATTTTCGAATCCGACGCAAAACTGATAGTTAATTGTAACGTTCAGCGCCTCCTAATGACGATGGAACACTCAAATTGCGCAGATTCAATACATCGTCATTCAGCCTATATGTCTCCAGGGGTCTATTTCTGTCTCGGTCACCAAATGAACTTTCCCCTGTGAGTCTAGATTTTCGAATCCGACGCAAAAATAATAGTGAGATGTAACGATCAGCGCCTCCTAATGATGATGGAACACTCAAATTGCGTCGAGACTCAATACATTGGCCACCAGCCGACTTGTCTCCAAGGGGATATTGCTGCCTCGGGCACCATACGGCCCTTCTCCTGTGAGTCTAGATTTTCGAACCCGTCGCATAACTGATAGTTAATTGTAACGTTCAGGGCTTCCTTATTACGATGGAACACTGAAATTGCGTCGCGATCCAATACATCGTCCTCCAGCCGACTTGTGTCCAAGGGTCTATTGCTGCCTGGGGCACCTTATGATCGTTCATCTGCGAATCTAGATTTTCGAATCCGACGCAAAACTGATAGTTAATTGAAACGTTCAGGGCCTCCTAATGTCGATAGAACACTCAAATTGCGTCGAGATTCAATACATCGGCATTCAGCCGATTTGTCTCCAAGGGTCTATTGCTGCCTCGGGCACCTTATGCTCATTCCCCTGTGAGTCTAGATTTTAGAATCCGACGCAAAACTGATAGTTTATTGTAATGTTCAGGGCCTCTTAATGATAATGGAACCCTAAAATTGCGTCGAGATTCAATACATCGTCCTCCAGCCGACTTGAATCAAAGGGGATATTGCTGCCTCGGTCTCCATGTGGTCCGTCTCGTGTTTGTCTAGATTTTCGAATCCGACGCAAAATTGATAGTTAATTGTAACGTTCAGCGCCTCCTAATGACGATGGAACACTCAAATTGCGTCGAGATTCAATACATCGGCCTCCAGCCGACTTGTCTCCAAGGGTCTATTCCTGCCTCGGGCACCTTACGGTCGTTCTCCTGTGAGTCTAGATTTTCGAATCCCACGCATAATTGATAGTTAATTGAAACGTTCAGCGCCTTCTAATGACGATGGAGCACTCAAATTGCGTCGAGATTCAATACGTCGTCGTCCAGCCGACTTGTTTCCAAGGGGATTGCGCTGCCTCGTGCACCACATGGTCCATCTCCGTTGAATCTACATTTTCGAATCCGACGCAAAACTGATAGCTAATTGTAACGTTCAGTGCCTCCTAATGACAATGGATTACTCAAATTCCGCAGATTCAATACATCGTCATACAGCCGATATGTCTCCAGGGGTCTATTGCTGTCTCGGGCACCAAATGAACTTTCCCATGTGATTCTAGATTTTCGAATCCGACGCAAGAATAATAGTAAGATGTAACGATCAGCTCCTCCTAATGATGATGGAACACTCAAATTGCGTCGAGATTCAAAACATCGGCATCCAGCCGACTTGTCTCCAAGGTTATGTTGCTGCCTCGGGCACCATACGGCCCTTCCCCTGTGAGTCTAGATTTTCGAATCCGTCGCATAACTGATAGTTAATTGTAACGTTCAGGGCATCCTTATTACGATGGAACACTCAAATTGCGTCGAGATATAATGTATCGGCCTCGAGCCGACTTGTCTCCAATGGTCTATTGCTGCCTGGGGCACCTTATGATCGTTCTCCTGTGTATCTAGATTTTCGAATCCGACGAAAAACTGATAGTTAATTGTAACATTCAGGGCCTCCTATATACGATGGAACACTGAAATTGCGTCGCGATCCAATACATCGTCCTCCAGCCGACTTGTGTCCAAGGGTCTATTGCTGCCTGGGGCACCTTATGATCGTTCATCTGTGAATCTAGATTTTGGAATCCGACGCAAAACTGATAGTTAATTGAAACGTTCAGGGCCTCCTAATGTCGATAGAACACTCAAATTGCGTCGAGATTCAATACATCGGCATTCAGCCGATTTGTCTCCAAGGGTCTATTGCTGCCTCGGGCACCTTATGCTCATTCCCCTGTGAGTCTAGATTTTAGAATCCGACGCAAAACTGATAGTTTATTGTAATGTTCAGGGCCTCTTAATGACAATGGAACCCTCAAATTGCGTGGAGATTCAATACATCGGCCTCCAGCCGTCTTGTCTCCAAGAGGATATTGCTGCTTCGGGCACCTTATGGTCCGTCTCCTGTGAGTCTAGATTTTCGAATCCGACGCAAAAATGATAGTTAATTGTAACGTTCACCGCCTCCTAATGACGATGGAACACTCAAATTGCGTCGAGATTCAATACATCGTCTTCCAGCCGACTTGTCTCCAGGGGTCAATTGCTGCCTCGGGCAGCTTATGGTCGTTCTCCTGTGAGTCTAGATTTTCGAATCAGCCGCAAAACAGATAGTTAATTGTAACGTTCAGGGCTTCCTAATGACGAAGGAACACTGAAATTGCGTCGAGATTCACCACATCGTCCTCGAGCCGACTTATCTCGAAGGGGATATTGCTGCCTCGGGCACGATATGGTCCGTCCCCTGTGAGTCTAGATTTTAGAATCCGACGCAAAAATGATAGCTAATTGTAACGTTCAGCACCTCCAAATGACGATGGAACACTCAAATTGCGTTGAGAGTCAATACATCGTCCTCCAGCCGACTTGTCTACAAGGGAATATTGCTACCTCGGGCTCCAATTGGTCCGTCTCCTGTGAGTGTAGATTTTCGAATCCGACGCGAAACTGATAGTTAATTGTAACGTTCAGTGCCTCATAATGATGATGGAACACTCAAATTGCGTTGAGATTCAATGCATCGTCCTTCAGCCGACTTGTCTCCAAGAGTCTATTGCTTCCTCGGGCACCTTATGGTTGTACTCCTGTGAATATAGATTTTCGAATCCAACGCATAACTGATAGTTATTTGTGACGCTCAGCGCCTCCTAATGACGATGGAACACTCAAATTGTGTCGAGATTCAATACATTGTCCTCCAGCCGACTTGTCTTCAAGGGGATATTGCTGCCTCGGGCACCTTATGGTTGATCTCTTGTGAATCTAGATTTTCGAATCCAACGCATAACTGATAGTTAATTGTAACGCTCAGCGCCTCCTAATGACGATGCAACACTCAAATTGCGTCGAGATTCAATACATCGTCCTCCAGCCGACTTGTCTCCAAGGGGATATTGCTGCCTCGGGCACGATATGGTCTGTGATTCTAGATTTTCGAATCCGACGCGAAACTGAGAGTTAATTGTAACGTTCAGGGCCTCCTAATGACGATAGAACACTCAAATTCCGTTGAGATTCAATACATCGTCCTCCAGCCGACTTGTCCCCAAGGGGATATTGCTGCGTCGGGCACCTTATGGTCGTTCTCCTGTGAGTCTAGATTTTCGAACCCGACGCATAACTGATAGTTAATTGTAACGTCTAGCGCCTCCTAATGACGATGGAACACTCAAATTACGTCGAGATTCAATACATCGTCCTCCAGCCGACTTGTCTCCAAGGGTATATTCCTGCCTCGGGCACGATATGGTCCGTCTCCTGTGATTCTAGATTGTCGAATCCGACGCAAAACTGATAGTTAATTGTAACGTTCAGGGCCTCCTAATGACGATGGAACACTCAAATTGCGTTGAGATTCTATACATCGTCCTCCAGCCGACTTGTCTCCAAGGGTATATTCCTGCCTCGGGCACGATATGGTCCGTCTCCTGTGATTCTAGATTGTCGAATCCGACGCAAAACTGATAGTTAATTGTAACGTTCAGGGCCTCCTAATGACGATGGAACACTCAAATTGGGTCGAGATTCAATACATCGTCCTCCAGCCGACTTGTCTCCAAGGGGATATTGCTGCCTCGGGCAGAATATGGTCCGTCTCCTGTGATTCTAGATTTTCGAATCCGACGCGAAACTGAGAGTTAATTGTAACATTCAGGGCCTCCTAATGACAATGGAACACTCAAATTGCGTTGAGATTCAATACATCGTCCTTCAGCCGACTTGTCTCCAAGAGTCTATTGCTGCTTCGGACACCTTATGGTCGTTCTCCTGTGAGCCTAGATTTTCGAATCCGACGCAAAACAGATAGATAATTGTAACGTTCAGCGCCTCCTAAAGACGATGGAACACTCAAATTGCGTCGAGATTCGATACATCGGCCTCGAGCCGACTTGTCTCCAAGGGTCTATTGCTGCCTCGGGCAGCTTATGGTCGTTCTCCTGTGAGTCTAGACCTTCGAATCCAACGCATAACTGATAGTTAATTGTAACGCTCAGCGCCTCCTAATGACGATGGAACACTCAAATTGCGTCAAGATTCAATACATCGTCCTCCTGCCGACTTGTCTCGAAGGGGATATTGCTGCCTCGGGCACCATATAGTCCGTCTCCTGTGAGTCTAGATTTTCGAATCCGACGCAAAAATGATAGCTAATTGTAACGCTCAGCGCCTCCTAATGACGATGGAATACTCAAATTGCGTCGAGATTCAATACATCGTTCTCCAGCCAACTAGTCTCCAAGGGGATATTGCTGCCTCGGGCACGATATGGTCTTTCTCCTGTGATTCTAGATTTTCGAATCCGACGCGAAACTGACAGTTAATTGTAACGTTCAGGGCATCCTAATGACGATGGAACACTCAAATTGAGTTGAGATTCAATATATCGTCCTTCAGCCGACTTGTCTCCAAGAGTCTATTGCTGCCTCGGACACCTTATGGTCGTTCTCCTGTGAGTCTAGATTTTCGAATCCAACGCAAAACTGATAGTTAATTGTAACGTTCAGGGCCTCCTAATTACGATGGAAAACTCAAATTGCGTCGAGATTCAATATATCGGCCTCGAGCCGACTTGTCTCCAAGGGTCTATTGCTGCCTCGTGCAGCTTATCGTCGTTCTCCTGTGCGTCTAGATTTTCGAATCCGACGCAAAACAGATAGTTAATTGTAACGTTCAGCGCCTCCTAATGATGATGGAACACTCAAATTTCGTCGAGATACATTGTCCTGCAGCCGACTTGTCTCCGAGTGGATATTGCTGCCTCGGGCACCATACGGTCCTTCTCCTGTGAGTCTAGATTTTCGAATCCGACGCATAACTGATAGTTAATTGTAACGATCATCGCCTCCTAATGACGATGGAACACTCAAGATGCGTCGAGATTCAATACATCGTCCTCCAGCCGACTTGAATCAAAGGGGATATTGCTGCCTCGGGCTCCATGTGGTCCGTCTCGTGTTTGTCTAGATTTTCGAATCCGACGCAAAATTGATAGTTAATTGTAACGTTCAGCGCCTCCTAATGACGATGGAACACTCAAATTGCGTCGAGATTCAATACATCGGCCTCCAGCCGACTTGTCTCCAAGGGTCTATTCCTGCCTCGGGCACCTTACGGTCGTTCTCCTGTGAGTCTAGATTTTCGAATCCCACGCATAATTGATAGTTAATTGAAACGTTCAGCGCCTTCTAATGACGATGGAGCACACAAATTGCGTCGAGATTCAATACGTCGTCGTCCAGCCGACTTGTTTCCAAGGGGATTGCGCTGCCTCGTGCACCACATGGTCCATCTCCGTTGAATCTACATTTTCGAATCCGACGCAAAACTGATAGCTAATTGTAACGTTCAGCGCCTCCTAATGACAATGGATTACTCAAATTCCGCAGATTCAATACATCGTCATACAGCCGATATGTCTCCAGGGGTCTATTGCTGTCTCGGGCACCAAATGAACTTTCCCATGTGATTCTAGATTTTCGAATCCGACGCAAAAATAATAGTAAGATGTAACGATCAGCTCCTCCTAATGATGATGGAACACTCAAATTGCGTCGAGATTCAAAACATCGGCCTCCAGCCGACTTGTCTCCAAGGTTATATTGCTGCCTCGGGCACCATACGGCCCTTCCCCTGTGAGTCTAGATTTTCGAATCCGTCGCATAACTGATAGTTAATTGTAACGTTCAGGGCATCCTTATTACGATGGAACACTCAAATTGCGTCGAGATTCAATGTATCGGCCTCGAGCCGACTTGTCTCCAATGGTCTATTGCTGCCTGGGGCACCTTATGATCGTTCTCCTGTGTATCTAGATTTTCGAATCCGACGAAAAACTGATAGTTAATTGTAACATTCAGGGCCTCCTATATACGATGGAACACTGAAATTGCGTCGCGATCCAATACATCGTCCTCCAGCCGACTTGTGTCCAAGGGTCTATTGCTGCCTGGGGCACCTTATGATCGTTCATCTGTGAATCTAGATTTTGGAATCCGACGGAAAACTGATAGTTAATTGAAACGTTCAGGGCCTCCTAATGTCGATAGAACACTCAAATTGCGTCGAGATTCAATACATCGGCATTCAGCCGATTTGTCTCCAAGGGTCTATTGCTGCCTCGGGCACCTTATGCTCATTCCCCTGTGAGTCTAGATTTTAGAATCCGACGCAAAACTGATAGTTTATTGTAATGTTCAGGGCCTCTTAATGACAATGGAACCCTCAAATTGCGTGGAGATTCAATACATCGGCCTCCAGCCGTCTTGTCTCCAAGAGGATATTGCTGCTTCGGGCACCATATGGTCCGTCTCCTGTGAGTCTAGATTTTCGAATCCGACGCAAAAATGATAGTTAATTGTAACGTTCACCGCCTCCTAATGACGATGGAACACTCAAATTGCGTCGAGATTCAATACATCGTCTTCCAGCCGACTTGTCTCCAGGGGTCAATTGCTGCCTCGGGCAGCATATGGTCGTTCTCCTGTGAGTCTAGATTTTCGAATCAGCCGCAAAACAGATAGTTAATTGTAACGTTCAGGGCTTCCTAATGACGAAGGAACACTGAAATTGCGTCGAGATTCACCACATCGTCCTCGAGCCGACTTATCTCGAAGGGGATATTGCTGCCTCGGGCACGATATGGTCCGTCCCCTGTGAGTCTAGATTTTAGAATCCGACGCGAAAATGATAGCTAATTGTAACGTTCAGCACCTCCAAATGACGATGGAACACTCAAATTGCGTTGAGAGTCAATACATCGTCCTCCAGCCGACTTGTCTACAAGGGAATATTGCTGCCTCGGGCTCCATTTGGTCCGTCTCCTGTGAGTGTAGATTTTCGAATCCGACGCGAAACTGATAGTTAATTGTAACGTTCAGTGCCTCATAATGACGATGGAACACTCAAATTGCGTTGAGATTCAATGCATCGTCCTTCAGCCGACTTGTCTCCAAGAGTCTATTGCTTCATCGGGCACCTTATGGTTGTACTCATGTGAATATAGATTTTCGAATCCAACGCATAACTGATAGTTAATTGTGACGCTCAGCGCCTCCTAATGACGATGGAACACTCAAATTGTGTCGAGATTCAATACATTGTCCTCCAGCCGACTTGTCTTCAAGGGGATATTGCTGCCTCGGGCACCTTATGGTTGATCTCTTGTGAATCTAGATTTTCGAATCCAACGCATAACTGATAGTTAATTGTAACGCTCAGCGCCTCCTAATGACGATGGAACACTCAAATTGCGTCGAGATTCAATACATCGTCCTCCAGCCGACTTGTCTCCAAGGGGATATTGCTGCCTCGGGCACGATATGGTCTGTGATTCTAGATTTTCGAATCCGACGCGAAACTGAGAGTTAATTGTAACGTTCAGGGCCTCCTAATGACGATAGAACACTCAAATTCCGTTGAGATTCAATACATCGTCCTCCAGCCGACTTGTCCCCAAGGGGATATTGCTGCGTCGGGCACCTTATGGTCGTTCTCCTGTGAGTCTAGATTTTCGAACCCGACGCATAACTGATAGTTAATTGTAACGTCTAGCGCCTCCTAATGACGATGGAACACTCAAATTGCGTCGAGATTCAATACATCGTCCTCCAGCCGACTTGTCTCCAAGGGTATATTCCTGCCTCGGGCACGATATGGTCCGTCTCCTGTGATTCTAGATTGTCGAATCCGACGCGAAACTGATAGTTAATTGTAACGTTCAGGGCCTCCTAATGACGATGGAACACTCAAATTGCGTTGAGATTCTATACATCGTCCTCCAGCCGACTTGTCTCCAAGGGTATATTCCTGCCTCGGGCACGATATGGTCCGTCTCCTGTGATTCTAGATTGTCGAATCCGACGCAAAACTGATAGTTAATTGTAACGTTCAGGGCCTCCTAATGACGATGGAACACTCAAATTGCGTTGAGATTCAATACATCGTCCTTCAGCCGACTTGTCTCCAAGAGTCTATTGCTGCCTCGGGCACCTTGTGGTCGTCCTCCTGTGTGTCTAGATTTTCAAATCCGACACATAACTGATAGTTTATTGTAAAGGTCAGGGCCTCCTAATGACGATGGAACACTCAAATTGGGTCGAGATTCAATACATCGTCCTCCAGCCGACTTGTCTCCAAGGGGATATTGCTGCCTCGGGCACAATATGGTCCGTCTCCTGTGATTCTAGATTTTCGAATCCGACGCGAAACTGAGAGTTAATTGTAACATTCAGGGCCTCCTAATGACAATGGAACACTCAAATTGCGTTGAGATTCAATACATCGTCCTTCAGCCGACTTGTCTCCAAGAGTCTATTGCTGCTTCGGACACCTTATGGTCGTTCTCCTGTGAGTCTAGATTTTCGAATCCGACGCAAAACAGATAGATAATTGTAACGTTCAGCGCCTCCTAAAGACGATGGAACACTCAAATTGCGTCGAGATTCGATACATCGGCCTCGAGCCGACTTGTCTCCAAGGGTCTATTGCTGCCTCGTGCAGCTTATCGTCGTTCTCCTGTGCGTCTAGATTTTCGAATCCGACGCAAAACAGATAGTTAATTGTAACGTTCAGCGCCTCCTAATGATGATGGAACACTCAAATTTCGTCGAGATACATCGTCCTGCAGCCGACTTGTCTCCGAGTGGATATTGCTGCCTCGGGCACCATACGGTCCTTCTCCTGTGAGTCTAGATTTTCGAATCCGACGCATAACTGATAGTTAATTGTAACGTTCATCGCCTCCTAATGACGATGGAACACTCAAATTGCGTCGAGATTCAATACATCGTCCTCCAGCCGATTTGGCTCCAAGGGGATATTGCTGCCTCGGGCACGATATGTTCCGTCTCCTGTGATTCTAGATTTTCGAATCCGACGCGAAACTGATAGTTTATTGTTACGTTCAGGGCCTCCTAATGACGATGGAACACTCAAATTGCGTTGAGATTCAGTACATCGTCCTTCAGCCGACTGTCTCCAAGAGTCTATTGCTGCCTCGGGCACCTTGTGGTCGTCCTCCTGTGAGTCTAGATTTTCAAATCCGACACATAACTGATAGTTAATTGTAAAGTTCAGGGCCTCCTAATGACGATGGAACACTCAAATTGCGTCGAGATTCAATACATCGTCTTCCAGCCGACTTGTCTGCGAGGGTCTATTGCTGCTTCGGGCACGATATGGTCCGTCCCCTGTGATTCTTGAATTTCGAATCCGACGCAAAACTGATAGTTAATTGTAACGTTCAGGGCCTCCTAATGACGATGGAACACTCAAATTACGTTGAGATTCAATACATCGTCCTCCAGCCGGTTTGTCTCCAAGGGGATATTGCTGCCTCGGGCACGATATGGTCCGTCTCCTGTGATTCTAGATTTTCGAATCCAACGCATAACTGATAGTTAATTGTAACGCTCAGCGCCTCCTAATGACGATGGAACACTCAAATCGCGTCGAGATTCAATACATCGTCCTCCAGCCGACTTGTCTCCAAGGGGATATTGCTGCCTCGGGCACGATATGGTCCGCCTCCTGTGATTCCAGATTTTCGAATCCGACGCGAAACTGATAGTTTATTGTTACGTTCAGGGCCTCCTAATGACGATGGAACACTCAAATTGCGTCGCGATTCAATACATCGTCCTCCAGCGAACTGGTCTCCAAGGGGAAATTGCTGCCTCGGGCACCTTATGGTCCGTCTCCAGTGAGGCTAGAATTTCGAATCCGACGAAAAACTGATAGTTAATGGTAACATTCAGGGCCTTCCATTTACAATGGAGCACTGAAATTGCGTCGCGATCCAATACATCGTCCTCCAGCCGACTTGTCTCCAAGGGTCTATTGCTGCCTGGGGCACCTTATGATCGTTTTCCTGTGAATCTAGATTTTCGAATCCGACGCATAACTGATAGTTAATTGTAAAGATCAGGGCCTCCTAATGACGATGGAACACTCAAATTGCGTTGAGATTCAATACATCGTCCTTCAGCCGAATTGTCTCCAAGGGTCTATTGCTGCCTCGTGCAGCTTATGGTCGTTCTACACCGAGTCTAGATTTTCGAATCCGACGCAAAACAGATAGTTAATTGTAACGTTCAGCGCCTCCTAATGACGATGGAACACTCAAATTGCGTCGAGATACATCGTCCTGCAGCCGACTTGTCTCTAAGGGGATATTGCTGCCTCGGGCACCATACGGTCATTCTCCTGTGAGTCTAGATTTTCGAATCCGACGCGAAACTAGTAGTTAATTGTAACGTTCAGGGCCTCCTAATGACGATGGAGAACTCAAATTGCGTCGCGATTCAATACATCGTTCTCCAGCGGACTGTTCTCCAAGGGGAAATTGCTGCCTCGGGCACCTTATGGTCCGTCTCCAGTGAGTCTAGATCTTCGAATCCGACGCAAAACAGATAGTTAATTGTAACGTTCAGCGCCTCTTAATGACGATGGTACACTCAAATTGCGTCGAGAAACATCGTCCTGCAGCCCACTTGTCTCCAAGGGGATATTGCTGCCTCGGGCACCATACGGTCCTTCTCCTGTGAGTCTAGATTTTCGAATCCGACGCGAAACTGATAGTTAATTGTAATGTTCAGGGCCTCCTAATGACGATGGAACACTCAAATTGCGTTGAGGGTCAATACATCGTCCTCCAGCTGACTTGTCTACAAGGGGATATTGCTGCCTCGGGCTCCATGTGGTCCGTCTCCTGTGAGTCAAGATTTTCGAATCCGACGCGAAACTGATAGTTAATTGTAAGGTTCAGGGCCTCCTATTGACAATCGAACACTCAAATTGCGTTGGGATTCAATACATCGTCCTTCAGCCGACTTGTCTGCGAGGGTCTATTGCTGCTTCGGGCACGATATGGTCCGTCCCCTGTGATTCTTGAATTTCGAATCCGACGCAAAACTGATAGTTAATTGTAACGTTCAGGGCCTCCTAATGACGATGGAACACTCAAATTGCGTCGCGATTCAATACATCGTCCTCCAGCGGACTGGTCTCCAAGGGGAAATTGCTGCCTCGGGCACCTTATGGTCCGTCTCCAGTGAGGCTAGAATTTCGAATCCGACGAAAAACTGATAGTTAATGGTAACATTCAGGGCCTTCCATTTACAATGGAGCACTGAAATTGCGTCGCGATCCAATACATCGTCCTCCAGCCGACTTGTCTCCAAGGGTCTATTGCTGCCTGGGGCACCTTATGATCGTTTTCCTGTGAATCTAGATTTTCGAATCCGACGCATAACTGATAGTTAATTGTAAAGATCAGGGCCTCCTAATGACGATGGAACACTCAAATTGCGTTGAGATTCAATACATCGTCCTTCAGCCGAATTGTCTCCAAGGGTCTATTGCTGCCTCGTGCAGCTTATGGTCGTTATACACCGAGTCTAGATTTTCGAATCCGACGCAAAACAGATAGTTAATTGTAACGTTCAGCGCCTCCTAATGACGATGGAACACTCAAATTGCGTCGAGATACATCGTCCTGCAGCCGACTTGTCTCTAAGGGGATATTGCTGCCTCGGGCACCATACGGTCATTCTCCTGTGAGTCTAGATTTTCGAATCCGACGCGAAACTAGTAGTTAATTGTAACGTTCAGGGCCTCCTAATGACGATGGAGAACTCAAATTGCGTCGCGATTCAATACATCGTTCTCCAGCGGACTGTTCTCCAAGGGGAAATTGCTGCCTCGGGCACCTTATGGTCCGTCTCCAGTGAGTCTAGCTTTTCGAATCCTACGAAAAACAGATAGTTATTTGTAACACTCAGGGCCTCCTATTTACGATGAAGCAATGAAATTGCGTCGCGATCCAATACATCGTCCTCCAGCGGACTGGTCTCCAAGGGGAAATTGCTGCCTCGGGCACCTTATGGTCCGTCTCCAGTGAGTCTAGATCTTCGAATCCGACGCAAAACAGATAGTTAATTGTAACGTTCAGCGCCTCTTAATGACGATGGTACACTCAAATTGCGTCGAGATACATCGTCCTGCAGCCCACTTGTCTCCAAGGGGATATTGCTGCGTCAGGCACCATACGGTCCTTCTCCTGTGAGTCTAGATTTTCGAATCCGACGCGAAACTGATAGTTAATTGTAATGTTCAGGGCCTCCTAATGACGATGGAACACTCAAATTGCGTTGAGGGTCAATACATCGTCCTCCAGCTGACTTGTCTACAAAGGGATATTGCTGCCTCGTGCTCCATGTGGTCCGTCTCCTGTGAGTCAAGATTTTCGAATCCGACGCGAAACTGATAGTTAATTGTAAGGTTCAGGGCCTCCTATTGACAATCGAACACTCAAATTGCGTTGAGATTCAATACATCGTCCTTCAGCCGACTTGTCTCCAAGAGTCTATTGCTGCCTCGGACACCTTGTGGTCGTCCTCCTGTGAGTCTAGATTTTCAAATCCGACACATAACTGATAGTTAATTACAAAGTTCATGGCCTCCTAATGACGATGGAACACTCAAATTGCGTCGAGATTCAATACATCGTCCTCCAGCCGACTGGTCTCCGAGGGTCTATTGCTGCTTCGGGCACGATATGGTCCGTCTCCTGTGATTCTTGATTTTCGAATCCGACGCAAAACTGATAGTTAATTGTAACGTTCAGGGCCTCCTAATGACGATGGAACACTCAAATTGCGTTGAGATTCAATACATCGTCCACCAGCCGACTTGTCTCCAAGGGGATATTGCTGCCTCGGGCACGATATGGTCCATCTCCTGTGATTCTAGGTTTTCGAATCCAACGCATAACTGATAGTTAATTGTAACGCTCAGCGCCTCCTAATGACGCTGGAACACTCAAATTGCGTCGAGATTCAATACATCGTCCTCCAGCCGACTTGTCTCCATGGGGATATTGCTGCCTCGGGCACGATATATTCCGTCTCCTGTGTTTCTAGATTTTCGAATACGACGCGAAAGTGATAGTTAATTGTAACGTTCAGGGCCTCCTAATGACGATGGAACACTCAAATTGCGTTGAGATTCAATACATCGTCCTTCAGCCGACTGGTCTCCAAGGGTCTATTGCTGCCTCGTGCTGCTTACGGTCGTTCTCCTGTGAGTCTAGATTTTCGAATCCGACGCCTAACTAGTAGTTAATTGTAACGTTCGGGGCCTCCTAATGACGATGGAGAAATCAAATTGCGTCGCGATTCAATACATCGTTCTCCAGTGGACTGGTCTCCAAGGGGAAATTGCTGCCTTGGGCACCTTATGGTCCGTCTCCAGTGAGTCTAGATTTTCGAATCCGACGAAAAACAGATAGTTAATTGTAACATTCAGGGCCTCCTATTTACGATGAAGCACTGAAATTGCGTCGCGATCCAATACATCGTCCTCCAGCGGACTGGTCTCCAAGGGGAAATTGCTGCCTCGGGCACCTTATGGTCCGTCTCCAGTGAGTCTAGATTTTCGAATCCGACGCAGAACAGATAGTTAATTGTAACGTTCAGCGCCTCCTAATGACGATGGAACACTCAAATTGCGTCGAGATACATCGTCCTGCAGCCCACTTGTCTCCAAGGGGATATTGCTGCCTCGGGCACCATACGGTCCTTCTCCTGTGAGTCTAGATTTTGGAATCAGACGCGAAACTGATAGTTAATTGTACAGTTCAGGGCCTCCTAATGACGATGGCACACTCAAATTGCGTTGAGATTCAATATATCGTCTTTCAGCCGACTGTCTCCAAGAGTCTATTGCTGCCTCGGGCACCTTGTGGTCGTCCTCCTGTGAGTCTAGATTTTCAAATCCGACACATAACTGATAGTTAATTGTAAAGTTCAGGGCCTCCTAATGACGATGGAACATTCAAGTTGCGTCGGGATTCAATACATCGTCCTCCAGCCGACTTGTCTCCAAGGGTCTATTGCTGCCTCGGGCACATTATGGTTGTTCTTCTGTGAATCTAGATTTTCGAATCCAACGCATAACTGATAGTTAATTGTAACGCTCAGCGCCTCCTAATGGCGATGGAACACTCAATTGCGTCGAGATTCAATACATCGTCCTCCAGCCGACTTGTCTCCAAGGGATATTGCTGCTTCGGGCACGATATGGTCCGTCTCCTGTGATTCTTGATTTTCGAATCCGACGCAAAACTGATAGTTAATTGTAACGTTCAGGGCCTCCTAATGACGATGGAACACTCAAATTGCGTTGAGATTCAATACATCGTCCTCCAGCCGACTTGTCTCCAAGGGGATATTGCTGCCTCGGGCACGATATGGTCCGCCTCCTGTGATTCTAGATTTTCGAATCCGACGCGAAACTGATAGTTAATTGTAATGTTCAGGGCCTCCTAATGACGATGGAACACTCAAATTGCGTTGAGGGTCAATACATCGTCCTCCAGCTGACTTGTCTACAAGGGGATATTGCTGCCTCGGGCTACACGTGGTCCGTCTCCTGTGAGTCTAGATTTTCGAATCCGACGCGAAACTGATAGTTAATTGTAACGTTCAGGGCCTCCTAATGACAATGGAACACTCAAATTGCGTTGAGATTCAATACATCGTCCTTCAGCCGACTTGTCTCCAAGAGTCTATTGCTGCCTCGGACACCTTATGGTGGTTCTCCTGTGAGTCTAGATTTTCGAATCCAACTCATAACTGATAGTTAATTGTAACGCTCAGCGCCTCCTAATGACGAAGGAACTCTCAAATTGCGTCGGGATTCAATACATCGTCCTCCAGCCGAATTGTCTCCAAGGGATATTGCTGCCTCGGGCACGATATATTCCGTCTCCTGTGTTTCTTGATTTTCGAATACGACGCGAAAGTGATAGTTAATTGTAACGTTCAGGGCCTCCTAATGACGATGGAACACTCAAATTGCGTTGAGATTCAATACATCGTCCTTCAGCCGACTTGTCTCCAAGAGTCTATTGCTGCCTCGGGCACCTTGTGGTCGTCCTCCTGTGAGTCTAGATTTCCAAATCCGACACATAACTGATAGTTAATTGCAAAGTTAAGGGCCTCCTAATGACGATGGAACACTCAAATTGCGTCGAGATTTAATACATCGTCCTCCAGCCGACTTGTCTCCGAGGGTCTATTGCTGCTTCGGGCACGATATGGTCCGTCTCCTGTGATTCTTGATTTTCGAATCCGACGTAAAACTGATAGTTAATTGTAACGTTCAGGGCCTCCTAATGACGATGGAACACTCAAATTGCGTTGAGATTCAATACATCGTCCTCCAGCCGACTTGTCTCCATGGAGATATTGCTGCCTCGTCACGATATGGTCCGTCTCCTGTGATTCTAGATTTTCGAATCCGACGCGAAACTGATAGTTAATTGTTACGTTCAGGGCCTCCTAATGACGATGGAACACTCAAATTGCGTTGAGATTCAATACATCGTCCTTCAGCCAACTGGTCTCCAAGGGTCTATTGCTGCCTAGTGCTGCTTATGGTCGTTCTACACCGAGTCTAGATTTTCGAATCCGACGCAAAACAGATAGTTAATTGTAACGTTCAGCGCCTAATAATGACGATGGAACACTCAAATTGCGTCGAGATACAATGTCCTGCAGCCGACTTGTCTCCAAGTGGATATTGCTGCCTCGGGCACCATAAGGTCATTCTCCTGTGAGTCTAGATTTTCGAATCCGACGCGAAACTAGTAGTTAATTGTAACATTCGGGGCCTCCTAATGACGATGGAGAACTCAAATTGCGTCGCGATTCAATACATCGTTCTCCAGTGGACTGGTCTCCAAGGGGAAATTGCTGCCTCGGGAACCTTATGGTCCGTCTCCAGTGAGTCTAGTTTTTCGAATCCGACGAAAAACAGATAGTTAATTGTAACATTCAGGGCCTCCTATTTACGATGAAGCACTGAAATTGCGTCGCGATCCAATACATCGTCCTGCAGCGGACTGGTCTCCAAGGGGAAATTGCTGCCTCGGGCACCTTATGGTCCGTCTCCAGTGAGTCTAGATTTTCGAATCCGACGCAAAACAGATAGTTAATTGTAACGTTCAGCGCCTCCTAATGACGATGGAACACTCAAATTGCGTCGATATTCAATACACAGTCCTCCAGCCGACTTGTCTCCAAGGGGATATTGCTGCCTCGGGCACGATATGGTCCGTCTCCTGTGATTCTAGATTTTCGAATCAGACGCGAAACTGATAGTTAATTGTAACGTTCAGGGCCTCCTAATGACGATGGCACACTCAAATTGCGTTGAGGGTCAATACATCGTCCTCCAGCTGACTTTTCTACAAGGGGATATTGCTGCCTCGGGCTCCATGTGGTCCGTCTCCTGTGAGTCTAGATTTTCGAATCCGACGCGAAACTGATAGTTAATTGTAACGTTCAGGGCGTCCTAATGACAATGGAACACTCAAATTGCGTTGAGATTCAATACATCGTCGTTCAGCCGACGTGTCTCCAAGTGTCTATTGCTGAATCGGACACCTTATGGTGGTTCTCCTGTGAGTCTAGATTTTCGAATCCAACGCATAACTGATAGTTAATTGTAACGCTCAGCGCCTCCTAATGACGAAGGAACTCTCAAATTGCGTCGGCATTCAATACGTCGTCCTCCAGCCGAATTGTCTCCAAGGGATATTGCTGCCTCAGGCACGATATATTCCGTCTCCTGTGTTTCTAGATTTTCGAATACGACGCGAAAGTGATAGTTAATTGTAACGTTCAGGGCCTCCTAATGACGATGGAACACTCAAATTGCGTTGAGATTCAATACATCGTCCTTCAGCCGATTTGTCTCCAAGAGTCTATTGCTGCCTCGGGCACCTTGTGGTCGTCCTCCTGTGAGTCTAGATTTTCAAATCCGACACATAACTGATAGTTAATTATAAAGTTCAGGGCCTCCTAATGACGATGGAACGCTCAAATTGCGTCGAGATTCAATACATCGTCCTCCAGCCGACTTGTCTCCGAGGGTCTATTGCTGCTTCGGGCACGATATGGTCCGTCTCCTGTGATTCTTGATTTTCGAATCCGACGCAAAACTGATAGTTAATTGTAACGTTCAGGGCCTCCTAATGGCGATGCAACACTCAAATTGCGTTGAGTTTCAATACATCGTCATCCAGCCGACTTGTCTCCAAGGGGATATTGCTGCCTCGGGCACGATATGGTCCGTCTCCTGTGATTCTAGATTTTCGAATCCAACGCATAACTGATAGTTAATTGTAACGCTCAGCGCCTCCTAATGACGATGGAACACTCAAATTGCGTCGAGATTCAATACATCGTCCTCCAGCCGACTTGTCTCCATGGGGATATTGCTGCCTCGGGCACGATATGGTCCGTCTCCTGTGATTCTAGATTTTCGAATCCGACGCGAAACTGATAGTTAATTGTTACGTTCAGGGCCTCCTAATGACGATGGAACACTCAAATTGCGTTGAGATGCAATACATCGTCCTTCAGCCGACTGGTCTCCAAGGGTCTATTGCTGCCTCGTGCTGCTTATGGTCGTTCTACACCGAGTCTAGATTTTCGAATCCGACGCAAAACAGATAGTTAATTGTAACGTTCAGCGCCTCCTAATGCCGATGGAACACTCAAATTGCGTCGAGATACATCGTCCTGCAGCCGACTTGTCTCCAAGGGGATATTGCTGCCTCGGGCACCATAAGGTCATTCTCCTGTGAGTCTAGATTTTCGAATCCGACGCGAAACTAGTAGTTAATTGTAACGTTCGGGGCCTCCTAATGACGATGGAGAACTCAAAGATTAGATTTTTTTTAGATTAGATTTACTTTCATTCCAATTGATCCGTAGTGAGGAGGTCCTCCAGGATGTGGAACATGTCAGAAAAACAACAATACATGACAAATATTTAAACTAAAACAAATAAGCTAATGTACCATTCCACAGGTCCCAAGTGGAATGATCGTCATTTTTTAATGAACACTAAGAGTCATTTTACAAATACTATTGCACTGAATTTAAAATAAAAAAGTTTTATATTTATTTATAAGGTAAGAAACATGTAATACAACTACTGTAATACTTATTTACAATGAACACATTACTGCACTGAAATGGTGCAGAAGTTAGATTATACTTACACACACACACACACACACACACACACACAAATTTTCAGTGAACACATTACTGCACTGAAATTGTGCAGAAGTTATGTTGTACTTATATACAAATCAGTTGGTTTTCCTCAGAAATTCATCAATGGAGTAGAAGGAGTTGGCCACCAATAAATCCTTTAGGCTTCTCTTAAACTGAATTTCATTGGTTGTTAAGCTTTTTATGGCTGCTGGCAAGTTATTGAAAATGTGTGTTCCTGAATAATGCACACCTTTTTGTACAAGACTAAGTGACTTTAAATCCTTGTGAAGATTATTCTTATTTCTAGTATTGATTCCATGAATTGAGCTGTTGGTTTGAAAAAGTGGTATATTTTTAATGACAAATTTCATTAAGGAATAAATATATTGGGAAGCTGTAGTTAGTATCCCTAGTTCCCTAAACAGGCTTCTGCAGGATGTTCTTGAGTTCACACCACATATAATTCTTACTGCACGTTTTTGCGCCCGGAAAACTTTAGCTTGGCTTGATGAATTACCCCAGAAAATAATCCCATATGACATTATGGAATGAAAGTAAGCATAGTATGCCAGCTTTTTCATTTTTATATCCCCTATGTCTGACAAAATTCGCATTGCAAACAGAGATTTGTTAAGACGCTTCAGCAGTTCTGTGGTGTGCTCCTCCCAGTTGAATTTATTATCAAGCTGTAATCCCAAGAATTTAACACCGTCCACTTCTTCTATCTTCTTGTCATCATATGTTAGACATATACTCTTGGGACACCCCTTACAAGTTCTGAACTGCATGTAGTGTGTTTTTTCAAAGTTTAGTGACAAAGAATTGGCTAGGAACCAGTGATTAATGTCTACAAATATTTTATTGGCTGATCTTTCTAAGACTACACTTGATTTGCTATTTATTGCAATGTTTGTATCATCAGCAAACAAAACAAACTTGGCATCTTATATATTTGCGTCGCGATTCAATACATCGTTCTCCAGTGGACTGGTCTCCAAGGGGAATTTGCTGCCTCGGGCACCTTATGGTCCGTCTCCAGTGAGTCTAGATTTTCGAATCCGACGAAAAACAGATAGTTAATTGTAACATTCAGGGCCTCCTATTTACGATGAAGCACTGAAATTGCGTCGCGATCCAATACATCGTCCTCCAGCGGACTGGTCTCCAAGGGGAAATTGTTGCCTCGGGCACATTATGGTCCGTCTCCAGTGAGTCTAGATTTTCGAATACGACGCAAAACAGATAGTTAATTGTAACGTTCAGCGCCTCCTAATGACGATGGAACACACAAATTGCGTCGAGATTCAATACATCGTCCTCCAGCCGACTTGTCTCCAAGGGGATATTGCTACCTCGGGCACCATACGGTCCTGCTCCTGTGAGTCTAGATTTTCGAATCCAACGCGAAACTGATAGTTAATTGTAAGGTTCAGGGCCTCCTAATGTCGATAGAAAACTCAAATTGCGTCGAGATACAATACATCGTCCTCCAGCCGACTTGTCTCTAAGGGGATATTGCAGGTCCGTCTCCTGTGAGTCCATATTTTCGAATCCGACGCAAAAATGATAGCTAATTGTAACGTTCAGTGCCTCCTAATGACGATGGAACACTAAAAATTTCGTTGAGAGTCAATACATCGTCCTCCAGCCGAGTTGTCTACAAGGGGATATTGCTGCCTCGGGCTCCGTGTGGTCGGTCTCCTGTGAGTCTAGATTTTCGAATCCGACGCGAAACTGATAGTTAATTGTAACGTTCAGGGCCTCCTAATGACGATGGAACACTCAAATTCCGTTGAGATTCAATACATCGTCCTTCAGCCGACTTGTCTCCAAGAGTCTATTGCTGCCTCGGACACCTTGTGGTCGTTCTCCTGTGAGTCTAGATTTTCGAATCCGACGCAAAACTGATAGTTAATTGTAACGTTCAAGGCCTCCTAATGACGATGGAACACTCAAATTGCGTCGAGATTCAATACATCGGCCTCGAGCCGTTTTGTCTCCAAGGGTCTATTGCTGCCTCGGGCAGCTTATGGTCGTTCTCCTGTGAGTCTAGATTTTCGAATCCTACGCAAAACAGATAGTTAATTGTAACGTTCAGGGTCTCCTAATGACGAAGGAGCACTCAGATTGCGTCGAGATTCACTACATCGTCCTCCAGCCGACTTGTCTCCAAGGGGATATTGCTGCTCCGGCAACTTCCGGTCGTTCTCCTGTGAGTCTATATTTTCGAATCCGACGCATTAATGATAGTTAATTGTAACGTTCAGCGCCTCCTAATGACGATGGAACACTCAAATTGCGTCGAGATTCAATACATCGTCCTCCAGCCGACTTCTCTCCAAGGGGATATTGCTTCCTCGGGCACGATATGGTCCGTCTCCTGTGATTCTAGATTTTCGAATCCGACGCGAAACTGATAGTTAAATGTAACGTTCTGGGCCTCCTAATGACGATGGAACACTCAAATTGCGTTGAGATTCAATACATCGTCCTTCAGCCGACTTGTCTCCAAGAGTCTATTGCTGCCTCGGGCACCTTGTGGTCGTTCTCCTGTGAGTCTAGATTTTCGAATCCGACACATAACTGATAGTTAATTGTAAAGTTCAGGGCCTCCTAATGACGTTGGAACACTCAAATTGCGTCTAGATTCATTACATCGTCCTCCAGCCGACTTGTCTCCAAGGGGATATTGCTGCCTTGGGCACCTTATGGTCGTTCTCCTGTGAGTCTAGATTTTCGAATACAACGCATAACTGATAGTTAATTGTAACGCCAGCGCCTCCTAGTGACGATGGAACACTCAAATTGCGTCGAGATTCAATACATCGTCCTCCAGCCGACTTGTCTCCAAGGGGATATTGCTGCCTCGGGCACCTTCTGTTCGTTCTCCTGTGATTCTAGATTTTCGAATCCGACGCGAAACTGATAATTAATTGTAACGTTCAGGGCCTCCTAATGACGATGGAGCACTCAAATTGCGTCGCGATTCAATACATCGTGCTCCAGCGGACTGGTCTCCAAGGGGAAAATGCTGCTTCGGGCACCTTATGATCCGTCTCCAGTGAGTCTAGATTTTCGAATCCGACGAAAAACTGATTGTTAATTGTAACATTCAGGGCCTCCTATGTACGATGGACACTGAAATTGCGTCAAGGTCCAATAAATCGTCCTCCAGCCGACTTGCCTCAAGGGGTCTACTGCTGCCTAGGGCACCTTATCATCGTTCTCCTGTGAATCTAGATTTTCGAATCCGACGCAAAACTAATAGTTAATTGTAACGTTCAGGGCCTCCTAATGACGATGGAACACTCAAATTGCGTCGAGATTCAATACATCGGCCTCGAGCCGACTTGTCTCCAAGGGTCTATTGCTGCCTCGGGCAGCTTATGGTCTTTCTCCTGTGAGTCTAAATTTTGAATCCGACGCAAAACAGATAGTTAATTGTATCGTTCTGGACCTCCTAATGGCGAAGGAACACTAAAATTGCGTCGAGATTCACTACATCGTCCTCGAGCCGACTTGTCTCCAAGGGGATATTGCTACCTCGGGCACCTTCTGTTCGTTCTCCTGTGAGTCTAGATTTTCGAATCCGACGCGAAACTAATAATTAATTGTAACGTTCAGGGCCTCCTAATGACGATGGAGCACTCAAATTGCGTCGCGATTCAATACATCGTTCTCCAGCGGACTGGTCTCCAAGGGGAAAATGCTGCTTCGGGCACCTTATGACCCGTCTCCAGTGAGTCTAGATTTTCGAATCCGACGAAAAACTGATTGTTAATTGTAACATTCAGGGCCTCCTAATTACGATGTAACACTGAAATTGCGTCGCGGTCCTATACATCGTCCTCCAGCTGATTTGTCTCCATGGGGATATTGCTGCCTCGGGCTCATTATGGTCGCTCTCCTGTGAGTCTAGATTTCCGAGTCCCACCCGAAACTGATTGTTAATTGTAACGTTCAGGGCTTCCTAATGACGATGGAACACTCAAATTTCGTCGAGTTTCAATACATCGGCATTCAGCCGATTTGTCCCCAAGGGCCTATCGCTGCCTCGGGCACCTTATGCTCATTCCCCTGTGAGTCTGGATTTTAGAATCCGACTCAAAACAGATCGTTAATTGTAATGTTCAGGGCCTCCTAATGACGATAGAACACTCAAATTGCGTCGAGATTCACTACATCGTCCTCGAGCCGACTTGTCTTCAAGGGGATATTGCTGCCTCGGGCACCATACGGTCCTTCTCCTGTGTGTCTAGAATTTCCAATCCAACGCGACACTGATAGTTATTGTAACGTTCAGGGCCTCCTAATGTCGATAGAACACGCAAATTGCGTCGAAATTCAATACATCGTCCTCCAGCCGACTTGTCTACATGGGGATATTGCTGCCTCGGGCTCTTTATGGTCGCTCTCCTGTGAGTCTAGATTTTCGAGTCCGACGCGGAACTGATTGTTAATTGTAACGTTCGGGGCTACCTAATGACGATGGAACACTCAAATTGCGTCGAGATTCAATACATCGTCCTCCAGCCCACTTGTCTCCAAGGGGATATTGCTGCCTGGGGCACCTTATGCTCATTCCCCTGTGAGTCTAGATTTTAGAATCAGACGCAAAACTGATAGTTAATTGTAATGTTCACGGCCTCCTAATGACGATGGAACACTCAAATTGCGTCGCGGTCCTATACATCGGCCTCCCGCCGACTTGTCTCCAAGGGGAAATTGCTGCCTCGGGCACCACATGGTCCGTCTCCTGTGAGTAAAGATTTTCGAATCCGACGCGAAACTGATAGTTAATTGCAACATTCAGGGCCTCCTAGTTACAATGGAACACTGAAATTGGGTCGCGATCCAATACATCGTCCTCCAGCCGACTTGTATCCAAGGGTCTATTGCTGCCTGGGGCACCTTATGATCGTTCTAATGTAAATCTAGATTTTCGAATCCGACGCGAAACTGATTGTTAATTGTAACGCTCAGGGCTTCCTATTGACGATGGAACACTCAAATTGCGTCGAGATTCAATACATCGGCATTCAACCGATTTGTCTCCAAGGGTCTATTGCTGACTCGCTCACCTTATGCTCATTCTTCTGTGAGTCTAGATTTTAGAATCCGACCCAAAACTGATAGTTAACTGTAATGTTCAGGGCCTCCTAATGACGATGGAACACTAAAATTGCATCGAGATCCAATACATCGGCCTCCAGCCGACAAGTCTCCAAGGGGATATTGCTGCCTCGGGCAACTTACGGTCGTTCTCCTGTGAGTCTAGATTTTCGAATCCGACGCAAAACCGATAGTTAATTGTAACAACGTTCAGCGCCTCCTAATGACGATGGAACACTCAAATTGCGTCGACATTCAATACATCGTCCTCCAGGAGACTTCTGTCCAAGGGGATATTGCTGCCTCGGGCAGCACACGTTCCTTCTCCTGTGAGTCTTGATTTTCGAATCCGACGCAAAAATGATAGTTAATTTTAATGTTCAGGGCCTTCTAATGACGATGGAACACTCAAATTGCGTCGAGATTCAATACATCGTCATCCATCGGACTGGTCTCACAGGGGATATTGCTGGCTCGGGCACCTTATGGTCCGTCTCCAGTGAGTCTAGATTTTCGAATCCGACGAAAAACTGATAGTTAATTGTAACATTCCGTGCCTCCTAATGACGATGGAACACTCAAATTGCGTCACGATCCAATACATCGTCCTCCAGCGGACTGGTCTCACAGGGGATATTGCTGGCTCGGGCACCTTATGGTCCGTCTCCAGTGAGTCTAGATTTTCGAATCCGACGAAAAACTGATAGTTAGTTGTAACATTCCGTGCCTCCTAATGACGATGGAACACTCAAATTGCGTCGAGATTCAATACATCGTCCTCCAGGCGACTTGTCTCCAAGGGTCTGTTGCTGCCTGGGGCACCTTATGATCATTCCCTGTGATTCTAGATTTTAGAATCCGACGCAAAACTGATAGTTAATTGTAATGTTCATGGCGTCCTAATGACGATGGAACATTCAAATTGCGTCGAGATTCAATACATCGGCCTCCAGCCGACTTGTCTCCAAGGGGATATTGCTGCCTCGAGCACCATATGTTCCGTCTCCTGTGAGTCTTGATTTTCGAATCCGACGCATAAATGATAGTTAGTTGTAACGTTCAGCGCCTCCTAATGACGATGGAACACTCAAATTGCGTTGAGAGCTGATACATCGTCCTCCAGCCGACTTGTCTACAACGGGATATTGCTGCCTCGGGCTCCATGAGGTCCGTCTCCTGTGAGACTAGAATTTCGAATCCGACGCAAAACTGATAGTTAATTGTAACTTTCTGGGCCTCCTAATGATGATAGAACACTTAAATTGCGTCGAGATTCAATACATCGTCCTCCAGCCGACTTGTCTCCAAGGGTCTGTTGCTGCCTTGGGCACCTTCTGGCCATTCCCCTGTGAGTCTAAATTTTAGAATCCGACGCAAAACTGATAGTTAATTGTAATGCTCAGCGCCTCCTAATGACCATGGAACACTCAAATTGCGTCGAGATTCAATATATCGTCCTCCAGCCGACTTGTCTACGAGGGGTTATTGCTGCCTCGGGCACCATATGGTTCGTCTCTTGTGAGTTTAGATTTTCGTATCCGACGCGAAGCTGATAGTTAATTGTAACGTTCAGGGCCTCTTAATGACGATGGAACACTCAACTTGCGTTGAGATTCAATAGATCGTCCTACAGCCGACTTGTCTCCAAGAGTCTACTGCTGCCTCGGACACCTTATGGTCGTTCTCCTGTGAGTCTAGATTTTCGAATCCGACGCAAAACTGATAGTTAATTGTAACGTCCCGGGATCTCCTAATGACGATGGATCACTCAAATTGCGTCGAGATTCAATACATCGTGCTCCAGCCGACTTGTCTCCAAGGGTCTACTGCTGCCTCGGGCACCTTGTGGTCTTTCGCCTGTGAGTCTAGATTTTCGAATCCGACACATAACCGAAAGTTAATTGTAAAGTTCAGGGCCTCCTAATGTTGATAAAACACTCACATTGCGTCGAAATTCAATACATCGTCCTACAGCCAACATGTCTCCAAGGGGATACTTCTGCTCGGGCACCATATGGTTCGTTTCCTGTGAGTCTAGATTTTCGTATCCGACGCGAAACTGATAGTTAATTGTAACGTTCAGGGCCTCCTAATGACGATGGAACACTCAAACTGCGTCAAGATTCAATACATCGTCCTCCAGCCGACTTGTGTCCAAGGGGATAATGCTGCCTCGGGCACCATATGGTCCGTCTCCTGTGAGTCTAGATTTTCGTATCCGATACGAAACTGATAGTTAATTGTAACGTTCAGGGCTTCCTAATGACGATGGAACACTCAAATTGCGTCGAAATTCCATACATGGACATTCAGCCGAATTGTCTCCAGGGGTCTATTGCTGCCTCGGGCACCTTATTGTCATTCCCCTGTAAGTCTAGATTTTAGAATCCGCAAACTGATAGTTAATTGTAATGTTCAGGGCCTCCTAATGACGATGGAAAACTCAAATTGCGTCGAGATTCAACACATCGGCCTCCAGCCGACTTGTTTCCAAGAGTCTATTGCTGCCTCGGGCAACTTATGGTCGATCTCCTGTGAGTCTAGATTTTCGAATCCGACGCATAACTGATAGCTAATTGCAACGTTCAGCGCCTCCTAATGACGATGGAACACTAAAATCGCGTCGATATTCAATACATCGGCCTCCATACGACTTGTCTCCAAATGTCTATTGCTGCCTCGGGCACCTCGTGGTCATTCTCCTGTGAGTCTAGATTTTGAATCCGAAACATAAATGATAGTTAATTGTAAAGTTCAGGGCCTCCTAATGACGATGGAACGCTCAAATTGCGACGAGATTCAATACATCGTCCTCCAGCCGACTTGTCTACAAGGGGTTATTGCTGCCTCGGGCACCATATGGTCCGTCTCTTGTGAGTTTAGATTTTCGTATCCGACGCGAAGCTGATAGTTAATTGTAACGTTCAGGGCCTCCTAATGACGATGGAACACTCAACTTGCGTTGAGATTCAATAGATCGTCCTACAGCCGACTTGTCTCCAAGAGTCTACTGCTGCCTCGGACACCTTATGGTCGTTCTCCTGTGAGTCTAGATTTTCCGAATCCGACGCAAAACTGATAGTTAATTGTAACGTTCCGGGATCTCCTAATGACGATGGATCACTCAATTTGCGTCGAGATTCAATACATCGTGCTCCAGCCGACTTGTCTCCAAGGGTCTATTGCTGCCTCGGGCACCTTGTGGTGTTTCGCCTGTGAGTCTAGATTTTCGAATCCGACACATAACCGAAAGTTAATTGTAAGGTTCAGGGCCTCCTAATGTTGATAAAACACTCAAATTGCGTCGAAATTCAATACATCGTCCTACAGCCAACTTGTCTCCAAGGGGATACTGCTGCTTCGGGCACCATATGGTTCGTTTCCTGTGAGTCTAGATTTTCGTATCCGACGCGAAACTGATAGTTAATTGTAACGTTCAGGGCCTCCTAATGACGATGGAACACTCTAATTGCGTTGAGTTTCAATACATCTTCCTTCAGCCGACTTTTCTCCAAGAGGCTATTGCTGCCTCGGATACCTTATGGTCGTTCTCCTGTGAGTCTAGATTTTCGAATCCGGCGCAAAACAGTTAATTGTAACGTTCAGGGCCTCCTAATGACGAAGGAACACTCAAATTGCGTCGAGATTCACTACATCGTCCTCCAGCCGACTTGTATCCAAGGGGATTTTGCTGTCTCGGGCACCATATGATCCTTCTCCTGTGAGTAGATTTTCGAATTCGACGCTAAAAAGATAGTTAATTGTAACGTTCAGCGCCTCCTAATGACGATGGAACACTCAAATTGCGTCGAGAGTCAATACATCGTCCTCCAGCCGACTTGTCTACAAGTATATATTGCTGCTTCGGGCTCCTTGTGGTCCGTCTCCTGTGAGTCTAGATTTTCGAATCCGACGCGAAACTGATAGTTAATTGTAACGTTCAGGGCCTCCTAATGACGATGGAACATTTAAATTGCGTCGAGATTCAATACATCGGCCTCCAGCCGACTTGTCTCCAAGGGTTTATTGCTGCCTCGGGCACCTTGTGGTCGTTCTCCTGCGACTCTAGATTTTTGAATCCGACACATAACTGATAGTTAATTGTAAAGTTCAGGGCCTCCTAATGACGATGGAACACTCAAATGGCGTCAAGATTCAATACATCGTCCTTAACCCGACTTGTGTCCAAGGGGATAATGCTGCCTCGGGCACCATATGGTCCGTCTCCTGTGAGTCTAGATTTTCTAATCCGACGCGAAACTGATAGTTAATTGTAACGTTCAGGGCTTCCTAATGACGATGGAACACTCAAATTGCGTCGAAATTCCATACATCGACATTCAGCCGATTTGTCTCCAGGGGTCTATTGCTGCCTCGGGCACCTTATTGTCGTTCCCCTGTAAGTCTAGATTTTAGAATCCGACGCAAACTGATAGTTAATTGTAATGTTCAGGGCCTCCTAATGACGATAGAACACTCAAATTGCGTCAAGATTCATTACATCGTCCTCCAGCCGACTTGTCTCCAAGGGGATAATGCTGCCTCGGGCACCATATGGTCCGTCTCCTGTGAGTCTACATTTTCGTATCCGACGCGAAACTGATAGTTAATTGTAACGCTCAGGGCCCCCTAATGACGATGGAACACTCAAATTGCGTCGAGATTCAATACATCGTCCTCCAGCCGACTTGTCACCAACGGGAAACTGCTGCCTCGGGCACCATATGGTCCGTCTCCTGTGAGTCTAGATTTTCGAATCCGACGCAAAAATGATAGTTAATTGTAACGTTCAGCGCCTCCTAATAACGATGGAACACTCTAGATGCGTCGAGAGTCAATACATCGAACTCCATCCGACTTGTCGACAAGGGGATATTGCTGCTTCGGGCTCCATGTGGTCCGTCTCCTGTGAGTCTAGATTTTCGACTCCGACGCGAAATTGATAGTTAATTGTAAAGTTCAGGGCCTCCTAATGACGATGGAACACTCAAATTGCGTCGAGAGGCAATACATCGAACTCCATCCGACTTGTCGAAAAGGCAATATTGCTGCCTCGGGCTCCATGTGGTCCGTCTCCTGTGAGTCTAGATTTTCGACTCCGACGCAAAAATGATAGTTAATTGTTACGTTCAGGGCCTCCTAATGACGATGGAACACTCAAATTGCGTCGAGATTCAATACATCGTCCTCCAGCCGACTTGTCACCAACGGGAAACTGCTGCCTCGGGCACCATATGGTCCGTCTCCTGTGAGTCTAGATTTTCGAATCCGACGCAAAAATGATAGTTAATTGTTACGTTCAGGGCCTCCTAATGACGATGGAACACTCAAATTGCGTCGAGATTCAATACATCGTCCTCCAGCCGACTTGTATCCAAGGGGATATTGCTGTCTCGGGGACCATATGATCCTTCTCCAGTGAGTAGATTTTCGAATCCGACGCTAAAATGATAGTGAATTGTAACGTTCAGCCCCTCCTAATGACGATGGAACACTCAAATTGCGTCGAGAGTCAATACATCGTCCTCCAGCCGACTTGTCTACAAGGGGATATTGCTGCTTCGGGCTCCTTGTGATCCGTCTCCTGTGAGTCTAGATTTTCGAATCCGACGCGAAACTGATAGTTAATTGAAACGTTCAGGGCCTCCTAATGACGATGGAACACTTAAATTGCGTCGAGATTCAATACATCGTCCTCCAGCCGACTTGTCTCCAAGGGTCTATTTCTGCAGCGGGCACCTTATGGTCCTTCTCCTGTGGGTCTAGATTTTCGAATCCGACGCATAACTGATAGTTAATTGTAACGCTCAGAGCATCCTAATCAAGATGGAACACTCAAATTGCGTCAAGATTCAATACATCGTCCTCCAGCCGACTTGTGTCCAAGGGGATAATGCTGGCTCGGGCACCATATGGTCCGTCTCCTGTGAGTCTAGATTTTCGTATCCGACGCGAAACTGATAGTTAATTGTAACGTTCAGGGCTTCCTAATGACGATGGAACACTTAAATTGCGTCGTAATTCCATACATCGACATCCAGCCGATTTGTCTCCAGGGGCTATTGCTGCCTCGGGCACACTATTGTCGTTCCCCTGTAAGTCTAGATTTTGGAATCCGACGCAAACTGATAGTTAATTGTAATGTTCAGGGCCTCCTAATGACGATAGAACACTCAAATTGCGTCGAGATTCAATACATCGGCCTCCAGCCGACTTGTCTCCAAGGGGATATTGCTGCCTCGGGCACCATATGGTCCGTCTCCAGTGAGTCTAGATTTTCGAATCCGACGCAAAAATGATAGTTAATAGTAACGCTCAGGGCCTCCTAATGACGATGGAACACTCAAATTGCGTCGAGATTCAATACATCGGCCTCCAGCCGACTTGTTTCCAAGAGTCTATTGCTGCCTCGGGCAACTTATGGTCGATCTCCTGTGAGTCTAGATTTTCGAATCCGACGCATAACTGATAGCTAAATGCAACGTTCAGCGCCTCCTAATGACGATGGAACACTAAAATCGCGTCGAGATTCAATACATCGGCCTCCAGCCGACTTGTCTTCAAGGGTCTATTGCTGCCTCGGGCACCTTATGTTCGTTCTCCTGTGAGTCTTGATTTCCGAATCCGACGCATAACTGATAGTTAATTGTAACGCTCAGCGCCTCCTATTGACGATGGAACACTCAAATTGCGTCAAGATTCAATACATCGTCCTCCAGCCGACTTGTGTCCAAGGGGATAATGCTGCCTCGGGCACCATATGGTCCGTCTCCTGTGAGTCTAGATTTTCGTATCCGACGCTAAACTGATAGTTATTTGTAACGTTCAGGGATTCCTAATTACGATGGAACACTCAAATTGCGTCGTAATTCCATACATCGACATCCAGCCGATTTGTCTCCAAGGGTCTATTGCTGCCTCGGGCACGCTATTGTCGTTCCCCTGTAAGTCTAGATTTTAGAATCCGACGCAAACTGATAGTTAATTGTAATGTTCAGGGCCTCCTAATGACGATAGAACACTCAAATTGCGTCGAGATTCAATACATCGGCCTCCAGCCGACTTGTCTCCAAGGGGATATTGCTGCCTCGGGCACCATATGGTCCGTCTCCAGTGAGTCTTGATTTTCGAATTCGACGCATAACTGATAGTTAATTGTAACGCTCAGCGCCTCCTATTGACGATGGAACACTCAAATTGTGTCGAGATTCAATACATCGTCCTCCAGCCGACTTGTCTCCAAGGGGATATTACTGTCTCGGGCAACATATGGTCCGTCCCCTGTGAGTCTAGATTTTCGAATCCGACGCGAATGTGATAGATAATTGATACGTTCAGCGCCTCCTAATGACGATGGAACACTCAAATTGCGTCGAGAGTAAATACATCGAACTCCAGCCGACTTGTCTACGAGGGGATATTGCTGCCTCGGGCTCCATGTGGTCCGTCTCCTGTGAGTCTAGATTTTCGACTCCGACGCGAAACTGATAGTTAATTGTAACGTTCAGGGCCTCCTAATGACGATGGAACATTCAAATTGCGTCGATATTCTATACATCGGCCTCCAGCCGACTTGTCTCCAAGGGTCTATAGCTTCCTCGGGCACCTTATGGCCGTTTTCCTGTGAGTCTAGATTTTCGAATCCGACGCAAAACAGATAGTTAATTGTAACGTTCAGGGCCCACTAATGACGATGGAACACTCAAATTGCGTCGAGATTCAATACATCGGCCTCGAGCCGACTTGTCTCCAAGGGTCTATTGCTGCCTCGGGCACCTTATGGTCGTTCCCCTGTGAGTCTAGATTTTCGAATCCGACGCAAAACAGATAGTTAATTGTAACGTTCAAGGCCACCTAATGACGATGGAACACTCAAATTGCGTCTAGATTCAATAAATCGGCCTCCAGCCGACATGTCTCCAAGGGTCTATTGCTGCCTCGGGCACCTTATGGTCGTTCTCCTGTGAGTCTAGATTTTCGAATCCGACGCAAAACAGATAGTTAATTGTAACGTTCAAGGCCACCTAATGACGATGGAACACTCAAATTGCGTCTAGATTCAATAAATCGGCCTCCAGCCGACTTGTCTTCAAGGGTCTATTGCTGCCTCGGGCACCTTGTGGTCGTTCTCCTGTGAGTCTAGATTTTCGAATCCGACACATTACTGATAGTTAATTGTAAAGTTCAGGGCCTCCTAATGACGATGGGACACTCAAATTGGGTCGAGATTCAATACATCGTCCTCCAGCCGACTTCTCTCCAAGGGGATATTACTGCCTCAGGGACCATATGGTCCGTCTCTTGTGAGTCTAGGTTTTCGAATCCGACGCAAAAAAGATAGTTAATTGTAGCGTTCACCGCCTCCTAATGACGATGGAACACTAAAATTGCGTCGAGATTCAATATATCGTCCTTCAGCCGATTTGTCTCCAAGGGTCTATTGCTGCATCGGGCACCTTATGGTCGTTCTCCTGTGCGTCTAGATTTTCTAATTCGACGCAAAAATGATTGTTAATTGTGACCTTCATGGCCTCCTAATGACGATGGAACACTCAAATTGCGTCGAGAGTCAATACATCGTCCTCCAGCCGACTTGCCTGCAAGGGTCTATTGCTGCCTCGGGCACCTTATGGTCGTTCTCCTGTGAGTCTAGATTTTCTAATTCGACGGAAAAATGATAGTTAATTGTCACGTTCAGGGCCTCCTAATGACGATGGAACACTCAATTTCCGTCGAGATTAGTTACACCGTCCTTCAGCCGATTTGTCTCCAAGGGTCTATTGCCGCCTCGGGGACCTTATGGTCGTTCTCCTGTGAGTCTAGATTTTCGAATCCGACGCATAACTGATGGTTAATTGTAACGCTAAGAGCCTCCTAATGAAGATGGAACACTCAATTTGCGTTATGATTCAATACATCGTCCTCCAGATGACTTGTCTCCAAGGGGATAATGCTGCCTCGGACACCATATGGTCCGTCTCCTGTGAGTCTAGATTTTCGTATCCGATGCGAAAGTGATAGTTAAATGTAACGTTCAGGGCTTCATAATGACGATGGAGCACTCAAATTGCGTCGAAATTCAGTACATCGACATTAAGCAGATTTGTCTCCAAGAGTCTATTGCTGCCTCGGGCACCTTATTGTCGTTCCCCTGTAAGTCTAGATTTTAGAATCCGACGCGAAACTGATAGTTAATTGTAATGCTCAGGGCCTCCTAATGGCGATGGAACACTCAAATTGCGTCAATATTCAATACATCGGCCTCCAGCCGACTTGTCTCCAAGGGGATATTGCTGCCTCGGGCAGCATATGGTCCGTCTCCTGTGAGTCTAGATTTTCGAATCCGACTTAAAAATGACAGTTAATTGTAACTTTCACCGCCTCCTAATGTCGATGGAACACTCAAATTGCGTCGAGAGTCAATACATCGGCCTCCAGCCAACTTGTCTACAAGGGTATATTGCTGCCTTGGGCTTCATATGGTCGCTCTCCTGTGAGTCTAGATATTCGAATACGACGCGAAATTGATTGTTAATTGTAAGGTGCAGGGCTTCCTAATGTCGATGTAACACTCAAATTGCGTCGAGATTCAATACATCGTCCTCCAGACGACTTGTCTCCAACGGGATATTGCTGCCTCGGGCTCCATGTGATCCGTCTCCTGTGAGTGTAGATATTCGAATCCGATGCGAAACTGATAGTTAATTGTAACGTTCAGGGCCACCTAATGACGATGGAACACTCAAATTGCGTCGAGAGTCAATACATCGTCCTCCAGCCGACTTGCCTTCAAGGGTCTATTGCTGCCTCGGGCACCTTACGGTCGTTCTCCTGTGAGTCTAGATTTTCTAATTCGACGGAAAAATGTTAGTTAATTATAACGTTCAGGGCCTCCTAATGACGGTGGAACACTCTAATTGCGTCGAGATTCACAACATCGTCCTCCAGCCGACTTGTCTCCAAGGGCATATCGCTGAATCGGGCACCACATGTTCCGTCTCCGGTGATTCTACGTTTTCAAATCCGACGCAAAACTGATAGTGAATTGTAACGTTCAGGGCCTTCTAATGGCAATGGAACACTCAAATTCCGTCGAGATTCAATACACCGTCCTTCAGCCGATTTGTCTCCAAGGGTCTATTGCCGCCTCGGGGACCTTATGGTCGTTCTCCTGTGAGTCTAGATTTTCTAATTCGACGCAAAAATGATTGATAATTGTAACGTTCAGGGCCTCCTAATGACGATGGAACACTCAAATTACGTCGAGAGTCAATACATCGTACTCCAGCCGACTTGCCTCCAAGGGACTATTGCTACCTCGGGCACCTTATGGTCGTTCTCCTTCGAATCTAGATTTTCGAATCCGACGCATAACTGATTGTTAATTGTAAGGTTCAGCGCCTCCTAATGACGATGGAACACTCAAATTTCGTCGAGATTCAATACATCGTCCCCCAGCTGACTTGTCTCCAACGGGATATTGCTGCCTCGGGCTCCATGTGGTGCTTCCCCTGTGACACTAGATTTTCGAATCCGACGTGAAACTGATAGTTAATTGTAACGTTCAGGGCCTCCTAATGACGAAGGAACACTCAAATTTCGTCGAGATTCAATACATCGTCCTCCAGCTGACTTGTCGCCATGGGGATATTGCTGCCTCGGGCTCCATATGGTCGCACTCCTGTGAGTCTAGATTTTCGAATCCGACCCGAAATTGATAGTTAATTGTAACGTTCAGGGCCTCCTAATGACGATGGGACACTCTAATTGCGTCGAGATTCAATACATCGGCCTCCAGCCGACTTGTCTCCAAGTGTCTATTGCTGACTCGGGCGCCATATGGCCGATCTCCTGTGAGTCTAGATTTTCGAATCCGACGCATAACTGATAGTTAATTGCAACGTTCAGTGCCTCCTAATGACGATGGAACACTCAAATTGCGTCGAGATTTAATACATCGGCCTACAGCCGATTTGTCTCCAAATGTCTATTGCTGCCTCGGGCACCTTGTGGTCGTTCTCCTGTGAGTCTAGATTATCGAATCCTGCACATAAATGTTAGTTAATTGTTAAGTTCAGGGCCTCCTAATGACGATGGAACGCTCAAATTGCGTCGAAATACACAACATCGTCCTCCAGCCGACTTGTCTCCAAGGGTCTATTGCTGCCTCGGGCACCTTATGGTCGTTCCCCTGTGAGTCTAGATTTTCGAATCCGATGCATAACTGATAGTTAATTGTAACGCTCAGAGCCTCCTAATGAAGATGGAACACTCAAATTGCGTCAAGATTCAATACATCGGCCCCCAGCCGACTTGTCTACAAGGGTACATTGCTGCCTCGGGCTCCATGTGGTCCGTCTCCTGTGAGTCTAGATTTTCGAATCCGATGCGAAACTGATAGTTAATTGTAACGTTCAGGGCCTCCTAATGACGATGGAACACTCAAATTGCGTTGAGATTCAATACATCGTCCTCCAGCCGACTTGTCTCCAAGGGTCTATTGCTGCCTCGGGCACCTTATGGTCGTTCTCCTGTGAGTCTAGATTTTCGAATCCGACGCAAAACAGATAGTTACTTGTAACGTTAAAGGCCTCCTAATGACGATGGAACACTCAAATTGCGTCTAGATTCAATAAATCGGCCTCCAGCCGACTTGTCTTCAAGGGTCTATTGCTGCCTCGGGCACCTTGTGGTCGTTCTCCTGTGAGTCTAGATTTTCGAATCCGACACATTACTGATAGTTAATTGTAAAGTTCAGGGCCTCCTAATGACGATGGAACACTCAAACTGCGTCGAGATTCAATACATCGGCCTCCAGCCGACTTGTCTCCAAGGGGATATTACTGCCTCAGGCACCATATGGTCCGTCTCCTGTGAGTCTAGGTTTTCGAATCCGACTCAAAAAAGATAGTTAATTGTAGCGTTCACCGCCTCCTAATGACGATGGAACACTCAAATAGCGTCGTGAGTCAATACAATGGCCTCCAGCCGACTTGTCTACAAGGGTATATTGCTGCCTCGGGCTCCATGTCGTCCCTCTCCTGTGAGTCTAGAATTTAGAATACGATGCGAAACTGATAGTTAATTGTAACGTTCAGGGCCTCCTAAAGACGATGGAACACTCAAATTGCGTCGAGATTCAATATATCGTCCTTCAGCCGATTTGTCTCCAAGGGTCTATTGCTGCCTCGGGCACCTTATGGTCGTTCTCCTGTGCGTCTAGATTTTCTAATTCGACGCAAAAATGATTGTTAATTGTAACCTTCATGGCCTCCTAATGACGATGGAACACTTAAATAGCGTCGAGAGCCAATACATCGTCCTCCAGCCGACTTGCCTCCACGGGTCTATTGCTGCCTCGGTCACCTTATGGTCGTTCTCCTGTGAGTCTGGATTTTCTAATTCGACGCAAAAATAATAGTTAATTGTAACGTTCAGGGCCTCCTAATGACGATGGAACACTCAAATTGCGTCGAGAGTCAATACATCGTCCTCCAGCCGACTTGCCTGCAAGGGTCTATTGCTGCCTCGGGCACCTTAAGGTCGTTCTCCTGTGAGTCTAGATTTTCGAATCCGACGCAAAAATGATAGTTAATTGTAACGTTTGGGGCCTCGTAATGACTATGGAACACTCAAATTGCGTCGAGATTCACAACATCGTCCTCCAGCCGACTTGTCTCCAAGGGGATATTGCTGCTTCGGGCACCACATGGTCCGTCTCCGGTGATTCTACGTTTTCAAATCCGACGCAAAACTGATAGTAAATTGTAACGTTCAGGGCCTCCTAATGACGATGGAACACTCAAATTTCGTCGAGATTCAAAACACCGTCCTTCAGCCGAATTGCCTCCAACGGGATATTGCTGCCTCGGGCACCATATGGTCCTTCTAGACACTAGATTTTCGAATCCGACGCGAAACTGATAGTTAATTGTAACGTTCAGGGCCTCCTAATGACGAAGGAACACTCAAATTTCGTCGAGATTCAATACATCGTCCTCCAGCCGACTTGTCGCCATGGGGATATTGCTGTCTCGGGCTCCATATGGTCGCACTCCTGTGAGTCTAGATTTTCGAATCCGACCCGAAATTGATTGTTAATTGTAACGCTCAGGGCTTCCTAATGACGATGGAACACTCAAATTGCGTCGAGATTCAATACATCGGCCTCCAGACGATTTGTCTCCAAGGGTCTATTGCTGCCTCGGGAACCTTGTGGTCGATCTCCTGTGAGTCGAGATTCAAAACACCGTCCTTCAGCCGATTAGTCTCCAAGGGTCTATTGCTGCCTCGGGGACCTTATGGTCGTTCTCATGTGATTCTAAATTTTCTAATTCGACGCAAAAATGACTGTTAATTGTAACGTTCAGGGCCTCCTAATGACGATGGAACACTCAAATTGCGTCGAGAGTCAATACATCGTCCTCCAGCCGACTTGCCTCCAAGGGTCTATTGCTGCCTCGGGCACCTTATGGTCATTCTCCCGTGAGTCTAGATTTTCGAATCCGACGCAAAAATGATAGTTAATTGTAACGTTGGGGGCCTCCTAATGACGATGGAACACTCAAATTGCGTCGAGATTCAGTACATCGGCCTCCAGCCGACTTGTCTCCAAGGGTCTGTTGCAACCACGGGCACCTTATGGTCGTTGTCCTTCGAATCTAGATTTTCGAATCCGACGCATAACTGATAGTTAATTGTAACGTTGAGGGCCTCCTAATGACGATGGAACACTCAAATTGCGTCGAGATTCAATAAATCGTCCTCCAGACGACTTGTCTCCAACGGGATATTGCTGCCTCGGGCTCCATGTGGTCCGTCTCCTGTGAGTCTAGATTTTCGACTCCGACGCGACATTGATAGTTAATTGTTACGTTCAGGGCCTCCTAATGACGATGGAACACAGTAATTGCATCGAGATTCAATGCATCGGCCACCAGCCGACTTGTCTCCAAGGGTATTTTGCTGCCTCGGTCACCTTATGGTCGATCTCCTGTGAGTATAGATTTTCGAATCCGACGCATAACTGATAGTTAATTGCAACGTTCAGTGCCTCCTAATGACGATGGAACACTCAAATTGCGTCGAGATTCAATACATCGGCCTACAGCCGACTTGTCTCCAAATGTCTATTGCTGCCTCGGGCACCTTGTGGTCGTTCTCCTGTGAGTCTAGATTTTCGAATCCTACACATAACTGATAGTTAATTGTAAAGGTCAGGGCCTCCTAATGACAATGGAACGCTCAAATTGCGTCGATATTCTATACATCGTACTCCAGCCGACTTGTCTTCAAAGGCCTATTTCTGCCTCGGGCACCTTATGTTCGTTCTCCTGTGAGTCTAGATTTTCGAATCCGACGCATAACTGATAGTTAATTGTAACGCTCAGAGCCTCCTAATGAAGATGGAACACTCAACTTGCGCCATGATTCAATACATCGTCCTCCAGTCGACTTGTCTCCAAGGGGATAATGCTGCCTCGGGCACCATATGGTCCGTCTCCTGTGAGTCTAGATTTTCGTATCCGACGCGAAACTGATAGTTAATTGTAACGTTCAAGACCTCCTAATGACGATGGAACACTCAAACTGCGTCGAGATTCAATACATCGTCCTACAGCCGACTTGTCTCCAAGGGTCTATTGCTGCCTCGGGGACCTTATGGTCGTTCTCCTTTGAGTCTAGATTTTCTAATTCGACGCAAAAATGATTGTTAATTGTAACGTTCAGGGCCTCCTAATGACGATGCAACACTCAAATTACGTCGAGAGTCAATACATGGTCCTCCAGCCGACTTGCCTCCAAGGGTCAATTGCTGCATCGGGCACCTTATGGTCGTTCTCCTGTGAGTCTAGATTTTCGAATCCGACGCAAAAATGATAGTTAATTGTAACGTTCAGGGGCTCCTAATGACGATGGAACACTCAAATTGCGTATAGATACAATACATCGTCCTCCAGCCGACTTGTCTCCAACGGGATATTGTTGCCTCGGGCACCATATGGTCCTTCTCCTGTGACTCTAGATTTTCGAATCCGACGCGAAACTGATAGTTAATTGTAACGTTCAGGGCCTCCTAATGACGATGGAACACTCGAATTGCGTCGAGAGTCAATACATCGGCCTCCAGCCGACTTGTCTAAAAGGGTTTATTGCTGCCTCGGGCACTTGTGGTCGTTCTCCTGTGAGTCTAGATTTTCGAATCCGACTCATAACTGATAGTTAATTGTACAGTTCAGGGCATCCTAATGACGATGGGACACTCAAATTGCGTCGAGATTCAATACATCGTCCTCCAGCCGACTTGTCTCCAAGGGTCTATTGCTGCCTCGGGCACCTTATGGTCGCTCTCCTGTGAGTCTAGATTTTAGAATCCGACGCAAACTGATAGTTAATTGTAATGTTCAGGGCCTCCTAATGACGATGGAACACTCAAATTGCGTCGAGATTCAATACATCGGCCTCCAGCCGACTTGTCTCCAAGGGGATATTACTGCCTCGTGCACCATATGGTCCGTCTCCTGTGAGTCTATGTTTTCGAATCCGACGTAAAAAAGATAGTTAATAGTAACGTTCACCGCCTCCGAAAGACGATGCAACACTCAAATAGCGTCGATAGTCAATACAATGGCCTCCAGCCGACTTTTCTACAAGGGTGTATTGCTGCCTCGGGCTCCATGTGGTCCGTCTCCTGTGAGTCTAGATATTCGATTCCGATGCGAAACTGATAGTTAATTGTAACGTTCAGGGCCTCGTAATGACGATGGAACACTCAAATTGCGTCGAGAGTCAATACATCGTCCTCCAGCCGACTAGCCTCCAAGGGTCTATTGCTGCCTCGGGCACCTTATGGTCGTTCTCCTGTGAGTCTAGATTTTCGAATCCGACACATAACTGATAGTTAATTGTAAAGTTCAGGGCCTCCTAATGACGATGGAACACTCTAATTGCGTCGAGATTCAATACATCGGCCTCCAGCCGACTTGTCTCCAAGTGTCTATTGCTGCCTCGGTCACCTTATGGTTGATCTCCTGTGAGTCTAGATTTTCGAATCCGATGCATAACTGATAGTTAATTGTAAGGTTCAGTGCCTCCTAATGACGATGGAACACTCAAATTGTGACGAGATTCAATACATCGGCCTACAGCCGACTTGTCTCCAAATGTCTGTTGCTGCCTCGGGCACCTTATGTTCGTTCTCCTGTGAGTCTAGATTTTCGAATCCGACGCATAACTGATAGTTAATTGTAACGCTCAGAGCCTCCTAATGAAGATGGAACACTCAAATTGCGTCGAGAGTCAATACATCGTCCTCCAGCCGACTTGTCTACAAGGGTATATTGCTGCCTCGAGCTCCATGTGGCCCGTCTCCTGTGAGTCTAGATTTTCGAATCCGATGCGAAACTGATAGTTAATTGTAACGTTTAAGGCCTCCTAATGACGATGGAACACTCAAACTGCGTCGAGATTCAATACATCGTCCTCCAGCCGACTTGTCTCCAAGGGTCTATTGCTGCCTCGGGCACCTCATGGTCGTTCACCTGTGAGTAGAATTTCGAATCCGACGCATAACTGATGGATAATTGTAACGCTCAGAGCCTCCTAATGAAGTTGGAACACTCAAATTGCGTGGAGATTCAATACATCGTCCTCCAGCCGACTTGCCTCCAAGGGGATAATGCTGCTTCGGGCACCAAATGGTCCGTCTCCTGTGAGTCCAGATTTTCGTATCCGACGTGAAACTGATACTTAATTGTAACGTTCAGGGCTTCCTAATGACGATGGAACACTCAAATTGCGTCGAGAGTCAATACATCGGCCTCCAGCCGACATGTCTACAAGGGTATATTGGTGCCTCGGGCTCCATATGGTCCGTCTCCTGTGAGTCTAGATTTTCGAATTCGATGCGAAACTGATAGTTAATTGTAACGTTCATGGCCTCCTAATGTCGCTGGAACACTCAAACTGCGTCGAGAATCAATACATCGTCCTCCAGCCGACTTGTCTACTAGGGGATGTTGCTGCATCGGGCTCCATGTGGTCCGTCTCCTGTGAGTCTAGATTTTCGACTCCGACGCGACATTGATAGTTAATTGTTACGTTCAGGGCCTCCTAATGACGATGGAACACAGTAATTGCATCGAGATTCAATGCATCGGCCTCCAGCCGACTTGTCTCCAAGGGTATACTGCTGCCTCGGTCACCTTATGGTCGAACTCCTGTGAGTATAGATTTTCGAATCCGACGCATAACTGAAAGTTAATTGCAACGTTCAGTGCCTCCTAATGACGATGGAACACTCAAATTGCGTCGAGATTCAATACCTCGGCCTACAGCCGACTTGTCTCCAAATGTCTATTGCTGCCTCGGGCACCTTATGTTCGTTCTCCTGTGAGTCTAGATTTTCGAATCCGACGCATAACTGATAGTTAATTGTATCGCTCAGAGCCTCCTAATGAAGATGGAACACTCAACTTGCGTCATCATTCAATACATCGTCCTCCAGTCGACTTGTCTCCAAGGGGATAATGCTGCCTCGGGCACCATATGGTTCGTCTCCTGTGAGTCTAGATTTTCGTATCCGACGCGAAACTGATAGTTAATTGTTACGTTCAAGGATTCCTAATGACGATGGAACACTCAAATTGCGTCGATATTCAATACATCGACATTCAGCCGATTTGTCTCCAAGGGTCTATTGCTGCCTCGGGCACCTTATTGTCGTTTGCCTGTAAGTCTAGATTTTAGAATCCGACGCGATACTGATAGTTAATTGTAATGTTCAGGGCCTCCTAAAGGCGATGGAACACTCAAATTGCGTCGAGATTCAATACATCGGCCTCCAGCCGACTTGTCTACAAGGGTATATTGATGCCTCGGGCTCCATGTGGCCCGTCTCCTGTGAGTCTAGATTTTCGAATACGATGCGAAACTGATAGTTAATTGTAACGTTCAAGACCTCCTAATGACGATGGAACACTCAAACTGCGTCGAGATTCAATACATCGTCCTAGAGCCGACTTGTCTCCAAGGGTCTATTGCTGCCTCGGGCACCTTATGGTGGTTCACCTGTGAGTCTAGATTTTCGATCCGACGCAAAACAGATAAATAATTGTAACGTTCAGGGCCTCCTAATGACGAAGGAAAATTTAAATTGCGTCGAGATTCACAACATCGTCCTCCAGCCGACTTGTCTCCAAGGGGATATCGCTGCCTCGGGCACCACTTGGTCCGTCTGCGGTGTTTCTACGTTTTCGAATCCGACGCAAAACTGATAGTGAACTGTAACGTTCAGGGCCTCCTAATGACGATGGAACACTCAAATTCCGTCAAGAATCAATACATCGTCCTTCAGCCGATTTGTCTCCAAGGGTCTATTGCTGCCTCGGGGACCTTATGGTCGTTCTCCTGTGAGTCTAGATTTTCTAATTCGACGCAAAAATGATTGTTAATTGTGACGTTCAGGGCCTCCTAATGACGATGCAACACTCAAATTACGTCGAGAGTCAATACATGGTCCTCCAGCCGACTTGCCTCCAAGGGTCAATTGCTGCATCGGGCACCTTATGGTCCTTCTCCTGTGACTCTAGATTTTCGAATCCGACGCGAAACTGATAGTTAATTGTAACGTTCAGGGCCTCCTAATGACGATGGAACACTCAAATATCGTGGAGATTCAATACATCGTCCTCCAGCCGACATGCCTCCAAGGGGATAATGCTGCTTCGGGCACCTTATGGTCGTTCTCCTGTGAGTCTACATTTTTGAATCCGACGCAATACAGATAGTTAATTGTAACGTTCAAGGCCTCCTAGTGACGATGGAACACTCAAATTGCGTCTAGATTCAATAAATCGGCCTCCAGCCGACTTGTCTAAAAGGGTCTATTGCTGCCTCGGGCACTTGTGGTCGTTCTCCTGTGAGTCTAGATTTTCGAATCCGACTCATAACTGATAGTTAATTGTAAAGTTCAGGGCATCCTAATGACGATGGGACACTCAAATTGCGTCGAGATTCAATACATCGTCCTCCAGCCGACTTGTCTCCAAGGGTCTATTGCTGCCTCGGGCACCTTATGGTCGCTCTCCTGTGAGTCTAGATTTTAGAATCCGACGCAAACTGATAGTTAATTGTAATGTTCAGGGCCTCCTAATGACGATGGAACACTCAAATTGCGTCGAGATTCAATACATCGGCCTCCAGCCGACTTGTCTCCAAGGGTCTATTGCTGCCTCGGACACCTTATTGTCGTTCCCTGTAAGTCTAGATTTTTGAATCCGACGCAAACTGATAGTTAATTGTAGTGTTCAGGGCCTCCTAATGACGACAAAACACTCAAATTGCGTCGAGATTCAATACATCGGCCTCCAGCTGACTTGTCTCCAAGGGGATATTGCTGCCTCGGGCACCATATGGTCCGTCTCCTGTGAGTCTAGATTTTCGAATCCGATGCGAAACTGATAGTTAATTGTAACGTTCAGGGCCTCCTAATGACGATGGAACTCTCAAATTGCGTCGAGATTCAATACATCGTCCCTCCAGCGGACTTGTCTCCAAGGGTCTATTGCTGCCTGGGGCAGCTTATGGTCGTTCACCTGTGAGTCTAGATTGTCGAATCCGACGCCAAAATGATTGTTAATTATAACGTTCAGGGCCTCCTAATGACGATGGAGCACTCAAAATGCGTCGAGATTCAATACATCGTCCTCCAGCCGACTTGTATCCAAGGGGATATTGCTGTCACGGGCACCTTATGGTCCGTTTCCACTGAGTCTAGATTTTCGAATCCGGCGCGAAACTGGTAGTTAATTGTAACGTTCAGGGCCTCTAAATGACGATGGGGCACTCAAATTGCGTCGCGATCCAATACATCGTCCTCGAGCCGACTTCTCTCCAAGGGTCTATTGTTGCCTGGGGCACCTTATGATCGTTCTCCTAGGAGCCATTAGGAGGCCCTGTACGTTAAAAAATGTAGACACACAGTAGACGGACTATATGATCGCCCGAGGCAGCAATATCCCCTTGGAGACAAGTCGGATGGAGGACGGTGTATTGAATCCTGATGCAATTTTAGTGTTCCATCGTCATTAGGATGCTCTGAACGTCACAACTGGCAGGCCGTTTTGCGTCGGATTCGAATATCTGGACTAACAGGAGAACGACCATAAAGTGAGCGAGGTAGCAATAGACCCATGGAGACAACTCGGGTGGAGGATGATGTATTGAATCTTGATGCAATTTGAGTATTCCATCGTCATTAGGAGGCTCTGAACGTTCCAATTGGAAGTCCGTTTTGCGTCGGATTCGAATATCTGGACTCACAGGAGATGGACCATATGGTGCACGAGGCAGCAATATCCCCTCGGAGACAAATCGGCTGGAGGACGATGTACTGAATCCGATGGAATTTGAGTGTTCCAACGTCATTAGGAGGCCCTGAACGTTACAATTAACTATGTTTTGCGTCGAATTCGAAATTCTAGACTCACAGGAGAACGACCATAAGGTGCCTGAGGCAGCAATAGACCCTTGAAGACAAAACGGCTGGAGGACGGTATATTGAACCCTGATGCAATATCAGTGTTCCATCGTCATTAGGAGGCTCTGAACATTACAACTGGCAATCTGTTTTGCGTCGGATTCGAATAACTGGACTCACAGGAGAACGACCATAAGGTGAACGAGGTAGCAATAGACCCATGGAGACAAGTCGGCTAGAGGACGACGTATGGAATCTTGATGCAATTTGAGTGTTCCATCGTGATTAGGAGGCCCTGAACGTTACAATTAACTATATGTATTGTGTCGGATTCGATAATCTAGACTCACAGGAGAACGACCATAAGGTAACCGAGGCAGCAATAGACCCATGGACTCAAGTCGCCTGGAGGACGATGGATTGGATCTCGACGCTACTTGAGTGTTACAATTAACTATCAGTTTTGCGTCGGATTCAAAATTCTGGACTAACAAGAGTCGGACCATATGGTGACCGAGGCAGCAATTGACCTTTGGAGACAAGTCGGCTTGTGGACTATGTATTAAATCTCGACGCAATTTGAATGTTCCATCGTCATTGGGAGGTACTGAACGTTACAATTAACTATTAGTTTAGCGTCGGATTCGAAAATCTAGACTCACAGAAGAACGACGATAAGGTGCCCGAATCAGCAATATCCCATTGGAGACAAGTCGGCTGGAGGACGATGTATTGATTCTCGACCCAATTTGAGTGTTCCATCGTCTTTAGGAGGCCTTGATCGTTCCAATTAACTATCATTCTTGCGTCGGATTCGAAAATCTAGACTCACGGGAGACGGACCATATTGTGACCGAGGCAGCGATATCCCCTTGGAGACAAGTCGGCTGTAGGACGATGTATTGAATCCTGATGCAATTTGATTGTTCCATCGTCATTAGGATTCCTGAACGTCACAACTGGCAGTCTGTTTTGCGTCGTTTTCGAATATCTGGACTCATAGGAGAGCAACCATAAGGTGAGCGAGGTAGCAATAGACCCATGGAGACAAGTCGGCAGGAGGACGATGTATTGAATCTTGATGCAATTTGAGTGTTCCATCGTCATTCGGAGGCCCTGAACGTTACAATTAACTGTCAGTTTTGCGTCGGATTCGATAATCTAGACTCACAGGAGACGGACCATATGGTGCCCGAGACTGCAATATCACCTTGGAGCCAAGTCGGCTGGAGGTCGATGTATTGAATCTTGACGCAATTTGAGTGTTCCATCGCGATTAGGAGGCTCTGAACGTTCCAATTGGCAGTCCGTTTAGCGTCGGATTCGAATATCGACTCACAGGAGAACGACCATAAGGTAACCGAGGCAACAATAGACCCTTGGAGACAAGTCGCCTGGAGGACGATGTATTGAATCTCGACGCAATTTGAGTGTTCCATCGTCATTAGGAGGCCCTGAACGTTACAATTAACTATCAGTTTCGCGTCGGATTCGAAAACCTTGACTCACAGGAGACGGACCATATGGAGCCCGAGGCAGCAATATCCCCTTGGAGACAAGTCGCCTGGAGGACGATGTATTGAATCTCGACGCAATTTGAGTGTTCCATTGTCATTAGGAGGCCCTGAACGTTACAATTAACTAACAGTTTTGAAACGGATTCGAAAATCTAGACTCACAGAAGAACGACGATACGGTGCCCGAGGCAGCAATATCCCCTTGGGGACAAGTCGGCTGGAGGACGATGTATTGAATCTCGACGCAATTTGAGTGTTCTATCGTCATTAGGACGCACTGAACGTTACAATTAACTATCAGTTATGCGTCGGAACAGAAAATCTAGACTCACAGGAGAAAGACCACAAGATTCCCGAGGCAGCAATAGACCCTTGGAGACAAGTCGGCTGGTGGGCGATGTATTGAATTGCGAGGCAATTTGAGTGTTCCTTTATCATTAGGAGGCCCTGAACGTTACAATTAGCCATCAGTTTTGCGTCGGATACGAAAATCTAGACTCACAGGAGACGGACCATAAGGTGCCCGAGACAGCAATATCCCCTTTTAGACAAGTCGGCTGGAGGACTAGGTATTGCATCTCGACGCAATTTGAGTAATCCATCGTCATTAGGAGGCGCTGAATGTTACAATTAACTATCAGTTTCGCGTCGGATTGGAAAATGTAGACTCACAGGAGAAATACCATAAGGTACCTGAGGCAGCAGTAGACCCTTGGAGACATGTCGACTGAAGGACGATGTAATGAATCTCGACGCAATTTCAGTAATCCATCGTCATTAGGAGGCGCTGAATGTTACAATTAACTATCAGTTTCGCGTCGGATACGAAAATCTGGACTTACAGGAGTCGGACCATATGGTGACCGAGGGAGCATTAGACCCTTGGAGACAAGTCGGCTGAAGGACTATGTATTGAATCTCGACGCAATTTGAGTGTTCCATTGTCATTAGGAGGCCCTGAATGTTACAATTAACTATCAGTTTCGCGTCGGATTCGAAGATCTGGACTTACAGGAGTCGGACCATATGGTGACCGAGGGAGCATTAGACCCTTGGAGACAAGTCGGCTGAAGGACTGTGTATTGAATCTCGACGCAATTTGAGTGTTCCATTGTCATTAGGAGGCCCTGAATGTTACAATTAACTATCAGTTTCGCGTCGAATTCGAAAATCTAGACTCACAGGAGACGGACCATATGGTGCCCCAGGCAGCAGTATCCCTTGGAGACTAGTCGGCTGGTGGACGATGTATTGAATCCTGATCCAATTTGAGTGTTCCATCGTCATTAGGAGGCTCTGAACGTCACAAATGGAGGTCCGTTTTGCGTCGGATTTGAATATCTGGACTCACAGGAGAACGACCATAAGGTGAGCGAGGTAGCAATAGACCCATGAAGAAAAGTCGGCTGGAGGACGATGTATTGAATCTTGATGCAATTTGAGTGTTCCATCGTCATTAGGAGGCTCTGAACGTTCCAATTGGAAGTCCGTTTTGCGTCGGATTCGAATATCTGAACTCACAGGAGAACGAACCTAAGGTTAGCCAGGTAGCAATAGACCCATGGAGACAAGTCGGCTGGAGGACGATGTATTGTATCGCGACGCAATTTGAGTGTTATATCGTCATTAGGAGGCCCTGAACGTTACAATTAACTAACAGTTTCGCGTCGGATTCGATCATATGGACTCACATTAGAACGACCATAAAGTAACCGAGCCAGCAATATCCCCTTGGAGACAAGTCGGCTGGAGGTCGATGTATTGAATACTGATGCAATTTGAGTGTTCCATCGTCATTAGGAGGCTTTGAACGTTACAATTGGCAGTCCGTTTTGCGTCGGATTCGAATATCTGGACTCACAGGCGAACGACCATATGGTGAGCGAGGTAGCAATAGACCCGTGGAGACAAGTCTGCTGGAGGACGATGTATTGAATCTTGATGCAATTAGAGTGTTCCTTCGTCATTAGGAGGCTCTGAACGTTACAATTGGCAGTCCGTTTTGCGTCGGATTCGAATATCTGGACTCACAGGAGAACGACCATAAGGTGCCCGAGGCAGCAATAGACCCTTGGAGACAAGTCGCCTGGAGGACGATGTATTGAATCTCGACGCAATTTGAGTATTCCAATGTCATCAGGATGCCCTGAACGTTACAATTAACTATCAGATTTACGTCGGATTCGAAAATCTAGACTCACATTAGACGGACCACATGGTGCCCGAAGCACCAATATCCTGTTGGAGACAAGTCGGCTGGAGGACGATGTATTGAATCTCGACGCAATTTGAGTGTCCCATCTTCATTAGGAGGCTCTGAACGTTACAATTCCATTCCGTTTTGCGTCGGATTCGAATATGTGGACTCACAGGAGAACGATCATAAAGTGTCCGAGGTAGCAGTAGACCCATGGAGACAAGTCGGCTTGAGGACGATGTATTGAATCTCGACGCAATTTGAGTGTTCCATCGTCATTAGGAGGGCCTGAACGTTACAATTAACTATCAGTTATGTTTCGGAATCGAAGATGTAGACTCACAGGAGAACGACCATAATGTGCCCGAACCAGCAATGTACCCCTGGAGACAAGTCGGCTGAAGGACGATGTATTGAATCTAGACGAAATTTCAGTCATTAGGAGACCCTGAATATTACAATTAACTATCAGTTTTGCGTCGGATTCGAAATACTAGACTCGCAGGAGACGGACTAAATGGTGCCCGAGGTAGCAATATCCCCTAGGAGACAAGTCGGCTGGAGGGCATTGTATTGAATCTCGACGCAATTTGGGTGTTCCATCGTCATTAGGAGGCCCTGAACGTTGCAATTAACTATCAGATTTGCGTCGGATTCGTAAATCTAGACTCACAGGAGACGGATCACATGGTGCCTGAGGCAGCAATATCCTGTTGGAGTCAAGTCAGCTGGAGGACGATGTATTGAGTCCTGATGCAATTTGAGTAATCCATCGTCACTAGGAGGCGCTGAATGTTACAATTAAATATCAGTTTTTCGTCGGATTCGAAATTCTAGACTCACAGGAGTCAGACCATATGGTGCCCCAGTCAGCAATAGACCCTTGCTGACAAGTCGGCCGGAGGCCGCTGTATTGAATCTCGACGCAATTTGAGCGTTCCATCGTCTTTAGGAGGCCCTGAACGTTACAATTAACCATCAGTTTTGCGTCGGATTCGATAATCTAGACCCACAGGAGAACGACTATAAGGCGCCCGAGGCAGCAATATCCCCTTGGAGACAAGTCGCCTGGTGGACGACGTATTGAATCTCGACACAATTTGAGTGTTCTATCGTCATTAGGAGGCCCTGAACGTTACAAAGAACGACCATTAGGTGGCCGAGGCAGCAATAGACCCTTGGAGACAAGTCGGCTCGTGGACGATGTATTGAATCTCAACGCTATTTGAGTGATCCATCGTCATTAGGGGGCCATGAACGTTACAATTAACCATCAGCTTTGCGTCGGATTCGAAAATCTAGACTCACAGAAGAACGACTATAAGGTGCCCGACGCAGCAATATCCCCTTGGAGACAAGTCGGCTGGAGGACGATGTATTGAATCTCGACGCAATTGGAGTGTTCTATCGTCAGTAGGAGGCGTTGAACGTTACAATTATCTATAAGTTATGCGTCGGATACGAAAATCTAGACTCACAGGAAAATGACCATAAGATACCCGAGGCCGCTATAGACCTTTGGTGACAAGTCGGCTGGAGGACGATGTATTGAATCTCGACGCAATTTGAGTGTTCCTTCGTCATTAGGAGTCCCTGAACGTTACAATTAACTATCAGTTATGCGTCGGATTCGAAAAACTAGACTCACAGGAGAACGACTATAAGGTCCCCAGGCATCAATAGACCCTTGGAGACAAGTCGGCTGGAGGCCGCTGTGTTGACTCTCGACGCAATTTGAGTGTTCCATCGTCATTAGGAGGCCCGGAACGTTACAATTAACTATCAGTCTCGGGTCGGATTCGAAAATCAAGACTCACAGGAGAAGGACCGTATGGTGCCCGAGGCAGCAATATCCCCTTGGAGACAGGTCGGCTGGAGGACAACGTACTGGATCTCAACGCAATTTGAGTGTTCTATCGTCATTAGGAGGCCCTGAACGCTACAATGAACTATTAGTTTTGCGTCGGATTCGAAAATCTATACTCACAGGAGAACGACCATAAGGTGCCCGAGGCAGCAATATCCCCTTGGCGACAAGTCGGCTGGAGGACGAGGTATTGAATCTCGACGCAATTTGGGTGTTCCATCGTCAATAGGAGGCCATGAACGTTACAATTAACCATCAGTTTTGCGTCGGATTTGAAAATCTTGACTTACAGGATGTGGACCATAAGGTGCCCGAGGTAGCGATATCCCCTTGTAGACAATTCGGCTGGAGGACGATGTATTGAATCTCGACGCAATTTGAGTATTCCATCGTCATCAGGAGGCCCTGAACGTTACAATTAACTATCATATTTGCGTCGGATTCGAAAATCTAGATTCACAGGAGGCGTACCACATGGTGCCCGAGGCAGCAATATCCTGTTGGAGACAAGTCGGCTGGAGGGCGATGTGTTGAATCTCGACGCAATGTGAGTGTTCCATCATCATTAGGAGGCTCTGAACGTTACAATTAGCAGTCCGTCTTGCGTCGGATTCGAATATCTGGACTCACAGGAGAACGATCATAAAGTGACCGAAGTAGCAGTAGACCCATGGGGACAAGTCGGCTGGAGGACGATGTATTGAATCTCGACACAATTTGAGTGTTCCATCGTCTTTAGGAGGGCCTGAAAGTTACAATTAACTATCAGTTATATGTCGGAGTCGAAAATGTAGACTCACAGGAGAACGACCATAAGGTGCCCGAACCAGCAATGGACCCCTGGAGACAAGTCGGTTGAAGGACGATGTATTGAATCTCGACGCAATTTGAGTGTTCCATCGTCATTAGGAGGCCATGAACGCAACAATTTACTATCAGTTTCGCGTCGGAATCGTAAATCTAGACTCACACTAGACGGACCATATGGTGCCCTTGGAGACAAGTCGGCTGGAGGACGATGTATCGAATCTCAACGCAATTTGTGTGTTCCTTCGTCATTAGGAGGCCCTGAACGTTACAATTAACTATCATTTTTGCGTCGGATTCGAAAATCTAGACTCACAGGAGACGGACCACATGGTGCCCGAGGCAGCAATATCCTGTTGGAGACAAGTCGGCTGGAGGAAGATGTATTGAATCTCGATGCAATTTGAGTGTTCCATCGTCTTCAGGAGGCTCTCAATGTTACAATTGGCTGTCCATTTTGCGTCGGATTCGAATATCTGGACTCTCAGGAGAACGACCATAAGGTGCCCGAGGCAGCAATGGACCCTCTGAGACAAGTTGGCTGGAGGACGATGTATTGAATCTCGACGCAATTTGAGTGATCCATCGTTATTAGGATGCCATGAACGTAACAATTTACTATCAGTTTCGCGTCGGAATCGAAAATCTAGACTCACACTAGACGGACCATATGGTGCCCTTGGAGACAAGTCGGCCTGCGGACGACGTATTGAATCTCGACGCAATTTGAATGTTCTTTCGTCAATAGGAGGCCCTGAACGTTACAATTAGCTATCAGTTTTGCGTCGGATTCGAAAAGCTAGCCTCACAGGAGACGAACCATTTGGTGCCCTAGGCAGCAATATCCCCTTGGAGACAAGTCGGCTGGAGGACGATGTATTGAATACTGATGCAATTTGAGTGTTCCATCGTCATTAGGAGGCTTCGAACGTTACAATTTGCAGTTCGTTTTGCGTCAGATTCGAATATTTGGACTCACAGGCGATCGACCATATGGTGAACGAGGTAGCAGTAGACCCATGGAGACAAGTGTGCTGGAGGCCGATGTATTGAATCTTCATGCAATTTGAGTGTTCCTTCGTCATTAGGAGTCCCTGAAGGTTACAATTGGCAGTCCGTTTTGCGTCGGACTCGAATATCTGGACTCACAGGAGAACGACCATAAGGTGCCCGAGGCAGCAATAGACCCTTGGAGACAAGTCGCCTGAAGGACGATGTATTGAATCTCGACGCAATTTGAATGTTCCATCGTCATTAGGAGGCCCTGAACGTTACAATTAACTATCACTTTCGGGTCGGATTCGAAAATCAAAACTTACAGGAGAAGGACCGTATGGTGCCCGAGGCAGGAATATCCCCTTGGAGAGAAGTCGGCTAGATGACGATGTATTGAATCTCGACGCAATTTGAGTGATCCATCGTCATTAGGGGGCCATGAACGTTACAATTAACCATCAGTTTTGCGTCGGATTCGAAAATCTAGACTCGCAGAAGAACGACGATAAGGTGCCCGAGACAGCAATATCCCATTGGAGACAAGTCGGCTGGAGGACGACGTATTGAATCTCGACGCTATTTGAGTATTCCATCGTCATTAGGAGGCCATGAACGTTACAATTAACTATCTGTTATGCGTCGGATCCGAAAATCTAGGCTCACAGGAGAACGACCATAAGGTGCCCGAGGTAGCAATAGACCCTTGGAGACAAGTCGGCTGGAGGACGATGTATTGAATCTCGACGCAATTTGAGTGTTCCTTCGTCATTAGGAGGCCCTGAACTATCATTTTTGCGTCGGATTCGAAAACGTAGACTCACATGAGGCGCACCACGTGATGCCCCGAGGCAGCAAAATCCCGTTGGAGACAAGTCGGCTGTAGGACGATGGATTGAATCTCGATGCAATTTGAGTGTTCCATCGTCATTAGGAGTCTCTGAACGTTACAATTGGCAGTCCGTTTTGCGTCGGATTTGAATATCTGGACTCACAGGTGAACGAGCATAAGGTGAGCGAGGTAGCAATAGACCTTTGGAGACAAGTCGGCTGGAGGACGATGTATTAAATCTCGACGCAATTTGAGTATTCCATCGTCATCACGAGACCCTGAACGTTACAATTAACTATCAGGTTTGCGTCGGATTCGAAAATCTAGACTCACAGGAGACGGACCACATGGTGCCCGAGGCAACAATATCCTGTTGGAGACAAATCGGCTGGAGGACGATGTATTGAATCTCGACGCAATTTGAGTATTCCGTCGACATCACGAGACCCTGAACGTTACAATTAACTATCAGGTTTGCGTCGGATTCGAAAATCTAGACTCACAGGAGACGGACCACATGGTGCCCGAGGCAACAATATCCTGTTGGAGACAAATCGGCTGGAGGACGATGTATTGAATCTCGACGCAAATTGAGTGTTCCATCGTCATTAGGAGGCCATGAACGTAACAATTAACTATCAGTTTCGCGTCGGATTCGAAAATCTAGACTCACATGAGACGGACCATATGGTGCCCAAGGCAGGAATATCCCCTTGGAGACAAGTCGGCTGGAGGACGATGTATTGAATACTGATGCAATATGAGCGTTCCATCGTCATTAGGGGTCTCTTAACGTTACAATTGGCAGTCCGTTTTGCGTCGGATTCGAATATCTGGACTCACAGAATATCGACCATAAGGTGAGCGAGGTAGCAATTTCCCCTTGGAGACAAGTCGCCTGGAAGACGACGTATTGAATCTGGACGCAATTTGAGTGCTGTATCGTCATTAGGAGGCCCTCAACGTTACAAAGAACGACCATAAGGTACCCGAGGCAGCAATAGTCCCTTGGAGACAAGTCGGCTGGTGGACGATGTATTGAATCTCGACGCAATTTGAGTGATCCATCGTCATTTGGGGGCCATGAACGTTACAATTAACCATCAGTATTGCGTCAGATTCGAAAATCTATACTCACGGAAGAACGACGATAAGGTGATCGAGGCAGCAATATCCCCTTGGAGACAAGGCGGCTGGAGGACGATGAATTGAATCTCGACGCAATTTGAGTGTTCTATCGTCATTAGGAGGCGCTGAACGTTACAATTAACTATAAGTTGAGCGTCGGATCCGAAAATCTAGACTCACAGGAAAACGACCATAAGGTCCCTGTGGCAGCAATAGACCCTTGGTGACAAGTCGGCTGGAGGAGGATGTATTGAATCTCGACGCAATTTGAGTGATCCATCGTCATTAGGGGGCCATGAACGTTACAATTAACCATCAGTTTTGCGTCGGATTCGAAAATCTAAACTCACAGAAGAACGACGATGAGGTGCCCGAGACAGCAATATCCCCTTGGAGACAAGTCGGCTGGAGGACGATGTATTGAATCTCGACGCTATTTGAGTGTTCCATCGTCATTGGGAGGCCATGAACGTTACAATTAACTGTCAGTTATGCGTCGGATCCGAAAATCTAGATTCACAGGAGAACGATCATAAGGTGCCCGAGGTAGCAATAGACCCTTGGAGACAAGTCGGCTGGAGGAGGATGTATTGAATCTCGACGCAATTTGAGTGTTCCTTCGTCATTAGGAGGCCCTGAACGTTACAATTAACTATCATATTTGAGTCGGATTCGAAAATCTGGACTCACATGAGACGGACCACATGGTGCCCCGTGGGAGCAATATCCCGTTGGAGACAAGTCGGCTGGAGGGCGATGCATTGAATCTCGATGCAATTTGAGTGTTCCATCGTCATAAGGAGTCTCTGAACGTTACAATTGGCAGTCCGTTTTGCGTCGGATTTGAATATCTGGACTCACAGGTGAACGAGCATAAGGTGAGCGAGGTAGCAATAGACCCATGCAGACAAGTCGGCTGGAGGACGATGTATAGAATCTCGACGCAATTTGAGTGATCCATCGTCATTAGGGGGCCATGAACGTTGCAATTAACCATCAGTTTTGCGTCGGATACGAAAATCTGGACTCACAGTAGAACGACCATAAGGTGCCCTAGGCATCAATAGACCTTTGGAGACAAGTCGGCTGGAGGCCGCTGTATTGAATCTCGACGCAATTTGAGTGTTCCATCGTCATAAGGAGGCCCTGAACGTTACAATTAACTACCAGTTTTGCGTCGGATTCAATAATCTAGACCCACTGGAGAACGACCATAAGGTGCCCGAGGCAGCAATTTCCCCTTGGAGACAAGTCGCCTGGAGGACGACGTATTGAATCTCGACACAATTTGAGAGTTCTATCGTCATTAGGAGGCCCTGAACGTTACAAAGAACGACCATAAGGTGCCCAAAGCAGCAATAGACCCTTGAAGACATGTAGGCTGAAGGTCGATGTATTGAATCTCGACGCAATTTGAGTAATCCATCGTCATTAGTAGGCGCTGAATGTTAAAATTAACTACCAGTTTCGTGTCGGTTTCGAAAATCTCGACTCACAGAAGAACGACGATAAGGTGCCCGAGGTAGCAATAGACCCTTGGAGACTAGTCGGCTGGAGGACGATGTATTGAGTGTTCCTTCGTCATTAGGAGGCCCTGAACGTCACAATTAACTACCATTTTTGCGACGGATTCGAAAATCTAGACTCACATGAGACGGACCACATGGTGCCCCGAGGCAGCAATATCCCGTTGGAGACAAGTCGGCTGGAGGACGATGGATTGAATCTCGATGCAATTTGAGTGTTCCATCGTCATTAGGAGTATATGAACGTTACAATTGGCAGTCCTTTTGCGTCTGATTCGAATATCTGGACTCACAGGAGAACGACCATAAGGTTGTCGAGGTGGCAATAGACCCATGGTGACAAGTCGGCTGGAGGACGATGTATTGAATCTCGACGCAATTTGAGTGTTCCATCGTCATTAGGGGGTCCTGAACGTTACAATTAACTATCACTTTTGCGTCGGACTGGAAAATCTAGACTCTCAGGAGAAGGGCCACATGGTGCCCGAGGCAGCGATATCCCGTTGGAGGCAAGTCGGCTGGAGGACGATGTATTGTATCTCGACGCAATTTGAGTAATCCATCGTCATTAGGAGGCGCTGAATGTTACAGTTACCTATCAGTTTCGCGTCGGATTCGAAAATCACAGGAGAAGGACCGTATGGTGACCGAGGCAGTAATATCCCCTTGGAGAGAAGTCGGCTAGTGGACGATGTATTGAATCTCGACGCAATTTGAGTGTTCCATCGTCATTAGGACGCCATGAACGTTACAATTAACAATCAGTTTTGCGTCGGATTCGAAAATCTAGACTCACACGAGGCGGACCATAAGATGCCCGACGCATTAATATCTCCTTGTAGACAAGTCGGCTGGCGGACGATGTATTGAATCTCGACGCAATTTGCGTGTTCTATCGTCACTAGGAGGCGCTGAACGTTACAATTAACTATCAGTTATGCGTCGCATCTGAAAATCTAGACTCACAGGAGAACGACCATAAGGTGCCCGAGGCTGCAATAGACCGTTGGAGGGAAGACGGCTGGAGGACGATGTAATGAATCTCGACGCAATTTGAGTGTTCCTTCGTCATTAGGAGGCCCTGAACGTTACAATTAACTATCACTTTTGCGTCGGACTGGAAAATCTAGACTCTCAGGAGAAGGACCACATGGTGCCCGAGGCAGCGATATCCCGTTGGAGGCAAGTCGGCTGGAGGACGATGTATTGTATCTCGACGCAATTTGAGTGTTCCATCATCGTTAGGAGGCCCTGAACGTTACAATTAACTAACAGTTTTGCGTCGGATTCGGTAATCTAGACTCACAGGAGAACGACCATAACGTGCCCGAGGCAGCAATAGACCCTTGGAGACATAAAGGCTGGAGGACGATGTATTGAATCTTGACGTAATTTGAGTGTTCCATCGTCATTAGGAGGCCCGAACGTTACAATTAACTATCAGTTTCGCGTCGGATTCGAAAATCTAGACTCGCAAGAGATAGACCATATGGTGCCCGAGGCAGCAATATCCCCTTAGAGACAAGTCGGCTGGAGGTCGACGTATTGAATCTCGACGTAATTTGAGTGTTCTATCGTCATTAGGAGGCGCTGAACGTTACAATTAACTATCAGTAATGCGTCAGATCCGAAAATCTAGACTCAAAGGAGAACGACCGCAAGGTACCCGAGGCAGCAATAGACCCAAGGAGACAAGTCGCCTGGAGGACGATGTATTGAATCTCGACGCTATTTGAGTGTTCCATCGTCTTTAGGAGGCCATGAACGTTACAATTAAGTATCATTTTTGCGTCGCATTCGAAAACCTAGACTCACAGGAGACAGACCACATGGTGCCCGAGGCAGCAATATCCCGTTGGACACAAGTCGGCGGGAGGACGATGTATTGAATCTCGACGCAATTTGAGTGATCCATCGTCATTTGGGGGCCATGAACGTTACAATTAACCATCAGTTTTGCGTCGGATTCGAAAATCTAGACTTACAGAAGAACGACGATAAGGTGCCCGAGGCAGCAATATCCCCTTGGAGACAAGTCGGCTGGAGGACGATGTATTGAATCTCGACGCAATTCGAGTGTTCCATCGTCATTAGGAGGCCCTGACCATTACAATTAACAATCACTTTTGCGTCGGATTCGAAATTCTAGAGTCACAGGAGAAGGACCATATGGTGCTTGAGGCAGCAATAGACCCTTGGATTCATGCGGCTGAAGGACGATGTATTGAATCTCAACGCAATTTCAGTGTTCCATTGTCATTAGGAGGCCCTGAACGTTACAATTACCATTCCGTTTTGCGTCGGATTCGAATATGTGGACTCACAGGAGAACGATCATAAAGTGACCGAGGTAGCAGTAGACCCATGGAGTCAAGTCGGCTGGAGGACGATGTATTGAATCTCGACGCAATTTGAGTGTTCCATCGTCATTAAGAGGGCCTGAACGTTACAATTAACTATCAGTTATGTGTCGGAATTGAAAATGTAGACTCACAGGAGAACGACCATAAGGTGCCCGAACCAGCAATGGACCCCTGGAGACAAGTCGGCTGAAGGACGATGTATTAAATCTAGACGCAATTTCAGTCATTAGGAGACCCTGAATATTACAATTGACTTTCAGTTTTGCGTCGGACTCGAAATTCTAGACTCACAGGAGACGGACTAAATTGTGCCCGAGATAGCAATATCCCCTAGGAGACAAGTCTCCTGGAGGACGATGTACTGAATCTCGACGCAATTTGAGTGTTCCTTCGTCATTAGGAGGCCCTGAACGTTACAATTAACTATCATTTTTGCGTCGGATTCGAAAATCTATACTCACATCAGACGGACCACATGGTGCCCCGAGGCAGCAATATCACGTTGGAGACAAGTCGGCTGGAGGACGATGGATTGAATCTCGATGCAATTTGAGTGTTCCATCGTCATTAGGAGTCTCTGAACGTTACAATTGGCAGTCCGTTTTGCGTCGGATTTGAATATCTGGACTCACAGGTGAACGAGCATAAGGTGAGAGAGGTAGCAATAGATCCATGCAGACAAGTCGGCTGGAGGGCGATTTATTGAATCTTGATGGAATTTGAGTGTTCCATCGTCATTAGGAGGGCCTGAACGTTACAATTAACTATCAGTTATGTGTCGGAATCGAAAATGTAGACTCACAGGAGAACGACCATAAGGTGCCCGAACCAGCAATGGACCCCTGGAGACAAGTCGGCTGAAGGACGATGTATTGAATCTAGACGCAAATTCGGTCATTAGGAGACCCTGAATATTACAATTAACTATTAGTTTTGCGTCGGATTCGAAATTCTAGACTCACAGAAGACGGACTAATTTGTGCCCGAGACAGCAATATCCCCTAGGAGACAAGTCGGCTGTAGGACGTTGTATTGAATCTCGACGCAATTTGAGTGATCCTACTTCATTAGGGGGCCATGAACGTTACAATTAACCATCAGTTTTGCTTCGGATTCGAAAATCTAGACTCACAGAAGAACGACGATAAGGTGCCCGAGACAGCAATATCCCCTTGGAGACAAGTCGGCTGGAGGACGATGTATTGAATCTCGACGCTATTTTAGTGTTCCATCGTCATTAGGTGGCAATGAACGTTACAATTAACTATCAGTTATGCGTCGGATCCGAAAATCTAGATTCACAGGAGAACGACCATAAGGTGCCCGATTTAGCAATAGACCCTTGGAGACAAGTCGGCTGGAGGACGATGTATTGAATCTCGACGCAATTTGAGTGTTCCTTCGTCATTAGGAGGCCCTGAACGTTACAATTAACTATCATTTTTGCGTCGGATTCGAAAATCTATACTCACATCAGACGGACCACATGGTGCCCCGAGGCAGCAATATCACGTTGGAGACAAGTCGGCTAGAGGACGATGGATTGAATCTCGATGCAATTTGAGTGTTCCATCGTCATTAGGAGTCTCTGAACGTTACAATTGGCAGTCCGTTTTGCGTCGGATTTGAATATCTGGACTCACAGGTGAACGAGCATAAGGTGAGCGAGGTAGCAATAGATCCATGCAGACAAGTCGGCTGGAGGGCGATGTATTGAATCTTGATGGAATTTGAGTGTTCCATCGTCATTAGGAGGGCCTGAACGTTACAATTAACTATCAGTTATGTGTCGGAATCGAAAATGTAGACTCACAGGAGAACGACCATAAGGTGCCCGAACCAGCAATGGACCCCTGGAGACAAGTCGGCTGAAGGACGATGTATTGAATCTAGACGCAAATTCGGTCATTAGGAGACCCTGAATATTACAATTAACTATTAGTTTTGCGTCGGATTCGAAATTCTAGACTCACAGAAGACGGACTAATTTGTGCCCGAGACAGCAATATCCCCTAGGAGACAAGTCGGCTGTAGGACGTTGTATTGAATCTCGACGCAATTTGGGTGTTCCATCATCATCAGGAGGCCCTGAACGTTACAATTAACTATCAGATTTGCGTCGGATTCGAAAATCTAGACTCACAGGAGACGGAACACATGGTGCCCGAGGCAGCAATATCCTGTTGGAGACAAGTCGGCTGGAGGACGATGTATTGAATCTCGACGCAATTTGAGTGTTCCATCTTCAGTAGGAGGCCCTGAACGTTACAATTAGCAGTCCGTTTTGCGTCGGATTCGATTATCTGGACTCACAGGAGAACGATCATAAAGTGACCGAAGTAGCAGTAGACCCATGGAGACACGTTGGTTGGAGGACGATGTATTGTTACTTGATGCAATTTGAGTTATACATCGTCATTAGGAGGCCCTGACCGTTACAATTAACTATCAGTTATGCGTCAGATTCGAAAATTTAGACCCACAGGAGATCGACCATAAGGTGCCCGAGGCAGCAATTTCCCCTTGGAGACAAGTCGCGTGGGAGACGACGTGTTGAATCTCGACACAATTTGAGTGTTCTATCGTCATTAGGAGGCCCTGAACGTTACAAAGAACGACCATAAGGTGCCCGAAGCTGCAATAGACCCTTGGAGACAAGTCGGCTGGAGGACGATGTATTAAATCTCGACGCAATTTGAATGTCCCTTCGTCATTAGGAGGCCCTGAACGTTACAATTAACTATCAGTTATGCGTCGGATTCGAAAAACTAGACTCACAGGAGAACGACTATGAGGTCCCCAGGCATCAATAGACCCTTGGAGACAAGTCGGCTGGAGGCCGCTCTATTGATTCTCGACGCAATTTGAGTGTTCCGTCGTCATTAGGAGGCCCTGAACGTTACAAGTAACTATCAGTTTTGCGTCGGATTCGAAAACCTAGACTCACGGGAGACAGACCATATGGTACCAGAGGCAGCAATTTCCCCTTGGAGACAAGTCGGCTGAAGGACGATGTATTGAATCTCGACGCAATTTCAGTGTTCCATTGTCATTAAGGGGCCCTGAACGTTACAATTACCATTCCGTTTTGCGTCGGATTCGAATATGTGGACTCACAGGAGAACGATCATAAAGTGACCGAGGTAGCAGTAGACCCATGGAGTCAAGTCGGCTGGAGGACGATGTATTGAATCTCGACGCAATTTGAGTGTTCCATCGTCTGTAGGAGGGCCTGAACGTTACAATTAACTATCAGTTATGTGTCGGAATCGAAAATGTAGACTCACAGGAGAACGACCATAAGGTGCCCGAACCAGCAATGGACCCCTGGAGACAAGTCGGCTGAAGGATTCGAATATGTGGACTCACAGGAGAACGATCATAAAGTGACCGAGGTAGCAGTAGACCCATGGAGTCAAGTCGGCTGGAGGACGATGTATTGAATCTCGACGCAATTTGAGTGTTCCATCGTCTGTAGGATGTATTAAATCTAGACGCAATTTCAGTCATTAGGAGATCCTGAATATTACAATTGACCATCAGTTTTGCGTCGGACTCGAAATTCTAGACTCACAGCAGACGGACTAAATTGTGCCCGAGATAGCAATATCCCCTAGGAGACAAGTCTCCTGGAGGACGATGTACTGAATCTCGACGCAATTTGGGTGTTCCATCGTCATCAGGAGGCCCTCAACGTTACAATTAACTATCAGATTTGCGTCGGATTCGAAAGTTTAGACTCACAGGAGACGTACCACATGGTGCACGAGGCAGCAATATCCTGTTGGAGACAAGTCGGCTGGAGGACGATGTATTGAATCTCGACGCAATTTGAGTGTTCCATCTTCATTAGGAGGCTCTGAACGTTAGAATTAGCAGTCCGTTTTGCGTAGGATTCGAATATCTGGACTCACAGGAGAACGATCATAAAGTGACCGAAGTAGCAGTAGACCCATGGAGACAAGTTGGCTGGAGGAAGATGTATTGTTACTTGATGCAATTTGAGTCATACATCGTCATTAGGAGGCCCTGACCGTTACAAATAACTATCAGTTTTGCGCCGGATTCGATAATCTAGACTCACAGGAGAACGACCATAAGGTGCCCGACGCAGCAATTTACCCTTGGAGACAAGTCACCTGGAGGACGACGTATTGAATCTGGACGCAATTTGAGTGCCCTATCGTCATTAGGAGGCCCTCAACGTTACAAAGAACGACCATAAGGTGCCCGAGGCAGCAATAGTCCCTTGGAGACAAGTCGGCTGGAGGACGATGTATTGAATCTCGACGCAATTTGAGTGATCCATCGTCATTTGGGGGCCATGAACGTTACAATTAACCATCAGTTTTGCGTCGGATTCGAAAATCTAGACTTACAGAAGAACGACGATAAGGTGTCCGAGGCAGCAATATCCCCTTGGAGACAAGTCGGCTGGAAGACGATGTATTGAATCTCGACGCAATTTGAGTGTTCTATCGTCATTAGGAGGGCCTGAACGTTACAATTAACTATCAGCTATGTGTCGGAATCGAAAATCTAGACTCACAGGAGAAGGACCATATGGTGCCCGAGGTAGCAATAACACCTTGGAGACAAGTCGGCTGGTGGACGATGTATTGAATCTCGACGCAATTTGAGTGATCCTACTTCATTAGGGGGCCATGAACGTTACAATTAACCATCGGTTTTGCGTCGGATTCGAAAATCTAGACTCACAGAAGAACGACGATAAGGTGCCCGAGGCAGCAATATCCCCTTGGAGACAAGTCGGCTTGAGGACGATGTATTGAATCTCGACGCAATTTGAGTGTTCTATCGTCATTAGGAGGGCCTGAACAATACAATTAACTATCTGTTATGTGTCGGAATCGTAAATGTAGACTCACAGGAGAACGACCATAAGGTGCCCGAACCAGCAATGGACCCCTGGAGACAAGTCGCCTGAAGGACGATGTATTGAAGCAAGACGCAATTTCAGTCATTAGGAGACCCTGAATATTACAATTAACTATCAGTTTTGCGTCGGATTCGAAATTCTAGACTCACAGGAGACGGACTAAATTGTGCCCGAGATAGCAAAATCCCCTAAAAGACAAGTCGGCTGGTGGACGATGTATTGAATCTCGAAGCAATTTGAGTGTTCTATCGTCATTAAGAGGCGCTGAACGTTACAATTAACTATAAGTTTTGCGTCGGATCCGAAAATCTAGACTCACAGGAAAACGACCATAAGGTCCCCGAGGCAGCAATAGACCCTTGGTGACAAGTCGGCTGGAGGACGATGTATTCAATCTCGACGCTATTTTAGTGTTCCATCGTCAATTGGAGGCTCTGAACGTCACAATTAACTATCAGTTTTGCGTCGGATTCGATAATCTAGACCCACAGGAGAACGACCATAAGGTGCCCGAGGCAGCAATTTCCCCTTGGAGACAATTTGCCTGGAGGACGACGTATTGAATCTCGACAAAATTTGAGTGTTCTATCGTCATTAGGAGGCCCTGAACGTTACAAAGAACGACCATAAGGTGCCCGAGGCAGCAATAGACCCTTGGAGACAAGTCGCCTCGTGGACGATGTATTGAATCTCAACGCAATTTGAGTGATCCATCGTCATTAGGGGGCCATGAACGTTACAATTAACCATCAGTTTTGCGTCGGATTCGAAAATCTAGACTCACAGAAGAACGACGATAAGGTGCCCGAGGCAGCAATATCCCCTTGGAGACAAGTCGGCTGGGGGACGATGTATTGAATCTCGACGCAATTTGAGTGTTGCTTCGTCATTAGGAGGCCCTGAACGTTACAATTAACTATCATTTTTGCGTCGGATTCAAAAATCTAGACTCACAGGAGAAGGTCCATATGGTGCCCGAGGTAGCAATAACACCTTGGAGGCAAGTCGGCTGGTGGACGATGTATTGAATCTCGACGCAATGTGAGTGATCCATCGTCATTAGGGTTCCATTAACGTTACAATTAACCATCAGTTTTGCGTCGGATTCGAAAATCTAGACTCACAGAAGAACGACGATAAGGTGCCCGAGACAGCAATATTCCCTTAGAGACAAGTCGGCTGGAGGACGATGTATTGAATATCGACGCTATTTTAGTGTTCCATCGTCATTAGAAGGCCATAAACGTTACAATTAACTATCAGTTATGCGTCGGATCCGAAAATCTAGATTCACAGGAGAACGACCATAAGGTGCCCGAGGCAGCAATAGACCCTTGGAGACAAGTCGGCTGGAGGACGATGTATTGAATCTCGACGCAATTTGAGTGTTCCTTCGTCATTAGGAGGCCCTGAACGTTACAATTAACTACCATTTTGCGTCAGATTCGAAAATTTAGACCCACAGGAGATCGACCATAAGGTGCCCGAGGCAGCAATTTCCCCTTGGAGACAAGTCGCGTGGGAGACGACGTGTTGAATCTCGACACAATTTGAGTGTTCTATCGTCATTAGGAGGCCCTGAACGTTACAAAGAACGACCATAAGGTGCGCGAGGCAGCAATAGACCCTTGGAGACAAGTCGGCTGGAGGACGATGTATTAAATCTCGACGCAATTTGAGTGTTCCTTCGTCATTAGGAGGCCCTGAACGTTACAATTAACTATCAGTTATGCGTCGGATTCGAAAAACTAGACTCACAGGAGAACGACTATGAGGTCCCCAGGCATCAATAGACCCTTGGAGACAAGTCGGCTGGAGGCCGCTCTATTGATTCTCGACGCAATTTGAGTGTTCCGTCGTCATTAGGAGGCCTTGAACGTTACAAGTAACTATCAGTTTTGCGTCGGATTCGAAAACCTAGACTCATAGGGAGACAGACCATATGGTACCAGAGGCAGCAATTTCCCCTTGGAGACAAGTCGGCTGGAGGACGAAGTATTGAATCTCGACGCAATTTGAGTAATCCATCGTCATCAGGAGGCCCTGAACGTTGTAATTAACTATCAGATATGTGTCGGATTCGAAAATTTAGACTCACAGGAGACGGACCACATGGTGCCCGAGGCAGCAATATCCTGTTGGAGACAAGTCGGCTGGAGGACGATGTATTGAATCGCGACGCAATTTGAGTGTTCTTTCGTCATTAGGAGGGCCTGAACGTTACAATTAACTATCAGTTATGTGTCGTAATCGAAAATGTAGACCCCCTGGAGAACGACCATAACATACCCGAGGCAGCAGTAGACCTTTGGAGACAAGTCGGCTGAAGGTCGATGTATTGAATCTCGACGCAATTTGAGTAATCCATCGTCATTAGTAGGCGCTGAATGTTAAAATTAACTATCAGTTTCGCGTCGGATTCGAAAATCTAGACTCACAGGAGAAGGACCATTTGGTGCCCGAGGTAGCAATAACACCTTGGAGACAAGTCGGCTTTTGGACGATGTATTGAATCTCGACGCAATTTGAGTGATCCATCGTCATTAGGGGGCCATGAACGTTACAATTAACCATCAGTTTTGCGTCGGATTCGAAAATCTAGACTCACAGAAGAACGACGATAAGGTGCCCTAGACTGCAATATCCCCTTGGAGACAAGTCGGCTGGAGGACGATGAATTGAATCTCGACGCTATTTGAGTTTCCATCGTCATTAGGAGGCCCTGAACGTTACAATTAACTATCAGTTATGCGTCAGATCCGAAAATCTAGATTCACAGGAGAACGACCATAAAGTGCCCGAGTAACAATAGACCCTTGGAGACAAGTCGGCTTGACGTCGATGTATTGAATCTCGACGCAATTTGAGTAATCCATCGTCATTAGGAGGCGCTGAATGTTACAATTACCTATCAGTTTCGCGTCGGATTCGAAAATCACAGGAGAAGGACCGTATGGTGCCCGAGGCAGCAATATCCCCTCGGTAAGAAGTCGGCTAGAGGACGATGTATTGAATTTCACTCAATTTGAGTGTTCCATCGTCATTAGGAGGACAAAAACGTTACAATTAACAATCAGTTTTGCGTCGGATTCGAAAATCTAGAGTCACACGAGGCGGACCATAAGATGCCCGACGCAGCAATATCTCCTTGTAGACAAGTCGGCTGGCGGACGATGTATTGAATCTCGACGCAATTTGAGTGTTCCTTCGTCATTAGGAGGCGCTGAACGTTACAATTCACTATCTTTTTTGCGCCGGACTGGAAAATCTAGACTCTCAGGAGAAGGACCACATGGTGCCCGAGGCAGCGATATCCCGTTGGAGGCAAGTCGGCTGGAGGACGATGTATTGAATCTCGACGCAATTTGAGTGTTCCATCGTCATTAGGAGGCTCTGAACGTTACAATTGGCAGTCCGTTTTGCGTCGGATTCGGTAATCTAGACTCACAGGGGAACGACCATAAGGTTCCCGAGGCAGCAATAGACCCTTGGAGGCAAGTCACCTGGAGGACGATGTATTGAATCTCGACGCAATTTGACTGTTCCATCCTCATCAGCAGGCCCTGAACATTACAATTAACTATCAGTTTTGCGTCGGATTCGAAATTCTGGACTCACAGGAGAACGTCCATAAGGTGACCGAGGCAGCAATAGACCCTTGGAGAAAAGTAGGCTGGAGGACGATGTATTGAATCTTGACGCAATTTGAGTGTTCCATCGTCAATAGGAGGCCCGAACGTTTTAATTAACTATCAGTTTCGCGTCGGATTCGAAAATGTAGACTCGCAAGAGATGGACCATATGGTGCCCGAGGCAGCAATATCCCCTTAGAGACAAGTCGGCTGGAGGACGATGTATTGACTCCCGACGCAATTCGAGTGTTCCATCGTCATTAGGATGCCCTGACCGTTACAATTAACAATCACTTTTGCGTCGGATTCGAAATTCTAGACTCACAGGAGGCGAACAATAAGACGCCCGTGGCAGCATTACCTCCTTGGAGACAATCCGGCTGGAGGAGGACGTATTGAATCTCGACGTAACTTGAGTGTTCCTTCGACATTAGGAGGCCCTGAATGTTACAATTAAGTATCATTTTTGCGTCGGATTCGAAAGTCTAGACTCACAGGAGACGGACCCCATGGTTCCCGAGGCAGCAATATCACGTTGGACACAAGTCGGCGGGAGGACGATGTATTGAATCTCGACGCAATTTGAGTGTTCCATCGTCATTAGGAGGACCTGAACGTTACAATGAACTACAAGTTTTGCGTCGGATTCGAAATTCTAGACTCACAGGAGAACGACCATAAGGGGACCGAGGCATCAATAGAACCTTCGAGACAAGTAGGCTGGAGGACGATGTATTGAATCTTGACGCAATTTGAGTGTTCCATCGTCATTAGGAGGCCCGAACGTTTTAATTAACTATCAGTTTCGCGTAGGATTCGAAAATCTAGACTCGCAGGAGATGGACCATATGAAGCCCGAGGCAGCAATATCCCCTTAGAGACAAGTCGGCTGGAGGACGACGTATTGAATCTCGACGTAATTTGAGTGTTCTATCGACATTAGCAGGCGCTGAACGTTACAATTAACTATCAGTTATGCGTCGGATCAGAAAATCTAGACTCAAAGGAGAACGACCACAAGGTGCCCGAGGCAGCAATAGATCTTTGGAGACAAGTCGCCTGGAGGACGATGTATTGAATCTCGACGCAATTTGAGTGTTCCATCGTCATTAGGAGGCCATGAACGTTACAATTAAGTATCATTTTTGCGTCGCATTCGAAAACCTAGACTCACAGGGGACAGACCACATGGTGCCCGAGGCAGCAATATCCCGTTGGACACAAGTCGGCGGGAGGATGAAGTATTGAATCTCGACGCAATTTGAGTGTTCCATCGTCATTAGGACTCCATGAACGTTACAATTAACCATCAGTTTTGCGTCTGTTTCGAAAATCTAGACTCACTGGAGAACGACGAGGTGCCCGAGACAGCAATAGACCCTTGGAGACAAGTCGGCTGGAGGACGACGTATTGAATCTCCACGCAATTTGAGTGTACCATCGTCGTTGGGAGGCCCTGAACGTTACAATTAACTATTAGCTTTGCGTCGGATTCGAAAATCTAGACTCACAGAAGAACGACGATAAAGTGCCCGAGGGAGCAATATCCCCTTGGACACAAGTCGTCTGGAGGACGATATATTGAATCGCGACGCAATTTTAGTGTTCCATCATCATTAGGAGGCCCTGAACGTTACAATTAACTATCAGTTTTGCGTCGGATTCGGTAATCTAGACTCACAGGAGAACGACCATAAGGTGCCCTAGGCAGCAATAGACCCTTGGAGACAAGTCGCCTGGAGGACGATGTGTTGAATCTCGACGCAATTTGAGTGTTCCATCGTCATCAGGAGGCCCTGAACGTTACAATTAACTATCAGTTTTGCGTCGGATTCGAAATTCTAGACTCACAGGAGAACGACCAAAAGGTGTCCGAGGCTGCATTAGACTGTTGGAGGGAAGTCGGCTGGAATACGATGTATCGAATCTCGACGCAATTTGAGTGTTCTTTCGTCATTAGGAGGCCCTGAACGTTACAGTTAACTATCTTATTTGCGTCGGACTGGAAAATCTAGACTCTCAGGAGAAGGACCACATGGTGCCCGAGGCAGCGATATCCCGTTGTAGGCAAGTCGGCTGGAGGACGATGTATTGAATCTCAACGCAATTTGAGTGTTCCATCGTCATTAGGAGGCTCTGAACGTTGCAATTGGCAGTCCGTCTTGCGTCGGATTCGAATATCTAAACTCACAGGAGAACGACCATAAGGTGATTGAGGTAGCAATATCCCCATGGAGACAAGTCGGCTGGAGGACGATGTATTGAATCGCGACGCAATTTGAGTGTTCCATCATCATTAGGAGGCCCTGAACGTTACAATTAACTATCAGTTTTGCGTCGCATTCGGTAATCTAGACTCACAGGGGACAGACGACATGGTGCCCGAGGCAGCAATTTCCCCTTGGAGACAAGTCGGCTGGAGGACGATGAATTGAATCTCGACGCTATTTGAGTTTCCATCGTCATTAGGAGGCCCTGAACGTTACAATTAACTATCAGTTATGCGTCAGATCCGAAAATCTAGATTCACAGGAGAACGACCATAAGGTGCCCGAGTAACAATAGACCCTTGGAAACAAGTCGGCTTGACGACGATGTATTGAATCTCGACGCAATTTGAGTAATCCATCGTCATTAGCAGGCGCTGAATGTTACAATTACCTATCAGTTTCGCGTCGGATTCGAAAATCACAGGAGAAGGACCGTATGGTGCCCGAGGCAGCAATATCCCCTCGGAGAGAAGTCGGCTAGAGGACGATGTATTGAATTTCGACTCAATTTGAGTGTTCCATCGTCATTAGGAGGACAAAAACGTTACAATTAACAATCAGTTTTGCGTCGGATTCGAAAATCTAGAGTCACACGAGGCGGACCATAAGATGCCCGACGCAGCAATATCTCCTTGTAGACAAGTCGGCTGGCGGACGATGTATTGAATCTCGACGCAATTTGAGTGTTCCTTCGTCATTAGGAGGCGCTGAACGTTACAATTCACTATCTTTTTTGCGCCGGACTGGAAAATCTAGACTCTCAGGAGAAGGACCACATGGTGCCCGAGGCAGCGATATCCCGTTGGAGGCAAGTCGGCTGGAGGACGATGTATTGAATCTCGACGCAATTTGAGTGTTCCATCGTCATTACTAGGCTCTGAACGTTACAATTGGCAGTCCGTTTTGCGTCGTATTCGAATATCTAAACTCACAGGAGAACGACCATAAGGTGAATGAGGTAGCAATATCCCCATGGAGACAAGTCGGCTGGAGGACGATGTATTGAATCGCGACGCAATTTGAGTGTTCCATCATCATTAGGAGGCCCTGAACGTTACAATTAACTATCAGTTTTGCGTCTGATTCGGTAATCTAGACTCACAGGGGAACGACCATAAGGTGCCCGAGGCAGCAATAGACCCTTGGAGGCAAGTCACCTGGAGGACGATGTATTGAATCTCGACGCAATTTGACTGTTCCATCCTCATCAGCAGGCCCTGAACGTTACAATTAACTATCAGTTTTGCGTCGGATTCGAAAATCTGGACTCACAGGAGAACGACCATAAGGTGACCGAGGCAGCAATAGACCCTTGGAGAAAAGTAAACTGGAGGACGATGTATTGAATCTTGACGCAATTTGAGTGTTCCATCGTCATTAGGAGGCCCGAACGTTTTAATTAACTATCAGTTTCGCGTCGGATTCGAAAATGTAGACTCGCAAGAGATGGACCATATGGTGCCCGAGGCAGCAATATCCCCTTAGAGACAAGTCGGCTGGAGGACGACGTATTGAATCTCGACGTAATTTGAGTGTTCTATCGAGATTAGGAGGCGCTGAACGTCAAAATTAACTATCAGTTATGCGTCGGATCCGAAAATCTAGACTCAAAGGAGAACGACCACAAGGTGCCCGAGGCAGCAATAGACCTTTGGAGACAAGTCGCCTGGAGGACGATGTATTGAATCTCGACGCAATTTAAGTGTTCCATCGTCGTTAGGAGGCCATGAACGTTACAATTAAGTATCATTTTTGCGTCGCATTCGAAATCCTAGACTCACAGGAGACAGACCACATGGTGCCCGAGGCAGCAATATCCCGTTGGACACAAGTCGGCGGGAGGACGAAGTATTGAATCTCGACGCAATTTGAGTGTTCCATCGTCATTAGGACTCCATGAACGTTACAATTAACCATCAGTTTTGCGTCGGTTTCGAAAATCTAGACTCACTGGAGAACGACGAGGTGCCCGAGACAGCAATAGACCCTTGGAGACAAGTCGCCTGGAGGACGATGTATTGACTCCCGACGCAATTCGAGTGTTCCATCGTCATTAGGATGCCCTGACCGTTACAATTAACAATCACTTTTGCGTCGGATTCGAAATTCTAGACTCACAGGAGGCGAACCATAAGACGCCCGTAGCAGCAATACCTCCTTGGAGACAATCCGGCTGGAGGAGGACGTATTGAATCTCGACGTAACTTGAGTGTTCCTTCGACATTAGGAGGCCCTGAATGTTACAATTAAGTATCATTTTTGCGTCAGATTCGAAAGTATAGACTCACAGAAGACGGACCCCATGGTTCCCGAGGCAGCAATATCACGTTGGACACAAGTCGGCGGGAGGACGATGTATTGAATCTCGACGCAATTTGAGTGTTCCATCGACATTAGGAGGACCTGAACGTTACAATGAACTACAAGTTTTGCGTCGGATTCGAAAATCTAGACTCACAGGAGACGGAACATATGGTGCCCGAGGCAGCAAAATCGCCTTGGAGACAAGTCGGCTGGAGGACGACGTATTGAATCTCGACGCAATTTGAGTGTACTATCGTCGTTGGGAGGCCCTGAACGTTACAATTAACTATTAGCTTTGCGTCGGATTCGAAAATCTAGACTCACAGAAGAACGACGATAAGGTGCCCGAGGGAGCAATATCCCCTTGGAGACAAGTCGGCTGGAGGACGATGTATTGAATCGCGACGCAATTTGAGTGTTCCATCATCATTAGGAGGCCTTCAACGTTACAATTAACTATCAGTTTTGCGTCGGATTCGGTAATCTAGACTCACAGAAGAACGGCCATAAGGTGCCCGAGGCAGCAGTAGACCCTTGGAGACAAGTCGCCTGGAGAACGATGTGTTGAATCTCGACGCAATTTGAGTGTTCCATCGTCATCAGGAGGCCCTGAACGTTACAATTAACTATCGGTTTTGCGTCGGATTCGAATATCTCAACTCACAAGAGAACGACCATAAGGTGAATGAGGTAGCAATATCCCCATGGAGACAAGTCGGCTGGAGGACGATGTATTAAATCTCGACGCAATTTTACTGTTCCATCCTCATCAGGAGGCCCTGAACGTTACAATTAACTATCAGTTTTGCGTCGGATTCGAAATTCTAGACTCACAGGAGAACGACCATAAGGGGACCGAGGCAGCAATAGAACCTTGGAGACAAGTAGGCTGGAGGACGATGTATTGAATCTTGACGCAATTTGAGTGTTCCATCGTCATTAGGAGGCCCGAACGTTTTAATTAACTATCAGTTTCGCGTAGGATTCGAAAATCTAGACTCGCAGGAGATGGACCATATGGTGCCCGAGGCAGCAATATCCCCTTAGAGACAAGTCGGCTGGAGGGCGACGTATTGAATCTCGACGTAATTTGAGTGTTCTATCGACATTTGCAGGCGCTGAACGTTACAATTAACTATCAGTTATGCGTCGGATCAGAAAATCTAGACTCAAAGGAGAACGACCACAAGGTGCCCGAGGCAGCAATAGACCTTTGGAGACAAGTCGCCTGGAGGACGATGTATTGAATCTCGACGCAATTTGAGTGTTCCATCGTCATTAGGAGGCCATGAACGTTACAATTAAGTATCATTTTTGCGTCGCATTCGAAAACCTAGACTCACAGGGGACAGACCACATGGTGCCCGAGGCAGCAATATCCCGTTGGACACAAGTCGGCGGGAGGACGAAGTATTGAATCTCGACGCAATTTGAGTGTTCCATCGTCATTAGGACTCCATGAACGTTACAATTAACCATCAGTTTTGCGTCTGTTTCGAAAATCTAGACTCACTGGAGAACGACGAGGTGCCCGAGACAGCAATAGACCCTTGGAGACAAGTCGGCTGGAGGACGACGTATTGAATCTCCACGCAATTTGAGTGTACCATCGTCGTTGGGAGGCCCTGAACAATACAATTAACTATTAGCTTTGCGTCCGATTCGAAAATCTAGACTCACAGAAGAACGACGATAAGGTGCCCGAGGGAGCAATATCCCCTTGGACACAAGTCGTCTGGAGGACGATATATTGAATCGCGACGCAATTTTAGTGTTCCATCAACATTAGGAGGCCCTGAACGTTACAATTAACTATCAGTTTTGCGTCGGATTCGGTAATCTAGACTCACAGGAGAACGACCATAAGGTGCCCGAGGCAGCAATAGACCCATGGAGACAAGTCGCCTGGAGGACGATGTGTTGAATCTCGACGCAATTTGAGTGTTCCATCGTCATCAGGAGGCCCTGAACGTTACAATTAACTATCAGTTTTGCGTCGGATTCGAAATTCTAGACTCACAGGAGAACGACCAAAAGGTGTCCGAGGCTGCATTAGACTGTTGGAGGGAAGTCGGCTGGAATACGATGTATTGAATCTCGACGCAATTTGAGTGTTCTTTCGTCATTAGGAGGCCCTGAACGTTACAATTGACTATCTTTTTTGCGTCGGACTGGAAAATCTAGACTCTCAGGAGTACGACCATAAGGTGATTGAGGTAGCAATATCCCCATGGAGACAAGTCGGCTGGAGGACGATGTATTGAATCGCGACGCAATTTGAGTGTTCCATCATCATTAGGAGGCCCTGAACGTTACAATTAACTATCAGTTTTGCGTCGGATTCGGTAATCTAGACTCACAGGGGACAGACCACATGGTGCCCGAGGCAGCAATATCCCCTCGGAGAGAAGTCGGCTAGAGGACGATGTATTGAATTTCGACTCAATTTGAGTGTTCCATCGTCATTAGGAGGACAAAAACGTTACAATTAACAATCAGTTTTGCGTCGGATTCGAAAATCTAGAGTCACACGAGGCGGACCATAAGATGCCCGACGCAGCAATATCTCCTTGTAGACAAGTCGGCTGGCGGACGATGTATTGAATCTCGACGCAATTTGAGTGTTCCTTCGTCATTAGGAGGCGCTGAACGTTACAATTCACTATCTTTTTTGCGCCGGACTGGAAAATCTAGACTCTCAGGAGAAGGACCACATGGTGCCCGAGGCAGCGATATCCCGTTGGAGGCAAGTCGGCTGGAGGACGATGTATTGAATCTCGACGCAATTTGAGTGTTCCATCGTCATTAGGAGGCTCTGAACGTTACAATTGGCAGTCCGTTTTGCGTCGTATTCGAATATCTAAACTCACAGGAGAACGACCATAAGGTGAATGAGGTAGCAATATCCCCATGGAGACAAGTCGGCTGGAGGACGATGTATTGAATCGCGACGCAATTTGAGTGTTCCATCATCATTAGGAGGCCCTGAACGTTACAATTAACTATCAGTTTTGCGTCTGATTCGGTAATCTAGACTCACAGGGGAACGACCATAAGGTGCCCGAGGCAGCAATAGACCCTTGGAGGCAAGTCACCTGGAGGACGATGTATTGAATCTCGACGCAATTTGACTGTTCCATCCTCATCAGCAGGCCCTGAACGTTACAATTAACTATCAGTTTTGCGTCGGATTCGAAAATCTGGACTCACAGGAGAACGACCATAAGGTGACCGAGGCAGCAATAGACCCTTGGAGAAAAGTAAACTGGAGGACGATGTATTGAATCTTGACGCAATTTGAGTGTTCCATCGTCATTAGGAGGCCCGAACGTTTTAATTAACTATCAGTTTCGCGTCGGATTCGAAAATGTAGACTCGCAAGAGATGGACCATATGGTGCCCGAGGCAGCAATATCCCCTTAGAGACAAGTCGGCTGGAGGACGACGTATTGAATCTCGACGTAATTTGAGTGTTCTATCGAGATTAGGAGGCGCTGAACGTCAAAATTAACTATCAGTTATGCGTCGGATCCGAAAATCTAGACTCAAAGGAGAACGACCACAAGGTGCCCGAGGCAGCAATAGACCTTTGGAGACAAGTCGCCTGGAGGACGATGTATTGAATCTCGACGCAATTTAAGTGTTCCATCGTCGTTAGGAGGCCATGAACGTTACAATTAAGTATCATTTTTGCGTCGCATTCGAAATCCTAGACTCACAGGAGACAGACCACATGGTGCCCGAGGCAGCAATATCCCGTTGGACACAAGTCGGCGGGAGGACGAAGTATTGAATCTCGACGCAATTTGAGTGTTCCATCGTCATTAGGACTCCATGAACGTTACAATTAACCATCAGTTTTGCGGCGGTTTCGAAAATCTAGACTCACTGGAAAACGACGAGGTGCCCGAGACAGCAATAGACCCTTGGAGACAAGTCGCCTGGAGGACGATGTATTGACTCCCGACGCAATTCGAGTGTTCCATCGTCATTAGGATGCCCTGACCGTTACAATTAACAATCACTTTTGCGTCGGATTCGAAATTCTAGACTCACAGGAGGCGAACCATAAGACGCCCGTGGCAGCAATACCTCCTTGGAGACAATCCGGCTGGAGGAGGACGATGTATTGAATCTCGACGCAATTTGAGTGTTCCATCGACATTAGGAGGACCTGAACGTTACAATGAACTACAAGTTTTGCGTCGGATTCGAAAATCTAGACTCACAGGAGACGGAACATATGGTGCCCGAGGCAGCAAAATCGCCTTGGAGACAAGTCGGCTGGAGGACGACGTATTGAATCTCGACGCAATTTGAGTGTACTATCGTCGTTGGGAGGCCCTGAACGTTACAATTAACTATTAGCTTTGCGTCGGATTCGAAAATCTAGACTCACAGAAGAACGACGATAAGGTGCGCGAGGGAGCAATATCCCCTTGGAGACAAGTCGGCTGGAGGACGATGTATTGAATCGCGACGCAATTTGAGTGTTCCAACATCATTAGGAGGCCTTCAACGTTACAATTAACTATCACTTTTGCGTCGGATTCGGTAATCTAGACTCACAGAAGAACGGCCATAAGGTGCCCGAGGCAGCAGTAGACCCTTGGAGACAAGTCGCCTGGAGAACGATGTGTTGAATCTCGACGCAATTTGAGTGTTCCATCGTCATCAGGAGGCCCTGAACGTTACAATTAACTATCGGTTTTGCGTCGGATTCGAATATCTCAACTCACAAGAGAACGACCATAAGGTGAATGAGGTAGCAATATCCCCATGGAGACAAGTCGGCTGGAGGACGATGTATTGAATCTCGACGCAATTTTACTGTTCCATCCTCATCAGGAGGCCCTGAACGTTACAATTAACTATCAGTTTTGCGTCGGATTCGAAATTCTAGACTCACAGGAGAACGACCATAAGGGGACCGAGGCAGCAATAGAACCTTGGAGACAAGTAGGCTGGAGGACGATGTATTGAATCTTGACGCAATTTGAGTGTTCCATCGTCATTAGGAGGCCCGAACGTTTTAATTAACTATCAGTTTCGCGTAGGATTCGAAAATCTAGTCTCGCAGGAGATGGACCATATGGTGCCCGAGGCAGCAATATCCCCTTAGAGACAAGTCGGCTGGAGGGCGACGTATTGAATCTCGACGTAATTTGAGTGTTCTATCGACATTTGCAGGCGCTGAACGTTACAATTAACTATCAGTTATGCGTCGGATCAGAAAATCTAGACTCAAAGGAGAACGACCACAAGGTGCCCGAGGCAGCAATAGACCTTTGGAGACAAGTCGCCTGGAGGACGATGTATTGAATCTCGACGCAATTTGAGTGTTCCATCGTCATTAGGAGGCCATGAACGTTACAATTAAGTATCATTTTTGCGTCGCATTCGAAAACCTAGACTCACAGGGGACAGACCACATGGTGCCCGAGGCAGCAATATCCCGTTGGACACAAGTCGGCGGGAGGACGAAGTATTGAATCTCGACGCAATTTGAGTGTTCCATCGTCATTAGGACTCCATGAACGTTAAAATTAACCATCAGTTTTGCGTCTGTTTCGAAAATCTAGACTCACTGGAGAACGACGAGGTGCCCGAGACAGCAATAGACCCTTGGAGACAAGTCGGCTGGAGGACGACGTATTGAATCTCCACGCAATTTGAGTGTACCATCGTCGTTGGGAGGCCCTGAACGTTACAATTAACTATTAGCTTTGCGTCCGATTCGAAAATCTAGACTCACAGAAGAACGACGATAAGGTGCCCGAGGGAGCAATATCCCCTTGGACACAAGTCGTCTGGAGGACGATATATTGAATCGCGACGCAATTTTAGTGTTCCATCAACATTAGGAGGCCCTGAACGTTACAATTAACTATCAGTTTTGCGTCGGATTCGGTAATCTAGACTCACAGGAGAACGACCATAAGGTGCCCGAGGCAGCAATAGACCCATGGAGACAAGTCGCCTGGAGGACGATGTGTTGAATCTCGACGCAATTTGAGTGTTCCATCGTCATCAGGAGGCCCTGAACGTTACAATTAACTATCAGTTTTGCGTCGGATTCGAAATTCTAGACTCACAGGAGAACGACCAAAAGGTGTCCGAGGCTGCATTAGACTGTTGGAGGGAAGTCGGCTGGAATACGATGTATTGAATCTCGACGCAATTTGAGTGTTCTATCGTCATTAGGAGGCCCTGAACGTTACAATTAACTATCTTTTTTGCGTCGGACTGGAAAATCTAGACTCTCAGGAGTACGACCATAAGGTGATTGAGGTAGCAATATCCCCATGGAGACAAGTCGGCTGGAGGACGATGTATTGAATCGCGACGCAATTTGAGTGTTCCATCATCATTAGGAGGCCCTGAACGTTACAATTAACTATCAGTTTTGCGTCGGATTCGGTAATCTAGACTCACAGGGGACAGACCACATGGTGATCGAGGCAGCAATATCCCGTTGGACACAAGTCGGCGGGAGGACGAAGTATAGAATCTAGACGCAATTTGAGTGTTCCATCGTCATTAGGACTCCATGAACGTTACAATTAACCATCAGTTTTGCGTCAGTTTCGAAAATCTAGACTCACTGGAGAACGAAGAGGTGCCCGAGACAGCAATAGACCCTTGGAGACAAATCGCCTGGAGAACGATGTATTGACTCCCGACGCAATTCCAGTGTTCCATCGTCATTAGGAGGTCCTGAAAGTTACAATGAACTATCATTTGTGCGTCGGATTCGAAAACCTAGACTCACAGGGGAACGACCATATGGTGCCCGAGGCAGCAATTTACCCATGGAGACAAGTCGGCTGGCGGACAATGTGTTCCATCTCGACGCAATTTGAGTGTTCAGTCGTCATTAGGAGGCCATGAACGTTACAAATAACTATCAGTATCGCGTCGGATTCGAAAATCTAGACTCACGGGAGGCGAACCATAAGACGCCCGAGGCAGCAATACCTCCCTGGAGACAATCCGGCTGGAGGAGGACGTATTGAATCTCGACGTAACTTGAGTGTTCCTTCGTCATTAGGAGGCCCTGAATGTTACAATTAAGTATCATTTTTGCGTCGGATTCGAAAATCTAGACTCACAGGAGACGGACCCCATGGTGCCCGAGGCAGCAATATCCCGTTGGCCACAAGTCGGCGGGAGGACGATGTATTGAATCTCGACGCAATTTGAGTGTTCCATCGTCATTAGGAGGACCTGAACGTTACAATTAACTACAACTTTTGCGTCGGATTCGAAAATCTAGACTCACAGGAGACGGAACATATGGTGCCCGAGGCAGCAAAATCGCCTTGGAGACAAGTCGGCTGGAGGACGACGTATTGAATATCGACGCAATTTGAGTGTACCATCGTCGTTGGGAGGCCCTGAACGTTACAATTAACTATTAGCTTTGCGTCGGATTCGAAAATCTAGACTCACAGAAGAACGACGATAAGGTGCCCGAGGGAACAATATCCCCTTGGAGACAAGTCGGCTGGAGGAGGATGTATTGAATCGCGACGCAATTTGAGTGTTCCATCATCATTAGGAGGCCCTGAACGTTACAATTAACTATCAGTTTTGCGTCGGATTCGGTAATCTAGAGTCACAGGAGGACGACCATAAGGTGCCCGAGGCAGCAATAGACCCTTGGAGACAAGTCGCCTGGAGGACGATGTATTGAATCTCGACGCAATTTGAGTGTTCCATCGCAATTAGGAGGCCCTGAACGTTACAATTAACTATCAGTTTTGCGTCGGATTCGAAATTCTAGACTCACAGGAGAACGACCATAAGGTGACCGAGGCAGCAATAGACCCTTGGAGACAAGTAGGCTGGAGGAGGACGTATTGAATCTCGACGCAATTTGAGTGTTCTATCGCCATTAAGAGGCCATGAAAGTTACAATTAACCATCAGTTTTGCGACGGATTCGAAAATCTAGACTCACTGGAGAACGACCATTAGGTGCCCGAGACAGCAACAGACCCTTGGAGACAAGTCGAGTGGAGGACGATGTACTGACTCTCGACGCAATTCGAGTGTTCCATCGTCATTAGGAGGCCCTGAACGTCACAATTAACTATCAGATTTCCTTCGAATTCGACAATTTAGACTCGCAGGAGAACGACAATTAGGTGCCAGAGGCTGCAATAGACCCTTGGAAACAAATCGGTTGTAGGACGATGTATTGAATCGCGATTCAATTTGAGTGTTCCATCGTCATTAGAAGGCCCTGACCGTTACAATTAACAATCAGTTTTGCGTCGGATTCGAAAATCTAGACTCACAGGAGAACAACCAAAAGGTGGGCGAGGCAGGAATATCCCCTAGGAGACAAGTCGGATATGGGACGATGTATTGAATGTCGACGCAATTTAAGTGTTCCATCGTCGTTAGGAGGCCATGTGCGTTACAATTAACCATCAGGTTTGCGTCGGATTCGTAAATCTAGACTCACAGGAGACGCTCCATATGGTGCCCGAGGCAGCAATACCCCTTTGGAGACAAGTCGGCTGGAGGACGACGTATTGAATCTCGACGCAATTTGAGGGTTCTGTCGTCATTAGGAGGCGCTGAATGTTACAATTAACTATCAGTTTCGCGTCGGATTCGAAAATCTAGATTCACAGGAGAAGGACCGTATGATGCCCGAGGCAGCAATATACCCTTGGAGAGAAGTCAGCTAGAGGACGATGTATTGAATCTCGTCGTAATTTGAGTGTTCCTTCGTCATTTGGAGGCTCTGAACGTTACAATTGGGAGTCCGTTTTGCGTCGGATTCGAATATATGGACTCACAGGAGAACTACCATAAGGTGAGCGAGGTAGCAATAGACCCATGGAGACAAGTCAGCTAGAGGACGATGTATTGAATCTAGACGCAATTTCAGTGTTCCATCGTCATTAAGAGGCCCTGAACGTTACAATTCACTATAAGTTTGGCGTCGGATTCGAAAATCTAGACTCACAGGGGACAGACCACATGGTGCCCGAGGCAGCAATATCCCGTTGGACACAAGTCGGCGGGAGGACTAAGTATTGAATCTACACGCAATTTGAGTGTTCCATCGTCATTAGGACTCCATGAACGTTACAATTAACCATCAGTTTTGCGTCTGTTTTGAAAATCTAGACTCACTGCAGAACGAAGAGGTGCCCGAGACAGCAATAGACCCTTGGAGACAAGTCGCCTGGAGAACGATGTATTGACTCACGACGCAATTCGAGTGTTCCATCGTCATTAGGAGGTCCTGAAAGTTACAATGAACTATCATTTGTGCGTCGGATTCGAAAACCTAGACTCACAGGGGAACGACCATATGGTGCCCGAGGCAGCAATTTACCCTTGGAGACAAGTCGGCTGGCGGACAATGTATTCCATCTCGACGCAATTTGAGTGTTCAGTCGTCATTAGGAGGCCATGAACGTTACAATTAAGTATCATTTTTCCGTCGGATTCGAAAATCTAGACTCACAGGAAACGGACCCCATGGTGCCCGAGGCAGCAATATCCCGTTGGCCACAAGTCGGCGGGAGGACGATGTATTGAATCTCGACGCAATTAGAGTGTTCCATCGTCATTAGGAGGACCTGAACGTTACAATGAACTACAACTTTTGCGTCGGATTCGAAAATCTAGACTCACAGGAGACGGAACATATGGTGCCCGAGGCAGCAAAATCGCCTTGGAGACAAGTCGGCTGGAGGACGACGTATTGAATATCGACGCAATTTGAGTGTACCACCGTCGTTGGGAGGCCCTGAACGTTACAATTAACTAATAGCTTTGCGTCGGATACGAAAATCTAGACTCACAGAAGAACGACGATAAGGTGCCCGAGGGAACAATATCCCCTTGGAGACAAGTCGGCTGGAGGAGGATGTATTGAATCGCGACGCAATTTGAGTGTTCCATCATCATTAGGAGGCCCTGAACGTTACAATTAACTATCAGTTTTGCGTCGGATTCGTAAATCTAGACTCGCAGGAGACGGTCCATATGGTGCCCGAGGCAGCAATACCCCTTTGGAGACAAGTCGGCTGGAGGACGACGTATTGAATCTCGACGCAATTTGAGGGTTCTATCGTCATTAGGAGGCGCTGAATGTTACAATTAACTATCAGTTTCGCGTCGGATTCGAAAATCTAGATTCACAGGAGAAGGACCGTATGGTGCCCGAGGCAGCAATATACCCTTGGAGAGAAGTCAGCTAGAGGACGATGTATTGAATCTCGTCGTAATTTGAGTGTTCCTTCGTCATTTGGAGGCTCTGAACGTTACAATTGGGAGTCCGTTTTGCGTCGGATTCGAATATCTGGACTCACAGGAGAACTACTATAAGGTGAGCGAGGTAGCAATAGACCCATGGAGACAAGTCAGCTAGAGGACGATGTATTGAATCTAAACGCAATTTGAGTGTTCCATCGTCATTAAGAGGCCCTGAACGTTACAATTCACTATAAGTTTGGCGTCGGATTCGAAAATCTAGACTCACAGGAGTCGGACCATAGGGTGACCGAGGCAGCAATATCCCGTTGGACACAAGTCGGCGGGAGGACGATGTATTGAATCTCAACGAAATTTGAGTGTTCCATCGTCATGAGGAGGCCCTGAACGTTACAATTAACTATCAGTTTCGCGTCGGATTCGAAAGTCTAGACTCACAAGAGACGGACCATATGGTGCCCGAGGCAGCAATATCACGTTGGACACAAGTCGGCGGGAGGACGATGTATTGAATCTCAACGAAATTTGAGTGTTCCATCGTCATGAGGAGGCCCTGAACGTTACAATTAACTATCAGTTTCGCGTCGGATTCGAAAATCTAGACACACAGGAGAACGACCATATGGTGCCCGATGCAGCAATATCACCTTGGAGACAAGTCGGCTGGAGGACGATGTATTGAATCTCGACGCAATTTAAGGGTTCTTTCATCATTAGGAGGCACTGAACGTTACTATTAACTAACAGTTATGCGTCGGATCCGAAAATCTAGACTCACGGGGGAACGACCATTAGGTGCCGGAGGCAGCATTGGACACTTGGAGACAAGTCGGCTGGAGGACGTTGTATTGAATCTCGACGCAATTTGAGTTCTCCTTCGTCATTAGGAGGCCCTGAACGTTACAATTAACTATCATTTTTGCGTCGGATTCGAAAATCTAGACTCACAGGAGACGGACCACATGGTGCAGGAGGCACCGATATCCAGTTGGAGACAAGTCGGCTGGAGGACGATGAATTTAATCTCGATGCAATTTGAGTGTTCCATCGTCATTAGGAGGCTCTGAATGCTACAATTGGCAGTTCGTTTTGCGTCGGATGCGAATATCTGGTCTCACAGGAGAACGACCATAAGGTGCCCGTGGCAGCAAAAGACCCTTGGAGACAAGTCGGCTGGAGGACGATGTATTGAATCTCGACGCTATTTAAGTGTTCCATTGTCATTAGGAGGCCATGAACGTTACAATTAACCATCAGTTTAGCGTCTGTATCGAAAATCTAGACTCACTGGAGAACGAAGAGGTGCCCGAGACAGCAATAGACCCTTGGAGACAAGTCGCCTGGAGAACGATGTATTGAATCGCGACGCAATTTGAGTGTTCCATCATCATTAGGAGGCCCTGAACGATACAATTAACTATCAGTTATGCGTCGGATTCGGTAATCTAGACTCACAGGGGACAGACCACATGGTGCCCGAGGCAGCAATATCCCGTTGGACACAAGTCGGCGGGAAGACGAAGTATTGAATCTAGACGCAATTTGAGTGTTCCATCGTCATTAGGACTCCATGAACGTTACAATTAACCATCAGTTTTGCGTCTGTTTCGAAAATCTAGACTCACTGGAGAACGATGAGGTGCCCGAGACAGCAATAGACCCTTGGAGACAAGTCGCCTGGAGGACGATGTATTGACTCCCGACGCCATTCGAGTGTTCCATCGTCATTAGGAGGTCCTGAAAGTTACAATGAACTATCATTTGTGCGTCTGATTCGAAAACCTAGACTCACAGGGGAACGACCTTATGGTGCCCGAGGCAGCAATTTACCCTTGGAGACAAGTCGGCTGGCGGACAATGTATTCCATCTCGACGCAATTTGAGTGTTCAGTCGTCATTAGGAGACCATGAACGTTACAATTAACTATCAGTTTCGCGTCGGATTCGAAAATCTAGACTCACAGGAGGCGAACCATAAGACGCCCGAGGCAGCAATACCTCCTTGGAGACAATCCGGCTGGAGGAGGACGTATTGAATCTCGACGTAACTTGAGTGTTCCTTCGTCATTAGGAGGCCCTGAATGTTACAATTAAGTATCATTTTTGCGTCGGATTCGAAAATCTACTCACAGGAGACGGACCCCATGGTGCCCGAGGCAGCAATATCCCGTTGGCCACAAGTCGGCGGGAGGACGATGTATTGAATCTCGACTCAATTTGAGTGTTCCATCATCATTAGGAGGCCCTGAACGTTACAATTAACTACAACTTTTGCGTCGGATTCGAAAATCTAGACTCACAGGAGACGGAACATATGGTGCCCTAGGCAGCAAAATCGCCTTGGAGACATGTCGGCTGGAGGACGACGTATTGAATATCGACGCAATTTGAGTGTACCATCGTCGTTGTGAGGCCCTGAACGTTACAATTAACTATTAGCTTTGCGTCGGATTCGAAAATCTAGACTCACAGAAGAACGACGATACGGTGCCCGAGGGAACAATATCCCCCTGGAGACAAGTCGGCTGGAGGAGGATGTATTAAATCGCGACGCAATTTGAGTGTTCCATCATCATTAGGAGGCCCTGAACGTTACAATTAACTATCAGTTTTGCGTCGGATTCGGTAATCTAGAGTCACAGGAGGACGACCATAAGGTGCCCGAGGCAGCAATAGACCCTTGGAGATAAGTCGCCTGGAGGACGATGTATTGAATCTCGACGCAATTTGACTGTTCCATCCTCATCAGGAGGCCCTGAACGTTACTATTAACTATCAGTTTTGCGTCGGATTCGAAATTCTAGACTCACAGGAGAACGTCCATAAGGTGACCGAGGCAGCAATAGACCCTTGGAGACAAGTAGGCTGGAGGAGGACGTATTGAATCTCGACGCAATTTGAGTGTTCTATCGTCATTAAGAGGCCATGAAAGTTACAATTAACCATCAGTTTTGCGTCGGATTCGAAAATCTAGACTCACTGGAGAACGACCATTAGGTGCCCGAGACAGCAACAGACCCTTGGAGACGTCGAGTGGAGGACGATGTACTGACTCTCGACGCAATTCGAGTGTTCCATCGCCATTAGGAGGCCCTGAACGTCACAATTAACTATCAGATTTCCTTCGAATTCGACAATTTAGACTCCCAGGAGAACGACAATTAGGTGACAGAGGCTGCAATAGACCCTTGGAGACAAATCGGTTGTAGGACGATGTATTGAATCGCGATTCAATTTGAGTGTTCCATCGTCATTAGAAGGCCCTGACCGTTATAATTAACAATCAGTTTTGCGTCGGATTCGAAAATCTAGACTCACAGGAGAACAACCAAAAGGTGGGCGAGGCAGGTATATCCCCTAGGAGACAAGTCGGATATGGGACGATGTATTGAATGTCGACGCAATTTAAGTGTTCCATTGTCGTTAGGAGGCCATGTGCGTTACAATTAACCATCAGGTTTGCGTCGGATTCGTAAATCTAGACTCACAGGAGACGGTCCATATGGTGCCCGAGGCAGCAATACCCCTTTGGAGACAAGTCGGCTGGAGGACGACGTATTGAATCTCGACGCAATTTGAGGGTTCTATCGTCATTAGGAGGCGCTGAATGTTACAATTAACTATCAGTTTCGCGTCGGATTCGAAAATCTTGATTCACAGGAGAAGGACCGTATGATGCCCGAGGCAGCAATATACCCTTGGAGAGAAGTCAGCTAGAGGACGTTGTATTGAATCTCGTCGTAATTTGAGTGTTCCTTCGTCATTTGGAGGCTCTGAACGTTACAATTGGGAGTCCGTTTTGCGTCGGATTCGAATATCTGGACTCACAGGAGAACTACCATAAGGTGAGCGAGGTAGCAATAGACCCATGGAGACAAGTCAGCTAGAGGACGATGTATTGAATCTAGACGCAATTTGAGTGTTCCATCGTCATTAGGAGGCCCGAACGTTACAATCATCTATCAGTTTCGCGTCGGATTCGAAAATCTAGACTCACAGGAGACGGACCACATGGTGCAGGAGGCACCGATATCCAGTTGGAGACAAGTCGGCTGGAGGACGATGAATTGAATCTCGATGCTATTTGAGTGTTCCATCGTCATTAGGAGGCTCTGAATGCTACAATTGGCAGTCCGTTTTGCGTCGGATGCGAATATCTGGTCTCACAGGAGAACGACCATAAGGTGCCCGTGGCAGCAAAAGACCCTTGGAGACAAGTCGGCTGGAGGACGATGTATTGAATCTCGACGCTATTTGAGTGTTCCATTGTCATTAGGAGGCCATGAACGTTACAATTAACCATCAGTTTAGCGTCGGCTTCGAAAGTCTAAACTCACTGAAGAACGACCATAAGGTGCCGGAGACAGCAATAGATCCTTGGAGGCAAGTCGCCTGGAAGACGATGTATTGACTCTCGACGCAATTCGAGTGTTCCATCGTCATTAGGAGACAATGAACGTTACAATTAACCATCAGTTTTGCGTCGGATTCGAAAATCTAGGCTCACTGGAGAACGACCATTAGGTGCCCGAGACAGCAGTAGACCCTTGGAGACAAGTCGGCTGGAGGACGATGTATTGAATCTCGACGCAATTTGAGTGTTCCATCGCAATTAGGAGGCCCTGAAAGTTACAATTAACTATCATTTGTGCGTCGGATTCGAAAACCTAGACTCACAGGAGACAGACCACATGGTGCCCGAGGCAGCAATTTCTACTTGAATACAAGTCGGCTGGAGGACGATGTATTGAATCTCGACGCATTTCGAGTGTTCCATCGTCATTAGGAGGCCCTGAACGATACAATTAACTATCAACTTTCCGTCGGATTCGAAAATCTAGACTCTCAGGAGAACGACAATTAGGTGCCACAGGTTGCAATAGACCCTTGGAGACAAGTCGGCTGAAGGACGATGTATTGAATCTCGAAGCAATATCAGTGTTCCATCGTCATTAGGAGGCCCTGAACGTTACCATTAACTATCATTTTTGCGTCGGATTCGAAATTCTAGACTTACAGGAGACGGACTGACTAGTGCACGAGGTAGCAATATACCCTTGGAGGCAAGTCGGCTGGAGGACAATGTATTGAATCTCGATGCAATTTGAGTGTTCCATCGGCCCTGAACGTTACAATTGGCAGTCCGTCTTGCGTCGGATTCGAATATCTGGACTCACTGGAGATCGAAAATAAGGTGAGCGAGGTAGCACTAGACCCATGGAGTCAAGTCGGCTGGAGGACGATGCATTGAATCGCGACGCAATTTGAGTATTCCATCGTCATTAGGAGGCCCTGAACGTTACAATTAACAATCAGTTTTGCGTCTGATTCGATAATCTAGACTCACAGTGAAACGACCATAAGGTGCCCGAGGCAGCAATAGACCCTTGGAGACTTGTCCCTGGAGGACGATGTATTGAATCTCGACGCAATTTGAGTGTTCCATCGTCATTAGGAAACCCGAACGTTACAAGTAACTATCGGTTTCGCGTCGGATTCGAAAATCTAGACTCACAAGAGCGGACCATATTGTGCCCGAGGCAGCAATATCCCCTTGGAGACAATTCGCCTGGAGGACGATGTATTGAATCTCGACGCAATTTGAGTGTTCCTTCGTCATTAGGAGGCCCTGAATGTTACAATTAAGTATCATTTTAGCGTCGGATTCGTAAATCTGAACTCACAGGAGACGGACCACATCGTGCCCGACGCAGCAATATCCCGTTGGACACAAATCGGCGGGAGGACGATGCATCGAATCTCGACGCAATTTGAGTGTTCCATCGTCATTCGGAGGCCCTGAACGTTACAATTAACTATCAGTTTTGCGTCGGATTGGAAATTCTAGAGTCACAGGAGTCGGACCATAGGGTGACCGAGGCAGCAATAGACCCTTGGAGACAATTAGGCTGGAGGATGATGTATTGAATCTCGACGCTATTTGAGAGTTCCATCGTCATTAGGACGCCCGAAAGTTACAATTAACTATTAGTTTCGCGTCGGACTCAAAAATCTAGCTTCACAGGTGACGGACCATATGGTGCCCGAGGCAGCAATATCCCATTGGAGTCAAGTCGGCTAAAGGGCGACGTATTGAATCTCGACGCAATTTGAGTGTTCTATCGTCATTAGGAGGACCTGAACGTTACAATTAACTATCAGTTATGCGTCGGATCCTAAAATCTAGACTCATTGGAGAACGACCATAAGGTTTCCGAGGCAGCAATAGACCCTTGGAGACAAGTCGGCTGGAAGACGATGTATTGAATCTCGACGCAATTTGAGTGTTCCTTCGTCATTAGGAGACCCTGAACGTTGCAATTAAGTATCATTTTTGCGTCGGATTCGAAAATCTAGACTCACAGGAGACGGACCACTTGGTGCCCGAGGCAGCAATATCCCGTTGGACACAAGTCGGCGGGAGGACGATGTATTGAATCTCGACGCAATTTGAGTGTTCCGTCGTCATTAAGAGGCCCTAAACGTTACAATTAACTATCAGTTTCGTGTCGGATTCAAAATTCTAGACTCTCTGGAGAAGGACCGTATGGTGCCCGAGGCAGCAATATCGCCTTGGAGAGAAGTCGGCTAGAGGACGATGTACTGAATCTCGACATAATTTGAGTGTTCTATGGTCATTAGGGGGCACTGTTGTTACAATTAACTATCAGTTATGCGTCGGATCCGAAAATCTAGTTTCATGGGGGAACGACCATAAGGTGCACGAGGCAGCAATAGACCCTTGGAGACAAGTCGGCTGGAGGACGATGTATTGAATCTCGACGCTATTTGAGTGTTCCTTCGTCATTAGGAGGCTCTGAATGTTACAATTAAGTATCATTTTAGCGTCGGATTCGAAAATCTAGACTCACAGAGACGGACCACATGGTGCCCGAGGCAGCAATATCCCGTTGGACACAAATCGGCGGGATTACGATGTATTGAATCTCGACGCAATTTGAGAGTTCCATCGTCATTAGGACGCCCGAAAGTTACAATTAACTATCAGTTTTGCGTCGGATTCGAAATTCTAGAGTCACAGGAGGAGGACCATATGGTGACCGAGGCAGAAAAGTAGGCTGGAGGACGATGTTTTTGATCTCGACGCAATTTGAGTGTTCCATCGACATTAGGTCGCACGAACGTTACAATTAACTATCAGTTTCGCGTCGGATTCGACAATCTAGACTCACTGGAGACGGACCATATGGTGCCCGAGGCAGCAATATCCCCTTGGAGACAAGGCGGCTGGAGGACGACGTATTGAATCTCGGCGCAATTAGAGTGTTCTATCGTCATTAGGAGGCGCTGAACGTTACAATTAACGATCAGTTATGCGTCGGATCCGAAAATCAAGACTCATTGGAGAACGACCATAAGGTCCCCGAGGCGGCGATAGACCCTTGGAGACAAGTCGCCTGGAATACGATGTATTTAATCTCGACGCAACTTGTGTGTTCCTTCGTCATTAGGAGGCCCTGAACGTTACAATTAACTATCAGTTATGCGTCGGATTCGAAAAGCTAGACTCACAGGAGAACGACCATAAGGTGCCCGAGGCAGCAATAGACCCTTTGGGACAAGTCGGCTGGAGCACGATGTATTGAATCTCGACGCAATTTCAGTGTTCCTTCGTCATTAGGAGGCTCTGAACGTTACAATTGGCAGTTCGTTTTGCGTCGGATTCGACTGTCTGGACTCACAGGAGATCGACCTTAAGGTAAGTGAGGTAGCATTAGACACATGGAGACAAGTCGGCCGGAGGACGATGTATTGAATCGCGACGCAATTTGAGTGCTCCATCGTCATTAGGAGGCTCTGAACGTTACAATTAACTATCAGTCTTGCGGCGGATTCGATAATCTAGACTCACAGGAGAACGACCATAAGGTGCCCGAGGCAGCAATATACCCTTGGAGACAAGTAGGGTGGAGGACGATGTATTGAATCCCGACGCAAATTGAGTGTTCCATCGTCATCAGGAGGCCCTTAACGTTACAATTAACTATCATTTTTGCGTCGGATTCGAAATTCTAGACTCACTGGAGACGGTCTAAGTGGTGCCCGAGGTAGCAATATCCCCTTGGAGACAAGTCGGCTGGAGGACGATGTATTTAATCTCGACACAATTTGAGTGTTCCAACGTCATCAGGAGGCAATGAACGTTACAATTAACTATCAGTTTTGCGTCGGATTCGAAATTCTAGAGTCACAGGAGTCGGACCATGGGGTGACCGAGGCAGACAAGTAGGCTGGAGGGCGATGTTTTTGATCTCGACGCAATTTGAGTGTTCCATCGTCATTAGGTCGCACGAACGTTACAATTAACTATCAGTTTCGTGACGGATTCGACAATCTAGACACACAGGAGATGGACCATATGGTGCTCGAGGCAGCAACATCCCCTTGGAGACAAGGCGGCTGGAGGACGACGTATTGAATCTCGACGCAATTTGAGTGTTCCATCGACATTAGGAGGCCCTGAACGTTACAATTAAGAATCATTTTTGCGTCGGAGTCGAAAATCTAGACTCACAGGAGACGGACCACATGATGCCCGTAGCAGCAATATCCCGTTGGACACAAGTCGGCGGGAGGACGATGTATTGAATCTCGACGCAATTTGAGTGTTCCGTCGTCATTAAGAGGCCCTAAACGTTACAATTAACTATCAGTTTCGCGTCGGATTCGAAAATCTAGACTCACAGGGGTCGGAGGATAAGCTGCCCGAGACAGCAATTCCCTTTGGAGACAAGTCGGCTGGAGGACGATGTATTGAATCTCGACGCAATTTGAGTGTTCCATCGCTATTAGGAGGCCCTGAAAGTTACAATTAACTATTATTTGTGCGTCGGATTCGAAAACCTAGACTCACAGGAGACAGACCATATGGTGCCCGAGGCAGCAATTTCTACTTGAATACAAGTCGGCTGGAGGACGATGTATTGAATCTCGACACAATTTGAGTGTTCCATCGTCATCAGGAGGCCCTGAACGTTACAATGAACTATCAGTTTTGGGTCGGATTCGAAATTCTTGACTCACAGGATTCGGACCATAGGTTAACCGTGGCAGCAATATACCCTTGGAGACAAGTAGGCTGGAGGACAATGCCTTGAATCTCGACGTAATTTGAGTGTTCCATCGTCATTAGGAGGCCCGAACGTTACAATTAACTATCAGTTTCGCGTCGGATTCGAAAATCTAGACTCACAAGAGACGGACCATATGGTGCCCGAGGCAGCAATATCCCCTTGGAGACAATTCGGCTGGAGGACGACAAATTGAATCTCGACGCAATTTGAGTGTTCTATCGTCAATAGGAGGCCATGAACGTTACAATTAACCATCAGTTTAGCGTCGGCTTCGAAAGTCTAAACTCACTGAAGAACGACCAAAAGGTGCCGGAGACAGCAATAGACCCTTGGAGGCAAGTCGCCTGGAAGACGATGTATTGACTCTCGACGCAATTCGAGTGTTCCATCGTCATTAGGCCCTGGACGTTACAATTAACTATCAGATTTCAGTCGGATTCGAAAATCTACACTCCCAGGAGAACGACAATTAGGTGCCACAGGCTGCAATAGACCCTTGGAGACAAGTCGGCTGAAGGACGATGTATTGAATCTCGAAAAAAATTTCAGTGTTCCATCGTCATTAGGAGGCCCTGAACGTTACAATTAACTATCATTTTTGCGTCGAATTCGAAATTCTAGACTTACAGGAGACGGACTATATGGTGCCCGAGGCAGCAAAATCCCCTTGGAGACAAGTCGGCTGGAGGACGATGTATGAATCTCGACGCAATTTGAGCGTTGCATCATCATTAGGAGGCTCTGAACGTTACAATTAGCAGTCCGTTTTTCGTCCGATTCGAATATCTGTACTCACAGGAGAACAACCATAAGGTGACCGAGGTAGCAGTAGACCCATGGAGACAAGTCGGCTGGAGGACGATGTATTGAATCTCGACGCATTTCGAGTGTTCCATCGTCATTAGGAGGCCCTGAACGATACAATTAACTATCAAATTTCCGTCGGATTCGAAAATCTAAACTCTCAGGAGAACGACAATTAGGTGCCACAGGCTGCAATAGACCCTTGGAGACAAGTCGGCTGAAGGACGATGTATTGAATCTCGAAGCAATCTCAGTGTTCCATCGTCATTAGGAGGCCCTGAACGTTACCATTAACTATCATTTTTGCGTCGGATTCGAAATTCTAGACTTACAGGAGACGGACTGAATAGTGCACGAGGTAGCAATATACCCTTGGAGGCAAGTCGGCTGGAGGACAATGTATTGAATCTCGATGCAATTTGAGTGTTCTATCGTCATTTGGAGGCGCTGAACGTTGCAATTAACTATCAGTTATGCGTCGGATCCGAAAATCTAGACTCACAGGAGAACGACCATAAGGTGCCCGAGGCAGCATTAGACCCTTTGGGTGAAGTCGGCTGGAGGACGATGTATTGAATCTCGATGCAATTTGAGTGTTCCATCGTCATTAGGAGGCCCTGAACGTTACAATTGGCAGTCCGTCTTGCGTCGGATTCGAATATCTGGACTCACAGGAGATCGAAAATAAGGTGAGCGAGGTAGCACTAGACCCATGGAGTCAAGTCGGCTGGAGGACGATGCATTGAATCGCGACGCAATTTGAGTATTCCATCGTCATTAGGAGGCCCTGAACGTTACAATTAACAATCAGTTTTGCGTGTGATTCGATAATCTAGACTCACAGTGAAACGACCATAAGGTGCCCGAGGCAGCAATAGACCCTTGGAGACTTGTCCCTGGAGGACGATGTATTGAATCTCGACGCAATTTGAGTGCTCCATCGTCATCTGGAGGCCCTCAACGTTACAACTAACTATCAGTTTTGCGTCGGATTCGAAATTGTAGACTCACAGGAGTCGGACCATAGGGTGGCCGAGGCAGCAATAGCCCCTTGGAGACAAGTCGGCTGGAGGACGATGTATTGAATCGCGACGCAATTTGAGTGTTCCATCGTCATTAGGAGGCCCTGAACGTAACAATTGACAATCAGTTTTGCGTCTGATTCGATAATCTAGACTCACAGGAGAACGACCATAAGGTGCCCGAGGCAGCAATAGACCCTTGGAGACTTGTCCCTGGAGGACGATGTATTGAATCTCAACGCAATTTGAGTGTTCCATCGTCATTAGGAAACCCGAACGTTACAAGTAACTATAGGTTTCGCGTCGGATTCGAAAATCTAGACTCACAAGAGCGGACCATATTGTGCCCGAGGCAGCAATATCCCCTTGGAGACAATTCGCCTGGAGGACGATGTATTGAATCTCGACGCAATTTGAGTGTTCCTTCGTCATTAGGAGGCCCTGAATGTTACAATTAAGTATCAGTTTAGCGTCGGATTCGTAAATCTAAACTCACAGGAGACGGACCACATCGTGCCCGAGGCAGCAATATCCCGTTGGACACAAATCGGCGGGAGGACGATGCATCGAATCTCGACGCAATTTGAGTGTTCCATCGTCATTAGGAGGACCTGAACGTTACAATTAACTATCAGTTTTGCGTCGGATTGGAAATTCTAGAGTCACAGGAGTCGGACCATAGGGTGACCGAGGCAGCAATAGACCCTTGGAGACAATTAGGCTGGAGGATGATGTATTGAATCTCGACGCAATTTGAGAGTTCCATCGTCATTAGGACGCCCGAAAGTTACAATTAACTATTAGTTTCGCGTCGGACTCAAAAATCTAGCTTCACAGGTGACGGACCATATGGTGCCGGGGCAGCAATATCCCATTGGAGACAAGTCGGCTAAAGGGCGACGTATTGAATCTCGACGCAATTTGAGTGTTGTATCGTCATTAGGAGGCGCTGAACGTTACAATTAACTATCAGTTATGCGTCGCATCCGAAAATCTAGACTCATTGGAGAACGACCATAAGGTCCCCGAGGCAGCGATATCCCGTTGGAGACAAGTCAGCTGCAGGACGAAGTATTGAATCTCGACGCAATTTCAGTGTTCCAACGTCATCAGGAGGCAATGAACGTTACAATTAACTATCAGAGTCGCGTCTGATTCGAAATTCTAGAGTCACAGGAGTCGGACCATAGGGTGACCGAGGCAGACAAGTAGGCTGGAGGACGATGTATTGATCTCGACGCAATTTGAGTGTTCCATCGTCATTAGGTCGCACGAACGTTAAAATTAATTATCAGTTTCGCGTCGGATTCTACAATCTAGATTCATAGGAGACGAACCATATGGTGCCCGAGGCAGCAATATCCCCTTGGAGACAATGCGGCTGGAGGACGACGTATTGAATCTAAACGCAATTTGAGTATTCTATCGTTATTAGGAGGACCTGAACGTTACAATTAACTATCAGTTATGCGTCGGATCCTAAAATCTAGACTCATTGGAGAACGACCATAAGGTTTCCGAGGCAGCAATAGACCCTTGGAGACAAGTCGGCTGGAGGACGATGCATTGAATCTCGACGCAATTTGAGTGTTCCTTCGTCATTAGGAGACCCTGAACGTTACAATTAAGTATCATTTTTGCGTCGGATTCGAAAATCTAGACTCACAGGAGACGGACCACATGGTGCCCGAGGCAGCAATATCCCGTTGGACACAAGTCGGCGGGAGGACGATGTATTGAATCTCGACGCAATTTGAGTGTTCCGTCGTCATTAAGAGGCCCTAAACGTTACAATTAACTATCAGTTTCGTGTCGGATTCAAAATTCTAGACTCTCTGGAGAAGGACCGTATGGTGCCCGAGGCAGCAATATCGCCTTGGAGAGAAGTCGGCTAGAGGACGATGTACTGAATCTCGACATAATTTGAGTGTTCCATGGTCATTAGGAGGCCATGAACGTTACAATCAACCATCAGTATTGCGTCGGATTCGAAAATCTAGACTCACTGGAGGCGTACCATAAGATGCCCGAGGCAGCAATATCCCCTTCGAGACAAGTCGGCTGGAGGGCGACGTATTGAATCTCGACACAATTTGAGTGTTCTATGGTCATTAGGAGGCACTGAACGTTACAATTAACTATCAGTTATGCGTCGGATCCGAAAATCTAGTTTCATAGGGGATCGACCATAAGGTGCCCGAGGCAGCAATAGACCCTTGGAGACAAGTCGGCTGGAGGACGATGTATTGAATCTCGACGAAATTTGAGTGTTCCTTCGTCATTAGGAGGCTCTGAATGTTACAATTGGCAGTCCGTTTTGCGTCGGATTCGAATATCTGGACTCATCGCAGAACGACCATAAGGTGCCCGAGGCAGCAATAGACCCTTGGAGACGAGTAGCCTGGAGGACGATGTATTGAATCTCGACGCAATTTGAGTGTTCCATCGTCATTAGGAGGCCCTGAAAGTTACAATTAACTATCATTAGTGCGTCGGATTCGAAAACCTAGATTCACAGGAGACAGACCCTTGGAGACAAGTCGGCTGGAGGACGATGTATTGAATCTCGACGCAATATGAGTGGTCCAACGTCATCAGGAGGCAATGAACGTTACAATTAACTATCAGTTATGCGTCGGATCCGAAAATCTAGTTTCATAGGGGAACGACCATAAGGTGCCCGAGGCAGCAATAGACCCTTGGAGACAAGTCGGCTGGAGGACGATGTATTGAATTTCGTCGCAATTTGAGTGTTCCTTCGTCATTAGGAGGCCCTGAATGTTACAATTAAGTATCATTTTAGCGTCGGATTCGAAAATCTAGATTCACAGAGACGGACCACATGGTGCCCGGGGCAGCAATATCCCGTTGGACACAAGTCGGCGGGAGGACGATGTATTGAATCTCGACGCAATTTGAGTGTTCCATCGTCATTACAAGGCCCTGAACGTTACAATTAACTATCATTTTTGCGTCGGATTCGAAAATCTAGACTCACAGGACAACGACCATAAGGCGACCGAGGTAGCAGTAGACCCTTGGAGACAAGTCGGCTGGAGGACGATGTACTGAATCTCGACGCAATTTGAGTGTTCCTTCGTCATTAGGAGGCCCTAAACGTTACAATTAAGTATCATTTTTGCGTCGGATTCGAAAATCTAGACTCACAGAAGACGGACCACATGGTGCCCGAGGCAGCAATATCTCGTTGGACACAAGTCGGCGGGAGGACGATGAATTGAATCTCGACGCAATTTGAGTGTTCCGTCGTCATTAAGAGGCCCTAAACGTTACAATTAACTACAAGTTTTGCGTCGGATTCGTAAATCTAGACTCACAGGGGTCGGAGGATAAGGTGCCCAAGACAGCAATACCCTTTGGAGTCAAGTCGGCTGGAGGACGATGTATTGAATCTCGACGCAATTTGAGTGTTACATCGAGATTAGGAGGTCCTGAACGTCACAATTAACTATCAGTTTTGCGTCGGATTCTAAATTCTAGACTCACAGGAGAAGGACTATATGGTGCCCGAGGCTGCAATTTCCCCTTGGAGACAAGTCGGCTGGAGGACGATGTATTGAGTCTCGACGCAATTTGAGTGTTCCTTCGTCATTAGGAGGCCCTGAACGTTAAAATTAAATATCATTTTTGCGTCGGATTCGAAAATCTAGACTCACAGGAGACGGACCACATGGTGCCCGAAGCAGCAATATCCCTTTGGAGACAAGTCGGCTGGAGGACGATGTATTGAATCTCGACGCAATTTGAGTGTTCCATCGAGATTAGGAGGTCCTGAACGTCACAATTAACTATCAGTTTTGCGTCGGATTCAAAATTCTAGACTCACAGGGGAAGGACTATATGGTGCCCGAGGCTGCAATCTCCCCTTGCAGACAAGTCGGCTGGAGGACGATGTATTGAATCTCGACGCAATTTGAGTGTTCCATCGTCATTAGGACGCTCGAACGTTACAATTAACTATCAGTTTCGCGTCGGATTCGAAAATCTAGACCCACAGGAGACGGACCATATGGTGCCCGAGGCAGCAATATCCCCTTGGAGACAAGTCGGCTGGAGGGCGACGTATTAAATCTCGACGCAATTTGAGTGTTCTATCTTCATTAGGAGGCGTTGAACATTACAATTAACTATCAGTTATGCGTCGGCTCCGAAAATCTAGACTCATAGGAGAACGACCATAAGGTGTCCGAGACAGCAATAGAGCCTTGGAGACAAGTCGCCTGGAGGACGATGTATAGACTCTCGACGCAATTCAAGTGTTCCATCATCATTAGGAGGCCCTGAACGTTACAATTAACTGTCAGATTTCCGTCGGATTCGAGAATCTAGACTCCCAGGAGAACGACAATTAGGTGCCACAGGCTGCAATAGACCCTTGGAGACAAATCGGCTGGACTACGATGTATTGAATCGCGACGCAATTTGAGTGTTCCATCGTCATTAGGAGGCCCTGACCGTTCCAACTACAATCAGTTGTCCGTCGGATTCGAAAATCTAGACTCACAGGAGAAGGACTATATGGTGCCCGAGGCAGTAATATCCCCTGGGAGACAAGTCGGCTGGAAGACGATGTATTGAATCTCGACGCAATTTGACTGTTCCATCATCATTAGGAATCTTTGAACGTTACAATTAGCAGTCCCTTTTGCGTCGGATTCGAATATCTGGACTCACAGGAGAACGACCATAAGGTGACCGAGGTAGCAGTAGACCCATGGAGACAAGTCGGCTGGAGGACGATGTATTGAATCTCGACGCAATTTGAGTGTTCTATCGTCAATAGAAGGCGCTGAACTTTACTATTAACTATCAGTTATGCGTCGGATTCGAAAATCTAGACTCACAGGAGAACGACCATAAGGTGCCCGAGGCAGCAATAGACCCTTTGGGACAAGTCGGATGGAGGATGATGTATTGAATTTCGACGCAATTTGAGTGTTCCATCGAGATTAGGAGGTCCTGATCGTCACAATTAACTGTCAGTTTTGCGTCGGATTCAAAATTCTAGACTCACAGGAGAAGGACTATATGGTGCCCGAGGCTGCAATATCCCCTTGGAGACAAGTCGGCTGGAGGACGATGTATTGAATCTCGACGCAATTTGAGTGTTCCTTCGTCATTAGGCGGCCCTGAACGTTACAATTAAGTATCAATTTTGCGTCGGATTCGAAAATCTAGACTCACAGGAGACGGACCACATGGTGCCCGAGGCAGCAATATCCCTTTGGAGACAAGTCAGCTGGAGGACGATGTATTGAATCTCGACGCAATTTGAGTGTTCCATCGAGATTAGGAGGTCCTGAACGTCACAATTAACTATCAGTTTTGCGTCGGATTCAAAATTCTAGACTCACAGGAGAAGGACTATATGGTGCCCGAGGCTGCAATATCCCCTTGCAGACAAGTCGGCTGGAGGACGACGTATTGAATCTGGCCGCAATTTGAGTGTTCTATCTTCATTAGGAGGCGTTGAACGTTACAATGAACTATCAGTTATGCGTCGGCTCCGAAAATCTAGTCACATAGGAGAACGACCATAAGGTGCCCGAGACAGCAATAGAGCCTTGGAGACAAGTCGCCTGGAGGACGATGTATAGACTCTCGACGCAATTCGAGTGTTCCATCATCATTAGGAGGCCCTGAACGTTACAATTAACTGTCAGATTTCCGTCGGATTCGAAAATATAGACTCCCAGGAGAACGGCAATTAGGTGCCACAGGCTGCAATAGACCCTTGGAGACATATCGGCTGGACTACGATGTATTGAATCGCGACGCAATTTGAGTGATCCATCGTCAATAGGAGGCCCTGACCGTTACAATTACAATCAGTTTCACGTCGGATTCGAAAATCTAGACTCACAGGAGAAGGACTATATGGTGCCCGAGGCTGCAATATCCCCTTGCAGACAAGTCGGCTGGAGGACGATGTATTAAATCTCGACGCAATTTGAGTGTTCCATTGTCATCAGGATGCCGTGAACGTTACAATTAACTATCAGTTTCGCGTCGGATTCGAAAATCTAGACTCACAGGAGACGGACCATATGGTGCCCGAGGCAGCAATATCCCCTTGGAGACAAGTCGGCTGGAGGGCGACGTATTGAATCTCGACGCAATTTGAGTGTTCTATCTTCATTAGGAGGCGTTGAACGTTACAATGAACTATCAGTTATGCGTCGGCTCCGAAAATCTAGTCACATAGGAGAACGACCATAAGGTGCCCGAGACAGCAATAGAGCCTTGGAGACAAGTCGCCTGGAGGACGATGTATAGACTCTCGACGCAATTCGAGTGTTCCATCATCATTAGGAGGCCCTGAACGTTGCAATTAACTGTCAGATTTCCGTCGGATTCGAAAATCTAGACTCCCAGGAGAACGGCAATTAGGTGCCACAGGCTGCAATAGACCCTTGGAGACATATCGGCTGGACTACGATGTATTGAATCGCGACGCAATTTGAGTGTTCCATCGTCATTAGGAGGCCCTGACCGTTACAATTACAATCAGTTTCACGTCGGATTCGAAAATCTAGACTCACAGGAGAAGGACTATATGGTGCCCGAGGCAACAATATCCCCTGGGAGACAAGTCGGCTGGAGGACGATGTATTGAATCTCGACGCAATTTGAGTGTTCCATCATCATTAGGAATCTCTGAACGTTACAATTAGCAGTCAGTTTTTCGTCGGATTCGAAGATCTGGACTCACAGGAGAACGACCAAAGGTGACCGAGGTAGCAGTAGACCCATAGAGACAAGTCGGCTGGAGGACGATGTATTGAATCTCGACGCAATTTGAGTGTTCTATCGTCAATAGGAGGCGCTGAACGTTGCTATTAACTATCAGTTATGCGTCGGATTCGAATATCTAGACTCACAGGAGAACGACCATAAGGTGCCCGAGGCAGCAATAGACCCTTTGGGACAAGTCGGATGGAGGACGATGTATTGAATCTCGACGCTATTTGAGTGTTCCATCGTCATTAGGACGCTCGAACGTTACAATTAACTTTCAGTTTCGCGTCGGATTCGAAAATCTAGACTCACAGGAGACGGACCATATGGTGCCCGAGGCAGCAATATCACCTAGGAGACAAGTCGGCGGGCAACGTATTGAATCTCGACGCAATTTGAGTGTTCTATCTTCATTAGGAGGCGTTGAACGTTACAATTAACTATCAGTTATGCGTCGGCTCCGAAAATCTAGACTCATAGGAGAACGACCATAAGGTGCCCGAGACAGCAATAGAGCCTTGGAGACAAGTCGCCTGGAGGACGATGTATAGACTCTCGACGCAATTCGAGTGTTCCATCATCATTAGGAGGCCCTGAACGTTACAATTAACTGTCAGCTTACCGTCGGATTCGAAAATCTAGACTCCCAGGAAAACGACAATTAGGTGCCACAGGCTGCAATAGACCCTTGGAGACAAATCGGGTGGACTACGAAGTATTGAATCGCGACGCAATTTGAGTGTTCCATCGTCATTAGGAGGCCCTGACCGTTACAATTACAATCAGTTTTGCGTCTGATTCGAAAATCTAGACTCACAGGAGAAGGACTATATGGCGCCCGAGGCAGCAATATCCCCCGGGAGACAAGACGGCTGGTCGACGATGTATTGAATCTCGACGCAATTTCAGTGTTCCATCATCATTAGGGATCTCTGAACCTTACAATTAGCAGTCCCTTTGGCGACGGATTCGGATATCTGGACTCACAGGAGACGGACCACATGGTGCCCGAGGCAGCAATATCCCTTTGGAGACAAGTCGGCTGGAGGACGATGTATTGAATCTCGACGCAATTTGAGTGTTCCATCGAGATTAGGAGGTCCTGAACGTCACAATTAACTATCAGTTTTGCGTCGGATTCAAAATTCTAGACTCACAGGAGAAGGACTATATAGTGCCCGACGCTGCAATATCCCCATGCAGACAAGTCGGCTGGAGGACGATGTATTAAATCTCGACGCAATTTGAGTATTCCATCGTCATCAAGATGCCCTGAACGTTACAATTAACTTTCAGTTTTGCGTCGGATTTGAAATTCTAGACTCACAGGAGCCGGACCATACGGTGATCGATGCAGCATTACATACTAGGAGACAAGTAGGCTGGAGGACGATGTATTGAATCTCGACGCAATTTGAGTGTTCTATCTTCATTAGGAGGCGTTGAACGTTACAATTAACTATCAGTTATGCGTCGGCTCCGAAAATCTAGACTCATAGGAGAACGACCATAAGGTGCCCGAGACAGCAATAGAGCCTTGGAGGCAAGTCGCCTGGGGGACGATGTATAGACTCGCGACGCAATTCGAGTCATTAGGACGCTCGAACGTTACAATTAACTTTCAGTTTCGCGTCGGATTCGAAAATCTAGACTCACAGGAGACGGACCATATGGTATTGATGACGCAATTTGAGTGTTCTATCTTCATTAGGAGGCGTTGAACGTTACAATTAACTATCAGTTATGCGTCGGCTCCGAAAATCTAGACTCATAGGAGAACGACCATAAGGTGCCCGAGACAGCAATAGAGACTTGGAGACAAGTCGGCTGGGGGACGATGTACAGACTCGCGACGCAATTCGAGTCATTAGGACGCTCGAACGTTACAATTAACTTTCAGTTTCGCGTCGGATTCGAAAATCTAGACTCACAGGAGACGGACCATATGGTGCCCGAGGCAGCAATATCACCTAGGAGACAAGTCGGCGGGCAACGTATTGAATCTCGACGCAATTTGAGTGTTCTATCTTCATTAGGAGGCGTTGAACGTTACAATTAACTATCAGTTATGCGTCGGCTCCGAAAATCTAGACTCATAGGAGAACGACCATAAGGTGCCCGAGACAGCAATAGAGCCTTGGAGACAAGTCGCCTGGAGGACGATGTATAGACTCTCGACGCAATTCGAGTGTTCCATCATCATTAGGAGGCCCTGAACGTTACAATTAACTGTCAGCTTACCGTCGGATTCGAAAATCTAGACTCCCAGGAGAACGACAATTAGGTGCCACAGTCTGCAATAGACCCTTGGAGACAAATCGGCTGGACTACGATGTATTGAAGCGCGACGCAATTTGAGTGTTCCATCGTCATTGGGAATCCCTGACCGTTACAATTACAATCAGTTTTTCGTCGGATTCGAAAATCTAGACTCACAGGAGAAGGACTATATGGTGCCCGAGGCAGCAATGTCCCCTGGGAGACAAGACGGCTGGAGGACGATGTATTGAATCTCGACGCAATTTGAGTGTTCCATCATCATTAGGAATCTCTGAACGTTACAATTAGCAGTCCCTTTTGCGTCGGATTCGAATATCTGGACTCACAGGAGAACGACCTTAAGGTGCCCGAGGCAGCAATAGACCGTTCGAGACAAGTCGGCTGAAGGACGATGTATTGAATCTCGACGCAATTTGAGTGTTCCATCGTCATTAGGAGCCCCTGATCGTTACAATTAACTATCATCTTTGCTTCGGATTCGAAAATCTAGACTCACAGGAGACATACCATATGGTGCCCGAGGCAGCAATTTCTCCATGGAGAAAAGTCGGCTGGAGGACGATGTATTGACTCTCGACGCACTTCGAGTATTCCATCGTCATTAGGAGGCCCTGAACGTTACAATTACCTATCAGTTTACCGTCACAATCGAAAATCTAGACTCACAGGAGAACGACAATTAGGTGCCACAGGCAGCAATACACCCTTGGAGACAAATCGGCAGGAGGACGATGTATTGAATCGCGACACAATTTTAGTGATCCATCGTCATTAGGAGGCCCTGACAATTACAATTAACCATCAGTTTTGTGACGGATTCGAAAATCTAGACTCACAGGAGACGGACCTTATGGTGCCCGAGGCAGCAATATCCCCTTGGAGACAAGTCGGCTGGAGGCCGACGTATGGAATCTCGAAGCAATTTGAGTGTTCTATCGTCATTAGGAGGCGCTGAACGTTACAATTAGCGGTCCGTTTTGCTTCGGATTCGAATATCTGGACTCACAGGAGAACGACCATAAGGTGACCGAGGCAGCAATAGACCGTTCGAGACAAGTCGGCTGAGGGACGATGTATTTAATCTCGACGCAATTTGAGTGTTCCATCGTCATTAGGAGGCCCTCAGTGTTGCAATTAACCATCAGTTTTGCGTCGGATTCGAAAATCTACTCACAGGAAAACGACCATAAGGTACCCGAGGCAGCATTGGACACTTGGAGTCAAGTCGGCTGGTGGACGATGTATTGAATTTCGACGCAATTTGAGTGTTCCATCGTCATTAGGAGCCCGTGAACGTTACAATTAACTATCATTTTTGCTTCGGATTCGAAAATCTAGACTCACAGGAGACAGACCATATGGTGCCCGAGGCAGCAATTTCCCCATGGAGAAAAGTCGGCTGGGTGACGATGTATTGAATCGCGACGCAATTTGAGTGTTCCATCGTCATTAGGAGGCCCTGAACGTTACAACTAACAAACAGTTTTGCGTCGGATTCGAAAATCTAGACTCACTGGACAAAGACCATAAGGTGCCCGGGGCAGCAATAGACCCTTGAAGACAAGCCGCCTGGAGGACGATGTATTGACTCTCGTTGTAATTCGAGTAGTCCATCGTCATTAGGAGGCCCTGAACGTGACAATTAACTATCAGTTATGTGTCGGATTAGAAAATGCAGTCTCACAGGTGAACGACCATAAGGTGCCCGAGGCAGCAATACACCGTTCGAGACAAGTCGGCTGAAGGACGATGTATTGAATCTCGACGCAATTTGAGTGTTCCATCATCATTAGGAGGCTCTGAACGTTACAATTAGCAGTCCGTTTTGCGTCGGATTCGAATATCTGGACTCACAGGAGAACGACCATAAGGTGACCGAGGTAGCAGTAGACCCATGGAGACAAGTCGGCTGAATGACGATGTATTGAATCTTGACGCAATTTGAGTGTTCCAACGTCATTAGGAGGCCCAGAACGTTACAATTAACTATCAGTTATGTGTCGGAATCGAAAATGTAGACTCACAGGAGAACGACCATAAGGTGCCCGAGGCAGCAATGGAACCTTGGAGACAAGTAGGCTGAAGGACGATGTATTGAATCTCGACGCAATTTCAGTGTTCTATCGTCATTAGGAGGCCCTGAACGTGACAATTGGCAGTCCGTTTTGCGTCGGATTCGAATATCTGGACTCACAGGAAAACGACCATAAGGTGAGCGAGGTAGCAATAGACCCATGGGGAGATGTCGGCTAGAGGACAATGTATTGAATCTCGACGCAATTTGAGTGTTCCATCGTCATTAAGAGGCCCTGAACGTTACAATTAACTATCATATTTGCTTCGGATTCGAAAATCTAGACTCACAGGAGAGAGACAATATGGTGCCCGAGGCAGCAATTTCCCCATGGAGAAAAGTCGGCTGGAAGACGATGTAATGAATCTCAGCGCAATTTGTGTGTTCCATCGTCATTAGGTGGCCCTGATCGTTACAATTAAGTATTACTTTTGCGTCGGATTCCAAAACGTACTCACAGGAGAATAACCATAGGCTGCCCTAGGAGCAATAGACCCTTGGAGACAACTCGGCTAGAGGACGATGTATTGAACCGCGACGCAATTTGAGTGTTCCATCGACATTAGGAGGCCCTGAACGTTAGAATTAACTATCAGTTATGTGTCGGATTCGAAAATCTAGACTCACAGGAGAACGACAATTAGGTGTCAAAGGCAGCAATAAACCCTTGGAGACAAATCGGCTGGAGGACGATGTATTGAATCGCGACGCAATTTTAGTGATCCATCGTCATTAGGAGGCCCTGACAGTTACAATTAACCATCAGTTTTGCGATGGATTCGAAAATCTAGACTCACAGGAGACGGACCTTATGGTGCCCGAGGCAGCAATATCCCGTTGGACACAAGTCGGCTGCAGGACGATGTGTTGAAAATCGACGCAATTTCAGTGTTTCATCGACATTACGAGGCCCTGAACGTTACAATTAACTGTGAGTTATGTGTCGGAATCAAAAATGTAGACTCACAGCAGAACGACCATAAGGTGCCGAGGCAGCAATAGACCGTTCGAGACAAGTCGGCTGAAGGACGAAGTATTGAATCTCGACGCAATTTGAGTGTTCCATCACCATTAGGAGGCTCTGAACGTGACAGTTGGCAGTCCGTTTTGCGTCGGATTCGAATATCTGGACTCACAGGAAAACGACCATAAGGTGAGCGAGGTAGCAATAGACCCATGGAGACAAGTCGGCTAGAGGACGATCTATTGAATCTCGACGCAATTTGAGTGTTCCATCGTCATTAGGAGGCCCTGAACGTTACAATTAACTATCATATTTGCTTCGGATTCGAAAATCTAGACTCAACAGGAGAGAGACCATATGGTGCCGAGGCAGCATTTTCCCCATGGAGAAAAGTCAGCTGGAAGACGATGTAATAAATCTCGGCGCAATTTGTGTGTTCCATCGTCATTAGGAGGCCCTGAACGTTAGAATTAACTATCAGTTATGTGTCGGATTCGAAAATCTAGACTCACAGGAGAACGACAATTAGGTGTCAAAGGCAGCAATAAACCCTTGGAGACAAATCGGCTGGAGGACGATGTATTGAATCGCAACGCAATTTGAGTGATCCATCGTCATTAGGAGGCTTTGAACGTTACAATTAGCAGTCCGTTTTGCGTCGGATTCCTATATCTGGACTCACTGGTGAACGACAATAAAGTGACCGAGGTAGCAGTAGACCCATGGAGACATGTCGGCTGGAGGACGATGTATTGAATCGCGACGCAATTTGAGTGTTCCATCGTCATTAGGAGGTCCTGAACGATACAATTAACAAACAGTTTTGCGTCGGATTCAAAAATCTAATCTCACTGGAGAACGAGCATAAGGTGCCCGAGGCAGCAATAGACCCTTGGAGACAAGTCGCCTGGAGGACGATGTATTGACTCTCGACGCAATTCGAGTATTCCATCGTCATTAGGAGGCCCTGAACGTTACAATTAACTATCAGTTTAGCGTCGGAATCGAAAATCTAGACTCACAGGAGAACGACAATTGGGTGCCACAGGCAGCAATAGACCCTTGGAGACAAATCGGCTGGAGGACGATGTATTGAATCGCGACGCAATTTTAGTGATCCATCGTCATTAGGTGGCCCTGACAGTTACAATTAACCATCCGTTTTGCGACGGATTCGAAAATCTAGGCTCACAGGAGACGGACCTCCTGGTGCCCGAGGCAGCAATATCCCCTTGGAGACAAGTCGGCTGGAGGCCGACGTATGGAATCTCGAAACAATTTGAGTGTTCCTTCGTCATTAGGAGGCCCTGAACGTTACAATTAACTATCAGTTTTGCGTCGGAAACGAAATTCTAGACTCACAGGAGAACGACATTTAGGTGTCAAAGCCAGCAATAAACCCTTGGAGTCAAATCGGCTGGAGGACGATGTATTGAATCGCGACGCAATTTGAGTGATCCATCGTCATTAGGAGGCTTTGAACGTTACAATTAGCAGTCCGTTTTGCGTCGGATTCGTATATCTGGACTCACGGGAAAACGACCATAAGGTGAGCGAGGTAGCAATGGACCCATGGAGAGAGGTCGGCTAGAGGAAGATGTATTGAATCTCGATGCAATTTGAGTGTTATATCGTCATTAGGTGGCCCTGAACGTTACAATTAGCTATTATAGTTGCTTCGGATTCGAAAATCTAGACTCACAGGAGACAGACCATATGGTGCCCGAGGCAGCAATTTCCCCATGGAGAAAAGTCGGCTGGAAGACGATGTATTGAATCTCGATGCAATTTTAGTGTTCCATCGTCATTAGGAGGCCCTGAACGTTAGAATTAACTATCAGTTATGTGTCGGATTCGAAAATCTAGACTCACAGGAGAACAACAATTAGATGTCAAAGGCAGCAATAAAGCCTTGGAACCAAATCGGCTGGAGGACGATGTATTGAATCGCGACGCAATTTGAGTGATCGATCGTCATTAGGGGGCTTTGAACGTTACAATTAGCAGTCCGTTTTGCGTCTGATTCGTATATCTGGACGCACTGGAGAACGACAATAAAGTGACCGAGGTAGCAGTAGACCCATGGAGACAAGTCGGCTGGAGGACGATGTATTGAATCTCAACACAATTTGAGTGTTCCATCGTCATTATGAGGCCCTGAACGTTACAATTAACTATCAGTCATGTTTCGGATCCGAAAATCTAGACTCATAGGAGAGCGACCGTAAGGTGCCCGAGGCAGCAATAGACCCTTGGAGACAAGTCCGCTGGAGTATGATGTATTGAATCTCGACGCAATTTGAGTGTTCCTTCGTCATTAGGAGGCCCTGAAAGTTACAATTAAGTATCATTTTTGCGTCGGATTCGAAAATCTAGACTCACAGGAGACGGACCACATGGTGCCCGACGCAGCAATATCCCGTTGGACACAAGTCGGCTGCAGGACGATGTATTGAATCTCGACGCAATTTCAGTGTTCCATCGACATTAGGAGACCCTGAACGTTACAATTAACTATGAGTTATGTGTCGGAATCGAAAATGTAGACTCACAGCAGAACGACCATAAGGTGCCCGAGGCAGCAATAGACCGTTCGAGACAAGTCGGCTGAAGCACGAAGTATTTAATCTCGACGCAATTTGAGTGTTCCATCATCATTAGGAGGCTCTGAACGTGACAATTGGCAGTCGTTTTGCGTCGGATTCGAATATCTGGACTCACAGGAAAACGACCATAAGGTGAGCGAGGTAGCAATAGACCGATGGAGACAAGTCGGCTAGAGGACGATGTATTGAATCTCGACGCAATTTCAGTGTTCCATCGACATTAGGAGGCCCTGAACGTTAGAATTAACTATCAGTTATGTGTTATTAACTATCAGTTATGCGTCGGATCCGAAAATCTAGACTCATAGGAGAACGACGATAAGGTGCCCAAGGCAGCAATAGACCCTTGGAGACAAGTCCGCTGGAGTATGATGTATTGAATCTCGACGCAATTTGAGTGTTCCTTCGTCATTAGGAGGCCCTGAACGTTACAATTAAGTATCATTTTTGCGTCGGATTCGAAAATCTAGACTCACAGGAGAGAGACCATATGGTGCCCGAGGCAGCAATTTCCCCATGGAGAAAAGTCGGCTGGAAGACGATGTAATGACTCTCACCGCAATTTGTGTGTTCCATCGTCATTAGGAGGCCCTGAACGTTACAATTAACTATCAGTTTAGCGTCGGAATCGAAAATCTAGACTCACAGGAGACCGACAATTAGGTGCCACAGGCAGCAATAGACCCTTGGAGACAAATCGGCTGGAGGACGATGTATTGAATCGCGTCGCAATTTTAGTGATCCATCGTCATTAGGAGGCCCTGCCAGTTACAATTAACCATCAGTTTTGCGACGGATTCGAAAATCTAGACTCACAGGAGACGGACCTTATGGTGCCCGAGGCAGCAATATCCCCTTGGAGACAAGTCGGCTGGAGGCCGACGTATGAAATCTCGAAGCAGTTTGAGTGTTCTATCGTCATTATGAGGCCCTGAACGTTACAATTAACTATCAGTGATGCTTCGGATCCGAAAATCTAGACTCATAGGAGAACGACCATAAGGTGCCCGAGGCAGCAATAGACCCTTGGAGACAAGTCCGCTGGAGTATGATGTATTGAATCTCGACGCAATTTCTGTGTTCCATCGACATTAGGAGGCCCTGAACGTTACAATTAACTATAAGTTATGTGTCGGAATCGAAAATGTAGACTCACAGCAGAACGACCATGAGGTGCCCGAGGCAGCAATAGACCGATCGAGACAAGTCGGCTGAAGGACGAAGTATTGAATCTCGACGCAATTTGAGTGTTCCATCATCATTAGCAGGCTCTGAACGTGACAATTGGCAGTCCGTTTTGCGTCGGATCCGAATATCTGGACTCACAGGAAAACGACCATAAGGTGAGCGAGGTAGCAATAGACCCATGGATACAAGTCGGCTAGAGGACGATCTATTGAATCTCGACGCAATGTGAGTGTTCCATCGTCATTAGGAGGCCCTGAACGTTAGAATTAACTATCAGTTATGTGTCGGATTCGAAAATCTAGACTCACAGGAGAACGACAATTAGGTGTCAAAGGCAGCAATAAACCCTTGGAGACAAATCGGCTGGAGGACGATGTATTGAATCGCAACGCAATTTGAGTGATCCATCGTCATTAGGAGGCTTTGAACGTTACAATTAGCAGTCCGTTTTGCGTCGGATTCCTATATCTGGACTCAGTGGTGAACGACAATAGAGTGACCGAGGTAGCAGTAGACCCATGGAGACATGTCGGCTGGAGGACGATGTATTGAATCGCGTCGCAATTTGAGTGTTCCATCGTCATTAGGAGGTCCTGAACGTTACAATTAACAAACAGTTTTGCGTCGGATTCAAAAATCTAATCTCACTGGAGAACGACCATAAGGTGCCCGAGGCAGCAATAGACCCTTGGGGGCAAGTCGCCTGGAGGACGATGTATTGACTCTCGACGCAATTCGAGTATTCCATCGTCATTAGGAGGCCCTGAACGTTACAATTAACTATCAGTTTAGCGTCGGAATCGAAAATCTAGACTCACAGGAGAACGACAATTAGGTGCCACAGGCAGCAATAGACCCTTGGAGACAAATCGGCTGGAGGACGATGTATTGAATCGCGACGCAATTTTAGTGATCCATCGTCATTAGGTGGCCCTGACAGTTACAATTAACCATCCGTTTTGCGACGGATTCGAAAATCTAGACTCACAGGAGACGGACCTTCTGGTGCCCGAGGCAGCAATATCCCCTTGGAGACAAGTCGGCTGGAGGCCGACGTATGGAATCTCGAAGCAATTTGAGTGTCCTATCGTCATTAGGAGGCGCTGAACGTTGCAATTAACTATCAGTTATGCGTCGGATCCGAAAATCTAGACTCATAGGAGAACGACCATAAGGTGCTCGAAGCAGCAATAGACCCTTGGAGACAATTCTGCTGGAGGACGATGTATTGAATCTCGACGCAATTTGAGTGTTCCTTCGTCATTAGGAGGCCCTGAACGTTACAATTAACTATCAGTTATGCGTCGGAAACGAAATTCTAGACTCAGGAGAACGACAATTAGGTGTCAAAGGCAGCAATAAACCCTTGGAGACAAATCGGCTGGAGGACGATGTATTGAACCGCGACGCAATTTGAGTGATCCATCGTCATTAGGAGGCTTTGAACGTTGCAATTAGCAGTCCGTTTTGCGTCGGATTCGTATATCTGGACTCACTGGAGAACGACAATAAAGTGACCGAGGTAGCAGTAGACCCTTGGAGACAATTCTGCTGGAGGACGATGTATTGAATCTCGACGCTATTTGAGTGTTCCATCGTCATTAGGAGGCCCTGAACGTTACAATTAACTTTCATATTTGCATCGGATTCGAAAATCTAGACTCACAGGAGAGAGAACATATGGTGCCCGAGGCAGCAATTTCCCCATGGAGAAAAGTCGGCTGGAAGACGATGTAATTAATCTCAGCGCAATTTGTGTGTTCCTTCGTCATTAGGAGGCCCTGAACGTTACAATTAACTATCAGTTTTCGTCGGATTCGAAAACCTACTCACAGGAGAATAACCATAGGGTGCCCGAGGAGCAATAGACCCTTGGAGACAACCCGGCTGGAGGACGATGTATTGAATTGCGACGCAATTGGAGTGTTCCATCGTCATTAGGAGGCCCTGAACGTTAGAATTAACTATCAGTTATGTGTCGGATTCGAAGATCTAGACTCATAGGAGGACGACCATAGGGTGCTCGAGGCAGCAATAGACCCTTGGAGACAATTCTGCTGGAGGACGATGTATTGAATCTCGACGCAATTTGGGTGTTCCTTCGTCATTAGGAGGCCCTGAACGTTACAATTAACTATCAGTTTTGCGTCGGAAACGAAATTCTAGACTCACAGGAGAACGACAATTAGGTGTCAAAGGCAGCAATAAACCCTTGGAGACAAATCGGCTGGAGGACGATGTATTGAATCGCGACGCAATTTGAGTGATCCATCGTCATTAGGAGGCTTTGAACGTTACAATTAGCAGTCCGTTTTGCGTCGGATTCGTATATCTGGACTCACAGGAAAACGAACATAAGGTGAGCGAGGTAGCAATAGACCCAAGGAGAGAGGTCGGCTAGAGGACGATGTATTGAATCTCGACGCAATTTGAGTGTTCCATCGTCATTAGGAGGCCGTGACGTTGCAATTAACTATCAGTTATGCGTCGGATCAGAATATCTAGACTCATAGGAGAACGACCATAGGGTGCTCGAGGCAGCAATAGACCCTTGGAGACAATTCTGCTGGAGGACGATGTATTGAATCTCGACGCAATTTGGGTGTTCCTTCGTCATTAGGAGGCCCTGAACGTTACAATTAACTATCAGTTTTGCGTCGGAAACGAAATTCTAGACTCACAGGAGAACGACAATTAGGTGTCAAAGGCAGCAATAAACCCTTGGAGACAAATCGGCTGGAGGACGATGTATTGAATCGCGACGCAATTTGAGTGATCCATCGTCATTAGGAGGCTTTGAACGTTACAATTAGCAGTCCGTTTTGCGTCGGATTCGTATATCTGGACTCACAGCAAAACGACCATAAGGTGACCGAGGTAGCAGTAGACCCAAGGAGACAAGTCGGCTGGAGGACGATGTATTGAATCTCAACGCAATTTGAGTGTTCCATCGTTATCATAAGGCCCTGAACGTTACAATTAACTATCAGTTATGCGTCGGATCCGAAAATCTAGACTCATAGGAGAACGACCATAAGGTGCCCGAGGCAGCAATAGACCCTTGGACACAAGTCCGCTGGAGTATGATGTATTGAATCTCGACGCAATTTGAGTGTTCCATCATCTTTAGGAGGCTCTGAACGTGACAATTGGCAGTCCGTTTTGCGTCGGATTCGAATATCTGGACTCACAGGAAAACGAACATAAGGTGAGCGAGGTAGCAATAGACCCATGGAGACAAGTCGGCTAGAGGACGATGTATTGGAACTCGACGCAATTTGAGTGTTCCGTCGTCATTAGGAGGCCCTGAACGTTACAATTAACTATCATATTTGCTTCGCATTCGAAAATCTAGACTCAACAGGAGAAAGACCATATGGTGCTCGAGGCAGCAATTTCCCCATGGAGAAAAGTCGGCTGGAAGACGATGTAATGAATCTCGTCCCAATTTGTGTGTTCCATCGTCATTAGGAGGCCCTGAACGTTACAATTAACAAACAGATTTGTGTCGGATTCAAAAATCTAGGCTCACTGGAGAACGACCATAAGGTGCTCGAGGCAGCAATAGACCCTTGGAGACAAGTCGCCTGGAGGACGATGTATTGACTCTTGACGCAATTCGAGTACTCCATCGTTATTAGGAGGCCCTGAACGTTACAAGTAACTATCAGTTTAGCTTCGGACTCGAAAATCTAGACTCACAGGAGAAAGACCATATGGTGCTCGAGGCAGCAATTTCCCCATGGAGAAAAGTCGGCTGGAGGACGATGTATTGAATCGCGACGCAATTTTAGTGATCCATCGTCATTAGGAGGCCCTGACAGTTACAATTAACCATCAGTTTTGCGACGGATTCGAAAATCTAGACTCACAGGAGACGGACCATATGGTGCCCGAGGCAGCAATATCCCCTTGGAGACAAGTCGGCTGGAGGCCGACGTATGGAATCTCGAAGCAATTTGAGTGTCCTATCGTCATTAGGAGGCGCTGAACGTTGCAATTAACTATCAGTTATGCGTCGGATCCGAAAATCTAGACTCATAGGAGAACGACCATAAGGTGCTCGAAGCAGCAATAGACCCTTGGAGACAATTCTGCTGGAGGACGATGTATTGAATCTCGACGCAATTTGAGTGTTCCTTCGTCATTAGGAGGCCCTGAACGTTACAATTAACTATCAGTTATGCGTCGGAAACGAAATTCTAGACTCAGGAGAACGACAATTAGGTGTCAAAGGCAGCAATAAACCCTTGGAGACAAATCGGCTGGAGGACGATGTATTGAACCGCGACGCAATTTGAGTGATCCATCGTCATTAGGAGGCTTTGAACGTTGCAATTAGCAGTCCGTTTTGCGTCGGATTCGTATATCTGGACTCACTGGAGAACGACAATAAAGTGACCGAGGTAGCAGTAGACCCATGGAGACAAGTCGGCTGGAGGACGATGTATTGAATCTCAACGCAATTTGAGTGTTCCATCGTCATTATGAGGCCCTGAACGTTACAATTAACTATAAGTTATGTGTCGGAATCGAAAATGTAGAATCACAGCAGAACGACCATAAGGTGCCCGAGGCAGCAATAGACCGTTCGAGACAAGTCGGTTGAAGGACGATGTATTGAATCTCGGCGCAATTTGAGTGTTCCATCATCATTAGGAGTCTCTGAACGTGACAATTGGCAGTCCGTTTTGCGTCGGATTCGAATATCTGGACTCACAGGAAAACGACCACAACGTGAGCGAGGTAGCAATAGACCCATGGAGACAAGTCGGCTAGAGGACGATGGATTGAATCTCGACGCAATTTGAGTGTTCCTCCGTCATTTGGAGGCCCTGAACGTTACAATTAAGTATCATTTTTGCGTCGGATTCGAAAATCTAGACTCACAGGAGACGGACCACATGGTGCCCGAGGCAGCAATATCCCGTTGGACACAAGTCGGCTGCAGGACGATGTATTGAATCTCGACGCAATTTCAGTGTTCCATCGACATTAGGAGGCCCTGAACGTTACAATTAACTATCAGTTTAGCATCGGACTCGCGAATCTAGACTCACAGGAGAACGACAATTAGGTGCCACAGGCAGCAATAGACCCTTGGAGACAAATCGACTGGAGAACGATGTATTGAATCGCGACTCCATTTTAGTGATCCATCGTCATTAGGAGGCCCTGACAGTTACAATTAACCATCAGTTTTGCGACGGATTCGAAAATCTAGACTCACAGGAGACGGACCATATGGTGCCCGAGGCAGCAATATCCCCTTGGAGACACGTCGGCTGGAGGCCGACGTACGGAATCTCGAAGCAATTTGAGTGTTCTATCGTCATTAGGAGGCGCTGAACGTTGCAATTAACTATCAGTTATGCGTCGGATCCGAAAATCTAGACTCGTAGGAGATCGACCATAAGGTGCTCGTGGCAGGAATAGACCCTTGGAGACAATTCTGCTGGAGGATGATGTATTGAATCTCGACGCAATTTGAGTGTTCCTTCGTCATTAGGAGGCCCTGAACGTTACAATTAAGTATCATTTTTGCGTCGGATTCGAAAATCTAGACTCACAGGAGGCGGACCACATGGTGCCCGAGGCAGCAATATCCCGTTGGACACATGTCGGCGGGAGGACGATGTATTGAATCTCGACGCAATTTGAGTGTTCCATCGTCATTAGGAGACCCTGAACGTTGCAATTAACTGCAACTTTTGCGTCGGATTCGAATATCTAGGCTCACTGGAGACGGACCATATGGTGCCCGAGGCAGATATATCCCCTTGCAGACAGGACGGCTGGAGGACGACGTATTGAATCTCGATGCAATTTGAGGGTTCCATCGTCAGTAGGAGGCCCTGAACGTTACAATTAACTATTAGTTTTGCGTCGCATTCGAAAATCTAGACTCACAGAAGAACGACGATAAGGTGCCCGAGGGAGCAATATCCCCTATTAGACAAGTCGGCTGGAGGACGATGTATTGAATATCGACGCAAATTGAGTGTTCCATTGACATTAGGAGTCCCTGAACGTTACAATTAACTATCTGTTTTGCAACGGATTCGAAAACCTACTCACAGGAGAATAACCATAAGGTGCCCGAGGAGCAATAGACCCTTGGAGACAAATCGGCTGAATGACGATGTATTGTATCTCGACGCAAATAGAGTGTTCCATCGTCATTAGGAGGCCCTGAACGTTACAATTAACTATCAGTTATGTATCGGAATCGAAAATGTAGACTCACAGGAGAACGACCATAAGGTGCCCGAGGCAGCAATAGACCGTTCGAGGCAAGTCGGCTGAAAGACGATGTATTGAATCCCGACGCAATTTGAGTGTTCCATCGTCATTAGGAGGCCCTCAACGTTGCAATTAACCATCAGTTTTGCATCGGATTCGAAAATCTACTCACAGGAAAACGACCATAAGGTGCCCGAGGCAGCAATGGACCCTGGGAGACAAGTCGGCTAGTGGACGATATATTGAATCTCGACGCAATTTGAGTGTTCCATCATCATTAGGAGTCTCTGAACGTTACAATTAGCTGTCCGTTTTGCGTCGGATTCGAATATCTGGATCACAGGGGAACGAACATAAGGTGACCGAGGTAGCAGAAGACCCATGGAGACAAGTCCGCTGGAGGACGATGTATTGAATCTCGACGCGTTTTGAGTGTTCCTTCGTCATTAGGAGGCCCTGAACGTTACAATTAACTATCAGTTTTGTGTCGGATTCGAAATTCTAGACTCACAGGAGAAGGTCTATATGGTGCCCGAGGCAGCAATATCCCCTTGGAGACAAGTCGGCTGGAGGACGATGTATTGAATCTCGACGCGTTTTGAGTGTTCCATCGCCATTAGGAGGCCCTGAACGTTAGAATTAACTATTAGTTATGTGTCGGAATCGAAAATGTAGACTCACAGGAGAACGACCATAAGGTGCGCGATACAGCAATAGATCGTTCGAGACAAATCGGCTGAAGGACGATGTATTGAATCTCGACACAATTTGAGTGTTCCATCATCATTAGGAGGCTCTTAACGTTACAATTAGATGTCCGTTTTGCGTCGGATTCGAATATCTGGATCACAGGAGAACGAACATAAGGTGACCGAGGTAGCAGAAGACCCATGGAGACAAGTCCGCTTTAGGACGATGTATTGCATCTCGACGCGTTTTGAGTATTCCTTCGTTATTAGGAGGCCCTGAACGTTACAATTAAGTATCATTTTTGCGTCGGATTCGAAAATCTAGACTCACAGGAGACGGACAACATGGTGCCCGAGGCAGCAATATCCGGTTGGACACAAGTTGGCGGGAGAACAATGTATTGAATCTCGACGCAATTTGAGTGTTCCATCGTCATTAGGAGACCCTGATGTTACAATTAACTACAAGTATTGCGTCGGATACGAATATCTAGACTCACAGGAGACGGACCATATGGTGCCCGAGGCAACAATATCCCCTTGGAGACAAGTCGGCTAGAGGACGACGTATTGAATCTCGACGCAATTTGAGGGTTCCATCATCATTAGGAGGCCATGATCGTTACAATTAACCATCAGTTTTGCGTCGGATTCGAAAATCTAGACTCACTGGAGAACGACCATAAGGTGCCCGAGGCAGCAATAGACCCATGGAGACAAGTCGCCTGGAGGTCGATTTATTGAATCTCGACGCAATTTGAGTGTTCCATCATGATTAGGAGGACCTGAACGTTACAATTAACTATCAGTTTTGCGTCGGATTCGAAATTCAAGACTCACAGGAGAAGGACTATATGGTGCACGAGGCAGTAATATCCCCATGGAGACAAGTCGGCTGGAGGACGATGTATTGAATCTCGACGCAATTTTAGTTTTCCATCATCTATAGGAGGCTCCGAACGTTAAAATTAGCAGTCCGTTTTGCGTCGGATTCGAATATCTGGACTCACAGGAGAACGACCATAAGGTGACCGAGGTAGCAGTAGACCCATGGAGACAAGTCGCCTGGATGACGATGTATTGAATCTCGACGCCATTTGAGTGTTCCATCGTCATTAGGAGGCCCTGAACGTTACAATTAACAAACAGTTTTGAGTCGTATTCGAAAATGTAGACTCACTGGAGAAAGACCATAAGGTGCCCGAGGCAGCAATAGACCCTTGGAGACAAGTCGCCTGGAGGACGATGTATTGAATCTCGACGCAATTTGAGTGTTCCATCGGCATTAGGAGGCCCTGAACGTTACTATTAACTATCATATTTGCTTCGGATTCGATAATCTAGACTCACAGGAGACAGACCATATGGTGCCCGAGGCAGCAATTTCCCCATGGAGAAAAGTCGGCTGGAAGACGATGTAATGATTCTCGACGCAATTTGAGTGTTCCATCGTCATTAGGAGGCCCTGAACGTTAGAATTAACTATCATTTATGTGTCGGAATCGAAAATCTAGAATCACAGGAGAACTACAATTAGGTGTCAAAGGCAGCAATAAAAACTTGGAGACAAATCGACTGGAGGACGATGTATTGAATCGCGACGCAATTTGAGTGATCCATCGTCATTAGGAGGCTTTGAACGTTACAATTAGCAGTCCGTTTTGCGTCGGATTCGTATATCTGGACTCGCTGGAGAACGACAATAAAGTGACCGAGGTAGCAGTAGACCCAAGGAGACAAGTCGGCTGGAGGACGATGTAATGAATCTCAACGCAATTTGAGTGTTCCATCGTCATTATGAGGCCCTGAACGTTACAATTAACTATCAGTTATGCGTCGGATCCGAAAATCTAGACTCATAGGAGAACGACCATAAGGTGCCCGAGGCAGCAATAGACCCTTGGACACAAGTCCGCTGGAGTATGATGTATTGAATCTCGACGCAATTTGTGTGTTCCTTCGTCATTTGGAGGCCCTGAACGTTACAATTAAGCATCATTTTTGCGTCGGATTGGAAAATCTAGACTCACAGGAGACGGACCACATGGTGCCCGTGGCAGCAATATCCCGTTGGACACAAGTCGGCTGCAGGACGATGTATTAAATCTCGACGCAATTTCAGTGTTCCATCGATTTAAGGAGGCCCTGAGCGTTACAATTAACTATGAGTTATGTGTCGGAATCGAAAATGTAGACTCACAGCAGAACGACTATAAGGTGCCCGAGGCAGCAATAGACCGTTCGAGACAAGTCGGCTGAAGGACGATGTATTGAATCTCGACGCAATTTGAGTGTTCCATCATCTTTAGGAGGCTCTGAACGTGACAATTGGCAGTCCGTTTTGCGTCGGATTCGAATATCTGGACTCACAGGAAAACAAACATAAGGTGAGCGAGGTAGCAATAGACTCATGGAGACAAGTCGGCTAGAGGACGATGTATTGGAACTCGACGCAATTTGAGTGTTCCGTCGTCATTAGGAGGCCCTGAACGTTACAATTAACTATCATATATGCTTCGGATTCGAAAATCTAGACTCAACAGGAGAAAGACCATATGGTGCCCGAGACAGCAATTTCCCCATGGAGAAAAGTCGGCTGGAAGACGATGTAATGAATCTCGTCGCAATTTGTGTGTTCCATCGGCATTAGGAGGCCCTGAACGTTACAATTAACAAACAGTTTTGCGTCGGATTCAAAAATCTAGACTCACTGGAGAACGACCATAAGGTGCTCGAGGCAGCAATAGACCCTTGGAGACAAGTCGCCTGGAGGACGATGTATTGACTCTTGACGCAATTCGAGAACTCCATCGTTATTAGGAGGCCCTGAACGTTACAAGTAACTATCAGTTTAGCTTCGGACTCGAAAATCTAGACTCACAGGACAACGACAATTAGGTGCCACAGGCAGCAATAGACCCTTGGAGACAAATCGGCTGGAGGACGATGTATTAAATCGCGACGCAATTTTAGTGATCCATCGTCATTAGGAGGCCCTGACAGTTACAATTAACCATCAGTTTTGCGACGGATTCGAAAATCTAGACTCACAGGAGACGGACCATATGGTGCCCGAGGCAGCAATATCCCCTTGGAGACAAGTCGGCTGGAGGCCGACGTATGGAATCTCGAAGCAATTTGAGTGTCCTATCGTCATTAGGAGGCGCTGAACGTTGCAATTAACTATCAGTTATACGTCGGATCCGAAAATCTAGACTCATAGGAGAACGACCATAAGGTGCTCGATGCAGCAATAGACCCTTGGAGACAAATCGGCTGGAGGACGATGTATTGAATCTCGACGCAATTTGAGTGTTCCTTCGTCATTAGGAGGCCCTGAACGTTACAATTAACTATCAGTTTTGCGTCGGAAACGAAATTCTAGACTCAGGAGAACGACAATTAGGTGTCAAAGGCAGCAATAAACCCTTGGAGACAAATCGGCTGGAGGACGATGTATTGAACCGCGACGCAATTTGAGTGATCCATCGTCATTAGGAGGCTTTGAACGTTGCAATTAGCAGTCCGTTTTGCGTCGCATTCGTATATCTGGACTCACAGGAAAACGACCGTAAGGTGAGCCAGGTAGCAATAAACCCATGGAGAGAGGTCGGCTAGAGGACGATGTATTGAATCTCGAAGCAATTTGAGTGCTCCATCATCATTAAGAGGCCCTGAACGTTAGATTTAACTATCAGTTGTGTGTCGCATTCGAAAATCTAGACTCACAGGAGAACGACAATTAAGTGTCAAAGGCAGCAATAAACCCTTGGAGACAACTCGGCTGGAGGACGATGTATTGAATCGCGACGTAATTTGAGTGATCCATCGTCATTAGGAGGCTTTGAACGTTACAATTAGCAGTCCGTTTTGCGTCGGATTCGTATATCTGGACTCACTGGAGAACGACAATAAAGTGACCGAGGTAGCAGTAGACCCATGGAGACAAGTCGGCTGGAGGACGATGTATTGAATCTCAACGCAATTTGAGTGTTCCATCGTCATTAGGAGTCTCTGAACGTGACAATTGGCAGTCCGTTTTGCGTCGGATTCGAATATCTGGACTCACAGGGAAACGACCATTAGGTGAGCGAGGTAGCAATAGACCCACGGAGACAAGTCGGCTAGAGGACGATGTATTGAATCTCGACGCAATTTGAGTGTTCCTTCGTCATTTGGAGGCCCTGAACGTTACAATTAAGTATCATTTTTGCGTCGGATTCGAAAATCTAGACTCACAGGAGACGGACCATATGGTGCCCGAGGCAGCAATATCCCCTTGGAGACACGTCGGCTGGAGGGCGACGTATGGAATCAAGAAGCAATTTGAGTGTTCTATCGCCATTAGGAGGCGCTGAACGTTGCAATTAACTATCAGTTATGCGTCGGATCCGAAAATCTAGACTCGTAGGAGATCGACCATAAGGTGCTCGTGGCAGCAATAGACCCTTGGAGACAATTCTGCTGGAGGACGATGTATTGAATCTCGACATAATTTGAGTGTTCCTTCGTCATTAGGAGGCCCTGAACGTTACAATTAAGTATCATTTTTGCGTCGGATTCGAAAATCTAGACTCACAGGAGGCGGACCACATGGTGCCCGAGGCAGCAATATCCCGTTGGACACAAGTCGGCGGAGGACGATGTATTGAATCTCGACGCAATTTGAGTGTTCCATCGTCATACGGAGGCCATGAACGTTACAATTAACCATCAGTTTTGCGTCGGATTCGAAAATCTAGACTCACAGGAGACGGACCATATGGTGCCCGAGGCAGAAATATCCCCTTGCAGACAGGACGGCTGGAGGACGACGTATTGAATCTCGATGCAATTTGAGGGTTCCATCGTCAGTAGGAGGCCCTGAACGTTACAATTAACTATTAGTTTTGCGTCGCATTCGAAAATCTAGACTCACAGAAGAACGACGATAAGGTGCCCGAGGGAGCAATATCCCCTTGGAGACAAGTCGGCTGGAGGACGATGTATTGAATCTCGTCGCAATTTGAGTGTTCCATCGTCATACGGAGGCCATGAACGTTACAATTAACCATCAGTTTTGCGTCGGATTCGAAAATCTAGACTCACTGGAGAACGACCATCAGGTGCCCGAGGCACCAATAGACCCATGGAGACGAGTCCCCTGGAGGACGATGTATTGACTCTCGACGCAACTCGAGTGTTCCATCGTCATTAGGAGGAGCTGAAAGTCACAATTAACTAGCAGATTTCTGTCGGATTCGAAAATCTATACTCCCAGGAGAACGACAATTAGGTGCCACAGGCTGTAATAGACCCTTGGAGACAACCCGGCTGGAGGACGATGTATTGAATCACGACGCAATTTGAGTGTTCCATCTTCATTAGGAGGCCCTCACAGTTTCAATTAACTATCAGTGTTGCGTCGGATTCGAAATTCTAGACTCACAGGAGAAGGATTATATGGTGCCCGAGGCAGCAATATCCCCTTGGACACAAGTCGGCTGGAGGACGATGTATTGAATATCGACGCAAATTGAGTGTTCCATTGACATTAGGAGTCCCTGAACGTTGCAATTAACTATCAGTTTTGTATCGGAATCGAAAATGTAGACTCACAGGAGAACGACCATAAGGTGCCCGAGGCAGCAATACACCGTTCGAGACAAGTCGGCTGAAAGACGATGTATTGAATCTCGACGCAATTTGAGTGTTCCATCGTCATTAGGAGGCCCTCAACGTTGCAATTAACCATCAGTTTTGCATCGGATTCGAAAATCTACTCACAGGAAAACGACCATAAGGTGCCCGAGGCACCAATGGACCCTGGGAGACAAGTCGGCTAGTGTACGATATATTGAATCTCGACGCAATTTGAGTGTTCCATCATCATTAGGAGTCTCTGAACGTTACAATTAGCTGTCCGTTTTGCGTCGGATTCGAATATCTGGATCACAGGGGGCGAACATAAGGTGACCGAGGTAGCAGAAGACCCATGGAGACAAGTCCGCTGGAGGACGATGTATTGAATCTCGACGCGTTTTGAGTGTTCCTTCGTCATTAGGTGGCCCTGAACGTTACAATTGACTATCAGTTTTGTGTCGGATTCGAAATTCTAGACTCACAGGAAAAGGACTATATGGTGCCCGAGGCAGCAATATCCCCTTGGAGACAAGTCGGCTGGAGGACGATGTATTGAATCTCGACGCAATTTGAGTGTTCCATTGACATTAGGAGGCCCTGAACGTTATAATTAACTATCAGATTTGCGTCGGATTCGAAAATCTACTCACAGGAGAATAACCATAAGGTGCCCGAGGAGCAATAGACCCTTGGCGCCAAGTCGGCTGAATGACGATGTATTAATCTCGACGCAATTTGAGTGTTCCATCGCCATTAGGAGGCCCTGAACGTTAGAATCAACTATTAGTTATGTGTCGGAATCGAAAATGTAGACTCACAGGAGAACAACCGTTAGGTGCGCGATACAGCAATAGACCGTTCGAGACAAATCGGCTGAAGGACGATATATAGAATCTCGACGCAATTTGAGTGTTCCATCATCATTAGGAGGCTCTGAACGTTACAATTAGATGTCCGTTTTGCGTCGGATTCGAATATCTGGATCACAGGGGAGCGAACATAAGGTGACCGAGGTAGCAGAAGACCCATGGAGACAAGTCCGCTGGAGGACGATGTATTGCATCTCGACGCGTTTTGAGTATTCCTTCGTTATTAGGAGGCCCTGAACGTTACAATTAAGTATCATTTTTGCGTCGGATTCGAAAATCTAGACTCACAGGAGACGGACCACATGGTGCCCGAGGCAGCAATATCCGGTTGGACACAACTTGGCGGGAGAACGATGTATTGAATCTCGACGCAATTTGAGTGTTCCATCGTCATTAGGAGACCCTGAACGTTACAATTAACTACAAGTTTTGCGTCGGATACGAATATCTAGACTCACAGGAGACGGACCATATGGTGCCCGAGGCAACTATATCCCCTTGGAGACAAGTCGGCTAGAGGATGACGTATTGAATCTCGACGCAATTTGAGGGTTCCATCATCATTAGGTGGCCATGATCGTTACTATTAACCATCAGTTTTGCGTCGGATTCGAAAATCTAGACTCACTGGAGAACGACCATAAGGTGCCCGAGGCAGCAATAGACCCATGGAGACAAGTCGCCTGGAGGTCTATGTATTGAATCTCGACGCAATTTGAGTGTTCCATCATGATTAGGAGGACCTGAAAGCTACAATTAACTATCAGTTTTGCGTCGGATTCGAAATTCTAGACTCACTGGAGAAGGACTATATGGTGCACGAGGCAGCAATATCCCCATGGAGACAAGTCGGCTGGAGGACATTGTATTGAATCTCGACGCAATATTAGTTTTCCATCATCTATAGGAGGCTCCGAACGTTAAAATTAGCAGTCCGTTTTGCGTCGCATTCGAATATCTGGACTCACAGGAGAACGACCATAAGGTGACCGAGGTAGCAGTAGACCCATGGAGACAAGTCGCCTGGAGGACGATGTATTGAATCTCGACGCCATTTGAGTGTTCCATCGTCATTAGGAGGCCCTGAACGTTACATTTAACGATCAGTTTTGCGTCGGATTCGAAAATGTAGACTCACTGGAGAAAGACCATAAGGTGCCCGAGGCAGCAATAGACCCTTGGAGACAAGTCGCCTGGAGGACGATGTATTGAATCTCGACGCAATTTGAGTTTTCCATCATCAATAGGAGGCTCTGAACGTTACAATTAGCAGTCCGTTTTGCGTCGCATTCGAATATCTGGACTCACAGGAGAACGACCATAAGGTGACCGAGTTAGCAGTAGACCCATGGAGACAAGTCGGCTGGAAGATATATTGAATCTCGACGAAATTTGAGTGTTCCATCGTCATTAGGAGGCCCTGAACGTTACAATTAACTATCAGTTATGTGTCGGAATCGAAAATGTAGACTCACAGGAGAACGATCATAAGGTGCCCGAGGCAGCATAGGAACCTTGGAGACAAGTAGGCTGAAGGACGATGTATTGAATCTCGACGCAATTTCAGTGTTCCATCGTCATTAGGAGGCCCTGAACGTTACAAATAACTATCAGTTTTGCGTGGGAAACGAAAATCTAGACTCACACGGAACGGACAAAGTGGTGCCCGAGGTAGCAATAGCCCCTTGGAGACAAAACGGCTTGAGGACGATGTATTGAATCGCGACGCAATTTGAGTGATCCATCGTCATTAGGAGGCTTTGAACGTTACAATTAGCAGTCCGTTTTGCGTCGGATTCGTATATCTGGACTCACTGGAGAACGACAAGAAAGTGACCGAGGTAGCAGTAGACCCATGGAGACAAGTCGGCTGGAGGACGATGTATATAATCTCAACGCAATTTGAGGGTTCCATCGTCATTGTGAGGCCCTGAACGTCACAATTAACTATGAGTTATGTGTCGGAATCGAAAATGTAGACTCACAGCAGAACGACCATAAGGTGCCCGAGGCAGCAATAGACCGTTCGAGACAAGTCGACTGAAGGACGATGTATTGAATCTCGATGCAATTTGAGTGTTCCATCATCATTAGGAGGCTCTGTACGTGGCAATTGGCAGTCCGTTTTGCGTCGGATTCGAATATCTGAACTCACAGGAAAACGACCATAAGGTGAGCGAGGTAGGAATAGACCCATGGAGACAAGTCGGCTAGAGGACGATGTATTGAATCTCGACGCTATTTGAGTGTTCCATCGTCATACGGAGGCCATGAACGTTACAATTAACCATCAGTTTTGCGTCGGATTCGAAAATCTAGACTCACTGGAGAACGAACATAAGGTCCCCGAGGCACCAATAGACCCTTGGAGACAAGTCCCCTGGAGGACGATGTATTGACTCTCGACGCAATTCGAGTGCTCCATCGTCATTAGGAGGAGCTGAAAGTTACAATTAACTAGCAGATTTCCGTCGGATTCGAAAATCTATACTCCCAGGAGAACGACAATTAAGTGCCACAGGCTGCAAAAGACCCTTGGAGACAACCCGGTTGGAGGACGAAGTATTGAATCACGACGCAATTTGAGTGTTCCATCGTCATTAGGAGGCCCTCACCGTTTCAATTAACTATCAGTGTTGCGTCGGATTCGAAATTCTAGACTCACAGAAGAAGGACTATATGGTGCCCGAGGCAGCAATATCCCGTTGGAGACAAGTCTGCTGGAGGACGATGTATTGAATCTATACGCAATTTGAGTGTTCCATCGTCATTAGGAGGCCCTGAACGTTACAATTAACTATCAGTTTTGCGTCGGAATCGAAATTCTAGACTCACACGAGACGGACTAAATGGTGCCCGAGGTAGCAATATCCCCTTGGAGGCAAAACGGCTGGAGGACGATGTATTGAAGTTCGATGCAATTTGAGTGTTCCATCGTCATTAGGAGGTTGTGAACGTTACAATTGGCAGTCCGTTTTGCGTCCGATTCTAATATCTGGACTCACATGAAGACGACCATAAGGTGAGCGAGATAGCAATAGACCCATGGACACAAGTCGGCTGGAGGACGATGTATTGAATATTGACGCAAATTGAGTGTTCCATTGACATTAGGAGTCCCTGAACGTTACAATTAACTATCTGTTTTGCAACGGATTCGAAAACCTACTCACAGGAGAATAACCATAAGGTGCCCGAGGAGCAATAGACCCTTGGGGACAAGTCGGCTGAATGACGATGTATTGAATCTCGACGCAATTAGAGTGTTCCATCGTCATTAGGAGGCCCTGAACGTCACAATTAACTATCAGTTATGTATCGGAATCGAAAATGTAGACTCACAGGAGAACGACCATAAGGTGCCCGAGGGAGCAATAGACCGTTCGAGACAAGTCGGCTAAAAGACGATGTATTGAATCTCGACGAAATTAGAGTGTTCCATCGTCATTAGGAGGCCCTGAACGTTACAATTAACTATCAGTTATGTATCGGAATCGAAAATGTAGACTCACAGGAGAACGACCATAAGGTGCGCGATACAGCAATAGACCGTTCGAGACAAATCGGCTGAAGGACGATGTATTGAATCTCGACGCAATTTGAGTGTTCCATCATCATTAGGAGGCTCTGAACGTTACAATTAGATGTCCGTTTTGCGTCGGATTCGAATATCTGGATCACAGGAGAACGAACATAAGGTGACCGAGGTTGCAGAAGACCCATGGAGACAAGTCCGCTGGAGGCCGATGTATTGAATCTCGACGCGTTTTGAGTATTCCTTCGTTATTAGGAGGCCCTGAACGTTACAATTAAGTATCATTTTTGCGTCGGATTCGAAAATCTAGACTCACAGGAGACGGACCACATGGTGCCCGAGGCAGCAATATCCGGTTGGACACAAGTCGGCGGGAGGACGATGTATTGAATCTCGACGCAATTTGAGTGTTCCATCGTCATTAGGAGACCCTGAACGTTACAATTAACTCCAAGTTTTGCGTCGGATACGAATATCTAGACTCACAGGAGACGGACCATATGGTGCCCGAGGCAACAATATCCCCTTGGAGACAAGTCGGCTAGAGGACGACGTATTGATTCTCGACGCAATTTCAGGGTTCCATCATCATTAGGAGGTCATGATCGTTACAATTAACCATCAGTTTTGCGTCGGATTCGAAAATCTAGACTCACTGGAGAGTGACCATAAGGTGCCCGAGGCAGCAATAGACCCATGGAGACAAGTCGCCTGGAGGACGATGTATTGAATCTCGACGCAATTTGAGTGTTCCATCATGATTAGGAGGACCTGAACGTTTCAATTAACTATCAGTTTTGCGTCGGATTCGAAATTCTAGACTCACAGGAGAAAGACTATATGGTGCACGAGGCAGCAATATCCCCATGGAGACAAGTCGGCTGGAGGACGATGTATTGAATCTCGACGCAATTTTAGTTTTCCATCATCTATAGGAGGCTCTGAACGTTAAAATTAGCAGTCCGTTTTGCGTCGAATTCGAATTTCTGGACTCACAGGAGAACGACCATAAGGTGACCGAGGTAGCAGTAGACCCATGGAGACAAGTCGCCTGGAGGACGATGTATTGAATCTCGACGCCATTTGAGTGTTCCATCGTCATTAGGAGGCCCTGAATGTTACAATTAACAAACAGTCTTGCGTCGTATTCGAAAATGTAGACACACTGGAGAAAGACCATAAGGTGCCCGAGGCAGCAATAGACCCTTGGAGACAAGTCCCTGGAGGACGATGTATTGACTCTCGACGCTATTCGAGTATTCCATCGTCATTAGCAGGCGCTGAACGTTACAATTAACTATCAGTTATGTGTCGGATCAGAAAACGCAGACTCACAGGAGAACGACCATAAGGTGCCCGAGGTAGCAATATCCCCTTGGAGACCAAACGGATTGAGGACGATGTATTGAATCTCCATGCAATTTGAGTGTTCCATCGTCATTAGGAGGCTCTGAACGTGAAAATTGGCAGTCCGTTTTGCGTCGGATTCGAATATCTGGACTCACAGGAGTACGAACATAAGGTGACCGAGGTAGCAGTAGACCCATGGAGACAAGACGGCTGGAGGACGATGTATTGTATCTCGACGCAATTTGAGTGTTCCTTCGTCATTAGGAGGCCCTGAACGTTACAATAAAGTATCATTCTTGCGTCGGATTCGAAAATCTAGACTCACAGGAGACGGACCACATGGTGCCCGAGGCATCAATATCCCCTTGGAGACAAGTCAGCTGGAGGACGACGTATTGAATCTCGACGCAATTTGAGGGTTCCATCGTCATTAGGAGGCTGTGAACGTTACAATTAACTATTAGTTTTGCGTCGGATTCGAAAATCTAGACTCACAGAAGAACGACGATAATGTGCCCGAGGGAGCAATATCCCTTTGGAGACAAGTCGGCATGAGGACGATGTATTGAATCTCGACGCAATTTGAGTGTTCCCTCGTGATTAGGAGGTCCTGAACGTTACAATTAACTATCAGTTTTGCGTCGGATTCGAAATTCTACACTCACAGGAGAAGGACTATATGGTGCCCGAGGCAGCAATATCCCCTTGGAGACAAGTCGGCTGGAGAACGATGTATTGAATCGCGACGCAATTTTAGTGTTCCATCGTCATTAGGAGGCCCTGAACGATACAAATCAGTTTTGCGTCGGATTCGAAAATCTAGACACACTGGAGAACGACCATAAGGTGCCCACGGCAGCAATGGACCCTTGCAGACAAGTCGGCTGGTGGACGATGTATTGAATCTCGACGCAATTTGAGTGTTCCATCGTCATTATGAGGCATTGAACGTTACAATTGGCAGTCCGTTTTGCGTCGGATTCGAATATCTGGACTCACAGGAGAACGACCATAAGGTGAGCGAGGTAGCAATAGACCCATGGAGACAAGTCGGCTGGAGGACGATGTATTGAATATCGACGCAATTTGAGTGTTCCATTGACACTAGGAGGCCCTGAACGTTACAATTAACTATCAGTTTTGCGTCGGATTCGAAAATCTACTCACAGGGGAATAACCATAAGGTGCCCGAGGAGAGCGACCATAAGGTGCCCGAGGCAGCAATGGACCCTTGGAGACAAGTCGGCTGGTGGACAATGTATTGAATCTCGACGCAATTTGAGTGTTCCATCGTCATTATGAGGCATTGAACGTTACAATTGGCAGTCCGTTTTGCGTCGGATTCGAAAATCTGGACTCACGGGAGAACGACCATAAGGTGAGCGTGGTAGCAATAGACCCATGGAGACAAGTCGGCTGGAGGACGATGTATTGAATATCGACGCAATTTGAGTGTACCATTGACATTAGGAGGCCCTGAACGTTACAATTAACTATCAGTTTTGCGTCGGATTCGAAAATCTATTCACAGGAGAATCACCATAAGGTGCCCGAGGAGCAATAGACCCTTGGAGACAAGTCGGCTGAATGACGTTGTACTGAATCTCGACGCAATTTGAGTGTTCTATCGCCATTAGGAGGCCCTGAACGTTACAATCAACTATCAGTTAAGCGTCGGATTCGAAAATCTAGACTCACAGGAGAACGACCATAAGGTGCCCGAGGCAGTAATATCCCCTTGCAGACAGGTCGCCTGGAGGACGATGTATTGACTCTCGACGCAATTTGAGTGTTCCATCATGATTAGGAATTCCTGAACGTTACAATGAACTATCAGTTTTGCGTCGGATTCGAAATTCTAGACTCACAGGTGAAGGATTATATGGTGCCCGAGGTAGCAATATCCCCTTGGAGACTGGTCGGCTGGAGGACGATGTATTGAATCTCGACGCAATTTTAATTTTCCATCATCTATAGGAGGCTCTGAACGTTAAAATTAGCAGTCCGTTTTGCGTCGGATTCGAATATCTGGACTCACAGGAGAACGACCATAAGGTGCCCGAGGCAGCAATAGACCGTTCGAGACAAGTCGGCTGAAGGACGATGTATTGAATCTCGACGCAATTTGAGTGTTCCATCGTCATTTGGAGGCCCTCAACGTTGCAATTAACTATCAGATTTCCGTCGGATGTGAAAATCTATACTCCAGAAGAACGACAGTTAGGTGCCACAGGCTGCAATAGATCCTTGGAGACAACCCGGCTGGAGGACGATGTATTGAATCGCGTCGCAATTTGAGTGTTCCATTGTCATTAGGAGGCCCTGACCGTTACAATTAACAATCAGATTTGCGTCGGATTCGAAATTCTAGACTCACAGGAGAAGGTCTATATGGTGCCCGAGGCAGCAATATCCCCTTGGAGACAAGTCGGCTGGAGGACGATGTTATTGAATCTCGACGCAATTTGAGTTTTCCATCATCATTAGGAGGCTCTGAACGTTAAAAATAACAGTCCGTTTTGCGTCTTATTCGAAAATCTGGACTCACAGGAGAACGACCATAAGGTGACCGAGTTAGCAGTAGACCAATGGAGAGAAGTCGGCTGGAAGACGATATATTGAATCTCGACGCAATTTGAGTGTTCCATCGTCATTAGGAGGCCCTGAGCGTTACAATTAACTATCAGTTATGTGTCGGAATCGAAAATGTAGACTCACAGGAGAACGACCATAAGGTGCCCGAGGCAGCAATGGACCGTTGGAGACAAGTAGGCTGAAGGACGATGTATTGTCTCTGGACGCAATTTCAGTGTCCAATCGTCATTGGGAGGTCCTGAACGTCACAATTAACTATCAGTTTTGCGTCGGAATCGAAATTCTAGACTCACACGAGACGGACTAAATGGTGCCCGAGGTAGCAATATCCCGTTTGAGACAAAACGGCTGGAGGACGATGTATTGAATCTTGATCCACTTTGAGTGTTCCATCGTCATTATTAGGCTCTGAACGTTACAATTGGCTGTCCGTTTTGCGTCGCATTCGAATATCTGGGTTCTCAGGAAAACGACTATAAGGTGACCGAGATAACAGTAGACCCATGGAGACAAGTCGGCTGGAGGACGATGTATTGCATCTCAACGCAATTTGAGTGTTCAATCGTCAATCGGAGGCCCTGTTCGTTACAATTAACTATCAGTTATGTGTCGAAAGCGAAAATGTAGACTCACAGGAGAACGACCATAAGGTGCCCGAGGCAGCAATAGACCGTTCGAGACAAGTCGGCTGAAGGACGATGTATTGAATCTCGACGCAATTAGAGTGTTCCATCGTCATTAGGAGGCCCTCAACGTTGCAATTAACCATCAGTTTAGCGTCGGATTCGAAAATCTACTCACAGGAAAACGACCATAAGGTACCCGAGGCAGCGATGGACCCTTTGAGACAAGTCGGCTGGTGGACGATGTATTGAATCTCGACGCAATTCGAGTATTCCATCGTCATTAGGAGGCCCTGAACGTTACAATTAACTATCAGTTAAGCGTCGGATTCGAAAATCTAGACTCACAGGAGAACGACCATAAGGTGCCCGAGGCAGCAATATCCCCTTGGAGACAAGTCGCCTGGAGGACGATGTATTGACTCTCGACGCAATTCGAGTGTTCCATCGTCATTAGGAGGCCCTGAAAGTTACAATTAACTATCAGATTTCCGTCGGATTCGAAAATCTATACTCCCAGGAGAACGACAATTAGGTGCCAGAGGCTGCAATTGACACTTGGAGACAAGTCGGCTGGAGGACGATGTATTGAATCTCGACGCAATTAGAGTGTTCCATCGTCATTAGGAGGCCCTGAACGTTACAATCAAGTATCATTTTTGCGTCGTATTCGAAAACGTAGACTCACAGGAGACGGACCACATGGTGCCCGAGGCAGCAATATCCCGTTGGACACAAGTCGGCGGGAGGACGATGTATTGAATCTCGACGCAATTTGAGTGTTCCATGATCATTAGGAGACCGTGAACGTTACAATTAACTACATGTTTTGCGTCGGATTCGAATATCTAGACTCACAGGAGACGGACGATATTGTGCCCGAGACAGCAATATCCCCTTGGAGACAAGTCGGCTGGAGGACGACGTATTGAATCCCGACGCAATTTGAGGGTTCCATCGTCATTAAGAGGCCCTGAACGTTACAATTAACTATTACTTTTGCGTCGGATTCGAAAATCTTGACTCACAGGAGAAGGACTATATGGTGAACGAGGCAGCAATATACCCTTGGAGACAAGTCGGCTGGAGGACGATGTATTGAATCTCGACGCAATTTGATTGTTCCATCGTCATTAGGAGGCCATAAACGTTACAATTAACCATCAGTTTGGAGTCGGATTCGAAAATATCGATTCACTGGAGAACGACCATAACGTGCCCGAGGCAGCAATAGACCCTTGGAGACAACCCGGCTGGAGGACTATGTATTGAATCGCGTCGCAATTTGAGTGTTCCATTGTCATTAGGAGGCCCTGACCGTTACAATTAACAATCAGTTTTGCGTCGGATTCGAAATTCTAGACTCACAGGAGAGGGACTATATGGTGCCCGAGGCAGCATTGGAGGCAAGTCGGCTGGAGGACGATGTATTGAATCGCGACGCAATTTGAGTGTTCCATCGTCATTAGGAGGCCCTGAACGTTACAATTAACAATCAGTTTTGCGTCGGATTCGAAAATCTAGACTCACAGGAGAACGACCATAAGGTGCACGAGGCAGCAATAGACCCTTGGAGACAAGTCGCCTGGAGGACGATGTATTGACTCTCGACGCAATTCGAGTATTCCACCGTCATTAGGAGGCCATGAACATTACAATTAACTATCACTTATGTGCCGGAATCGAAAATGTAGACTCACAGGATAACGACCGTAAGGTGCGCGAAGCAGCAATAGACCGTTCGAGACAAGTCGGCTGAAGGACGATGTATTGAATCTCGACGCAATTTGAGTGTTCCATCATCATTAGGAGGCTCTGAATGATACAATTAGCAGTCCGTTTTGCGTCGGATTCGAATATCTGGACTCACAGAATAACGAACATAAGGTGGCCGAGGTAGCAGAAGACCCATGGAGACATGTCGGCTGGAGGACGATGTATTGAATCTCAACGCAATTTGAGTGTTCAATCGTCATTAGGAGGCCCTGAACGTTACAATTAACTATTAGTCATGTGTCGGAATCGAAAATGTAGACTCACAGGAGAACGACCATAAGGTGCCCGAGGCAGCAATGGACCGTTCGAGACAAGTCGGCTGAAGGACGATGTATTTAATCTCGACGCAATTTGAGTGTTCCATCGTCATTAGGAAGCCCTCGACGTTGCAATTAACCATCAGTTTTGCGTCGGATTCGAAAATCTACTCACAGGAAAACGACCATAAGGTGCCCGAGGCATCAATGGACCCATGGAGACAAGTCGGCTGGTGGACGATGTATTGAATCTCGACGCAATTTGAGTGTTCCATCGTCATTAGGAGGCCCTGAACGTTACAATTAACAATCAGTTTTGCGTCGGATTCGAAAATCTAGACTCACTGGAAAACGACCATAAGGTGCCCGAGGCAGCAATAGATCCTTGGAGACAACCCGGCTGGAGGACGATGTATTGAATCGAGACGCAATTTGAGTGTTCCATCATCATTAGGAGGCCCTGACCGTTACAATTAACAATCAGTTTTGCGTCGGATTCGAAAATCTAGACTCACAGGAGAAGGACTATATGGCGCCCGAGGCAGCAATATCCCCTTGGAGACAAGTCGGCTGGATTACGATGTTATTGAATCTCGACGCAATTTGAGTTTTCCATCATCATTATGAGGCTCTGAACGTTACAATTAGCAGTCCGTTTTTCGTCTTATTCGAATATTTGGACTCACAGGAGAACGACCATAAGGTGCCCGAGGCAGCAATATCCCCTTGGAGACAAGTCGGCTGGAAGGCGATATATTGAATCTCGACGCAATTTGAGTGTTCCACCGTCATTAGGAGGCCCTGAGCGTTACAATTAAATATCAGTTAAGTGTCGGAATCGAAATTCTAGACTCACACGACACGGACTAAATGGTGCCCGAGGTAGCAATATCCCCTTTGAGACAAAACGGCTGGAGGACGATGTATTCAATCTCGATCTAATTTGAGTGATCCATCGTCATTAGGAAGCCCTGACAGTTACAATTAACCATCAGTTTTGCGTCGGATTCGAAAATCTAGACTCACAGGAGACGGACCATATGGTGCCCGAGGCAGCAATTTCCCGATGGAGAAAAGTCGGCTGGATGACGATGTATTGAATCTCGACGCAATTTGAGTGTTCCATCGTCATTAGGAGGCCCTGAACGTTACAATTATCTATCATTTTTGCCTTGGATTCGAAAATGTAGTCTCACAGAAGACTGACAACATGGAGCCCGAGGCAGCTAATACCCCTTGTAGACAAGTCAGCTGGAAGACGATGTATTGACTCTCGACGCATTTTGAGTGTTCCATCGTCATTAGGAGGCCCTGAACGTTACAATTATCTATCATTTTTGCCTTGGATTCGAAAATGTAGTCTCACAGAAGACTGACAACATGGAGCCCGAGGCAGCTAAAACCCCTTGTAGACAAGTCAGCTGGAAGACGATGTATTGACTCTCGACGCATTTTAAGTGTTCCATCGTCATTAGGAGGCGATGAACATTACAATTAACTATCATTTTAGCGTCGGTTTCGAAAATCTATTCACAGGAGAAGTACCATATGGTGCCCGACACAACAATATCCCCTTGGATACAAGTCGGCTGGAGGACGATGTATTGAATCTCGACGCTATTTGAGTGTTCCATCTTCATTAGAAGGCCCTGAAAGTTACAAGTAACTATCAGTTTTGCGTCGGATTCGACAATCTAGACTTACAGGAGAACGACCATAAGGTGCCCGAGGCAGCAATACAACCTTGGAGGCAAGTCGGCTGGAAGACGATTTATAGAATCTCGACGCAATTTGTGTGTTCCATCGTCATTAGGAGGCCCTGAACATTACAATTAACTATCAGTTTTGCGTCGGAATCGACAATGTAGACTTACAGGAGAACGACCATAAAGTGCCCGAGGCAGCAATAGACCCTTGGAGGCAGTCGGCTGGAGGACGATGTATTGAATATCGACGCAATTTGAGTGTTCCATCGTCATTAGGAGGGACTGAACGTTACAATTAACTATCATTTTTGCATCGGATTCGAAAATCTAGACTCACAGGAGGAGGACCATATGGTGCCCGAAGCATCAATATCACCTTGGAGACAAGACGGCTGGAGGACGATGTATTGATTTTGTACGAAATTTGAGTGTTCCATCGTCATTAGGAGGCGCTGAACGTTACAATTAACTAACAGTTATGCGTCGGATTCGAAAATCTAGACTCACAGGAGAACGACATTAAGGTGCCCGGGGCAGAAATAGACCCTTGGAGACAATTCGGCTGGGGGCCGATGGATTGAATCTCGACGCAACTTGAGTGTTCCATCGTCATTAGGAGGCCATGAGCGTTACAATTAATGATCAGTTTTGCGTCGGATTCAAAATTCTTGACTCACAGGAGAACGGCCATAAGGTGCCCGAGGCAGCAATAGACCCTTGGAGACAAGTCGGCTGGAGGCCGATGTATTGAATCTCGACGCAATTTGAGTGTTCCATCGTCATTACGATGCCCTGAACGTTGCAATTAACTTCCAGTTTCGCGTCGGATTCGAAAATCTAGACTCATAGGAATCGGACCATACGGTGCCCAAGGCAGCAATATCCCCTTGGAGACTAGTCGGCTGGGAGACGATGTATTGAATCTCGACGCAATTTGAGTGTTCCTTCGTCATTAGGAGGCCCTGAACGTTTCAATTAACTATCAGTTTCGCGTCGGATACGAAAATCTAGACTCACAGGAGTCGGACCATACGGTGCCCGAAGCAACAATGTCCCCTTGGAGACAAGTCGGCTGGAGGACGATGTATTGAATCTCGACGCAATTTGAGTGTTCCATCGTCACTAGGAGGCCCTGAACGTTACAATTAACTATCATTTTTGCGTCGGATTCAAAAATCTAGTCTCACAGGAGACTGACAACATGGAGCCCGAGGCAGCTAAATCCCCTTGTAGACAAGTCAGCTGCAAGACGATGTATTGACACTCGACGCAATTTGAGTGTTCCATCGTCATTAGGAGGCGATGAACGTTACAATTAACTATCATTTTAGCGTCGGATTCGAAAATCTACTCACAGGAGAAGGACCATATGGTGCCCGAGGCAGCAATATCCTCTTGGAGACAAGTCAGCTGGAGGACGACGTATTGAATCTCGACGCAATTTGAGTGTTCCATCGTCATTAGGAGGCCCTGAAAGTTACAAATAACGATCAGTTTTGCGTCGGATTCGAAAATTTTGACTCACAGGAGAACGACCATAAGGTGCCCGAGACAGCAATAGACCCTTGGAGACAAGTCGGCTGGAGGCCGATGTATTGAATCTCGACGCTATTTGAGTGTTCCATCGTCATTAGGAGGCACTGAAAGTTGCAATTAACAATCAGTTTTGCGTCGGATACGAATATCTAGACTCACAGGAGTCGGACCATATGGTGCCCGAGGCAGCAATATCCCCTTGGAGACAAGTCAGCTGGAGGACGACGTATTGAATCTCGACGCAATTTGAGGGTTCCATCGTCATTTGGAAGCCCTGAAAGTTGCAATTAACAATCAGTTTTGCGTCGGATACGAATATCTAGACTCACAGGAGTCGGACCATATGGTGCCCGAGGGAGCAATATCCCTTTGGAGACAAGTCGGCTGGAGGACGATGTATTGAATCTCGACGCTATTTGAGTGTTCCATCGTCATTAGGAGGCACTGAAAGTTGCAATTAACAATCAGTTTTGCGTCGGATACGAATATCTAGACTCACAGGAGACGGACCATATGGTGCCCGAGGCAGCAATATCCCCTTGGAGACAAGTCGGCTGAGGACTATGTATTGAATCTCGACGCAATTTGAGTTTTCCATCATCATTAGGAGGCTCTGAACGTTGCAATTAGCAGTCCGTTTTGCGTCGGATTCGAATGTCTGGATTCACAGGAAAACGACCATAAGTTGATCGAGGTAGCAGTAGACCCATGGAGACAAGTCGGCTGGAAGACGATATATTGAATCTCGACGCAATTTGAGTGTTCCATCGTAATTAGGAGGCCCTGAACGTTACAATTAACTATCAGTTTTGCGTCGAATTCAAAAATCAATTCTCACAGGAAGACGACCATAAAGTGCCCGAGGCAGCAATAGACCTTTGGAGACAAATCGGCTGAATGACGACGTATTGCATCTCAACACAATTTGAGTGTTCCAACGTCATTGGGAGACCCTGAACAATACAATTAACCATCAGTTTTGCGTCAGGTTCGAAAATCTAGACTCACAGGACACGGACCATAAGGTGCTCGAGGCAGCAATAGATCTTTGGAGACATGTCGGCTGGAGGACGATGTATTGAATCTCGACGCAATTTGAGTGTTCCATCGTCATTAGGAGACCCTGAACGTTACAATTAACCATCAGTTTTGCGTCGGATTCGAAAATATAGACTCACAGGAGAAAGTCCTTTAGTTGTCACAGACTGCAATAAACCCTTGGAGACAAGTCAGCTGGTGCCTGATGTATTGAATCTCGACGCATTTTGAGTGTTCCATTGTCATTAGGAGGCCGTGAACGTTACAATTAACTATCATTTTTGCGTCGGATTCGAAAATCTAGTCTCACAGGAGACTGACAACATGGAGCCCGAGGCAGTTAAATCCCCTTGTAGACAAGTCAGCTGCAAGACGATGTATTGACACTCGTCGCAGTTTGAGTGTTCCATCGTCATTAGGAGGCGATGAACGTTACAATTAACTATCATTTTAGCGTCGGATTCGAAAATCTACTCACAGGAGAAGGATCATATGGTGCCCGAGACAGCAACATCCCCTTGGTTACAAGTCGGCTGGAGGACGATGTATTGAATCTCGACGCAATTTGAGTGTTCCATCGTCATTAGGAGGCCCTGAAAGTTACAATTAACTATCAGGTTTGCGTCGGATTCGAAAATCTATACTTACAGAAGTCGGACCATACGGTGCCAGAGGCAGCAATATCCCCTTGGAGACTAGTCGGCTGGGAGACGATGTATTGAATCTCGACGCAATTTGAGTGTTCCTTCGCCATTAGGAGGCCCTGAACGTTACAATTAACTATCAGTTTTGCTTTGTATTCGAAAATCTAGACTCACAGGAGGACGACCATAAGGTGCCCCAGGCAGCAATAGACCTTTGGAGACAAGTCGGCTGTAGGACGATGTATTGATACTCGACGTAATTTGAATGTTCCATCGTCATTAGGATTCCCAGAACGTTACAATGAACTATTAGTTTTGCGTCAAATTCGAAAATCTATTCTCACAGGAAGACGACCACAAGGTGCCCGAGGCAGCTATAGACCCTTGGAGACAATTCGGCTGGGGGCCGATGGATTGAATCTCGACGCAACTTGAGTGTTCCATCGTCATTACGAGGCGATGAACGTTACAATTAACTATCAGTTATGCGTCGGATTAGAAAATCCAAACACACCGGAGAACGACCATAAGGTGCACGAGGCAGCAATAGACCCTTGGAGACAAGTCGGCTGGAGGCCGATGTATTGAATCTCGACGCAAGTTGAGTGTTCCATCGTCATTACGAGGCGATGAACGTTACAATTAACTATCAGTTATGCGTCGGATTAGAAAATCCAAACACACCGGAGAACGACCATAAGGTGCACGAGGCAGCAATAGACCCTTGGAGACAAGTCGGCTGGAGGCCGATGTATTGAATCTCGACGCAATTTGAGTGTTCCATCGTCATTAGGAGGCGCTGAACGTTACAATTAACTAACAGTTATGCGTCGGATTCGAAAATCTAGACTCACAGGAGAACGACATTAAGGTGCCCGGGGCAGCAATAGACCCTTGGAGACAATTCGGCTGGGGGCCGATGGATTGAATCTCGACGCAATTTGAGTGTTCCTTCGTCATTAGGAGGCCCTGAACGTTTCAATTAACTATCAGTTTCGCGTCGGATACGAAAATCTAGACTCACAGGAGTCGGACCATACGGTGCCCAAAGCAACAATGTCCCCTTGGAGACAAGTCGGCTGGTGGCCGATGTAATGAATCTCGACGCAATATGAGCGTTCCATCGTCATTAGGAGGCCCTGAACGTTACAATTAACTATCAGTTTCGCGTCGGATTCGAAAATCTTGACTTACAGGAGTCGGACCATACGGTGCCCGAGGCAGCAATATCCCCTTGGAGACTAGTCGGCTGGGAGACGATGTATTCAATCTCGACGCAATTTGAGTGTTCCTTCGTCATTAGGCGGCCCAGAACGCTACAATTAACTATCAGTTTTGCGTTGTATTCAAAAATCTAGACTCACAGGAGGACGACCATTAGGTGCCCGAGGCAGCAATAGACCTTTGGAGACAAGTCGGCTGTAGGACGATGTATTGAAACTCGACGCAATTTGAATGTTCCATCGTCATTAGGATGCCCAGAACGTTACAATTAACTATCAGTTTTGCGTCGAATTCGAAAATCTATTCTCACAAGAAGACGACCATAAGGTGCCTGAGGCAGCAATAGACCTTTGAAGACAAGTCGGCTGAAGGACGATGTATTGAATCTCGACGCAATTTGAGTGTTCCATCGTCTTTAGGTGGCCCTGAAAGTTACAATTAACGATCAGTTTTGCGTCGGATTCGAAAATTTTGACTCACAGGAGAACGACCATAAGGTGCCCGAGACAGCAATAGACCCTTGGAGGCAAGTCGGCTGGAGGCCGATGTATTGAATCTCGACGCTATTTGAGTGTTCCATCGTCATTAGGAGGCACTGAAAGTTTCAATTAATAATCAGTTTTGCGTCGGATACGAATATCTAGACTCACAGGAGTCGGACCATATGGTGCCCGAGGCAGCAATATCCCCTTGGAGACAAGTCAGCTGGAGGACGACGTATTGAATCTCGACGCAATTTGAGGGTTCCATCGTCATTTGGAAGCCCTGAACGTTACAATTAACTATTAGTTTTGCGTCGGATTCGAAAATCTAGACTCACAGAAGAACGACGATAAGGTGCCCGAGGGAGCAATATCCCTTTGGAGACAAGTCGGCTGGAGGACGATGTATTGAATCTCGACGCAATTTGAGTGTTCCATCGTGATTAGGAGGTCCTGAAAGTTGCAATTAACTATCAGTTTTGCGTCGGATTCGAATATCTGGATTCACAGGAGAACGACCATAAGTTGACCAAGGTAGCAGTAGACCCATGGAGACAAGTCGGCAGGAAGACGATATATTGAATCTCGACGCAATTTGAGTGTTCCATCATCATTAGAAGACTCTAAACGTTACAATTAGCAGTCCGTTTTGCGTCGGATTCGAATATCTGGATTCACAGGAGAACGACAATAAGTTGACCAAGGTAGCAGTAGACCCATGGAGACATGTCGGCAGGAAGTCGATATATTGAATCTCGCCGCAATTTGAGTGTTCCATCGTCATTAGGAGGCTTTGAACGTTACAATTAGCAGTCCGTTTTGCGTCGGATTCGTATATCTGGACTCACAGGAGAACGACCATAAGTTGACCGAGGTAGCAGTAGACCTATGGAGACAAGTCGGCTGGAAGCCGATATGTTGAATCTCGACGCAATTTGAGTGTTCCATCGTCATTAGGAGGCCCTGAACGTTACAATTAACTGTCAGTTTTGCGTCGAATTCAAAAATCAATTCTCACAGGAAGACGACCATAAAGTGCCCGAGGCAGCAATAGACCTTTGGAGACAAATCGGCTGAATGACGACGTATTGCATCTCAACACAATTTGAGTGTTCCAACGTCATTGGGAGACCCTGAACATTACAATTAACCATCAGTTTTGCGTCAGGTTCGAAAATCTAGACTCACAGGACACGGACCATAAGGTGCTCGAGGCAGCAATAGATCTTTCGAGACATGTCGGCTGGAGGACCATGTATTGAATCTCGACGCAATTTGAGTGTTCCATCGTCATTAGGAGACCCTGAACGTTACAATTAACCATCAGTTTTGCGTCGGATTCGAAAATATAGACTCACAGGAGAAAGTCCTTTAGTTGCCACAGGCTGCAATAGACCCTTGGAGACAAGTCAGCTGGTGCCCGATGTATTGAATCTCGGCGCAATTTGAGTGTTCCATCGTCATTAGGAGGCCCTGAACGTTACAATTAAATATCTTTTTTGCGTCGGATTCGAAAATCTAGTCTCACAGGAGACTGACAACATGGAGCCCGATGCAGTTAAATCCCCTTGTAGACAAGTCAGCTGCAAGACGATGTATTGACACTCGACGCAATTTGAGTGTTCCATCGTCATTAGGAGGCGATGAACGTTACAATTAACTATCATTTTAGCGTCGGATTCGAAAATCTACTCACAGGAGAAGGACCATATGGTGCCCGAGGCAGCAATATCCTCTTGGAGACAAGTCAGCTGGAGGACGACGTATTGAATCTCGACGCAATTTGAGTGTTCCATCGTCATTAGGAGGCCCTGAAAGTTACAATTAACTATCAGTTTTGCGTCGGATTCGAAAATCTAGACTTACAGGAGTCGGACCATACGGTGCCAGAGGCAGCAATATCCCCTTGGAGACTAGTCGGCTGGGAGACTATGTATTGAATCTCGACGCGATTTGAGTGTTCCTTCGTCATTAGGAGGCCCTGAACGTTACAATTAACTATCAGTTTTGCTTTGTATTCGAAAATCTAGACTCACAGGAAGACGACCATAAGGTGCCCGAGGCAGCAATAGACCTTTGGAGACAAGTCGGCTGTAGGACGATGTATTGATACTCGACGTAATTTGAATGTTCCATCGTCATTAGGATTCCCATAACGTTACAATGAACTATCAGTTTTGCGTCAAATTCGAAAATTTATTCTCACAGGAAGACGACCATAAGGTGCCCGAGGCAGCTATAGACCTTTGGAGACAAGTCGGCTGAAGGACGATGTATTGAATCTCGACACAATTTGAGTGTTCCATCGTCATTACGAGGCGGTGAACGTTACAATTAACTATCAGTTATGCGTCGGATTAGAAAATCCAAACACACCGGAGAACGACCATAAGGTGCACGAGGCAGCAATAGACCCTTGGAGACAAGTCGGCTGGAGGCCGATGTATTGAATCTCGACGCAATTTGAGTTTTCCATCGTCTTTAGGAGGCCCTGAACGTTACAATTAACGATCAGTTTTGCGTCGGATTCGAAAATTTTGACTCACAGGAGAACGACCATAAGGTGCCCGAGACAGCAATAGACCCTTGGAGACAAGTCGGCTGGAGGCCGATGTATTGAATCTCGACGCAATTTGAGTGTTCCATCGTCATTAGGAGTCCCTGAACGTTACAATTAACTATCATTTTTGCGTCGGATTCGAAAATATAGTCTCACAGGAGACTGACAACATGGAGCCCGAGGCAGCTAAATCCCCTTAGAGACAAGTCAGCTGCAAGACGATGTATTGACACTCGACGCAATTTGAGTGTTCCATCGTCATTAGGAGGCGATGAACGTTACAATTAACTATCATTTTAGCGTCGGATTCGAAAATCTACTCACAGGAGAAGGACCACATGGTGCCCGAGACAGCAATTTCCCCTTGGATACAAGACGGCTGGAGGACGATGTATTGAATCTCGACGCTATTTGAGTGTTCCATCGTCATTAGGAGGCACTGAAAGTTACAATTAACAATCAGTTTTGCGTCGGATTCGAAAATCTAGAATCACAGGAGTCGGACCATACGGTGCCAGAGGCAGCAATATCCCCATGGAGACTAGTCGGCTGTGAGACAATGTATAGAATCTCGTCGCAATTTGAGTGTTCCTACGTCATTACGAGGCCCTGAACGTTCTAATTAACTATCAGTTTTGCGTCGGATTCGATAATCTGGACCCACAGGAGATCGACCATAAGGTGGCCGAGGCAGCAATTTCCCCTTGGAGACAAGTCGGCTGCAGGACGATGTCTTGAATCTCGACGCAATTTGAGTGTTCCATCGTCTCTAGGAGGCCCTGAACGTTACAATTAACCATCAGTTTTGCGTCGGATTCGAAAATCTAGACTCACAGGAGAAAGTCCTTTAGTTGCCACAGGCTGCAATAGACCCTTGGGGACAAGTCAGCTGGTGCCCGATGTATTGAATCTCGACGCAATTTGAGTGTTCCATCGTCATTAGGAGACCCTGAACGTTACAATTAACCATCAGTTTTGCGTAGGATTCGAAAATCTAGACTCACAGGAGAAAGTCTTTTAGTTGCCACAGGCTGCAATAGTCCCTTGGAGGCAAGTCAGCTGGTGCCCGATGTATTGAATCTCGACGCAATTTGAGTGTTCCATCGTCATTAGGAGGCCCTTAACATTACAATTAACTATCATTTTTGCGTCGGATTCGAAAATCTAGTCTCACAGGAGACTGACAAAATGGAGCCCGAGGCAGCTAAATCCCCTTGTAGACAAGTCAGCTGCAAGACGATGTATTGACACTCGACGCAATTTGAGTGTTCCATCGTCATTAGGAAGCGATGAACGTTACAATTAACTATCATTTTAGCGTCGTATTCGAAAATCTACTCACAGGAGAAGGACCACATGGTGCCCGAGACAGCAATATCCCCTTGGATACAAGTCGGCTGGATTACGATGTATTGAATCTCGACGCTATTTGAGTGTTCCATCGGCATTAGGAGGCACTGAAAGTTACAATTAACATTCAGTTTTGCGTCGGATACGAAAATCTAGACTCACAGGAGTCGGACCATACGGTGCCAGAGGCAGCAATATCCCCTTGGGAACTAGTCGGCTGTGAGACAATGTATTGAATCTCGACGCAATCTGAGTGTTCCTTCGTCATTAGGAAGCCCTGAACGTTACAATTAATTATCAGTTTTACGTCGTATTCGAAAATCTAGACTCACAGGAGGACGACCATAAGGTGCCCGAGGCAGCAATAGCCCTTTGGAGACAGGTCGGCTGAAGGACAATGTATTGAATCTCGACGCAATTTTAATGTGTTCCTACGTCATTACGAGGCCCTGAAGGTTCCAATTAACAATCAGTTTTGCGTCGGATTGGAAAATCTAGACTCACAGGAGTCGGACCATACGGTGCCAGAGGCAGCAATTTTCCCTTGGAGACAAGTCGGCTGCCGGACGATGTCTTGAATCTCGACGCAATTTGAGTGTTCCATCGTCTTTAGGAGGCCCTAAACGTCACAATAAACGATCAGTTTTGCGTCGGATTCGAAAATTTTGACTCATAGGAGAACGACCATAAGGTGCCCGAGACAGCAATAGACCCTTGGAGACAAGTCGGCTGGAGGCCGATGTATTGTATCTCGACGCAATTTGAGTGTCCCATCGTCATTAGGAGGACCTGAACGTTACAATTAACAATCAGTTTTGCGTCGGATTCAAAAATCTATTCTCACAGAAAGACGACCATAACGTGCCCGAGGCAGCAATAGACCTTTGGAGACAAGTTGGCTGAATGGCGATGTATTGAATCTCGACACAATTTGAGTGTTCCATCGTCATTAGGAGACCCTGAACGTTACAATTAACCATCAGTTTTGCGTCGGATTCGAAAATCTAGACTCACAGGAGAAAGTCCTTTAGTTGCCACTGGCTGCAATAGACCCTTGGAGACAAGTCAGCTGGTGCCCGATGTATTGAATCTCGACGCAATTTGAGTGTTCCATCGTCATTAGGAGGCCCTTAACGTTACAATTAACTATCATTTTTGCGTCGGAATCGAAAATCTAGTCTCACAGGAGACTGACAGCATGGAGCCCGAGGCAGCTAAATCCCCTTGTAGACAAGTCAGCTGCAAGACGATGTATTGACACTCGACGCAATTTGAGTGTTCCATCGTCATTAGGAGGCGATAAATATTACAATTAGCAGTCCGTCTTGCGTCGGATTCGTATATCTGGACTCACAGGAGAACGACAATAAGGTGACCGAGGTAACAGTAAACCCATGGATACAAGTCGGCTGCAGGACGATGTATTGTATCTCGACGCAATTTCAGTGTTCCATCGATATTAGGAGGCCCTGAACGTTACAATTAACTATGAGTTATGTGTCGGAATCGAGAATGTAGACTCACAGGAGAACGACCATAAGGTGCCCGAGGCAGCAACAGACCGTTCGAGACAAGTCGGCTGAAGGACGATGAATTAAATCTCCACACAATTTGAGTGTTCCATCATCGTTAGGAGGCTCTGAACGTTACAATTAGCAGTCCGTTTTGCGTCGGATTCGAATATCTAGACTCACAGGAGGCGGACCATATGGTGCCCGAGACAGCAATATCCCCTTGGAGACAAGTCGGCTGGAGGACGATGTATTGAATCTCGACGCAATTTGAGTTTTCCATCATCATTAGGAGGCTCTGAACGTTACAATTAGCAGTCCGTTTTGCGTCGGATTCGAATATCTGGATTCACAGGAGAACGACCATAAGTTGACCGAGGTAGCAGTAGACCCATGGAGACAAGTCGGCTGGAAGACGATATATTGAATCTCGACGCAATTTGAGTGTTCCATCGTCATTAGGAGGCCCTGAACGTTACAATTAACTATCAGTTTTGCGTCGAATTCAAAAATCTATTCTCACAGGAAGAAGACCATAAAGTGCCCGAGGCAGCGATAGACCTTTCGAGACAAGTCGGCTGAATGACGATGTAGTGAATCTCGACGCAATTTGAGTGTTCCATCGTCATTAGGAGACCCTGAACGTTACAATTAACCATCAGTTTTTCGTCGGATTCGAAAATCTAGACTCACAGGAGAAAGTCCTTTAGTTGCCACAGGCTGCAATAGACCCTTGGAGACAAGTCAGCTGGTGCCCGATGTATTGAATCTCGACGCAATTTTGAGTGTTCCATCGTCATTAGGAGGCCCTGAACGTTACAATTAACTATCATTTTTGCGTCGGATTAGAAAATCCAGTCTCACAGGAGACTGACACCATGGAGCCCGAGGCAGCTAAATCCCCTTGTAGACAAGTCAGCTGCAAGACGATGTATTGACACTCGACGCAATTTGAGTGTTCCATCGTCATTAGGAGGCGATGAACGATACAATTAACTATCATTTTAGCGTCGGATTCGAAAATCTACTCACAGGAGAAGGACCATATGGTGCCCGAGGCAGCAGTATCCCCTTGGAGACAAGGCAGCTGGAGGACGACGTATTGAATCTCGACGCAATTTGAGTGTTCCATCGTCATTAGGAGGTCCTGAAAGTTACAATTAACTATCATTTTTGCGTCGGATTAGAAAATCTAGACTTACAGGAGTCGGACCATACGGTGCCCGAGGCAGCAATATCCCCTTGGAGACTAGTCGGCTGGGAGACGATGTATTCAACCTCGACGCAATTTGAGTATTCCTTCGTCATTAGGAGGCCTTGAACGTTACAATTAACTATCAGTTTTGCTTTGTATTCGAAAATCTAGACTCACAGGAGGACGACCATAAGGTGCCCGAGGCAGCAATAGACCTTTGGAGACAAGGCGGCTGTAGGACGATGTATTGATACTCGACGCAATTTGAATGTTCCATCGTCATTAGGATGCCCAGAACATTACAATGAACTATCAGTTTCGCGTCAAATTCGAAAATCTATTCTCACAGGAAGACGACCATAAGGTGCCCGAGGCAGCAATAGACCTTTGGAGACAAGTCGGCTGAAGGACGATGTATTGAATCTCGACACAATTTGAGTGTTCCATCGTCATTACGAGGCGATGAACGTTACAATTAACTATCAGTTATGCGTCGGATTAGAAAATCTAAACTCACCGGAGAACGACCATAAGGTGCACGAGGTAGCAATAGACCCTTGGAGACAAGTCGGCTGGAGGCCGATGTATTGAATCTTGACGCAATTTGAGTTTCCATCGTCTTTGGAAGGCCCTGAACGTTACAATTAACCATCAGTTTTGCGTCGGATTCAAAAATCTATTCTCACAGGAAGACGACCATAAGGTGCCCGAGGCAGCAATAGACCTTTGGAGACAAGTCGGCTGAAGGACGATGTATTGAATCTCGACACAATTTGAGTGTTCCATCGTCATTACGAGGCGATGAACGTTACAATTAACTATCAGTTATGCGTCGGATTAGAAAATCTAAACTCACCGGAGAACAACCATAAGGTGCCCGAGGTAGCAATAGACCCTTGGAGACAAGTCGGCTGGAGGCCGATGTATTGAATCTTGACGCAATTTGAGTTTCCATCGTCTTTAGGAGGCCCTGAACGTTACAATTAACCATCAGTTTTGCGTCAGGTTCGAAAATCTAGACTCACAGGACACGGAACTGAGGCAGCAATATCCAATTGGAGACAAGTCGGCTGAAGGACGATGTACTGAATTTCGACGCAATATGAGTGTTCCATCGTCATTAGGAGGCCCAGAACGTTACAATTAACTATCAGTTTCGTGTCGGATTCGAAAATCTAGACGCACAGGAGACGGACAATATGGCGCCAGAGGCAGGAAAACCCCGTTGGAGACAAATCGGCTGGAGGACGATGTACTGAATCTCGACGCAATTTGAGTGTCCCATCGTCATTAGGAGGCCCTGAACGTTACAATTAACTATCAGTTTTGCGTCGGAATCGACAATGTAGACTTACAGGAGAACGACCATAAAGTGCCCGAGGCAGCAATAGACCCTTGGAGGCAAGTCGGCTGGAGGACGATGTATTAAATATCGACGCAATTTGATTGTTTCATCGTCATTAGGAGGCCCTGGACGTTACATTTAACGATCAGTTTCGCGTCGGATTCGAAAATCTGGACTCACAGGAGACGGACCATATGGTGCCCGAGTGAGCAATATCCCCTTGGAGACAAGTCGGCTGGAGGACGATGTATTGAATCTCGACGCAATTTGAGTGTTCCATCGTCATTAGGATGCCCTGATGGTTACAATTAACTATCAGTTTTGCGTCGGATTCGAAAATCTAGAATCACAGGAGAAGGTGCCAAAGGCAGCAATGGACCCTATGAAACAAGTCCTCTGGTGGCCGATGTATTGAATCTCGACGCAATTTGAGTGTTCCATCGTCATTAGGAGGCCCTTAACGTTACAATTAGCTATCAGTTTTGCGTCGGATTCGAAAATCTAGACTCACAGGGAACGACCATAAGGTGCTCGAGGTAGCAATAGACCCTTGGCGACAGAACGGCTGAAGGTCGATGTAACGAATCTCGACGCAATTTGAGTGTTCCATCGTCATTAGGAGGCCCTGAACGTTACAATTAACTATTAGTTTGCGTCGGATTCGAAAATCTAGACTCACAGGAGATCGACCATAAGGTGCCCGAGGCAGCAATAGACCCTTGGAGACAAGTCGGCTGAAGGATGATGTACTGAATCTCGACGCAATATGAGTGTTCCATCGTCGTTAGGAGGCCTTGAACTTCACAATTAACTATCAGTTTCGCGTCGGATTCGAAAATCTAGACGCACAGGAGACGGACGATATGGTGCCCGAGGGAGCAATACCCCGTTGGAGACAAATCGGCTGGAGGACGATGTACTGAATCTCGACGCAATTTGAGTGTTCCATCGTCATTTGGAGGCCCTGAACGTTACAATTAACTATCAGTTTTGGGTCGGATTCGAAAATCTAGAGTCACAGGAGAACGACCATAAGGTGCCCAATTCAGCAATAGACCCTTGGAGAGTAGTCGGCTGGGAGACGATATACTGAATCTCGACGCAATTTATGTGTTCCATCGGCATTAGGAGGCCCTCAACGTTGCAATTAAGTATCAGTTTTGCGTCTGTTCGAAAATCTAGAGTCACAGGAGAACGACCATAAGGTGCCCGAGGCAGCAATAGACTATTGGAGACTAGTCGGCTGAGAGACGATGTATTGAATCTCGACGCAATTAGAGTGTTCCTTCGTCATTAGGAGGCCCTGAACGTTACAATTAACAATTAGTTTGGCGTCGTATTCGAAAATTTAGACATGCAGGAGTACGACCATAAGGTGCCCGAAGCAGCAATAGACCTTTGAAGGCAAGTCGGCTGAATGACGATGAATTGCATCTTGACACAATTTGAGTGTTCCATCGTCATTAGGAGACCCTGAACGTTACAATTAACTATCAGTTTCGAGTCGGATTCGAAAATATAGACGCACAGGAGACGGACGATATGGTGCCCGTCACAGCAATACCCCGTTGGAGACAAGTCGGCTGGAAGACGATGTATTGAATCTCGACGCAATTTGAGTGTTCCATCGTCATTAGGAGGCCCTGAACGTTACAATTAACTATCAGTTTTGCGTCGGATTCGACAATGTAGACTCACAGGAGGCCGACCATAAGGTGCCCGAGGCAGCAATAGACCTTTGAAGGCAAGTCGTCTGAAGGACGATGTATTGAATCTCGACGCAATTTGAGTTTTTCCATCGTCTTTAGGAGGCCCTGAACGTTACAATTTACGATCAGTTTTGAGTCGGATTCGAAAATATAGTCTCACAGGACACTGACAACATGGAGCCCGAGGCAGCTAAATCCCCTTGTAGACAAGTCAGCTGCAAGACGATGTATTGACACTCGACGCAATTTGAGTGTTCCATCGTCATTAGGAGGCGATGAACGTTACAAATAACTATCATTTTAGCGTCGGATTCGAAAATCTACACACAGGAGAAGGACCACATGGTGCCCGTGACAGCAATATCCCCTTGGATACAAGTCGGCTGGAGGACGATGAATTGAATCTCGACGCTATTTGAGTGTTCCATCGTCATTAGGAGGCACTGAAAGTTACAATTAACAATCAGTTTTGCGTCGGATTCGAAAATATAGACTCACAGGAGTCGGACCATACGGTGCCAGAGGCAGCAATATCCCCTTGGAGACTAGTCGGCTGAGAGACAATGTATTGAAACTCGACGCAATCTGAGTGTTCCTTCGTCATTAGGAGGCCCTGAACGTTACAATTAATTATCAGTTTTACGTCGTATTCGAAAATCTAGACTCACAGGAGGACGACAATAAGGTGCCCATGGCAGCAATAGACCTTTGGAGACAAGTCGGCTGAAGGACAATGTATTGAATCTCGACGCAATTTGAGTGTTCCGACGTCATTACGAGGCCCTGAACGTTCCAATTAACTATCAGTTTTGCGTCGGATTCGGTAATCTAGATCCACAGGAAAACGACCATAAGGTGGCCGAGGCAGCAATTTCCCCTTGGAGACAAGTCGGCTGCAGGACGATGTCTTGAATCTCGACGCAATTTGAGTGTTCCATCGTCTTTAGGAGGCCCTGAACGTTACAATTAACGATCAGTTTTGCGTCGGATTCGAAAATTTTGACTCACAGGAGAACGACCATAAGGTGCCCGAGACAGCAATAGACCCTTGGAGACAAGTCGGCTGGTGGCCGATGTATTGAATCTCGACGCAATTTGAGTGTTCCATCGTCATTAGGAGGCCCTGAACGTTACAGTTAACTATCAGTTTTGCGTCGGATTCAAAAATCTATTCTCACAGGAAGACGACCAAAACGTGCCCTAGGCTGCAATAGACCTTTGGAGACAGATCGGCTGAATGACGATGTATTGCAGCTCGAGACAATTTGAGTGTTCCATCGTCATTAGGAGACACTGAACGTTATAGTTAACCATCAGTTTTGCGTCAGGTTCGAAAATCTAGACTCACAGGACACGGAACTGAGGCAGCAATATCCAATTGGAGACAAGTCGGCTGAAGGACGATGTACTGAATCTCGACGCAATATGAGTGTTCCATCGTCATTAGGAGGCCGAGAACGTTACAATTAACTATCAGTTTCGTGTCGGATTCGAAAATCTAGACGCACAGGAGACGGACAATATGGTGCCAGAGGCAGGAAAACCCCGTTGGAGAAAAATCGGCTGGAGGACGATGTATTGAATCTCGACGCAATTTGAGTGTCCCATCGTCATTAGGAGGCCCTGAACGTTACAATTAACTATCAGTTTTGCGTCGGAATCGACAATGTAGACTTACAGGAGAACGACCATAAAGTGCCCAAGGCAGCAATAGACTCTTGGAGGCAAGTCGGCTGGAGGACGATGTATTGAATATCGACGCAATTTGATTGTTTCATCGTCATTAGGAGGCCCTGGACGTTACATTTAACGATCAGTTTCGCGTCGGATTCGGAAATCTAGACTCACAGGAGACGGACCATAAGGTGCCCGAGGCAGCAATATCCCCTTGGAGACAAGTCGGCTGGAGGACGATGTATTGAATCTCGACGCAATTTGAATGTTCCATCGTCATTAGGAGGCCCTGAACGTTACAATTAACTATCAGTTTTGCTTCGGATTCGACAATCTAGACTCACAGGAGAACGACCATTAGTTCCGCGAGGCAGCAATAGACACTTCGAGACAAGTCGGCTGAAGGACGATGTATTGAATCTCGACGCAATTTGAGTGTCCATCGTCATTAGGAGGCCCTGACCGTTACAATTAACTATCAGTATCGCGTCGGATTCGAAAATCTAGATTCACAGGAGAAAGTGCCACAGGCAGCAATAGATCCTATGAAACAAGTCGGCTGGTGGCCGATGTATCGAATCTCGACGCAATTTGAGTGTTCCGTCGTCATTAGGAGGCCCTAAAAGCTACAAGTAACTAACAGTTGTGCGTCGGATTCGACAATATAGACATAGAGGGGAACGACCATAAAGTTCCCGAGGTACCAATAGACAATTGGAGACAAGTCGGCTGGAGGACGATGTATTGAATCTCGAGGCAATTTGAGTGTTCGTCATTAGGAGACCCTGAACGTTACAATTAACTGTCAGTTTCGTGTCGGATTCGAAAATCTAGACTCACAGGAGACGGACCATATGGTGCTCGTGGAAGCAATATGGCCTAGGAGACATGTCGGCTGTAGGACGATGTATTGAATATAACCGCAATTTGAGTGTTCCATCGTCATTAGGAGGCCCTGAACGTTACAATTAACTATCAGTCTCGCGTCGGGTTCTCAAAATCTAGACCAACAGGAGACGGACCATATGGTTCCCGAGGCAGCAATATGCTCTTGGAGACAAGTCGGCTGGAGGACGATGTATTGAATCTCGACGCAATTCCAATGTTCGTCATTAGGAGACCCTGAACGTTACAATTAACTATCAGTTTCGCGTCGGATTCGAAAATCTAGACTCGCAGGGAAGGACCATACAGTGCTCATGGCAGCAATATCCCCTTGTACACAAGTCGGCTGGCGGACGATGTATTGAATCAAGACACAATTTGAGTGTTCCACCGTGCTTAGGAGGCCCTGAACGCTACAAGTAACTATCAGTTTTGCGTCGGATTCGACAATCTAGACTTTAGGAAAACGACCATAAAGTGTCCGAGGCACCAATAGACCCTTGGAGACAAGTCGGCCGGAGGACGATGTATTGTATCTCGACGCAATTTGAGTGTTCCATCGTCATTAGGATGCCCTGAAAATTACAATTAACTATCAGTTTTGCGTCGGATTCGATAAACTAAACTCACAGGCAGCAATAGACCATATGAAACAAGTCGCTTGGTGGCCGATGTATTGAATCTCGACGCAACTTGAGTGTTCCTTCGTCATTAGGAGGCCCTGAACGTTACAAATAAGTATCAGTTTTGCGTCGGATTCGACAATCTAACCTTACAGGAGAACGACCATAAAGTGCCCGAGGCACCAATAGACCCTTGGAGACAAGTCGGCTGAAGGACGATGTATTGAATCTCGTCGCAATTTGAGTGTTCCATCGTCATTAGGAGGCCCTCAACGTTACAATTAACTATCAGTCTCGCGTCTCATTCGAAAATCTAGACTTACAGGAGACGAAACATATGGTGCCCGTGGAAGCAGTATCCCCTTGGAGCCAAGTCGGCTGGAGAACGATGTATTGAATCTCGACGCAATTTCAATGTTTGTCATTAGGAGACCCTGAACGTTACAATTAACTATCAGTTTCGCGTCGGAATCGAAAATCTAGACTCACAGGAGACGGACCATATGGTGCCCGTGGAAGCAATATCCCCTTGGAGCCAAGTCGGCTGGAGAACGATGTACTGAATCTCGACGCAATTTGAGTGTTCCATCGTCATTAGGATGCCCTGAACGTTACAATTATCTATCAGTTTTGCGTCGGATTTGAAAATCTAGACTCACAGGAGAACGACCATAAGGGGCCCGAGGCAGCAATAGACCCTTGGAAACAAGTCGGCTGAAAGACGATGTATTGAATCTCGACGCAATTTGAGTGTTCCATCGTCATTAGGAGGTCCTGAGCGTTACAATTAATTATCAGTTTCGCGTCGGATTCGAAAATCTAGACTCACAGGAGAAGGTGCCACAGGCAGCAATAGATCCTATGAGACAAGTCGGCAGGTGGCCGATGTATTGAATCTCGACGCAATTTGAGTGTTCCGTCGTCATTATGAGGCCCTAAACGTTACAAGTACCTATCAGTTTTGCGTCGGATTCGACAATCTAGACTCACAGGAGAACGACCATTAGGTCCGCGAGGCAGCAATAGACCCTTCAAGACAAGTCGGCTGAAGGACGATGTATTAAGTCTCGACGCAATTTGGGTGTTCCATCGTCATTAGGAGGCCCTGGACGTTACAATTAACTATCAGTTTCGCGTCAGATTCAAAAATCTAGACTCACAGGAGAACGACCATAAGGTGCCCGAGGCAGAAATAGAATCCTATAGACAAGTCGGCTGAAGGACGATGTATTGAATCTCGACGCAATTAGAGTGTTCTATCGTCATTAGGAGGCCCTGAACGTTACAATCAACCATCAGGTTTGCGTAGGATTCGGAAATCTAGAGTCACAGGAGAACCACCATAAGGTGCGCGAGGCAGCAATAGACCCTTGGAGACTAGTCGGCTGAAGGACGATGTATTAAATCTCGACGCAATTTGAGTGTTCCATCGTCTTTAGGAGGCCCTGGACATTACAATTAAGTATCAGTTTCGCGGTGGATTCAAAAATTTAGACTCACAGGAGTTGGACCATATGGTGCCCGAGGCAGCAATATCCCCTTGGAGACAAGTCGGCTGGAGGACGAGGTAATGAATCTCGACGCAAATTGAGTGTTCCATCGTCATTAGGAGGCCCTGATCGTTACAATTAACTACCAGTTTTGGGTCATAATCGATAAACTAGACTCAAAGTACAACGACAATAAGGTGCCCGAGGCAGCAATAGACCCTTCGAGACATGTCGGCTGAATGACGATGTATTGAATCTCGACGCAATTTGAGTGTTCCATCGTCATTAGGAGGCCCTGAACGTTACTACTAATTATCAGTTTCGTGACTGATTCGAAAATCTAGACCCAACGGGAAGGACCATATAGTGCCCGAAGCAGCAATATCCCCTTGTAGACAAGTCGGCTGGAGGACGATGTATTGAATCACGACACAATTTGAGTGTTTTATCGCCATTAGGCGGCCCTGAACGTTACAAGTAACTATCAGTTTTGCGTCGGATTCGACAATCTAGACTTACAGGAGAAAGACCATAAGGTGCCCGAGGCAGCAATAGACCCTTGGAGACAAGTCGGCTGAAGGACGATGTATTGAATCGCGACGCAATTTCAGTGTTCCATCGTCATTAGGAGGCCCTGAACGTTACAATTAACTATCAGTCTCGCGTAGGGTTCGAAAATCTAGACTCACAGGAGACGGACCATATAGTTCCCGAGGCAGCAATATGCTCTTGGAGACAAGTCGGCTGTAGGACGATGTATTGAATCTCGACGCAATTTCAATTTTCGTCATTAGGAGACCCTGAACGTTACAATTAACTATCAGTTTCGCGTCGGATTCGAAAATCTAGACTCACAGGCGACGGACCATATGGTGCCGTGGAAGCAATATGCCCTTGGAGACAAGTCGGCTGGAGGACGATGTATTGAATCTCGACGCAATTTGAGTGTTCCATCGTCATTAGGAGGCCCTGAACGTTACAATTAACTATCAGTTTCGCGTCTGATTCGAAAATCTAGACTTACAGGGAAGGACCATATAGTGCCCGAGGCAGCAATATCCCCTTGTAGAGAAGTCGGCTGTCGGACGATGTATTGAATCACGACACAATATGAGTGTTCCATCGTCATTAGGAGGCCCTGAACGTTACAAGTAACTATCAGTTTTGCGTCGGACTCGACAATCTAACCTTACAGGAAAACGACCATAAAGTGCCCGAGGCACCAATAGACCCTTGGAGACAAGTCGCCTGGAGGACGATGTATTGAATCTCGACGCAATTTGAGTCCTCCATCGTCATTAGGAAGCCCTGGCTATTACAATTAACTATCAGTCTCCCATCTGATTCGAAAATCTAGACTTACAGGAGACGAACCATATGGTTCCCGAGGCAGCAATATCCCCTTGGAGACAAGGCGGCTGGAGGACGATGTATTGAATCGCGACGCAATTTGAGTGTTCCATCGTCATTAGGAGGCTCTGAACGTTACAATTAACTATCAGTTTTGCGTCGGATTCGACAATCTAGACTCACAGGAGAACGACCATTAGGTTCGCGAGGCAGCAATAGACCCTTCGAGACAAGTCGGCTGAAGGACGATGTATTGAATCTCGACGCAATTTGAGTGTTCCGTCGTCATTAGGAGGCCCTAATCGCTACAAGTAACTAACAGTTCTGCGTCGGATTCGACAATATAGACATAGAGGGGAACGACCATAAAGTTCCCGAGGTACCAATAGACAATTGGAGACAAGTCGGCTGGAGGACGATGTATTGAATCTCGAGGCAATTTGAGTGTTCGTCATTAGGAGACCCTGAACGTTACAATTAACTATCAGTTTCGTGTCGGATTCGAAAATCTAGACTCACAGGAGACGGACCATATGGTGCTCGTGGAAGCAATATGGCCTAGGAGACATGTCGGCTGTAGGACGACGTATTGAATATAACCGCAATTTGAGTGTTCCATCGTCAGTAGGAGGCCCTGAACGTTACAATTAACTATCAGATTTGCGTCGGATTTTAAATCTAGACTCACAGGAGAACGACCATAAGGTGCCCGAGGCAGCAATATACCCTTGGAGACAAGTCGGCTGAATGACGATGTATTGAATCACGACACAATTTGAGTGTTCCATCGTCATTAGGAGGCCCTGAACTTTACAAGTCACTATCAGTTTTGCGTCGGATTCGACAATCTAGACTTACAGGAGAACGACCATAAAGTGCCCGAGGCAACAACAGACCCTTGCAGACAAGTCGGCTAGAGGACGATGTATTGAATCTCGACGCAATTTGAGTGTTCCATCGTCATTAGGAGGCCGTGAACGTTACAATTAACTATCAGTTTTGCGTCGGATTCGACAATCTAGACTCACAGGAGAACCACCATAAGGTGCCCGAGGCAGCGGTAGACCCTTGGAGACAAGTCGGCTGAAGGACGATGTATTGAATCTCGACGCAATTTCAATGTTCGTCATTAGGAGACCCTGAACGTTACAATTAACTATCAGTTTCGCGTCGGATTCGAAAATCTAGACCCACAGGAGACGGACCATATGGTGCCCGTGGAAGCCATATGCCCTTGGAGACAAGTCGGCTGGAGCACGATCTATTGAATCTCGACGTAATTTGAGTGTTCCATCGTCATTAGGAGGCCCTGAACGTTACAATTAACTATCAGTTTCGCGTCTGATTCGAAAATCTAGACTCGCAGGGAAGGACCATATAGTGCTCGTGGCAGCAATATCCCCTTGTAGACAAGTCGGCTGGCGGACGATGTATTGAATCTAGACACAATTTGAGTGTTGCACCGTCATTAGGAGGCTCTGAACGTTACAAGTAACTATCAGTTTTGCGTTGGATTCGACAATCTAGACTTTAGGAAAACGACCATAAAGTGTCCGAGGCACCAATATCCCCTTGGAGGCAAGTCGGCTGGAGGACGATGTATTGAATCTCGACGCAATTTGAGTGTTCCATCGTCATTAGGATGCCCTGAAAATTACAATTAACCATCAGTTTTGCGTCGGATTCGAAAATCTAGACTCACAGGCAGCAATAGACCATATGAAACAAGTCGCTTGGTGGCCGATGTATTGAATCTCGACGCAACCTGAGTGTTCCATCGTCATTAGGAGGCCCTGAACGTTACAAATAAGTATCAGTTTTGCGTCGGATTCGACAATCTAACCTTACAGGAGAACGACCATAAAGTGCCCGAGGCACCAATAGACCCTTGGAGACAAGTCGGCTGGAGGACGATGTATTGAATCTCGTCGCAATTTGAGTGCTCCATCGTCATTAGGAGGCCCACAACGTTACAATTAACTATCAGTTTCGCGTCTCATTCGAAAATCTAGACTTACAGGAGACAAACCATATGGTGCCCGTGGAAGCAATATCCCCTTGCAGCCAAGTCGGCTGGAGAACGATGTATTGAATCTCGACGCAATTTCAATGTTCGTCATTAGGAGAACCTGAACGTTACAATTAACTATCGGTTTCGCGTCGGAATCGAAAATCTAGACTCACAGGAGACGGACCATATGGTGCCCGTGGAAGCAATATCCCCTTGGAGCCAAGTCGGCTGGAGAACGATGTATTGAATCTCGACGCAATTTGAGTGTTCCATCGTCATTAGGATGCCCTGAACGTTACAATTATCTATCAGTTTTGCGTCGGATTTGAAAATCTAGACTCACAGGAGAACGACCATAAGGTGCCCGAGGCAGCAATAGACCCTTGGGAACAAGTCGGCTGAAAGACGATGTATTGAATCTCGACGCAATTTGAGTGTTCCATCGTCATTAGGAGGTCCTGAGCGTTACAGTTAATTATCAGTTTCGCGTCGGATTCGAAAATCTAGACTCACAGGAGAAGGTGCCACAGGCAGCAATAGATCCTATGAGACAAGTCGGCAGGTGGCCGATGTATTGAATCTCGACGCAATTTGAGTGTTCCGTCGTCATTATGAGGCCCTAAACGTTACAATTAACTATCAGTTTCGCGTCAGATTCAAAAATCTAGACTCACAGGAGAACGACCATAAGGTGCCCGAGGCAGAAATAGAATCTTTTAGACAAGTCGACTGAAGGACGATGTATTGAATCTTGACGCAATTAGACTGTTCTATCGTCATTAGGAGGCCCTGAACGTTACAATCAACCATCAGTTTTGCGTAGGATTCGAAAATCTAGACTCACAGGAGAACGACCATAAGGTGCGCGAGGCAGCAATATCCCCTTGGAGACAAGTCGGCTGGAGGACGAGGTAATGAATCTCGACGCAAATTGAGTGTTCCATCGTCATTAGGAGGCCCTGATCGTTACAATTAACTATCAGTTTTGGGTCATAATCGATAATCTAGGTTCAAAGGACAACGACAATGAGGTGCCCGAGGCAGCAATAGACCCTTGGAGACACGTCGGCTGAATGACGATGTATTGAATCTCGACGCAATTTGAGTGTTCCATCGTCATTAGGAGGCCCTGAACGTTACTACTAATTATCAGTTTCGTGTCTGATTCGAAAATCTAGACCCAAAAGGAAGGACCATATAGTGCCCGAGGCAGCAATATCCCCTTGTAGACAAGTCGGCTGGAGGACGATGTATTGAATCACGACACAATTTGAGTGTTTTATCGTCATTAGGAGGCCCTGAACGTTACAAGTAACTATTAGTTTGGCGTCGGATTCGACAATCTAGACTTACAGGAGAAAGACCATAAGGTTCCCGAGGCAGCAATAGACCCTTGGAGACAAGTCGCCTGGAGGACGATGTACTGAATCTCGACGCAATTTGAGTCCTCCATCGTCATTAGGAGGCCCTGAACGTTACAATTAACTATCAGTCTCGCATAGGGTTCGAAAATCTAGACTCACAGGAGACGGACCATATAGTTCCCGAGGCAGCAATATGCTCTTGGAGACAAGTCGGCTGGAGGACGATGTATTGAATCTCGACGCAATTTCAATGTTCGTCATTACGAGACCCTGAACGTTACAATTAACTATCAGTTTCGCGTCGGATTCGAAAATCTAGACTCACACGGGACGGACCATATGGCGCCGTGGAAGCAATATGCCCTTGGAGACAAGTCGGCTGGAGGACGATGTATTGAATCTCCACGCAATTTGAGTGTTCCATCGTCATTAGGAGGCCCTGAACGTTACAATTAACTATCAGTTTCGCGTCTGATTCGAAAATCTAGACTTACAGGGAAGGACCATATAGTGCCCGAGGCAGCAATATCCCCTTGTAGAGAAGTCGGCTGTCGGACGATGTATTGAATCTCGACACAATATGAGTGTTCCATCGTCATTAGGAGGCCCTGAACGTTACAAGTAACTATCAGTTTTGCGTCGGACTCGACAATCTAACCTTACAGGAAAACGACCATAAAGTGCCCGAGGCACCAATAGACCCTTGGAGACAAGTCGCCTGGAGGACGATGTACTGAATCTCGACGCAATTTGAGTCCTCCATCGTCATTAGGAGGCCCTGAACGTTACAATTAACTATCAGTCTCCCGTCTGATTCGAAAATTTAGACTTACAGGAGACGAACCATATGGTTCCCGAGGCAGCAATATCCCCTTGGAGACAAGTCGGCTGGAGGACGATGTATTGAATCGCGACGCAATTTGAGTGTTCCATCGTCATTAGGAGGCTCTGAACGTTACAATTAACTATCAGTTTTGCGTCGGATTCGACAATCTAGACTCACAGGAGAACGACCATTAGGTTCGCGAGCCAGCAATAGACCCTTCGAGACAAGTCGGCTGAAGGACGATGTATTGAATCTCGACGCAATTTGAGTGTTCCATCGTCATTAGGAGGCCCTGATCGTTACAATTAACTATCAGTCTCGCGCTGGATTCGTAAAACTAGACTCACAGGAAACGGACCATATGGTGCTCGTGGAAGCAATATGCCCTTGGAGACAAGTCGGCTGTAGGACGATGTATTGAATATCGACGCAATTTGAGTGCTCCATCAACATTATGAGGCCCAGAACGTTACAATTAACTATCAGATTTGCGTCGGATTTTAAATCTAGACTCACAGGAGAACGACCATAAGGTGCCCGAGGGAGCAATAGACCCTTGGAGACAAGTCGGCTGATTGACGATCTATTGAATCTCTTCGCAATTTGAGCGTTCCATCGTCATTAGGAGGCCCTGAACGTTACAATTAACTATCAGTTTTGCGTCGGATTCGACAATCTAGACTCACAGGAAAACGACCATAAGGTGCCCGAGGCAGCAATAGACCCTTGGAGACAAGTCGGCTGAAGGACGATGTATTGAATCTCGACGCAATTTGAGTGTTCCATCGTCATTAGGAGGCCCTGATCGTTACAATTAACTATCAGTCTCGCATAGGGTTCGAAAATCTAGACTCACAGGAGACGGACCATATAGTTCCCGAGGCAGCAATATGCTCTTGGAGACAAGTCGGCTGGAGGACGATGTATTGAATCTCGACGCAATTTCAATGTTCGTCATTACGAGACCCTGAACGTTACAATTAACTATCAGTTTCGCGTCGGATTCGAAAATCTAGACTCACACGGGACGGACCATATGGCGCCGTGGAAGCAATATGCCCTTGGAGACAAGTCGGCTGGAGGACGATGTATTGAATCTCCACGCAATTTGAGTGTTCCATCGTCATTAGGAGGCCCTGAACGTTACAATTAACTATCAGTTTCGCGTCTGATTCGAAAATCTAGACTTACAGGGAAGGACCATATAGTGCCCGAGGCAGCAATATCCCCTTGTAGAGAAGTCGGCTGTCGGACGATGTATTGAATCTCGACACAATATGAGTGTTCCATCGTCATTAGGAGGCCCTGAACGTTACAAGTAACTATCAGTTTTGCGTCGGACTCGACAATCTAACCTTACAGGAAAACGACCATAAAGTGCCCGAGGCACCAATAGACCCTTGGAGACAAGTCGCCTGGAGGACGATGTACTGAATCTCGACGCAATTTGAGTCCTCCATCGTCATTAGGAGGCCCTGAACGTTACAATTAACTATCAGTCTCCCATCTGATTCGAAAATTTAGACTTACAGGAGACGAACCATATGGTTCCCGAGGCAGCAATATCCCCTTGGAGACAAGTCGGCTGGAGGACGATGTATTGAATCGCGACGCAATTTGAGTGTTCCATCGTCATTAGGAGGCTCTGAACGTTACAATTAACTATCAGTTTTGCGTCGGATTCGACAATCTAGACTCACAGGAGAACGACCATTAGGTTCGCGAGCCAGCAATAGACCCTTCGAGACAAGTCGGCTGAAGGACGATGTATTGAATCTCGACGCAATTTGAGTGTTCCATCGTCATTAGGAGGGACTGAGCGTTGCAATTACCTATCAGTTTCGCGTCGGATTCGAAAATCTAGACTCACAGGAGAAGGTGCCACAGGCAGCAATAGATCCTATGAAACTAGTCGGCTGGTGGCCGATGTATTGAATCTCGTCGCAATTTGAGTGTTCCGTCGTCATTAGGAGACCCTGAACGTTACAATTAACTTTCAGTTTCGCGCTGGATTCGTAAAACTAGACTCACAGGAAACGGACCATATGGTGCTCGTGGAAGCAATATGCCCTTGGAGACAAGTCGGCTGTAGGACGATGTATTGAATATCGACGCAATTTGAGTGCTCCATCAACATTATGAGGCCCAGAACGTTACAATTAACTATCAGATTTGCGTCGGATTTTAAATCTAGACTCACAGGAGAACGACCATAAGGTGCCCGAGGGAGCAATAGACCCTTGGAGACAAGTCGGCTGATTGACGATCTATTGAATCTCGACGCAATTTGAGCGTTCCATCGTCATTAGGAGGCCCTGAACGTTACAATTAACTATCAGTTTTGCGTCGGATTCGACAATCTAGACTCACAGGAAAACGACCATAAGGTGCCCGAGGCAGCAATAGACCCTTGGAGACAAGTCGGCTGAAGGACGATGTATTGAATCTCGACGCAATTTGAGTGTTCCATCGTCATTAGGAGGCCCTGATCGTTACAATTAACTATCAGTCTCGCATCGGGTTCGAAAATCTAGACTCACAGGAGACGGACCATATGGTTCCCGAGGCGGCAATATGATCTTGGAGATAAGTCGGCTGGAGGACGATGTATTGAATCCCGACGCAATTTCAATGTTCGTCATTAGGAGACCCCGAACGTTACAATTAACTATCAGTTTCGCGTCGGAATCGAAAATCTAGACTCACAGGAGACGGACCATATGGTGCCCGTGGATGCAATATCCCCTTGGAGACAAGTCGGCTGGAGATCGATGTATTGAATCACGACACAATTTGAGTGTTTTATCGTCATTAGGAGGCCCTGAACGTTACAAGTAACTATTAGTTTGGCGTCGGATTCGACAATCTAGACTTACAGGAGAAAGACCATAAGGTTCCCGAGGCAGCAATAGACCCTTGGAGACAAGTCGCCTGGAGGACGATGTACTGAATCTCGACGCAATTTGAGTCCTCCATCGTCATTAGGAGGCCCTGAACGTTACAATTAACTATCAGTCTCGCATAGGGTTCGAAAATCTAGACTCACAGGAGACGGACCATATAGTTCCCGAGGCAGCAATATGCTCTTGGAGACAAGTCGGCTGGAGGACGATGTATTGAATCTCGACGCAATTTCAATGTTCGTCATTACGAGACCCTGAACGTTACAATTAACTATCAGTTTCGCGTCTGATTCGAAAATCTAGACTCACACGGGACGGACCATATGGCGCCGTGGAAGCAATATGCCCTTGGAGACAAGTCGGCTGGAGGACGATGTATTGAATCTCCACGCAATTTGAGTGTTCCATCGTCATTAGGAGGCCCTGAACGTTACAATTAACTATCAGTTTCGCGTCTGATTCGAAAATCTAGACTTACAGGGAAGGACCATATAGTGCCCGAGGCAGCAATATCCCCTTGTAGAGAAGTCGGCTGTCGGACGATGTATTGAATCTCGACACAATATGAGTGTTCCATCGTCATTAGGAGGCCCTGAACGTTACAAGTAACTATCAGTTTTGCGTCGGACTCGACAATCTAACCTTACAGGAAAACGACCATAAAGTGCCCGAGGCACCAATAGACCCTTGGAGACAAGTCGCCTGGAGGACGATGTACTGAATCTCGACGCAATTTGAGTCCTCCATCGTCATTAGGAGGCCCTGAACGTTACAATTAACTATCAGTCTCCCGTCTGATTCGAAAATTTAGACTTACAGGAGACGAACCATATGGTTCCCGAGGCAGCAATATCCCCTTGGAGACAAGTCGGCTGGAGGACGATGTATTGAATCGCGACGCAATTTGAGTGTTCCATCGTCATTAGGAGGCTCTGAACGTTACAATTAACTATCAGTTTTGCGTCGGATTCGACAATCTAGACTCACAGGAGAACGACCATTAGGTTCGCGAGCCAGCAATAGACCCTTCGAGACAAGTCGGCTGAAGGACGATGTATTGAATCTCGACGCAATTTGAGTGTTCCATCGTCATTAGGAGGGACTGAGCGTTGCAATTACCTATCAGTTTCGCGTCGGATTCGAAAATCTAGACTCACAGGAGAAGGTGCCACAGGCAGCAATAGATCCTATGAAACTAGTCGGCTGGTGGCCGATGTATTGAATCTCGTCGCAATTTGAGTGTTCCGTCGTCATTAGGAGACCCTGAACGTTACAATTAACTTTCAGTTTCGCGCTGGATTCGTAAAACTAGACTCACAGGAAACGGACCATATGGTGCTCGTGGAAGCAATATGCCCTTGGAGACAAGTCGGCTGTAGGACGATGTATTGAATATCGACGCAATTTGAGTGCTCCATCGTCATTAGGAGGCCCTGATCGTTACAATTAACTATCAGTCTCGCATCGGGTTCGAAAATCTAGACTCACAGGAGACGGACCATATGGTTCCCGAGGCGGCAATATGATCTTGGAGATAAGTCGGCTGGAGGACGATGTATTGAATCCCGACGCAATTTCAATGTTCGTCATTAGGAGACCCCGAACGTTACAATTAACTATCAGTTTCGCGTCGGAATCGAAAATCTAGACTCACAGGAGACGGACCATATGGTGCCCGTGGATGCAATATCCTCTTGGAGACAAGTCGGCTGGAGATCGATGTATTGAATCTCGACGCAATTTGAGTGTTCCATCGTCATTAGGATGCCCTGAACGTTACAATTATCTATCAGTTTTGCGTCGGATTAGAAAATCTAGACTCACAGGAGAACACCCATAAGGTGCCCGAGGCAGCAATAGACCCTTGGAGACAAGTCAGCTGAAGGACGATGTATTGAATATCGGCGCAATTTGAGTGTTCAATCGTCATTAGGAGGCCCTGAACGTTACAATTAACTATCAGTCTCGCGTCGGATTCGAAAATTTAGACACACAGGAGACGGGCTATATGGTTCCCGAGGCAGCAATATCCCCTTGGAGACAAGTCGGCTTGAGGACGATGTATTGAATCTCGACGCAAATTGAGTGTTCCATTGTCATTAGGAGGCCCTGATCGTTACAATTAACTACCAATTTTGGGTCGGATTCGATAATATAGCCTCAAAGGAGAACGACAAGAAGGTGCCCGAGGCAGCAAGAACCCTTGGAGACAAGTCTACTGGAGGACGATGTATTGAATCTCGAGGCAATTTGAGTGTTCGGCATTAGGAGACCCTGAACGTAACAATTAACTATCAGTTTCGCGTCGGATTCGAAAATCTAGACTCACAGGAAACGGACCATATGGTGCTCGTGGAAGCAATATGCCCTTGGAGACAAGTCGGCTGTAGGACGATGTATTGAATATCGACGCAATTTGAGGGCTCCATCGTTATTAGGATGCCCTGAACGTTACAATTAACTATCAGATTTGCGTCGGATTTTAAAGCTAGACTCACAGGAGAACGACCATAAGGTGCCCGAGGCAGCAATAGACCCTTGGAGACAAGTAGGCTGAATGACGATGAATTGAATCTCGACGCAATTTGAGTGTTCCATTGTCATTAGGAGGCCCTGAACGTTACAATTAACTATCAGTTTCGTGTCTGATTCGAAAATCTAGACCCACAGGGAAGGACCATATAGTGCCCGAGGCAGCAATATCCCCTTGTAGACAAGTCGGCTGGAAGACGATGTATTGAATCTCGACGCAATTTGAGTGGTCCATCGACATTAGGAGGCCCTGAACGTTACAATTAACTATCAGTTTCGCGTCGGATTCAAAAATCTAGACTCACAGGACTTGGACCATATGGTGCCCGAGGCAGCAATATCCCCTTGGAGACAAGTCGGCTGGAGGACGATGTATTGAATCACGACGCAATTTCAATGTTCGTCATTAGGAGACCTTGAACGATACAATTAACTATCAGTCTCGCGTCGGAATCGAATGTCTAGACTCACAGGAGACAGACGTGGAAGCAATATCCCCTTGGAGACAAGTCGGCTGGAGAACGATGTATTAAATCTCGACGAAACTTGAGTGTTCCATCGTCATTAGGATGTCCTGAACGTTAGAATTATCTATCAGTTTTGCGTCGGATTAGAAATCTAGACTCACAGGAGAACGACCATAAGGTGCCCGAGGCAGCATTTGACCCTTGGAGACAAGTCGGCTGAAGGACGATGTATTGAATCTCGACGCAATTTGAGTGTTCCATCGTCATTAGGATGCCCTGAACATTACAATTAACTATCAGTCTCGCGTCGGATTCGAAAATCTAGACTCACAGGAGACGGACGAATTGGTTCCAGAGGCAGCAATATCCCCATTGAGACAAGTCGGCTGGAGGACGACCTATTGAATCTCGACGCAATTTGAGTGTACCAACGTCATTAGGAGGCCCTGAACGTTACAAGTAACAATCAGTTTTGCATCGGATTCGACAATCTAGCCTTAAAGGAGAGCGACCATAAAGTGCCCGAGGCACCAATAGACCTTTTGAGACATGTCGGCTGCAGGAAGATGTATTGAATCTCGACGCAATTTGAGTGTTCCATCGTCATTAGGATGCCCTGAAAGTTACAATTAACTATCAGTTTTGCGTCTGATTCGATAATCTAGAGTCACAGGAGATGGTGCCACTTGCAGCAACAGACCCTATGGAACAAGTCGCCTGGTGGCCGATGTATTGAATCTCGACGCAACTTAAGTATTCCATCGTCATTAGGAGGCCCTGAGCGTTACAATTAACTATCAGTTTCGCGTCGGATTCGAAAATCTAGACTCACAGGAGATGGTGCCACAGGCAGCAATAGATCCTATGAAACAAGTCGGCATGTGGCCGTCTATTGAATCTCGACGCAATTTGAGTGTTCCGTCGACATTAGGAGGCCCTAAACGTTACAAGTAACTATCAGTTTTGCGTCGGATTCGACAATCTAGACATAGACGAGAACGACCATAAAGTGCCCCAGGCACCAATAGACAATTGGAGACAAGTCGGCTGGAGGACGATGTATTGAATCTGGAGGCAATTTGAGTGTTCGTCATTAGGAGACCCAGAACGTTACAATTAACTATCAGTTTCGTGTCGGATAAGAAAATCTAGACTCACAGGAGACGGACCATATGGTGCACGTGGAAGCAATATGCCCTTAGAGACAAGTCGGCTGTAGGACGATGTATTGAATATCAACGCTATTTGAGCGTTCCATCGTCATTAGGAGGCCCTGAACGTTACAATTAACTAGCAGATTTGCGTCGAATTTTAAATCTAGACTCACAGGAGAACGACCATAAAGTGCCCGAGGCAGCAATAGACCCTTGGAGACAAGTCGGCTGAATGACGATGTAATGAATCTCGACGCAATTTGAGTGTTCCATCGTCATTAGGATGCCCCGAACGTTACAATTAACTATCAGTTTCATGTCTGATTCCAAAAATCTAGACTCACAGGGAAGGACCATATAGTGCCCGAGGCAGCAATAGACAATTGGAGACAAGTCGGCTGGAGGACGATGTATTGAATCACGAGGCAATTTGAGTGTTCGTCATTAGGAGACCCAGAACGTTACAATTAACTATCAGTTTCGTGTCGGATTCGAAAATCTAGACTCACAGGAAACGGACCATATGGTGCTCGTCGAAGCAATTTGCCCTTGGAGACAAGTCGGCTGTAAGATGATGATTGAATATCGACGCTCTTTGAGTGTTCCATCGTCATTAGGAGGCCCTGAACGTTACAATTAACTATCAGATTTGCGTCGGATTTTAAATCTAGACTCACAGGAGAACGACCATAAGGTGCCCGAGGCAGCAATATCCCCTTGTAGACAAGTCGGCTGACGGACGATGTATTGAATCACGACACAATTTGAGTGTTCCATCGTCATTAGGAGGCCCTGAACGTTACAATTAACTATCAGTCTCGCGTCGGATTCGAAAATTTAGACACACAGGAGACGGACTATATGGTTCCCGAGGCAGCAATATCCCCGATGAGACAAGTCGGCTAGAGGACGATGTATTGATTGTCGACGCAATTTGAGTGTTCCTTCGTCATTACGAGGCCCTGAACGTTACAATTAACTATCAGTTTTGCGTCGGATTCGAAAATCGAGACTCACAGGAGAAGGTGCCACAGGCAGCAATAGATCCTATGAAACAAGTCGGCTGGTCCGATGTATTGAATCTCGACGCAATTTGAGTGTTCCATCGTCATTAGGAGGCCCTGGACGTTACAAAAAAATGGTTCAAATGTATCGGAGCACTATGGGACTCAACTGCTGAGGTCATTAGTCCCCTAGAACTTAGAACTAGTTAAACCTAACTAACCTAAGGACATCACGAGGCAGGATTCGAACCTGCGACCGTAGCGGTCTTGCGGTTCCAGCATGCAGCACCTTTAACCGCACATCCACTTCGGCCGGCTGGACGTTACAATTAACTATCAGTTTCGCGTCGGATTCAAAAATCTAGACTCACAGGACTTGGACCATATGGTGCCCGAGGCAGCAATATCCCCTTGGAGACAAGTCGGCTGGAGGACGATGTATTGAATCTCGACGCAAATTGAGTGTTCCATCGTCATTAGGAGGCCCTGATCGTTACAATTAACTATCAATTTTGGGTTGGATTCGATAATCTAGACTCAAAGGAGAACGACAAGAAGGTGCCCGAGGCAGCAAGAAGCCTTGGAGACAAGTCGGCTGGAGGACGATGTATTGAATCTCGAGGCAATTTGAGTGTTCGTTATTAGGAGACCCTGAACGTAACAATTAACTATCAGTTTCGCGTCGGATTCGAAAATCTAGACTCACAGGAAACGGACCATATGGTGCTCGTGGAAGCAATATGCCCTTGGAGACAAGTCGGCTGTAGGACGATGTATTGAATATCGACGCAATTTGAGGGCTCCATCGTTATTAGGAGGCCCTGAACGTTACAATTAACTATCAGATTTGCGACGGATTTTAAAGCTAGACTCACAGGAGAACGACCATAAGGTGCCCGAGGCAGCAATAGACCCTTGGAGACAAGTAGGCAGAATGACGATGAATTGAATCTCGACGCAATTTGAGTGTTCCATTGTCATTAGGAGGCCCTGAACGTTACAATTAACTATCAGTTTCGTGTCTGATTCGAAAATCTAGACCCACAGGGAAGGACCATATAGTGCCCGAGGCAGCAATATCCCCTTGTAGACAAGTCGGCTGGAAGACGATGTATTGAATCTCGACGCAATTTGAGTGGTCCATCGACATTAGGAGGCCCTGAACGTTACAATTAACTATCAGTTTCGCGTCGGATTCAAAAATCTAGACTCACAGGACTTGGACCATATGGTGCCCGAGGCAGCAATATCCCCTTGGAGACAAGTCGGCTGGAGGACGATGTATTGAATCTCGACGCAAACTGAGTGTTCCATCGTCATTAGGAGGCCCTGATCGTTACAATTAACTATCAATTTTGGGTCGGATTCGATAATCTAGACTCAAAGGAGAACGACAAGAAGGTGCCCGAGGCAGCAAGAACCCTTGGAGACAAGTCGGCTGGAGGACGATGTATTGAATCTCGAGGCAATTTGTGTGTTCGTTATTAGGAGACCCTGAACGTAACAATTAACTATCAGTTTCGCGTCGGATTCGAAAATCTAGACTCACAGGAAACGGACCATATGGTGCTCGTGGAAGCAATATGCCCTTGGAGACAAGTCGGCTGTAGGACGATGTATTGAATATCGACGCAATTTGAGGGCTCCATCGTTATTAGGAGGCCCTGAACGTTACAATTAACTATCAGATTTGCGACGGATTTTAAAGCTAGACTCACAGGAGAACGACCATAAGGTGCCCGAGGCAGCAATAGACCCTTGGAGACAAGTAGGCTGAATGACGATGAATTGGGTCTCGACGCAATTTGAGTGTTCCATTGTCATTAGGAGGCCCTGAACGTTACAATTAACTATCAGTTTCGTGTCTGATTCGAAAATCTAGACCCACAGGGAAGGACCATATAGTGCCCGAGGCAGCAATATCCCCTTGTAGACAAGTCGGCTGGAAGACGATGTATTGAATCTCGACGCAATTTGAGTGGTCCATCGACATTAGGAGGCCCTGAACGTTACAATTAACTATCAGTTTCGCGTCGGATTCAAAAATCTAGACTCACAGGACTTGGACCATATGGTGCCCGAGGCAGCAATATCCCCTTGGAGACACGTCGGCTGGAGGACGATGTATTGAATCACGACGCAATTTCAATGTTCGTCATTAGGAGACCTTGAACGATACAATTAACTATCAGTCTCGCGTCGGAATCGAAAGTCTAGACTCACAGGAGACAGACCATATAGTGCCCGTGGAAGCAATATCCCCTTGGAGACAAGTCGGCTGGAGAACGATGTATTAAATCTCGACGAAACTTGAGTGTTCCATCGTCATTAGGATGTCCTGAACGTTAGAATTATCTATCAGTTTTGCGTCGGATTAGAAATCTAGACTCACAGGAGAACGACCATAAGGTGCCCGAGGCAGCATTTGACCCTTGGAGACAAGTCGGCTGAAGGACGATGTATTGAATCTCGACGCAATTTGAGTGTTCCATCGTCATTAGGAGGCCCTGAACATTTCAAGTAACTATTAGTTTTGCGTCGGATTCGACAATCTAGAGTTACAGGAGAACGACCATAAAGTGTCCGAGGCACCAATAGACCCTTGGAGACAAGTCGGCTGGAGGAATATGTATTGAATCTCGACGCAATTTGAGTGTCCATTGTCATTAGGAGGCCTTGAACGTTACAATTAACTATCAGTTTTGCGTCGGATTCGAAAATCTAGAGTCACAGGAGGACGACCATAAGGTGCCCGAGGCTGCAATAGACCCTTGGAGACGAGTCGGCTGAAGAACGATGTATTGAATCTCGACGCAATTTAAGTGTTCCATCGTCACTAGGAGGCCCTGAACGTTACAATTAACTATCAGTTTTGCGTCGGATTCGAAAATGTAGACTCACAGGAGAACGACCATAAGGTGCCCGAGGCAACAACAGACCATTGCAGACATGTCAGCTGAAGGACGATGTATTGAATCTCGACGCAATTAGGGTGTTCTATCGTCAGTAGGAGGCCCTGAACGTTACAATCAACCGTCAGTTTTGCGTAGGATTCGAAAATCTAGACTCACAGGAGACGGACCATATGGTTCCCAAGGCAGCAATATGCTCTTGGAGATAAGTCGGCTAGAGGACGATGTATTGAATTTCGACTCATTTTCAATGTTCGTCTTTAGGTGACCCTGAACGTTACAATTATATATCAGTTTCGCGTCGGCTTAGTGAATCTAGACTCACAGGAGAAGGTGTCACAGGCAGCAATAGATCCTATGAAATAATTCGGCTGATGGCCGATGTATTGAATCTCGTCGCAATTTGAGTGTTCCGTCGTCATTAGGAGGCCCTAAACGTTACATATAACTATCAGTTTTGCGGCGGATTCGACGATCTAGACATAGAGGAGAACGACCGTAAAGAGCCCGAGGCACCAATAGACAATTGGAGACAAGTCGGCTGGAGGACGATGTATAGAATCTCGACGCAATTTGAATGTTCCATCGTCAGTACGAGGCCCTGAACGTTACAATTAACTATCAGTTTTGCGTCGGATTCGAAAATGTAGACTCACAGGAGAACGACCATAAAGTGCCCGAGGCAGCAACAGACCATTGGAGACAAGTCGGCTGAAGGACGACGTATTGAATCTCGACGCAATTACAGTGTTCCTTCGTCATTAGGAGGCCAGGAACGTTGCAATTAACTATCAGTTTTGCGTCGGATTCGACAATCTAGACTCAGAGGAGAACGACCATAAAGTGCCCGAGGCAGCAATAGACCCTTGGAGACAAATCGGCTGAAGGACCATGTATTGAATCTCGACGCAATTTGAGTGTTCCATTGTCATTAGAATTCCCTGAACGTTACAATTAACTATCAGTTTCGCGTCTGATTCGAAAATCTAGACTCACAGGGAAGGACCGTATAGTGCCCGAGGCAGCAATATCCCCTTGTTGACAAGTCAGCTGGAGGAATATGTATTGAATCTCGACGCAATTTGAGTGTTCCATCATCATTAGGAATCCCTCAACGTTAAAATTAACTATAAGTTTTGCGTCGGATTCGACAGTCTATACTCACAGGAGGACGACCATAAGGTGCCCGAGGCTGCAATAGACCCTTGGAGACAAGTCGGCTGAACGACGATGTATTGAATCTCGACGCAATTTGAGTGTTCCATCGTCATTAGGAGGCCCTGAACGTTACAAGTAACTATCAGTTTTGCGTCGGATTCAACAATCTAGACTCACAGGAGGACTACCATAAGGTGCCCGAGGCAGCAATAGTCCCTTGGAGACAAGTCGGCTGAAGGACGATGTATTTAATCTCGACGCAATTTGAGTGTTCCATCGTCATTAGGAGAACCTGAACGTTACAATTAACTATCAGTCTCGCGACGGTCTCGAAAATCAAGACTCCCAGGAGACGGACCATATGGTTCCCGAGGCAGCAATATCCCCTTGGAGACAAGTCGGCTAGAGGACGATGTATTGAATCTCGACGCAATTTCAATGTTCGTCATTAGGAGACCCTGAACGTTACAATTAACTATCAGTTTCGCGTCGAATTCGAAAATCTAGACTCACAGGAGACGGACCGTATGGTGCTCGTGGAAGCAATATGCCCTTGGAGACAAGTCGGCTGGAGGACGATGTATTGAATCTCAACGCAATTTGAGTGTTCCATCGTCAATTGGAGGCCCTGAACGCTACAATTAACTATCAGATTTGCGTCGGATTTTAAATCTAGACTCACAGGAGAACGACCTTAAGGTGCCCGAGGCAGCATTACACCCTTGGAGACAAGTCGGCTGAATGACGATGTATTGAATCTCGACGCAGTTTGAGTGTTCCATTTTCATTAGGAGGCCCTGAACGTTACAATTAACTATCAGTTTCGCGTCTGATTCGAAAATCTAGACTCACAGGGAAGGACCATATAGTGCCCGAGTCAGCAATATCCCCTTGTAGACAAGTCGGCTGGCGGACGATGTATTGAATCACGACACAATTTGAGTGTTCCATCGTCATTAGGAGGCCCTGAACATTTCAAGTAACTATCAGTTTAGCGTCGGATTCGACAATCTAGACTTACAGGAGAACGACCATAAAGTGTCCGAGGCACCAATAGACCCTTGGAGACAAGTCGGCTGGAGGAATATGTATTGAATCTCGACGCAATTTGAGTGTCCATCGTCATTAGGAGGCCCTGAACGTTACAATTAACTATCAGTTTTGCGTCGGATTCGACAATCTAGACTCACAGGAGGACGACCATAAGGTGCCCGAGGCTACGAAAGACCCTTGGAGACGAGTCGGCTGAAGGACGATGTATTGAATCTCGACGCAATTTAAGTGTTCCATCGTCACTAGGAGGCCCTGAACGTTACAATTATCTATCAGTCTCGCGTCGGTTTCGAAAATCTAGACTCACAGGATACGGACCACATGGTGCTCGTGGAAGCAATATGCCCTTGGAGACAAGTCGGCTGTAGGACGATGTATTGAATAACGACGCAATTCAAGTGTTCCAACGTCATTAGGAGGCCCTGAACGTTACAATTAACTAGCAGATTTGCGTCGAATTTTAAATCTAGACTCACAGGAGAACGACCATAAAGTGCCCGAGGCAGCAATAGACCCTTGGAGGCAAGTCGGCTGAATGACGATGTATTGAATCTCGACGCAATTTGAGTGTTCCATCGTCATTAGGAGGCCCCGAACGTTACAATTAACTATCAGTTTCATGTCTGATTCGAAAAATCTAGACTCACAGGGAAGGACCATATAGTGCCCGAGGCAGCAATAGACAATTGGAGACAAGTCGGCTGGAGGACGATGTATTGAATCACGAGGCAATTTGAGTGTTCGTCATTAGGAGACCCAGAACGTTACAATTAACTATCAGTTTCGTTTCGGATTCGAATATCTAGACTCACAGGAGACGGACCATATGGTGCTCGTCGAAGCAATTTGCCCTTGGAGACAAGTCGGCTGTAAGACGATGTATTGAATATCGACGCTATTTGAGTGTTCCATCGTCATTAGGAGGCCCTGAACGTTGCAATTAACTATCAGATTTGCGTCGGATTTTAAATCTAGACTCACAGGAGGACGACCATAAGGTGCCAGAGGCAGCAATATCCCCTTGTAGACAAGTCGGCTGACGGACGATGTATTGAATCACGACACAATTTGAGTGTTCCATCGTCATTAGGAGGCCCTGAACGTTGCAAGTAACTATCAGTTTTGCGTCGGATTCGACAATCTAGAGTTACAGGAGAACGACCATAAAGTGTCCGAGGCACTAATAGACATTTGTAGACACGTCGGCTGGAGGACGATGTATTGAATCTCGACGCAATTTGAGTGTTCCATCGTCATTAGGAGGCCCTGAACGTTACAATTATCGATCAGATTCGCGTCTGATTCGAAAATCTAGACTCACAGGGAAGGACCATATAGTGCCCGAGGCAGCAATATCCCCTTGTAGACAAGTCGGCTGGCGGACGATATATTGAATCACGACACAATTTGAGTGTTCCATCGTCATTAGGAGGCCCTGAACATTTCAAGTAACTATCAGTTTTGCGTCGGATTCGACAATCTAGACTTACAGGAGAACGACCATAAAGTGTCCGAGGCACCAATAGACCCTTGGAGACAAGTCGGCTGGAGGAATATGTATTGAATCTCGACGCAATTTGAGTGTCCATCGTCATTAGGGGGCCCTGAACGTTACAATTAACTATCAGTTTTGAGTCGGATTCGACAATCTAGTCTCACAGGAGGACGACCATAAGGTGCACGAGGCTGCAATAGACCCTTGGAGACGAGTCGGCTGAAGGACGATGTATTGAATCTCGACGCAATTTAAGTGTTCCATCGTCACTAGGAGGCCCTGAACGTTACAATTATCTATCAGTCTCGCGTCGGTTTCGAAAATCTAGACTCACAGGATACGGACCACATGGTGCTCGTGGAAGCAATATGCCCTTGGAGACAAGTCGGCTGTAGGACGATGTATTGAATAACGACGAAATTTGAGTGTTCCAACGTCATTAGGAGCCCCCGAACGTTACAATTAACTATCAGTTTCATGTCTGATTCGAAAAATCTAGACTCACAGGGAAGGACCATATAGTGCCAGAGGCAGCAATAGACAATTGGAGACAAGTCGGCTGGAGGACGATGTATTGAATCACGAGCCAATTTGAGTGTTCGTCATTAGGAGACCCAAAACGTTACAATTAACTATCAGTTTCGTGTCGGATTCGAAAATCTAGACTCACAGGAGACGGACCATATAGGGCACGAGGCAGCAATATCCCTTTGTAGACAAGTCGGCTGGCGGACGATGTATTAAATCTCGACGCAATTTGAGAGTTCCATCGTCATTAGGAGGCCCTGGACGTTGCAAGTAACTATCAGTTTTGCGTCGGATTCGACAATCTAGAGTTACAGGAGAACGACCATAAAGTGTCCGAGGCACTAATAGACATTTGGAGACACGTCGGCTGGAGGACGATGTATTGAATCTCGACGCAATTTGAGTGTTCCATCGTCATTAGGAGGCCCTGAACGTTACAATTATCCATCAGTTTCGCGTCTGATTCGAAAATCTAGACTCACAGGGAAGGACCATATAGGGCCCGAGGCAGCAATATCCCTTTGTAGACAAGTCGGCTGGCGGACGATGTATTAAATCTCGACGCAATTTGAGAGTTCCATCGTCATTAGGAGGCCCTGGACGTTACAAGTAACTATCAGTTTTCCGTCGGATTCGACAATCTATACTCACAGGAGAACGACCATAAGGTGCGCGAGGCAGCAATAAACCCTTGGAGACAAGTCGGCTGAAGGACGATGTATTAAATCTCGACGCAATTTGAGTGTTCCATCGTCATTAGGAGGCCCTGGACGTTACAATTAACTATCAGTTTAGCGTTGGATTCAAAAATCTAGATTCACAGGAGCTGGACCATATGTTGCCCGAGGCAGCAACATCCCCTTGGAGACAAGTCGGCTGGAGGACGATGTATTAAATCTCGACGCAATTTGAGAGTTCCATCGTCATTAGGAGGCCCTGGACGTTACAATTAACTACCAATTTAGCGTCGGATTCAAAAATCTAGATTCACAGGAGCTGGACCATATGGTGCCCGAGGCAGCAATATCCCCTTGGAGACAATTCGGCTGGAGGACGATGAATTGAATCACGACCCATTTTGAGTGTTCTATCGCCATTAGGAGTCCCTGAACATTACAATTAACTATTAGTCTCGCGTCGGGTTCGAAAATCTAGACTCACCGGAGACGGACCATATGGTTCCCAAGGCAGCAATATGCTCTTGGAGATAAGTCGGCTGGAGGACGATGTATTGAATCTCGACGAATTTCAATGTTCGTCATTAGGTGACCCTGAACGTTACAATTATCTATCAGTTTCGCGTCGGATTAGAAAATCTAGACTCACAGGAGAAGGTTCCACAGGCAGCAATAGATCCTATGAATCAATTCGGCTGGTGGCCGATGTATTAAATCTCGACGCAATTAGAGTGTTCTATCGTCATTAGGAGGCCCTAAACGTTACAAGTAACAATCAGTTTTGCGGCGGATTCGACAATCTAGACATAGAGGAGAACGACCGTAAAGAGCCCGAGGCACCAATAGACATTTGGAGACAAGTCGGCTGGAGGACGATGTATTGAATCTCGACGCAATTTGAGTGTTCCATCGTCATTACGAGGCCCTGAACGTTACAATTAACTATCAGTTTTGCGTCGGATTCGAAAATGTAGACTCACAGGAGAACGACCATAAGGTGCCCGAGGCAGCAACAGACCATTGGAGACAAGTCGGCTGAAGGACGATGTATTGAATCTCGACGCAATTAGAGTGTTCTATCGTCATTAGGAGGCCCTGAACGATACAATCAACCGTCAGTTTTGCGTAGGATTCGAAAATCTAGACACACAGGAGAACGACCATAAGGTGCGCGAGGCAGCAATAGACCCTTGGAGTCAAGTCGGCTGAAGGACGATGTATTAAATCTCGACGCAATTTGAGTGTTCCATCGTCATTAGGAGGCCTTGGACGTTACAATTATCTATCAGTTTCGCGTCGAATTCGAAAATCTAGACTCACAGGAGACGGACCGTATGGTGCTCGTGGAAGCAATATGCCCTTGGAGACAAGTCGGCTGGAGGACGATGTATTGAATCTCGACGCAATTTGAGTGTTCCATCGTCATTAGGAGGTCCTGAACGTTACAATTAACTATCAGAATTGCGTCGGATTTTAAATCTAGACTCACAGGAGAACGACCTTAAGGTGCCCGAGGCAGCAATAGACCCTTGGAGACAAGTCGGCTGAATGACGATGTATTGAATCTGGACGCAATTTGAGTGTTCCATCTTCATTAGGAGGCCCTGAACGTTACAATTAACTATCGGTTTCGCGTCTGATTCGAAAATCTAGACTCACACGGAAGGACCATATAGTGCCCGAGGCAGCAATATCCCCTTGTAGACAAGTCGGCTGGCGGACGATGTATTGAATCACAGCACAATTTGAGTGTTCCAACGTCATTAGGAGGCCCTGAACGTTTCAAGTAACTATCAGTTTTGCGTCGGATTCGACAATCTAGACTTACAGGAGAACGACCATAAAGTGTCCGAGGCACCAATAGACCCTTGGAGACAAGTCGGCTGGAGGAATATGTATTGAATCTCGACGCAATTTGAGTGTTCCATCGTCATTAGGAGGCCCTGAACGTTACAATTAACTATCAGTTTTGCGTAGGATTCGAAAATCTAGACTCACAGGAGACGGACCATATGGTTCCCAAGGCAGCAATATGCTCTTGGAGATAAGTCGGCTAGAGGACGATGTATTGAATCTCGACTCATTTTCAATGTTCGTCTTTAGGTGACCCTGAACGTTACAATTATCTATCAGTTTCGCGTCGGCTTAGTGAATCTAGACTCACAGGAGACGGTGCCACAGGCAGCAATAGATCCTATGAAACAATTCGGCTGATGGCCAATGTATTGATTCTCGTCGCAATTTGAGTGTTCCGTCGTCATTAGGAGGCCCTAAACGTTACAAGTAACAATCAGTTTTGCGGCGGATTCGACAATCTAGACATAGAGGAGAACGACCGTAAAGAGCCCGAGGCACCAATAGACATTTGGAGACAAGTCGGCTGGAGGACGATGTATTGAATCTCGACGCAATTTGAGTGTTCCATCGTCATTACGAGGCCCTGAACGTTACAATTAACTATCAGTTTTGCGTCGGATTCGAAAATGTAGACTCACAGGAGAACGACCATAAGGTGCCCGAGGCAGCAACAGACCATTGGAGACAAGTCGGCTGAAGGACGATGTATTGAATCTCGACGCAATTAGAGTGTTCTATCGTCATTAGGAGGCCCTGAACGATACAATCAACCGTCAGTTTTGCGTAGGATTCGAAAATCTAGACACACAGGAGAACGACCATAAGGTGCGCGAGGCAGCAATAGACCCTTGGAGTCAAGTCGGCTGAAGGACGATGTATTAAATCTCGACGCAATTTGAGTGTTCCATCGTCATTAGGAGGCCTTGGACGTTACAATTATCTATCAGTTTCGCGTCGAATTCGAAAATCTAGACTCACAGGAGACGGACCGTATGGTGCTCGTGGAAGCAATATGCCCTTGGAGACAAGTCGGCTGGAGGACGATGTATTGAATCTCGACGCAATTTGAGTGTTCCATCGTCATTAGGAGGTCCTGAACGTTACAATTAACTATCAGAATTGCGTCGGATTTTAAATCTAGACTCACAGGAGAACGACCTTAAGGTGCCCGAGGCAGCAATAGACCCTTGGAGACAAGTCGGCTGAATGACGATGTATTGAATCTGGACGCAATTTGAGTGTTCCATCTTCATTAGGAGGCCCTGAACGTTACAATTAACTATCGGTTTCGCGTCTGATTCGAAAATCTAGACTCACACGGAAGGACCATATAGTGCCCGAGGCAGCAATATCCCCTTGTAGACAAGTCGGCTGGCGGACGATGTATTGAATCACAGCACAATTTGAGTGTTCCAACGTCATTAGGAGGCCCTGAACGTTTCAAGTAACTATCAGTTTTGCGGCGGATTCGACGATCTAGATATAGAGGAGAACGACCGTAAAGAGCCCGAGGCAACAATAGACAATTGGAGACAAGTCGGCTGGAGGACGATGTATTAAATCTCGACGCAATTTAAAAGTTCCATCGTCATTACGAGGCCCTGAACATTACAATTAACTATCAGTTTTGCCTCGGATTCGAAAATGTAGACTCGTAGGAGAACGACCATAAAGTGCCCGAGGCAGCAACAGACTATTGGAGACAAGTCGGCTGAAGGACGATGTCTTGAATATCGACGCAAGTAGAGTGTTCTATCGTCATTAGGAGGCTATGAACGTTACAATCAACCGTCAGTTTTGCGTAGGATTCGAAAATCTAGACTCACAGGAGAACGACCATAAGGTGCGCGAGGCAGCAATAGACCCTTGGAGACAAATCGGCTGAAGGACGATGTATTGAATCTCGACGCAATTTGAGTGTTCCATTGTCATTAGAATTCCCTGAACGTTACAATTAACTATCAGTTTCGCGTCTGATTCGAAAATCTAGACTCACAGGGAAGGACCATATAGCGCCCGAGGCAGCAATATCGCCTTCTAGACAAGTCGGCTCGAGGAATATGTATTGAATCTCGACGCAATTTGAGTGTTCCATCGTCATTAGGAATCCCTGAACGTTAAAATTAACTATCAGTTTTGCGTCGGATTCGACAATCTATACTCACAGGAGGACGACCATAAGGTGCCCGAGGCTGCAATAGACCCTTGGAGACAAGTCGGCTGAAGGACGATGTATTGAATCTCGACGCAATTTGAGTGTTCCATCGTCATTAGGAGGCCCTGAACATTTCAAGTAACTATCAGTTTTGCGTCGGATTCGACAATCTAGACTTACAGGAGAACGACCATAAAGTGTCCGAGGCACCAATAGACCCTTGGAGACAAGTCGGCTGGAGGAATATGTATTGAATCTCGACGCAATTTGAGTGTTCCATTGTCATTAGAATTCCCTGAACGTTACAATTAACTATCAGTTTCGCGTCTGATTCGAAAATCTAGACTCACAGGGAAGGACCATATAGCGCCCGAGGCAGCAATATCGCCTTGTAGACAAGTCGGCTGGTGGAATATGTATTGAATCTCGACGCAATTTGAGTGTTCCATCGTCATTAGGAATCCCTGAACGTTAAAATTAACTATCAGTTTTGCGTCGGATTCGACAATCTATACTCACAGGAGGACGACTATAAGGTGCCCGAGGCTGCAATAGACCCTTGGAGACGAGTCGGCTGAAGGACGATATATTGAATCTCGACGCAATTTAAGTGTTCCATCGTCACTAGGAGGCCCTGAACGTTACAATTATCTATCAGTCTCGCGTCGGTTTCGAAAATCTAGACTCACAGGATATGGACCACATGGTGCTCGTGGTAGCAATATGCCCTTGGAGACAAGTCGGCTGTAGGACGATGTATTAAATAACGACGCAATTTGAGTGCTCCAACGTCATTAGGAGACCCTGAACGTTACAATTGACTATCAGATTTGCGTCGAATTTTAAATCTAGACTCACAGGAGAACGACCATAAAGTGCCCGAAGCAGCAATAGACCCTTGGAGACAAGTCGGCTGAATGTCGATGTATTGAATCTTGACGCAATTTGAGTGTTCCATCGTCATTAGGAGGCCCCGATCGTTACAATTAACTATCAGTTTCATGTCTGATTCGAAAAATCTAGACTCACAGGGAAGGACCATATAGTGCCCGAGGCAGCAATAGACAATTGGAGACAAGTCGGCTGGAGGACGATGTATTGAATCATGAGGCAATTTGAGTGTTCGTCATTAGGAGACCCAGAACGTTACAATTAACTATCAGTTTCGTGTCGGATTCGAAAATCTAGACTCACAGGACACGGACCATATGGTGCTCGTCGAAGCAATATGCCCTTGGAGACAAGTCGGCTGTAGGACGATGTGTTGAATATCGACGCTATTTGAGTGTTCCGTTTTCAATAGGAGGCCCTGAACGTTACAATTAACTATCAGATTTGCGTCGGATTTTAAATCTAGACTCACAGGAGAACGACCATAAGGTGCCCGAGGCAGCAATATCCCCTTGTAGACAAGTCGGCTGACGGACGATGTATTGAAGCACGACACAATTTGAGTGTTCCATCGTCATTAGGAGGCCCTGAACGTTGCAAGTAACTATCAGTTTTGCGTCGAATTCGACAATCTAGAGTTACAGGAGAACGACCATAAAGTGTCCGAGGCACTAATGGCCATTTGGAGACATGTCGGCTGGAGGACGATGTATTGAATCTCGACGCAATTTGAGTGTTCCATCGTCATTAGGTGGCCCTGAACGTTACAATTATCCATCAGTTTCGCGTCTGATTCGAAAATCTAGACTCACAGGGAAGGACCATATAGGGCCCGAGGCAGCAATATCCCCTTGTAGACAAGTCGGCTGGCGGACGATGTATTGAATCGCGACACAATTTGTGTGTTCCATCGTCATTAGGAGGCCCTGAACGTCACAAGTAAATATCAGTTTTGCGTCGGATTCGACAATCTAGAGTTACAGGAGAACGACCATAAAGTGTCCGAGGCACCAATAGACCCTTGGAGACATGTCGGCTGGAGGACGATGTATTGAATCTCGACGCAATTTGAGTGTTCCATCGTCATTATGATGCCCTGAAAGTTACAATTAACTATCATTTTTGCGTCGGATTCGAAAATGTAGACTCACAGGAGAAGGTGCCACAGGCAGCAATAGACCCTATGAAACAAGTCGCCTGGTGGCCGATGTATTGAATCTCGACGCAACTTGAGTGTTCCATCGTCATTAGGAGGCCCTGAACGTTACAAGTAACTATCAGTTTTGCGTCGGATTCGACAATCTAGACTCACAGGAGAACGACCATAAGGTACGCGAGGCAGCAATAGACACTTGGAGACAAGTCGGCTGAAGGACGATGTATTAAATCTCGACGCAATTTGAGTGTTCCATCGTCATTAGCAGGCCCTGGACGTTACAATTAACTATCAATTTAGCGTTGGATTCAAAAATCTAGATTCACAGGAGCTGGACCATATGTTGCCCGAGGCAGCAATATCCCCTTGGAGACAAGTCGGCTGGAGGACGATGTATTAAATCTCGACGCAATTTGAGAGTTCCATCGTCATTAGGAGGCCCTGGACGTTACAATTAACTACCAATTTAGCGTCGGATTCAAAAATCTAGATTCACAGGAGCTGGACCATATAGCGCCCGAGGCAGCAATAGACCCTTGGAGTCAAGTCGGCTGAAGGACGATGTATTAAATCTCGACGCAATTTGAGTGTTCCATCGTCATTAGGAGGCCTTGGACGTTACAATTAACTATCAGTTACGCGTCGAATTCGAAAATCTAGACTCACAGGAGTCGGACCGTATGGTGCTCGTGGAAGCAATATGCCCTCGGAGACAAGTCGGCTGGAGGACGATGTATTGAATCTCGACGCAATTTGAGTGTTCCATCGTCATTAGGAGGCCCCGAACGTTACAATTAACTATCAGAATTGCGTCGGATTTTAAATCTAGACTCACAGGAGAACGACCTTAAGGTGCCCGAGGCAGCAATAGACCCTTGGAGACAAGTCGGCTGAATGACGATGTATTGAATCTGGACGCAATTTGAGTGTTCCATCTTCATTAGGAGGCCCTGAATGTTACAATTAACTATCGGTTTCGCGTCTGATTCGAAAATCTACACTCACAGGGAAGGACCATATAGTGCCCGAGGCAGCAATATCCCCTTGGAGACAAGTCGGCTGGAGGACGATGTATTGAATCTCGTGGCAATTTGAGTGCTCGTCATTAGGAGAAGCCGAACGTTACAATTAACTATCAGTTTCGCGTCGAATTCGAAAATCTAGACTCACAGGAGACGGACCGTATGGTGCTAGTGGAAGCAATATGCCCTTGGAAAGAAGTCGGCTGGAGGACGATGTATTGAATCTAGACGCAATTTGAGTGTTCCATCGTCATTAGGAGGCCCTGAACGTTACAATTAACTATCGGAATTGCGTCGGATTTTAAATCTATACTCACAGGAGAACGACATTAAGGTGCCAGAGGCAGCAATAGACCTTTGGAGACAAGTCTGCTGAATGACCATGTATTGAATCTGCACGCAATTTGAGTGTTCCATCTTCATTAGGAGGCCCCCAACGTTACAATTAACTATCGGTTTCGCGACTGATTCGAAAATCTAGACTCACAGGGAAGGACCATATGGTGCCTGAGGCAGCAATATCCCCTTGTAGACTAGTCGGCTGGCGGACGATGTATTGAATCACGACACAATTTGAGTGGTCCATCGTCATTAGGAGGCCCTGAACGTTTCAAGTAACTATCAGTTTTGCGTGGGATTCGACAATCTAGACTTACAGGAGACGATCATAAAGTGTCTGTGGCACCAATAGACCCTTGGAGACAAGTCGGCTGGAGGAATATGTATTGAATCTCTTCGCAATTTAAGTGTCCATCGTCATTAGGAGGCCCTGAACGTTACAATTAACTATCAGTTTTGCGTCGGATTCGACAATCTAGACTCACAGGAGGACGACCATAAGGTGCGCGAGGCAGCAATAGTCCCTTGGAGACAAGTCGGCTGAAGGACGATGTATTAAATCTCGACGCAATTTGAGTGTTCTATCGTCATTAGGAGGCCCTGAACGTTACAATCAACCATCAGTTTTGCGTAGAATTCGAAAATCTAAACTCACAGGAGACGGACCATATGGTTCCCAAGGCAGCAATATGCTCTTGGAGATAAGTCGGCTGGAGGACGATGTATTGAATCTCCACTCATTTTCAATGTTCGTCATTAGGTGACCCTGAACGTTCCAATTATCTATCAGTTTCGCGACGAATTAGAGAATCTAGACTCACAGGAGAAGGTGCCACTGACAGCAATACATCCTATGAAACAATTCCGCTGGTGGCCGATGTATTGAATCTCGTCGCAATTTGAGTGTTCCGTCGTCATTAGGAGGCCCTAAACGTTACAAGTAACTATCACTTTTGCGGCGGATTCGACAATCTAGACATAGAGGAGAACAACCGTAAAGAGCCCGAGGCACCAATAGACAATTGGAGACAAGTCGGCTGGAGGACGATGTATTGAATCTCGACGCAATTTGAGTGTTCCATCGTCATTACGAGGCCCTGAACGTTACAATTAACTATCAGTTTTGCGTCGGATTCGAAAATGTAGACTCACAGGAGAACGACCATAAGGTGCCCGAGGCAGCAACAGACCATTGGAGACAAGTCGGCTGAAGGACGATGTATTGAATCTCGACGCAATTAGAGTGTTCTATCGTCATTAGGAGGCCCTGAACGTTACAATCAACCGTCAGTTTTGCGTAGGATTCGAAAATCTAGACTCACAGGAGAACGACCATAAGGTGCGCGAGGCAGCAATAGACCCTTGGAGACAAGTCGGCTGAAGGACGATGTATTAAATCTCGACGCAATTTGAGTGTTCCATCGTCATTAGGAGGTATTGGACGTTACAATTAACTATCAGTTTCGCGTCGGATTCAAAAATCTAGACTCACAGGAGCTGGACCATTTGGTGACCGAGGCAGCAATATCCCCTTGGAGACAAGTCGGCTGGAGGACGATGTATTGAATCTCGAGGCAATTTGAGTGTTCCATCGTCATTAGGAGGCCCTGAACGTTACAATTAACTATCAGAATTGCGTCGGATTTTAAATCTAGACTCACAGGAGAACGACCTTAAGGTGCCCGAGGCAGCAATAGACCCTTGGAGACAAGTCGGCTGAATGACGATGTATCGAATCTGGACGCAATTTGAGTGTTCCATCTTCATTAGGAGGCCCTGAACGTTACAATTAACTATCGGTTTCGCGTCTGATTCGAAAATCTAGACTCACAGGGAAGGACCATATAGTGCCCGAGGCAGCAATATCCCCTTGTAGACAAGTCGGCTGGCGGACGATGTATTGAATCACGACACAATTTGAGTGTTTCATCGTCATTAGGAGGCCCTGAACGTTTCAAGTAACTATCAGTTTTGCGTCGGATTCGACAATCTTGACTTACAGGAGAACGACCATAAAGTGTCCGAGGCACCAATAGACCCTTGGAGACAAAACGGCTGGAGGAATATGTATTGAATCTCGACGCAATTTGAGTGTCCATCGTCATTAGGAGGCCCTGAACGTTACAATTAACTATCAGTTTTGCGTCGGATTCGACAATCTAGACTCACAGGAGGACAACCATAAGGTGCCCGAGGCTGCAATAGACCCTTGGAGGCGAGTCGGCTGAAGGACGATGTATTGAATCTCGACGCAATTTGTGTGTTCCATCGTCATTAGGAGGCCCTGTACGTTACAATTATATATCAGTCTCGCGTCGGTTTCGAAAATCTAGACTCACAGGATACGGACCACATGGTGCTCGTGTAAGCAATATGCCCTTGGAGGCAAGTCGGCTGTAGGACGATGTATTGAATAACGACGCAATTTGAGTGCTCGATCGTCATTAGGAGGCCCCGAACGTTACAATTAACTATCAGTTTCATGTCTGATTCGAAAAATCTAGACTCACAGGGAAGGACCATATAGTGCCCGAGGCAGCAATAGACCCTTGGAGACAAGTCGGCTGAATGACGATGTATTGAATCTCGACACAATTTGAGTGTTCCATCGTCATTAGGAGGCCCCGAACGTTACAATTAACTATCAGTTTCATGTCTGATTCGAAAAATCTAGACTCACAGGGAAGGATCATATAGTGCCCGAGGCAGCAATATACCTTTGTAACAAGTCGGCTGGCGGACTATGTATTGAATCGCGACACAATTAGTGTGATCCATCGTCATTAGGAGGCCCTGAACGTTACAAGGAAATATCAGTTTTGCGTCGGATTCGACAATCTAGAGTTGCAGGAGAACGGCCATAAAGTGTCCGAGGCACCAATGGACCCTTGGAGACATGTCGGGTGGAGGACGATGTATTGAATCTCTACGCAATTTGAGTGTTCCATCGTCATTAGCAGGCCCTGAACGTTACAATTAACTATCAGTTTTGCGTCGGATTCGACAATCTAGACTCACAGGAGGACGACCATAAGGTGCCCGAGGCTGCAATAGACCCTTGGAGACGAGTCGGCTGAAGGACGATGTATTGAATCTCGACGCAATTTGAGTGTTCCATCGTCATTAGGAGGCCCTGAACGTTACAATTAACTATCAGTCTCGCGTCGGTTTCGAAAATCTTGACTCAAGGGAGACAGACCATATGGTTCCCGAGGCAGCAATATGCTCTTGGAGACAAGTCGGCTGGAGGACGATATATTGAATCTCGACGCAATTTCAATGTTCGTCATTAGGAGACCCTGAACGTTACAATTAACTATCAGTTTTGCGTCGGATTCGAAAATCTAGACTCACAGGAGACGGACCATATGGTGCTCGTGGAAGCAATATGCCCTTGGAGACAAGTCGGCTGTAGGACGATGTATTGAATAACGACGCAATTGGAGGGGTCCATCGTCATTAGGAGGCCCTGAACGTTACAATTATCTATCAGTTTTGCGTCGGATTCGACAATCTAGACATAGAGGAGAACGACCATAAAGTGCCCGAGGCACCAATAGACAGTTGGAGACAAGTCTGCTGAAAGACGATGTATTGAATCTCGACGCTAATTGAGTGTTCCATCGTCATTAGGAGGCCCTGATCGTTACAATTAACTATCAGTTTTGGGTCGGATTCGATAATCTATACTCAGAAGAGAACGACCATAACGTGCCCGAGACAGCATAAACCCTTGGAGACAAGTTGGCTGGAGGACGATGTATTGGATCTCGAGGCAATTTGAGTGTTCGTGATTAGGAGGCCCTGAACGTTACAATTAACTATCAGATTTGCGTCGGATTTTAAATCTAGGCTCACAGGAGAACGACCATAAGGTGCCCGAGGCAGCAATAGACCCTTGGAGACAAGTCGGCTGAATGACGATGTATTGAATCTCGACGCAATTTGAGTGTTACATCGTCATTAGGAGGCCCTGAACGTTACAATTAACTATCAGTTTCATGTCTGATTCGAAAAATCTAGACCCACAGGGAAGGACCATATAGTGCCCGAGGCAGAAAAATCCCCTTGTAGACAAGTCGGCTGGCGGACGATGTATTGAATCACGACACATTTTGAGTGTTCCATCGTCATTAGGAGGCCCTGAACGTTACAAGTAACTATCAGTTTTGCGTCGGATTCGTAAAATCTAGACTTACAGGAGAACGACCATAAAGTGCCCGAGGCACCAATAGACCGTTGGAGACAAGTCGGCTGGAGGACGATGTATTGAATCTCGACGCAATTTGAGTGTTCCATCGTCATTAGGAAGCCCTGAACGTTACAATTAACTCCCAGTTTTGCGTCGGAATCGACAATCTAGACTCACAGGAGGACGACCATAAGGTGCCCGAGGCAGCAATAGACCCTTGGAGACAAGTCGGCTGAAGGACGCGTCTCCAAGGGTCTATTGCAGCCTCGGGCACCTTATGGTCGTCCTCCTGTGAGTCTAGATTGTCGAATCCGACGCAAAACTGATAGTTAATTGTAACGTTCAGGGCCTCCTAATGACGATGGAACACTCAAATTGCGTAGAGATTCAATACATCGTCCTCCACCCGACATGTCTCCAAGGGTCTATTGGTGCCTCGGACACTTTATGGCCGTTCTCCTGCAACTCTATCTCGACGCAGTTTGAGTGTTCCATCGTCATTAGGAGGTCTTGAACGTTACAATTAACTATCAGTCTCGCGTCGGGTTCGAAAATCTAGACTCACAGGAGACGGACCATATGGTTACCGTGGAAGCAATATCCCCTTGGAGACAAGTCGGCTGGAGCACGAAGTATTGAATCTCGACGCAATTAGAGTGTTCCGTCGTCATTACGAGGCCCTGAACGTTACAATTAACTATCAGTTTTGCGTCGGATTCGACAACCTAGACTCACAGGAGGACGACCATAATGTCCCCGAGGCTGCAATAGACCCTTGGAGACAAGTCGGCTGAAGGACGATGTATTGAATCTCGACGCAATTTGAGTGTTCCATCGTCATTAGGAGGCCCTGAACGTTACAATTTACTATCAGTCTCGCGTCGTATTCGAAAATCTAGACTCAAAGGAGACAGACCATATGGTTCCCGAGGCCGCAATATGCTCTTGGAGACAAGTCGGCTGGAGGACGATATATTGAATCTCCTTACGCAATTTCAATGTTCGTCATTAGGAGACCCTGAACGTTACAATTAACTATCAGTTTTGCGTCGGATTCGATAATCTAGAGTCACAGGAGACGGACCATATGGTGCTCGTGGAAGCAATATGCCCTTGGAGACAAGTCGGCTGTAGGACGATGTATTAAATAACGACGCAATTTGAGGGGTCCATCGTCATTAGGAGGCCCTGAACGTTACAATTATCTATCAGTTTTGCGTCGGATTCGACAATCTAGACATAGGAGAGAACGACCATAAAGTGCCCGAGGCACCAATAGACAGTTGGAGACAAGTCTGCTGGAAGACGATGTATTGAATCTCGACGCTAATTGAGTGTTCCATCGTCATTAGGAGGCCCTGATAGTTACAATTAACTATCAGTTTTGGGTCGGATTCGATAATCTAGACTCAGAAGAGAACGACCATAACGTGCCCGAGACAGCATAAACCCTTGGAGACAAGTTGGCTGGAGGACGATGTATTGAATCTCGAGGCAATTTGAGTGTTCGTTATTAGGTGGCCCTGAACGTTACAATTAACTATCAGTTTCATGTCTAATTCGAAAAATCTAGACCCACAGGGAGGGACCATATAGTGCCCGAGGCAGAAATATCCCCTTGTAGACAAGTCGGCTGGCGGACGATGTATTGAATCACGACACATTTTGAGTGTTCCATCGTCATTAGGAGGCCCTGAACTTTACAATTAACTATGAGTTTTGCGTCGGATTCGAAAATCTAGACTCACAGGAGAACGACCATAAGGTGCGCTAGGCCGCAATAGACCCTTGGAGACAAATCGGCTGAAGGACGATGTATTGAATCTCGACGCAATTTGAGTGTTCCATCGTCATTAGGAGGTCTTAAACGTTACAATTAACTATCAGTCTCGCGTCGGGTTCGAAAATCTAGACTCACAGGAGACGGACCATATGGTTACCGTGAAAGCAATATCCCCTTGGAGACAAGTCGGCTGGAGGACGAAGTATTGAATCTCGACGCAATTTGAGTGTTCCGTCGTCATTAGGAGGCCCTGAACTTTACAATTAACTATGAGTTTTGCGTCGGATTCGAAAATCTAGACTCACAGGAGAACGACCATAAGGTGCGCTAGGCAGCAATAGACCCTTGGAGGCAAGTCGGCCGAAGGACGATGTATTAAATCTCGACGCAATTTGAGTGTTCCATCGTCATTAGGACTCCCTGGACGTTACAATTAACTATCAGTTTGGCGTCGGATTCAAAAATCGAGACTCACAGGAGCTGGACCATATGGTGCCCGAGGTAGCAATATCCCCATGGAGACAAGTCGGCTGGAGGACAATGTATTGAATACGACGCATATTGAGTGTTCCATCGTCATTAGGAGGCCCTGAACGTTACAATTAACTATCAGTTTTGCGTCGGATTCGACAATCTAGACTCACAGGAGGACGACCATAATGTGCCCGAGGCTGCAATAGACCCTTGGAGACAAGTCGGCTGAAGGACGATGTATTGAATCTCGACGCAATTTGAGTGTTCCATCGTCATTAGGAGGCCCTGAACGTTACAATTACTTATCAGTCTCGCGTCGGTTTCGAAAATCTAGACTCAAAGGAGACAGACCATATGGTTCCCGAGGCAGCAATATGCTCTTGGAGACAAGTCGGCTGGAAGACGATATATTGCATCTCCTTACGCAATTTCAATGTCCGTCATTAGGAGACCCTGAACGTTACAATTAACTATCAGTTTCGCGTCGGATTCGAAAATCTAGACTCACAGGAGACGGACCATATGGTGCTCGTGGAAGCAATATGCCCTTGGAGACAAGTCGGCTGTAGGACGATGTATTGAATAACGGCGCAATTTGAGGGGTCCATCGTCATTAGGAGGCCCTGAACGTTACAATTATCTATCAGTTTTGCGTCAGATTCGACAATCTAGAGATAGAGGAGAACGACCATAACGTGCCCGAGACAGCATAAACCCTTGGAGACAAGTTGGCTGGAGGACGATGTATTGAATCTCGAGGCAATTTGAGTGTTCGTGATTAGGAGGCCCTGATCGTTACAATTAACTATCAGATTTGCGTCGGATTTTAAATCTAGACTCACAGGAGAACGACTAAAAGGTGCTCGAGGCAGCAATAGACCCTTGGAGACAAGTCGGCTGAATGACGATGTATTGAATCTCGACGCAATTTGAGTGTTCCATCGTCATTAGGAGGCCCTGAACGTTACAATTAACTATCAGTTTCGTGTCTGATTCGAAAATCTAGACCCACAGGGAGGGACCATATAGTGCCCGAGGCAGCAATATTCCCTTGTAAACAAGTCGTCTGGCGGACTATGTATTGAATCACGACACAATTTGAGTGTTCCATCGTCATTAGGAGGCCCTGGAAGTTACAATTAGCTATAAGTTTCGCGTCGGATTCGAAAATCTAGACTCACAGTAGCTGGACCATATGGTGCCCGAGGCAGCAATATCCCCTTGGATACAAGTCGGCTGGAGGACGATGTATTGAATCTCCACGCAAATTGAGTGTTGCATCGTCATTAGGAGGCCCTGATCGTTACAATTAACTATCAGTTTCCTGTCTGATTCGAAAACGTAGACCCACAGGGAAGGACCATATAGTGCCCGAGGCAGCAATATCCCCTTGTAGACAAGTCGGCTGGCGGACGATGTAATGAATCACGACACAATTTGAGTGTTCCATCGTCATTAGGAGGCCCTGAACATTACAAGTAACTATCAGTTTTGCGTCGGATTCGACAATCTAGACTCACAGGAGGACGACCATAATGTGCCCGAGGCTGCAATAGACCCTTGGAGACAAGTCGGCTGAATGACGATGTATTGAATCTCGACGCAATTTGAGTGTTCCATCGTCATTAGGAGGCCCTGAACGTTACAATTAACTATCAGTTTCGTGTCTGATTCGAAAATCTAGACCCACAAGGAAGGGCCATAAAGTGCCCGAGGCAACAATATCCCCTTGTAGACAAGTCGGCTGGCGGACGATGTATTGAATCACGACACAATTTGAGAGTTCCATCGTCATTAGGAGGCCCGGAACGTTACAATGAACCATCAGTTTTGGGTGGGATTTGATAATCTAGACTCACAGGTGCGCGAGGCAGCAATACACCCTTGGAGACAAGTCGGCTGAATGACGATGTATTGAATCTCGACGCAATTTGAGTGTTCCATCGTCATTAGGAGGCCCTGAACGTTACAATTAACTATCAGTTTCGGGTCTGATTCGAAAATCTAGACCCACAAGGAAGGACCATATAGTGCCCGAGGGAGCAATATCCCCTTGTAGACAAGTCGGCTGGCGGACGATGTAATGAATCACGACACAATTTGAGTGTTCCATCGTCATTAGGAGGCCCTGAACGTTACAAGTAACTATCAGTTTTGCGTCGGATTCGACAATCTAGACTTACAGGAGAACGTCCATAAAGTGCCCGAGGCAACAATATCCCCTTTTAGACAAGTCGGCTGGAGGACGTGGTATTGAATCTCTACGCAATTTGAGTGTTCCATCGTCATTAGGAGGCCCTGAACGTTACAATTAACTATCAGTCTCGCGTCGGGTTCGAAATTCTACACTCACAGGAGACGGACCATATGGTTCCAGAGGCAGCAATTTGCTCTTGGAGATAATTCGGCTGGACGACGATGTACTGAATCTCGACGCAATTTCAATGTTCGTCATTAGGAGACCCTGAACGTTACAATTAACTATCAGTTTCGAGTCGGATTCGAAAATCTAGACTCACAGGAGATGGACCATATGGTGCCCGTGGAAGCAATATCCCCTTGGAGACAAGTCGGCTGGAGAACGATGTATTGAATCTCGACGCAATTTGTGTGTTCCATCGTCATTAGGATGCCCTGAACGTTACAATTATCTATCAGTTTTGCGTCGGATTCGACAATCTAGACATAGAGGAGAACGACCATAAAGTGCCCGTGGCACCAATAGACAATTGGAGACAAGTCGGCTGGAGGCCGATGTATTGAATCTCGACGCAATTTGAGTGTTCCATCGTCATTACGAGGCCCTGAACGTTACAATTAACTATCAGTTTTGCGTCGGATTCGAAAATCTAGACTCACAGGAGAACGACCATATAGTGCCCGAGGCAGCAATAGACCCTAAGAGACAAGTCAGCCTGAAGGACGATGTATTGAATCTCGACGCAATTAGAGTGTTCTATCATCATTAGGAGGCCCTGAACGTAACAATCAACCATCAGTTTTGCGTAGGATTCGAAAATCTAGACTCACAGGGGAACGACCGTAAGGTGCGCGAGGCAGCAATAGACCCTTGGAGACAAGTCGGCTGAAAGACGATGTATTAAATCTCGACGCAATTTGAGTGTTCCATCGTCATTAAGAGGCCCTGGTCGTTACACTTAACTATAATATTGGCGTCGTATTCAAAAATCTAGACTCACAGGAGCTGGACCATATGGTTTCCGAGGCAGCAATATCCCCTTGGAGACAAGTCGGCTGGAGGACGATGTATTGAATCTCGACGCAATTTGAGTGTTCCATCGTCATTAGGAGGCCCTGATCGTTGCTATTAACTATCAGTTTTGGGTCGGATTCGAAAATCTAGACTCACAGGAGACGTACCATATGGTGCTCGTGGAAGCAATATGCCCTTGGAGACAAGTCGGCTGTAGGACGATGTATTGAATATCGACGCATATTGAGTGTTCCATCGTCATTAGGAGGCCCTGAACGTTACAATTAACTATCAGTTTCGCGTCTGATTCGAAAATCTAGACTCACAGGGAAGGCCCATACAGTGCCCGAGGCAGCAATATCCCCGTGTAGACAAGTCGGCTGGCGTACGATGTATTGAATCACGACACAATTTGAGTGTTCCATCGTCATTAGGAGGCCCTGAACGTTACAAGTAACTATCAGTTTTGCGTCGGATTCGACAATCTAGAGATACAGGAGAACGACTATAAAGTACCCGAGGCCCCAATAGACACTTGGAGACAAATCGGCTGGATTACGAAGTATTGAATCTCGACGCAATTTGAGTGTTCCATCGTCATTAGGAGGCACTGAACATTACAACTAACTATCAGTTTTGCGTCGGATTCGACAATCTAGACTCACAGGAGACGGACAAAATGGTGCTCGTGGAAGCAATATGCCCTTGCAGACAAGTCGGCTGTAGGACGATGTATTGAATAACGACGCAATTTGAGTGTTTCATCGTCATTAGGAGGCCCTGAACGTTACAAGTAAATATCAGTTTTGCGTCGGATTCGACAATGTAGACTCACAAGAGAACGACTATAAGGTGCCCGAGGCAGCAATCGACCCTTGGAGACAAGTCGGCTGAAGGACGATGTATTGAATCTCGACGCAATTAGAAAGTTCTATCGTCATTAGGAGGCCCTGAACGTTACAATCAGCCATCAGTTTTGCGTAGGATTCGAAAATCTAGACTCACAAGAGAACGCCCATAAGGTGCGCGAGGCAGCAATAGACCCTTGGAGACAAGTCGGCCGAAGGACGATGTATTAAATTTCGACGCAATTTAAGTGTTCCATCGTCATTAGGAGGCCCTGGACGTTACAATTAACTATCATTTTCGCGTCGGATTAAAAAATCTAGACTCACAGGAGCTGGACCAAATGGTGCCCGAGGCACCAATATCCCCTTGGAGGCAAGTCGGCTGGAGGACGATGTACTGAAACTCGACGCAAATTGAGTGTTCCATCGTCATTAGGAGGCCCTGATCGTTACAATTAACTATCAGTTATGGGTCGGATTCGATAATCTAGACTCAAAGGAGAACGACAATAAGGTGCCCGAGGCAGCAAGAACCCTTGGAGACAAGCCGGCTGGAGGACGATGTTTTGAATCTCAAGGCAATTTGAGTGTTCGTCATTATCAGCCCCTGAACGTTACAATTAACTATCAGTTCCGCGTCGGATTCGAAAATCTAGACTCACAGGAAACGGACCATATGGTGCTCGTGGAAGAAATATGCCCTTGGAGACATGTCGGCTGTAGGACGATGTATTGAATATCGACGCAATTTTGGTGTTCCATCGACTTTATTAGGCCCTGAACTCACAGGGAAGGACCATATAGTGCCCGAGGCTGCAATATCCCCTTGTAGACAAGCCGGCTGAATGACGATGTATTGAATCTCGACGCAATTTGAGTGTTCCATAGTCATTAGGAGGCCCTGAACGTTACAATTAACTATCAGTTTCGTGTCTGATTCGAAAATCTAGACCCACAGGGAAGGAGCATATAGTGCCCGAGGCAGCAATATCCCCTTGTAGACAAGTCAACTGGAGGACGATGTAATGAATCACGACACAATTTGAGTGTTCTATCGTCATTAGGAGGCCCTGAACGTTACAAGTAACTATCAGTTTTGCGTCGGATTCGACAATCTAGACTTACGGGAGAACGACCATAAAGTACCCGAGGCACCAATGGACCCTTGGACACAAGTCGGCTGGAGGACGATGTATTGAATCTCGACGCAATTTTAGTGTTCCATCGACAATAAGAGGCCCTGAACGTTACAATTAACTATCAGTTTTGCGTCGGATTCGACAATCTAGACTCACAGGATAACCACCGTAAGGTGCCCGAGGCAGCAATAGACCCTTGGATACAAGTCGGCTGAAGGACGATGTATTGAATCTCGACGCAATTTGAGTGTTCCATCGTCATTAGGAGGCCCTGGACGTTACAATTAACTATCAGTTTCGAGTTGGATTCAAAAATCTAGACTCACAGGAGCTGGACCATATGGTGCCCGAAGCAGCAATATCCCCTTGGAGACAAGTCGGCTGGAGGACGATGTACTGAGTCTCGACGCAAATTGTGTGTTCCGGCGTCATTAGGAGGCCCTGATCGTTACAATTAACTATCAGTTTTGGGTCGGATTCGATAATCTAGACTCACAGGAGAACGACCACAAGGTGCCCGAGGCAGCAAAAACCCTTGGAGACAAGTCGGCTGGAGGACGATGTATTGAATCTCGACGCAATTTGAGTGTTCCATCGTCATTAGGAGGCACTGAACGTTACAATTAACTATCAGTTTTGCGTCGGATTCCACAATCAAGACTCACAGGAGGACGACCATAAGGTGCCCGAGGCTGCAATAGACCCTTGGAGGCAAGTCGGCTGAAGGACGATGTATTGAATCTCGACGCAATGTGAGTGTTCCATCGTCATTAGGAGGCCCCGAACGCAACAATTAACTATCGGTTTCGTGTCTGATTCGAAAATCTAGACCCACTGGGAAGGACCATATAGTGCCCGAGGCAGAAATATCCCCTTGTAGACAAGTCGGCTGGCGGACGATGTATTGAATCACGACACAATTTAAGTGTTTCATCGTCATTACGAGTCCCTGAACGTTACAAGCAACTATCAGTTTTGCATAGGATTCGAAAATCTAGACTCACAGGTGCACGACCATAAGGTGCGCGAGGCAGCAATAGACCCTTGGAGACAAGTCGGCCGAAGGACGATGTATTAAATCTCGACGCAATTTTAGTGTTCCATCGTCACTAGGAGGCCCTGGACGTTACAATTAACTATTATTTTCGCGTCGGATTCGACAATCTAGACCCACAAGAGAACGACCATAAGGTGCCCGAGGCAGCAATCGACCCTTGGAGACAAGTCGGCTGAAGGACGATGTATTGAATCTCGACGCAATTAGAATGTTCTATCGTCATTAGGAGGCCCTGAACGTTACAATCAGCCATCAGTTTTGCGTAGGCTTCGAAAATCTAGACTCACAGGAGAACGACCATAAGGTGCGCGAGGCAGCAATAGACCCTTGGAGAAAAGTCGGCCGAAGGACGATGTATTAAATCTCGACGCAATTTGAGTGTTCCATCGCCATTAGGAGGCCCTGGACGTTACAATTAACTATCATTTTCGCGTCGGATTAAAAAATCTAGTCTCACAGGAGCTGGACCAAATGGTGCCCGAGGCAGCAATATCCCCTTGGAGGCAAGTCGGCTGGAGGACGATGTATTGAAACTCGACGCAAATTGAGTGTTCCATCGTCATTAGGAGGCCCTGATCGTTACAATTAACTATCAGTTATGGGTCAGATTCGATAATCTAGACTCAAAGGAGATCGACAATAAGGTGCCCGAGGCAGCAAGAACCCTTGGAGACAAGCCGGCTGGAGGACGATGTTTTGAATCTCAAGGCAATTTGAGTGTTCGTCATTAGGAGCCCCTGAACGTTACAATTAACTATCAGTTCCGCGTCGGATTCGAAAATCTAGACTCACAGGAAACGGACCATATGGTGCTCGTGGAAGAAATATGCCCTTGGAGACATGTCGGCTGTAGGACGATGTATTGAATATCGACGCAATTTTGGTGTTCCATCGACTTTAGGAGGCCCCGAACTCACAGGGAAGGACCATATAGTGCCCGAGGCAGCAATATCCCCTTGTAGAGAAGCCGGCTGAATGACGATGTATTAAATCTCGACGCAATTTGAGTGTTCCATAGTCATTAGGAGGCCCAGAACGTTACAATTTACTATCAGTTTTGCGTCGGATTCGACAATCTAGACTCACAGGACAACCACCATAAGGTGCCCGAGGCAGCAATAGACCCTTGGATACAAGTCGGCTGGAGGACGATGTACTGAATATCGACGCAATTTGAGTATTCCATCGAAATTAAGAGGCCCTGAACGTTACAATTAACAATCAGTTTTGCGTTGGATTCGACAAACTAGACTCACAGGAGAACGACCATAAGGTGCCCGAGGCAGCAATAGACCCTTGGAGACAAGTCGGCTGAAGGACGATGTATTGAATCTCGACGCAATTTGAGTGTTCTATCGGCATTAGGAGGCCCTGAACGTTACAATTAACTATCAGTTTTGCGTCGGATTCGACAATCTAGACTCACAGGACAACCACCATAAGGTGCCCGAGGCAGCAATAGACCCTTGGATACAAGTCGGCTGAAGGACGATGTATTGAATCTCCACGCAATTTGAGTGTTCCATCGTCATTAGGAGGCCCTGAACGTTACAATTAACTATCAGTTTCGTGTCTGATTCGAAAATCTAGACCCGCAGGGAAGGACCATATAGTGCCCGAGGCAGCAATATCCCTTTGTAGACAAGTCGGCTGGAGGACGATGTATTGTATCACGACACAGTTTGAGTGTTCTATCGGCATTAGGAGGCACTGAACGTTACAAGTAACTATTAGTTTTGCGTCGGATTCGACAATCTAGACTTACAGGAGAACGACCATAAAGTGCCCGAGGCACCAATAGACCCTTGGACACAAGACGGCTGGAGGACGATGTATTGAATCTCAACGCAATTTGAGTATTCCATCGAAATTAGGAGGCCCTGAACGTTACAATTAACTATCAGTTTTGCGTTGGATTCGACAAACTAGACTCACAGGAGAACGACCATAAGGTGCCCGAGGCAGCAATAGACCCTTGGAGACAAGTCGGCTGAAGGACGATGTATTGAATCTGGACGCAATTTGAGTGTTCCATCGTCATTAGGAGGCCCTGAACGTTACAATTAACTATCAGTCTCGCGTCGCGTTCGAAAATCTAGACTCACAGGAGACGGACCATATGCTTCCCGAGGCAGCAGTATGCTCTTGGAGACAAGTCGTCTGGAGGACGATGTATTGAATCTCGACGCAATTTCAATGTTCGTCAGTAGGAGACCCTGAACGTTACAATTATCCATCAGTTTTGCGTCGGATTAGAAAATCTAGACCCACAGGAGAAGGTGCCACAGGCAGCAATAGATCCTATGAAACAAGTCGGCAGGTGGCCGATGTATTTAATCTCGACGCAATTTGAGTGTTCCGTCGCCATTAGGAGGCCCTAAACGTTACATGTAACTATAAGTTTTGCGGCGGATTCGACAATCTAGACATAGAGGAGAATGACCGTAAAGTGCCCGAGGCACCAATAGACAATTGGAGACAGGTCGGCTGGAGGACGATGTATTGAATCTCGACGCAATTAGAGTGTTCTATCGTCATTAGGATGCCCTGAACGTTACAATCAACCATCAGTTTTGCGTAGGATTCGAAAATCTAGACTCACAGGAGCTGGACCATATGGTGCCCGAGGCAGCAGTATCCTCTTGGAGACAAGTCGGCTGGAGGACGATGTATTGAATCTCGACGCAATGAGAGTGTTCTATCGTCATTAGGATGCCCTGAACGTTACAATCAACCATCAGTTTTGCGTAGGATTCGATAATCTAGACTCACAGGAGCTGGACCATAAGGTGCCCGAGGCAGCAATAGACCCTTGGAGACAAGACGGCTGAATGACGATGTATTGAATCTCGACGCAATTTGAGTGTTCCATCGTCATTGGGAGGCCCCGAACGTTACAATTAACTATCAGTTTCGTGTCTGATTCGTAAATCTAGAAACATAGGGAAGGACCATATAGTGCCCGAGGCAGAAATATAACCTTGTAGACAAGTCGGCTGGCGGATGATGTATTGTATCACGACACAGTTTGAGTGTTCTATCGTCATTAGGAGGCCCTTAACGTTACAAGTAACTATCAGTTTTGCGTCGGATTCGACAATCTAGACTTACAGGAGAACGACCATAACGTGCTCGAGGCACCAATAGACCCTTAGACTCAAGTCGGCTGGAGGACGATGTATTGAATCTCGACGCAATTTGAGTGTTCCATCGTCCTTAGGAGGCCCTGGACGTTACAATTAACTATCAGTTTCGCGTCGGATTCAAAAATCTAGACTCACAGGAGCTGGACCATATGGTGCCCGAGGCAGCAATATCCCCTTGGGGACAAGTCGGCTGGAGGTCGATGTATTGAATCGGGACGCAAATTATGTGTTCCATCGTCATTAGGAGGCCATGATCGTTACAATTAACTATCAGTTTTGGGTCGGTTTCGATAATCAAGACACACAGGAGAACGACCATAAAGTGCCCGATAGCGGCAAACACCCTTGGGGACAAGTCGGCTGGAGGACGATGTATTGAATCTCGTGGCAATTTGAGTGTTCGTCATTAGGAGACCCAGAACGTTACAATTAACTATCAGTTTCGTGTCGGATTCGAAAATCTAGACTCACAGGAGATGGACCATATGGTGCTCGTGGAAGCAATATGTCCTTGGAGACAAGTCTGCTGTAGGACGATGTATTGAATATCGACGCAATTTGAGTGTTACATCGTCATTAGGAGGCCCTGAACGTTACAATTAACTATCAAATTTGCTTCGGATTTCAAATCTAGACTCACAGGAGAACGACCATAAGGTGCCCGAGGCAGCAATAGACCTTTGGAGAAAAGTCGGCTGAATGACGAAGTATTGAATTACGACGCAATTTGAGTGTTCCATCATCATTAGGAGGCCCTGAACGTTTCAATTAACTATCCGTTTCGTGTCTGATTCGAAAATCTAGACCCGCAGGGAAGGACCATATAGTGCCCGAGGCAGCAACAGACCCTTGGAGACAAGTCGGCTGGAGGACGATGTATTTAATCTCGACGCAATTTGAGTGTTCCATCGTCATTAGGAGGCCCTGGACGTTACAAATAACTATCAATTTTGCGTCGGATTCGACAATCTAGACTCACAGGAGAACGAACATAAGGTGCCCGAGGCAGCAATATACCCTTGGAGACAAGTTGGCTGAAGGACGATGTATTGAATCTCTACGCAATTTGAGTGTTCCATCGTCACTAGGAGTTCCTGAACGATACAATTAACAATCAGTCTCGCGTTGGTTTCTCTAAATCTAGACTCACAGGAGACGGATTATATGGTTCCCCAGGCAGCAATATGCCCTTGGAGACAAGTCGGCTGGAGGACGACGTACTGAATCTCGACGCAATTTCAATGTTCGTCATTAGGAGACCCTGAACGTTACAATTAACTATCAGTTTCGCGTCGGATTCGAAAATCTAGACTCACAGTAGACGGACCATATGGTGCTTGTGGAAGCAATATGCCCTTGGAGATATGTCGGCTCTAGGACGATGTATTGAATATCGATGCAATTTGAGTGTTCCATCGTCATTAGGTGGCCATGAACGTTACAATTTACTATCAGATTTGCGTCGGATTTAAAATCTAGACTCACAGGAGAACGACCATAAGGTGCCCGAGGCAGCAATAGACCCTTGGAGACAAGTCGGCTGAATGACGATGTATTGAATCTCGACGCAATTTGAGTGTTCCATCGTCATTAGGAGGCCCTGAACGTTACAATTAACTATCAGTCTCGCGTCGGGTTCGAAAATCTTTACTCACAGGAGACGGACCACATGCTTCCCGAGGCAGCAGTATGCTCTTGGAGATAAGTCGTCTATAGGACGATGTATTGAATCTCGACGCAATTTCAACGTTCGTCATTAGGAGACCCTGAACGTTACAATTATCTATCAGTTTTGCGTCGGATTAGAAAATCTAGACTCACAGGAGAACGTGCCACAGGCAGCAATAGATCCTATGAAACAAGTCGGCTGGTGGCCGATGTATTGAGTCTCGACGCAATTTGAGTGTTCCGTCGCCATTAGGAGGCCCTAAACGTTACAAGTAACTATCAGTTTTGCGGCGGATTCGACAATCTAGACATAGAGGAGAACGACCGCAAAGTGCCCAAGGCACCAATAGACAATTGGTGACAAGTCGGCCGTAGGATTATGTATTGAATCTCGACGCAATTAGAGTGTTCTATCGTCATTAGGAGGCCCTAAACGTTACAATCAACCATCAGTTTTGCGTAGGATTCGAAAATCTAGACTCACAGGAGAACGACCATAAGGTGCGCGAGGCAGCAATAGACCCTTGGAGACAAGTCGGCTGAAGGACGATGTATTAAATCTCGACGCAATTTGAGTGTTCCATCGTCCTTAGGAGGCCCTGGACGTTACAATTAACTATCAGTTTCGCGTCGGATACAAAAATCTAGACTCCCAGGAGCTGGACCATATGGTGCCCGAGGCAGCAATAACCCTTTGGAGACAAGTCGGCTGGAGGACGATGTATTGAATCTCGACGCAAATTATGTGTTCCATTGTCATTAGGAGGCCATGATCGTTACAATTAACTATCAGTTTTGGGTCGGATTCGATAATCTAGACTCACAGGTGAACGACCATATGGTGCCCGAGGCAGCAAAAACCCTTGGAAACAAGTCGGCTGGAGGGCGATGTATTGAATCTCGAGGCAATTTGAGTGTTCGTCGTTAGGAGACTTGAACGTTACAATTAACTATCAGTTTCGTGTCGGATTCGAAAATCTAGACTCACAGGAGATGGACCGTATGGTGCTCGTGGAAGCAATATGCCCTTGGAGACAAATCTGCTGTAGGACGATGTATTGAATATCGACGCAATTTGAGTGTTACATCGTCATTAGGAGGCCCTGAAAGTTACAATTAACTATCAAATTTGCGTCGGATTTCAAATCTAGACTCACACGAGAACGACCATAAGGTGCCCGGGGCAGCAATAGACCCTTGGAGAAAAGTCGGCTGAATGACGATGTATTGAGTCTCGACGCAATTTGAGTGTTCCATCATCATTCGGAGGCCCTGAACGTTTCAATTAACTATCAGTTTCGTGTCTGATTCGAAAATCTAGACCCGCAGGGAACGACCATACAGTGCCCGAGGCAGCAACATACCCTTGGAGACAAGTCGGCTGGAGGACGATGTATTTAATCTCGACGCAATTTGAGTGTTCCATCGTTATTAGGAGGCCCTGAACGTTACAAATAACTATCAATTTTGCGTCGGATTCGACAATCTAGACTCACAGGAGAACGACCATAAGGTGCCCGAGGCAGCAATATACCCTTGGAGACAAGTTGGCTGAAGGACGATGTATTGAATCTCTACGCAATTTGAGTGTTCCATCGTCATTAGGAGGCCCTGAACGTTAGAATTCACTATCAGTCTCGCGTCGGGTTCTCTAAATCTAGACTCACAGGAGACTGACCATATGGCTCCCGAGGCAGCAATATGCTCTTGGAGACAAGTCGGCTGGATGACGATGTATTGAATCTCGACGCAAATTGAGAGTTCCATCGTCATTAGGAGGCCCTGATCGTCACAATTAACTATCAGCTTTGGATTGGATTCGATAATCTAGACTCTAAGGAAAGCGACAATAAGTTGCCCGAGGCAGCAAAAACCCTTGGAGACAAGTCGGCTGTAGGACGATGTATTGAATCTCGACGCAATTAGAGTGTTCCATCGTCATTAGGAGGCCCTGAACGTTACAATTAACTATCAGTTTCGTGTCTGATTCGAAAATCTAGACCCACAGGGAAGGACCATATAGTGCCCGAGGCAGCAATATCCCCTTGTAGACAAGTCGGCTGGAGGACGATGTATTGTATCACGACACAGTTTGAGTGTTCTATCGTCATTAGGAGGCCCTGAACGTTACAAGTAACTATCAGTTTTGGGTCGGATTCGACAATCTAGACTTACAGGAGAACGACCATAACGTGCTCGAGGCACCAATAGACCCTTAGACACAAGTCGGCTGGAGGACGATGTATTGAATCTCGACGCAATTTGAGTGTTCCATCGTCCTTAGGAGGCCCTGGACGTTACAATTAACTATCAGTTTCGCGTCGGATTCAAAAATCTAGACTCACAGGAGCTGGACCATATGGTGCCCGAGGCAGCAATATCCCCTTGGGGACAAGTCGGCTGGAGGTCGATGTATTGAATCGGGACGCAAATTATGTGTTCCATCGTCATTAGGAGGCCATGATCGTTACAATTAACTATCAGTTTTGGGTCGGTTTCGATAATCTAGACACACAGGAGAACGACCATAAAGTGCCCGAGGCAGCAAAAACCCTTGGAGACAAGTCGGCTGGAGGACGATGTATTGAATCTCGTGGCAATTTGAGTGTTCGTCATTAGGAGACCCTGAACGTTACAATTAACTATCAGTTTCGTGTCGGATTCGAAAATCTAGACTCACAGGAGATGGACCATATGGTGCTCGTGGAAGCAATATGCCCTTGGAGACAAGTCTGCTGTAGGACGATGTATTGAATATCGACGCAATTTGAGTGTTACATCGTCATTAGGAGGCCCTGAACGTTACAATTAACTATCAAATTTGCTTCGGATTTCAAATCTAGACTCACAGGAGAACGACCATAAGGTGCCCGAGGCAGCAATAGACCTTTGGAGAAAAGTCGGCTGAATGACGAAGTATTGAATTACGACGCAATTTGAGTGTTCCATCATCATTAGGAGGCCCTGAACGTTTCAATTAACTATCCGTTTCGTGTCTGATTCGAAAATCTAGACCCGCAGGGAAGGACCATATAGTGCCCGAGGCAGCAACAGACCCTTGGAGACAAGTCGGCTGGAGGACGATGTATTTAATCTCGACGCAATTTGAGTGTTCCATCGTCATTAGGAGGCCCTGGACGTTACAAATAACTATCAATTTTGCGTCGGATTCGACAATCTAGACTCACAGGAGAACGAACATAAGGTGCCCGAGGCAGCAATATACCCTTGGAGACAAGTTGGCTGAAGGACGATGTATTGAATCTCTACGCAATTTGAGTGTTCCATAGTCACTAGGAGTTCCTGAACGATACAATTAACAATCAGTCTCGCGTTGGTTTCTCTAAATCTAGACTCACAGGAGACGGATTATATGGTTCCCCAGGCAGCAATATGCCCTTGGAGACAAGTCGGCTGGAGGACGACGTACTGAATCTCGACGCAATTTCAATGTTCGTCATTAGGAGACCCTGAACGTTACAATTAACTATCAGTTTCGCGTCGGATTCGAAAATCTAGACTCACAGTAGACGGACCATATGGTGCTTGTGGAAGCAATATGCCCTTGGAGATAAGTCGGCTCTAGGACGATGTATTGAATATCGATGCAATTTGAGTGTTCCATCGTCATTAGGAGGCCATGAACGTTACAATTTACTATCAGATTTGCGTCGGATTTAAAATCTAGACTCACAGGAGAACGACCATAAGGTGCCCGAGGCAGCAATAGACCCTTGGAGACAAGTCGGCTGAATGACGATGTATTGAATCTCGACGCAATTTGAGTGTTCCATCGTCATTAGGAGGCCCTGAACGTTACAATTAACTATCAGTCTCGCGTCGGGTTTGAAAATCTTTACTCACAGGAGACGGACCACATGCTTCCCGAGGCAGCAGTATGCTCTTGGAGATAAGTCGTCTATAGGACGATGTATTGAATCTCGACGCAATTTCAATGTTCGTCATTAGGAGACCCTGAACGTTACAATTATCTATCAGTTTTGCGTCGGATTAGAAAATCTAGACTCACAGGAGAACGTGCCACAGGCAGAAATAGATCCTATGAAACAAGTCGGCTGGTGGCCGATGTATTGAGTCTCGACGCAATTTGAGTGTTCCGTCGCCATTTGGAGGCCCTAAACGTTACAAGTAACTATCAGTTTTGCGGCGGATTCGACAATCTAGACATAGAGGAGAACGACCGCAAAGTGCCCAAGGCACCAATAGACAATTGGTGACAAGTCGGCCGTAGGATTGTGTATTGAATCTCGACGCAATTAGAGTGTTCTATCGTCATTAGGAGGCCCTAAACGTTACAATCAACCATCAGTTTTGCGTAGGATTCGAAAATCTAGACTCACAGGAGAACGACCATAAGGTGCGCGAGGCAGCAATAGACCCTTGGAGACAAGTCGGCTGAAGGACGATGTATTAAATCTCGACGCAATTTGAGTGTTCCATCGTCCTTAGGAGGCCCTGGGCGTTACAATTAACTATCAGTTTCGCGTCGGATACAAAAATCTAGACTCCCAGGAGCTGGACCATATGGTGCCCGAGGCAGCAATAACCCTTTGGAGACAAGTCGGCTGGAGGACGATGTATTGAATCTCGACGCAAATTATGTGTTCCATCGTCATTAGGAGGCCATGATCGTTACAATTAACTATCAGTTTTGGGTTGGATTCGATAATCTAGACTCACAGGTGAACGACCATATGGTGCCCGAGGCAGCAAAAACCCTTGGAGACAAGTCGGCTGGAGGGCGATGTATTGAATCTCGAGGCAATTTGAGTGTTCGTCGTTAGGAGACTTGAACGTTACAATTAACTATCAGTTTCGTGTCGGATTCGAAAATCTAGACTCACAGGAGATGGACCGTATGGTGCTCGTGGAAGCAATATGCCCTTGGAGACAAATCTGCTACAGGACGATGTATTGAATATCGACGCAATTTGAGTGTTACATCGTCATTAGGAGGCCCTGAACGTTACAATTAACTATCAAATTTGCGTCGGATTTCAAATCTAGACTCACACGAGAACGACCATAAGGTGCCCGGGGCAGCAATAGACCCTTGGAGAAAAGTCGGCTGAATGACGATGTATTGAATCTCGACGCAATTTGAGTGTTCCATCATCATTCGGAGGCCCTGAACGTTTCAATTAACTATCAGTTTCGTGTCTGATTCGAAAATCTAGACCCGCAGGGAAGGACCATACAGTGCCCGAGGCAGCAACATACCCTTGGAGACAAGTCGGCTGGAGGACGATGTATTTAATCTCGACGCAATTTGAGTGTTCCATCGTTATTAGGAGGCCCTGAACGTTACAAATAACTATCAATTTTGCGTCGGATTCGACAATCTAGACTCACAGGAGAACGACCATAAGGTGCCCGAGGCAGCAATATACAATTGGAGACAAGTTGGCTGAAGGACGATGTACTGAATCTCTACGCAATTTGAGTGTTCCATCGTCATTAGGAGGCCCTGAACGTTAGAATTAACTATCAGTCTCGCGTCGGGTTATCTAAATCTAGACTCACAGGAGACGGACCATATGGCTCCCGAGGCAGCAATATGCTCTTGGAGACAAGTCGGCTGTAGGACGATGTATTGAATCTCGACGCAATTAGAGTGTTCCATCGTCATTAGGAGGCCCAAAACGTTACAATTAACTATCAGTTTCGTGTCAGATTCGAAAATCTAGACCCACACGGAAGGAAAATATAGTGCCCGAGGCAGCAATATCCCCTTGTAGACAAGTCGGCTGGAGGACGATGTAATGAATCGCGACACAATATGAGTGCTCTATCGTCCTTAGGAGGCCCTGAACGTTACAAGTAACTATCAGTTTTGCGTCGGATTCGACAATCTAGATTTACAGGAGAACGACCATAAAGTGCCCGAGGCACCAATAGACCCTTGGACACAAGTCGGCTGGAGGACGATATATTGATCTCGACGCAATATTAGTGTTCCATCGACATTTGGAGGCCCTGAACGTTTCAATTAACTATCAGTTTCGAGTCTGATTCGAAAATCTAGACCCGCAGGGAAGGACCATACAGTGCCCGAGGCAGCAACAGACCCTTGGAGACAAGTCGGCTGGAGGACGATGTATTGAATCTCGACGCAATTAGAGTGTTCCATCGTCATTAGGAGGCCCAGAACGTTACAATTAACTATCAGTTTCGTGTCAGATTCGAAAATCTAGACCCACACTGAAGGAAAATATAGTGCCCGAGGCAGCAATATCCCCTTGTAGACAAGTCGGCTGGAGGACGATGTAATGAATCACGACACAATATGAGTGTTCTATCGTCATTAGCAGGCCCTGAACGTTACAAATATCTATCAATTTTGCGTCGGATTCGACAATCTAGACTCACAGGAGAACGACCATAAGGTGCCCGAGGCAGCAATATACCATTGGAGACAAGTTGGCTGAAGGACGATGTGTTGAATCTCTACACAATTTGAGTGTTCCACCGTCATTTGGAGGCCCTGAACGTTACAATTAACTATCAGTCTCGCGTCGGGTTCTCTAAATCTAGACTCACAGGAGACGGACCATATGGTTCTCGAGGCCGCAATATGCTCTTGGAGACAAGTCGGCTGGAGGACGATGTATTGAATCTCGACGCAATTTCAATGTTCGTCATTACTAGACCCTGAACGTTACAATTAAGTGTCAGTTTCGCGTCGGAATCGAAAATCTAGACTCGCAGGAAACGGACAATATGGTGCCCGTAGAAGCAATATGCCCTTGGAGACAAGTCTGCTGTAGGATGATGTATCGAATATCGACGCAATTTGAGTGTTCCATCGACATTAGGAGGCCCTGAACGTTACAATTAACTATCAGGATTGCGTCGGATTTTAAATCTAGACTCACAGGAGAACGACCATAAGGTGCCCGAGGCTGCAATAGACCCTTGGAGACAAGTCGGCTGAATGACGATGTATTGAATCTCGACGCAATTTGAGTGTTCCATCGTCATTAGCAGGCCCTGAATGTTACAATTATTTATCAGTTTCGCGTCTGATTCGAAAATCTAGACTCACAGGGAAGGACCATATAGTGCCCGAGGCAGCAATAACCCCTTGTAGTCAAGTCGGCTGGCGGACGATGTATTAAATCACGACACAATTTGAGTGTTCCATCGTCATTAGGAGGCCCTGAACGTCACAAGTAACTATCAGTTTTGCGTCGGATTCGACAAACTAGACTCACAGGAGGACGACCATAAGGTGCCCGAGGCTGCAATAGACCCTTGGAGACTAGTCGGCTGAAGGACGATGTATCGAATCTCGACGCAATTTGAGAGTTCCATCGTCATTAGGAGGCCCTGAACATTACAATTAACTATCAGTCTCGCGTCGGTTTCGAAAATCTAGACTCACAGGAGACGGACCATATGGTTCCCGTGGCAGCAATATCCCCTTGGAGACAGGTCGGCTGGAGGACGATGTATTGAATCTCGACGCAATTTGAGTGTTCCATCGTCATTAGGAGGCCCTGAACGCTACAAATAACTATCAATTTTGCGTCGGATTCGACAATCTAGACTCACAGGAGAACGACCATATGGTGCCCGAGGCAGCAATAGACGCTTGGAGACAAGTCGGCTGAAGGACGATGTATTGAATCTCGACGCAATTTGAGTGTTCCATCGTCATTAGGAGGCCCTGAACGTTACAATTAACTATCAGTCTCGCGTCGGGTTCTCTAAATCTAGACTCACAGGAGACGGACCATATGGTTCCCGAGGCAGCAATATGCTCGTGGAGACAAGTCGGCTGGAGGACGTTGTATTGAATCTCGACGCAATTTCAATGTTCGTCATTACTACACCCTGAACGTTACAATTAACTATCAGTTTCGCGTCGGATTTGAAAATCTAGACTCACAGGAGACGGACCATATGGTGCCCGTGGAAGCAATATGCCCTTGGAGACAAGTCGGCTGGAGGCCGATGTATTGAATCTCGACGCAATTTCAATGTTCGTCATTAGGAGACCCTGAACGTTAAAATTAACTATCAGTTTCGCGTCGGATTCGAAAATCTAGACTCACAGGAGACGGGCCATATGGTGCTCGTGGAAGCAATATGCCCTTGGAGATAAGTCGGCTGTAGGACGATGTATTGTATATCGACGCAATTTGAGTGTTCCATCGTCATTAGGAGGCCCTGAACGTTACTATTAACTATCATATTTGCGTCGGTTTTTAAATCTAGACTCACAGGAGAACGACCATAAGGTGCCCGAGGCAGCAATAGACCCTTGGAGACAAGTCGGCTGAATGACGATGTATTGAATCTCGACGCAATTTGAGTGTTCCATCGTCATTAGGAGGCCCTGAATGTTACAATTAACTATCAGTTTCGTGTCTGATTCGAAAATCTAGACCCACAGGGAAGGACCATATAGTGCCCGAGGCAGAAATATCCCCTTGTAGACAAGTCGGCTGGCGGACGATGTATTGAATCACGACACAATTTGAGTGTTCCATCGTCATTAGGATGCCCTGAACGTTACAATTAACTATCAGTCTCGCGTCGGGTTCGAAAATCTAGACTCACAAGAGACGGACCATATGGTTCCCGACGCAGCAATATGCTCTTGGAGATAAGTCGGCTGGAGGACGATGTTTGAATCTCGACGCAATTTCAATGTTCGTCATTAGGAGACCGTGAACGTTATAATTAACTATCAGTTTCGCGACGGATTCGAAAATCTAGACTCACAGGAGACGGACCATATGGTGCCCGTGGAAGCAATATCCGTTTGGAGTCAAGTCGGCTGGAGAATGATGTATTGAATCTCGACGCAATTAGAGTGTTCTATCGTCATTTGGAGGCCCTGAACGTTACAATCAACCATCAGTTTTGCGTAGGATTCGAAAATCTAGACTCACAGGAGAACGACCATAAGGTGTGCGAGGCAGCAGTAGAACCTTGGAGACAAGTCGGCTGAAGGACAATGTATTAAATCTCGACGCAATTTGAGTGTTCCATCGTCATTAGGAGGCCCTGGACGTTACAATTTACTATCAGTTTGGCGTCGGATTCAAAAATCTAGACTCACAGGAGCTGGATCATATGGTGCCCGAGGCACCAATAGACAATGGGAGACAAGTCGGCTGGAGGAAGATGTATTGAATCTCGAGGCAATTTGAGTGTTCCATCGTCATTACGAGGCCCTGAACGTTACAATTAACTATCAGTTTTGCGTCGGATTCGAAAATCTAGACTCACAGGAGAACGACTATAAGGTGCCCGAGGCAGCGATAGACCCTAGGAGACAAGTCGGCTGAAGGACGATGTATTGAATCTCGACGCAATTAAAGTTTTCTATCGTCATTAGGAGGCCCTGAACGTTACAATCAACCATCAGTTTTGCGTAGGATTCGAAAATCTAGACTCACAGGAGAACGACCATAAGGTGCGCGAGGAAGCAATAGACCCTTGGAGACAAGTCGGCTGAAGGACGATGTATTAAATCTCGACGCAATTTGAGTGTTCCATCGTCATTAGGAGGCCCTGGACGTTACAATTAACTATCAGTTTGGCGTCGGATTCAAAAATCTACACTCACAGGAGCTGGACCATATGGTGCCCGAGGCAGCAATATCCCCTTGGAGACAAGTCGGCTGGAGGACGATGTATTGAATCTCGAGGCAATTTGAGTGTTCGTCATTAGGAGACCCTGAACGTTACAATTAACTATCAGTCTCGCGTCGGATTCGAAAATCTAGACTCACAGGAGACGGACCATATGGTGCTTGTGGAAGCAATATGCCCTTGGAGACAAGTCGGCTGTAGGACGATGTATTGAATATCGACGCAATTTGAGTGTTCCATCGTCATTAGGAGGCCCTGAACGTTACAATTAACTGTCAGATTTGCGTCGGTTTTTAAATCTAGACTCACAGGAGAACGACCATAAGATGCCCGAGGCAGCAATAGACCCTTGAAGACAAGTCGGCTGAATGACGATGAATTGAATCTCGACGTAATTTGAGTGTTCCATCGTCATTAGGAGGCCCTGAAGGTTACAATTAACTATCAGTCTCGCGTCGGGTTCGAAAATCTAGACTCACAGGAGACGGACCGTATGGTTCCCGTGGCAGCAATATGCTCTTGGAGATAAGTCGGCTGGAGGACGATGTATTTAATCTCGACGCAATTTCAATGTTCCTCATTAGGAGACCCTGATCGTTACAAGTAACTATCAGTTTTGCGTCGGATTCGACAGTCTAGACTTACAGGAGAACGACCATAAAGTGCCCGAGGCACCAATAGACATTTGGAGACAAGTCGGCAAGAGGACGATGTATTGAATCTCGACGCAATTTCAATGTTCGTCATAGGAGACCCTGAACGTTACAATTACCTATGAGTTTCGCGTCGGATTTGAAAATCTAGACTCACAGAACGACCATAAGGTGCCCGATGCAGCGATAGACCCTTGGAGACAAGTCGGCTGAATAACGATGTATTGAATCTCGACTCAATATGAGTGTTCCAACGTCATTAGGAGGCCCTGAACTTTGCAATTAACTATCAGTTTCGCGTCTGATTCGAATATCTAGACTCACAGGGAAGGAACATATAGTGCCCGAGGCAGCAATATCCCCATGAAGACAAGTCGCCTGGAGGAAAATGTATTGAATCTCGACGCAATTTGAGTGTTCCATCGTCATTAGGAGGCGCTAAACGTTACAATTAACTATCATTTATATGTCGGATTCGACAATCCAGGCTCACAGGAGAACGACCATAAGGTGCCTGAGGCAGCGGTAGACCCTTGGAAACAAGTCGGCTGAAGGACGATGTATTGAATCTCGACTCAATTTGAGTGTTCCATCGTCATTAGGAGGCCATGAACTTTACATTTAACTATCAGTTTCGCGTCTGATTCGAAAATCTAGACTCACGGGGAAGGGCCATATAGTGCCCGAGGCAGCAATATCCCCTTTTAGACAAGTCGCCTGGAGGACATTGAATTGAATCTCGACGCAATTTGAGTGTTCCATCGTCATTAGGAGGCGCTAAACGTTACAATTAACTATCAGTTATGCGTCGGATTCGAAAATCTAGACTCGCAGGAGAACGACCATAAGGTGCCCGAGGCAGCAATAGACCCTTGGAGCAAGTCGGCTGGTAGCCGATGTATTGAATCTTGAAGCTATTTGAGTGTTCCATCGTCATTAGGAGGCCCTGAACGTTACAATTAACTATCAGTTTTGCGTCGGATTCGACAATCTAGACTTACAGGAGAACGACCATAAGGTGCCTGAGGCAGCAATATACCCTTGGAGACAAGTCGGCTGTAGGACGATGTATTGAATATCGTCGCAATATGAGCGTTACATCGTCATTAGGAGGCCCTGAACGTTACAATTAACTATCAGTTTCGCGTCGGATTCGAAAATCTAGACTCACAGTAGAACGATAATAAGGTGCCCGAGGCAGCAATAGACCCTTGGAGACAAGTCGGCTGAAGGACGATGTATTGAATCTCGACGCAATTTGAGTGTTCCATCGTTATTAAAAGGCCCTGAACGTTGCAATTAACGATCAGTTTCGCGTCGGATTCGAAAATCTAGACTCACAGGAGACGGACCATAAGGTGCCCGAGGCAGCAATTGACCCTTGGAGACAAGTCGGCAGGAGGACGAGAATCTACACGCAATTTGAGTGTTCAATTGTCATAGGAGGCCCTGCACGTTACAACTAACTACCAGTGTCGCGTCGGATTCGAAAATCTAGACTCACAGGAGACGGACTACATGGTTCTTGAGGCAGCAATATCCCCTTGTAGACAAGTCGCCTGGAGGACGATGTATTGAATCTCGACGCAATTTGAGTGTTCATTTGTCATTAATAGGCGCTAAACGTTACAATAAACTGTCAGTTATGCGTCGGATTCAAAAATCTAGACTCACAGGAGACGGACCATAACGTGCCCGAGGCAGCAATAGACCTTTGGAGACAAGTCGGCTGAAGGGCGATGTATTGAATCTCGACGCAATTTGAGTGTTCCATCGTCATTAGGAGGCCCTGAACGTTACAATTAACGATCAGTTTCGCGTCGGAATCGAAAATCTAGACTCACAGGAGACGGACCATTAGGTGCCCGAGGCAGCAATAGACCCTTGGAGACAAGTCGGCAGGAGGACGAGAATCTAGACGCAATTTGAGTGTTCAATTGTCATTAGGAGGCCCTGAACGTTACAATTAACTATCAGTTTCCCGTCGGATTCGAAAATCTAGACTCACAGGAGACGGACCCTATGGTGCCCGAGGCAGCAATATCCCCTTGGAGACAAGTCGGCTGGAGGACGATGTATTGAATCTCCACGCAATTTGAGTGTTCCATCGTCAATGGGAGGACCTAAACGTTACAATTAACTATCAGTTTTGCGTCGGATTCGATAATCTAGACTCACAGGAGGACGACCATAAGGTGCCCGAGGCAGCAAAAACCCATGGAGACAAGTCGGCTGGAGGACGATGTATTGAATCTCGACACAATTTGAATGTTCGTCATTACGAGACCCTGAACGTTACAATTAACTATCAGTTTCGCGTCGGATTCGAAAATCTAGACTCACAGGAGACGAACCATATGGTGCAGGTGGAAGCAATATGTCCCTGGAGACAAGTCGGCTGAATGACGATGTATAGAATCTCGACTCAATTTGAGTGTTCCATCGTCATTAGGAGGCCCTGAACTTTACAATTAACTATCAGTTTCGCGTCTGATTCGAATACCTAAACTCACAGGGAAGAACCATGTAGTGCCCGAGGCAGCAATATCCCCCTGTAGACAAGTCGGCTGGGGGACGATGTATTGAATCTCGACGCAATTTGAGTGTTCCATCGTCATTAGGAGGCCCTCAACGTTACAATTAACTATCAGTTTCGCGTCGGATTCGAAAATCTAGCCTCACTGGAGACGGACCATAAGGTGCCTGAAGCAGCAATTGACCCTTGGAGACAAGTCGGCAGGAGGACGATGTATAGAATCTAGACGCAATTTGAGTGTTCAGTTGTCATTAGGAGGCCCTGAACGTTACAATTAACTATCAGATATGCGTCGGATTCGAAATTCTAAACTCACTGGAGAAAGACCATAAGGTGCCCGAGGCAGCAATATCCCCATTTAGACAAGTCGGCTGGAGGACGATGTATTGAATCTCGACGCAATTTGAGTGTTCCTTCGTCATTATTAGACCCTGAACGTTACAAGTAACTATCAGTTTTGCGTCTGATTCGAAAAACTAGACTCACAGGGAAGGACCATATAGTGCCCGAGGCAGCAATATCCCCATGTAGACAAGTCGCCTGGATGACGATGTATTGAATCTCGACGCAATTTGAGTGTTCCATCGTCATTAGGAGGCGCTAAACGTTACAATTAACTATCAGTTATGCGTCGGATTCGAAAATCTAGACTCACAGGAGAACGACCATAAGGTGCCCGAGGCAGCAATAGATCCTTGGAGACAAGTCGGCTGGTAGCCGATGTATTGAATCTCGACGCAATTTTAGTGTTCCATCGTCATTAGGAGGCCCTGAACGTTACAATTAACTATCAGTCTCGCGTCGGATTCGAAAATCTAGACTCACTGGAGACGAACCATATGGTGCAGGTGGAAGCAATATGCCCCTGGAGACAAGTCGGCTGAATGACGATGTATAGAATCTCGACTCAATTTTAGTGTTCCATCGTCATTAGGAGGCCGTGAACTTTACAATTAACTATCAGTTTCGCGTCTGATTCGAATACCTAGACTCACAGGGAAAAACCATATAGTGCCCGAGGCAGCAATATCATCTTGTAGACAAGTCGCCTGGAGGACGATGTATTGAATCTCGACGCAATTTGTGTGTTCCATCGTCATTAGGAGGCGCTAAACGTTACAATTAACTATCAGTTATGGGTCGGATTCGAAAATCTAGACTCACAGGAGACGGACCATAAGTTGCCCGAGGCAGCAATAGACCTTTGGAGACAAGTCGGCTGAAATGCGATGTATGGAATCTCGACGCAATTTGAGTGTTCCATCGTCATTAGGAGGCCCTCAACGTTACAATTAACTATCAGTCTCGCGTTGGGTTCTCAAGATCTAGACTCACAGGAGATGGACCATATGGTTCCCGAGGCAGCAATATGCTCTTGGAGACAAGACGGCTGGAGGACGATGTATTGAATCTCGACGCAATTTCAATGTTCGTCATTAGGAGACCCTGAACGTTACAATTAACTATCAGTTCCGCGTCGGATTCGAAAATCTAGACTCACAGGAGACGGACCATATGGTGCCCGTGGAAGCAATATGCCCTTGGAGACAAGTCGGCTGGAGGACGATGTATTGAATCTCGACGCAATTTGAGTGTTCCATCGCCATTAGGAGGCCCTGATCGTTACAATTAACTAACAGTTTTGCGTCGGATTCGACAATCTAGACTCCGAGGAGAACGACCAAAAGTTGCCCGAGGCAGCGATAGACCCTTGGAGACAAGTCGGCTGAAGGACGAAGTGTTGAATCTCGACGCAATTTGAGTGTGCCATCGACATTAGGCGGCCCTGAACGTTACAATTAACTATCAGTCTCTCGTCGGATTCGAAAATCTAGACTCACAGGAGATGAACCATATGGTGCCCGTGGAAGCAATATCCCCTTGGAGACAAGTCGGCTGGAGGACGATGTATCGAAACTCGACGCAGTTTGAGTGTTCCATCGTCATTAGGAGGCGCTAAACGTTACAATTAACTATCATTTATGCGTCGGATTCGAAATTCTAGACTCACAGGATGTGCACGCGGGCTCTTCGTCCCGTGGTGGCTCATTGGGTGTGAATGTATAGTGCGAGAGAACTTACTGTCCTCCCCTTGTTTCCACTCACAATAACTAGACAGAACAAGTTGTCCGTTATAATTGTTTATTACATTAAACGTTACAACTTGCACAGGCAGCACGCCAACTGCGGCTCCTGGCTTAGCTGGAAGACATACACGCCCGTCCGCTACGGGGTCTCGCAGCTACCTGCTCGGCCGTTACAACGGCTAATCCTACCTGCGCGCACAAAGGACCTGGGAGGTCCACTTCCGCACATAGGTTGCAAATTCTTCCGACAGGGAGCAGACTATACTGGACGGTCTGACCTGCCCAGTTTGAAGCTGCCACTAGATGGCAGTTGGAGTGAGTAGCAGAGTCCAAACATACTCCCACTCTAAAATGAGTTTTCTCATTTTACAAATACCAAAATTTTAACAAACAACAAAACGAAAACAAGTAATCAATAAAAAATATAACTAGGTACAAGATCAATGCACATAAAACATGAATACACTAACATTTTTTTTACAAATAACCAACATTTTAACAAACATCAACACCAAAACAAGTAAACAATAAAAATATAACTAGACACAATATCAATGCACATAAAACATGAATACACCAAACACCACTGTCATGCTGCATGTGAAACACGATGGGTACTAACATGCAGGACACAAAACAATAGAGTATTAATATTATACTGCATAAAAACATGAAATCAATACTAACAGCAGTTAGTCCGCAAGAAACATCCACAGCCTCCCAAGCTGATTTTATGAATTATGAGGTTATTCCAGTAAACGACAATTTGGCAGTGGCTCTGTATCATATAATCACTACACAGATCTGAGGGAACACTTAACTGATTCACTGTTTAGGTAGGGGACACAATTTTGCTATAGGCCTCTTAATATCCCCATTAGCAGTTTTTACCATTACCACACACACACACTTATCAGGACCGGGAAACAGCTGGTCAATGACACCCAGCCTCCACACCAAGGGAGGCAAATTATCCTCCTTGACCAGCACATGATCGCCGATCTGGGGTTGCCATGCTCCTTCCGATGTCCATTTTTTGCGTTGCTGCAGATCATGTATATATTCTGTGGTCCACCTCTTCCAAAAGGACTGATGCAACTGCTGCACAAGTTGCCATCTGTGCAACCTGTTGGCGGGAACCTCAAGGATAGAGGGTTCAGGATGAGCACAAAGCGGCTGTCCGATTAGGAAATGACCAGGAGTGAGAGCAGCAGGAGGATCTAGGTCATCAGAGAGAAGACACAACGGCCTTGAATTCAAGCATGCTTCTATCTGAATTAGCACAGTAGTCAATTCTTCAAATGTCAGCACTGCATTGCCGACGACACGTTTGAGATGCGACTTCATGCATTTGATTCCTGCCTCCCAGAGTCCACCAAAGTGAGGGGCACGAGGTGGAGTGAACCTCCAACTGATTCCCTCTGAGGTCGAATAATTCACCACACCTTCAACAGTAACATCGTTGGAGAGAAAACTTTTAAGCTCATTGTCTGCACCTACAAATGTGGTACCATTGTCACTGTCCATGTGAGAAGGTTTCCCTCCTCTTGCGATGAATCTCCTGAGGGCGGCCAAAAATGAACTTGTTACCAAGTCACTAACTAATTCTAAGTGGATGGCCTTGGTTGCCATGCAAATGAATAAAGCAATATAAGCCTTGGTGGTAACTTTACTCCGCCTTCTACCATGCTTTACAGCAATAGGGCCTGCATAATCTACTCCACAGTGCTGGAATGGATGAGACTGGTTTACTCTAGCTGCAGGTAGCTGACCCATGAGCTGAACTGCTGTCTTGGACTTTAGCCTAAAGCATTTTATACATTTTATGATAACTCCCTCGACTGTGTCACGCCCATTGGGGATCCAGAACCTCCTACGCAACATATCCAACAAAAGTTGTGACCCAGCGTGCAACAGATTTTCATGTTCATCTATAATGAGAATTTTTGTCAAATGATGCTTAGGCGGAACGATAATAGGACGGCACTCATCATATGGTACATCAGCATTCATTAATCTCCCTCCCACTCGTAAAATACCTTCGGCATCAACAAACGGGTGCAAATCCCTTAATTTGCTATTAGGTGGAATAGGGGAGCTGGCCTTCAACAAAGCGATCTCATTACCATATTCATGCATGAATGCAGCGTATTCCTTCTGCAGATTCGGTTGCCTTTTAAACCTCCTCTCAAGATGCGCCAATCTCCGAGATGCTTGTCGTCGTGATTCGCCTAATGATTTACAGTCAGGTTTCACTGGTAGTCGAACCACAAATCTCCCTTCTTCATCTCGTTTTCGTAGACAGTTCCTCTAACTCCCAAAACCTTTGCAGTTTGGCATCTAAACTGTCACCTCTAACAAAGCACGAGGTCACTGTAGAACGAGGCATGTTGCATGCTGGTGAAGGCATCCTACCAGACAAAATCCAGCCAAATCTTGATTCGACCAGTGAAGGATGACTTGGTTTCACCAACCTTTCCTTAGAAACAACGTCAAAGAAAACCTCAGCACCAAGAATTAAATCTACTGTGGCAGGCTTGTTGAATTCTGGATCAGCGAGCGGAAGATTACATGGGACACTCCAGGACCTTGTGTCTATCTTGCTCGCTGGTAGGTCACTGGTAACATGATCTACGACAGCACAAGTGGCTCTGACACGAAAGTCGTTGACCCTAGACGACAGTTCAACATCACAAGTGTAAGACACTGAGGCAGCAAAGGCATTGCTTATACCCTTCACAGGAAACGAATGTTTACTTCGTTTCAGTTTTAATTTCTCTGCCATGCCCTTAGATATAAAGGATAGCTGACTCGCACTATCTAGCAGAACTCTGCAAACCTGCTGTCTACCCATGCTGTCCTTAATGTTGACAACAGCTGTTGCTAACAAAACATTACAATGGATGTTTGCCTTCCCGTTCGTAGTTTGATGGGCCAGGGAATGGCCTCCTGGTTCACTATTCTGCCCATTCCTTGGCTCAGCAGGCTTGTGGAGCAGTACGTTGTGCCTTCCTTTACAGGTCTTACAAGGAGAAATCCTGCATATAGTCGAGAAATGACCAGAGCGGATGCACAAAAAACAAAGCTTATTTTTTGTGACATATGCCTGCCGCTCATCGACATTTAGTGCTTGAAACCCCTTGCATTTAGTGATAGTATGAGGTTCACTACAAAAATTACATGATTCCTCAGCATCGGCATTAGCGAGATGAGCCCTCCTCACATGTCTTGTTTGATTTAAATTATTAACATTTTCTTGCAAATCCCTTGAGGTGTTATCCCTGAACCTGATCAACTCAAGGGCCTGACATTTTGTTTCCAAAAAATCTATTAGTTGATTTAATGTGGTGAATGTCGACCCAGACATCTTTACCTCCCACTCATGACGATCTGTGGGTCGCATACTGGACAGAATCTCTTCCGAAAGAATAACTTCATGAAGTGGAACATCAGGTTTGAGAGCTTCTAAGGCCTTCAAATGGTTGCATACGTGATTAATTAGTTGCCTATAATCGCTTGCTGCGCCGTGGCCGACTGTAGGCAAGGCCAACAAAGCCTTAGCATGTCTGGCTGCAATTATTTTTGGGTTATTATACCTCTGCGTAATAAGTCCCCAGGCTATCGCTAGATTTCCTGCTGTGGCAGGTATATGTTTCAAAAGGTCCTTAGCTTCACCTCGCAAAGACGAATTAAGGTAATGAAGTTTTTGAACGTCATCAATTGAATTGTTATTCATAATGAGACTCAAAAACGTATCCCTGTATGATGACCACTGAAGGTAGTCACCTTCAAAATTTGGCAAGTTAATAGCGGGTAGTTTCAAAGAACTGACACTGCCTGATGGATTCGAGCCCAAAGGCTGCGGAATCTGGGTGTACCTCTTCATTGAACCCTTGAGAGTGGATTCAACAAAGTCCCACGAATCCTCGAATTCTGCTCCTGATTCGTCTTCAATTTCCAGCCGTGTTTGAGACGACTCGTAATCAGTCTGAATCCGAGTCAATCGATTTAATTTTGATTCCAACATTTCGATGCTGGCACTGTGCAGACTGCACAAAGCTCGCTAAGCGCGCGAGAGCGGCCTTTGCTACAACTCTCTGCTTGACTAATTTTGTTTTCTCTGAGGACTCCATTTTAGGACCAGGAAGATGATAGCAGGAAGCCAACAGTTGCACTTACCAGGCTGCAGCGGCAGTACGGACTGGAACAGCAGCGGCGTCACGGCAGGCGTTGCAGTCTCCGACGGCGCGAAGTTTCGGCGGGAGCAGGAGGTGACGTCACCGACGATGCTGCACCGACGCGATTCTGTGCCTCCCGCGTTTGAATTAGAGACACATTAAATGTTCACAAATATGTCCCCGATCGTCGTTGTTAAGGCTGTTATTGTCGAAGTCCCGAACAGGCCTTGGGACACTCGATAGCAGGCAACAACGAAACCGATCACGTGCGCAACTCACACGTGGTTTTTTAGAAGTTCACTAATACCGGAAAATAAATCCGCGCGAACGTAAATTCCGCGTGGTCACTGTATCCGGCCCGGAGGACCAAAAAATGTGCGCGCGGGCTCTTCTTCCCATGGTGGCACATTGGGTGTGAATGTATAGTGCGAGAGAACTTACTGTCCTCCCCTTGTTTCCACTCACAATAACTAGACGGAACAAGTTGTCTGTTATAATTGTTTATTACATTAAACGTTACAACTTGCACAGGCAGCACGCCAACTGCGGCTCCTGGCTTAGCTGGAAGACATACACGCCCGACCGCTACGGGGTCTCGCAGCTACCTGCTCGTCCGTTACAACGGCTAATCCTATAGTCTGTCTGTAAACTGAAGAGCGAGCAGCGCCTTTGGTGGGGGAAGTGGCCTTTCCCGGAAGAACGCTGCCACTGGCCTACAGGGCCACCCAAAATCAGTTGCCCTGTTACCCGTCTAGCGGTGTAGTTCAGCGTGCAGTGATATACTGATATACGTCGTTTCTGTTTGTGGAATCTTTGTTGCCAGCGTCAGTCAGTTGACTTTGTGTACTCACAGATATACTTCAGTATCCCGATGTGATGGATAATCGCCCTGCATTGCAAGAAAATGTGCGGAATACGAAGAAGAGGAGGTATTTGCGGAGTAACGAGCGTTCGATCGTCTCTAACGTTATTACAGCGTGTGTTAAGGAGGCAACACAAAAAGAACTGTTGGTTAACATTAACAGCCCCAATCAAAGGGCTGCAGTTTATGCAAACGTCAGCCTCGCCACTATAGGACGCATAAGGAAGGAACATGAAAACAAGCCGCATGGTTTACTGGAATCGCCGCGAAGGAAAACTGATAATTTAGGGAGGAAACCCATCGTCATAGACAGTTTCACAAAATCAGTCATTCGACAAACGATGGAGGACTTTTACATAAACCAAAAAATAGTGCCGACATTACGGAAATTGCTTAATGCCGTGAAACAAAAAATACATTTTCCTTGGCAGAAAGATGTTTTACACAAGACATTGCGTGAAATGGGATTTACCTGGAAAAGATCTGTAAGTAAACGAAAGATTCTCGTAGAAAGAACGGATATAATTGACTGGCGATGTAAGTATCTGATCCAAGTGAGGAAATTAAGGGAGCTAGGCAGAAAATTCTTTTATATTGATGAAACTTGGGTGGACAATAACATTACTTACAGAAAATGTTGGCAGGGCCCTGGCGTTGAGGGCATTATGGACAATGTTAGCGGAAGCAATAGGATTATAGTGGTGAATATTGGATCAAAAGATGGGTTCTTACTCAACGCACAGTTGGTTTATAAAGCGGGTTGTGCAACAGGAGACTACCATGGGCAAATGAACTACGAAAATTTTTCCAATTGGATATCGAATAAAGTGATTCCGAATCTGCCACCGAACTGTGTTATTGTTATGGACAACGCTTCATATCACAACAAGGAACACAACAAAGCTCCAACTAGGTCCTCGAATAAAAGCGAAATGATTGAATGGTTATTAAAAAATAAGGTGGAAGCTGAGTTGACAATGAGAAAAACAAAATTATTTGATTTAATTAAACAACATAAGCCGGAAGACAAAGTATTTGAAATTAATAAAATACTTGAAGCCCATGGACACACTGTGCTGCGACTTCCACCATACAACTGTGACTTAAATCCAATTGAAATGGCGTGGGCAAAGCTCAAGAATTTCGTCAGAGGAAGAAATATTCTTGGAGATATTTGCATGACGAAGTTGCTGCAGTTGGTGAAAGAAGGTATGTAGACATTTTCTGAGCTTCCATGTTTTATTCCGAACTAAATTTTGCCGTAACCGAAAGAGAGCGTATACAAAAACTTGTCCCAATTGTTACAGGTTTTGAAACGATAAGTCAAGATGACTGGAGTGCATACTGCCTCCATGTGGAGAAACTTGAAAGAGAATATTGGGTTAAGGATGGGGTTATGGAAGACATAATAGACGCTATAGTTATTAATTTAGAAAGTGATGACGACGAGGACGACGACGACGACGACAGTAATGATAGTGACAATTTTGATGATGACCTCTAAAATACGATGTATGTAAACAGGCAATGAATATTTTTTTGAAAAATATGTTGTGTGTTCTTTCAAGCCTGACTCTGCTCATACACTATGAAATTTCTTTTGGTAGAAATGTAGTACATGGTAGTAAAAGATTTTCCAAGATAAATACAGTCAAATGTTGTCCAAAGCAATAAATACCATTATCACTTGTTGTACAAAACCAGGAATAACTTGAGAGCTTCATGGTAAAATCAATTAACGTTTCGCTAGCAGAACGTGATTCAATCACGTAATACATTTAATGCCTAGAGAACAGCAGCATATGAATATACTCTGTCACTAAAACTCTATCTCGGTTACTATTCACATGATTCTAAGGAATATTGCTTAAAACATGTGTGCAATAGCTAATCTAAACACTACTGAAATTTCTTTCGAGACATGTATACCGATTCTGGACTTCTATGTAAAAAGCTTGACATACAAGGTGCGTTCACATATTAATTTTTATTTTTTGGTAAGAACTTTACTTGTTAATCTACAACAATGTTATCCTATTCAAAATATTCCCCAGTACATGCTACACACTTATGCCAGTGCTTTTTCCAATTCCCAAAACACTTTAGGAATTATTTCCTCGGGATAGTTCATAGGCCTTTTGACTGCATTTTTAATCTCACCCATTCTTGTAAAACTGCTGTCCTTTAAGGCCTGCTTTGAAATGTTTATACCACTTGTGTGTTCTGGGTTTACTCATAAGAGACTCACCAAAAGCAATATTTAACATTCCTAAAAATTTGATACACTTTATTCCATTCTTATAACAAAATTTAGTACAGATTCTCTAATCTATTTTTATACAAAACAAATAATAGTTGATGCTACCAAAACACATACAACTTTTTTGACAACTGAGAGCCGGCCGCGGTGGTCTAGCGGTTCTGGCGCTGCAGTTCGGAACCGCGGGACTGCTACGGTCGCAGGTTCGAATCCTGCCTCGGGCATGGGTGTGTGTGATGTCCTTAGGTTAGTTAGGTTTAAGTGGTTCTAAGTTCTAGGGGACTTATGACCTAAGATGTTGAGTCCCATAGTGCTCAGAGCCATTTGAACCATTTGACACCTGAGAACTGGGTAAATACCCAATATGCAAAACATTGCACAGATACTTTTCAGACATGTTTACGAAGAGAGTGGCAAAAAAAGCAGTGCAAACCGAACTAATACAAAACACGGAATTATAAATTTCTGTTATAAATTTCTGCTTACTTTTTAAACACTCTTCGTGTTGCAAGAATTGTTAAGTTCCAATGCAGACCCTTTAAAGAAAACTTCTACATTTTAGTAAGAACAAGCCTTAAATTCTACAGGTTGATTGCACTATATCTGGTTCGTCTTACGAATAGAGCAACATACATTCACATGAAGAGGCATTCGGTTCTATGTTAGTAGTAGAATACTGACTTCCGTTCTTATGTTAATATTATTTACTCTATAATGTTTTGTTTCGAAGAAGCTATCGTCTTTTGTTTTCCTTATACTCTTAATGCATTTGTCTAAAAATAAACACAGCCGGGACGTATCTGTACGCGGTGTCGCCACAGATATGAAGCGCGCACCGCCGCAGGGCCGGTACTACGTTGTGAAACAGCCTGTAGAAGCGCCCTGTGACGTAGCAGGGTAGGCAGAGTAGGGACTCGCTTGCTCGCTCTTCAGTTTACAGACAGACTATACCTGCGCGCACAAAGGACCTGGGAGGTCCACTTCCGCACATAGGTTGCAAATTCTTCCGACAGGGAGCAGACTATACTGGACAGTCTGACCTGCCCAGTTTGAAGCTGCCACTAGATGGCAGTTGGAGTGAGTAGCAGAGTCCAAACACAGGAGAACGACCATACGGTGCCCGACGCAGCAATAGACCCTTGGAGACAATTCGGCTGGTAGCCGATGTATTCAATCTCGACGCAATTTGAGTGTTCCATCGTCATTAGGAGGCCCTGAACTTTACAATTAACTATCAGTTTCGCGTCTGATTCGAAAATCTAGACTCACAGGGAAGGACCATATAGTGCCCGAGGCAGCAATATCCCTTTGTAGACAAGTCGCCTGGAGGACGATGTATTGAATCTCGACGCAATTTGAGTGTTCCATCGTCATTAGGAGGCGCCAAACGTTACAATTAACTATCATTTACGCGTCGGATTCGAAAATCTAGACTCACAGTAGAACGACCACAAGGTGCCCGAGGCAGCAATATCCCCTTGGAGACAAGTCGGCTGGTGGACGATGTATTGAATCTCCACGCAATTTGAGTGTTCTATCGTCATTAGGAGGCCCTGAACGTTACAATTAACTATCAGTTTTGCGTCAGGTTATACAATCTAGACTCACAGGAGAACGACCATAAGTTGCCCGAGGCAGCAATAGACCCTTGGAGACAAGACGTCTGAAGGACGACGTATTGAATATCGACGCAATTTGAGTGTTCCATCGTCATTAGAAGGCCCTGAACGTTACAATTAACTATCAGTCTCGCGTCGGATTCGAAAATCTAGATTCACAGGAGACGGACCATATGGGTCCCGAGGCAGCAATAACCCCTTGGAGACAAGTCGGCTGGAGGACGATGTATCGAATCTCGACGCAATTTGAGTGTTCCATCGTCATTAGGAGGCCCTGATCGTTACAATTAACTATCAGTCTCGCGTCGGATTCGAAAATCTAGATTCACAGGAGACGGACCATATGGGTCCCGAGGCAGCAATATCCCCTTGGAGACAAGTCGGCTGGAGGACGATGTATCGAATCTCGACCCAATTTGAGTGTTCCATTGTCATTAGGAGGCAATGATCGTTACAATTAACTATCAGTTTTGCGTCGGATTCGATAATCCAGACTCACAGGAGAACGACCACAAGGTGCCCGAGGCAGCAAAAACCCTTGGAGACAAGTCGGCTGGTGGACGATGTATTGAATCTCGACGCAATTTGAGTGTTCCATCGTCATTAGGAGGCCCTGGACGTTACAATTAACTATCAGTTTCGCGTCGGATTCAAAAATCTAGACTCACAGGAGCTGGACTATATGGTGCCCGAGGCAGCAATATCCCCTTGGAGACAAGTCGGCCGGAGGACAATGTATTGATTGTCGACACAAATTGAGTCTTCCATCGTCATTAGGAAGCCCTGATCATTACAATTAACTATCAGATTTGCGTCGGATTTTAGATCTAGACTCACAGGAGAACGACCATAAGGTGCCCGAGGCAGCAATAGACCCTTGGAGACAAGTCGGCTGGTAGCCGATGTATTGAATCTCGACGCAATTTGAGTGTTCCATCGTCATTAGGAGGCCATGAACTTTAAAATTAACTATTAGATTCGCGTCTGATTCGAAAATCTAGACTCACAGGGAAGGACAATATAGTGCTCGAGGCAGCAATATCCCCTTGTAGACAAGTCGCCTGGAGAACGATGTATTGAATCTCGACGGAATTTCAGTGTTCCATCGTCATTAGGAGGCGCCAAACGTTACAATTAACTATCATTTATGCGTCGGATTCGAAAATCTAGACTCACAGTAGAACGACCATAAGGTGCCCGAGGCAGCAATAGACCCTTGGAGACAAGTCGGCTGAAGGAGGATGTATTGAATCTCGACGCAATTTAAGTGTTCCATCGTCATTAGGAGGCCCTGGACGTTACAATCAACTATCAGCTTCGCGTCGGATTCAAAAATCTAGACTCACAGGGGCTGGACCATATGGTGCCCGAGGCAGCAATATCCCCTTGGAGACAAGTCGGCTGGAGGACGATGTAATGAATGTCGACGCAAATTGAGTGTTCCATCGTCATTAGGAGGCCCTGATCGTTACAATTAACTAACAGTTTTGGGTCGGATTCGATAATCTAGACTCACAGGAGAACGACCATAAGGTGCCCGAGGCAGCAAAAGCCTTCGAGACAAGTCCGCAGGAGGACGATGTATTGAATCTCGAGGCAATTTGAGTGTTCGTCATTAGGAGACCCTGAACGTTACAATTAACTATCAGTTTCGCGTCGGATTCGAAAATCTAGACTCACAGGAGACGGACCATATGGTGCTCGTGGAAGCAATATGCCCTTGGAGACAAGTCGGCTGTAGGACGATGTATTGAATATCGACGCAATTTGAGTTTTCCATCGTCATTAGGATGCCCTGAACGTTACAATTAACTATCAGATTTGCGTCGGATTTTAGAACTAGACTCACAGGAGAACGACCATAGGGTGCCCGAGGCAGCAATAGACCCTTGGAGACAAGTCGGCTGGTAGCCGATATATTGAATATCGACGCAATTTGAGTGTTCCATCGTCATTAGGAGGCCCTGAACGTTACAATTAACTATCAGTCTCGCGTCGGATTCGAAAATCTAGATACACAGGAGACGGACCAGATGGGTCCCGAGGCAGCAATATCCCCTTGGAGGCAAGTCGGCGGGAGGACGATGTATCGAATCTCGACGCAATTTGAGTGTTCCATCGTCATTAGGAGGCCCTGATCGTTACAATTAACTATCAGTTTAGCGTCGGATTCGAAAATCTAGGCTCACAGTAGAACGACCATAAGGTGCCCGAGGCAGCAATAGACCGTTGGAGACAAGTCGGCAGAAGGACGATGTATTGAATCTCGACGCAATTTAAGTGTTCCATCGTCATTAGGAGGCCCTGAACGTTACAATTAACTATCAGTTTCCCGTCGGATTCAAAAATCTAGACTCACAGGAGACGTACCCTATGGTATCCGAGGCAGCAATATCCCCTTGGAGACAAGTCGGCTGGAGGACGATGTATTGAATCTCCACGCAATTTGAGTGTTCCATCGTCATTAGGAGGCCCTGAACGTTACAATTAACTATCAGTTTTGCGTCGGATTCGAGAATTCAGACTCACAGGAGATCGACCATAAGTTGCCCGAGGCAGCAATAGACCCTTGGAGACAAGTCGTCTGAAGGACGATGTATTGAATATCGACGCAATTTGAGTGTTCCATCGTCATTAGGAGGCCCTGAACGTTACAATTAACTATCAGTCTCGCGTCGGATTCGATAATCTAGACTCACAGGAGAACGACCATAAGGTGCCCGAGGCAGCAAAAGCCTTGGAGACAAGTCCGCAGGAGGACGATGTATTGAATCTCACGGCAATTTGAGTGTTCGTCATTAGGAGACCCTGAACGTTCCAATTAAGTATAAGTTTCGCGTCGGATTCGACAACCTATACTCACAGGAGAACGACCATAAGGTGCCCGAGGCAGCAATAGACCCTTGGAGACAAGTCGGCAGAAGGACGAAGTACTGAATCTCGACGCAAATTGAGTGTTCCATCGTCATTAGGAGGCCCTGAACGTTACAATTAACTATCAGTATTGCGTCAGATTCGACAATCTATACTCACAGGAGAACGACCACAAGGTGCCCGAGGCAGCAAAAACCCTTGGAGACAAGTCGGCTGGTGGACGATGTATTGAATCTCGACGCAATTTGAATGTTCGCCATTAGGAGACCCTGAACGTTACAATCAACTATCAGTTTCGCGTCGGATTCGAAAATCAAGACTCACAGGAGACGAACCATATGGTGCCCGTGGAAGCAATATGCCCTTGGAGACAAGTCGGCTGATGGACGATGTATTGAATCTCGACGCAATTAGAGTGTTCTGTCGTCATTAGGAGGCCCTGAACGTTACAAGTAACTATCAGTTTTGCGTCGGATTCGACAATCTCGACGTAACAGGACAACGACCATATAGTGCCCGATACAACAACAGACCCTAGGAGACAAGTCGGCTGGAGGACGATGTATTGAACCTCGACGCAATTTCAATGTTCGTCATTAGGAGACCCTGATCGTTACAAGTAACTATCAGTTTTGCGTCGGATTCGACAGTCTAGACTTACTGGAGAACGACCATAAAGTGCCCGAGGCACCAAACGACAATTGGAGACAAGTCCCCTGGAGGACGATGTATTGAATCTCGACGCAATTTGAGTGTTCCATCGTAATTACGAGGCCCTGAACGTTACAATTAACTTTCAGTTTTGCGTCGGATTCGAAAATCTAGACTCACAGGAGAACGACCATAAGGTGTCCGAGGCAGCAATTGACCCTAGGAGACAAGTCGGCTGAAGGACGATGTATTGAATCTCGACGCAATTTGAGTGTTCCATCGTCATTAGGAGGCTCTGAACTTTACAATTAACTATTAGTTTCGCGTCTGATTCGAAAATCTAGACTCACAGGGAAGGACGTTATAGTGCCCGAGGCAGCATTATCCCCTTGTAGACAAGTCGCCTGGAGGACGATGTATTGAATCTCGACGCAATTTGAGTGTTCCATCGTCATTAGGAGGCCATGAACTTTACAATTAACTATTAGATTCGCGTCTGATTCGAAAATCTAGACTCACAGGGAAGGACAATATAGTGCTCGAGGCAGCAATATCCCCTTGTAGACAAGTCGCCTGGAGAACGATGTATTGAATCTCGACGGAATTTCAGTGTTCCATCGTCATTAGGAGGCGCCAAACGTTACAATTAACTATCATTTATGCGTCGGATTCGAAAATCTAGACTCACAGTAGAACGACCATAAGGTGCCCGAGGCAGCAATAGAACCTTGGAGACAAGTCGGCTGAAGGAGGATGTATTGAATCTCGACGCAATTTAAGTGTTCCATCGTCATTAGGAGGCCCTGGACGTTACAATCAACTATCAGCTTCGCGTCGGATTCAAAAATCTAGACTCACAGGGGCTGGACCATATGGTGCCCGAGGCAGCAATATCCCCTTGGAGACAAGTCGGCTGGAGGACGATGTATCGAATCTCGACGCAATTTGAGTGTTCCATCGTCATTAGGAGGCCCTGATCGTTACAATTAACTATCAGTTTAGCGTCGGATTCGAAAATCTAGGCTCACAGTAGAACGACCATAAGGTGCTCTTGGAAGCAATATGCCCTTGGAGACAAGTCGGCTGTAGGACGATGTATTGAATATCGACGCAATTTGAGTTTTCCATCGTCATTAGGATGCCCTGAACGTTACAATTAACTATCAGATTTGCGTCGGATTTTAGAACTAGACTCACAGGAGAACGACCATAGGGTGCCCGAGGCAGCAATAGACCCTTGGAGACAAGTCGGCTGGTAGCCGATATATTGAATATCGACGCAATTTGAGTGTTCCATCGTCATTAGGAGGCCCTGAACGTTACAATTAACTATCAGTCTCGCGTCGGATTCGAAAATCTAGATTCACAGGAGACGGACCAGATGGGTCTCGAGGCAGCAATATCCCCTTGGAGGCAAGTCGGCGGGAGGACGATGTATCGAATCTCGACGCAATTTGAGTGTTCCATCGTCATTAGGAGGCCCTGATCGTTACAATTAACTATCAGTTTAGCGTCGGATTCGAAAATCTAGGCTCACAGTAGAACGACCATAAGGTGCCCGAGGCAGCAATAGACCGTTGGAGACAAGTCGGCTGAAGGACGATGTATTGAATCTCGACGCAATTTAAGTGTTCCATCGTCATTAGGAGGCCCTGAACGTTACAATTAACTATCAGTTTCCCGCCGGATTCAAAAATCTAGACTCACAGGAGACGTACCCTATGGTGCCCGAGGCAGCAATATCCCCTTGGAGACAAGTCGGCTGGAGGACGATGTATTGAATCTCCACGCAATTTGAGTGTTCCATCGTCATTAGGAGGCCCTGAACGTTACAATTAACTATCAGTTTTGCGTCGGATTCGAGAATTCAGACTCACAGGAGATCGACCATAAGTTGCCCGAGGCAGCAATAGACCCTTGGAGACAAGTCGTCTGAAGGACGATGTATTGAATATCGACGCAATTTGAGTGTTCCATCGTCATTAGGAGGCCCTGAACGTTACAATTAACTATCAGTCTCGCGTCGGATTCGATAATCTAGACTCACAGGAGAACGACCATAAGGTGCCCGAGGCAGCAAAAGCCTTGGAGACAAGTCCGCAGGAGGACGATGTATTGAATCTCACGGCAATTTGAGTGTTCGTCATTAGGAGACCCTGAACGTTCCAATTAAGTATAAGTTTCGCGTCGGATTCGACAACCTATACTCACAGGAGAACGACCATAAGGTGCCCGAGGCAGCAATAGACCCTTGGAGACAAGTCGGCAGAAGGACGAAGTATTGAATCTCGACGCAAATTGAGTGTTCCATCGTCATTAGGAGGCCCTGAACGTTACAATTAACTATCAGTATTGCGTCAGATTCGACAATCTATACTCACAGGAGAACGACCACAAGGTGCCCGAGGCAGCAAAAACCCTTGGAGACAAGTCGGCTGGTGGACGATGTATTGAATCTCGACGCAATTTGCATGTTCGCCATTAGGAGACCCTGAACGTTACAATTAACTATCAGTTTCGCGTCGGATTCGAAAATCAAGACTCACAGGAGACGAACCATATGGTGCCCGTGGAAGCAATATGCCCTTGGAGACAAGTCGGCTGATGGACGATGTATTGAATCTCGACGCAATTAGAGTGTTCTGTCGTCATTAGGAGGCCCTGAACGTTACAAGTAACTATCAGTTTTGCGTCGGATTCGACAATCTCGACCTTACAGGACAACGACCATATAGTGCCCGATACAACAATAGACCCTAGGAGACAAGCTGGCTGGAGGACGATGTATTGAACCTCGACGCAATTTCAATGTTCGTCATTAGGAGACCCTGATCGTTACAAGTAACTATCAGTTTTGCGTCGGATTCGACAGTCTAGACTTACTGGAGAACGACCATAAAGTGCCCGAGGCACCAAACGACAATTGGAGACAAGTCCCCTGGAGGACGATGTATTGAATCTCGACGCAATTTGAATGTTCCATCGTAATTACGAGGCCCTGAACGTTACAATTAACTTTCAGTTTTGCGTCGGATTCGAAAATCTAGACTCACAGGAGAACGACCATAAGGTGTCCGAGGCAGCAATTGACCCTAGGAGACAAGTCGGCTGAAGGACGATGTATTGAATCTCGACGCAATTTGAGTGTTCCATCGTCATTAGGAGGCTCTGAACTTTACAATTAACTATCAGTTTCGCGTCTGATTCGAAAATCTAGACTCACAGGGAAGGACGTTATAGTGCCCGAGGCAGCATCATCCCCTTGTAGACAAGTCGCCTGGAGGACGATGTATTGAATCTCGACGCAATTTGAGTGTTCCATCGTCATTAGGAGGCGCCAAACGTTACAATTAACTATCATTTATGCGTCGGATTCGAAAATCTAGACTCACAGTAGAACGACCATAAGGTGCCCGAGGCAGCAATAGACCCTTGGAGACAAGTCGGCTGAAGGACGATGTATTGAATCTCGACGCAATTTAAGTGTTCCATCGTCATTAGGAGGCCCCGAACGTTACAATTAACTATCAGATTTGCGTCGGATTTTGTATCTAGGCTCACAGGAGAATGACCATAAGGTGCCCGAGGCAGCAATAGACCCTTGGAGACAATTCGGCTGAATGACGATGTATTGAATATCGACGCAATTTGAGTGTTCCATCGTCAGTAGGAGGCCCTGAACGTTACAATTAACTATCATTTATGCGTCGGGTTCGAAAATCTAGACTCACAGGAGACGGACCATATGGTTCCCGAGGCAGCAATATGATCTTGGAGACAAGTCGGCTGGAGGACGATGTATTTAATCTCGACGCAATTTCAATGTTCGTCATTAAGAGACCCTGAACGTTACTATTAAGTATCAGTTTCGCGTCGGATTCGAAAATCTAGACTCTCAGGAGACGGACCATATGGTGCCCGTGGAAGCAATATGCCCTTGGAGACAAGTCGGCTGGAGGACGATGTATTGAATGTCGACGCAAATTGAGTGTTCCATCGTCATTAGGAGGCCCTAATCGTTACCATTAACTATCAGTTTTGGGTCGGATTCGACAATCTAGACTCACAGGAGAACGACCATAAGGTGCCCGAGGCAGCAAAACCCTTGGAGACAAGTCGGCTGGAGGACGATGTATTGAATCTCGAGGCAATTTGAGTGTTCGTCATTAGGAGACCCTGATTGTTACAATTAACTATCAGTCTCGCGTCGGATTCGAAAATCTAGATTCACAGGAGACGGACCATATGGGTCCCGAGGCAGCAATATCCCCTTGGAGACAAGTCGGCTGGAGGACGATGTATCGAATCTCGACGCAATTTGAGTGTTCCATCGTCATTAGGAGGCCCTGATCGTTACAATTAACTATCAGTTTAGCGTCGGATTCGAAATTCTAGACTCACAGTAGAAAGACCACAAGGTGCCCGAGGCAGCAATAGACCCTTGGAGACAAGTCGGCTGTAGGACGATGTATTGAATCTCGACGCAGTTTAAGTGTTCCATCGACATTAGGAGGCCCTGAGCGTTACTATTAACTATCAGTTTTGCGTCGGATTCGAAAATCTAGACTCACAGGAGAACGACCATAAGGTGTCCGAGGCAGCAATAGACCCTAGGAGACAAGTCGGCTGAAGGACGATGTATTGAATCTCGACGCAATTTGAGTGTTCCATCGTCATTAGGAGGCTCTGAACTTTACAATTAACTATCAGTTTCGCGTCTGATTCGAAAATCTAGACTCACAGGGAAGGACCATATAGTGCCCGAGGCAGCATTATCCCCTTGTAGACAAGTCGCCTGGAGGACGATGTATTGAATCTCGACGCAATTTGAGTGTTCCATCGTTATTAGGAGGCGCCAAACGTTACAATTAACTATCATTTATGCGTCGGATTCGAAAATCTAGACTCACAGTAGAACGACCATAAGGTGCCCGAGGCAGCAATAGACCCTTGGAGACAAGTCGGCTGAAGGACGATGTATTGAATCACGACGCAATTTAAGTGTTCCATCGTCATTAGGGGGCCCTGAACGTTACAATTAACTATCAGTTTCGCGTCGGATTCGAAAACTTAGACTCACAGGAGACGGACCCTATGGTGCCCGACGCAGCAATATCCCCTTGGAGACAAGTCGGCTGGTGGACGATGTATTGAATCTCCACGCAATTTGAGTGTTCCATCGTCATTAGGAGGCCCTGAACGTTACAATTAACTATCAGTTTTGCGTCGGATTATACAATCTAGACTCACAGGAGAACGACCATAAGTTGCCCGAGGCAGCATTAGACCCTTGGAGATAAGTCGTCTGAAGGACGATGTATTGAATATCGACGCAATTTGAGTGTTCCATCGTCATTAGGAGGCCCTGAACGTTACAATTAACTATCAGTCTCGCGTCGGATTCGAAAATCTAGACTCACAGGAGACGAACCATATGGTGCCCGTGGAAGCAATATGCCCTTGGAGACAAGCCGGCTGAAGGACGATGTATTGAATCTTGACGCGTTTTGAGTATTCCTTCGTTATTAGGAGGCCCTGAACGTTACAATTAAGTATCAGTTTCGCGTCGGATTCAAAAATCTAGACTCACAGGAGCTGGACCATATGGTGCCGGAGGCAGCAATATCCCCTTGGAGACAAGTCGGCCGGAGGACAATGTATTGAATGTCGACACAAATTGAGTGTTCCATCGTCATTAGGAGGCCCTGATCATTACAATTAACTATCAGTTTTGGATCGGATTCGATAATCTAGACTCACAGGAGAACGACCATAAGGTGCCCGAGGCAGCAAAAACCCTTGGAGACAAGTCGGCTGGAGGACGATGTATTGAATCACGAGGCAATTTGAGTGTTCGTCATTAGGAGACCCTGAACGTTACAATTAACTATCAGTTTCGCGTCGGATTCGAAAATCTAACCTCACAGGAGACGGACCATATGGTGCTCGTGGAAGCAATATGCCCATGGAGACAAGTCGGCTGTAGGACGATGTATTGAATATCGACGCAATTTGAGTGTTCCATCGTCATTAGGATGCCCTGAACGTTACAAATAACTATCAGATTTGCGTCGGATTTTAGATCTAGACTCACAGGAGAACGACCATAAGGTGCCCGAGGCAGCAATAGACCCTTGGAGGCAAGTCGGCTGGTAGCCGATGTATTGAATCTCGACGCAATTTGAGTGTTCCATCGTCATTAGGAGGCCCTGAACTTCACAATTAACTATTAGATTCGCGTCTGATTCGAAAATCTAGACTCACAGGGAAGGACAATATAGTGCTCGAGGCAGCAATATCCCCTTGTAGACAAGTCGCCTGGAGAACGATGTATTGAATCTCGACGGAATTTCAGTGTTCCATCGTCATTAGGAGGCGCCAAACGTTACAATTAACTATCTGTTTTGCGTCGGATTCGACAATCTAGCCTCACACAAGATCGACCATAAGTTGCCCGAGGCAGCAATAGACCCATGGAGACAAGTCGTCTGAAGTACGATGTATTGAATATCGACGCAATTTGAGTGTTCCATCGTCATTAGGAGGCCCTGAACGTTACAATTAACTCTCAGTCTCGCGTCGGATTCGAAAATCAAGACTCACAGGAGACGAACCATATGGCGCCCGTGGAAGCAATATGCCCTTGGAGACAAGTCGGCTGATGGACGATGTATTGAATCTCGACGCAATTAGAGTGTTCTGTCGTCATTAGGAGGCCCTGAACGTTACAATTAACTATCAGTTTCGTGTCTGAATCGAAAATCTAGACCCACAGGGATGGACCATATAGTGCCCGAGGCAGCAATATCCCCTTGTAGACAAGTCGGCTGGCGGACGATGTATTGAATCACGACACAATTTGAGTGTTCCATCGTCATTAGGAGGCGCCAAACGTTACAATTAACTATCATTTATGCGTCGGATTCGTAAATCTAGACTCACAGTAGAACGACCATAAGGTGCCCGAGGCAGCAATAGACCCTTGGAGGCAAGTCGGCTGAAGGACGATGTATTGAATCTCGACGCAATTTAAGTGTTCCATCGTCATTAGGAGGCCCTGAACGTTACAATTAACTATCTGTTTTGCGTCGGATTCGACAATCTAGCCTCACAGGAGATCGACCATAAGTTGCCCGAGGCAGCAATAGACCCTTGGAGACAAGTCGTCTGAAGGACGATGTATTGAATATCGACGCAATTTGAGTGTTCCATCGTCATTAGGAGGCCCTGAACGTTACAATTAACTATCAGTCTCGCGTCGGATTCGATAATCTAGACTCACAGGAGAACGACCATAAGGTGCCCGAGGCAGCAAAAGCCTTGGAGACAAGTCCGCAGGAGGACGATGTATTGAATCTCACGGCAATTTGAGTGTTCGTCATTAGGAGACCCTGAACGTTCCAATTAAGTATAAGTTTCGCGTCGGATTCGACAACCTATACTCACAGGAGAACGACCATAAGGTGCCCGAGGCAGCAATAGACACTTGGAGACAAGTCGGCTGGTAGCCGATATATTGAATATCGACGCAATTTGAGTGTTCCATCGTCATTAGGAGGCCCTGAACGTTACAATTAACTATCAGTCTCGCGTCGGATTCGAAAATCTAGATTCACAGGAGACGGACCAGATGGGTCTCGAGGCAGCAATATCCCCTTGGAGGCAAGTCGGCGGGAGGACGATGTATCGAATCTCGACGCAATTTGAGTGTTCCATCGTCATTAGGAGGCCCTGATCGTTACAATTAACTATCAGTTTAGCGTCGGATTCGAAAATCTAGGCTCACAGTAGAACGACCATAAGGTGCCCGAGGCAGCAATAGACCGTTGGAGACAAGTCGTCTGAAGGACGATGTATTGAATATCGACGCAATTTGAGTGTTCCATCGTCATTAGGAGGCCCTGAACGTTACAATTAACTATCAGTCTCGCGTCGGATTCGATAATCTAGACTCACAGGAGAACGACCATAAGGTGCCCGAGGCACCAAAAGCCTTGGAGACAAGTCCGCAGGAGGACGATGTATTGAATCTCACGGCAATTTGAGTGTTCGTCATTAGGAGACCCTGAACGTTCCAATTAAGTATAAGTTTCGCGTCGGATTCGACAACCTATACTCACAGGAAAACGACCATAAGGTGCCCGAGGTAGCAATACACCCTTGGAGACAAGTCGGCAGAAGGACGAAGTATTGAATCTCGACGCAAATTGAGTGTTCCATCGTCATTAGGAGGCCCTGAACGTTACAATTAACTATCAGTATTGCGTCAGATTCGACAATCTATACTCACAGGAGAACGACCACAAGGTGCCCGAGGCAGCAATAGACCCTTGGAGACAATTCGGCTGAATGACGATGTATTGAATATCGACGCAATTTGAGTGTTCCATCGTCTGTAGGAGGCCCTGAACGTTACAATTAACTATCATTTATGCGTCGGGTTCGAAAATCTAGACTCACAGGAGACGGACCATATGGTTCCCGAGGCAGCAATATGATCTTGGAGACAAGTCGGCTGGAGGACGATGTATTTAATCTCGACGCAATTTCAATGTTCGTCATTAAGAGACCCTGAACGTTACTATTAACTATCAGTTTCGCGTCGGATTCGAAAATCTAGACTCACAGGAGACGGACCATATGGTGCCCGTGGAAGCAATATGCCCTTGGAGACAAGTCGGCTGGAGGACGATGTATTGAATGTCGACGCAAATTGAGTGTTCCATCGTCATTAGGAGGCCCTAATCGTTACCATTAACTATCAGTTTTGGGTCGGATTCGACAATCTAGACTCACAGGAGAACGACCATAAGGTGCCCGAGGCAGCAAAACCCTTGGAGACAAGTCGGCTGGAGGACGATGTATTGAATCTCGAGGCAATTTGAGTGTTCGTCATTAGGAGACCCTGATTGTTACAATTAACTATCAGTCTCGCGTCGGATTCGAAAATGTAGATTCACAGGAGACGGACCATATGGGTCCCGAGGCAGCAATATCCCCTTGGAGACAAGTCGGCTGGAGGACGATGTATCGAATCTCGACGCAATTTGAGTGTTCCATCGTCATTAGGAGGCCCTGATCGTTACAATTAACTATCAGTTTAGCGTCGGATTCGAAATTCTAGACTCACAGTAGAAAGACCACAAGGTGCCCGAGGCAGCATTAGACCCTTGGAGACAAGTCGGCTGTAGGACGATGTATTGAATCTCGACGCAGTTTAAGTGTTCCATCGACATTAGGAGGCCCTGAGCGTTACTATTAACTATCAGTTTTGCGTCGGATTCGAAAATCTAGACTCACAGGAGAACGACCATAAGGTGTCCGAGGCAGCAATAGACCCTAGGAGACAAGTCGGCTGAAGGACGATGTATTGAATCTCGACGCAGTTTAAGTGTTCCATCGACATTAGGAGGCCCTGAGCGTTACAATTAACTATCAGTTTCGCGTCTGATTCGAAAATCTAGACTCACAGGGAAGGACCATATAGTGCCCGAGGCAGCATTATCCCCTTGTAGTCAAGTCGCCTGGAGGACGATGTATTGAATCTCGACGCAATTTGAGTGTTCCATCGTTATTAGGAGGCGCCAAACGTTACAATTAACTATCATTTATGCGTCGGATTCGAAAATCTAGACTCACAGTAGAACGACCATAAGGTGCCCGAATCAGCAATAGACCCTTGGAGACAAGTCGGCTGAAGGACGATGTATTGAATCTCGACGCAATTTAAGTGTTCCATCGTCATTAGGGGGCCCTGAACGTTACAATTAACTATCAGTTTCGCGTCGGATTCGAAAACTTAGACTCACAGGAGACGGACCCTATGGTGCCCGACGCAGCAATATCCCCTTGGAGACAAGTCGGCTGGTGGACGATGTATTGAATCTCCACGCAATTTGAGTGTTCCATAGTCATTAGGAGGCCCTGAACGTTACAATTAACTATCAGTTTTGCGTCGGATTATACAATCTAGACTCACAGGAGAACGACCATAAGTTGCCCGAGGCAGCATTAGACCCTTGGAGATAAGTCGTCTGAAGGACGATGTATTGAATATCGACGCAATTTGAGTGTTCCATCGTCATTAGGAGGCCCTGAACGTTACAATTAACTATCAGTCTCGCGTCGGATTCGAAAATCTAGATTCACAGGAGACGGACCATATGGGTCCCGAGGCAGCAATATCGCCTTGGAGACAAGTCGGCTGGAGGACGATGTATCGAATCTCGACCCAATTTGAGTGTTCCATTGTCATTAGGAGGCCCCGATCGTTACAATTAACTATCAGTTTTGCGTCGGATTCGATAATCTAGACTCACAGGAGAACGACCACAAGGTGCCCGAGGCAGAAAAAACCCTTGGAGACAAGTCGGCTGGTGGACGATGTATTGAATCACGACGCAATTTGAATGTTCGTCATTAGGAGACCCTGAACGTTACAATTAACTATCAGTTTCGCGTCGGATTCGAAAATCTAGACTCACAGGAGACGAACCATATGGTGCCCGTGGAAGCAATATGCCCTTGGAGACAAGCCGGCTGAAGGACGATGTATTGAATCTCGACGCGTTTTGAGTATTCCCTCGTTATTAGGAGGCCCTGAACGTTACAATTAAGTATCAGTTTCGCGTCGGATTCAAAAATCTAGACTCACAGGAGCTGGACCATATGGTGCCCGAGGCAGCAATATCCCCTTGGAGACAAGTCGGCCGGAGGACAATGTATTGAATGTCGACACAAATTGAGTGTTCCATCGTCATTAGGAGGCCCTGATCATTACAATTAACTATCAGTTTTGGATCGGATTCGATAATCTAGACTCACAGGAGAACGACCATAAGGTGCCCGAGGCAGCAAAAACCCTTGGAGACAAGTCGGCTGGAGGACGATGTATTGAATCACGAGGCAATTTGAGTGTTCGTCATTAGGAGACCCTGAACGTTACAATTAACTATCAGTTTCGCGTCGGATTCGAAAATCTAACCTCACAGGAGACGGACCATATGGTGCTCGTGGAAGCAATATGCCCATGGAGACAAGTCGGCTGTAGGACGATGTATTGAATATCGACGCAATTTGAGTGTTCCATCGCCATTAGGATGCCCTGAACGTTACAAATAACTATCAGATTTGCGTCGGATTTTAGATCTAGACTCACAGGAGAACGACCATAAGGTGCCCGAGGCAGCAATAGACCCTTGGAGGCAAGTCGGCTGGTAGCCGATGTATTGAATCTCGACGCAATTTGAGTGTTCCATCGTCATTAGGAGGCCCTGAACTTTACAATTAACTATTAGATTCGCGTCTGATTCGAAAATCTAGACTCACAGGGAAGGACAATATAGTGCTCGAGGCAGCAATATCCCCTTGTAGACAAGTCGCCTGGAGAACGATGTATTGAATCTCGACGGAATTTCAGTGTTCCATCGTCATTAGGAGGCGCCAAACGTTACAATTAACTATCATTTATGCGTCGGATTCGAAAATCTAGACTCACAGTAGAACGACCATAAGGTGCCCGAGGCAGCAATAGACCCTTGGAGACAAGTCGGCTGAAGGACGATGTATTGAATCTCGACGCAATTTAAGTGTTCCATCGTCATTAGGAGGCCCTGAACGTTACAATTAACTATCTGTTTTGCGTCGGATTCGACAATCTAGCCTCACAGGAGATCGACCATAAGTTGCCCGAGGCAGCAATAGACCCTTGGAGACAAGTCGTCTGAAGGACGATGTATTGAATATCGACGCAATTTGAGTGTTCCATCGTCATTAGGAGGCCCTGAACGTTACAATTAACTATCAGTCTCGCGTCGGATTCGAAAATCAAGACTCACAGGAGACGAACCATATGGCGCCCGTGGAAGCAATATGCCCTTGGAGACAAGTCGGCTGATGGACGATGTATTGAATCTCGACGCAATTAGAGTGTTCTGTCGTCATTAGGAGGCCCTGAACGTTACAATTAACTATCAGTTTCGTGTCTGAATCGAAAATCTAGACCCACAGGGATGGACCATATAGTGCCCGAGGCAGCAATATCCCCTTGTAGACAAGTCGGCTGGCGGACGATGTATTGAATCACGACACAATTTGAGTGTTCCATCGTCTTTAGGAGGCCCTGAACGTTACAAGTAACTATCAGTGTTGCGTCGGATTCGACAATCTACACTTACAGGAGAACGACCTTAAAGGGCCCGAGGCACCAATAGACCCTAAGAGACAAGTCGGCTGGAGGACGGTGTATTGAATCTCTACGCAATTTGAGTGTTACAAGGTCTTTAGGAGGCCCTGAACGTTACAATTAACTATCAGTCTCGCGTCGGGTTCGAAAATCTAGACTCACGGGAGCTTGAAAATTTGGTGCCCGAGGCAGCAATATCAACTTAAGAGACAAGTCGGCTGTAGGACGATGTATTGAATCTCGACGAAAATTGAGTGTTCCATCGTCATTAGGAGGCCCTGATGGTTACAATTAACTATCAGTTTTGGGTCGGATTCGATAATCTAGACTCACAGGAGAACGACCATAAGGTGCACGAGGCAGCAAAAACACTTAGAGACAAGTCGGCTGAAGGATGATGTATTGAATCTCACGGCAATTTGAGTGTTCGTCATTAGGAGACCCTGAACGTTACAATTAAGTATCAGTTTCGTGTCGTATTCGACAACCTATACTCACAGGAGAACGACCATAAGGTGCCCGAGGCAGCAATAGACCCTTGGACACATATCGGCAGAAGGACGATGTATTGAATCTAGACGCAATTTGAGTGTTCCATCGTCATTAGGAGGCCCTGATCGTTACAATTAACTATCAGTTTTGGGTCGGATTCGATAATCTAGACTCACAGGAGAACGACCATAAGGTTCCCGAGGCAGCAATAGACCCTTGGAGACAAGTCGGCTGGTAGCCGATGTATTGAATCTCGACGCAATTTGAGTGTTCCATCGTCATTAGGAGGCTCTGAACTTTACAATTAACTATCAGTTTCGCGTCTGATTCGAAAATCTAGACTCACAGGGAAGGACCATATAGTGCCCGAGGCAGCATTATCCCCTTGTAGACAAGTCGCCTGGAGGACGATGTATTGAATCTCGACGCAATTTGAGTGTTCCATCGTCATTAGGAGGCCCTGAACGTTACAATTAAGTATCAGATTTGCGTCGGATTTTATAACTAGGCTCACAGGAGAACGACCATAAGGTGCCCGAGGCAGCAATAGACCCTTGGAGACAAGTCGGCTGAATGACGATGTATTGAATATCGACGCAATTTGAGTGTTCCATCGTCATTAGGATGCCCTGAACGTTACAATTAACTATCATTTATGCGTCGGGTTCGAAAATCTAGACTCACAGGAGACGGACCATATGGTTCCCGAGGCAGCAATATGATCTTGGAGACAAGTCGGCTGGAGGACGATGTATTGAATCTCGACGCAATTTCAATGTTCGTCATTAAGAGACCCTGAACGTTACAATTAACTATCAGTTCGCGTCGGATTCGAAAATCTAGACTCACAGGAGACGGACCATATGGTGCCCGTGGAAGCAATATGCCCTTGGAGACAAGTCGGCTGGAGGACGATGTATTGAATCTCGACGCAATTTGAGTAATCCATCGTCATTAGGAGGCGCTAAACGTTAGAATTAACTATCAGTTATGCTTCGAATTCGAAAATCTAGACTCACAGGAGACGGACCATAAGGTGCCCGAGGCAGCAATTGACCATTGGAGTGTGCAGGGAGGAGACCCCCAAGAGGGATCATTGCCGACAAAATTTTATTTAAATAAATTTTCAATGCATAATGTTTGGCCGTAGCCGGCTTGGGCATACTGTGGTGGAAGGTGCTGGCCGGAAGACCATGGTCGGCACATTCCTGCCACGTGCTCGTCGGTCAGACTCAAGTCCCACGGGTTGGTTGCGCTGACGGGGGCACGCTACTAGCAAGGCGCGTTGGCGGAATCAATCCTCCAATCAGAGACTAATCGTGTGATCACATGGGGACGCGGCCGGGAGCGGCGAGGGCGGCTTGGAAACAGCTCCGCGCTCTCTTAGCTTCTGACCTCGGCCCCGAGTAGTCGCTCCTCTAGCCTCTGCCTCTCTGATGAGCAGACGGCAACCCCTCTTGGGGCTGCTCAGCCCTACGTAGGCACCACTGTACCATCATTACAAGAATAAACTGGGTCCATTCCACTCAATTAATTTTCATTTTACAACGCCCTCCGCTCCTGTCTTCTATCCTGACGAACAAATGGTGTCAGAAGTGGGATGCGACCCACCTTACGGTTGTAAAATCAACTCATCAGTTGAGTATGAGTACTATGAAGGGGCCGAGTTTGAGCAATTAAGGGAAACTAGACCGAACGTGGCGAGGCTGCAGCGCGCCATGCACGTGCCAGCCGGTCGCCTGCGTTGCAGAATGTGCGTGGCCGCGCACTAGCGCGCCACAAGCGTGACGCAGTTCGCCGCCGGACGCGAGCCGAGGAGGGTCCGCGATGCAGTCACGCTCCCCGCCGCCGCCGCCGCCGCCGCTGTCCGTAGCTGCCACGGGTCACCGCCTGCGCCAGGGTCCGGAGTGTGGCCCTCGCGCCGCCCCGCCGTCGCAGCTGTCCATGCTGTCGCCCGCCGCCTGCTGCGCCCACGCGTGATCAACGCGCCTGCCGCCGCTCGTCGACACCGCCGCCGTCCGTCGTCTGCACGCCACCGAATAATGTAAGTCGCTAGCGACGCTACGGTGGTGTAGATGCCCACACTATTGTAACATGCCGATCACCAGGCAGCAATCGGAGGCAGGAGCAGCCGGAGCGGATGAAGATCCCCTCTTGGCGCTGCAGTCCCAGTTAAATCAATTAATTCTGACTAACGCGGAGCTTAAGCAACAGATAGATGATCTTAAAATGGCTTCTCCGCAATCTAGTGTTGCTAAGCCAGTGCTAGTGGAAGAACAACCGAAGCAGGTGATTCCACCACTCACTAGTGCAGAATCACCTGTGGCAGTAGCCACCTCTACTTTGGTGCAGAGCTTCCCAGCAGTAGCGTTTATTCCGGCGTTCGCTGGAAAGCCGCACGAGGATATTCAAACGCTTGTCCAGAATATCCAGGACATCGGAAAGCTTTGCGGTTGGCCAGATGAATTTCTCTTAAACGTGATGAAAATGAAACTCACCGGCGAAGCGCGGAACTACGTGCAGTCGGTCGAGAGCTTGAAAAATGCCCCTACCTTCCAGTCCCTTGCAACAGTGTTGATTGAAAGGTATACAGACAAACGTGGTACTAGTTACTATCGCGACTTGCTTTCCACCCTTAAGCAAAAAACGGGTGAAGATTTAGAAGCATTCGCGGACAGGGATTCGAAGCGTCGCATGCCACACGTACGCACTAAGTGCCAGTTCTGCTCGTAACGAAGTTCTGTTGGAAGAATCAGAATGTCGTGCGATAGACGTGTTTATTCGTGGCATAAACCCTCAAATAGGGGGCGAAATCAAGGTAGCTTCCCCCCGCACCTTACATGAAGCCGTGCGATTAGCACTCTTGAGAGAGGAGGCGAGCCGATTTGTGGCCGTCTCCGCGCGGCAAAGTGAGCCCCGACGTGTCTTTTCGAACGATACTAAGTGTGGGCGCTGTAATAGACAAGGACATGTGGCAGAGCAATGTCGCGTGCCATATTGTCATCAGTGCAGGAACATGGGCCACCAAAGCGTGCATTGTCCAAATAGTAGGCCACAACCGCCTGCAAATTCCAGGCGAAATGCAAACCAACCACAGAATTCGGGAAACGGCCGCGGGGCAGGAAGTGCCACCCCTCCCGGCCCCCGTTAAAAATAGTGACCCCCCTAGTTGATAAGGGAATCACGCACGTGGCAAGCGTGGTTGTCGATGGTGTTAGAGGCCGCAAACCAATACGCGTGCTAATTGACACAGGCGCACAGAGCAGCTTGGCATTTTTATCGAAGAGAGATAAAAGAACATTGCAACCGCCGCGGTACCATATCAGTGGTATTGGTCCCGGCATAGTGAAACCTGATGGCAGCTGTTGCGTTGAGTTCATGTTGGACTCCACAGAATATGTTTTTACGATGGAGGTTGTACGAAACAGGCGCACGGATTACGACATCATCCTAGGAAGTGACTTTCTGCGTCATTTCCAGGGGGTTATTGACTATAGGTTGAATACCGTCCAATTCGGCGACAACGTGCACTGTTTTGGACGTGACTGCACGTTGCGGGCGAGCGGAGCTGGGAAAAAAGGATCCGTTTCCCAAGTTTCAGAGTCTCCCGTAACGATGCTAAAAGCCGATAATCCCGTGGAGATACCAGAAGGCACAGGAAAGATCCTTTGGGTGCCTGTCAGGATACGTGAATCCGAAGAGGTTCATTTCTTGGTAGATCCACTCTGCCAGAATGAAACTCTTGACCAGATGCAGGTCCACGTAAAACGTAGCCTGTGCAAAGCACAGCAAGTACAGAAAGAAAATTGCGTACCCGTGCGTTTAGACAATTTTAGTCACAAGCAAGCTTTCATACCGCGTGGTACAGTATTAGCCAGCTTACAGGTTATCCCAGAAGATGAGTTGTCAAAGAGAACCCCTTCTCTGAAAAAGAAAAAGACTGCTGCCGCCTCTCAACACCTTTTGACAATCACGTCACATCTGACAGATAAGTTTAAAGCTAAGCTTAGTCATCTCCCATTGCATGAACAAAAGCTAATAAATGAAGTGTTGAATGAGTATTCATGGTTGTTTGAAGACAGGAAATATTTACCAGCAACAGATCTAATCCAACATGAGATTCCAACCGGAAATGCTAGGCCAATAGCTCAAAAAGGGTACCGAATTCCCTACCATCTTCAGTCAGTGGTAGAGGAAACTATACAACAGCAACTAGAAGCAGGAATAATACAACCCTCTTCTAGTGCGTGGTCTAGCCCAATTGTAGTCGTTCCAAAGAAATCTATAGACGGAGAAAAATCCTATCGCCTCTGTGTAGACATGCGAGCAGTAAACAAAGTTACTACTCCAGATAATTATCCATTACCCCGGATCGATGAAACACTCGATCGTCTGGGCAATTGCCGGTACTTCACAACATTAGACATGCGCAGTGGGTATCATCAAATTCCAATTGCCCCTGAAGATCGAGCTAAGACAGCTTTTGTAGTTCCTGGCGGCTTATATGAATTCTTAAGGATGCCTTTCGGGCTTCGCAACGCACCAGCAACCTTTCAGCGATTTGCAGATCTGCTATTACGTGGGTTGAAACCTACTATGTGCCTTGTGTATCTTGATGATATAATTATATTTTCAAAATCCATTGCTGAACATGCTGAACATCTACGCAGTGTACTGTTGCGCTTGCAAAATGCTAATTTAAGCTTTAAATTAGAAAAATGTTCTTTTGCTCAATCACAAGTGCAGTATTTAGGTCATGTCATCAGTTCCAGCGGAGTCAAACCAGATCCACGATTAACTGAAGCAGTAGACACTTTTTCTATTCCAACAAATTTAAAGGAATTACAATCCTTCCTTGGCCTTGCAAATTATTACCGCCGTTTTGTTAAAGATTATGCTACTATTACCAAACCACTTACTAAATTGTTGAAAAAGGATACTCCTTTTGTTTGGACGGATGAATGTTCGACCGCCTTTCAAACAGTGAAAACTATTTTAACTAGTTCACCTCTACTTGTTTACCCAGACTTCGCTGAACCTTTTATTTTATCTTGTGACGCATCTGATTTTGCTGTAGGATGTGTCCTAAGCCAAGTGCAAGATGGTGAGGAAAAACCCGTTGGGTATGCCTCTCGTCAACTGAATAAAGCAGAAACTAATTACAGTACTACAGAAAAGGAATTGCTTGCCCTTCTTTTTGGAATTTATTATTTTAGATGTTACCTCTATGGTCGCAAATTTACAGTTCTTACCGATCACTCCGCTCTGCAGTGGTTATTGAATCTTAAAGACCCTAGCAGCAAACTTATGCGCTGGGCCATGAAACTGTCAGAATATGATTTTGAAGTTCGGCACAAGCCTGGTCGGTTGCATCAAAATGCTGATGCGTTAAGTAGAAAAGTGCGTGTCATTGAATCAGATGAGGTATCAATTGAAGAGTTAAAAGAAGCACAGCAGGTGGACGTTCAATGTCAAAGATACGCCACCTTCCCAGAATTTGAAGTAATAGACGACCTTTTGTATCGAAGAACTCCACATGGGAATCGTTTGGTAATACCGGAATGCTTGCAGCAACGTATAATACGGCAATGCCATGATACCATCCAAGCATGTCACAGCGGAAAACGCGCTACGAACGCTCGAATTGCGACACGTTATTGGTGGCAATACCGACAACGTGATGTGGACAGGTATGTAAGATCTTGCCTGCCGTGTGCACAACGAGCACAAAATAGGCATCCGCGAGTGCTGCTGCAAACACTTCCTCAGGCATCTTCACCCTTCGAAATTCTTGCTTTAGATTTCCAAGGTCCTTTTCCACAGTAGCAACAAGGTAACAAATACATTTTGTCTATTATTGATCACTTTTCACGTTATCTAATTTTGGTTCCCCTCCCCGACATGACAGCTGAAACTGTGGCGAGAGAGTTTGTAAATCGTGTGATACTACCTTTTGGAAGTCCTGATGCCATTTTAACGGATCAAGGAACCAATTTCATGTCTGCTTTATTTGTACACGTTTGTAAATTATTAAGAATCAAAAAATGGCGTACAACTCCCTTCCATCCTAAAGCCAACGGTCGCGTTGAACGCGTACACCGTACAATTTGTAAAATGTTATCCTATTATGTTGCAAAAACGCACGCTGATTGGGATAAATATGTACCGTATATTTCTTCGGCATACAACACCCGAATACATGAATCCACAGGGTATACCCCTTACGAAGCTGTGTTTGGACGGCCGATGAATTCGCCGTTCGAAATAGACAAACTACCTCAAGGTGTAGAAATAAAGGAAGTAAAAGGTTTAGCCCGCCGGCTAAAAGCGATCTGGTATAAGGTAAAGAGGAATAATATCAAAGCTCCTAATAAACTGTTGCACTGGCAGAACAAAAATGCTATTTTACCGACTTATCAGACAGGTGATTTAGTGTTACTACGAAACCCGGCAATCAAAAAGGGACGAACTAAAAAGTTCTCTCCCCGCTTTGAAGGCCCGTATCGGATTGTACGGTTGACCTCACCAGTCAATGCAGAACTGCAATTAACCGATCGTACGGTGATAGTGCACTTTGACCGCCTGCAACCTTACCACGGTAGGGCTGTGTCACCACAACAGGTCGCAGCCCCCGATCCGCCTGTGTCACCTCCACCTCAAGTAGAACAAAAACGAAAGGAAAAACGGAGGAGATTACCTCCACAGGGTTGTAGATACCCTTTGCGGAATCGACACCCTTATGGGTTGAGGTCGCGTGATTAATCACGCCTAGTTAGAGTTTTATGTTATGTTCTATTGCAGCTTAGTTTAAGTCATTTTCTCCAGGGACTTGGAAGCAAGACGTGCCTGGCCACCACGGAGTTCCCAGCCATTCTCAATTGTCAGTTTCCAGTCCTGTCATGTATTCTTGCTCATTTTTATACGTATGATTATGTTTTATGTTTTGCAAGCAATGCCACGCATTAGACGTCACGCAACTGACTTGCTTCAAATGCAACCATTACACTTGGTGTTGGCAGTACCGCGGCTGCTAACTCCGAATGATATTCTTCAATGTCCTCTATTGCCATCTATTTGGCAAACCAGTACATGTGGAGTATTTTTACTCCGAGCTTTTCTTAATACTTGTTACGTTGACGCCTAGTGTATTGTACTATATGTCGTAGTTCTCTATTTGCTGCAGCTATTCGTAAGTAATCGGAACAGATAAAGCCAGGACTTGAAATGCATACGCCTCGTACGCTTTGTTTACGGGACCAGCTGTTGGCGGGGCATAACATCAGCTGTCGCCTCCCCTCCTCTTCAGCGCTGTCCCTTCTCCTCGCCAAGAACTGGCCAGCGGCCATCATTCCTTCTCAGCCAGTAACAGCGCTCCGCGCGATGACGTATCTTATCACCACGTGCGCTGCCGCCTCCAGCGTCTCAACACGCTGAGCGTCCTAGTAGTTACAAACACAAACCGCAAATTACTGCCCTATCCTCCGTGTATGACAGACTACAATGCACTTACCATCAGTTTATATAACTAACACCCTTTTTAAAAAAAAAAAAAAAAAAAAAAAAAAAAAAAAAAAAAAAAAAAAAAAAACTCTTATTCTAGATAATTAGCAATTTCTAATTCATCGTTATTTCTGGTACACGCTAAGCGCGTGATATTTGTCGCTGCAGTAGCGGCCGGTCTCTCGCGGCTACACGCCGTCTCACATTACCGCTGACGTGCCGGTGCCTACTCCGCACCTACGCGTGCGCTCCGCGCTCGCTAACAGCTCCAAGCTGGTTTCTTTCATGCATCCGGAAGACACGGCAAACAAAATTCATTCAAACATCCCAATGAATCTTAACATAAATATTAAATAGATGTGATTCATTGTTTAAATTCTTTTCCTCGTTTTGTTTCACATTAGCTGGATAAATCACACGAAGTTCTTAACGATTTACATTATTCTGCATACCTTAGTCTGCCAATCCTATAAGTGAAATTTCACTACTGCTTTGATTCATTGTGTAAGCTACAAACTACAGCCCTAACCCTCTTACACATCGAACTGCCTTGGACAAAGCCAGATATGGGCAAACCAATACAATGCCACGGGTTTTTCACGCTACTGACGAGGCACAAACGACCAATCGTCCGGGCTGCCGTATATGGGTGGACGATTGTTCCTTGGTTGCTACGCAGTTACTTTTGCCCTCCCCATTTATTTTACTCTACCGCCGTGGTTATTGTTCTATCCTGTTTTCCTTCTTCTGTCGATGAGGAGGCCCCTACAACATGTTAGGTACCCTCTTCCGACAGTACCGGTCTTTTTTAGTCTTACCACCATTTACACCGAGATATTGCTCTCCCTTGTTGCAGTCTTGCCCCAAAATATCGGCCGATGATCCATTGTGAGATACGTACTTTGCCTCTAATTAGCCGGTGATGTAAGCGCTACGGGAACTGTGCCTAGTTGTCCTTTCAGTTCAATTTGTTATCGTCAGTTTTAAAACTAACACACACGCTGCCTAGCAGCCAGCTCCAAGTGGTCAGTGTTGCATGTTAATGTTGAGCGTTCCGACTACTTACAGCATTATTATTATACATCATTGTGTTTTTATTTTCCTGTCAATATATGTCATTGTGTTTAATTATGTCATTGTGGTAGCACTAGTGATTTATAGTTCATGATTTTCATTTTATGCAGTGTTATGTACTGCGCGCTCAAAAAGTGACGCTATTTATGCATGTATGCTATTCTAGCTTCAGAGCTATTTTTATTGCTTGAACAGTCGACATTTCCCTAGTACAGCAGGTCGCTAATAACGCCGCTGATACTTTTATTACGGACGCCCTTAGGCCCGCTGAACCACGGTATCGCAGATAGCTCCAATGCACTGCCTACCCCTCAATTATCAGACAGGTTGCCTTAGCACTGTCCGCAGGTTGCCCCATTGCCCTGCAAATTATATAATCATCAATCCCAGTCTGCAGATTGCACTAATGCACTGCTGAACTTAACAGTCGAGTCACTCGCAGGTAGCTCATACGCACTGCGAACTTGTACTTACACGTCACCGAATCCTAGGCTCCTCGGTTGACCACAAAACAATTCATACATCAATTACCGTGAGACAATTTGCGCTCACACTACGCCTTTGGCACTCAACCACAAATGAACTGAGCCCCAGACGCTCTTTTATTACATTTTATACAACGCCACCTTCTTCTAGATGGCAATTCCATTGCAAAATCATCGGATTCTGCCAAAGATTCAGTTACCGTTCCCCAGATGGCAGCCTTTTCCGTTGCTGAACAGATTAGTTGCTTTTCACCATCTGACAGTGCAAACTGCACTTTTAAGAACAATGTTGTTATACACACACACTGTCGGATTTTATTGACGTAGTCCCTTATGCACTTCGTCAACCGATTTTTTAAAAAAAAAAAAAAAAAAAAAAAAAAAAAAAAAAAAAAAAAAAAAAAACTTCTTCCCCTGGCGGATTTCGTATCCGATTCGGAAGTTTATGTTCGGGAAATATTTCCGTTATTTTATTTCTTGTCAATTGTTAATACTTCAATGTCATGTTTTATTGTTATCAATTTACAGTTATGATTAATGTTAGTACACTTTATGGTTACACACTATTTTTGTGTCATATTCGGTATTCCCTTTTAACTTTCATTGTTTCTGGACTGGAAGTATCTCTGATAGCACCTATTGGCCTTCAATTCGTATCCGCCATCAGCTACCATTAGTCACACATTTACACAACACTTCATACGCCCAATAACAACTTACAACATACTCACACTGTTCATATCCACACTACCTTGGTGTAACTTGTTGATGTTACCAGACCTCTATTGTCATATACTAAGTACATGAACAAGGCTTTTATGGTTTATGCCCTCCGCTCTTCGGAAGGGGAAAGGGAAGCACGTACGTATGTACGTTATGTCCAGTAGCAGTTTCTTTTAATCAACAACGTAGTCAATTTACCTGTTGAACACTTAAGTTGTTCTGTTAAAATGGAATCAAACGTCTTTGTGACATCAGCTATTTGTGTATTATTGCTTTGCAATAAACTGTTACTTTTAAGTTGCACTTACAATGTCTTAGTCTCGGACGCAGAGCCACTAGCGCTCTCTGACGCTGTTATCTGAGCTCAGCACTCTGCCGGCTCAGCGCTGATAAAGCTGCGCTGCGCCGCCTCCACTGCTTCACACCCAGCCTCTGTATTCACGAGCAACAGACTCGCTCTCGCTAACATTCATTTCCGACTTCAGTACAGTTAATCTCTCTATTGACCACTTCTGTAAGTAAAGATCCTTTGATTATTGAGTTAACTTGAGTTGTCCTACCCTCATTCGGGTTTTCTACAGCTGAAAATCCACTCAATATTATTTCTGAAATTTATGAAGTACTTCACCTGTCTCGCCTTGTCGAACCTTAGCGGGGTGGGTGCCCCAGCGTAGTGGCCAATGCGTGGGAGGTGCCTAGGCTGTGCAGGTTTACACCGCGATCACAGGATTCCTTCTCATTTTATTCATTCAAAAAAAAAAAAAGAAAAAAAAAACTTTCTTCGTACAAAATCTCAAATTAATAGATGACACTTGGCCTTCGTCCCATAGCAGGTAGAAAAATTTTTCCAGCGAATTACGCTTAGTCTGCGCTGCGTAGTACTGCCGCCGCGTTCAGCGTCTTTTTTGCTGACGCGTGATTGATCAGCGGATACTCGGTGTCGAATTACACCATTGTCTTGTCGCCTTGCTACCCCCACGGCTGCCAAACTGTTGGTTGCCTGCCGTGATTCTACTTCGTGGCCTTCTTCATCAGTAAGCGTGACTGAACGGGTCCATCGTCGCTACTTGCCAGGTAATTATTGCTACAACGTTGTACCCCCTCCATCATCTCTGAATTACTCATCAAGTAAGCCAGGAAATTTTTACTTCTAGGGGCACTAATACTTTCTCTCGCAGTCGACCGTTATCAACATTGGAAGCTGAAAGCAACCTCCGTTCAAATGGCTGTCAATTTATCATCCGCAATGGGCAGCATGTTAATCTCAATGGTTGTCGTCGTCGCCGTTAAGGCGCCTCCATTTCACGTCTACCCTTCCACATCTGGCGTGCTCTTTGGACGTCGTCACAATCTGGTGCATACTCCACATTATGCTATTGTGTTAGCTGATGTCAACCTAACATTATTAGAAGAGGAAGACCGTGCTTTATATGATACAGCTCAGCAATTGTCAAAATATGAAACCTTCTTGACGCAGACGAAGGAACATGAGTTTCTCCGATCTTTGTGGGAAGTGACTAGAATTTTTTCAACCCTTCGAAGTCAATTGAACAGTATTAGGGATGCAGTACCACTGCCTCGTTTCAAACGAACCTGGTTGCCCGTTGGAGGTACATTATTAAAATCTGTCTTTGGGACTCCTGACGAAACAGACGCAAAACGCTGGGATTTTGACACACAGCAAGCGCTTTCGGACACACAAGTTAATCACGAAGTGTTGGTACATCAACAGGTGCGCCTGACACATCTTGAGAATAACCTGTTAGCCACAACTAGACAAATACAAGTTGTAGCCGACAGATTAACATGACACTATGGTGCACTTGAACAATCCTTTAACCAAGAGTGGACTCATCTTCGCTCGGGATTACGTAATCTAACTATCACATTGGACATTATGAAGACCACGCAGATTCTTTTATTTAATATACACACAGCACAGTTACACGTGCACATGTTACACTCGGCCATTCAACTCGGACTGCAAGGAAAGCTCAGTCCTCATCTGTTACCCTCAGAGCCCTTCTTGCACATGCTACACAATGTGTCGTCGCAAATTTTGGCCCCTAAACAAATGCTTTATGCCGTGCGGGAAAGCAACCTCCCCTTTTACTATGCTGCATTGGAGGTCCGACTTACCCATAATTCTGACGGTATTCGGATGCGAATGAGGTTGCCAATCACGTGCGCAAATTGCGAATACGAGTGCTATCAAATATACACTTTTCCAGTCTCTTGGGCTACCCTTCATCACCATGTTGTTTGGCAGACTCAAGAATTTTTAATAGTTAGTCGGGATCGACAAACTCACGCCACTCTCACTCGCGCTGAACTATCCAGTTGCTTCCATACAACACATTACTTATGCTCCACGCTAATTTTACACACTAACACTACTGAGTGCGAGATGTCACTGTTTTTAGCTGAAACTACTACCCCTCCATGTCCTCGTGTTCTAGTCTCACTTCGTCAACCAATAATTCAGCCTGTTGGCAACAGTTTTCTGTTCGCTGTTCCACAGACTGTCACCGCCACCCTGGTGTGCCACCGTTCAATGTCAGAGACTGAATCGTACCGGATAACACTGAATAATAGTGGCCTAGTGTATCATAGTTCAAGATGTGACGTATATGCTGCTTCTATGAGGATATCAGCTCAATTGCACTCCACCTTTCATGTCACCATTCCCACATTTACCTTATACCTTCCTGAACTCTCTTTTAAAATCCATCACCATGAGAAGCTGAAGAATTTACCGAATACCAATGATTCAGATCTACTCCAATCGATCAATCATCTCCTTACCCAGGAACACAACCAAGTTGCTCTTGACCGAGTGGCCTCACATATTGCTGATTGGCACCAAACCAAGCGATTAACCACCGTTGTATTACCCAGCGCTGGTTCGGTAATCATCACTGTAATAATTCTGATTATAGTATCCTGGATACTCTGTAAAAGAGGGTTTTGCAAATGTTTCACTTCCTTCCGAGAAGTAGTACTACCCCCACAACCTGAAGGTGAATATCACACCTGAAACTACCTGCCAACCTTGGTGCATGCGATCAGGCATGACCCCCCCCCCCCCCCCCTTAGAATTAAGTTGTAGTCTAGGTGTCAGGTCAATGAACTAATTTTGTAATGGATTTGTATTTCTATGTAAAGTCTATGGAATCACAATTTAACTGTCGAGTTTTAACCCTCATGTAAGTTATTTTGTTTTCTCTTTAAATTTTTGTCATTTTGTAATGTTCTCATTCACCCACTTGGGCAATTACCATTGTAATCCTAGATTTAAGAACTCAAAGTAATATTACGGGGAAAAACCCCCTTGTGACTATTAGGCCTGGGAGTATTCTCTCACCCCCACGAGGGTGGAGTGTTTCAGTGTGCTGTGCTCCGGTGCCCCTCATCATCGCCTGGGTACCCACCACCACTGACACCGCCGACACACATTCACAGCATAGCGCCGCCCCACTGCCGTCGCACCAACTTCACAAGTTTGTTATTCAAGAGCCTTCCTTCAGGCCCTTCAGGCCACTTTGTAACATTTGCACATATTAATATCACTATGTTATGGGACTCTTCATAATGATCATATATTTTTTAAAATGGAATAATCGATTAGAATAAGCTCATTCATTTTCATCCAGAGAGCCTTCTTCGGAAGGGGAAAGGATGTGCAGGGAGGAGACCCCCAAGAGGGATCATTGCCGACAAAATTTTATTTAAATAAATTTTCAATGCATAATGTTCGGCCGTAGCCGGCTTGGGCATACTGTGGTGGAAGGTGCTGGCCGGAAGACCATGGTCGGCACATTCCTGCCACGTGCTCCTCGGTCAGACTCAAGTCCCACGGGTTGGTTGCGCTGACGGGGGCACGCTACTAGCAAGGCGCGTTGGCGGAATCAATCCTCCAATCAGAGACTAATCGTGTGATCACGTGGGGACGCGGCCGGGAGCGGCGAGGCGGGTTGGAAACAGCTCCGCGCTCTCTTAGCTTCTGACCTCGGCCCCGAGTAGTCGCTCCTCTAGCCTCTGCCTCTCTGATGAGCAGACGGCAACACCTCTTGGGGCTGCTCAGCCCTACATAGGCACCACAGTAGCATCATTACAAGAATAAACTGGGTCCATTCCACTCAATTAATTTTCATTTTACAACGCCCTCCGCTCCTGACTTCTATCCTGACAAACAGGAGACAAGTCGGCTGAAGGGCGATGTATTGAATCTCGACGCAATTTGAGTGTTCCATCGTCATTAGGAGGCCCTGAACGTTACAATTAACTATTAGATTTGCGTCGGATTTTAAACCTAGGCTCACAGGAGAACGACCATAAGGTGCCCGAGGCAGCAATAGACTCTTGGAGACAATTCGGCTGAATGACGATGTATTGAATTTCGACGCAATTTGAGTGTTCCATCGTCATTAGGAGGCCCTGAACGTTACAATTAACTATCAGTTTCGCGTCTGATTCGAAAATCTAGACTCACAGGGAAGGACCATATAGTGCCCGAGGCAGCAATATCCCCTTGTAGTCAAGTCGGCTGGCGGACGATGTATTGAATCACGACACAATGTGAGTGTTCCATCGGCATTAGGAGGCCCTGAACATTACAAGTAACTATCAGTTTTGCGTCGGATTCGACAATCTAGACTTACAGGAGAACGACCATAAAGTGTCCGATGCAATAATAGAGCCTTGGAGACAAGTCGTCTGGAGGACGAAGTATTGAATCTCGACGCAATTTGAGAGTTCCATCGTCATTAGGAGCCCCTGAACGTTACAATTAACTATCAGTTTTGCGTCGGATTCGACAATCTATAGTCACAGGCGGACGACCATAAGGTGCCCGAGGCAGCGATAGACCCTTGGAGACAAGTCGGCTGAAGGACGATGTATGGAATCTCGACGCAATTTGAGTGTTCCATCGTCATTAGGAGGCCCTGAACGTCACAATTAACTATCAGACTTGCGTCGGATTTGAAAATCTAGACTCACACGAGAACGACCATAAGGTGCCCGAGGCAGCGATAGGCCCTTGGAGACAAGTCGGCTGAAGGACGATGTATTGAATCTCGACTCAATTTGAGTGTTCCATCGACATTAGGAGGCCATGAACTTTACAATTAACTATCAGTTTCACGTCTGATTCGAAAATCTAGACTCACAGGGAAGGACCATATAGAGTCCGAGGCAGCAATATCCCCTTGTAGACAAGTCGCCTGGAGGACGATGTATTGAATCTCTACGCAATTTGAGTGTTCCATCGTCATTAGGAGGCGCTAAACGTTACAATTAACTATCAGTTATGCGTCGGATTCGAAAATCTAGACTCACAAGAGAACGACCATAAGGTGCCCCAGGCAGCAATAGACCCTTGGAGGCAAGTCGGCTGGTAGCCGATGTATTGAAAATCGACGCAATTTGAGTGATCCATTGTCATTAGGAGGCGCTAAACGTTACAATTAACTATCAGTTATGCGTCAGATTCGAAAATCTAGACTCACAGGAGAACGACCATAAGGTGCCCGAGGCAGCAATAGACCCTTGGAGACAAGTCGGCTGGTAGCCGATGTATTGAATCTCGACGCAATTTGAGTGTTCCATCGTCATTAGGGGGCCCTGAACGTTACAATTAACTATCAGTTTCGCGTCGGATTCGAATATCTAGACTCACAGGGAAGGACCATGCAGAGTCCGAGGCAGCAATATCCCCTTGGAGACAAGTCGGCTGGAGGACGATGTATTGAATCTCCACGCAATTTGAGTGTTCCATTGTCATTAGGAGGCCCTGAACGTTACAATTAACTATCAGTCTCGCGTCGGGTTCTCAAAATCTAGACTCACAGGAGACGGACCATATGGTGCCCGTGGAAGCAATATGCCCTTGGAGATAAGTCGGCTGGAGGACGATGTATTGAATCTCGACGCAATTTGAGTGTTCCATCGTCATTAGGAGGCACTGATCGTTACAATTAACTATCAGTTTTGCGTCGGATTCAATAATATAGACTCACAGGAGAACGACCATAAGGTGCCCGAGGCAGCAAAAACCCTTGGAGACAAATCGGCTGGAGGACGATTTATTGAATCCCGACGCAATTTGAATGTTCGTCATTAGGAGACCCTTAAAGTAACGATTAACTATCAGTTTCGCGTCGGATTTGAAAATCTAGACTCACAGGGGACGGACCATATGGTGCCCGTGGAAGCAATATGCCCTTGAAGACAAGTCGGCTGGAGGAGGATGTATTGTATATCGACGCAATTTGAATGTTCCATCGTCATTAGGATGCCCTGAACGTTACAATTAACTATCAGTTACGCGTCTGATTCGAATATCTAGACTCACAGTGAAGGACCACATTGTGCCCGAGGCAGCAATATCCCCTTGTAGACAAGTCGCCTGGAGGACGATGTATTGAATCTCGACGCAATTTGAGCGTTCCATCGTCATTAGGAGGCACTAAACGTTACAATTAACTATCAGTAATGCGTCAGATTCGAAAATCTAGACTCACAGGAGACGGACCATAAGGTGCCCGAGGCAGCAATATACCCTTGGAGACTAGTCGGCAGGAGGACGATGAATAGAATCTAGACGCAATTTGAGTGTTCAATTGTCATTAGGGGGCCCTGAACGTTACAATTAACTATCAGATATGCGTCGGATTCGAAAATCTAAACTCACAGGAGAACGACCATAAGGTGCCCGACGCAACAATATCCCCATGGAGACAAGTCGGCTGGAGGACGATGTATTGAATCTCGACGCAATTTGAATGTTCCACCGTCATTAGGAGGCCTTGAACGTTACAAGTAACTATCAGTTTTGCGTCGTATTCGACCATCTAGACTTACAGGAGAACGATCATAAAGTTCCCGAGGCACCAATACACCCTTGGAGACAAGTTGGCTGGAGGACGATGTATGGAATCTCGACGCAATTTGAGTGTTCCATCGTCATTAGGAGGCCCTGAACGTCACAATTAACTATCAGACTTGCGTCGGATTTGAAAATCTAGACTCACACGAGAACGACCATAAGGTGCCCGAGGCAGCGATAGGCCCTTGGAGACAAGTCCGCTGAAGGACGATGTATTGAATCTCGACGCAATTTGAGTGTTCCATCGACATTAGGAGGCCATGAACTTTACAATTAACTATCAGTTTCGCGTCTGATTCGAAAATCTAGACTCACAGGGAAGGACCATGTAGAGTCCGAGGCAGCAATATCCCCTTGTAGACAAGTCGCCAAGAGGACGATGTATTGAATCTCTACGCAATTTGAGTGTTCCATCGTCATTAGGAGGCGCCAAATGTTACAATTAACTATCAGTTATGCGTCGGATTCGAAAATCTAGACTCACAGGAGAACGACCATAAGGTGCCCCAGGCAGCAATAGACCCTTGGAGGCAAGTCGGCTGGTAGCCGATGTATTGAAAATCGACGCAATTTCAGTGTTCCATTGTCATTAGGAGGCGCTAAACGTTACAATTAACTATCAGTTATGCGTCAGATTCGAAAATCTAGACTCACAGGAGAACGACCATAAGATGCCCGAGGCAGCAATAGACCCTTGGAGACAAGTCGGCTGGTAGCCGATGTATTGAATCTCGACGCAATTTGAGTGTTCCATCGTCATTAGGGGGCCCTGAACGTTACAATTAACTATCAGTTTCGCGTCGGATTCGAATATCTAGACTCACAGGAGACGGACCCTATGGTGCCCGAGGCAGCAACATCCCCTTGGAGACAAGTCGGCTGGAGGAAGATGTATTGAATCTCCACGCAATTTGAGTGTTCCAATGTCATTAGGAGGCCCTGAACGTTACAATTAACTATCAGTCTCGCGTCGGGTTCTCAAAATCTAGACTCACAGGAGACGGACCATATGGTGCCCGTGGAAGCAATATGCCCTTGGAGATAAGTCGGCTGGAGGACGATGTATTGAATCTCGACGCAATTTGAGTGTTCCATCGTCATTAGGAGGCCCTGATCGTTACAATTAACTATCAGTTTTGCGTCGGATTCAATAATATAGACTCACAGGAGAACGACCATAAGGTGCCCGAGGCAGCAAAAACCCTTGGAGACAAATCGGCTGGAGGACGATTTATTGAATCCCGACGCAATTTGAATGTTCGTTATTAGGAGACCCTTAAAGTTACGATTAACTATCAGTTTCGCGTCGGATTCGAAAATCTAGACTCACAGGAGACGGACCATAAGGTGCCCGTGGAAGCAATATGCCCTTGAAGACAAGTCGGCTGGAGGAGGATGTATTGAATCGCGACGCAATTTGAGTGTTCCATCGCCATTAGGATGCGCTGAACGTTACAATTAACTGTCAGATTGGCGTCGGATTTGAAAATCTAGACTCACAGAACGACCATAAAGTGCCCGATGCAGCGATAGACCATTGGAGACAAGTCGGCTGAATAACGATGTATTGAACCTCGACTCAATTTGAGTGTTCCATCGTCATTAGGAGGCCCTGAACTTTACAATTAACTATCAGTTACGCGTCTGATTCGAATATCTAGACTCACAGAGAAGGACCATATTGTGCCCGAGGCAGCAATATCCCCTTGTAGACAAGTCGCCTGGAGGACGATGCATTGAATCTCGACGCAATTTGAGCGTTCCATCGTCATTAGGAGGCACTAAACGTTACAATTAACTATCAGTAATGCGTCAGATTCGAAAATCTAGACTCACAGGAGACGGACCATAAGGTGCCCGAGGCAGCAATATACCCTTGGAGACTAGTCGGCAGGAGGACGATGACTAGAATCTAGACGCAATTTGAGTGTTCAATTGTTATTAGGGGGCCCTGAACGTTACAATTAACTATCAGTTATGCGTCGGATTCGAAAATCTAAACTCACAGGAGAACGACCATAAGGTGCCCGACGCAACAACATCCCCATGGAGACAAGTCGGCTGGAGGACGATGTATTGAATCTCGACGCAATTTGAGTGTTCCATCGTCATTAGGAGGCCCTGAACGTTACAAGTAACTATCAGTTTTGCGTCGTATTCGACCATCTAGACTTACAGGAGAACGATCATAAGGTTCCCGAGGCACCAATACACCCTTGGAGACAAGTTGGCTGGAGGACGATGTATGGAATCTCGACGCAATTTGAGTGTTCCATCGTCATTATGAGGCCCTGAACGTCACAATTAACTATCAGACTTGCGTCGGATTTGAAAATCTAGACTCACACGAGAACGACCATAAGGTGCCCGAGGCAGCGATAGGCCCTTGGAGACAAGTCCGCTGAAGGACGATGTATTGAATCTCGACTCAATTTGAGTGTTCCATCGACATTAGGAGGCCATGAACTTTACAATTAACTATCAGTTTCGCGTCTGATTCGAAAATCTAGACTCACAGGGAAGGACCATGTAGAGTCCGAGGCACCAATATCCCCTTGTAGACAAGTCGCCTGGAGGACGATGTATTGAATCTCGACGCAATTTGAGTGTTCCATCGTCATTAGGAGGCGCTAAACGTTACAATTAACTATCAGTTATGCGTCGGATTCGAAAATCTAGACTCACAGGAGAACGACCATAAGGTGCCCCAGGCAGCAATAGACCCTTGGAGGCAAGTCGGCTGGTAGCCGATGTATTGAAAATCGACGCAATTTGAGTGTTCCATTGTCATTAGGAGGCGCTAAACGTTACAATTAACTATCAGTTATGCGTCAGATTCGAAAATCTAGACTCACAGGAGAACGACCATAAGGTGCCCGAGGCAGCAATAGACCCTAGGAGACAAGTCGGCTGGTAGCCGATGTATTGAATCTCGACGCAATTTGAGTGTTCCATCGTCATTAGGGGGCCCTGAACGTTACAATTAACTATCAGTTTCGCGTCGGATTCGAAAATCTAGACTCACAGGAGATGGACCCTATGGTGCCCGAGGCAGCAACATCCCCTTGGAGACAATCGGCTGGAGGACGATGTATTGATTCTCCACGCAATTTGAGTGTTCCATTGTCATTAGGAGGCCCTGAACGTTACAATTAACTATCAGTTTTGCGTCGGATGACGACAATCTAGACTTCGAGGAGATCGACCATAAGTTGCCCGAGGCAGCAATAGACCCTTGGAGACAAGTCGGCTGGAGGACGATGTATTGAATCTCCACGCAATTTGAGTGTTCCATCGTCATTTGGAGGCCCTGAACGTTACAATTAACTATCATTTTTGCATCGGATTCGAAAATCTAGACTCACAGGAGACTGGCCCTATGGTTCCCGAGGCAGCAATAGTCCCTTGGAGACAAGTCGGCTGGAGGACGATGTATCGAATCTCGACGCAATTTGAGTGTTCCATCGTCATTAGGAGGTCCTGATCGTTACAATTAACTATCAGTTTCGCGTCGGATTCGATAATCTAGACTGACAGGAGAACGACGACAAGGTGCCCGAGGCAGCTAAAACCCTTGGAGACAAGTAGGCTGGTGGACGATGTATTGAATGTCGACGCAATTTGAATGTTCGTCATTAGGAGACCCTGAACCTTACAGTTAACTATCAGTTTCGCGTCGGATTCGAAAATCTAGACTCACAGAAGTCCGACGAAAAAGTGCCCGAGGCAGCGATAGACCCTTGGAGACAAATCTCCTGAAGGACGAAGTATTGAATCTCGACTCAATTTGAGTGTTCCATCGTCATTAGAAGGCCCTTAACTTTACAATTAACTATCAGTTTCGCGTCTGATTCGAAAATCTAGACTCACAGGGTAGGACCATATAGTGCCCGAGGCAGCACTATCCCCTTGTAGACAAAACACCTGGAGGACGATGTATTGAATCTCGACGCAATTTGAGTGTTCCATCGACATTAGGAGGCGCCAAACGTTACAATTAACTATCATTTATGCGTCGGATTCGAAAATCTAGACCCACAGGAGACGGACCCTATGGTGCCCGAGGCAGCAATATTCCCTTGGAGACAAGTCGGCTGGAGGACGATGTATTGAATCTCGACGTAATTTGAGTGTTCCATCGTCATTGGGAGGCCCTGAACGTTACAATTAACTATCAGTTTCGCGTCGGATTCGAAAATCTAGACTGACAGGAGACGGAACATAAGGTGCCCGAAGCAGCAATAAACCCTTGGAGACAAGTCCACAGGAGGACGATGTATAGAATCTAGACGCAATTTGAGCGTTCAATTGTCATTAGGAGGCCCCCGAACGTCGCAATTAACTACCAGTTATGCGTCGGATTCGAAAATCTAAACTCACAGGAGAACGACCATAAGGTGCCCGAGGCAGCAATATCCCCATGGAGACAAGTCGGCTGGAGGACGATGTATTGAATGTCGACGCAATTTGAGTGTTCCTTCGTCATTAGGAGGACCTGAACGTTACAAGTAACTATCAGTTTCGCGTCTGATTCGAAAATCTAGACTCACAGGGAAGGACCATATAGTGCCGAGGCAGCGATATCCCCATGTAGACAAGTCGCCTGGAGGACGATGTATTGAATCTCGACGCAATTTGAGTGTTCCATCGTCATTAGGAGGCGCCAAACGTTACAATTAACTATCATTTATGCGTCGGATTCGAAAATCTAGACTCACAGGAGACCGACCATAATGTGCCCGAAGCAGCAATAGACCCATGAACACATGTCGGCTGGTAGCCGATGTATTCAATCTTGACGCAACTTGAGTGTTCCAACGTCATTAGGAGGCCCTGAACTTTACAATTAACTATCAGTTTCGCGTCTGATTCGAAAATCTAGACTCACAGGGAAGGACCATATAGTGCCCGAGGCAGCAATATCCCCTTGTAGACAAGTCGCCTGGAGGACGATGTATCGTATCTCGACGCAATTTGAGTGTTCCATCGACATTAGGAGGCGCCAAACGCTACAATTAACTATCATTTATGCGTCGGATTCGAAAATCTAGACTCACAGTAGAACGATCATAAGGTGCCCGAGGCAGCAATAGACCCTTGGAGACAAGTCGGCTGAAGGACGATGTATTGAATCTCGACGCAATTTAAGTGTGCCATCGTCATTAGGAGGCCCTGAACGTTACAATTAACTATCAGTTTCGCGTCGGATTCGAAAATCTAGACTCACAGGAGAACGACCATAAGGTGCCCGAGGCAGCGATAGACCCTAGGAGACAAATAGGCTGAAGGACGATGTATTGAATCTCGTCTCAATTTGAGTGTTCCATCGTCATTAGGAGGCCCTGAACTTCACAATTAACTATCAGTTTCGCGTCTGATTCGATTATCTAGACTCACAGGGAAGGACCATTTAGTGCCCGAGGCAGCAATATCCCCTTGTAGACAAGTCGCCTGGAGAACGATGTATCGTATCTCGACGCAATTTGAGTGTTCCATCGACATTAGGAGGCGCCAAACGTTACAATTAACTATCAGTTATGCGTCGGATTCGAAAATGTAGACTCACAGGAGAACGACCATAAGGTGCCCGAGGCAGGAATAGACCCTTGGAGACAAGTCAGCTGGTGGCCTATGAATTGAGTCTCGACGCAATTTGAGAGTTCCATCGTCATTAGGAGGCCCTGAACGTTACAAGTAACTATCAGTTTTGCGTCGGATTCGACAATCTACACTTACAGGAGAACGACGATAAAGTGCCCGAGGCACCAATAGACCCTTGGAGACAAGTCGGCTGGAGGACGATGTATTGAATCTCGACGCAATTTGAGTGTTCCATCGTCATTAGGAGGCCCTGAATGTTTCAGTTCACTATCAGTTTCGCGTCGGATTCGAAAATCGAGACTCACAGGAGACGGACCATATGGTGCCCGAGGTAGCAATATCCCCATGGAGACAAGTTGGCTGGAGGACGATGTATTGAATCTCGACGCAATTTGAGTGTTCCAACGTCATTAGGAGGCCCTGAACGTTACAAGTAACTATCAGTCTTGCGTCGGATTCGACCATCTAGACTTACAGGAGAACAATCACAAACTGCCCGAGGCACCAATAGACCCTTGCAGACAAGTCGGCTGGAGGACGATGTATTGAATGTCGACGCAATTTGAGTGTTCCTTCGTCATTAGGAGGACCTGAACGTTACAAGTAACTATCAGTTTCGCGTCTGATTCGAAAATCTAGACTCACAGGGAAGGACCATATAGTGCCGAGGCAGCGATATCCCCATGTAGACAAGTCGCCTGGAGGACGATGTATTGAATCTCGACGCAATTTGAGTGTTCCATCGTCATTAGGAGGCGCCAAACGTTACAATTAACTATCATTTATGCGTCGGATTCGAAAATCTAGACTCACAGGAGACCGACCATAATGTGCCCGAAGCAGCAATAGACCCATGAACACATGTCGGCTGGTAGCCGATGTATTCAATCTTGACGCAACTTGAGTGTTCCAACGTCATTAGGAGGCCCTGAACTTTACAATTAACTATCAGTTTCGCGTCTGATTCGAAAATCTAGACTCACAGGGAAGGACCATATAGTGCCCGAGGCAGCAATATCCCCTTGTAGACAAGTCGCCTGGAGGACGATGTATCGTATCTCGACGCAATTTGAGTGTTCCATCGACATTAGGAGGCGCCAAACGCTACAATTAACTATCATTTATGCGTCGGATTCGAAAATCTAGACTCACAGTAGAACGATCATAAGGTGCCCGAGGCAGCAATAGACCCTTGGAGACAAGTCGGCTGAAGGACGATGTATTGAATCTCGACGCAATTTAAGTGTGCCATCGTCATTAGGAGGCCCTGAACGTTACAATTAACTATCAGTTTCGCGTCGGATTCGAAAATCTAGACTCACAGGAGAACGACCATAAGGTGCCCGAGGCAGCGATAGACCCTAGGAGACAAATAGGCTGAAGGACGATGTATTGAATCTCGTCTCAATTTGAGTGTTCCATCGTCATTAGGAGGCCCTGAACTTCACAATTAACTATCAGTTTCGCGTCTGATTCGATTATCTAGACTCACAGGGAAGGACCATTTAGTGCCCGAGGCAGCAATATCCCCTTGTAGACAAGTCGCCTGGAGAACGATGTATCGTATCTCGACGCAATTTGAGTGTTCCATCGACATTAGGAGGCGCCAAACGTTACAATTAACTATCAGTTATGCGTCGGATTCGAAAATGTAGACTCACAGGAGAACGACCATAAGGTGCCCGAGGCAGGAATAGACCCTTGGAGACAAGTCAGCTGGTGGCCTATGAATTGAGTCTCGACGCAATTTGAGAGTTCCATCGTCATTAGGAGGCCCTGAACGTTACAAGTAACTATCAGTTTTGCGTCGGATTCGACAATCTACACTTACAGGAGAACGACGATAAAGTGCCCGAGGCACCAATAGACCCTTGGAGACAAGTCGGCTGGAGGACGATGTATTGAATCTCGACGCAATTTGAGTGTTCCATCGTCATTAGGAGGCCCTGAATGTTTCAGTTCACTATCAGTTTCGCGTCGGATTCGAAAATCGAGACTCACAGGAGACGGACCATATGGTGCCCGAGGTAGCAATATCCCCATGGAGACAAGTTGGCTGGAGGACGATGTATTGAATCTCGACGCAATTTGAGTGTTCCAACGTCATTAGGAGGCCCTGAACGTTACAAGTAACTATCAGTCTTGCGTCGGATTCGACCATCTAGACTTACAGGAGAACAATCACAAACTGCCCGAGGCACCAATAGACCCTTGCAGACAAGTCGGCTGGAGGACGATGTATTGAATGTCGACGCAATTTGAGTGTTCCTTCGTCATTAGGAGGACCTGAACGTTACAAGTAACTATCAGTTTCGCGTCTGATTCGAAAATCTAGACTCACAGGGAAGGACCATATAGTGCCGAGGAAGCGATATCCCCATGTAGACAAGTCGCCTGGAGGACGATGTATTGAATCTCGACGCAATTTGAGTGTTCCATCGTCATTAGGAGGCGCCAAACGTTACAATTAACTATCATTTATGCGTCGGATTCGAAAATCTAGACTCACAGGAGACCGACCATAATGTGCCCGAAGCAGCAATAGACCCATGAACACATGTCGGCTGGTAGCCGATGTATTCAATCTTGACGCAACTTGAGTGTTCCAACGTCATTAGGAGGCCCTGAACGTTACAATTAACTATCAGTTAAGCGTCTGATTCGAAAATCTAGACTCACAGGGAAGGACCATATGGTGCCCGAGGCAGCAATATCCCCTTGTAGACAAGTCGCCTGGAGGACGATGTATTGAATATCGACGCAATTTGAGTGTTTCATCGTCATTAGGAGGCCCTGAACGTTACAATTAACTATCAGACTCGCGTCGGATTCGAAAATCTAGATTCACAGGAAACGGACCATATGGTTCCCGAGGCAGCAATATCCCCTTGCAGACAAGTCGGCTGGAGGACGATGTATCGAATCTCGACGCAATTTGAGTGTTCCATCGTCATTAGGAGGCACTGAACGTTACAATTAACCATCTGTTTTGCGTCGGATTCGACAATCTAGACTCACAGGAGAACGACCATAAGTTGCCAAGACAGCAATAGACCCTTGGAGACAAGTCGGCTGAAGGACGATGTATTGAATCTCGACGCAATTTGAGTGTTCCATCGTCGTTAGGAAGCCCTGAACGTCACAATTAACTGTAAGATTTGCGTCGGAATTGAAAATCTAGACTCACAGGAGAACGACCATAAGGTGCCCGAGGCAGCGATAGACCCTTGGAGATAAATCGGCTGAATGACGATGTATTGAATCTCGACTCTATGTAAGTGTTCCATCGTCATTAGGAGGCCCTGAACATCACAATTAACTATCAGTTTCGCGTCTGATTCGAATATCTAGACTCACAGAGAAGGACCATATAGTACCCGAAGCAGCAATATCACCTTGTAGACAAGCCGCCTGATGGACGATGTATTGAATCTCGACGCAATTTGAGTGTTCCATCGTCATTAGGAGGCCCTGATCGTTACAATTAACTGTCAGATTTGCGTCGGATTTGAAAATCTAGACTCACAGAACGACCATAACGTGAACCATGCAGCGATAGACCCTTGGAGACAAGTCGGCTGAATGACGATGTATTGAATCTCGACTCAATTTGAGTGTTCCATCGTCATTAGGAGGCACTAAACGTTACAATTAACTATCAGTTATGCGTCGGATTCGAAAATCTAGACTCACACGAAACAACCATAAGCTGCCCGAGGCAGCAATAGACCCTTGGCGACAAGTCGGCTGGTAGCCGATGTATGGAATCTCGACGCAATTTGAGTGTTCCATCGTCATTAGGAGGCACTAAACGTTACAATTAACTATCAGTTATGCGTCGGATTCGAAAATCTAGACTCACACGAAACAACCATAAGCTGCCCGAGGCAGCAATAGACCCTTGGCGACAAGTCGGCTGGTAGCCGATGTATGGAATCTCGACGCAATTTGAGTGTTATATCGTCATTAGGAGGCACTAAACGTTACAATTAACTATCAGTTATGCGTCGGATTCGAAAATCTAGACTCACACGAAACAACCATAAGCTGCCCGAGGCAGCAATAGACCCTTGGAGACAAGTCGGCTGGTAGCCGATGTATTCAATCTTGACGCAACGTGAGTGTTCCATCGTCATTAGGAGGCCCTGAACTTTACAATTAACTATCAGTTTCGCGTCTGATTCGAAAATCTAGACTCACAGGGAAGAACCATATAGTGCCCGAGGCAGCAATATCCCCTTGTAGACAAGTCGCCTGGAGGACGATGTATCGTATCTCGACGCAATTTGAGTGTTCCATCGACATTAGGAGGCGCCAAACGTTACAATTAACTATCATTTATGCGTCGGATTCAAAAATCTAGACTCACAGTAGAACGATCATAAGGTGCCCGAGGCAGCAATAGACCCTTGGAGACAAGTCGGCTGGAGGACGATGCATTTAATCTCGACGCAATTTGAGTGTTCCATCGCCATTAGGAGGCGCTAAACGTTACAATTAACTATCAGTTACGCGTCGGATTCGAAAATGTAGACTCACAGGAGAACGACCATAAGGTGCCCGAGGCAGGAATAGACCCTTGGAGACAAGTCAGCTGGTGGCCGATGTATTGAATCTCGACGCAATTTGAGTGTTCCATCGTCATTAGGAGGCCCTGAACGTTACAAGTAACTATCAGTTTTGCGTCGGATTCGACAATCTAGACTTACAGGAGAACGACGATAAAGTGCCCGAGGCACCAATAGACCCTTGGAGACAAGTCGGCTGGAGGACGATGTATTGAATCTCGACGCAATTTGAGTGTTCCATCGTCATTAGGAGGCCCTGAATGTTTCAGTTCACTATCAGTTTCGCGTCGGATTCGAAAATCGAGACTCACAGGAGACGGACCATATGGTGCCCGATTTAGCAATATCCCCATGGAGACAAGTCGGCTGGAGGACGATGTACTGAATCTCGACGCAATTTGAGTGTTCCAACGTCATTAGGAGGCCCTGAACGTTACAAGTAACTATCAGTCTTGCGTCGGATTCGACCATCTAGACTTACAGGAGAACGATCATAAACTGCCCGAGGCACCAATAGACCCTTGCAGACAAGTCGGCTGGAGGACGATGTATTGAATCTAGACGCAATTTGAGTGTTCCATCGTCATTAGGAGGCCCTGAACGTTACAAGTAACTATCAGTTTTGCGTCGGATTCGAAAATATACTCACAGGAAAACGACCATAAGGTGCCCGAGGCATCAATGGACCCTTGGAGACAAGTCGGCTGGTGGACGATGTATAGAATCTCGACGCAATTCGAGTATTCCATCGTCATTAGAAGGCCCTGAACGTTACAATTAACTATCAGTTAAGCGTCTGATTCGAAAATCTAGACTCACAGGGAAGGACCATATGGTGCCCGAGGCAGCAATATCCCCTTGTAGACAAGTCGCCTGGAGGACGATGTACTGAATATCGACGCAATTTGAGTGTTTCATCGTCATTAGGAGGCCCTGAACGTTACAATTAACTATCAGACTCGCGTCGGATTCGAAAATCTAGATTCACAGGAGACGGACCATATGGTTCCCGAGGCAGCAATATCCCCTTGCAGACAAGTCGGCTGGAGGACGATGTATCGAATCTCGACGCAATTTGAGTGTTCCATCGTCATTAGGAGGCACTGAACGTTACAATTAACTATCTGTTTTGCGTCGGATTCGACAATCTAGACTCACAGGAGAACGACCATAAGTTGCCAAGACAGCAATAGACCCTTGGAGACAAGTCGGCTGAAGGACGATGTATTGAATCTCGACGCAATTTGAGTGTTCCATCGTCATTAGGAAGCCCTGAACGTCACAATTAACTGTAAGATTTGCGTCGGAATTGAAAATCTAGACTCACAGGAGAACGACCATAAGGTGCCCGAGGCAGCGATAGACCCTTGGAGATAAATCGGCTGAATGACGATGTATTGAATCTCGACTCTATTTAAGTGTTCCATCGTCATTAGGAGGCCCTGAACTTCACAATTAACTATCAGTTTCGCGTCTGATTCGAAAATCTAGACTCACAGGAGACGGACCATATGATGCCCGTGGAAGCAATATGCCCTTGGAGACAAGTCGGCTGGACGACGATGTATTGAATCTCGAAGCAATTAGAGTGTTCCATCGTCATTAGGTGGCCCTGAACGTTCCAATTAACGATCAGTTTCGCGCCGGATTCGAAAATCTAGACTCACAGGAGACGGACCATAAGGTGCCCGAGGCAGCAATAGACCCTTGGAGACAAGTCGGCAGGAGGGCGAGAATCTAGACGCAATTTGAGTGTTCCATCGTCATTAGGAGGCCCTGAAAGTTACAATTAACTATCTGTTTTGCGTCGGATCCGACAATCTAGACTCACAGGAGAACGACCATAAGTTGCCAAGACAGCAATAGACCCTTGTAGACAAGTCGGCTGAAGGACCATGTATTGAATCTCGACGCAATTTGCGTGTTCCATCGTCATTAGGAGGCCCAGAACGTTACAATTAACTATCAGTCTCGCGTCGGATTCGAAAATCTAGACTCACAGGATACGGACCATATGGTTCCCGAGGCAGCAATATCCCCTTGGAGACAAGACGGCTGGAGGACGATGTATTAAATCTCGACGCAATTTGAGTGTTCCATCGTCATTAGGAGGCCCTGATCGATTCATTTAACTATCATTTTTGCGTCGGATTCGACAATCTAGACACACAGGAGAACGACCACAAGGTGCCCGAGGCAGCAAAAACACTTGGAGACAAGTCGGCTGGTGGACGATATACTGAATCTCGACGCAATTTGAATGTTCGTCATTAGGAGACCCTGAACGTTACAATTAGCTATCAGTTTCGCGTCGGATTCGAAAATCTAGACTCACAGGTGACGAACTATATGGTGCCCGTGGAAGCAATATGCTCTTTTAGACAAGCCGCCTGATGGACGATGTATTGAATCTCGACGCAATTTGAGTGTTCCATCGTCATTGGAGGCGCTAAACGTTACAATTAACTATCAGTTATGCGTCGGATTCGACAATCTAGACTCACAGGAGAACGACCATAAGGTGCCCGAGGCAGCAATAGACCCTTGGAGAAAAGTCAGCTGATGGACGATATATTGAATCTCGACCCAATTTGAGTGTTCCATCGTCATTAGGAGGCCCTGAACGTTACAATTAACTATCAGTCTCGCGTCGGGTTCTCAAAATCTAGACTAACAGGAGACGGACCATATGGTTCCCGAGGCAGCAATATGCTCTTTTCGACAAGTCGGCTGGAGGACGATGTATTGAATCTCGACGCATTTTCAATGTTCGCCATTAGGAGACCCTGAACGTTACAATTAACTATCAGTTTCACGTCGGATTCGAAAATCTAGACTCACAGGAGACGGACCATATGATGCCCGTGGAAGCAATATGCTTTTGGAGACAAGTCCGCTGGAGGACGATGTATTGAATCTCGACGCAATTTGAGTGTTCCATCGTCATTAGGAGGCCCTGATCGTTACAATTAACTATCAGTTTTGCGTCGGATTCAATAATATAGACTCACAGGGGAACGACCATAAGGTGCCCGAGGCAGCAAAAACATTTGGAGGCATGTCGGCTGGAGGACGATGTATTGAATCTCGACGCAATTTTAATGTTCGTCATTAGGAGACCCTGAACGTTACAATTAGCTATCTCTTTCGCGTCGGATTCGAAACTCTAGACTCACAGGAGACGGACCATATGGTGCCCGTGGAAGGAATATGCCCTTGAAGACAAGTCGGCTGGAGGAGGATGTATTGAATCGCGACACAATTTGAGTGTTCCTTCGTCATTAGGATGCCCTGAACGTTACAATTAACTGTCAGATTTGCGTCGGATTTGAAAATCTAGACTCACAGAACGACCATAACGTGAACCATGCAGCGATAGACCCTTTTAGACAAGTCGGCTGAATGACGTTGTATTGAATCTCGACTCAATTTGAGTGTTCCACCGTCATTAGGAGGCACTAAAAGTTACAATTAACTATCAGTTATGCGTCGGATTCGAAAATCTAGACTCACAGGAGAACAACCATAAGCTGTCCGAGGCAGCAATAGACCCTTGGAGACAAGTCGGCTGGTAACCGATGTATGGAATCTCGACGCAATTTGAGTGTTCCATCGTCATTAGGAGGCTCTGAACGTTACAATTAACTATCAGTTCTGCGTCGGATTCGACAATCTAGACTCACAGGAGAACGACCGTAAGTTTCCCGAGGCAGCAATAGACCCTTGGAGACAAGTCGACTGAAGGACGATGTATTGAATACCGACGCAATTTGAGTGTTCCATCGCCATTAGGAGGCCCATAACGTTACAATTAAGTATCAGTCTCGCGTCAGATTCGAAAATCTAGACTCAGAGGAGACGGAACATATGGATCCCGAGGCAGCAATATCCCCTTGGAGACAAGTCGGCTGGAGGACGATGTATTGAATCTCGACGCAATTTGAGTGTTCCATCGTCATTAGGAGGCCCTGATCGATACAATTAACTATCAGTTTTGCGTCGGATTCGACAATCTAGACTCACAGGAGAACGACCACAAGGTGCCCGAGGCAGCAAAAACACTTGGAGACAAGTCGGCTGGTAGACGATGTACTGAATCTCGACCCAATTTGAATGTTCGTCATTAGGAGACCCTGAACGTTACAATTAGCTATCAGTTTCGCGTCGGATTCGAAAATCTAGACTCACAGGTGACGAACCATATGGTGCCCGTGGAAGCAATATGCCCTTGGAGACAAGTCGGCTGGAGGACGATGTATTGAATCTCGACGCAATTTGAGTGTTCCATCGTCATTAGGAAGCCCTGAACGTCACAATTAACTGTAAGATTTGCGTCGGACTTGAAAATCTAGACTCACAGGAGAACGACAATAAGGTGCCCGAGGCAGCGATAGACCCTTGGAGGCAAATCGGCTGAATGACGATGTATTGAATCTCGACTCAATTTAAGTGTTCCATCGTCCATAGGAGGCCCTGAACTTCACAATTAACTATCAGTTTCGCGTCTGATACGAATATCTAGACTCACAGAGAAAGACCATATAGTGCCCAAGGCAGCAATATCACCTTGTAGACAAGCCGCCTGATGGACGATGTATTGAATCTCGACGCAATTTGAGTGTTCCATCGTCATTAGGAGGCGCTAAACGTTGCAATTAACTATCAGTTATGCGTCGGATTCGAAAATCTAGACTCACAGGAGAACGACCATAATGTGCCCGAGGCAGCAATAGACCCTTGGAGACAAGTCGGCTGGTGGCCGATGTATTGAATCTCGACGCTATTTGAGTGTTCCATCGTCATTAGGAGGCGCTAAACGTTGCAATTAACTATCAGTTATGCGTCGGATTCGAAAATCTAGACTCACAGGAGAACGACCATAAGGTGCCCGAGGCAGCAATAGACCCTTGGAGACAAGTCGGCTGGTGGCCGATGTATTGAATCTCGACGCAATTTGAGTGTTCCATCGTCATTAGGAGGCCCTAAACTTTACAATTAACTATCAGTTTCGTGTCGGATTCGAAAATCTAGACTCACAGGAGACGGACCCTATGGTGCCCGTGGCACCAATAGACCCTTTGAGACAAGTCGGCTGGAGGACGATGTATTGAATCTCGACGCAATTTGAGTGTTCCATCGTCATTAGGATGCCCTGAAAGTTATAATTAACTATCAGTTTCGCGTCGGATTCGAGTATCTAGACTCACAGGAGAAGTTGCCACAGGCAGCAATAGACCCTATGAAAAAAGTCGCCTGGTGGCCGATGTATTGAATCTCGACGCAACTTGAGTGTTCCATCGTCATTAGGAGGCCCTGAACGTTACAATTAACTATCAGTTTTGCGTCGGATTCGACAATCTAGACTCACAGGAGAACGACCATAAGGTGCCCGAGGCAGCAATAGACCCTTGGAGACAAGTCATCTGATGGACGATATATTGAATCTCGACCCAATTTGAGTGTTCCATCGTCATTAGGAGGCCCTGAACGTTACAATTAACTATCAGTCTCGCGTCGGGTTCTCAAAATCTAGACTCACAGGAGACGGACCATATGGTGCCCGTGGAAGCAATATGCCCTTGGAGACAAGTCGGCTGGAGGACGATATATTGAATCTGGACGTAATTTGAGTGTTCCATCGTCATTAGGAGGCCCTGATCGTTACAATTAACTATCAGTTTTGCGTCGGATTCAATAATATAGACTCACAGGAGAACGACCATAAGGTGCCCGAGGCAGCAAAAACACTTGGAGACAAGTCGGCTGGAGGACGATGTATTGAATCTCGACGCAATTTTAATGTTCGTCATTAGGAGACCCTGAACGATACAATTAACCATCACTTTCGCGTCGGATTCGAAACTCTAGACTCACAGGAGACGGACCATATGGTGCCCGTAGAAGCAATATGCCCTTGAAGACAAATCGGCTGGAGGAGAATGTATTGAATCTCGACGCAATTTGAGTGTTCCATCGTCATTAGGAGGCACTAACCGTTACAATTAACAATCAGTTATGCGTCGGATTCGAAAATCTAGACTCACAGGAGACGGACCATAAGGTGCCAGAGGCAGCAATATCCCCTTGTAGACAAGTCGCCTGGAGGACGATGTATTGAATCTCGACGCAATTTGAGTGTTCCATCGTCATTACGAGGCCCTGAACGTTACAATTAACTATCAGTTTTGCGTCGGATTCGACAATCTAGACTCACAGGAGAACGACCATAAGGTGCCCGAGGCAGCAATAGACCCTTGGAGACATGTCAGCTGATGGACGATATATTGAATCCCGACGCAATTTGAGTGTTCCATCGCCATTAGGAGGCCCATTACGTTACAATTAAGTATCATTCTCGCGTCAGATTCGAAAATCTAGACTCATAGGAGACGGAACATTTGGATCCCGAGGCAGCAATATCCCCTTGGAGACAAGTCCGCTGGAGGACGATGTATCGAATCTCGACGCAATTTGAGTGTTCCATCGTCATTAGGACTCCCTGAACGTTCCAATTAACGATCAGTTTCGCGTCGGATTCGAAAATCTAGACTCACAGGAGACGTACCATATGGTGCCAGAGGCAGCAATAGACCCTTGGAGACAAGTCGGCAGGAGGACGAGAATCTAGACACAATTTGAGTGTTCAAGTGTCATTAGAAGGCCCTGAACGTTACAATTAACTATCAGTTTCGCGTCGGACTCGAAAATCTAGACTCACAGGAGACGGACCCTATGGTGCCCGAGGCAGCAATATCCCCTTGGAGACAAGTCGGCTGGCTGACGATGTATTGAATCTCCGCGCAATTTGAGTTTTCCATCGTCTTTAGGAGGCACTGAACGTTACAATGAACTATCAGTTTTGCGTCGGATTCGACAATCTAGACCTACAGGAGAACGACCATAATTTGCCATGGTAGCAATAGACCCTTGGAGACAAGTCGGCTGAAGGACGATGTATTGAATCTCGACGCAATTTGAGTGTTCCATCGTCATTAGGAGGCCCTGAACTTTACAATTAACTATCAGTTTCGCGTCTGATTCGAATATCTAGAGTCACAGGGAAGAACCATATAATGCCCGAGGCAGCAATATCCCCTTGTAGACAAGTCGCCTGGAGGACGATGTATTGAATCTCGACGCAATTTGAGTGTTCCATCGTCATTAGGAGGCGCTAAACGTTACAATTAACTATCAGTTATGCGTCGGATTCGAAAATCTAGACTCACAGGAGAACAACCATAAGGTGCCCGAGGCAGCAGTAAACCCTTGGGGACAAGTCGGCTGGAGGACGATGTATTGAATCTTTACGCAATTTGAGTGTTCCATCGTCATTAGGAGGCCCTGAACGTTACAATTAAGTATCAGTCTCGCGTCGGATTCGAAAATCTAGACTCATAGGAGACGGACCATATGGATCCCGAGGCAGCAATATCCCCTTGGAGACAAGTCCGCTGGAGGACTTTGTATCGGATCTCGACGCAATTTCAGTGTTCAATTGACATTAGCAGGCCCTGAACGTTACAATTAACTATCAGTTTCGCGTCGGATTCGAAAATCTAGACTCACAGGAGACGGACCCTATGGTGCCCGAGGCAGCAAAACCCCCTTGGAGACAAGTCGGCTGGAGGACGATGTATTGAATCTCCACGCAATTTGAGTGTTCCATCGTCATTTGGAGGCCCTGATCGTTACAATTAACTATCAGTTTATCGTCGGATTCAATAATATAGATTCACAGGAGAAAGACCATAAGGTGCCCCAGGCAGCAAAAACCCTTGGAGACAAGTCAGCTGAATGACGATGTATTGCATCTAAACGCAATTTGAGTGTTCCATCGTCATTAAGAGGCCCTGAACGTTACAATTAACTATCAGTCTTGCGTCGGATTCGAAAATCTAGACTCATAGGAGACGGACCATATGGATCCCGAGGCAGCAATATCCCCTTGGAGACAAGTCCGCTGGTGGACGATGAATCGGATCTCGAAGCGATTTGAGTGTTCCATCGTCATTAGGAGGCCCTGAACGCTACAATTAAAGATTAGTTTCCGTCGGATTCGACAATCTAGACTCACAGGAGACGGACCATAAGGTGCCCGAGGCAGCAATAGACCCTTGGAGTTAAGTCGGCTGGAGGACGAGAATCTAGACGCAATTTGAGTGTTCAATTGTCATTAGGAGGCCCTCAACGTTACAATTAACTATCAGTTTTGAGTCGGATTCGATCATCTGGACTTACAGGAGAACGATCATAAAGTGCCCGAGGCATCAAAAACCCTTGGAAACAAGTCGGCTGGAGGACGATATATTGAATCTCGACGCAATTTGAATGTTGTCATTAGGAGACCCTGAACGTTACAATTAACTATCAGTTTCGCGTCGGATTTGAAAATCTAGACTCACAGGAGACGAACCATATGGTGCAGGTGGAAGGAATATGCCCCTGGAGACAAGTCGGCTGAATGACGATGTATTGAATCTCGACTCAATTTGAGTGTTCCATCGTCATTAGGAGGCCATGAACTTTACAATTAACTATCAGTTTCGCGTCTGATTCGAATATCTAGAGTCACAGGGAAGAACCATATAGTGCCCGAGGCAGCAATATCCCCTTGTAGACAAGTCGCCTGGAGGACGATGTATTGAATCTCGACGCAATTTGAGTGTTCCATCGTCATTAGGAGGCGCCAAACGTTACAATTAACTATCAGTTTCGCGTCGGATTCGAAAATCTAGACTCACAGGAGACGGACCATATGGTTCCCGAGGCAGCAATATCCCCTTGGGGACAAGTCGGCTGGACGACGATATAATGAATCTCGACGCAATTTGAGTGTTCCATCGTCATTAGGAGGCTCTGAATGTTACAATTAACTATCAGTTTTGCGTCGGATTCGAAAATCTAGACTCACAGGAGAAGGTGCCACAGGCAGCAATAGACCCTATGAAACAAGTCGCCTGGTGGCCGATGTATTGAAGCTCGACGCAACTTGAGTGTTCCATCGTCATTGGGAGGTGCTGAACTTTAAAATTAACTATCAGTTTTGCGTCGGATTCGACAATCTAGACTCACAGGAGAACGACCATAAGGTGCCCGAGGCAGAAATAGACACTTGGAGACAAGTCGGCTGAATGACGATGTATTGAATCTCGACTCAATTTGAGTGTTCCATCGTCATTAGGAGGCCCTGAACCTTACAAGTAACTATCAGTTTTGAGTCGGATTCGATCATCTAGACTTACAGGAGAACGATCATAAAGTGCCCGAGGCACCAATAGACCCTTGGAGACAAGTCGGCTGGAGGACGATGTATGGAATCTCGACGCAATTTGAGTGTTCCATCGTCATTAGGAGGCCCTGAACGTTACAATTAACTATCAGTTTCGCGTCGGATTTGAATATCTAGACTCACAGGAGAACGACCATAAGGTGCCCGACGCATCGATATACCCTTGGAGACAAGTCGGCTGAAGGACGACGTGTTGAATCTCGACTCAATTTGAGTGTTCCATCGTCATTAGGAGACCATGAACTTTACAATTAACTATCAGTTTCGCGTCTGATTCGAAAATCTAGACTCACAGGGAAGGACAATATAGTGCCCGAGGCAGCAATATCCCCTTGTAGACAAGTCGCCTGGAGGACGATGTATTGAATCTCGACGCAATTTGAGTGTTCCATCGTCATTAGGAGGCGCTAAACGTTACAATTAACTATCAGTTATGCGTCGGATTCGAAAATCTAGACTCACAGGAGAACAACCATAAGGTGCCCGAGGCATCAATAGACCCTTGGAGACAAGTCGGCTGGTAGCCGATGTATTGAATCTCGACGCAATTTGAGTGTTCCATCGTCATTAGGAGGCCCTGAATGTTACAATTAACTATCAGTCTTGCGTCGGATTCGACAATCTAGATTTACAGGAGAACGACCATAAGGCGCCCGAGGCAGCAATAGACACTTGGAGACAAGTCGGGCTGAACGACGATGTATTGCATCTCGACGCAATTTAAGGGTTCCATCGTCACTAGGAGGCCCTGAACGTTACAATTAACTATCAGTTTCGCGTCGGATTCGAAAATCTAGACTCACAGGAGACGGACCCTATGGTGCCCGAGGAAGCAATATCCCCTTGGAGACAAGTCGGCTGGAGGACGATGTATTGAATCTCCACGCAATTTGAGTGTTCCATCGTCATTAGGAGGCCCTGAACGTTACAATTTAGTATCAGTCTCGCGTCGGATTCGTAAATCTAGACTCATAGGAGACGGACCATATGGATCCCGAGGCAGCAATATCCTCTTGGAGACAAGTCCGCTGGAGGACGATGAATCGGATCTCGATGCGATTTGAGTGTTCCATCGTCATTAGGAGGCCCTGAACGCTACAATTAAAGATTAGTTTCGCGTCGGATTCGACAATCTAGACTCACAGGAGACGGACCATAAGGTGCCCGAGGCAGCAATAGACCCTTGGAGCAAGTCGGCAGGAGGACGAGATTCTAGACGCAATTTGAGTATTCAATTGTCATTAGGAGGCCCTGAACGTTACAATTAACTATCAGTTTCGCGTCGGATTCGAAAATCTAGACTCACATGAGACGGACCCTATGGTGCCCGAGGCAGCAATATCCCCTTGGAGACGAGTCGGCTGGAGGACGATGTATTGAATCTCCACGCAATTTGAGTGTTCCATCGTCATTAGGAGGCCCTGATCGTTACAATTAACTATCAGTTTATCGTCGGATTCAATAATATAGCTTCACAGGAGAAGGACCATAAGGTGCCCCCAGGCAGCAAAAACCCTTGGAGACAAGTCGCCTGAATGACGATGTATTGAATCTCGACTCCATTTGAGTGTTCCATCGTCATTAGGAGGCCCTGAACGTTACAAGTAACTATCAGTTTTGAGTCGGATTCGACCATCTAGACTTACAGGAGAACGATCATAAAGTGCCCGAGGCACCAATAGACCCTTGGAGACAAGTCGGCTGGAGGACGATGTATGGAATCTCGACGCAATTTGAGTGTTCCATCGTCATTAGGAGGCCCTGAACGTTACAATTAACTATCAGTTTCGCGTCGGATTTGAATATCTAGACTCACAGGAGAACGACCATAAGGTGCCCGACGCAGCGATACACCCTTGGAGACAAGTCGGCTGAAGGACGACGTGTTGAATCTCGACTCAATTTGAGTGTTCCATCGTCATTAGGAGACCATGAACTTTACAATTAACTATCAGTTTCGCGTCTGATTCGAAAATCTAGACTCACAGGGAAGGACCATATAGTGCCCGAGGCAGCAATATCCCCTTGTAGACAGGTCGCCTGGAGGACGATGTATTGAATCTCGACGCAATTTGAGTGTTCCATCGTCATTAGGAGGCGCTAAACGTTACAATTAACTATCAGTTATGCGTCGGATTCGAAAATCTAGACTCATAGGAGACGGACCCTATGGTGCCCGAGGAAGCAATATCCCCTTGGAGACAAGTCGGCTGGAGGACGACGTATTGAATCTCCACGCAATTTGAGTGTTCCATCGTCATTAGGAGGCCCTGAACGTTACAATTTAGTATCAGTCTCGCGTCAGATTCGTAAATCTAGACTCATAGGAGACGGACCATATGGATCCCGAGGCAGCAATATCCTCTTGGAGACAAGTCCGCTGGAGGACGATGAATCGGATCTCGAAGCGATTTGAGTGTTCCATCGTCATTAGGAGGCCCTGAACGCTACAATTAAAGATTAGTTTCGCGTCGGATTCGACAATCTAGACTCACAGGAGACGGACCATAAGGTGCCCGAGGCAGCAATAGACCCTTGGAGACAAGTCGGCAGGAGGACGAGATTCTAGACGCAATTTGAGTATTCAATTGTCATTAGGAGGCCCTGAACGTTACAATTAACTATGAGTTTCGCGTCGGATTCGAAAATCTAGACTCACAGGAGACGGACCCTATGGTGCCCGAGGCAGCAATATCCCCTTGGAGACGAGTCGGCTGGAGGACGATGTATTGAATCTCCACGCAATTTGAGTGTTCCATCGTCATTAAGAGGCCCTGAACGTTACAATCAACTATCAGTTTTGCGTCGGATTCGACAATCTAGACTCACAGGAGAACGACCATAAGTTGCCCTAGGCAGCAATAGACCCTTGGAGACAAGTCGGCTGAAGGACGATGTGTTGAATATCGAAGCAATTTGAGTGTTCCATCGTCATTAGGAGGCCCTGAACGTTACAATTAACTATCAGTCTTGCGTCGGATTCGAAAATCTAGATTCACAGGAGACGGACCATATGGTTCCCGAGGCAGCAATATCCCCTTGGAGACAAGGCAGCTGGAGGACGATGTATCGAATCTCGACGCAATTTGAGTGTTCCGTCGACATCAGGAGGCCCTGATCGTTACAATTAACTATCAGTTTTGCGTCGGATTCGATAATCTAGACTCATAGGGAAGGACCATATGGTGCCCGAGGCAGCGATATCCCCTTGCAGACAAGTCGCCTGGAGGACGATGTATGGAATCTCGACGTAATTTGAGTGTTCCATCGTCATTAGGAGGCGCCAAACGTTACAATTAACTATCATATATGCGTCGCATTCGAAAATCTAGACTCACAGGAGAACGACCATAAGGTGCCCGAGGCAGCAATAGACCCTTGGAGACAAGTTGGCTGGTGGCCGATGTATTGAATCTCGACGCAATTTGAGTGTTCCATCGTTATTAGGAGGCCCTGAACTTTACAATTAACTATCAGTTTCGCGTCGGATTCGAAGATCTAGACTCACAGGAGACGGACCCTATGGTGCCCGAGGCAGCAATATCCCCTTGGAGACAAGTCGGCTGGAGGACGATGTATGGATCCTCCACGCAATTTGAGTGTTCCATCGTCATTAGGAGTCCCTGATCGTTACAATTAACTATCAGTTTTGCGTCGTATTCGATAATCTAGACTCACAGGAGAACGACCATAAGGTGCCCGAGGCAGCAAAAACCATTGGAGACAAGTCGGCTGTTGGACGATGTATTGAATCTCGACGCAATTTGAATGTTCGTTATTAGGAGACCCTGAACGTTACAATTAACTATCAGTTTCGCGTTGGATACGAAAATCTAGACTCACAGGAGACGAACCATATGGTGCCCGTGGAAGCAATATGGCCTTGGAGACAAGTCAGCTGGAGGACGATGTATTGAATCTCGACGCAATTTGAGTGTTCCATCGTCATTAGGAAGCGCTAAACGTTACAATTAACTATCAGTTATGCGTCGGATTCGAAAATCAAGACTCACAGGAGAACGACCATAAGGTGCCCGAGGCAGCAATAGACCCTTGGAGACAAGTCGGCTGAAGGACGATGTATTAAATATCGACGCAATTTGAGTGTTCCATCGTCATTAGGAGGCTCTGAACGTTACAAGTAACTATCAATTTTGCGTCGGATTCGACAATCTAGACTTACACGAGAACGACAATAAAGTGCCCGAGGCACCAATAGACCCTTGGAGACAAGTCGGCTGGAGGACGATGTATTGAATCTCGACGCAATTTGAGTGTTCCATCGTCATTAGGAGGCCCTGAATGTTACAGTTAACTATCAGTTTCGCGTCGGATTCGAAAATTTAGACTCACAGGAGACGGGCCATATGGTACCCGAGGCAGCAATATCCCCTTGGAGACAAGTCGGCTGGAGGACGATGTATCGAATCTCGACGCAATTTGAGTGTTCCGTCGTCATCAGGAGGCCCTGATCGTTACAATTAACTATCAGTTTTGCGTCGGATTCGATAATCTAGACTCATAGGGAAGGACCATATGGTGCCCGAGGCAGCAATAGACCCTTGGAGACAAGTCGGCTTAATGACGATGTATTGAATCTCGACTCAATTTGAGTGTTCCATCGTCATTAGGAGGCCCTGAACGTTACAATTAACTATCAGTTTTGCGTCGGATTTGAAAGTCTAGACTCACAGGAGAACGACCATAATTTGCCCGAGGTAGCGATAGACCCTTGGAGACAAAACGGCTGATTGACGATGTATTGAATCTCGACTCAATTTGAGTGTTCCATCGTCATTAGGAGGCCCTGAACTTTACAATTAACTGTCAGTTTCGCGTCTGATTCGAAAATCTAGACTCACAGGGAAGGACCATATACTGCCCGAGGCAGCAATATCCCCTTGTAGACAAGTCGCCCGGAGGACGATGTATTGAATCTCGACGCAGTTTGAGTGTTCCATCGTCATTAGGAGGCCCTAAATGTTACAATTAACTATCAGTTATGCGTCGGATTCGAAAATCTAGACTCACAGTATAACGACCATAAGTTGCCCAGGGCAGCAATAGACGCTTGGAGACAAGTCTGCTGTAGGACGATGTATTGAATCTCGTCGCAATTTGAGTGTTCCATCGTCATTAGGAGGCGCTAAACGTTACAATTAACTATAAGTTATGCGTCGGATTCGAAAATCTAGACTCACGGGAGAACAATCATAAGGTGCCCGAGGCAGCGATAGACCCTTGGAGACAAGTAGGCTGAATGACGATGTATTGAATCTCGACTCAATTTGAGTGTTCCATCGTCATTAGGAAGCCCTGAATTCACAATTAACTATCAGTTTCGCGTCTGATTCGAATATCTAGACTCACAGGGAAGGACCATATACTGCCCGAGGCAGCAATATCCCCTTGTAGACAAGTCGCCCGGAGGACGATGTATTGAATCTCGACGCAGTTTGAGTGTTCCATCGTCATTAGGAGGCCCTAAATGTTACAATTAACTATCAGTTATGCGTCGGATTCGAAAATCTAGACTCACAGGAGAACGACCATAAGGTGCCCGAGGCAGCAATAGACCCTTGGAGACAAGTCGGCTGGTAGCCGATGTATTGAATCTCGACGCAATCTGAGTCTTCCATCATCATTAGGAGGCCCTGAACGTTACAATTAACTATCAGTCTCGCGTCGGATTCGAAAATCTAGACTCACAGGAGAACGACCACAAGGTACCCGAGGCAGCGATAGACCCTTGGATACAAGTCGGCTGAAGGACGATGTATTGAATATCGACGCAATTTGAGTGTTCCATCGTCATTAGGAGGCCTTGACGTTACAATTAACTATCAGTCTCGCTTCGGATTCGAAAATCTAGACTCACAGGAGACGGACCCTACGGTTCCCGAGGTAGCAATATCCCCTTGGTGACGAGTCAGCTGGAGGACGATGTATTGAATCTCGACGCAATGTGAGTCTTCCATCGGCTTTTGGAGGCCCTGAACGTTACAATTAACTATCAGTTTTGCGTCGGATTTGTAAATCTAGACTCACAGGAGAACGACCATAAGTTGCCCGCGGCAGCGATAGAGCCTTGGAGACAAGTCGGCTGATTGACGATGTATTGAATCTCGGCTCAATTTGAGTGTTCCATCGTCATTAGGAGGCCCCGAACTTCATAATTAACTATCGGTGACGCGTCTGATTCGAATATCTAGACTCACAGGGAAGGACCATATAGTGCCCGAGGCAGCAATATCCCCTTGTAGACAAGTCGCCTGGAGGACGATGTATTGAATCTCGACGCAATTTGAGTGTTCCATCGCCATTAGGAGGCCCTGAACGTTACATTTAACTATCAGTTTTGCGTCGAATTCGTCCAGTTAGACTTACAGGAGAACGATCATAAAGTGCCCGAGGCACCAATAGACCCTTGGAGAAAAGTCGGCTGGTAGCCGATGTATTGAATCTCGACGCAATTTGAGTGTTCCATCGTCATTAAGCGGCCCTGAACGTTACAAGTAACTATCAGTTATGCGTCGGATTCGAAAATCTAGACTCACAGGAGAACGACCATAAGGTGCCCGAGGCAGCAATAGACCCTTGGAGACAAGTCGGCTGGTGACCGATGAATTGAATCTCGACGCAATCTGAGTGTTCCATCGTCATTAGGAGGCCCTGAACGTTACAAGTAACTATCAGTTTTGCGTCGAATTCGTCCAGTTAGACTTACAGGAGAACGATCATAAAGTGCCCGAGGCACCAATAGACACTTGGAGACAAGTCGGCTGGTAGCCGATGTATTGAATCTCGACGCAATTTGAGTGTTCCATCGTCATTAAGCGGCCCTGAACGTTACAATAAACTGACAGATTTGAGTCGGATTTGGAAAATCTAGACTCACAGGAGAACGACCATTGGGTGCCCGAGGCTGCGATAGACCCTTGGAGACAAGTCGGCTGAATGACGATGTACTGAATCTCGACTCAATTTGAGTGTTCCATCGTCATTAGGAGGCCCTGAACTTTACAATTAACTATCAGTTTCGTGTCTGATTCGAAAATCTAGACACACAGGGAAGGACCATATAGTGCCCGAGGCAGCAATATCCCCTTGTAGACAAGTCGCCTGGAGGACGATGTATTGAATCTCGACGCAATTTGAGTGTTCCATCGCCATTAGGAGGCCCTGAACGTTACAATTAACTATCAGTCACGCGTCGGATCCGAGAATCTAGACTCACAGGAGAACGACCATAAGGTGCCCGAGGCAGCAATATCCCCTTAGAGACAAGTCGCCTGATGGACGATGTATTGAATTTCGACGCAATTTGAGTATTCCATCGTCATTAGGAGGCGCCAAACGTTACAATTAACTATCAGTTATGCGTCGGATTCGAAAATCTAGACTCACCGGAGAACGAGCATAAGGTGCCCGAGGCAGCAATAGACCCTTGGAGACAAGTCAGCTGGAAGCCAATGTATTGAATTTCGACGCAATTTTAGTGTTCAATCGTCATTAGGAGGCCCTGAACGTTACAATTAACTATCAGTCTCGCGTCGGATTCGAAAATCTAGACTCACAGGAGAACGACCATAAGGTGCCCGAGGAAGCAAGAGACCCTTGGTGACAAGTCGGCTGAAGGACGATGTATTTAATTTCGACGCAATTTGAGTGTTCCATCGTTATTAGGAGGCCGTGAACGTTACAATTAACTATCAGTCTCGCGTCGGATTCGAAAATCTAGACTTTCAGGAGACGGACCATATGGTTCCCGAGGTAGCAATATCCCCTTGGAGACAAGTCGGCTGGAGGACGATGTATTGAATCTCGACGCAATTTGAGTATTCCATAGTCATTAGGACGCCCTGATCATTATCATTAACTATCAGTTTTGCTTCGGATTCGATAATCTTGACTCACAGGAGAAGGACAATAAGGTGCCCGAGGCAGCAAAAACACTTGGAGACAAGTCGGCTGGAGGACGATGTATTGAATCTCGACGCAATTTGAATGTTCGTCATTAGGAGACCCTGAACGTTACAATTATCTATCAGTTTCGCGTCGGATTCGAAAATCTAGACTCACTTGAGACGAACCATATGGTGCCTTAGGAAGCAATATGCCCTTGGAGACAATTCGGCTGGAGGAAGATGTATTGAATCTCGACGCAATTTGAGTGTTCCATCGTCATTAGGAAGCCCTGAACGTTGCAATTAACTGTCAGATTTGTGGCGGATTTGAAAATATAGAATCACAGGAGAACGACCATAAGGTGCCCGAGGCAGCGATAGACCCTTGGAGACAAGTCGGATGAATGACGATGTATTGAATCTCGACGCAATTTGAGTGTTCCATCGTCATTTGTAGGCCCTGAACGTTACAAGTAACTATCAGTTTTGCGTCGAATACGACCATCTACACTTACAGGAGAACGATCATAAAGTGCCCGAGGCACCAATAGACCCTTGGAGACAAGTCGGCTGGAGGACGATGTATTTAATCTAGACGCAATTTGATTGTTCCATCGTCATTAGGAGGCCCTGAATGTTACAGTTAACTATCAGATTTCCGTCGGATTTGATAATCTAGACTCACAGGAGAACGACCATACGGTGCCCGAGGCAGCGATAGACCCTTGGAGACAAGTCGGCTGGATGACGATGTATTGAATCTCGACGCAATTTGAATGTTCGTCATTATGAGACCCTGAACGTTACAATTAACTATCAGTTATGCGTCGGATTCGAAAATCTAGACTCACAGGAGACGGACCATATGGTGACCGTGGAAGCAATATGCCATTGGTGTCAAGTCGGCTGGAGGACGATGTATTGAATCTCGACGCAATGTGAGTGGTCCATCGTCATTAGGAGGCCCTGAACGTTACAATTGACTATCAGATTTGCGTCGGATTTGATAAAATAGACTCACAGGAGAACGACCATAAGGTGCCCGAGGCAGCAATAGACCCTTGGAGACAATTCGGCTGGAGGGCAATGTATTGAATATCGAGCCAATTTGAGCGTTTCATCGTCATTCGGAGGCCCTGATCGTTACAATTAACTATCAGTTTTGCGTCGGATTCGAAAATCTAGACTCACAGGAGACGGACCATGTGGTTCCCGAGGCAGCAATATCCCCTTATAGACAAGTCGGCTGGAGGACGACGTATTGAATCTCGACGCAATTTGAGTGTTCCATAGTCATTAGGAGGCCCTGATCGCTACAATTAACTATCAGTTTTGCTACGGATTCGATAATCTAGATTCACAGGAGAACGACCATAAAGTGCCAGAGGCAGCAAAAACCCTTGGAGACAAGTCGGCTGGAGGACGATGTATTGAATCTCGACCCCAATTTGAATGTTCGTCACTAGGACACCCAGAACATTAGAATTAACTATCAGTTTCGCGTCGGATTCGAAAATCTAGACTCACAGGAGACGGACCATATGGTGCCCGTGGAAGCAATATGCCCTTGGAGACAAGTCGGCTAGAGGACGATGTATTTAATCTCGACGCAATGTGAGTATCCCTTGGTCATTAGGAGGCCCTGAACGTTACAATTAAATATCAGATTTGCGTCGGATTTGAAAATAGACTCACAGGAGAACGACCATAAGGTGCCCGAGGCAGCGATAGACCCTTGGCGACAAGTCGGCTGAATGACGATGTATTGAATCTCGACTCAATTTGAGCGTTCCATCGTCATTAGGAGGCCCTGAACTTTACAATTAACTATCAGTTCCACGTCTGATTCGAAAATCTAGACTCACAGGGGACGAAGCATATGGTGCCAGAGGCAGCAATATCCGCTAGGAGACAAATCGGCTTGAGGACGATCTAGTGAATCTTGACGCAATTTGAGTGTTCCATCGTCATTAGGAGGCCCTTAACGTTACAATTAAATATCAGTTTTGTGTCGGATTCGAAAGTCTAGACTCACAGGAGACGGACCATATGGTGCCCGAGGCAGCAATATCCCCTTGGAGACAAGTCGGCTGGAGGACGACGTATTGAATCTCGACGCAATTTGAGTGTTCCATCGTCATTAGGAAGTCCTGAACGTTGCCATTAACCATTAGTTTTGCGTCGGATTCGAAAATCTACACTCACAGAAGAACGATGATAAGATTCCCGAGGCAGCAATATCCCCTTAGAGACAAGTCGGCTTTAGGACGATGTATTGAATCTCGACGCAATTTGAGTGTTCCATCGTCATTAGGAGGCGCTAAACGTTACAATTATCTATCAGTTATGCGTCGGATCCGAAAATCTACACTCACAGGAGAACGACCATAAGGTGTCCGAGGCAGCAATAGACCCTTGGAGACAAGTGGGCTGGAGGACGATGTATTGAATCTCGACGCAATTTGAGTGTTCCATCGTCATTAGTAGGCCCTTAACGTTACAATTAACTATCAGTTTAGCGTCGGATGCGAAAATCTATACTCACCGGAGAACGACCATAAGGTGCCCGAGGCAGCAATAGACCCTTGGAGACAAGTCGCTTGGAGGACGATGTATTGACTCTCGACGCAATCTCGAGCGTTCCATCGTCATTAGGAGGTCCTGGACGTTACAATTAACTATCAGATTTGCGTCGGATTCGGAAATCTAGACTCACAGGAGAAGGACCACATGGTGCCCGAGGCAGCAATATCCCGTTGGAGACAAGTCGGCGGGAGGACGATGTATTGATTGTCGACGCAATTTGAGTGTTCCATCATCATTAGGAGGCCCTGAACTTTACAATTAACTACAAGTTATACGTCGGATTCGTTAATCTAGTCTCACAGGGGACGAACCATATTGTGCCTGAAGCAGCGATATCGCCTTGGAGACAAAACGGCTGGAGGACGATCTATTGAATCTCGACGCAATTTGAGTGTTCCATCGTCATTAGGAGGCCCTTAACGTTACAATTAAATATCAGTTGTGTGTCGGATTCGTAAATCTAGACTCACAGGAGACGGACCATATAATGCCCGAGGCAGCAATATCCCCTTGGAGACAAGTCGGCTGGAGGACGACGTATTGAATCTCGACGCAATTTGAGTGTTCTATCGTCATTAGGAGGCCCTGAACGTTACCATTAACCATTAGTTTTGCGTCGGATTCCAAAATCTAGACTCACAGAAGAACGACGAAAAGATGCCCGAGGCAGCAATATCCCCTTAGAGTCAAGTTGGCTGTAGGACGATGTATTGAATCTCGTCGCAATTTAAGTGTTCCATCGTCATTAGGAGGCCATGAACGTTACAATTAACCATCAGTTTTGCGTCGGATTCGAAAATCTAGACTCAGAGAAGAACGACGATAAGATGCCCGAGGCAGCAATATCCCCGTAGAGACAAGTCGGCTGTAGGACGATGTATTGAATCTCGACGCAATTTGAGTGTTCCATCGTCATTAGGAGGCCCTGAAAATTACAATTAACCATCAGTTTTGCGTCGGATTCGAAAATCTGGACTCTCAGGAGACGGACCATAAGGTGCCCGAGGCAGCAATATCCCCTTGGAGACAAATCGGCTGGAGGACGACGTATTGAATCTCGACGCAATTTGAGTGTTCCATCGTCATTAGGAGGCCCTTAGCGTTACAATTAAATATCAGTTTTGTGTCGGATTCGAAAGTCTAGACTCACAGAAGACGGACCATATGGTGCCCGAGGCAGCAATATCCCCTTGGAGACAAGTCGGCTGGAGGACGACGTATTGAATCTCGACGCAATTTGAGTGTTCCATCGTCATTAGGAGGCCCTGAACGTTGCCGTTAACCTCTAGTTTTGCGTCGGATTCAAATTCTACACTCACAGAAGAACGACGATAAGATTCCCGAGGCAGCAATATCCCCTTAGAGACAAGTCGGCTTTAGGACGATGTATTGAATCTCGACGCAATTTGAGTGTTCCATCGTCATTAGGAGGCCCTGAACGTTACCATTAACCATTAGTTTTGCGTCGGATTCCAAAATCTAGACTCACAGAAGAACGACGAAAAGATACCCGAGGCAGCAATATCCCCTCAGAGTCAAGTTGGCTGTAGGACGATGTATTGAATCTCGTCGCAATTTAAGTGTTCCATCCTCATTAGGAGGCCATGAACGTTACAATTAACCACCAGTTTTGCGTCGGATTCTAAAATCTAGACTCAGAGAAGAACGACGATAAGATGCCCGAGGCAGCAATATCCCCGTAGAGACAAGTCGGCTGGAGGACGATGTATTGAATCTCGACGCAATTTGAGTGTTCCATCGTCATTAGGAGGCCTTGAAAATTACAATTAACCATCAGTTTTGCGTCGGATTCGAAAATCTGGACTCACAGGAGACGGACCATAAGGTGCCCGAGGCAGCAATATCCCCCTGGAGACAAGTCGGCTGGAGGACGATGAATAGAATCTCGTTGCAATTTGAGTTTTCCATTGTCATTAGGAGGTTCTGAACGTTACAATTGGCAGTCCGTTTTGCGTCGGATTCGAATATCTGCACTCACAGGAGAACGACCATAAGGTGAGCGAGGTAGCAATAGACCCATGGAGACAAGTCGGCTTGAGGACGATGTATTGAATCGCAACGCAATTTGAGTATTCCATCGTCATTAGGAGGCCCTGAACGTTACAATTAACTTTCAGATTAGCGTCGCATTCGATACTCTAGACTCACTGGAGAACGACCATCAGGTGCCCGAGGCAGCAATATCCTCTTGGAGACAAATCGGCTGGAGGACGATGTATTGACTCTCGACGCAATTCGAGTGTTCCATCGTCATTAGGAGGCCCTGAAAGTTACAATTAACTATCATTTTTGCGTCGGATTCTTAAATCTAGACTCACAGGAGAAGGAAAACATGGTGCCCGAGGCAGCAATATCCCGTTGGAGACAAGTCGGCGGGAGGACGATGTATTGAATCTCGACGCAATTTGAGTGTTCCAACGTCATTAGGAGGCCCAGAACGTTACAATTAACTACAAGTTATGCGTCAGATTCGTTAATCAAGACTCACAGGGGACGAACCATATGGTGCCAGAGGCAGCAATATCCGCTTGGAGACAAATCGGCTTGAGGACGATCTAGTGAATCTTGACGCAATTTGAGTTTTCCATCGTCAATAGGAGGCCCTTAACGTTACAATTAAATATCAGTTTTGTGTCGGATTCGAAAGTCTAGACTCACAAGAGACGGAACATATGGTGCCCGAGGCAGCAATATCCCCTTGGAGACAAGTCGCCTGGAGGACGGTGTATTGAATCTCGACGCAATTTAAGTGTTCCATCGTCATTAGGAGGCCATGAACGTTACAATTAACCATCAGTTTTGCGTCGGAATCGAAAATCTAGACTCAGAGAAGAACGACGATAAGATGCCCGAGGCAGCAATATCCCCGTAGAGACAAGTCGGCTGGAGGACGATGTATTGAATCTCGACGCAATTTGAGTGTTCCATCGTCCTTAGGAGGCCCTTAACGTTACAATTAACTATCAGAATTGGGTCGGATTCGAAAATCTAGACTCCCAGGAGAACGACAATTAGGTGCAACATGCAGCAATAGACCCTTGGAGACAAAACGGCTGGAGGACGATGTATTGAATCTCGACGCAATTTGAGTGTGCCATCGTCATTAGGAGGCCCTGACTGTTACAATTAACCATTAGTTTTGCGTCGGATTCGAAAATCTAGACACATAGGAGACGGAGCATATGGTGCCCGAGGCAGCAATATACCCTTGTAGACAAGTCGGTTGGAGAACGATGTATTGAATCGCGACGCAATTTGAGTGTTCCATCGTCATTAGGAGACCATTAACGTTACAATTAACCATCAGGTTTGCGTCAGATTCGAAAATCTGGACTCACAGGAGGCGGACCATAAGGAGCCCGAGGCAGCAATATCCCCTTGGAGACAAGTCGGCTGGAGGACGATGTATTGAATCTCGACGCAATTTGAGTGTTCTATCGTCATTAGGAGGCCCTGAACGTTACTATTAACTATTAGTTTTACGTCGGATTCGAAAATCTAGACTCACAGAAGAACGACGATAAGGTGCGCGAGGCAGCAATATCCCCGAGGAGGCAAGTAGTCTGGAGGACGATGTATTGAATCTCGACGCAATTTGAGTGTTCTATCGTCATTAGGAGGCGCTGAAAGTTACAATTAACTACAAGTTTTGCGTCGGGTTCGAAAATCTAGATTCACAGGAGACGGACCAAATGGTGCCCGAGGCAGCAATATCCCCTTGGAGACAAGTCGGCCGGAGGACGATGTATTGAATCGCGACGAAATTTGAGTGTTCCATCGTCATTAGGAGGCCATGAACGTTACAATTAACTATCAGTTTTGCGTCGGATTCGAAAATCTAGACTCACTGGAGAACGACCATAAGGTGCCCGAGGCAGCAATATACCCTTGTAGACAAGTCGGTTGGAGAACGATGTATTGAATCTCGACGCAATTTGAGTGATACATCGTCATTAATAGGCGCTGAACGTTGCAATTAACTATCAGTTATTCGTCGGATTCGAAAATCTACTCACAGGAGAACGACCATAAGGTGCCCGAGGCAGGAATAGACCCCTGGAGACAAGTCGGCTGGAGGACGATGTTTTGAATCTCGACGCAATTTTTGAGTGTTCCTTCGTCATTAGGAGGCCCTGAACGTTACAATTAACTATCATTTTTGCGTCGGATCCGAAAATCTAGACTCTCAGAAGAAAGACCATAAGGTGCCTGAAGCAGCAATAGACCCATGGAGGCAAGTCGGCTGGAGGACGACGCATTGGATCTCGACGCAATTTGAGTGTGCCATCGTCATTAGGAGGACCTGAACGTTACAATTAACTATCAGTTATGTGTCGGATTCGAAAATCTAGACTCACATGAGTAAGACCATTAGGTGCCAGAGACAGCAATATCCCTTTGGAGACAAGTCCGCTGGAGGACGATGTATTGAATCGCGACGCAATTTGAGTGTTCCTTCGTCATTAGGAGGCCATGAATGTTACAATTAACTATCAGTTTTGCGTCGGATTAGAAAATCTAGACTCACTGGAGAACGAACATAAGGTTCCCGAGGCAGCAATAGACCCTTGGAGACAAGTCGGCTTTAGGACGATGTATTGAATCTCGACGAAATTTGAATGTTCCATCGTCATTAGGAGGCGCTGAACGTTACATTTAACTACAAGTTATGCGTCGGATTCGTTAATCTAGACTCACAGAAGAACGACGATAAGGTGCCCGAGGCAGCGATATCCCCTTGGAGACAAGTAGGCTGGAGGACGATGTATTGAATCTCGACGCAATTTGAGTGGTCCATCGTCATTAGGAGGCCATGAACGTTACAATTAACCATCAGTTTTGCGTCGAATTCGAAAATCTAGACTCTTATGAGGTCGACCATAAGGTGCCCGCGGCAGCAATATCCCCTTGTAGACAAGTCGGCTGGAGGACAATATATTGAATCTCGACGCAATTTGAGTGTTCTATCGTCATTAGGAGGCGCTGAACGTTACAATTAACTACAAGTTTTGCGTCGGGTTCCAATATCTAGACTCACAGGAGACTGGCTCTTCTTACTGTCCATGTTTTGAACCTTTCTTGTGAGACCGGTTTTAGATTCCAATGCTTCACTTCAGGTTTACTGTACCCCTCTGACCTTCTTATTGGGGACTAAACACAGAAACTGCATGGGAATTAAATAGAAAGAGCACAATGCCGACTTAAGTACAAAAAAACTGACTCTTCTTACTGTCTATGTTTTGAACCATTCCTGTGAGACCAGTTTTAGATTCCGATGCTTGACTTCAGGTTTACTGTATCCCGTGGACCTTCGTATTGACGACGAATCACAGATATTACATTGGAATTAAATAGAAAAGGCACAATCCCGACTTAAGAACAAGAAAACTGACTCCTCTTACTGTCTATGTTTTGAACCATTCCTGTGACACTAGTTATAGATTCCGATGCTTCACGTCAGGTTTACTGTATCCCTCTGACCTTCTTATTGACGATGACACACAGAAATTGCATTGGAATTAAATACAAAAGGCACAATGCCGACTTAAGTACAAGAAAACTGACTCTTCTTACTGATTATGTTTTGATTATTCCTGTGACACTATTTATAGATTCCGATGCTTCACTTCATTTTTACTGTATCCCTCTGACCGTGTTATTGACGATGAAACACAGAAACTGCATCGGAATTAAATAGAAAAGGATCAATGCCGGGTTAAGTATAAGAAAACTGACTCTTCTTTCTGTCTATGTTTTGAATCATACCTGTGACACTAGTTATAGATCCCGATGCATCACTTCAGGTTAACTGTACCCCTCGGACCGTCTTATTGGTGATGAAACACAGAAATTGCATCGGAATTAAATACAAAAGGCGCAATGCCAACTTAATTATAGGAAATGTGAATCTTCTTACTGTCTATGCTTTGAACCATGCCTGTGACACTAGTTATAGATTCCGATGCTTCACTTCAGGTTTACTGTACCCCTCGGACCGTCTTATTGGCGATGAAACACAGAAATTGCATCGTAATTAAATACAAGAGGCACAATACCGACTTAAGTACAAGGAAACTGACTCTTCTTACTGTCTATGGTTTGAACCATTCCTGTGACACTTGTTATGGATACCGATGCTTCACTTCAGGTTTACTGTATCCCTCCGACCTACTTATTGACGATGAAACACAGAAATTGCATCGGAATTAATTAGAAACGGCACAATGCCGACTTAAGTATAAGAAAACCGACTCTTCTTACAGTCTATGTTTTTAACCATTCCTTTGACACTAGTTATAGATTCCGATGCTTCACTTCAGGTTTACTGTGTTCCTTTGACCTTCTTATTGTCGATGAAACACAGAAATTGCATCGGAATTAAATACAAAAGGCTCAATGCCGACTTAAGTACAATTAAACTGACTCTTCTTACCGTCTATGTTTTGAACCATTCCTGTGACATTAGTTATAGATTCCGATGTTTCACTTCAGGTTTACTGTATCCCTCTGACCTTTTTTTTTTTTGACGATGAAACACAGAAGTTGCATCGGTATTAAATACAAAAAGCACAATGCCGACTCAAGTACAAGAAGACTGGTTCCTCTTACTGTCTATGATTTGAACCTTTTCTGTGAGACCAGTTTTAGATTCCGTTGCTTCACTTCAGGTTTACTGTATCCCTTAGCCCTTCTTATTGACGACGGAACACAGAAATTGCATCGGAATTAAATACAAATGGCACAATGCCGATTTAAGTACAAGTAAACTGACTCTTCTTACTGTCTATCTTTTAAACCATTCCTGTGACATTAGCAACAGATTCTGATGCTTCACTTCAGGTTTACTGTATCCCTCTGACCTTCTTATTGACGATGAAACACAGAAATTGCATCGGAATTAAATACAAAATGCACAATGCCGACTTAAGTACAAGAAAGCTGACCCTTCTTACTGTCTATGATTTGAACCATTCCTGTGTCACTAGTTATAGATCCCGATACTTCACTTCAGGTTTTCTGTGTCCCTCTGACCTTCTAATTGACGATGAAACACAGAAATTGCATCGGAATTTAATACAAAAGGCACAATGCCGGTTTAAGTATAACAAAACTGACTCTTCTTACTGTCTATGTTTTGAATCATTCTTGTGACATTAGTTACAGATTCTGATGCTTCACTTCAGGTTTACTGTATCCTGTGGCCTTCTTATTGACGATGAAACACAGAAATTGCATCGGAATTAAATACAAAAGGCACAATGCCGACTTAAGTACAAGAAGACTGACTCTTCTTACTGTCTATGTTTTGAACCATTCCTGTGACATTAGTAACAGATTCTGATGCTTCACTTCAGGTTTACTGTATCCCTCTGACCTTCTTATTGACGATGAAACACAGAAATTGCATCGGAATTAAATACAAAATGCACAATGCCGACTTAAGTACAAGAAAGCTGACCCTTCTTACTGTCTATTATTTGAACCATTCCTGTGTCACTAGTTATAGATCCCGATACTTCACTTCAGGTTTTCTGTGTCCCTCTGACCCTCTAATTGACGATGAAACACAGAAATTGCATCGGAATTTAATACAAAAGGCACAATGCCGGTTTAAGTATAACAAAACAGACTCTTCTTACTGTCTATGTTTTGAATCATTCTTGTGACATTAGTTACAGATTCTGATGCTTCACTTCAGGTTTACTGTATCCTGTGGCCTTCTTATTGACGATGAAACACAGAAATTGCATCGGAATTAAATACAAAAGGCACAATGCCGACTTAAGTACAAGAAGACTGACTCTTCTTACTGTCTATGTTTTGAACCATTCCTGTGACACTAGTTATAGATTCCGATGATTCACTTCAGGTTTACTGTATCCGTCTGACCTTCTTTTTGACGATGAAACACAGAAATTGCAACGGAATTAAATGCAAAATGCACAATGCCTACTTAAGTACAAGAAAACTGACTCTTCTTACTGTCTATGTTTTGAACCACTCCTGTGACACTAGTTATAGATTCCGATGCTTCACTTCAGGTTTACTGTATCCCTCTGACCTACTTAATGACGATGAAACACAGAAATTGCATCGGAATTAAATACAAAAGGCACAATGCCAACTTAAGTATAAGTAAACTGACTCTTCTTACTGCTTTTGTTTTGTACCATTCCTGTGACACTAGTAATGGATTCCGATGCTTCACTTCGGGTTTAGCGTATCCCTCTGACCTTCTTATTGACGATGAAACAAAGAAATTGCATCGGAATTAAATACAAAAGGCACAATGCCGAATTAAGTACAAGTAAACTGACTCTTCTTACTTTCTATGTTTGAACCTTTCCTGTGAGACCGGTTTTAGATTCCAATGCTTGACATCAGGTTTACTGTAGCCCTCTGACTTTCTTATTGACGACGAAACATAGAAACTGCATGGGAATTAAATACAAAAGGCACAATGGCGACTTAAGTACAAGAAGACTGACCCTTCTTACTGCCTATGTTTTGAACCATTCCTGTGACACTAGTTTTAGATTCCGATGCTTCACTTAAGGTTTACCATACCCCTCTGACCGACTTAAGTACAAGAAAACTGACTCTTCTTACTGTCTATGCTTTGAACCTTTCCTGTGACACTAGTTATAGATTCCGATGCTTCACTTAAGGTTTACCATATCCCTCTGACCTTCTTATTGACGATGAAACACAGAAATTGCATCGGAATTAAATACAAAAGGCACAATGGCGACTTAAGTACAAGAAGACTGACTCTTCTTACAGTCTATGCTTTGAACCTTTCCTGTGACACTAGTTATAGATTCCGATGCTTCACTTCAGGTTTACTGTATCCCTCTGACCTTCTTATTGACGATGAAACACAGAAATTGCATCAGAATTAAATACAAAAGGCACAATGCACACATAAGTACGAGTAAACTGACTCTTCTTACTGTCTATGTTTTGAACCATTCCTGTGACACTAGTTATGGATTCCGATGCTTCACTTCAGGTTTACTGTATCCCTCTGACCTTCTTATTGACGATGACACACAGAAATTGCATCGGAATTAGATACAAAAGGCACAATGCCTACTTAAGTACCAGAAAACTGACTCTTCTTACTGTCTATGCTTTGAACCTTTCCTGTGACACTAGTTATAGATTCCGATGCTTCACTTCAGGTTTACTGTATCCCTCTGACCTTCTTATTGACGATGAAACACAGAAATTGCATCGGAATTAAATACAAAAGGCACAATGCACACATAAGTACGAGTAAACTGACTCTTCTTACTGTCTATGTTTTGAACCATTCCTGTGACACTAGTTATGGATTCCGATGCTTCACTTCAGGTTTACTGTATCCCTCTGACCTTCTTATTGACGATGACACACAGAAATTGCATCGGAATTAGATACAAAAGGCACAATGCCTACTTAAGTACCAGAAAACTGACTCTTTTTACTGTCTATGTTTTGAACCTTTCCTGTGACACTAGTTATAGATTCCGATGCTTCACTTCAGGTTTACTGTATCCGCCTGACCTTCTTATTGACGATGAAACACAGAAATTGCAACGGAATTAAATACAAATGGCACAATGCCGACTTAAGTACAAGAAAACTGACTCTTCTTACTGTCTATGTTTTGAACCATTCCTGTCACACTAGTTATAGATTCCGATGCTTCACTTCAGGTTTACTGTATCCCTCTGACCTACTTATTGACGATGAAACACAGAAATTGCATCGGAATTAAATACAAAAGGCACAATGCCGACTTACGTACAAGAAAACTGACTCTTCTTACTGTCTATGTTATGATCCATTCCTGTGACACTAGTTGTATATTCCAATGCTTCACTTCAGGTTTACTGTATCCCTCTGACCTTCTTATTGACGATTTAACACAGAAATTGCATCGGAATTAAATACAAAAGGCACAATGCCGACTTAAGTACAAGAAAACTGACTCTTCTTACTGTCTATGTTTTGATCCATTCCTGTGACACTAGTTGTATATTCCGATGCTTCACTTCAGGTTTACTGTATCCCTCTGACCTTGTTATTGACGATTTAACACAGAAATTGCATCGGAAATAATTACAAAAGGCAATATACCGACTTAAGTACAAGAAAACTGACTCTTCTTACTGTCTATGATTTGAACCATTCCTGTGACACTAGTTATAGATTCCGATACTACACTTCAGGTTTACTGTATCCCTCTGACCTACTTATTGACGATGAAACACAGAAATTGCATCGGAATTAAATACAAAAGGCACAATGCCGACTTCAGTACAAGAAAACTGACTCTTCTTACTGTCCATATTTTGAACCATTCCTGTGACACTAGTTATGGATTCCGATGCTTCACTTCAGGTTTACTGTATCCCTCTGACATTCATAATGACGATGAAACACCGAAATTGCATCGGAATTCCATACAAAAGGCACAATGCCGACTGAAGTACAAGAAGACTGGCTCCTCTTACTGTCTACGTTTTGAACCTTTCCTGTGAGACCGGTATTAGATTCCGTAGCATCACTTCAGGTTTACTGTATAGTTTGGACATTTTTATAGACGACGAACCACAGAAATTGCATCGGAGTTAAATACAAAAGGCACAATGCCGACTTAAGTACAAGAAAACTGTCTCTTCTTACTGTCTACGTTTTGAACCTTTCCTGTGAGACCGGTTTTAGATTCCGATGCTTCACTTCAGGTTTACTGTATCCCTAGGACATTTTTATTGACGACGATCCACAGAAATTGCATCGGAATTAAATACAAAAAGCGCAATGCCGACTTAAGTACAAGAAAACTCACTCTTCTTACTGTCCATGTTTTGAACCATTCCTGTGACACTAGTTATAGATTGCGATGCTTCACTTCAGGTTTACTGTATCCCTCTGACCGTCTTATTGACGATGAAACACAGAAATTGCATCGGAATTAAATACAAAAGGCACAATGCCGACTCAAGTACAAGCAGACTGGCTCTTCTTACTGTCTATGTTTTGAACCTTTCCTGTGAGACCGGTTTTAGATTCCAATGCTTCACTTCAGGTTTACTGTAGCCCTCTGACCTTCTTATTGACGACGAAACATAGAAACTGCATGGGAATTAAATACAAAAGGCACAATGCCGAATTAAGTACAAGTAAACTGACTCTTCTTACTGTCTATGTTTGAACCATTCCTGTGACACTAGTTACAGATTCCGATGCTTCACTTCAGGTTTACTGTATCCCTCTGACCTTCTTATTGACGATGAAACACAGAAATTGCATCGGAATTAAATACAAAAGAAATCACAATGCCGACTTACGTACAAGAAAATTGACACTTCTTACTGTCTACGTTTTGAACCATTCCTGTGACACTAGTTATAGATTCCGATGTTTCACTTCATGTGTACTGTATCCCTTGGACCTTCACATTGACCATGAAACGCAGAAATCGCATCGGGATTAAATACAAAATGCACAATGCCAACTTACGTACAAGAAGAGAAAATCTTCTAAGAGTCTGTGCTTTGAGCGGCTCATGGGAGACCAGTATTAGATTCCGATGCACCAGTGCAGGTTTACTGTATCCCTTGGAATTTCACATTGATCATGAAACACAGAAATTGAATCGGGATTGAATACAAAAGGCACAATGCCTACGTAAGTACAAGAAGAGTGAATCTTTTAAGAGTTTGTGATTTGAGCGGCTCCTGGGAGACCAGTATTAGATTCCGATGCACCAGCGCAGGTTTACTTTTTCCCGTGGACCTTCACATTGACCATGAAACACTTAAATTTCATTGGGATTTGAGTACAAAATGGACAATGCCGACATAAGTACAGGATGAGTGAATTTTCCAAGCGTTTGTGGTTTGTGCTGCTCCTGGGAGACCAGTAGTAGATTCCATTGAACCAGTGCAGGTTTATTGTATCCCTTGACCTTCACATTGACTATGAAACACAGAAATCGCATCGGGATTGAATAAAAAACGCACAATGCCGACTTGAGTACAAGAAGAGTGAATCTTCTAAGAGTTGTGCTTTCAGAGGCTCCTGGGAGACCAGTATTAGATTCGGATGCACCAGTACAGGTTTACTGTATCCCTTGGACCTTCACATTGACCATGAAACACACAATTTGCATTCGGACCAATACAAAAGATACAATGTCGACTTAAGTACAAGAAGAGTGAATCTTCTTGTAATTTGTGAATTGAGCACTTCCTGGGAGACCAGTATTGAAGTCCGATGCACCAGTGCAGGTTTACTGTATCCCTTGGACATCCACATTGACCATGAAACACAGAAATCGAATCGGGATTGAATACAAAGGAAACAATGCTGACTTAAGTACAAGAAGAGTGAATCTTCTAAGAAATTGTGCTTTTGAGTGGCTCCTGGGAGACCTGTATTAGAGTCCGATGTACCAGTGCTGGTTTACTGTATCCCTTGGATCTTTACATTGCCCATGAAACACAGAAATTTCATCGGGATTGAATACAAAAGGGACAATGCCGACTTAAGTACAAGTAGAGTGAATCTTCTAACTGTTTGTGCTTTGAGCGGCTCCTGGGAGACCAGTTTTAGATTCCAATGCAGCAGCGTGGGTTTACTCTATCCCTTGGACTTTCACATTGACCATGAAGCACTGAAATTGCACCAGGATGAATGCAAAAGGGATTGCCGACTAAAGTACAAGAGGAGTTAATCATCTAAGAGTTTGTAATTTGAGTGGCTCCTGGGAGACCAGTATTAGATTCCAATGCAGCAGCGTAGGTTTACTGTATCCCTTGGACCTTCACATTGACCACGAAACACAGAAATTGTATCGGGATTGAATACAAAAAGGACAATGCCGACTTAAGTACAAGAATAGTGAATCACTTCAGAGTTTGTGCATTGAGCGGCTCCTGGGATACCAGTAATAGATTCCGATGCACCTGTGCAGGTTCACTGTATCCCTTGGACCTCCTCATTGACCATGAAACACAGAAATTGCATCGGGATTGAATACAAAACGGACTACCGACTTAAGTACAAGAAGAGTTAATCATCTAAGAGTTTGTGCTTTGAGCGGCTCCTGAGAGACCAGTATTAGATCCGATGCTCCAGTGCAGGTTTACTGTATCCCTTCGACATTCACATTGACCATGAAACACAGAAATTGCATCGGGATTGAATTCAAATGGGACAATGCCGACTTAAGTACAAGAAGAGTGAATTTTACAAGTGTTTAAGATTTGAGTGGCTCCTGGGTGTCCAGTATTAGATTTCGATGCACCTGTGCAGATTTACTGTATCCCTTAGACCTTCACATTGACCATGAAACACAGAAATTGCATTGGGATTGAATACAAAGGGAACAATAACTACATAAGTACAAGAAGAGTGAATCTTGTAAGGATTTGTGCTTTGAGTGGCTCCTGGGAGACCAGTATTACATTCCAATGTACCAGTGCAGGTTTACTGTATCTCTTGCACCTTCACATTGACCACGAAACTTAGAAATTGCATTGGGATTGAATACAAAGGGAACAATAACTACATAAGTACAAGAAGAGTGAATCTTGTAAGGATTTGTGCTTTGAGCGGCTCCTGGGAGACCAGTATTAAATTCCAATGTACCAGTGCTGGTTTACTGTATCCCTTGGACCGTCACATTGACCATGAAACACAGAAATTGCATCGGGATTGATTACAAAATGCACAATGCCGATTACGTTCAAGAAGAGTAAATCTTCTAAGAGTATGTGCTTTAGCGGCTCATGGGAGACCTGTATTAGATTCCGATGCACTAGTGCAGGTTTACCATATCCTTTGGACCTTCACATTGACCATGAAACACCGAAATTGTTTCGGGAGGGAATACATAAGGGACAATGCCAACTCAAGTACAAGAAAAGTGAATTTTTAAGAGTTTGTGCTTTGAGCGGCTCCTGGGAGACCAGTATTAAATTTCGATGTACCAGTGCAGGTTTACTGTATCCCTTGGACCTTCACATTGACCAAGAAACACAGAAATCGCATCGGCATTCAATACAAAGTGGACAATGCCGACTTAAGAACAAGAAGAGTGACACTTCTATGAGTTTGTGCTTTGAGCGTCTCATGGGAGACCAGTATTAGATTCTGATGCACCAGTGCAGGTTTACTTTATCCCTTGGCCCCCAACATTGACCATGAAACACAGAAATTGTATCGGGATTAATACATAAGGCACAATGCCGACTTAAGTTCAAGAAGAGTGAATCTTCTAAGAGTTTCTGCTCTGAGCGGCTCCTGGGAGACCAGTATTAGATTCCGTTGCACCAGTGCAGGTTTGCTCTATCGCTTGGACCTTCACATTGACCATGAAACACAGAAATTGCATCGGGATTGAATACAAAAGGGACAATGCCGACTTAAGTACAGTAAGAGTGAATTTTCTAAGAGTTAGTGGTTTGAGCGGCTCGTGGGAGACCAGTGGTAGTTTCCGATGCACCAGTGCAGGTTTACTGTATCCCTTGGACCTTCACATTGACCATGAAACACAGGAATTGCATTGGGATTGAATACAAAAGGGACAATGCCGACTTAAGTACAAGAAGGGTGAATCTTATAAGCGATTGTGCTTTGAGCGGCACCTGGGAGACCAGTATTAGGTTCCGATGCACCAGTGCAGGTTTACTGTACCCCTTGGTCCTTCACATTGACCATGAAACACAGATATTGCATCGGGATTGAATACAAAAAGGACAATGCCGACTTAAGTACAAGAATAGTGAATCACTTCAGAGTTTGTGCATTGAGCGGCTCCTGGGATACCAGTATTAGATTCCGATGCACCTGTGCAGGTTTACTGTATCCCTTGGACCTTCTCATTGACCATGAAACACAGAAATTGCATCGGGATTGAATACAAAACGGACTACCGACTTAAGTACAAGAAGAGTTAATCATCTAAGAGTTTGTGCTTTGAGCGGCTCCTGAGAGACCAGTATTAGATCCGATGCTCCAGTGCAGGTTTATTGTATCCCTTGACCTTCACATTGACCATGAAACACAGAAATCACATCGGGTTTGAATAAAAAACGCACAACGCCGACTTGAGTACAAGAAGAGTGAATCTTCTAAGAGTTGTGCTTTCAGCGGCTCCTGGGAGACCAGTATTAGATTCGGATGCACCAGTACAGGTTTACTGTATCCCTTGGACCTTCACATTGACCATGAAACACACAAATTGCATTCGGACCAATACAAAAGATACAATGTCGACTTAAGTACAAGAAGAGTGAATCTTCTAGTAATTTGTGAATTGAGCGGCTCCTGGGAGACCAGTATTGAAGTCCGATGCACCAGTGCAGGTTTACTGTATCCCTTGGACATCCACATTGACCATGAAACACAGAAATCGAATCGGGATTGAATACAAAGGGAACAATGCTGACTTAAGTACTAGAAGAGTGAATCTTCTAAGAATTTGTGCTTTGAGTGGCTCCTGGGAGACCAGTATTAGATTCCGATGCACCAGTGCTGGTTTACTGTATCCCTTGGACCTTTACATTGCCCATGAAACACAGATATTTCATCGGGATTGAATACAAAAGGGACAATGCCGACTTAAGTACAAGAAGAGTGAATCTTCTAACAGTTTGTGCTTTGAGCGGCTCCTGGGAGACCAGTATTAGATTCCGATACACCAGTGCAGGTTTACTGTATCCCTTGGACCTTCACATTGACCCGGAAACACAGAAATTGCATCGACATCGTATACAAAAAGGACATTTCCGACTAAAGTACAAGAACAGTGAGATTTCTAAGATATTGTGCTTTGAGCGGCTCCTGGGAGACCAGTATTAGTTTCCGATACACCAGTGCAGGTTTACTGTATCCCATGGACTTTCATATTGACCATGAAATACAGAAATTGCATCGGGATTGAATACAAGAGGGTCATTGCCGACTTAAGTACAAGAAGAGTTAATCATCTAAGAGTTTGTGTTTCGAGTGGCCCCTGGGAGACCAGTATTAGATTCCGATGCTCCAGTGCAGGTTTACTGAATCCCTTGGACCTTCACATTGACCATGAAATGTAGAAATTGCAACGGGATTGAATACAAAAAGTACAATGCCGACTTACGTGAAAGAAGAGTAAATCTTCTAAGAGTTTGCGCTTTGAGCGGCTCATGGGAGACCAGTATTAAATTCCGTTGCACAAGTGCAGGTTTTCTGTATCCCTTGGAACTTCACATTGACCATGTAACACAGAAATTGCATTGGGATTGAATACAAAAGGCACAATGCCGACGTAAGTACAAGAAGAGTGAATCTTCTAAGAGTTTGTGCCTTGAGCGTCTCCTGGGAGACCTGTATGAGATTCCGATGCACCAGTGCACGTTTACTGTATCCCTTTGACCTTCACATTGACCATGAAACACAGAAATTGCATCAGGAATGAATACAAAAGGGACAATGCCGACTTATGTACAAGAAGGTGAATTTTCTAAGAGTTTGTGGTTTGGGCGGCTGCTGGGAGACCAGTATCAGATTCCGATGCAACAGTGCAGGTTTACTGTATCCCTTGGACCATCACATTGACCATGAAACACAGAAATCGAATCGGCATTGAATACAAGAGGCACAATGCCGACTTAAGTACAAGAGGAGTGAATCTTCTAAGAGTTTGTACTTTGAACAGCTTCAGAAAGACCTGAATTAGACTCCGATTCACCAGCGCAGGTTTACTGTAACCCTTAGACCTTCACATTGAGCATGAAACACAGATATTGCTTCGGGATTGAATACAAAAGGGACAATGTCGACCTAAGTACAAGAAGAGTGATTCATCTAAGAGTTTGTGCTTTGAACGGCACCTGGGGGCCAGTGTGGGATTCCGATGCCCCAGTGTACGTTTACTGTATCCCTTGGACCTTCACATTGACCATGAAACACAGAAATTGCATCGGGATTGAATACAAACGGCACAATGCCAAATTAAGTACAAGAAGAGTGAATCTTATAGAGTTTGTGGTTTGAGCGGCTCCTGGGAGAACAGTATTACATTCCCATCCAGCAGTGCAGGTTTACTGTATCCCTTGGACCTTCACATGGACCATCAAACACAGATATTGCATCGGGATTAAAAGCAAAAAGCACCATGCCGACTTAAGTACAAGAAGAGTGAATCTTGTAAGAGTTTGTGCTTTGAGCGGGTCCTGGGAGACCAGTATTAGATTCCGATGCACCAGTGCATGTTTACTGTATCCCTTGGACCTTCAAATTGACCATGAACCACAGAAATTGCATCGAGATTGAATACAAACGGGACAATGCCGACTTAACTACAAGAAGAGTGAATTTTCTAAGATGTTGTGGGTTGAGCAGCTCCAGGGAGACCAGTATCTGATTCCGATGCACCAGTGCTGGTTTACTGAATCCCTTGGACCTTCACATTGACCATGAAACACAGAAATTGCATTGGGATTGAATACAAGTGGGACAATGCCGACTTAAGCACAAGAAGAGTGAATCTTCTAAGAGTTAGTGCTTTGAGTGGCTCCTGGGAGACAAGTATTAGATTCCAATGCACCAGAGTGGGTTTACTGTATCCCTTGGACCTTCACATTGACCATGAAACATAGAAATTGCATCGGGATTGAATACAAAGGGACAAACCGAACTTAAGTACAAGAAGAGATAATCTTTTAACAGTTTGTGCTTGTGCGGCTCCTGGGAGTCTAGTGTTAGATTCCGATGCACTATTGCAGGATTACTGTATCCCTTGGATTTCCACATTGACCATGAAAGACAGATATCGCATCGGGATAGAATACAAAAGGCACAATGCCGACTTAAGTACCAGAAGAGCGAATCTTCTAAGATTTTGTGCTTTGAGCAACTCCTGGGTTAACAGTATTAGATTCCGATGCACCAGTGCAGGTTTACTGTATCCCTTGGACCTTCACATTGACCCGGAAACACAGAAATTGCATCGACATTGTATACAAAAAGGACATTTCCGAATAAAGTACAAGAACAGTGAGTTTTCTAAGAGATTGTGATTTGAGCGGCACCTGCGAGACCAGTATTAGAATCCGATGCACCAGTGGAGGTTTACTGTATCCCTTGGACCTTCACATTCACCATGAAACGCAGAAATCGCATCGGGATTGGATACAAACGGGACAATGCCGACTTAAGTACCACTGGTAGCAGTTACTTCTGAAAAATATCTGGGAGTATGCGTGCGGAACGATTTGAAGTGGAATGATCATATAAAATTAATTGTTGGTAAGGCGGGTACCAGGTTGAGGTTCATTGGGAGAGTGCTTAGAAAATGTAGTCCATCAACAAAGGAGGTGGCTTACAAAACACTCGTTCGACCTATACTTGAGTATTGCTCATCAGTGTGGGATCCGTACCAGGTCGGGTTGACGGAAGAGATTGAGAAGATCCAAAGAAGAGCGGCGCGTTTCGTTACCGGGTTATTTGGTAACCGTGATAGCGTTATGGAGATGTTTAATAAACTCAAGTGGCAGACTCTGCAAGAGAGGCGCTCTGCATCGCGGTGTAACTTGCTCGCCAGGTTTCGAGAGGGTGCGTTTCTGGATGAGCTATCGAATATATTCCTTCCCCCTACTTATACCTCCCGAGGAGATCACGAATGTAAAATTAGAGAGATTAGAGCGCGCACGGAGGCTTTCAGACAGTCGTTCTTCCCGCGAACCATACGCGACTGGAACAGGAAAGGGAGGTAATGACAGTGGCACGTAAAGTGCCCTCCGCCACACACCGTTGGGTGGCTTGCGGAGTATCAATGTAGATGTAGATGTAGAAGTGCGAATCTTCTAAGAATTTGTGTTTGAGCGGCTCCTGGGAGATCAGTATTAGATTCCGATGCACCTGTGCAGGTTTACTGTATATCTTTTGACCTTCACATTGACCATGAAACACAGAAATTGCATGGGGATTGAATACAAAAGGGACAATGCCGACTTAAGTATAAGAAGAGTGAGTTTTCTAAGAGATTGTGGTTTGAGCGGCTCCTGCGAGACCAGTATTAGATTCCGATGCACCAGTGCAAGTTTACTGTATTCCTTGGACCTTCACATTGACCATGAAACACAGAAATTGCATCGGGGTGAATACAAAACTCACAATGCCATCTTAAGTACAAGAAGAGTGGATCTTCGAACGAGTTTGTGATTTGAGCGTCTCCTGGGAGACCAGTATTAGATTCCGATGCACCAGTGCACGTTTACTGTATCCCTTTTGACCTTCACATTGACCATGAAACACAGATATTGCATGGGGATTGAATACAAAAGGGACAATGCCGACTTAAGTACAAGAAGAGTGAATCTTGTAAGAGTTTGTGCTTTGAGCGATTCCTGGGAGACCAGTATTAGATTCCAATGCACCAGTGCAGGTTTACTGTATCCCTTGGACATTCACAATGACCATGAAACACAGAAATTGCATCGGGATTGAATAGAAAAGGGACTACCGACTTAAGTACAAGAAGAGTTAATCATCTAAGAAATTGATTTGAGCGGCTCCTTGGAGACCAGTATTGGATTCTGATGCTCCAGTGCAGGTGTACTGTATCCCTTGGACCTTCACATTGACCATGAAACGCAGAAATTGGATCGGGATTGAATACCAAATGCACAATGCCGACTTACGTACAAGAAGAATAAATCTTCTAAGAGTTTGTTATTTGAGCGGCTCATGGAAGACCAGTATTAGATTCCAATGCACCAGTGCAGGTTTACTGTATCCCTTGGAGCTTCACATTGATCATGAAACACAGAAATTGCATCGGGATTGAATACAAAAGGCACAATTCCTACATAAGTACAAGGAGAGTGATTCTTCTAAGAGTTTGTGCTTAGAGCGGCTCCTGGGAGACCAGTAATAGTTTCCGATGCACCAGCGCAGGTTCACTGTATCCCTTCGACCTTCACATTGAAGATGAAACACAGAAATTGCATCGAGATTGAATAGAAACGGGACAAAGCCGACTTAAGTACAAGAAGAGTGAATTTTCTAAGCGGTTGTGGGTTGAGCAGATCCAGGGAGACCATTATTACATTCTGATGCACCAGTACTGGTTTACTGTATCCCTTGGACCTTTACATTGCCCATGAAACACAGAAATTTCATCGGGATTGAATACAAAATGGACAATGCCGACTTAAGTACAAGAAGAGTGAATCTTCTAACTGTTTGTGTTTTGAGCGGCTCCTGGGAGACGAGTATTAGATTCCGATTCACCAGTGCAGGTTTACTGTATCCCTTGGACCTTCACATTGACCATGAAACACAGACATTGCATCGGGATTGAATACAAGAGGGACAATGCCGACTTAAGTACAAGAAGAGTGAATCTTCTAAGAGTTTGTGGTTTGAGCGGCTCATGGGAGACCAGTATTGGATTCCGATGAACCAGGGCAAGTTTACTGTATCCCTTGGAACTTCTCAATGACCATGAAACACAGAAATTGCATCGGGATTGAAATCAAATGCCCAATGTCAACTTAAGTACAAGAAGAGTGATCGTCTAAGAGTTTGTGCTTTGAGCGGCTCCTGGGAGGCCGGTATTACATTCCGATGCACCAGTGCTGGTTCACTGTATCATTTGGATCTTCACATTGACCTTGAAACACAGTAATTGCATCGGGATTGAATACAAAATGGACAATGCCAATTTAAGTACAAGAAGAATGAATCTTCTAGTAATTTGTGCTTTCAGCGGCTCCTGGGAGAATAGTATTAGATTCCGATGCACCAGTGCAAGTTTACTGTATCCCTTGGATCTTCACATTGACCATGAAACACAGAAATTGCATCGGGATTGTGTACAAAAGGCACAATGCCAACTTAAGTACAAGGAGAGTGAATCTTCTAAGAGTTTGTGGTTTGAGCGGCTCCTGGGAGACCAGTATTAGATTCTGATGCACCAGTGCACGTTAAATGTATCCCTTTGACCTTCACATTGACCATGAAACACAGAAATTGCATCGGGATTGAATACAAAAGGAACAATGCCGACTTAAGTACAAGAAGAGTGAATTTTCTAAGAGTTTGTGGTTTGAGCGGCTCCTGGGAGACCAGTATTAGTTTCCGATGCACCAGTGCAGGTTTACTGTATCCCTTGGTCCTTCACATTGACCATGAAACATAGAAATTGCGTCGGGATTGAATACAAAAGGCACAATGCCAATTAAGTAAAAGAAGAGTGAATCTTCTAAGCGTTTGTGGTTGCGGCTCCTGGGAGACCAGTATTAGATTCCGATGCACCAGTGAACGTTAAATGTATCCCTTTGACCTTCACATTGACCATGAAACACAGAAATCGCATCGGGATTGAATACTTAATGCACAATGCTGACTTACGTACAAGAAGAGTGAATCTTCTTATAGTTTGTGCTTTCAGTGGCTCCTGGGAGACCAGTATTGGATTCTGATGCACCAGTGCAGGTTTTCTGTATCCCTTGGACCTTCACATTGACTATGAAACACAGAAATTGCATTGGGATTGAATACAAAAGTGACAATGCTGACTAAAGTACAAGAAGAGTGAATCTTCTAAGAGTTTGTGGTTTGAGAGGGTCCTGGGAGCTAACTCGTTACAATACACCCAGGAAGTGGAGAGGAACCCGCACTGGACACCTCAAAAGGCAGAACATTGGGAATAATTGTAGATGTAGCTAAATGGAATATCTGAAGGGAAGTAACAAAATAATGTGTACTAGGATATGACAAACCTGCCCAAGTCCTCTACAAAGGATACCAAGGATCTAAATAATTTTTTGATAACATTTTGTATTTAAAAATATTTGTGTGTATAAATTGTTCATGTTGATGTAAATTTGACAATTTAAGAAATGGTCATGCTTAGGAACAATATAAGAAATATTCGTTATGTAAAAGCCAGTGTGCTTTTGTTTGAAACGAAAATGGCTATGGAGAGTGGAAAAGGTTCGAAAGGCGAATTGGCGTGCTACCTTGAGCAAGTGCGGGAAGTAAGTCACACAGTCTGTAGGCAGCAGTGATTGAGGTAACTCCTTTGTGGAGCAGAAGCTTTGCCTGCAAATTTTCATAAAAATGCCTCGGTTGAAGACTGCAAACAGCTTGCAGCATAGCTGCGAGTTGTTGAGCTACTGTATGTAAAACTGAATGAAGCCAAGTAGAGAAATTGAGCCCATACAGCAAGAAACTTGCAGGCTGTAGTGTGGGTAGTTTAGCCGTCATAACTGTTCGCCACACCCAAGCCTACAGCCCACAGATAAGATTTTTTTCTATTTTTACCTTTGTAGGGCATGAACCATTAATTTAAACTGTGTTTTAATAATCATTCTTGAACTTTACGGAAACTGGCTCACCCTGTTATTTCATCCTAATCATACATCTGTATAGGGTTCCTTCCTGGTGTTTGATTAATCCGAGTGTCCTGTTTTACAGACTTATGAAGTTCCAAGTTAACATAAAGAGGCACCATTTAGATAGCTTTAGTGTAAATAATAAAAATGTTTTCTTAACTATTGCAAAGTGTTGTAGTTTGGTTACATAAAATTCAATCAGAGTGAAGCCAAGTTACTAAAACCTGTTAGATGGCTATACAGAATTAGTTCAAAGAATAATAGCTTTTGAAAGTTAATTCCACCAAGAAAGAGGTTTTCTTTAAGTGAAATGTTCAGTTAAAAAGTGTGTGCTTTAGTGTCTAAGTATTTAAGTTTCTTGATTATGGAAAGTGCTTTTCTAAAGGTTGTCCCCCCCACCCCGGCAAATTTTTTTTTACCTTCCTCGAAGTTATCTACTGGGCTTTTTCTTTTTTAAAAACATAATGCATAAAGATGTAGCCCAAAATTGTTTAAGTGGGGTAATTTATTTGAAGAGCCAAACTAAACAGTAGCAAGAAAGTAGGCAAAATTCACATTTCTGCTTCTCCAATACTTCACTATTTCATTGCCAGGATAGGTTGGTGACCATTAAGTACATGTTTCATACCACTGAATGAACTTGGAAATGAGTTGTCCTAGCTTCAGTATATTATTATTCATACTGTGTTTCTATCTAGCCACTGGGTAAGATCTTAGGAAAAGAAGTGAATAGTCAAATTTTCTTATCCATTAGATGCAACACATGGTAAATCCTGTAAGAAGGATAACTGTATTGGTTATCTTTTCCTATAAACAGGACTATCCTTCCATAGTGTATTTTATTTGGAAACTAAATTAAATTTTAGTAAGAGGGATATACGTGGCAACATAGAGACAGGGTTTCTGTTATTTACGTAAAAGCATACTAATATCATAATGGTAGTGTTATAAGGTCCTATTAATGTGTGGTCATGACATCTGTTAAATGTCTCACCACATTCCTATTGAAACTATTTACTCTTCTTGTAAATAACACCTATGACAATTTTATACAAATGTCCACTAAGACTTTGCTCGTCAACTTTCATTTAGGTAACAGCGATCTTTAGATGTATTTAAATCAGTACTGTTAAGAAATACTGACTAGCTTTATTTTCAAGAATCTCAAGTTTAAGTTATACATACTGTTATCCTCCAATAAGAATCATTGGCCGATTCTTCATCTTTGACAGTGTGATATTCGCTATTTTTGGCTTAATTAAAACAGCAAATTCAGCCAGAAGGCAAATACTTGTTTATATAGAATGATTAATATATAATAAGGCGTCGCATGGCGACGGTGGAATTTTCTAGATAATGTAATTCGTCGTCTTTGGGCGGCAATATAAACAGAAAAGTACGGATGGATATGCGATCCTTCACTATTTTGTTCGCTGGAGAACAAATGAAGCCTTGAGCGCTAAAAAGACTTTTACTGTTTTTCTCGAGTAAGACGGACGCAGATTTGTGGCTATCTGATCTAATTATTTTTACTAAATAAATAAAAACGTGTTCCGTCTACGTTTTGAGTGAAGTGTAGGAAGAAGACTGTTGTAACTTACCGTGACGAAGCACGAGCGACTCAAGAGGACAATGGCTATATAAAAGAGCGCTCAATGGACATGATAAGGACATAAAAATCTACCGTCATTGTAGTATTAAGCTTAAGGTACGATATATGTTTTAGTTATAATAAATATTTGTTCTGGGAATATTGAATCATTTAGCAGTGCTCATTTCTATTATCTCCTCAGTATTATTTTCATTTTAATTATGCATTTTGCTAATATTACAGACTCCAAGATCAGCAGTCCAATGTGCGTGTTACATTGATAAAAAGAAAACTGTTTTATCGTCTTCTTGCATCAGCTTTAATATCGAATTTCCCTTTTGTGTGATGTTACAGTTGTTTTTGCGCCCTTAAGAACTTTCTGGTCCCTTAGGAAATTGTTTTGTCATAACAATAACTTCACAACCGGGTATGATCGTATCTACGATCATGAAGTAATTAGAAAGACGATAACGCAATTTCTTAATCAATAGCACGCTAGTTGAGACTGCCTCAAGCCACGCGAAACTGCAAGTAGAAACTATTCACATCTCATAATGCAATATTTTATGACAATGGTCAATCCATGATTCTTACGCCAATTGCGATTGATAAAACAGTAAGCTAAATCTCAATTTCCAACTTTCCATTGAATAACAACATCACTTTTATCTTGTAACATCACACTTGGCGCCCGAACAGGGACTTGACCAAAAACTAGTTCAAATTCTTGGAAAATTTTCTATGTGCTTGTGTTAATAAATGTTCTGTCGTTTCATGTACACATCGTCTCTCTGTGAGAATAACGGTCAATAATGCAGTTTAATTACCGAGAGAAAAGAAAAGAAAAGAGACGTGAATTTGCTGAGACAACATAGCGGTATTCAAGCCATCAAAAAGTAAGTCAGAATTTTGCATACGCAGTGTAGTGCTTCAGTAGCAACGTTGCTTTTCCAAGTCGATCCACATCCTTTCTATCTCCTTCCCGCTATAGAAAATCTGCTTTATTTTATCTTTCAAAGTAAAATTCTTCGTAGTCTGATAATAGAAATTATTTCTCCCCATTGTTAGTATAGCTGTATTACATTTTCAACATGGTGGAGATTGTGTGCAATTTGCAGTGAAGAGCATCTTCATTCATTTGTCTGAAACGTTTAGGTTCCATCTTGTCTTCTCGCCAGATAGAATTTCATTTGTTGCTCACGCGAGAGTGGTGCTCTTAGCGGACTCACCACGTCACTGACAAACGACGAAAGCCTTGCGTAGCACCTGATTTACTAACGAAAATGGCAGATAGTAAACAGAGACAGGTGACAACAGGAGACGGGAGTGAAGACGTTAATAGTATTCCACACCCTTTACGATCGCGAACGGTAGGTTCCCGTGTGGAAACTGAACTAACCATGTCTGTAACAGGGGAAAGTGACCCTGAAGTCCAAACTCGTCCCGCTGCAGCTACAAATGACCTCGGTGCATTAATGGAAATGCTGAAACAACAGTTTGACGCAGTAAATGAGAATATAAAAACACAAAATGAGACTATAAAAACACAAAATGAGACTGTTAACGCCCGACTAGATGCTGTAAGTGAATCATTAAAAACAGAGCTAGGCACAATCAAAACAGATCTGCATAAAGAAATTACGGCTGAATTAAATACCCATTTGGGTGAGGTGCAAACTAAGATCAGTGATCAAATTCAGAAAATGCAGAAACAGGTGAAAAGTGAAATAGCTGAAGTATCTGGAACATTAAACACAAAAATTCAGGTAGCTACCAAAGAAATAAACTCAGTTAGAAATGCAGTATCTGACATTGAAGGTGTAGTAGAGGATCTGTCGAGGCAGATAGACTCAATCAATATCGAAGAACAGGTTAAGAGCACCGTGAAAGCACACGCGGAGGCATTGTCGGAACACTACAGTGAATGGATAAAGGGTAAAGATATTTTTATCGAAAAGAAGGTCAGGGAGGAGCTTAGGGAGACTGTCAAGGATGTAACTTATGAAATCTTAGCTGCTCCTGGTAAGTCGGGAGACACAGTAGTTTCTGAATTGGGACAGATTCGGAGGACACTTACACGGGATCTTCCCGAGTGGAAGCAGCAAGTAGTGGACGAAGTCAGAATGCTGAGAAACTGGGTAGAAAATCCGCACACACATACGCAAACTATAGGGAACAACTCTTTAGACGGTGACGAATGTCAGTCAACTCCTTATCGTTCACCGCCTGATTACATGCAAAACAACAGTCCTGTTGAGTCCCGAGTAGGGAAACTAAATGATCCGCCCACAATTGTGAGTTTAATGCAAGAGGAAAGTGTGATTAAGCATCGCACTTTTCCTGTTTTTCATCCGCAGAAGCGAGAAATACACCCCATCGTGTTCCTAAAGAATTTTTCCGGCATATTTCCCAGGAGCTGGACAGACAGACAGCGTATTCAGTTCGTCACTGGCTTTATTTCTGGTGATGCAGCATTATGGGGAACGGAAATGGTAGACACGTGTAGGAATTATGAAGAGTTTGAGAAAATGTTCTTGGCAAAATTTTGGAGTAATGGGGTACAGCAAAGATTAAGGAAGGAGGTGTATGGTGCGGTAATTTTCAATGAGAAGCATGGAAGTCTCCGGCGATACTTCGAGAAGTATCTAGCAAAAATTAAATTCTGGGATTCTCCGATTTCTTCCAAGGACGTAATTATGATTCTCAAAAGCAAACTCCCTGTGTCTATTAGAGAGAAATTAGTAAATGTGTCCGAAGAAGACACGGATGTATTCCTTTCTGTGCTGGATTCCTTAGATTTAATTAGCAAGGATGTGCGCTCCAAGGTTGGCAGCGGCAAATTCTTCCCTGGCAGCCAGCAGAATGCATCGCACGCGGACAACAATGCGCCCAAGGAGAGAGCGAGCTACTGCGACCGCTGTTACCAACCTGCCAGCGGTTATCAAAACGCAAACGGCAATAACTTTAAACGGAAGCAGAAAACCAATTACAGTAATCAGCAGAGATACCACCCAATTTACAACCACCAGGTACAACATCAGTACGGAAACCCACCCTTTAATTCTGCGCCTGAGCAGCATGGAAATTCTCCACAAACTAGTGGTAATTTTTCAAATGGACCAGTGTACAATCAAAGTTATAGGTCGAAATATAGCAAGTGGCATGGGCAGGGCGGAGGCCACCCAGCACAACATAAGAACAACTATTCACAGGATAGAGGACCGCGGAACAATTTTCAAATGGCACCAAATGCGAACTTTCCTTCACAAGGAAATGGTTTTGCCGGCAACCAAAAGATCGGGCGACAGCCGCCGTCTCAAGTATTTTATTCACAAGTGAATGCACCCAGTGGATTTTACCCCTCTACACCGGCATTTGTACCACATAACCAGCACCAATATGAAACGGAACAAACACTTAAGGCCATGTATGACAAACAGGTTAAACATCCTGCGGAAAATTAGAGGCAGCGCCTTTCAGCCTCCTAGAGGTCGCTGCCGGTTCCAGTGGGGGTACTAACGAATACTCTGATTCTGAGTATGTTAATGCGATACGATACGACCATGAGACCGACTTACGAGATGACCTTGCACCTGACCTAGAAGCTCAAGACATTAATGACATTTATGATGAACAGGTCCAGGCTTCGATTAAGATTTCTATTGCCAACATTCCTGTCACAGCCATTGTTGATACAGGAGCAAACATCAATGTGATGTCATCATGTCTCTTCAGACAGGTGTCTTCTGTTTCAAAAGTTTTACCATTGCCGATTCAGGTCTGCTCCATATCGGGAGCGATTGGTCCATTGAAACAGAGAGTTAGTTTACAGACACAGCCTCAACTGCAGATAGAATCTGCTTCGGTTTCCTGCCTCTTGCGTACTGGAAATTTCCTTGTGTGAACTGTTAATGATAAGTATTGTGTTGAACAGCGCACTGACTACATGGTAACGGCTACTACATGTCATCTTTAAGTATTAAATGCTATGTATGGAAAAATTGTTTATAGTGATGGACATGAACTGATATTTCGTCAACAAGCTGAAGCAGGAAATTGAGGTTACACCAAGAATTTCAATTTAATTTTAAGTTAGTAATAAGAAAAAAAGTGCTTGCGAGGTGATTGCCCGGAGCTAAATAAAATATGTAAAGGTGAGAAATGGAGGAGGATGCGTAAATAAGCACTTCTCTCAAGGTACAAGAATATTTATAGATTTATTTTTAGTAATGTAAGTACTTGAAGTTCTGTAGTAAAAGCCCAAATTACCTGCTTAAAAAAAAGGGTACATGTTCAAACAGTCCAGACAGTGGACAGGAGTAGAAGAAATAGCTTAAAGTTCAGTTAAAGCGTGCTGTTAAATGGAAAAACAAGTGGTAACCCACATGTGTTCACGCAAGGAGACAATAAGCTGTAGTAAACTAAGTTAGGTGAAATACAGTACAAATAGAGGCAAACCATGAAGCATCAATAATGTAGCGTAAGTACTCCACGAGGCCACTAATTGCTATGAAAGTAAACTATTTCCCTGTGATCTGAACCCAATGTAAAGAGTATATGAGGAATGTTAGCTGACGAATTGATTTCAGTAGAATCGAGGTACTAAATAACCAGTTGACAGAGAAGTATGGAGGCAGCTTCAGTGTCTGGCTCCTCCGATGGAAAACGCGCGCGAGGTGTTTGTATCGATGCACTCGTGTGATACGAAGTTCACAAAAAAAAAAAAAAGGGAGCAATCGACGACCAGCAGCTCTGTTACAGCCTGAGCGTGAACGGATGCTGAGTGTTGGAGCTCACGCAACACTGTGCAGCCGCTGTGAGTGGCTGACGTGTGGGTGACGAAACAATCCAAACTTTAAACTGCTAACCGCCATGACTTCAATCGTACATACTGGAGGAAAGACATTTGTACACTTGTGTGACTACATTTTCATATGTAAATTAAGCAATTTTCTTGAGTTGAAGTTAAGATGAGTGAGAAGTAGATTGTTAGATTACTCAGGCCTTAAAGCCATTAATACCGGCACTCCTGAACACTGCCAAAATGAATTATAATCCTGTCTCTTGATGGACAAAGAAAATGAATGTGCACTGAAGGAAGACCCTAAACTCCAGACCAGTCCCGATCCTTAACAAATGTATCCAGTAGCTTGTAAGTCATACTAATAATTTTCCACTTCTTCTGTTTCATATTGTAAATAAAAACCCGGGAAGCCACTTGAATTCCTGGCACCACAGTGGAAAGGACAGATGTACTGCATAATGAACGCCGTAGACAGCTAACACAGAAAGTGAAAGCATCACGAAGTGTAGTGCTACGTTATTAAACTGTAATTGAACCACAAGGAGTCAACAGATGCTCGAACATTGTCCACTCTAGTTTAGTGAAAATAAGCACTCACTGTACTCATGTATTAGTTGTTAAGCTCAAGAGAAAGTAATTCCTGAATTCTATCCCCTGAAGTGCGAAATGAACGTTCACTTATTGTTATAAGCAAATATGGACCAAACTTAAATATGCACATAAATGTTAATCTTGGTATTATGGAATGAAGTGACTGATGAACAAAGAATGAAAAACTTTATTTTGAAAAATGATAAATATCTGATATATGTTTATAAATGTGATTTCAATTTATGTACTTTGTACGCCAGTAACGTTATGTAAATGTCACACCAAAAATCACGAATATCTCATGAGGACATGAGGATCGAGGTAATCCTTCGGCATTCCCTCTCTCCTCATGGGAGGCAATGTGATATTCGCTATTTTTGGCTTAATTAAAACAGCAAATTCAGCCAGAAGGCAAATACTTGTTTATAAAGAATGATTAATATATAATAAGGTGGAATTTTCTAGATAATGTAATTCGTCGTCTTTGGGCGGCAATATAAACAGAAAAGTACGGATGGATATGCGATCCTTCACTATTTTGTTCGCTGGAGAACAAATGAAGCCTTGAGCGCTAAAAAGACTTTTACTGTTTTTCTCGAGTAAGACGGACGCAGATTTGTGGCTATCTGATCTAATTATTTTTACTAAATAAATAAAAACGTGTTCCGTCTACGTTTTGAGTGAAGTGTAGGAAGAAGACTGTTGTAACTTACCGTGACGAAGCACGAGCGACTCAAGAGGACAATGGCTATATAAAAGAGCGCTCAATGGACATGATAAGGACATAAAAATCTACCGTCATTGTAGTATTAAGCTTAAGGTACGATATATGTTTTAGTTATAATAAATATTTGTTCTGGGAATATTGAATCATTTAGCAGTGCTCATTTCTATTATCTCCTCAGTATTATTTTCATTTTAATTATGCATTTTGCTAATATTACAGACTCCAAGATCAGCAGTCCAATGTGCGTGTTACATTGATAAAAAGAAAACTGTTTTATCGTCTTCTTGCATCAGCTTTAATATCGAATTTCCCTTTTGTGTGATGTTACAGTTGTTTTTGCGCCCTTAAGAACTTTCTGGTCCCTTAGGAAATTGTTTTGTCATAACAATAACTTCACAACCGGGTATGATCGTATCTACGATCATGAAGTAATTAGAAAGACGATAAAGCAATTTCTTAATCAATAGCACGCTAGTTGAGACTGCCTCAAGCCACGCGAAACTGCAAGTAGAAACTATTCACATCTCATAATGCAATATTTTATGACAATGGTCAATCCATGATTCTTACGCCAATTGCGATTGATAAAACAGTAAGCTAAATCTCAATTTCCAACTTTCCATTGAATAACAACATCACTTTTATCTTGTAACATCACAACAGGTTCAGCATGCCTGCAATGCAAAACATTATCTTTTGTATTAACAGATGAAATCCAACTTTTTAAATTTAATAAATGCTTATACAAACATAAAGTTTCTTCAAAAAATGTATTTCTGACAACTTCCTGTCACAGATAATTTTCACTGAATGTTGCAACCCAGTTATATTGCTGATGAGAAGCAAATGTTGATCTTTTCCCTCTCTTCCTTCACCATCTCCTGTTTTCAGAATGAGATTTTCACTCTGCAGCGGAAACGAGGTACTGGCAGAAGTAAAGCTGTGAGTACCGGACGTGAGTCGTGCTTTGGTAGAGCACTTGCCTGCGAAAGGCAAAGGTCCCGAGTTCGAGTCTCGGTCGGGCACACAGTTTTAATCTGCCAGGAAGTTTCATCTCCTGTTTTGTTCACCTTGACATATTTCTACCAAAAAGACTACCCCAATGGATCCACTGCTTATATTTAACACACAGTAAATTCAGTTCAAATATTTCCTTAACAGAGGATGTGCATTGACGAGCTTGAATTAATCACAAAAATATAGACAGATACTAACCATTCCACAGCTCTTACAAAATACTTGCATTAAGTAATCATCAAAGCTACTTTTTGTACAGCAAGAGGACTAACAGTCAAAATGGTGCTACATGCTACAGGCAAAGCAATACAATTTATTTTACTCATTGCTACAGCAATAAATGTACTTATAAAAATATTCAGACTTAGACTATAATCAAATACAGAGAGAGAAAATATTCTAACTAAAGAGATATAGCAGCCATAGGCAGAAACAAATAAAAAAACTGATACTAATCTTAGCTTTGAGGACCAAAAGTTTCTTCATCTGGAAAATGTAAAAAGAGAAATGAGACTGTTCAAGAATTAAGGATGAAAATTCAGGATCTTGAGTCATGGAAGATGGATGGTTAAATGAATGAAAAAACTAGACTGGACATGATGAAATTGAGTTGCGGAAGAGCAGCAGATGATGTAATTTTAAATGCTGAGAAATAAGATCTCTTCAAGAGGAGCCACCAAAAGGTCAAATAAGTGAAAAACAAGCTGAAAATACCGGTAAATGGGCTAAAATGGCGGCAAATAGATAAACGAAACAGAAAGATAGTGCTGAAGAACAGGCAACCAAACAACCACAACAACAACAACAATAATAATAACAGCACATTGTAGCAATATATAATAGCAGTCCCACAACATCTGGAGGAAGATTTTCCACTAACAGAACAATAAATTCATGAAGCCATCAAATCATTCCAACACTTCAAAGCAACAAATGAAGACTCCACTACAGCAAAATTATTGAAATAGTCAGAACACACAAATGATCTACAACTGCTGTTTGAGAACATTTGGAAAGCTGAAGAGATTATGGAAAGCATTAATCCACAGCTATGAAAAAAAGGGGACACACAAAATGTCAACAATTGCAGAGATGCCTCACTTCTGCCAGTGGTATACAAAATATTATCAAAAATTCTCTGGACAGAGTTGTAGAAACTTTAGACAAATAACTGGGAGAATCTCAAGGAGCTCTAGAAAGGGAATACCCTGCACAGAACAGATGTTTATTAGAAAATCGATAATTCTCCACATACTGTTAATCACCAAACCTATAATAGTATCATGTATTGGTTTCAAGAAAACATTTGATTTGGTAGGCAGAGAAATTATAGGTAAAATCATCAAAGAATTTTGTGTTAAAGCAAACATAATCCTCAAAACACTAGCAAATAGGATGGCAGAAGCTAAATTTATGGGAGAAGTATCTCAACCATTTTAAATAAAAACTGATGTTAGACAAGGGGACAGTTTATCACCTTTACTGTACACTGCATTCTAGAAAAAATAGAAAGTATCAGGAATTTGGAGAAAAAAAAATCACAAAATTGAACCAATAATTTTAGGATGAAAAACAAATGGAATTAAGGTAAACTGCCTGGCTTCTGCAGATGATTCTGAGATACTTTCAAAAAATCTGGCAGACAGTTATTGAAAGAAATCTTTTGGAAGAAATAGCAAAGGGAGCTGGTCCCAAAATTTCAGCCGAAAAAACAACATTGATGACAATTTCAAACAATGCATCAACACTCTTAGAAAAACAAAAATGTAAAATAGCATTAGGAAGTAAATTTAAATATATTGGACAAACTGTACAACAAAATGGACTAGAATAACTAACAGTAGATGCAAGAGTCAGCAAACTGGAGAGAGCAAATCGTTTGACAAAGGATATTTACAACAAGAAATGTACAACTAAAAAAACAAAACTAAGACACTATCCCACAGTGGTATGACCAGGATGTTTATATGGATGAGGATGCCTAATGATGAACTATAAGCTGGACAGAACAGAGGTTCCTCAAAGGAGCATTATTAGAAAATAATGGTTGCAATACAAGCTACAGACGGCTGGGAAATGAGAAGTAATGAGGAGATCTACAAAAATTTTGAGAAAATATCAGAAGTAATGGCTAAAAGAAGATTAATCTTTTTTAGAGACCTCTACTGAATGAGTAGTTCTGGAAGAAGGAATCAATGATAGCATGGATTACAGAAATAAGAAAGAAACAACATCAAACAATCAGAAATAATAGAAAGAAACCTTTTTACAGATAAAATACTGAATTTAAAAGGATCATCACCTCTCCAAGATCAAAATTAATTTCATCCCTCTCAATAAGATCGTGAAAACCGGAAATAAAATTCATAAATATGATATTGCGAAGCTCAAAATCAATCAAAACATATTGGAACAATGCCACCAGTAACTGACAGTTGAATCCCATAAATGGGCAGACATTGACTCCATGATCCAACAAGCAGCTAATACTAAAATCCTGACAGCTAAAAAGAGGAATCATACATGGTGGAATGAGGTTTGTGGTGAGGTGGTGGGCCAAACAGCAAGTGCATGGAAAAAGTGGAACTCTACCAGGAGACCTGATGATTTTGATGTATTCCATGAAGTTCGAAAATATGCAGCCAGAACTCTACGAAGGGCTAAGCAGTTGCATGAGAAACAGCAGTTATAACAGATCAATCAGCGTTTCCAGATAAACAATGTCAGAGACTTCTATCAGACGTTCAAATCGAATTTGAAAGGATACCAAGCCCCTAGTTTTTGTTTTAGAGACGAAAATGGAAAGCTCAGTGTTGTGTACATAGTTCCGCGTATTCAGCGCGTACACAAATTTCCCACTAGAGTGAGCCCCGCTAAGCCCAACAGCGCAGGCGCAGCACTCGTCCATCTCCGCACTACGAGATGGCGCTGCCACAGAGACGGACCAAATTCTGCTTCCGCCGATCTGCGTATTAATATGTAACACAGCCAATGAGATTGCTGCTAAGGTAGAACACTTTCTCCTCGCGCATCACACTCGCGCAGTGATACATGAACGTGCGAGGTATTATAACGAGTGTAAAGACCTTCGACCAGTCAGTCTGCATTTGTCTGCACCAGTCTGCATTAGTCTGTACCAGTCTGCATAGTCTGTACCAGTCTGTACGAGTTCTACAATTGTCTGTACCAGTCCATAGTCAAGATTCAGTCTGCGCCTAATAAGATTACCATATTCCTGTACATTGCCATGAAGATAAATGTATAGACACTTTCGTCAAGTACCCGAGATATATGTGAGAATAAGATTAATGTATCAATACCAAAGGAACTTCAGATTGTCAATTGTAAATAGCATTCAGAACCAAGTTAAGTAATTTTTATATTTGTTATTATTTTAATAAATGTATGTGAAAATTAATCAAGTTCTGTTTAAAGTTGGTCACCGTCAATCTGCTACTCTCAGCGTGCAAGTGGCATTTCTATCGTCTGACCTAATGGCAGAAGATAAATACGCCATGATAAGACCACGAGACATATTGCTGACACTCGCTTACTTTGTTAGAGCAACAAGTCAAATAATCTGATGGTGTGTGCACTGAAGGTCTTACAGTACGCACACCACACTCGGCCTGACCAACAAAAAAACTGCAAGATAATGTCTCGTTACTTTGAAAACCTACTTAATTGTGATGAACCGAAAGAAAGATTCCCTGTATGTGCCCCAATCCACAAACTACCCCTCATCTCCATCTAGTAAAGAGGAGACCAAAGAGATCATCAACAACTTTAAGAATAATAAGGCAGCTGGAGAGGATTCAATAGTGGTGGAACTACTGAAGCTGGCAAATAATGAAACTCTAGATATACTAGTCCAACTTTTTGAGGAGATCTGGAGAGCTAGGATGATACCAACTGAATGGCAGTCAGCTTTAATCCATCGTCTACACAAAAAAGGTGATAAATAGAATGTCAATAACTATAGGGGTACCTCATTAGTATCTGTTCCATATAAGATTCTCTCGAAAGTGATACAGAATAGAATAGAAGATCATTGTAACCAACTGATTGGGGACTATCAAGCTGGTTTCCAAAAGGGTGATTCTTGCGCAAAACAGATCTTTAACCTGAAGAACATCACAAAAAAAAATTGGAAGAAATAACTACGTGGTCATGTTTGTTGATTTTCAGAAAGTATATGACTCCATCGACTGACATGCATTAATGAATATTTTGGAAAAGTTTGGGGTGGATAATACATCAAGGAAGCTGATCAAACAAACTCTTGCTAACACAGTGTCGAAAATTAAACTTATGGGTGAGGTATCTGAACCCTTTACAATCAGAACGGACATAAGACGAGGAGATGGACTATCCCTCTCCTTTTCAATTGTGTCTTGGAAAAGGTCATTCGAGAGTGGAGAAAGTTATTAGCCCAAGAAGAAACAAATGAAGAGTGGTTCAGACTTGGTCCTAAGAACAAAGGGGTGTGCATTGACTGCTTAGATTTTGAGGCTGACCTGGCCATTTTTGCTAACAACATAGAGTCAGCAATCAACAAGATAAATAGGCTGTCAGAAATTGATGAAAAAAGTTAGACTCCAGATCTCTATTCAAAAGACAAAATATATGACGAACATCTGTGATGGACCTGAATGGAAGATAACCAACCTGGGAAAAAATCGGATGAGTTAAGAATTTCAGGTATCTCGGTGAAGTCATCGACCAGGAGAATGGATTAAAAGAAGAAGCAATTGTCGGGATGAGGAAGTTAGACCAAGCATACCAACTGACAAAGAATACTTATAACAAAAAGTCTATGAGTATATGGGCCAAGTTGCAACATTATAATACAGTTGTACAACCTGAGGGCTTATAAGCATCCAAAACTTTGACCACGAATAGACAAGGTCAAGCTGAGTGGCTGGAAAAGCATGAGTGTAGGATATTAAGGAAAATCCTAAGGTAATAGATGGGTCGATGGACAATGACGAATGAGAGCAAATGAGGACACGTGCAGTGAGACAGAACCTATCACAGCATCCATTACAAAGAAATGATTGTTATTTTATGGTCATCTCATGAAAATGGACGGTGATTGACTAACAAAAAGAATACGGAGTTTCATCCTATCTAAGAAAACGAGGCCGAGATGGTTCAAAGAATGTGAAAAAGATCTTAAGCAGATTGGTATCTCAGAGAGAAATTCCTGAAAGGAACAAATTTAGAAGATTGGTGACCAACTACCAAGGTTTTAACATGGCATCAACATCCGAAAGACAGTGAGGACCATTATCTGAAGAGCATAAAAAGGCACTTCTTGGAGGGGCTCAGAAGATACTGGCAGGAAGTCAAAGCTGGAGCAAGAACAAGACCTGGACACTAGAGTGAAGTCGGTTGTTACCACGCAGTCCGTAGAGACTCACCTCAATAAAAAAAATAAGTAAATAAAAATAAAAGGCTTTCAATGCAGAAGAAATAGGGGATTGAGAACAACACGAATAGAATAAAGGGGGAAAAACATGAGGAGGAGATGGACGAGTACTGGAAAAACAGGAGACGACAAGGGAAGAAGAAGAAGTGAAGTTATTACATGACGAGAGATGGTGATTGGATTTGATTTGATTCAGTTTTTGTTACATACACCGAAAAAATGAGATGATTCTTGAGGGTGTGGAACATGTCAGAATGTATAACACAAAACATTTTAATATAATGAATACTTCCCTGATCATTTGTCACGAGATTGTCAAAATAGGTGAATACAATACAGTAAACTGGAAAAGCTAATATTTACAGAATTAATACGCTGTCAGAATGAAACATTGTTATGCACTATTAATAAATTTATCATACACAAAATACTTAATATTGACTGTTGCAAACAAGTGCTGTCAAAACTTAAATCTAACATATTTTTACTTAAGCTGGCCTTTCAGTCTCTGTTAGGATATTCATCTATAGAGTAGAAGGCATTGCCTATCAAAAAGTCATTCAAACTCTGTTTAAACTGTGCTTTATCTGAAACCAAGTTTTTAATGGGTGCTGGTAATTTATTGAAAATGTGTGTTCCTGAATATTGGACCCCCTTTTGGACCAACATAAGTGATTTTAGGTCTTTATGTAGATTGTTCTTATTCCTAGTATTGATAATATGTATTGAGCTATTTGTTGGAAATATAGATATGTGACTTGCAACAAATTTCATTAAGGAGTAAGTATACTGAGAAGCAATGGTCGGAATTCAAAGTTCCTCGAATAGGTTCTACACAATGTTCTTCAAAGACTGGTCCCAGATACTCCATTGCACCATTCACCGAACCTGATAACCCCGAGCCGTCAGTAACAAAAATTAAGTCTTGCTTAAGAGATTTACAACACTACATGCACTTGTTACCAAAGCCTCATTTACTTTTAGAGCTATCTGTTCCACTTCCTTTTTGGCCCCACTTCTCTCTGTCTTCACTATATCCCATACAGTTCTTATTTTGTTGATACAATTATCTTTTTCTCTTAATAAAGCTACTTCAATTTCTGGATTACTTGATTCAATATTTTGCAGTATTCTTTGTAATGCATTACAATGATAATATCAGAAATGTTCCTAGATAGTAGATACAGTCTCCTTTTTCCCCACATGATATCTTTATTCCTTGTGTAATCCATGGTTTATCTTTTGACTTCTGTGTGATTTGAGTTACCTTTAGGGGAAAACAATTTTCAAAAGAGGAGGTAACTTTATTAATAAATGCTTTGTATTTTCCATTTGAGTCAGGTAAACATCTCTCCAGTTCATGGCTTTGAGCAATTTCCTGAATTCCTCAATTTCTGGCTTATTTATTATCCTCCTGTACTCAGATTTAATATTTTTTTTATCCTGACAAGTTTCAACATTTAACACAGGATGCTGCACGTTGTGATCAGATAGTCCATTTACTATTGGTTTTGTGATATGACTTTTTTCCCCTAGATTTGTTCATAAAGATATTATCAATAGCAGTCTCAGAGCATTTACATATCCTAGCTGCAAAGTTCACAATAGGAACTAAATTGAATGATAGTGTTAAAAACACCAGCAACCACTATTTCCTCTTTTTTTTTTTTTTTTTTTTTTTTTTTTTTTTTTTTTTTTTTTTTTTTTTTTTTTTTTTTTTTTTACACACACACAAGCCATTCCTTTCGCTTTGTGAAATGAAGCACTGCCTAGTTCCAAAACACAGGACTACTACGACAAGGTGAAATGTTCTCAGAGTGCTACATGTATGATAGTAAATGTAATCAGCACTATAGTTGTTTTCTGAGTAGTTATGCTGTGTGTGTTTCATTCAATCAGATGAAATGGAATAAAATCATCTATTTATTTATTTCGGCTCTTTATCACCAAGATACATTCAATGTTGGTTGAGGTTTATCTTTTGAATTCACTCCAGTGTAGATTGTCAAAATTTTATCAGTTGTCAAAGTACTTGTAACACAGTTTTCGAATTTACTGCCATCCAGGAAAGTCTCGCACTCAAATTATTCTCAGAGACTGAGAGCTGGCTGAAGCCCAGAGTAGAAAGCTCTGTCATATTTAGTGATTAATGGAATATATATCGGAAAGGCAGGTTAGACACTGTAGGAGAGGGAGTGTCCATTGTCTCTATTGAGGTCAAAGCTGATTGTGACAGTGAAGTTATCTGGTTGCATATAACAAGTCTACGTGAAATCAAGTTAATTAATGAATGTTTTAATCAGCCACCCGGTTCTGCTATGACAGTTTTGGAGCCATTCACAGAAAGTCTACAGACAGTAGCACGTCAATACCTAGATCATGCAATACTAGTTGGAGGTTAATTTAGCCTACTGAGTATAGATGGTAGCCTATGGCTTCATTGCAGGGGGTGCAGTCAATCTTGTGAAGCACTTTTGAATGTGGTTTTCAAAAATTGTCTTGAGCACCTAGTTTGGCATGCCACATGCAATGGAAATATCTTAGACCTTGTAGTTACAAACAGGCCAGATATCATCAATGACTTCAGCATAGAGATGGGGATTAATAATCATGATAACATCATAATAACTAAGGTTACAAAAATTAATAAATCAGTCAAGAAGGCTAGGAAAATGTTCATGATAGAAAGAGCAGATAAGCAGATGTTAGCATCTCACTTAGACAGAACTGACATCACTTAGTTCCATTAAGATGGACGTAGAGAGATTATGGTCAAAGCTTAAACAGATCGTGAATTGCACTCTCAACAAGTCTGTACCTAGTAAACGAATTAAGGATGCAAAAGAGCCACTGTGGTTTAACAATGAAATTCGGAAAATACTGAGGAAGGAAAAGCTACTGCCCTCTTGGTTCAAAAGAGAATGCCAAATGGCAACAAGGAAAGGTTACTACCACTGTCATACCTCAGCAAAAGATCTGGCTGAGAAGCAGGGGAAATTATTGTCCTATGTAAAATCACTAAGTGAGTCAAAGGTTTCCATCATGTCACTTGACCAGTCTGGTGTGGCAGTAGGAGATAAATGTTTTAAATTTTACATTTAAGAAATAATTCATGCAAGAGAATCATATAAACATACCGTCATTTGACAATAGCACAAAGACACCTAACAACAATCACCTGTAAACATGTGCCATGTCAGTGCTCTTGGAAGAGAGCTGTGGCAGTGACACGGCTCTGTTGTTGTTCCTGTGTAGTGATCTGCAAAGACGGGTCGGCGGGGGGGGGGGGGAGGGGGGACGGGGGGACGGGTAGAGATTCAAGCAGTGATGAAGTACTTCATAAAGATAGGTATGAAAGCGAAGGACATTCATGCCGATTTCCAGAATACACCAGGGGCTCTGCTCCTTTGTCTTCAACTGTTGCCAAGTGGATAAATGAATTTAAATTTGGTCAGGAGAGCTTAGATGATGATCATCCATGAATAGGTCAGCCAAGATGTGTCACTACTCTAGAAATCATTGCAAAAGTGCGCATAATGATCAAGGAGGATCACCAATTTAGAGTGCATGAAATTGCTCACGCTTGCCAGATGTCATCTGAAAGGTATTCACAAGATGGGTGCCGCGACTCTTGATGCTGGGTCAAAAACACATGAGAATGGACATATCACAACAATGTTTGGCCTGTTTTAGGAGAAACAAACAAGAACTTTTGTGCTGGTTTGTGACCACGAGGAAACTTTGGTTTACTACTATACCCCAGAGACAAAGCAACAATCAAAGCATTGGAAACATGCTGAATCTCCGCCGCCAAACTCTTTCAGCGGGGAAGGACATGGCGTCAGTGTTCTGGGATGCGCCACCAAATTCCTTCAGCGGGGAAGATCATGGCATCAGTGTTCTGGGATGAGAAGGGGATTCTGTTTGTACTTTATCTCCCCACTGGGCAAACAATTACTGGAGAATACTATGCTAACCTTCTGGACCAATTGCAACAAAAGATATGAGAAAAAGGCCAGGTTTAATAAGGAAGAAAGTCATCTAGCATCAAGCCAATGCACGCTCGCACGCATGTGCCATCGCCATGGTAAAATTACACAAACTAAGGTATGAATTGTTGCCACACGTGCCTCTTCCCTAAACTGAAAATTTTTCTTTGTGGATGAAGATTCACTTAAATTAAGAATTGATAGCCTGAGTTGACAACTATTTTGTAGGCCTGGAGGAAAATCATTGTCGAGATGGGATCAAGGTATTGGAACACTGTTGGACCAAGTGAATTAATCTACAAGCAGGGTACATTGAAAAACAAAAAAGTTTCAGTGACATAAGTACTTTTTTTCTATTCTGTTTCAAGAACTTTTCAAACCACCCTCGTAAGCATCCCTGACACCTGAAATAATTAAAAACAAATAAGTCACCAGTTGCAGATGGAATCTCAATTTGGTTTTACAAAGAGTGCTATATGGCACTGGACCCTTACTTAGCTTGTATTTATTGTGAATCTCTCACCCAGCAGAAAGACCTAAGCAACTGGGGAAAAAAATACAGAGGCGTCTCCTGTATATACGAAGGGCGAAAGAACAGACCCGCGAAATTACAGACCAATACCCGTAACATGAGTTTGCTGCAGAATTCTTGAACATATTCTGGGTTTGAATCTAATCAGTTTCATAGAGACCAATAAGTTTATGTCCACAAATCAGTACAAAGCATCGCTCATGGGCAACTCAGCATGCCCTTTTGTCATACAACGTCTGTTCAAAAAATTCCAGAACTTTGTCCACAAAATTTTCTATGCTTATCTTTTAGTCACTATGGATTGTCTCCTTCAAAATACTCTACTCCAAAATTGATACACTGCTCCCAATATCATTTCCACTTCCAGGAGCAGTCTTGACACACATCTTGCTGGGTCGCATAAAGTGCCGTCTGCGAATTTTCTTCTATCTCATCTACCATTGCAAAACTTCATCCTTTTCACCTTTGGAAATAAAAAGAAGTCTGCAGGGGTCATACTATTCTCACAAGGAACATCTCAGTCTCATTTGTAAGATCCAAAAAGTTTTTTTGGTCTTGACTCATGAGCGTGGAATGAACTTGACGGCAACACAATGCATTCCAAGATGCTGTGTCATTTCATAACATGATCCAATTGAAATGTTATATTCTTCTACAATCTCTCGGACAGTGAATCTTCGACTGGCACACACAATTTCGTTGACGTTCCTGACACAACATCATCAGTGGACATCTAAGAGCGTCCTGAACAAGGATCATGTTTGACTTTTGTAAAGCCATTTTTAAAACGTGTGAATAATATGTAACACCGAGTATGGCTTAAGTACTCATCGCTATAGGCTCCCAGCATCATTTGGTGTGTCTCTGTAAAGGTTTTCTTGAGTTTCACACAAAATTTAATGCAGATGCATTGCTCCTCTAACTTTGCCATCACAAAATTCACAAACCCAGATTCCATATTTCTTGATTTCCGAGAAGCATTTGACATAATGCCTCACTGCAGACTTTTAACAAAGGTACAAGCACATGGAATACATTCCCAGACATGTGAGTGGCTCAAAGACTTCTGAAGTAATAGAACCCACTACATTATCCCGACGGTGAGTGTCCATCAGTGACTGGGGTATCATTAGGATCGTTCCAGGGATGTGTGATAGGAGCGCTATTACTCATATTTTCTATGTGCATAACTGATCTGATGGACAAAGTGGACAGTAATCTGTGGTTGTTTGCTGATGATGTTGTGGTGTATGGAAGGTGTCATCGTTGAGTGATTTAGGAGGATAAAAGATGACCTGGACAAAGTTCCCAGTTGGTGTGATAAATGACAGCTAACCCTAAATGTAGAAAAATATAAGTTACTGCAGATGAGTTGGAAAAACAAATCCATAATGCCAGAATCCAGCATTAGTAGTGTCATGAATGAAGAAGTCACATTGTTTCAATATCTGGACGTAACATTGCAATGTGATATGAAATGGAACAAACGTGTGAGGGTCATGGTAGGGAAGGCGAATAATCATCTTTTGTTTGTTGGGTGGATGTTACTACAGTGTGGCTCAGCTGTGATGGACATCACATATAGGATGCTAGTGTGATCTCTTCTTGAGTACAGTTTGAGTGTCTGGTATCCGCAAGGGGTCGAATTAAAGCAGACATTGAGGTAATTCAGAGGCAGGATACTAGATTTGTTAACAGTAGGTTGAAACAACAACATACAAGTATTATGGAGATGTTTCTGGAACTCAAATGGGAATCCCTGGAGGGATTTTGAGGAACACTGTGCTGACTGCAGAACAATTCTGCTTGCACCAACATACATTATGCGTAAGGACCACAAAGATAAGAGACAACAAATTAGGACTCATAGAGAGGCATATAGACATTCACTTTTTCCTCACTCAATTGGCAGATGGAACGGGAAAGGAACTGACTACAGTTGAAATAAAATTACTTGATAGTTGGCACTTCAAACGCCAATAAGAGTAGTCAGCATCACACTTGAACTGTCTGCTGTTGCCAAACTCCACCAAAATCGGCCAGTCACTTCCAATTCCTGGTTCAGCATTCTTTCTTGATGTATTTGTATCCCGAATTACGAGCCCGACACTTTTATTATGTATTTCATGACACGCGATAGCTACACCAAAAACAACACACATTAACAATGCTAATGAAAGACACACATTTCATTCATAGCACTAACCAAACACTACTGAATAACTCAGCACAAGGTGTAATTCAGTATCATACATATAGTTATCATATTCACAGAGATCATCTTACATTAGATAAGCTTTTCACTACACTGCGTGAAACTGAAATTTTTAAGGTTGCAATTCATAGTTGCAACTGGGTCACTACATTCACATATATAAATACTTCATGCTGTGCTGTGGCATAGCACAATGGTTGGCAGATTAATCTAATATGTAGCATGTTGTAGGTTTGAATCTCATCAATGTAGCAAAATTTTTATTTTTAAATCTAACCAAAAGAGTGTGATTATTATTTTCATTCAATTAATTGGTTTAAATATATATTTTTTTATTTTTAATAATTTGCTGCATCACTTTTCATCATTGTTTTGACTGTTCTATTTGGTCTTATTTTTCTTCCTGTCATTATTTCTTCATTTGGAATCTGCCTCAGTCATCTATAATCCACGACCAAGTGCCCACATGGACTGTTCACTGGTTTCTAACATGGCAGCATGTGCAGCTAGTGTAAGGATAGTTACAGGTAACAAATGACATGGAGAAATTTCAATTTGCTTTCAGCCCTGAAATTGAGTTTTTGTTGTCGTGAGTTTACCCTTAAGGGTTAGCTTTAATTGCCATGAACAAAGCGATCATGATATTAGTACTGCTGCAGACTGTTGACCACAATTTTCTCGGCTGGGTTAGGACACAAGTTTACAGTCAGGGATACAAAACGGGTCGTCTGCCCCAGTTCAGTCACTGGTCACTTTAAATCAATAGTCGACAAAGTATCCAACATTTATGACATACCTTGCACCAGCCACTAGAAAAATTGCTCTGTGTTAAACATTTAACATAATTTGTGAAGTGAGCTGCTTGTTTGTTGTCACCTGTAACCAAACGGTAGCTGGTAGCCAATGTGGCAACATTGTTGCAGCAAGTGATTGATGTCAACTATCAAGTAATTTTATTCAGACTATTGTAGTGAGACAGGGTACCTTCTGCCATGCACCATATGATGGCTAGTGGAGTATGTATGTAGATGTGGAATCACATCCCATCTGGAAAGTCAGCCCTTGATCTGCAGTTCTGGGTAACTTTCTCAAAATCTACCCTTTTTCCTAGACCTATCCTTCACCCCTCTTCCTTCCACTTCAACCCTTCTGCCTGAAGAATGAGCTACTGGCTCTGAAGCTCGCCTAATTATAATCTTCTTTTATGTGTGTGTTCTGCCGCCACTTAGCAAGTAGGTTGTTTATCTATCCAATTCAATTATCATGTAATCAAAAGCTGCATTTAACACACCAAGTCTCTTTTACCAATCACTTTTAATATGTCCTACAGAATGTACTGTCTATCCTGTCCTTTTTTGAGATTACTGTTTTGTTGTACTTTTCTACAGGCATAATTCTTACTTATTAGGAGTCAGTTCCTTCATGTTGTTGTTGTTGTTGTGGTCTTCAGTCCTGAGACTGGTTTGATGCAGCTCTCCATGCTACTCTATCCTGTGCAAGCTTCTTCATCTCCCAGTACCTACTGCAACCTACATCCTTCTGAATCTGCTTAGTGTATTCATCTCTTGGTCTCCCTCTACGATTTTTACCCTCCACGCTGCCCTCCAATGCTAAATTTGTGATCCCTTGATGCCTCAAAACATGTCCTACCAACCGATCTCTTCTTCTAGTCAAGTTGAAGAGCTGCATGTCCTCGGGAAAAATTATGGCTGTAGTTTCCCCTTGCTTTCAGCCGTTCGCAGTACCAGCACAGCAAGGTGTTTTGGTTAATGTTACATGGCCAGATCAGTCAATCATCCAGACTGTTGCCCCTGCAACTACTGAAAAGGCTGCTGCCCCTCTTCAGGAACCACATGTTTATCTGGCCTCTCAACAGAAACCCCTCCGTTGTGGTTGCACCTACGGTACGGCCATCTGTATCGCTGAGGCACGCAAGCCTCCCCACCAACGGTAAGGTCCATGGTTCATGGGGGGAGTTCCTTCATAGTCAACAGTTAAGGAATGGGTGGCTGAATTCATATGTGGCATATGTCTCTGTAAGATGACTCATGAACTACTTCCTAGAATTACAATCAAATATGAAAATGCTGAGAAAGAACACAGTGTGATATTGCAAGATCAGTAATTAAAAAGATGTGCAAAACAGTTGATGCCATGGCCAAACCAGAAAGTGAGTGGCATGTCTGTTGAAGCCTGACTACAACCTAATGTGAAAAACAATTTGGGACAATCTGACACACAACTGATTCTATGCACCAATCTGTTCCCGTGGATGAAATGAAACAGCAGTTGCACAAAAATAGCCAAGGTGACTTAATCGGAGAGAAAGAGTGGTCATTGTTTTCTAGGATGCAAAAGGGATTGTATTTTAGATTAGCTTGCAAGACTGAAACAATACCTATTCTGACTCAACTGGATGAAAAAATATGGAGCCAAGACCCAGGGGGAAAAAAAAGTTTATCATCAGTGAAATGCATATGGTCACAAAGGCACTTTCACAATAGGAAAACTGGGAGTTTCAAGTGTGAAGTCTTCAAATATCTATTCCATTCTCCAATTTTTTCACATTCTGACTTTAGCTTCCTCTTCTTTTCTTTTTGTATGAATGATTCACTTAAGACTACATGCGTCACAGCTCAAAACCGTTTTGTGAGTCAACAACTGGATATGTTTTCACTGCTCTGTCTCTTGTAACTCCGTTGGACATGGAGGTAGCAAATGAGGATGTAGGATGTCCATGACATACTGCTGTGCTGTCAGAGTGACCTGAAGACATATCCGATGCTGCCCCAAACGCCCTCTCCCTATGTCGTTGTCATACTCACTGACAACTGTCATCGCGGGTCTTGCAGAATGTGACTCACTGCTGATCACATGACAGGTGCAGGTGTGAAAGGGTTACAATGTGCTCGGCGTACTTGCAGCAATTCTCCCATGGGCTCGTCAGACACGGTCAACCGGAAGCTTGCTGAAAAGCAAGCCGCCCTTACGTACCCAAGCAGTCCAACATGGGGACACTACCACATCTGAATGTCTCACAAATCTGCATACTGCATAATTCAATCAGCCTGGCAAATGGAGACACACAATTAGGCCCCTTCAAATTTTGTTACGTGCTGATAATGCTGACTCACAGAAGTACAGGGCATCTGTGTCCTTAACAGGGATCACTCAACATCTTACGCTCTTCACATCTCTTATAGCTCCTACCATTCACGGTAACAATCCGAGACACAAACAAAGCTAATGCAATCTGGTGACCTTTTTATCCATTTCAGAGAGTTGCGACTCTCATAATTTACCACTGGTATGCACACTCGTGAAACTACGTTGCTTCAGGGAGCTTCCCTTTTTTTTCTTCAAGCAGTTTAGTTCTTTGAATCCATTTTTCTTGTAGCTCAGAATAATTATTTTATTGTGTAGCAAACTTACAGGCTAGCATTCTGGCCTGAGCTGTCTGAGTTGGTGGTCATGTGTGTGTGTGGTGTGCTTGCTTGTGTGAATGAATGGTGTGTGTTTCTATTTCTTTTTCTGATGAAGGTTGTGGCCAAAAGCTTATGTGTAAGTGTCTTAACTGTGCCTGTCTGCATTTTAACGTGCCATCTTTATGGTAATTAGCACTCTATCTTTTCCTACACTGCTTATATTCCAACCTGTAGTTTCCATTGTTTGAACTTACGGTCTACTGTTTTATGTTGCAGTGCACTTCTACAAGTGTAATACACAAATGTTGCCTTAGGAAAGTGTCACAATAACATCCATGTCTACCGTTTGCTATTTTTTACGAAATAGCACGTCACACTAGAAATTTAACTTAGCCAATGAAATAAGTTTGAAGATTTATTGTGTGTAAGAGACACGAGGGCCCACTGTGTGGGAAATGTGGGAAGTTCTGTGCAGAGACGGAGTTATCCACAGACGCAGTAAGTCTTGGGAGCTATACGGATATTTAAACATCGCCACCTGCTGGGATGAGGGGCCACTTACTCTGAGGTGGCGCTGTGCCAGCAACGAGCTCGACCCATTGATTAGCACCACACATGACAATGAGCAACCAGCTGCTTCTCTGTGCAGAGATATAAAATTTATCGATTTTGGACATCGGGTGACAATCTGTCACATGGAGAACAATGTTTACTCTGGCAATTTTAACACTAATCTAGTGTTCTGCAACATATTAATGTGAAATGTTGTCTATGATATTGAAGAGTTTAAGTTAAACTGATATATGAGAATTTGTTGTTTTTGTGGCACTATCCGGAAAATGGCCTCTCTTGCAGCTCCAAGCATACATGTATAGTGAAGAAGAATAATTAGCACAGCACACTGGAACCGAGTAGGGATCCGGTTTACTGTTTGGCCACTAAATTAGCATATTGTGAGTACACCAGAAGAGATGCTGTACACACTTGCATATACTACATACACAAGTACAAGCATCGATCAAGCTACTGTGAAACTGCACTCTGTGTGACTCATCACTACATCAGAATACTGTAAATGTGGTGATTCCAATTTCGTAAGGTCTCTTCCTGTTTGTTTTCATCAGTTGGATCTTATTTTTCAAGTATGTGGGAATCCAATGAGCTGCCTGTTTGGATACATTCTTTCTGTATGTCCCACAAGTTGGATTCTTTGGAGACACATTGTAACAAGAGTTTTTAGGAATTTGCCTGGAGATTTCACACTGGGTTCTGTGTGATGTATTCCATCTTTTATTCTTGGACCTAAGATTTTTACTACAATTTTACATTCTTCTAATTCAGTTTGCTGTTTTCATGTCTTGTGTTGGACAAAGAGTCTCTCTCATGCATAAAGAAATTCTAATTTGATCACTGTTGTGCAATGTTAGATTTTAGAGTTCCAGGAAAAATACTTTTAGTTAACTGAGAGACAGTTTGTATTTTCTGAAGTCTGGATTCTATGCCTTCTTTTCATTATGATGTTCAGCGGTCTTTTTCACCTAATTATTTAAACTCTTTATCACCGAATACTATGTTGTTGCCTATATAAGTTCACCCAGTGCCATTTTGGTATCGTCCATTAATTTTTTATCCAGGTGAAATTATTAGTCCAATTTTCCTAGATTGCTCCCTTAATATTTCAAATTGCTTTAGCACATCAGTGATGTTTTTGTCAATTAGTATTACATCATCGGTATAGGTTACACAATATAATTCTATCTTTAAGTTTACGTTCTAGTCAGTGTAATAGTGCACCTGCTCTTCTCCATTATCTTACAATTTTCTTAGGGGCATAGTTGAATAGCAATGTGTTATGCCATCCCATTTTCATATACTTATATCTGTCTTACATTACACTGCTTGAAAAAAAGTGAGACACTCAGAAGGTGGGGAGAAAACAAATTGAAACATAGCTAATTTAGAGGGTATGTGATGTTATTTCAGTGATAACAAAACAGAGTCAAATTTACACAGAACTTATCAGTTTGAGCCCACTTATCAATACAGCAATGCACCCTGTCTGGCCTGGACAGTGCGGGAGGATGTCGTAAAGCTGCTGCATACCCTCCTGAGAAAGGTGATCCACAACTGTTGTAACTGGACATTGCAATCATGGATACAGGCAGTGGGATGGAGTTGACGTCCATGTTGGTCCCATAATGTTCTATCGGGGACAGATATGGGGATTTTGCTGGCCACAGGAGTATATCAACATCACGCAGACAACTTAAAGAGACACACACTACATGTGGACAAGCACTGGCCTGTTGAAAAATAGCACCACAATACTATTACACTCTGCTGTACCATCAGAGTTCCCTCGGCCATTACAAGCCGTGACCTGAAGTCATACCCAATGGCTCCCCACACCATGGGACTGCTTTGTGACCCCCCCCCCCCAAAATGTGGAAGAATGGGACCTCTCCCCATCTCCCCGGGTCACTGTCGAACTTCTCCACGATAGTCATTTGGAGCAGTGCAGGACTGGGACTCATTAGTGAACATAATGTGACACCATTCATTAGCAGTCCGTACTTCTCGATCATGGCACCACTTCACATGCAGTCATTTGCTTCGGTGTTAATGGCAGCCTATGTGCAGGACGGCAATTCCATAGTCTGGCTGCTCCTAGCTGTATGACACAGCATGTTGCAAGGAGTCTATTACAGTGAACTCCTGTTTATCCTAAATGATCGGGACGGTGGCCGGTTCCGATAACAAAAATTTCAGATAAATCAAAGTCCCCCTGTTTTCACATGTAAACACTCCAAATTGCATCAATATTGCGAAATACGATCGTAAAACGTGCGTAGGGTATGTAAAACGTTACTGATATGGTTGCAAATAACCCTGCACTTTTTTACTGAAAAAATTGTGTTGACATGTTAAAAAGGCACCAAACTATGATTGAAAACTCAAAGTTTTTAAGTGCTGTATAACAAAGCTCGTTTATTTTGCATTCTTACAGAAAAAATCTCCCTTATTTGGCAGCAGGAAATAACAGGAGTTTTAATTTTATTACCTACTCTTTTGAGTAAAAAATAAACTACTGAACAAAATTATGAAACAAATCTAGAGATTACTCAAAGGAACAAAAAGTCTGTCTAGAGGAACTTTCAAGAAAATTAAAAAAAAAAAAAAACTTTTTAAGTTATGGACATAGAAGTTCTAGGATGCTTCATTAGAGTTTATTTTTTGGTAACGAAGTCACAAACGTCTTTTTTTTTTGTTTTTTTGCTTGAGAAACTATTGCTGCAACAATACATCTCCAACGTTGAAATCAAACTATTTCAAGATAAATCGTCTCCGCCTGTTGGCTGATGTACTCCAGGGCAGTTTGGATCACTTCGTAACAGAATGTGTGAGGAATATTTTTCTCTGATTCATCATCAGAAACATAGTCTTCTGACACTTTATGATCGGTCACAATTTGGACGATTTCATCCTCAGTCACATGAAAAAATGCCATTTTCTATCCACTCTTCAATGTCTTCGAAGTGTGTGTCTTTACAACCAGCTTCTCCAGTAAATTCACCAAAATTATGTCAGCTTGAGTTTCGGTGTTGCCTCCTCCTTCCCACCACTTAGGTTGCCTTACGATCTAAGAGTTTTTTCCAAGACCTAACAAGAGGAACTGGAGGAATTAGATTCCAAGCTTCAGCAATCAATGAATGACACTTAAAACATCGATTTTTTTAAGAGCTTCCACAAAATCATCTGCAGCATCAATCACACCTATTAAGTATTCCAGCATCTTGTGTCTGTAATGTTTTTCCATCGCCTCAAGAATACCTTGGTCCATCGGTTGACATAGAGATGTGACATTTTGTGGGAGAAATACAACTTTGATATCCCCATCTTGCAGATCACCTGGGTGAGAAGGAGCATTGTCCACAAGAAGTAGCACTTTTCAAGGAAGTCCTTTTCCTTCCATTTAATTTACTACAGTTGGAAAAAACTCTGCCTGGAACCACTCTCTGAAGATGGCACGGCACTGTTCATACGTGCCTTAAGACTGACTCGTGTACCTCAGTGGCAAACTGGTTGGTTGGTGTCTAAATGCTCTTGGTGTTTTGGATTTGCCAATTAAAGTAAGACACAGTTTATGATTGCCAGTGGAATTACTGCAAGCAAGGACAGTAAATCTTTCTTTGATTTTTTTGTATCCTGAAGCCATTTCTTCTTCTTTAGAGGCAAGGGTTTTCATTGGCAGCATTTTGTAATTCAACCCAGTTTCATCACATTTGTAAAGTTGATTGCCAGTATAACCTCCTTTGTCAATGATTGTGTGCAGTTTCTTCTTAAAATCAGTGTAGCAGCTTCATCCCCAGATAATGATTTGGCACTGATGGCAATTTCATGGATGCCATGCTGCTTCTTGAAACGGTCCTGCTGGCCATTACTTCCGAGCAATTCTTGCTTCTTTCCTTCAATCAGCTCATCAGCTCATTTTGACAAAGTAGAGGACCTGAAACTGACACACCTTTGGCTCTTATTTATTCGTGCCACAAAAATAATGCCTCTTCTAACTGAGGATGTGCACCTTTTCTCATTGTTTTTCAAGATTTCACTGCGCTGCCCAATGCTTGGATGGAACAAAATTTTTCAATTCCTGATCAATTTGTCTTCCGATCAGTAATTGTACTCCTACTCAGCAGCAACTTTTGTGGGTGGCTCACCAGCATCAATTCTCTGCAAAGTGTGAAGCTCTTTTTCCAACAAGATCACATTCATTTTATGTTTCGTGCCTGTAGTCACGTTCAGTGTTCTTTCTACAGACACTCGACTGAGTCCTTTATGGTTTTTGGCCCCTTTTATCTCTGGACACTTTAAGGCACATAGTGGGAGCACAAAACCTCAAATCAGAAACACACAGATGCACGACTTGACAACACTCGAGATGCACTAGACAAACTTTTGACTTTTGAAACCAGGCTGTGGCAGCCATCAAATGAAAGCATTCGATACATCTATGCCATTTCCTCTGTTCTACCCAAGCCCACGTGGCAACACAACAGGGTGTTGTACATTCACTGTTAAACACTCAGCTTTGATGTACCGACAACAAGTGGAAAGTGTTAGGCGGCGCACTCTAATTGTTGGTTTTGACAGGGCTACGTTGCGCTGCATAGAACAATACTGTATGTACTGTACTACCAAGGAGTTCCAATAGATGGCAGTGGCATGAAACCATGCAATACGAATAAGAAACACACTAGAGCTTCAACCAACACACGCACAAATTGACGATACTTGGACTTTTGACACTCACCAGTGCACTGATTAGCAGTAGATCGCCAAAAAACACCAGCAAATGCTTGGCTCCAGGTGCACGCAAACTGAAACTTGTCAAGTGTCAATCTAGCTAGCCAAAAGTGTAGCTGCACGAGAGTTTACTGTACTTGTTCTCAGATGGCAGTCACAGATGTGAACAGGTTACAATGTACTCAGTACACTACACAGTGATGCTCCCTTGTAGTGGTCTGATGTAGTCAACTGGAACATTGATGATGAGTATGCCCTTACTTTCCAACATCAGGCCACTGTCAGATCCAAATACTCCAAAAATACAGATGTTGCAAGGTTTAACCAGGCGACCAAATGGACATCCGCAATGAGGTTTCTTTCAAACTCTCATCAGATAATGCTGTCTCACACCAATATGCAGCACCTTCATATCCTCCAGAGTGATGATTCATCTGACGCTATTCGCATCCCTTATATACCACATGATGCTTGCTAAACAGCAATAAAAACAAAGAACACTAATGAATAATGAAGGAAAAGACAGACTGTTACTTACCATAAAGAAGATACCTTAGGCTGCAGATGGGCAGAATTAAAAGACACTTACATAAAGCTTTCAGCCACAGCCTTCACCAGTAAGTAGTAATCTGCCTTTTCCAATATTGTTGATATTCCTACTGGAGATTCCATTGTTTCAAGGACACTGATGCTTTTCTGTGAGTGTTTTCTTTATGATGTTTTCTGCATTTTAGCTTTTTTTTAAAAAAAGAAAAAAAAAGAAAGAAAGAAAGAAAAAAAAAAGATTTGTTGCTGGAAAACTTCTGAAGTCCAATAAAGGAGTTACAACAGCCATATATGGTTATCTGGTGGACCTTGCAGAACCAAATTCTAGGGCTGAAATATCTTGTTGACCAATGGGCATTAATCAGAATGAATACTAAATAAAAATTAAATCCAAGTTTACACAAAAAACACAGGTTCTATCACTGTTGTTTTTCGTTCTATTTTGCTCTTATGTTTGCTATGACTTGTTAAACAGAAATTTTCTTTCTATCTATAGAGTTACATTTGCTGTAATGTATCTTACCTCGATGTTGTTTCTTCCTTCTTCTCACTGCTGCCCCAATCATGGCAAGCAAGTCATCCTCACTGCATTTGCTTCGTATTGCATCTCTGAAACAACTGTTAAAACACCCGTTAAACAGTACCTGGCAATTACCACACAGTGAAATGTTGGTACACTAAAAAGGAAGAAAAACTTTGCAGAAATCTTCAACAGTAATCTTGTAGTCTGCAGTAGGCAACAGCAGGATAACAAACCCACTGGACAAGAATGGGAAAGTCATGATAGAAGTTACTTTTATTTTTATAAATAAACAGGTATCTTACACAAATGCTCAAGAGTGTACATAGGATCTTGGGCTGAAGAGGTGGAGCAGAAACTGACATTAGTTTTGTTGAAGAGGGAGTACTGGAACACAGCACAATTTCTTGCAAAATGAAGCCAAATTTATTGATAAACTCTTAATTAATTGCCAAGCTCACTAATGTGACCATTTTACGACAGGTACTTACTGCTTGGAGTATATGTGACTTTTCAGGCTTGCCTGATAGATCTGTTGCAAAAACACTTTGGGTTCCCCACCAGATAACATTATGCAAGTCCCTCCCTCAATATTTCAGTGACACAACGTTTTGGCATCTACAGGTGGTGGTGATTTTCACCATCACTGCTGCAAGATGCAACTGGCAATTTCCACATGACAGCTTTGAAATTTATCATGTGGATGACTATGACCATCATATTTAGAATTCAGAGGATTTCATAGAATACCTGAAGATGCTTAATCTAGAACTTTCAGATCTTTTAGTTAGCTCAAATGTTATATCATTACTTACAAAAGTGCCCCTGCAGCCCTCATTAGAGGTTATTAACAGCAAGTTTGAGAAAGAAATTGTGGTGCTGTTTAAACATGTGCATACCTCATCCTATTTCTTATGTAACACCAACTACTTTAATCAAGTGGACAGTGGGAGATCCTCTATTTCCCTTAGTAAATATCCAACATTCCTCCTTCTGGCAGAATGCTGAAGAGACATTTGTAGTGTGGCCCACATAATACAGACACTACCTATGTCCCTGCAGCATTTGCACTCGCTCCATCTGAATATTCAGTTCACTGTGGAAGTACAAAAAGATAGCAGCTTACCATTCCTGGATGTCACAGTTAGAAGAAAAGCTGACAGAACACTGGGGCATAGTCTCTACTGCAAACTGATACACGCAGAGTTATATTTGCGGTCCAAAAGTTGCCATCACCCTGCACAATGTGGTAGTGTCTTACACTCCCTGGCACATAGAGCACACGTGATCTCAGATACCAACAGTCTGCCTGGTGAACTGTAAAACCTAAGAACAGTGTTGCAGCAGAATGTTTATTCTTGTAAACAGATTTGCAATGTGTTCTGAGCAAAGCAAGTTCAGTGTAGGGATGTAAATGAAGATACTTAGACAAGCACTGCAAATGGCTTTCTTGCCATATTTCAGTGGCATGTTTTCAAAAATAGAAAGAATCACTAGGAGAAACAGAATCAAGTGTGTTTTTCGTCTACCAGCGAAACTAAGGAAGTGTTCAGTTAAAGACAATCTTGACCCTAGAAAACATAGATCATATATAAGATCTGATGCCATTATGGGAAATCTTATATAGGGCAGACACCTCACATTGTGCAAGAACACAGTGTTCAACAGCACTGACAAAAATGCCACCCAGTAAATTAGTGGTAGCAGAGCACTGCCTGAATACAGGGCACCACACGTTTCCCAAGAGGCCATACGGTGGGCAATCTTACCAACAAGAATATGGAATTTTGACTAAGCACTGCCCAGAATCCAGCACTGACTGCCATGAAATTAAAACAGTAGAAACCAGATCCTCCGATGTATGACCTGATGCAGTACCTTGCAGAGAGTTAATTCAGCTCTTAACCACACGAGTGTCCAGAAGTGCAGTCATTGCCCACAACACATAAGCAGAAGGCTACTATGAATGGCATTTCCATCCAACTGGGAGTGCCTGTCCACACATTCGTACTCCTGCTTCTAGCCTGACAAATTTCAATTCTGCTGTGCGAATATCACCAGTCACATCTTGCAGCAGTGATGACAGGACCCACCACTACCTGAAGATGACGAACAGTTGTGTTGGTGAAATATTGCGAGGCTTGCACAAAGTTATTCAGTGGCCAATCTGAGAAGATTTGTATACATTATTTTTCTGTGACGCAGGTATTGTGCAGCAAAATGTGATAACTTTCTGCATTTGCCTTTTTGTAAATTTCAAAATACCCCAAAAATTGGTGAGAAACACTGAACATATGACGTAACCAGATGACATACCCCACAGCATGTGCAGCAGTCGGGGTTGAGTGTAAAGGAATGATTGAGCAGTGCAATACTTTCATTTGAGAAAACAGAGCAAATTTCGAAAACATTTTGTAAATATGATCTGTTGTAAATGTAGATGTTACAAAATTACTGTCCCTGCTGTAATCAAGCAAAAGCAGTTCTGATTTTGTGTTTTTTGCTTCTGTCACTTCTCTTTTTGTTTACAGACATTAGTTAGTAAAGAAAACAAAGGTCATTTAATGGCGATGATGCTATTCTGAAGTTTACACTCATCTACTTGTTATGCAATATGGTAGGTTTTCAATTTACTGTACTTTGCAAGAAATCAAGGAAACTGCAAGACCAGTAAATAAAATAATAAACTTCAATATAAATACATAATTGTTTAACACAATGAAAAAATACTGCCTGCCAGATGCAAGATGCAAATCCTGAACGCCATCACTAAAGTCACACACATGTATCCGTAGCCACAACGATATGAATACTTGACTTGGGTTGGGATGATCAAGTGTGACAGACCAAGAGGCTCAACCACTGCAAGCATGGCAAGGTACATCATCTGGTGACATTTGTCATTCGCTTTTGACACATTTCCCAACATTTGTATCGTATCCAACATTTGTGATACCATGTGTCTTGTATTAAATTACTTGTCTCAGGGTCATCTACAGTGCTGGAGGTTTTTAAATGTTAATACGCATCACCCTGTGTGTGTGTGTGTGTGTGTGTGTGTGTGTGTGTGTGTGTGTGAGTGTGTGTGTATGTGTGTGTTTATATATATGAAACAAATACTAACAAAGAGATAGAGGGCCTGGCGAGTACTTAGCTCAGTACAGCCGATAGATACACAAAACAGAACAGAAAATTGACGTATCCTAGCTTTCGGAACTTCGTTCCTTCATCAGGGAGGAGAGAGGGGAAAAAAGGGGAAGAAGGGAAAGTGGATTCAGTTATTCACAACCCAGGTTATGAAGCAACAGGGGAAAGGTAAACAGGGAGGGTAGCAAAGATGGAGGCATGGATGTCAGAGGGAAGCCAAAGATATTCTACTGTAATTACTGTGCCAGCTTCAAACCAAGGAGGATGAATACAGAAGTAAAGAGGTACATAGTATAAAGATAAACACAACTATGTAGGATAAAAAGATGCGTGAATGGCTAAAGAGGAAAGGGAAAGAGGAGAAGACTAAAGAGTAAATGGGAGTGAGGTTGGTTAACATAGGTTCAGTCCAGGGGGATGGCGGGATGAAAGGATGTGTTGGAGTGCAAGTTCCCATCTCCGCAGTTCCGAGGTACTGGTGTTGGGTGGGAGAAGCCAAATGGCACATATGGTGTAGCAGGTTCCTAGGTCCCTAGAATTATGCTGGAGGGCATGCTCCGCTACTGGGTATTGGACATCTCCTAGGTGGACAGTTCGTCTGTGCCCATTCATGCGCTCAGCCAGTTTAGTTGTCGTCATACCAATGTAAAAGGCTGTGCAGTGCAGGCATGTCAGCTGATAAATGACATGTTGTCTCACATGTGGCCCTGCCATGAGTTGTGTATGTTATACCAGTAGCGGGGCTGGAGTAGTTGGTTGTGGGGGGATGCATGGGGCAGGTTTTGCATCGGGGTCAGTTACAGGGGTAGGAACCGCTGGGTAGAGAAGGTGGTCTGGGAATATTGTAGGGTTTGACAAGGATGTTACGGAGGTTAGGGGGTCGGCAAAAGGCAACTCTGGGTGGTGTGGGGAGAATATTGTCAAGGGATGATCTCACTTCAGGGCTTGACTTGAGAAATTCATATCCGTGGCGGAGTAATTAGTTGATGTATTCGAGGCCAGGATAATATTGGGTGACAAGGGGGATGCTTCTGTGTGGTCTGGGGGTAGTAACATTGTTGTTGGGTGGGGAGGAATGTATTGTTTGGGAGATCTGTTTGTGGACAAGGTCTGCAGGATAGTTGTGGGAGAGGAAAGCACTGATATATAATATAATACAGGGAAACATTCCAAATGGGAAAAATATATCTAAAAACAAAGATGATGTAACTTACCAAACGAAAGCGTTGGTATGTTGATAGACACACAAACAAACACACACACAAAATTCAAGCTTTCGCAACCCACAGTTGCTTCATCAGGAAAGAGGGAAGGAGAGGGAAAGACGAAAGGATGTGGGTTTTAAGGGAGAGGGTAAGGAGTCATTCCAACCCCGGGAGTGGAAAGACTTACCTTAGGGGGGAAAAAGGACAGGTATACACTCGCGCACACACACACACACACACACACACACACACACACACACACACACACACACACACACATATATATCCATCCGCACATATACAGACACAAGCAGGGTATATGTGCGGATGGATATGTGTGTGTGTGTGTGTGTGTGTGTGTGTGTGTGTGTGTGTGCGAGTGTGTGTGTGTGTGTGTGTGTGTGTGTGTGTGTGTGTGTGTGTGTGTGTGTGTGTGGCATACTGGTCTGAACTATGCAGCCTTCAAATGGAAGTTTTTTGATCACTCCTTATTTTGCACCCTGCCACCTTGGCAATATGTACCGCAAATCATCAGACAGACGACCTTCCTGCATGCTTCGAGCATCCCCTGGTGCTGTTCCGAACCAATGCTAATCTTTGTAACTGTGACGAGCAGTGTGCAGATTGCATTTTTGTATCCCACAAAGAGGTGACAGTTCCCAGTGGCATGAATGGTTACTGTTCATTGACTGTCACTGAGTTGGTGAGTCATTTGCTACATTGTGGCCCACCTGTTCGCTGCTAAAGCCATGCTAGTCAGTGGTAACCCCTGTCAATGATATCCTGTTGCCCATAGCAGTTCACTCTGCTGATTGTGGTAGTATTTTCCTTGAATAAATCTGCTCACAGTACACCTTTGACACTGTGGTACAAGAAAGCCCAATGACTACACACCCTTATAGAATAAGTGTCTCGAGCCATGGTTACCCACGATATGGCAGTGATAAAATCACCCTGTGATCAACTGTCACACTGCAGCTGTAAGCTGCACCTCCTTTTTCAGAATACTCAGGTTTATTAATTTGAAGTAAATCAGATCTTTTGCAGGAAGATTTAACAAAAAGAGCACATCCACGAAAGGATGAAACCATGTCTAATTAACTGGAACATAAAATTAATGATTAGTGGTGACAAAGATCCTCTGCAATAAAAAATAATGTCCACTTACTTCATGTATTAGTCTTCAAGTGACAGAATATATGTAACTGTGTCCTTCTTATTTACACTGGTTAAACAATGGAAATTCCAGGTAGGAATATCAACAGTGCAGGGAAAGATAGATCACTATTTACCGTAAAGAAAACAAAGTTGCACACAGGCACAACACACAAGCAAGCACTCCACGCGCGCACGCACACACACACAGAGAAAAAAAAACTGCCAAGTCCAGCAGCTAGGGGCAAGCTGCTGGAGTTGGCAGTCATATGTGTGTGACATGTGCTTGCCTGTGTGTATGAATGTGTGTGTTTCTCTGTATCTCTTTTGCTGATGAAGGCTGTGGCCGAAAGCTTTGTGTAAGTGCCTTTTTAATTGTGCCTGTCTACAATGTAACATGTCTCCTTTACAGTAAGCAGCAATCTATGTTTTCCTATATTTTTCATTTACACAGATGTAATTAACAAATCAGAGTCTATTTATTCCAGAGAAGTGACAGTTTGTTCATGACAGTTCAGCACAAATCTGATTTTTTATATACAGCAAGGCTACCTATAAATTATTCTGTGTGCCAGTGTTCATGCTGACTATAGGGATTCACACGGATCATGTGTAATTTGACATCTGGTCCTGTAAACTTACTTCTGCTCAACATGAAAAATTCTCCAATCCACATTTTATAATTAACCTTAACATATCAAATAATGCACCCTTCGATATAACTGCTTATTGTCCACTTCCCATCACTCTGTTCCCAACGTCAACCCAGTTGACCTCTTCTTCTAATCCAAAAACCATGGTTGACTCAATGTTTGCTATTGCAAGCTATTGCTATTGCAGCACAAAAGTGCCAGAGGCACCAGTAATGATATATAATTAAAAATACTAGAAAGTAAGGCTCACTGGTCCGTACATGCTAAGACAAACACTACAAGTGTCTAAGACACCGCGCTCTCACACAACAAGTACAAGGTCTGAATACATTCCATTTACGATACACTAAACTGTTTCATTCACGGTGCAATATACATACTCTCTCCCCAATAAACAGAATAGTTATAACTCAATTGTTCACAAGTGTATATTATGACTTTTGCCACAGCTATGCAGTCAGTATGCCACAGGGGTGCCATAGAAAGGGATCAGGTTCAATTCCTTGTAGAGCCGGGAAATTCTGCTCGGTGGACGGACTGGAATAGGGTACACTCTGCTTGTAGTTCCAGCTGAGGAGATACTCAAGTGAGAAGTAGTGTCTTCAACTTCTGGAAGTTGATAACAGCCTGGAGAGTTGTATACTGACCCCCTAACTCTCCATAGATATATAGTAGAGGACATCTCTCGAAGAGCATTGCGTGGTCTTCTGGGCCCAATGCAGAGTTCCTTTATCAATGTATATTGTATATCACCACTTGTACACACTCATCAGCTCAGTACCATATTGTCTCTTCGCGTGGCAAATTTTTATTCCCTTGTTTCCAGATCAAGATTTTTCCACTTCCTCCTCTTCTTCTTCTTCTTCTTCTTCTTTTTTTTTTTTTTACCACACATATTCCACACGGTTTATGCTCACTCCTTCAATGATACTTCCTATCCTCCTCTAGTGTCCGAGTTGTCCCTGCTTTCCTGCGTGTTTGTTGGTTTAAACACCCTTGTTTCAAAAGAGAGTGACAGCTTCGATACAGTCTTGTCAACATTTTGTATTTGTATTTAGCAATTATTGTTTGAGCCTTATAGGCGAATGTCACAAGATATTGTCAACCACTGCATTCACTAGATTGGAATGGGGTTCATGGTAACTTATCAATTCATTTTTTAAGTTGCTGTTATCTTTTTCATCCTATCTTGGACTAGCTTTTCCATACTCCCACTCTATTTTACGTAGTCAAACAGTTATCTGCCCTTGCAAACTTGCTCCTTTACTACCAAGTTAACTAATACTGGGCAGCCTAACAGAAGTTCGAATATCCAGTCTTTCACCACAATTCACCTACACACACTTTTCACTCACTGATTTTCTTTTTTCAATGTCATAAATATTTTGCTTTCACAGACTGCTGTGCTATGAACATAAAATTGTAGGAACATCTGCCTCACAGGTCATTTTTTTTTTTATTATTAAAGAATATGTTCCTTGCTTATTCCTATTTGCTTCTGATACATTTCCATTCTCACTTTTATTTTCTTTTGATCCATTTCTTTTTTCTTTGATAGACAAGTCAAACAACAATGGCAATATGTTGCAGCCCCTTGTGTTTCACCCTACTTACTACGAACTTACTTTTCTTAGCTTCCAATTTTATTAGTCATTTGGTTTTTAAGATACTTAAATTAATTGTTTGACACTGTATTTTTATATCTTATTTTACCTTCGGTTGATAAAGGATTTCTGGTATGCTCACAAAGAGAGAGCTGATTCTTCCCACCCCTCACCCCCCTTACCTTGTCCTGAAGCAAACTTATCGCCAAGTATCTTGCAGTTTTTTTCCTATTATTAATCTCTTAGTCTAGTCATCAATTTAAAAGTGTCAGTTGTTGGTCCCATTGTCTAATAATTTGTACATTTATACACATGAAGTTCCGATTTTTATTTGGAACATATAGACTCTGATAATCATGAATCACAGTTGAAATGGCTCTGGGCACTATGGGACTTAACATCTGAGCCAAGGCAGGATTCAAACCTGCGACCGTAGCAGTCGCGCAGTTCTGGACTGAAGCACCTAGAACCGCTCGGCAACGGTGGCTGGCGAATCATAGTTACCATCACATGGACAGAAATATTGTGTTAACTTTATTACAACATAGGGACATAACTAAAAATGTCTTTACATAATTTCCAGTTCTGATTACTTTCCTTTAATTTAATCTCACAAATAGGTTAGTGTAACATGATGTTGACAGAGGCAAATTATATATACTCACAAATTATTTAGCTAGAGGTATCTGGTTTGTATGTCTGGGAGGGAGGAGGGTGCAAGCTGAAAACTTCAAGAAAAGATTACTCATTTCATACCTGCTGGATTTAACTGCAGTTTATCTCTTCCATATACCAACCACATACCTAATGTGCATGGCAAACAGTTTGAAAGTATTATTCTATACTCAGCATTTGGAACTATCAGTTCCTTAATGAGAGAGGAAAGAGGGATAAGTTTCTGAAGGTCTCAAAGGTCACTCCGACTCCATGACTAATGTGAGGACAAGAGGAACAAATGTGTCTATAAGAAGTTTTGGAATTTCACCTCCTGGAGGTAAAATACTGATCAGTCTGTCAGTCTTCTAGTAATTTTATGGTTTCCTCACATGAATTTTCACTTGGACACGATTATTCTATGTTTCATCACTCACCTGAGAGATATCTCTGAATTCCCAAAGAGACACACCTTCAAATTGCCATCAGCTGTTATCCGTAAACGGTTGCACGTGCCACAGAAGTGTTCACTCATTGAGGTAATAAATCCCACATGTCCCTTGAAGCCCGGCACATGGTATGCCTGCAAAAAGAAATTGTAAGAAAATAGCTACTGCTGTTGTGAAAATACTATAAATGTGTTGCTCACCAAGTGGAGGAAGGAGAAAATGCGCATTAAGGGGAGTTTGAACGCCATATCCTGACAATGTTAAATTTAGTGACTTAACTTCCCCGTATTTCAGGAACAACTGTAGCCATTGACAAGAAACTTTTACAGGACATTAAACTATATGTTCTGAGTCTTACAATAATTGCATTTCAGCCACTGCTTTTGGAAATACAATTTTTTAATTACACAGTTAAAATTTTGTGTACTTTTTTGTATGTTATTCTAAATAATTTTATTTATACATAACATTATGTTCTTCTTTTAGTTCAGAAGGCTCAGGATACATACTGAAAATTTGAATTCGCTATTCGAATTAGTTACTGAGATTTAGGGAAAAATGCAAGACAAAATGTAAATTTTCAGGAAGAGTTTTCAAAGTTTTAATAGACTGTAACTCAATATATGCTTAACATTTTATTTTTAGTCACTCAGAAGCACCCTGCACCATACTGTATATCATCCTCTTGATCTTTTTTAAGTTTTTTCTTGTTTTCTTCTTTCTGGACTCCGTAGTGGCCAACTTTGCTGCATACTCTGCTTTACCAGTGCAAACCTTGTCCATCCATTCAAATTCTCTGATGCAGTTTGCTCCAGAATTAATTCCCATATGTTGTAGCATTTTCACGCAACCAATGTTGCCATCATTAAAAGCAATAACAGCATGACTGACCCCCACTTTAGTGTCTTCATTACAAGAAAAACAGTTTTTGGTCTACATCTACATCTACATCCATACTCCTCAAGCCATCTGATGGTGTAGGGTACCTTGAGTACCTCTATTGGTTCTCCCTTCTATTCCAGTCTCGTATTGTTCGTGGAAAGAAGAATTGTCGGTATGCCTATGTGCGGGCTCTAATCTCTCTCATTTTATCCTCATGGTCTCTTTGCGAGATATACGTAGGAGGGAGCAATATACTGCTTGACTCCTCGGTGAAAGTATGTTTTTGAAACTTCAACAAAAGCCCGTACCGAGCTACTGAGCGTCCCCCCTGCAGAGTCTTCCACTGGAGTTTATCTAACATCTCTGTAACTCTTTCGCGATTACTAAATGATCCTATAACGAAGCATGCTGCTCTCTGTTGGATCTTCTCTATCTCTTCTATCAACTCTATCTGGTACGGATCCCACACTGCTGAGCAGTATTCAAACAGTGGGCGAACAAGTGTACTGTAACCTAATTCCTTTGTTTTCGGATTGCATTTCCTTAGGATTCTTCCAATGAATCTCAGTCTGGCATCTGATTTACCCACGATCAACTTTATATGATCATTCCATTTTAAATCACTCCTAATGCATACTCCCAGATAATTTATGGAATTAACTGCTTCCAATTGCTGACCTGCTATATTGTAGCTAAATGATATGGGATCTTTCTTTCTATGTATTCGCAGCACATTACACTTGTCTACATTGAGATTCAATTGCCATTCCCTAAACCATGCATCAATTCGCTGCAGATCATCCTGCATTTCAGTACCATTTTCCATTGTTGCAACCTCTCGATATACCACAGCATCATCCGCAAAAAGCCTCAGTGAACTTCCGATGTCATTCACAAGGTCATTTATGTATATTGTGAATAGCAATGGTCCTACGACACTCCCCTGCAGCACACCTGAAATCACTCTTACTTCGGAAGACTTCTCTCCATTGAGAATGACATGCTACGTTCTGTTATCTAGCAACTCTTCAATCCAATCACATAATTGGTCTGATAGTCCATATGCTCTTATTTTGTTCATTAAATGATTGCGGGGAACTGTATCGAACGCCTTGTGGAAGTCAAGAAACACAGCATCTACCTGGGAACCCGTGTCCATGGCCCTCTGATTCTCGTGGACGAATAGCGCGAGCTGGGTTTCACACGATCGTCTTTTTCGAAACCCATGCTGATTCCTACAGAGTAGATTTCTAGTTTACAGAAAAGTCATAATATTCAAACATAATACATGTTCTAAAATTCTACAACTGATCAATGTTAGAGATATAGGTCTACAGTTCTGCACATCTGTTCGATGTCCCTTCTTGAAAACGGGGATGACCTGTGCCCTTTTCCAATTCTTTGGAACGCTACACTCTTGTAGAGACCTACGGCACATTACTGCAAGAAGGGGGGCAAGTTCCTTCACATACTCTGTGTAAAACTGAACTGGTATCCCATCAGGTCCAGCGGCCTTTCCTCTTTTGAGTGATTTTAATTGTTTCTCTATCCCTCTATTTCAATATCTACCATTTTGTCATCTGTGCGACAATCTAGAGAAGGAACTACAGTGCAGTCTTCCTCTGTGAAACAGCTTTGGAAAAAGACATTTAGTATTTCGGCTTTAGTCCATCATCCTCTGTTTCAGTACCTTTTTGGTCACAGAGTGTCTGGACATTTTGTTTTGATCCACCTACCGCTTTGACATAAGAGCAAAATTTCTTAGGATTTTCTGCCAAGTCAGTACATAGAACTTTACTTTCGAATTCATTTAACACCTCTCGCACGGCCCTCCTCACATTACATTTCGCTTCGCGTAATTTTTGTTTGTCTGCAAGGTGTTGGCTATGTTTATGTTTGCTGTGAAGTTCCCTTTGCTTCCTCAGCAGTTTTCTAACTCGGTTGTTGTACCACGCTGGCTCTTTTCCATCTCTTACGATCTTGATTGGCACATACTCATCTAACGCATATTGTACGATGGTTTTGAACTTTGTCCACTGATCCTCAACACTATCTGTACTTAAAACAAAACTTTTGTGTTGAGACATCAGGTACTCTGAAATCAGATTTTTGTCACTTTTGCTAACCAGAAAGATTTTCGTACCTTTTTTAATATTTCTATCTATGGCTGAAATCATCGATGCAGTAACCGCTTTATGATCACTGATTCCCTGTTCTGCGTTAACCGTTTCAAATAGTTCGGGTCTGTTTGTCACTAATATGTTATCGCCATGAGTCAGTTCTCTGTTTAACTGCTCAAGGTAGTTTTCAGATAAAGCTCTTAAAAAATTTCACTGGATTCTTTGTCCCTACCACCCATTATGAAAGTTTGAGTCTCCCAGTCCATATCGGGCAAATTAAAATCTCCACCCAGAACTATAACATGTTGGGCAAATCTAATCGAAATATTTTCCAAATTATCCTTCAGGTGCTCAGCCACAACAGCTGCTGAGCCAGGGGGCCTATAGAGACATCCAATTACCATGTCTGAGCCTGGTTTAACTGTGACCATCACCTAAATTATTTCACATTTCGGATCTCCGTCAATTTCCTTCGATACTATTGCACTTCTTATCACTTTAAACATGCCTCCCCCTTCACTTTCCAGCCTGTCTCTGCGGTATACATTCCAATCTGAGTTTAGAATTTATTACTGTTTACATCGGGTTTCAGCCAACTTTCTGTCCCTAGTACTATGTGGGCATTGTGACCGTTTATTAATGAGAGCAGTTCTGGGACCTTTCTATAGACGCTCCTGCAGTTTACTATTAGCACATTAATATTGTTATTCCCTGTTGCATTTTGTCTACTCCTACCTTGCCGCATCTCAGGAGGTGTCTTGTCGGGCCTAGGGAGGGAATTCTCTAACCTAAAAAACCCACATGTGCACTCCACACATACTCCGCTACACTTGTAGCCACTTCCTGCATGTAGTGCACGCGTGACCTATTCAGGGGGACCCTACATTTCTCCACCCGATAGCGGATATCGAGAAATTTGCACCCCAGATCTCCGCAGAATCGTCTGAGCCCCTGGTTTAAGCCTTCCACTCGGCTCCAAACCAGAAGACTACTATCGGTTCTCGGAACGACACTACAAATAGCTAGCTCAGATTCCACCCCGCGAGGCTTTCCGCCTTCACCAACTCCACTAACCGCCTGTATGAACTGAGGATGACCTCTGAACCCAGACGGCAGGAGTCATTGGTGCCGACATGAGCAACAATTTGCAGTCGGGTGCACCCAGTGCTCTCTATCACTGCCGGCACGGCCTCCTCCACATCTCGGATGAGACCCCCGGCAAGCAGACAGAGTGAACACTGTCCTTCTTCCCCGACCTTTCCGCTATTTCCCTAAGGTGCTCCATCACCCGCCTAACCTTGGAGCTCCCAATAACTAATAAACCCCTCCCCCCATGTGCCTGCTCAGACCTTGCTGAAGGAGTGGCCACATGTCCACTCACAGGCAGAACGGGCGATGCCACACAGCCAGCCTCCACACTGACCCTCCGCCTCGTGTGCCGCGAATGCTGCTGAACCCGCCACTCCCCTTGGGAAGAGGGTGGCCCAACCGTGCCCGGTAGCCGCAAAGATGTGTCGACAGAAGGGTCAGTGGGTGAAGCATGTATCACCTGGGGTGTACCATGCAAAGCACCAGACTCCCCACTGCCGCTACACTCCAAGGCAGCAGCCTGAAGACGGGTAACCGCGGCCATCAACACGTTCAGCTGTTCGCGAACAGTGGCCAGCTCCACCTGTGTCCATACACAGCAGTCACACATCCTATCCATCCTAAGAAATCAATTTACTGTAGAGAGTTAATCAACTTATAACTAGACTGCTAATTCACTAAAGGTGGCTGATAGTTGACTAAACTGTGGTTACTAGACACTTCCTGTAGAAAACAATGAAAATAGCCCTACCTGTCTCTGGACTGTATTGAAAACAAACACTAGCACTACTGGCACTATGGCTTACTAAACGGACTCTCTCTGACTGTATTCAAAACAAACACAAAATCTATGGAATACTATTACTAGCACTCGACAATAAAAAGCTTCATAAAAGCAAAAACACATGGAAGAAGAAGTGACAAGTAAGAAAAATAGAGTTAATACTTAAATTAGCGTAGCTCGCTGCACAGCAGACATGACGCAGACGGCAGTTACGACAACACTGACACTATAAGATTATTGAACGACTCATTGGGATTTTGAGTCTGACAATGCAGACACTTCTTCAATAATTCCAGATTGCCAGGTCTCTGTAAACAGGTTTTATGATATCCACAACTGCTGCTGGGATAGAATGTTTATGGCTGTATGACCTGTTAGAGTACTGGGCATTGCGGTAATTGCACCATGAACCAGATCCAGGAGGGCAAAGATGGTGTACTGGTTTATCATCAGCTGACAGTCTCTGGAAGAAGGTAGCCCGTACTGCCTGCTTCAATTTCAACAAATCCTCAGTATTATTTCTAATGGCAATCTCATAATACTGTTGTAGTTGATCAATCATTTTGTCTGTCAGCCTGCTTCTTATGGTCTTACCACCTGAAAGTTTCTTGTCTCTCAAACTTTGTTTCAACTTCCTCAATCTGGTACCCATCCTCTTCTGGACATGACCAACACATTCCAGTTCTGTGATAAGCTTCTCACCATAAGGCTGAGTGGCTACTACACTGTTATATGCATTTGAGTCTGCATAACCTAAGAACTTAGTGTAACACACTCGCCTTTAGTTTACAGATCGATTATAAATTTCAACAGCTGCACAGGCCTCCGTACGACTAGTGGTCCTTCATAATTTCTGTCACAGATATGCCCTTCTTCATGCCCTGATTTATACTTATAACAATGTTTGGTTAAAATCTGGAAATCTATTAGCTTTCCAGTATCCACACTGGTCACTGTAGCAACAGAATTCTTAGAAATGCAGCTGCGCTTCTACCAAGTGCCCCAAAAGCTACGGATATGTCAATCATACCATCGTTTATTTCAGCAGCTTCATTTGCAGCACCCTTAATTGACTCACATGCAGCAGATTTCACAGCAGCTCCAATAAAGCCTGCGTACTTGTCCATTTTACAAAGTGGGCGTGGCATATACATCATGACACACATTGTTTCTGCTGCAGTGTAACCTTTGCCAATAGCTCTCAATCCATAAAACCACCTAACATTTATTTCAAAATAATTATCTTTACACTTATCAGAATTCCAAAATGAATGAGTATATTTACAACTGGCGGAATTAATGATACGTTTCCTGGCTAGTCCATTTGATACCTCAATGTCTTCATGTAAACTAACTGGCCCTCCACATACATACAGCACACACATTCACATAACACCCCTGTTAGGTTGTGTAAATGTATCAGAATATAACCTAACCTACCGTTTACATGAGTTTTGTTTTGAGATAACTGTGTTATCACTATGTTTCATTTTAATCTTCGAAGCACTAATGGGTGTTTCGCTAGATACTCATGAGTTTGCCAGTATTTCGTTGTCTGTAACTTCACACACCACATGCTGAACGCAAAGTTTCTTTTTATACAAAAATTTATTACCATGAAACCCACATTTCTTAAAAACACTTCATTTTGGAGTCATACTTTTTGAGAGATTTACCAGTCTATTCGTCACTTTTCCTCGGAAGAACGTTAGCACTTCGATATACAAAGCATGTTTATACTATGAAAAGATACGATACTATTTTTGACAGTGCTACCAATACAAACACATAATTTAACATTTATAACACAGTAATCCACAGCTTTCTACAGGGTGGTCCATTGATAGTGACCGGGCCAAATATCTCACATAATAAGCATCAAATGAAAAAACTACAAAGAATGAAATTCGTCTAGCTTGAAGGGAGAAACCAGATGGCGCTATGGTTGGCCTGCTAGATGGCACTGCCATAGGTCAAACTCATATCAACTGCATTTTTTAAAAATAGGAACCCCCATTTTTTATTACATATTCATGTAGTACGTAAAGAAATATGAATGTTTTAGCTGGACCACTTTTTTCGCTTTGTGATAGATGGGGCTGTAATAGTCAAAAATGGTTCAAATGGCTCTGAGCACTATGGGACTTAACTTCTGAGGTCATCAGTCCCCTAGAACTTAGAACTACTTAAACCTAACTAACCTAAGGACATCACACACATCCATGCCCGAGGCAGGATTCAAACCTGCGAACGTAGCGGTCGCACGTTTCCAGACTGTAGCGCCTAGCACCGCTCGGCAACTCCGGCCAGCTGCTGTAATAGTCACAAACATATAAGTATGTGGTATCACATAACATTCCGCCAGTGCGGACGGTATTTGCTTCATGATACATTACCCGTTTTAAAATGGACCGTTTACCAATTGCGGAAAAGGTCGATATCATGTTGATGTATGGCTATTGTGATCAAAATGCCCAAGGGGCATGTGCTATGTATGCTGCTCGGTATCCTGGACGACATCATCGAAGTGTCCTAACCATTCGCCGGATAGTTACATTATTTAAGGAAACAGGAAGTGTCCAGCCACATGTGGAACACCAACCACAACCTGCAACAAATGATGATGCCCTAGTAGATGTCTTAGCTGCTGGGGCAGCTAATCCTCACATCAGTAGCAGACAAATTGCGCGAGAATTGGGAATCTCAAAAACGTCGGTGTTGAGAATGCTACATCAACATCGATTGCACCCGTACCATATTTCTATGCACTATGAATTGCATGACGATGACTTTGAACGTCATGTACAGTTCTGCCACAGGGCACAAGAGAAATTACGGGACGATGAAAGATTTTTTTGCATGCGTTCTATTTAGCGATGAAGCATCATTCACCAACAGCGGTAACCTAAACCGCCATAATATGCACTATTGGGCAACGGAAAATCTACGATGGCAGCGGCAAGTGGAACAGCAGCGACCTTGGCAGGTTAATGTATGGTGTGGCATTAAGAGAGGAAGGATAATTGGCCCCCATTTTATCGATGGCAATCTAAATGGTGCAATGTATGCTGATTTTCTGCGTAATGTTCTACCAATGTTACTACAAGATGTTTCACTGCATGACAGAATGGCGATGTACTTCCAACATGATGGATGTCCGGCACATAGTTTGCGTGCGGTTGAAGCAGTATTGAATAGCATATTTCATGAAAGGTGGATTGGTCGTCAAAGCACCATACCATGGCCCGCACATTCACTGGATCTGACGTCCCCGGATTTCTTTCTGTGGGGAAAGTTGAAGGATATTTGATATCGTGATCCACCGACAATGCCTGACAACATGCGTCAGTGCATTGTCAATGCATGTGCGAACATTACGGAAGGCGAGCTACTCACTGTTGAGAGGAATGTCATTACACGTATTGCCAAAGGCATTGAGGTTGACAGAAATCATTTTGAGCATTTATTGCATTAATGTGGTATTCACAGGTAATCACGCCATAACAGCATGCGTTCTCAGAAATGATAAGTTCACAAAGGTACATGTATCACATTGGAACAACCGAAATAAAATGTTCAAATGTACCTACATTCTGTATTTTAATTTAAAAAACCTACCTGTTACCAACTGTTCATCTAAAATTATGAAACATATGTTTGTGACTATTACAGCGACATCTATCACAAAGCGAAGAAAGTGGTCCAACTAAAACATTCATATTTCTTTACGTATTACACGAATATGTAATAAAAAATGGGGTTCCTATTTAAAAAAAACACAGATGATATCAGTTTGAGCTATGGCAGCGCCTTATAGCAGGCCAACCATTGCGCCAGCTGGTTTCCCCCTTCGAGCTAGACAAATTTCTTTCTTTGTAGTTTTTTCGTTTGACACTTATTTCGTGAGATATATGGCCCGGTCACAATCAATGGACTACCCTGTATATAAGAAATTACCGATTTTATTAGGTCTTGACGTAATGCATGTAAAAATTTTAACATTTTCAACTGGTGTAGATTATATTTTAGAAAATAAAATAAAATACTTCCCACACAAGTTTATAAGTAATATACATATCATTTTAGTTGGAGAATTGCAAATTTTATAATCAGATAAAAACCCAAAAAAGTGAAAAAGAATGTTTTCCCCTTCTAACTCCCCTTAAAGTTATGGAAATGTGCAAGCTTTTGGAGTCAGTGGCTCTTCTGGCAGAAACAATGAAGGGGAAGGAAAAGGGAAGAAATAAAAGGATTGTCAAGGTTTAGGAAATGGGGAGAGTTGCAGAGAAGCTGCAGAGAAACCCAGGCCAGGACAGACTTACTGAATGGGATGAGAAATATGTAACTAAACCAGTCCATCTCTCATACCACCAGCAGATGTGAAGTATTCTTGTGATCGGTAGTAAGTCATAAACATTAAATTATTTTCAATGTATGTTCATATGTAATACTGCACGTACCTTTGAGGTATCATTGGGCCCATTGGGAAGAGGATCAAAATCAGGCCACTGCTTTCTAATTATTTGGAGCATTTCACTAATGGAGACCATCTTCCCATCATTCCATTTGTTGCCGCTGAAAGGCATGTACTCGATAAATCTTACATCAACATTTTTCTCTTTTGTTAACTCCACAAAACTGCACACTTCATCTTCATTAAAACCTCGCATTACAACACAAATTATCTGTGGAAGAAAGACACCATTAAAAACTTGGTATCAGATAAAGCATGGTTTAAACAGAGTTTGAAAGACTTTTTGATAGGCAACTCATCCTACTCTATACATGAATATCTTAACAGTGGCTGTTAGGCCAGCTTAAATAAGAATGTCTGTTAGATTTCAGTTCTGAGAGCACTTTGTCATAACAGTCAAGATTATGTACTTTTTGTTTGATAAATTTATGAATAGTGCATAACAATGTTTCGGTCTGACAGCGTATCAATTCTGAAAATATTAGCTGTTACAGTTTGTATTGTATTCACCTAGTTTGACAATCTCCTGACAAATGATCAGGGTATTCAAATGTTTTATATTTTTTATGTTATACTTTCTGGCATGTTACTCACCCATGAGAATCATCTCATGTTTTGGGTCTTGGAACAAAAGCTGAATCTAATCTAATCTAACCTACAAAATAATGGTTCTACAAGTCTGTTGTTATATTTGTATACCTCACTGATTCTGTTAAATTAATCTTTTTCTCTCTTTTTAGAGAATGTGGGAATTTATCTTAGCATGCCAAACTGTTAACCTTCTTAACAATTTAAGAAAATTAAACTACATACATCTCCAATCCTTTTTCCCACTCCAATGCACACATCTTTTGCTGAAGGTATTATTTTAACTATTACATTAAATTATGAAGCTTTCTTGAAACTGTGCTGCCATTTGTGAAACAAAGGTAAAAGTGTTCTCAAGATAAAAGGTCTTCACAAAAGGAGCATTTAGTATCTGTGCAGGTAGTAACACTGACAGCCTTCATATAAACAAGCCCATATGGTAGAACATCCTGCTTTACACATACACGCAATGGCAGAAAAAAGGAAAAGAGCACACCTTTCATTCAAGCATTGAATATATAAACTGATGAGACAAAACACTATGACCTCCTGTTTGATAATGTGTTTGTCCACTGTTGGAACACAATACAGCAGTGATTTTGTGTGGGACAAGTTCAATAAATTTCAGGTATGTTCCCAACATTATGTGAGGTATGTTCCCAGCATTATGCAGCACCGCATGTCTAAGCACAGGTCATGTAATTCCCATAAATTGGAGATCAGTGGTTTCTGGGTGCAGAACTGGTATCTGATAGCATCGCAGATGTATTCCATCAGATTCAGAAGGGGTGAATTTGATTCTGGCCTCGTGACACTGAAAGTCATATTGTTGAAACATGTCACCTTCATTAGGGACAGAGTGCGGGCAGTGCACAATAATGTTCACACAGAACAAAGCTGTTATGGAGCCTTCAGTTACTACCACAGGACCCATAGAAGACCAGGTGAATGTCCTCCATAGCATAATATTGCTCCCACTGGCCTAAGTCTGTAGCAAAGTGCACCTTTCAAGCACCAATTCACTCTGTTGACAGTGTATGTGCACAAAACCGTCAAGCAGGTGTAATGCGAAACACGAATGATTCAACCAGATGACACATTTCTATTGATTCACTGCCCAATCTCAATGCTCCTGAGCCACAGAAATTGTAATTCAACAGTGTTGTCAACATGGGAACATACAGGGGTTGTCTACAGCAGAGCCCTATGTTTAACAATGTGCAATGAATGGTGTGCTCTGAAATACTCGTGCTTCCACCAGCACTGTGTCATCAGACCTGCCACAGAAATTAGCTTCCTCAACCGAATGTCATCTTTTTCAAAGGAACCATCCCAGCATTTGCCTTAAATCAATTAGGGAAATCAAGGGAAACCCAAATTTTGGTGGCCCGATGGGTCTCGGGTCCGTTGTCCTCTCGAAGGCAAGTCCACTGTCTGACCACTGTGGTGGCATGACCTAGTCTTAATTAAGCCAGAAAATCCTGGGAAATGCTGACATACTTATTGATTTAAGATATAACAATTTAAAACAATCCTTTCATGAATTTCACTACAATTTTCTGCTCTTTTGAAAAAAAATTTCTTTTGACTGTTTTGATGTTGTTTAGTATGTTTAAATAATGATGGCAGTCTCTATAAAAGGGCAGTTTAACTTTTAAGTTTAGTTATACTGTTTTAAACTACATCCTTCATCTATTTGTCCACCCAGAAGTGCTATAGGATATAACTTGAAGACTATGGTGAGGTGGTGGGGGACAGTCATGTGTTGAGAAGGAGGTGCTGCCAGAAATGAAGTGTGTGAGGTGACGTTATTGACACTGCATACAGGGAGAATAAAAATACTCTATTCCATATTCATTTACAATCTACGTCTGGCCCCCATATGGTTTTACTTTTCTCCAATAAGAAAAAAAGAAATTGTCAGTAACTGTCTTTATAAGGTCTTAAAAGGAAACAAACAATAGAAAATCTAGGCTGGAATAATGACCATATTATAAAAAAGATACATTGCTATTCACTGTATACAGGAAATGTTAGGTCACAGACAAGCACAACAAAAAGACTACTAAACAAGTAAGCTTTCGATCAGAAAGTCTTCTTCCAAAGTGGACAAAACACACACACACACACACACACACACACACACCCATGACCGTTGTTTCTCCCATTATGCGCAGTTGCTCCCAGTCTGGCCCTAGCAGCCAGAGACAGTGGTCATGTATGTGTGATCTGCATTTGCGCGCGTGTGTGTGTGTGTGTGTGTGTGTGTGTGTGTGTGTGTGTGTGGGAATGGGGGGGGGGGGGGGGGGTTTGCACCAAAAGCTTACGTGTTTAATAGGTGGTGTCTCCCCCCCCCCCCCCCCCCCTCTGCCAGCAACACAACATCTACACTATACAGTGAGTGCCAATCTATCCTTTTCATAATACTGTCGTTACCACCTTGCCAAGAGGCATATTGTGGAGTAATCCGAAGGGCTCTACTAATTTGTACAAGAGGAAGGAGAGCACAATCTCAATGTAAGTTTTTAGAAAACTGGTATGTGCATTACTTCTCCAAACATTTCAGAGAGTACAGAATTTGGCAGAATCAAATTTTGGGGGTATGTGGAACTGGGACAATGGCATATTTTTTACCCATTCAACAAACTAAGCACTGCTGATTGCTACTTTTATTGTGTCTGCTGCTGCAATGCATATATGAAACTGTAAGTGCAGCATCTATGATGGAATAAAATGTTATACAAATGAAACAAACAGGCACAGTGAAATAGAGTACTATGGCTCATCATTTCGGTCTCACAGATTAGCAGGTGTTGACTTGAAAGGTAATACTTAAGAAGTATTTACTCAAATCCAAGCTGCACTTTTTTTCCGGTTTTTGTAATCCAAAAAACCGCCTGCGGCTTAGAATCGAGTGCAAAGCAAGTGGAAGTTCTGAAAAATGTCAGTAGGTGCTGAAACAACTAACTTCTGCCGTCGAATATATGTAGCGCTACACAGGCATGCTTCATAGGCACAAAGATAAATACTGGCGCCAAAACCTCTGCGTCAGTAAATAAATTTAAAAAAAAAAGGTGGAAGACAATTTTCATACATTATCCAAAGAAGTAAATACAAATTCCGTATTGTTCATCTTCGAATGTAGCAGAACTTCAATGTATTACGAAAATCCGACTGGCAAGACTGTTTGGGATGTTTGTCAATATGGCCAACTCTACGTTCTGAATGTTTTCCTACCTGTGAGAAGAGATGGTTGCTAATAGGAACCTGATGAAATGTGAATCACATGCAGTATTCTCTTCATCATAAGAGTAATACGAATATAAACATTTTGCCACGTATTCTTTCGTGTTTGCTGCTATCTTATTTAAATCCTGTCTGCCTAATAAACTACAAAACTAGAGTGAGACAACAGCAAATGCGGAAGAATATACGTATCGTGTCATGTTTATATTCGTATTATTCTTATGCCTAATAGTGATACAGTCAGAAATGAAGCATGGCAATCTAAGATGACTCTAATTTCTGTGCAGAATTTGATGTACTAAAGAAGCGGCCACAAAGATTTTCAAATGGAGAAAAATTTTCGCCTAACTCTCGTTCAGAACATGTTCTATCATACGCAGTCTATTATTTGGTTCTTGTTGATCATTATCAAAGAAAGCAGCAATGTAAGTAACAAGAAATAGTAGTCTCTTGCCATTGTTCCGCTAATGAGACAATTTCTCTCTCTTTCCTTTTTTTTTTTTTTTTTTTTTTTTTTGTAAGCGGCGGTAGCGTGCACAAAAGCAAGCCATGCCGCGAGCGACGAAAGAGGCTGCAAACACGCACTATCAGAATGCGACAAACAATGCATGACACAGTACAGTAATGCATTTTCAGCTTAGAGTGACATAAACGCCTATAAGAAGGAAAATGGCACTTATCAGAACAAAGCAAAATAAGCAATCGATTCAAACCAGATGAAGCACGTGAAAAAGGAAGGGTACCAGTATAAATACGGACGGAGCGCCTGACGCGTAGCAATGGCTACCTGGTAAAGCTTAAGTGCTACGCTTACGACTCGAACCAAACTACTGTAGCTGTATCGTCATTCACTCGAACTAAATTGTGTCTCATATTACAATGGACTGACTTTGTTTCGATTTGGAGGTGCAGCCTAAAACTTTTCTCTCCCCTTGAACTTCGAGTCTCAAATTTCAGGTGCGGCTTAGATTCGGGAATTTTTTTTTCCTTCCTTTATTTCGAGTCTCATTTTTCAGGTTTGAGTGCGGCTTAAATTTGAGTAAATACGATAGGTGGTATTTCAACTAATTCTGACTATGAAATAAAACAAAGTACAGCAGGGAGCTCTGACGAATCAAAGAGCAGCGATGAAGATTCTGATGAATAGTAAAGTATGAGTTAAGAAATAAGATGCTACTGAGATCATAAATTTTTCTTGTGTTGATGAATCTGTTAACAAACATATTCAAAAATGCACTGAAACATTGGCACATGTAGTGTTGGGAGGTGATAAACTGTCATTACTGTTAGAGGAGCTACGTATTTCTTGCTGTTCTACTCCTACATGACACTGTATCTGAAGGTATAGAATGAATCTTCACTGGCTAGAGAAATGGGTAACACAATTTTACAAGTCTCTGCTGTCATGTAATCTCTTCAGGGAAATCATGACTGTACTACGATTCGGTTTGTGGTTGACAAGGTCAGAGTCATTAAGAAATGCAAGGCAGCTACCATGTCAGTCCTAGAAGAAAGAGACGTAGCAAACTGTCAAAGCATGTACATACCCGGTCCTTATGTTTGTGGTGATGTACTAACCAAGTAATACTGAAGTGTGATTCAAGTCGCACAAATATGGCTTTAATAATAACCTCCGAACAATATGCCTCTAAGGACTCAACAAGACACAGAACGCTGATGTGCACATTACAAACTAAAATCACACAGAGAGTCAGTCAGCACTGTTCCACACTTACATATGTGCAAGTCGCCAGCAGATGGCATGGCAGGGACCGCACGGCACGCTTGGCTCCCAGAGACGGCCTCCAGCAGCCAGCCTGCAATGATCAGTCGGTGACCAATTTAAAGACGCAAGTACGGCAACACCACTCTCGGTGCACTCACACAGACACGTACTAGTAGCACGATACAGCAGTGATGAGCAGTAGTACCCCTCCTGTCTTGCGCGCCTTTTATCTGGCCCTACAATTTACTTTCCTAGACCCACACAAATGCCTGATCCTCCTAATTCAATTTGCTCTGCAGACTATTTAAAATTCATAAAGAAAAAGGAGCCACAATTGCACTTTGTGTGCCAGTTACTTTCCAATACATTGGCACCAGCTGATCTTATTTAAGAATACTCAACTTTCGTAGCCATACTTACAGCACATCCTTTGCTTCCTGGTCTAAATCCAAGTTAACTCCCAGCCCCCTCCCCCCCCCCCCCCACACACACACACACGCCCCTCCCCCCCCTCTCCCCCCCCTCCCAATCAGCTAGTTGTGTGCTGTTATCTCACGTCACACCCTAGTCTATGAGTACCCAGCTGTCTGTCACCTGACCCCTCTACCTGCACCCCTAGCTAGCCCACAGATGGCTCCCCACTCTCCCACGAGCCACTAAATGCTTCCCTCAAAACCCCTCCCATCTCTCTCCATCCCTCACATTGCCTCAACCCACCCCATCCTACCCCACTCTAAAGCCCCACCTCACTCCAGAACACTCACCGTGGGCCAGTAAAGAGCTGGCAGTTGAGCGACCACAAAATAAGGAGACGTGCATGCGCATGTGAGTGTGTGTGTGTGAGTGTGTGTGTGTGTGTGTGTGTGTGTGTGCGCGTGCGCATGTTTTCCCTACAGCTAGAAAAAGAAAGTGCATTCTGGAAGCTCGCCAAGCAACGTACCTTTTAGTTTGGAATGTAGAAGACGAGGTACTGGTGGAAGTAAAGCTGTGAGTACGGGTCGTGAGTCGTGCATGGATAGCTCAGATGGTAGAGCACTTGCCCATGAAAGGCAAAGGTCCCAAGTTCGACTCTTGGTCCGGCACACAGTTTTAATCTGCCAGGAAATTTTCATATCAGTGCACACTCCACTGCACAGTGAAAATCTCATTCTACATACCTTTTGTTCATGTGCCTATCGATGAGACAGTGCTTCTGCCTTTTGGTGAGCCATCTCCTTTATTCCTAAATAATTCGTAATTTTCAACAGAAACTTTCCGTACGCTATTATTGCATCCTACATTACAATATGCAATTTCCACAATATGTGTTCCTCTGTGAATATAATGGGGGTAACAACTGTAGGAGACCAAAAACTGACTGCAGTAAGCAAGTTCAAGTTATTGTACGCTGCAGTAGTTATGCAGAGGTGAAGAGGGTCACACAGGATAGGCTAGCATGGTCAACTCCATGAAACCAATCTTCAGATGGAAGATCACAACAATAAAAACATTTGATTCAGCATACACCAGACTCCAAACAGCGTACACAACCTGTATGCTCAGAAACACAGAAAATCATATTGGTTCCATCAGCAGGAAACTTCAGCCCGTAATTGTTATGGAACACTGTGGCGATTTTGTTCATTAATAAAACCCAAAACTGGGGAGTAATAAGAGAGTATTGTTGTAACTTCTTATCAACCTGGTTACCAAAATACATATTAAGAACACTGGTAAAGTGTTATTTTAAAGGGGTCACTCCAAAGCGCCACGAAAGTATTTGAGCAATGTATAAAATTAGAGAATCAGTGCACAATATTGAAGGTCTATCTACATAATCTATATCTGCATGACTAGTCTGTAATTCACAATTAAATGCTGGCAGAGGGTTCAGAGAACCACCCTCAACCCCTTTATCTACCATTCCACTCCCCTACAGCATTTGAGGAAAACCAAACACTTCAATATTTCCGTACAAGCTCTGATTTCTCTATTTTATTACAATGATCATTTCTTCCTATGTAAGAGGGCTCTAACAAAATATTTTCACATTCGGAGGAGAAAGTTGATGATTGAAATTTTAAGAACCTGCTCCAGCAAAATGCTTTTGCTTTAATGACTGCTACCCCAATTCACATGCGATATCTGTGGCATGCACTTTCCTGTTTGCCAATAATACAAAATGAGCTGCCCTTCTTTGAACTTTTAAATGATGTCCTCTGTCAGTCCTATCTGGTAAGGATCCCACACCATGCAGAATACTCCAAAAGAGGACAGACAAGTATAGTTGTAGATAGTCTCTTTAGTAATCCTAATCTTCTAAATGTTTTACTATTAAATCATAGTCTTTTGTTTGCTTTCCCACCGCATTATCTATGTGAGCATTCCAATTTAAGTTATTTGTAAATGTAATTCCTAAGTATTCAGTAGACTTCACAGCCTTTAGATCTGCGTGAATTATCATGTAACCAAAATTTAGTAGATGCCTTTTACTACTCATGCGGATGACATAACAATTTTTATTATTTAAGGTCAGTTACCACTTTTTGCATCATATGGATATGTAGCCTAAATCATTTTGCAGTTCATTTTGATCATTTGATCACTTTACAAGACAGTAAATGATTTGCAAGACTGTAAATGATAGCATCATCTAAGAGGACTGCTCAGATTCTCTCATAAATTGTTAATGTAGATCGGCAACAGCAGGTGGTCTATAACACTTCCTTGAGGAATTTCAGATATCACTTCTGTTTTACTTGATGATTTTCCATCAATTACTATGAACTGTGACCTTTCTGACAGGAAACCACACATCCAGTTGCACAACTGAGACAATACGCCATAGGCACACAATATGATTAGAAAATGCTTGTGAGGAACTGTTTCAAAAAGTCTTCTGGAAATCTACAAATATGGAATAAATTTGAGATCCCCAGTCGACAGCACTTATTACTTTGTGTGACTAAAGAGCTAGCTGTGTTTTAAAAGGTCGATATTTCTGAATCTATCTTGGCTATTTATCAATGAATCATTATCTTTGAGATAATTCATAATATTCAAACACAATATATGTTCCAAAATCCTAATGCAAATCAACATTAGTGATATGAGTCTGTTATTTAATAGATTACTCCTCTTTTCTTTCTTGAGCATTGGTGTGACCTGTGCAACTTTTCAGTCTCTAGGTATGGATCTTTATCAAATGAGCAGCTATATATGATTTCTAAAGGAGCTATTGTATCAGCATTCTCTGAAAGAAACATAACAGCTTTATTACACTGAGGAGAGCTACTACTAAGTTACTCACAGTTGCAGTTGTTCTTGATTTGAATACTGCAATATTTACTTTGTTGTCTTTGGTGAAGAAATTTCAGAAATCCGTGTTTAGTAACCCTGCTTTAGTAGCACTGTCATCAGTAACATTACCACAGATATTGCACAGTGATGGTATTGGTTGTGTCTTGCCATTGGTGTACTACACATGCAACCAGAACCTCTTTGGATTTTCTTCCAGATTTCAAAATGAAGTTTCACTATGGGAACTATTAAACACATCTTGCACTGAAACCCACCCTAAGTTTCGAGCTTCAGTAAAACATCGCTAATCTTGGAGATTTTGCATTCTTTTAAATTTTGACATGCTTTTTTTCATTGCTTCTGCAGCTGAGTTTTGACATATTTTGTGCACCACCCTTTTAATTTATTTGGTATCCTTTCAATTGCACAAACAGAATGTGCAAAGTAAGTGGAAATTACTCGTCTCTTCCCTGATTACAGTGCAATAGAAGATACTACAAGATGTTGACAGATTGCCATATCTCGGTAGCTTTATATGTAATAATGAGGTCACAGATGCAGAAATCACCAGCAGAACTGGAAAATCAGTCCATATGGTAATTAGGTATGTAATATGTCAACAAAGCTTTGACTGTACTCCTTTATCATTTATATGTGTGAGACTTGGAAAATATCAGTAAAATCAGCACACAGTCTCCATATTTTTCACCCACAATGCTAGAGATGAATTCTGAAGATGTTAACCCAACCAAGTTACAAACGATGAAGTGCTGAGAATACGAGGTCTACACAGCCTGCACATAATTATTGTTGAAAGAAGACTGAAGATTGCAGGTTATGTTCTACGCATGTAAGGTGGAAGAATCCCAAAATCAACACTGTTGTGGAAATCAATGGACAGATACAGATGTACAGGAAGACCTTTTAACACCTGGAACTTTTGCAGTGAATCCTCAATGCATGGACACAAACTTGGAGGAAGGTGAGAACTTGGCAGCTGATCGAGTGAACTCTGTGAAACCAGTTCCTTGTATGGTACACAGCAAATCTGAGTAAGTTAGTAAGTAAGTAAGTAAGTAAGTAAAGTAAGTACAACTGGGGATTTTGCAAAACTGCTGGATGATCGATATTATTGTCTAGATTTGACACTGTTGGACTTCTACCTTTTCCTTGATGTGTATTCTTCAAATTGTGAGTTTTATGAGAAAGCTGATAGGTACTTACCAATCAATCTTCCCTCACACGAACTGACATTGTCTCTTTATAAATTCTACTGTGCTAACAATTATCTACTGAGAATCCTCGACTAGGTCTCCGCAGCTCAAATGAGCCAGTTTCTTTTAAATTTCTGTCTTTGGCTATAATTGTCTTCCAAGTATGGTGACACAACATCCTGTCATGAAACTTTTGCCTTTACACTTGTTTTTTTTTTCTGGACACTGCCTTTTTCTGCACTGTGCACTAAATACACTATGTGAGTAACGCCCAATCTCCAACAACCAATCGTGAACTGTAAACAGTTGTGAACTCTACCAGGGCACATAACAAACAATTAACATTTGCGTTTTAGTGTTCTAAGCTGTGAAGTCATCAGCGGACAAATAATTTAGTACCTATTCCTGGACAGCCGGAGTGGCCGTGTGGTTCTAGGCACTACGGTATGGAACTGAGTGACCGCTACGTTCGCAGGTTCGAATCCTGCCTCGGGCATGGATGTGTGTGATGTCCTTAGGTTAGTTAGGTTTAATTAGTTCTAAGTTCTAGGTGACTGATGACCTCAGAAGTTAAGTCGCATAGTGCTCAGAGCCATTTGAACCTATTCCTGACATGCTGTTGTTTGGAACAACAACTGACATGATCCAAAATATTACTTTTTTTTATTATAGCTTCACTTTTATTTTGTCTAATGATTACTAATTTCAGTATCAAATTCCATCATCAAGCCACTATATGATTGGAAAGCATAGTGTATCGTTAAAATATTGTTTATTAAACAGATTACCATTATATCATCATTCCTTAAAGTAATGTCCAAAGTGGAAGGACAGATGATTAATTTTGAGTATATTCAAAAGTCAGAGTACTGAACCGGATATGAAAGAAGGAAAACCAGAAGGGCAGTGAGAGACGGGTGCCTTCTATCACCTTACTTCCTTAATATTTTCATCAAGGAAGTAATAACAACAACAAAGAAAAGATGACAAGAATCAAAAGGTAATTTCTGGAATACTCCAAGGAAATGTGATAGGACCATTACATTTACAATGAATATAAATGATCCAGTAGAAAGTGTCAGAGGCTCCTTAATATTGTTCACAGGTACTCTCACTTGTCCATCAGAAAGTAGCAACAACAGAAGGCAGTATCAATTTGCACAATGACCTGCAGAGGATTGGTGAATGATGCAGGCTCTGGCAGTTGACCCTGCACATAAATAAATGTAACATATCACTCACACACACACACACACACACACACACACACACACACACACACAGGAAAAGAAATCCAATACTGTACAACTACACTATTAATGACAAATTGCTGGAAACAGAATCTACCATAAAATATCTAGAAGTAACTATCCAGAGCAACCTTAAAGTGGAATGACCACATAAAACTGCAATAGAAAAGCAGATGCCAGTCTAACATCCACAGGAAGAATCTTAAGTGAATGTAAATTACCCCTGTGTCCTTACCCAGTAGGACTGACAGAAGAGAGAAAGAAGATCCAACGAAGTGCGGAGTGTTTTGTCACAGGATCATTTAGTCACTGTGAGATCATTACAGAGATGCTCAGCAACTCCAGTGGTAGATGCCATAGGAGAGCAGTTGTGCATCACGGAAAGATTTACTACCCAAATTTCGAGAGAGTAGTTTCCGAGAAGAGTCTGACAACATAATAGTTTCTCTCATATACAATTCACGAAATGATCACGTGAAGAAAATTTGAGAAGTTAGAGATAATACAGAAGTGTACTGACAGTCATTATTCTCAAGCACTGTTCACAAGTGGAACAAGGCAGAGGGGATCAGTTGGTGGCATGAGACGTACCCCCTGCCACACACAGTTAGGTGGTTTTTGGAGCATGATGTCGATATGGAAACTTAATTGCATGCATATACACTGCAGATTGATGACATCACAATAGTAAATCAAAGTAGGAACTAAATAAAATGTTTCAGGCCTTAAATCTAGAAACGGTAAAACTAAAGCTAAAAATGAATACAAAGAAGACAAAAGTTATGGCTACAGACAAGAAAGGAGGTGGAGGTAGGACTGACACAAGAACAGGCAATGAGCAACTCAAGAAAGCAACTGAAATTCAATATCTCAGTAGCTTTTTGCAAGAAAACAATCAATATTTCAAGGCATTCAAGAAAAGAATAGCACAGGTGAAGAATTCCTTCCAAAATAAGAAGAAGCTGCAACTGAATAAACATATCAGCTTCCACATTAACAAAATATTTGTAAAGACCTTTGTGTGGAGTGTTCTGACACACAGATGCAAAATCTGTACATTAGAAAAGCCAAAGGAAGCTCGCCTCAAACCTGCTGAAATGTGGTTCTGGAGGAGAAGTACAAGAACTAGCTGCATTGACAGAAAAATTAAAGGAAATAGGAGAGAAGAAAAAACCACTGAAAGTTATAGGCCAGGGCAAAGCAAAATACACTGGACACTTAACTGGAGACGATAATCTTTTAAAAAACATTTCTGAAGGCAAGATCGTAGGTAAGAAAACAAGGGGATGACTGAGAACATCCTACTTAAAAACAATGTGATCAATGAATGGGATTTTCTTCACACATGGAGATGAAGACAACTGCTGAAGAGAGGAAGCTGTGGCTGCAGAGACAAGGTTTAACCTTTTGGAAGAGTAAGGACAAACAAATACAAAATATGAGTCTACATGGTAGCTACATATGGAATAAATGACAACTTCTTGTGTGCAGTCATCAAGTCACTTACCCCAGTAGGTGTCTTATCTACTAAAAGTAAAGGTCACTGTTGTGCTTCCAATAGATGTGAACTGCACCCTGAAAATGGTATGTCTAGTTTGCAGTTGTACAGAAGCTTTTTATTTTGCAAAATGGTTCAAATGGCTCTAAGCACTATGGAACTTAACATCTGAGGTCATCAGTCCCCCAAACTTAGAACTACTTAAACCTAACTAACCTAAGGACATCCCTGCCTGAGGCAGGATTCGAACCTGCCACCGTAGCAGCAGCACGGTTCCGGACTGAAGTGCCTAGAACCGCTTGGCCACAGTGGTCAGCTTTTATTTTGCAAAGAAATTTTTGATAATAAGATGAACTGATGCTGGTACTTGCTACTGAAACCAGTAGTACTTAGATACAACAAAAGTGTGACTATAGAATTAAGAATAATTTTTCCAAACAATCGAGTATTTTTTTCAAAATGGCACCACAATAGAGGATACTTATTTTAAACTAAAGACACAAAAGAAAAAAAGAGAAACTGTAAAGATCTTGAGTTTCATAATGCTCTCTTGGGAGGAAAATATAAGATACCAATTACAAATTATTTGTTTCAGTTCCTTTAGAATAATTTCCTGTTTCACAGGTGCCTTGAAGAAAGTAAAAGATCTCAAAAGTGTCTTAATGACAACCGATGGCCTCATGTTGACAATAATTGGTAAACTTGCAAGCCATACTTTTTTATGTTGTATAAACTACGAAACTGTTAGCATCGTCAGCTAAAATTTACTTCTTCTGTCTTAATATACCTTCCTTCACTTACAGCTGCAGTGTGGAGACAGCGGTGAGGGTGGGAGCGGGGATGGGGGTGAGGGTGAGGGCGTACTGCTTTAAAATGGTGATTCTTGTATTGATATTCTTAACAACAGATTTATATCTTTTGTTTATGAAAGTCTGCATGCGATGACAGCTGGACTAGTAATACCTTCACAGGTTCGTATTCAAGTTGCAAGGCTAGATCTATGCCAGCCATGACACGCTCCCAGCCTTTCCTCCTCATGATCTGGTTGTAGCGTTGGGACTGCAGGGTGTCTAAGCTGATGTTCAGACCGTCAAGCCCTGCCCTCTGCAAGGCAACCAGCTGTCTTGTCAACATGAGGCCATCGGTTGTCATTAAGACACTTTCGAGATCTTTTATTTTCTTCAAGGCACCTGTGAAACAGCAAATTATTCTAAAGAAACTGAAACAAATAATTTGTAACATTGTTGCTGCATATGAAACAAAACTCCAGTTGATAAATTGAAAATACAAATTCCTTAAAAGTTAACTGTACATTTGCCCTAATACAAAGAGATAAGAAGGGTTAATAAACTGAATTGGAGAATGCAAGTTAAGATAGCAATGAAAAAATAATTAGAGGCATAAGATCACCTACTGCAACAGGGAAATGGGAATCAATATGAACCATTACCCAGCTACTGTCAACTGATTCCATGTCTCCATGCGCACTGCATAAACCACTGTGGGTTTGTCCGACAAAGTACATTGTTGTACCACACATTATGGTTTATCCCCATTCAATGCTCATGTGGAGTGTGGGAAGAATGATTCTGTAAATGGTTCTGTGCATGCTGTAATTAATCTTGCCTTCATGGTCCCTATAGGAGTGATACATATGTAGTTATTGTATAATCCCTAAATGCCTCGCTTAATACAGGTTCCTGAAATTTCATAAGTTGGGTTTTGTCATATATATTATCATCTTCCAGAACATTAAGGTACAACATTAATGTAATAGTATAAATTACTATAACTGTATAAATAAGTTTATAAGTGTGTAAAATACATTGAACTATTTGTTACAACAAAACATTGTACTGGTATACTCAGCAAGATGTTAAATCAGCAGATAGCTACATTTTATGTTCAACATTTTGTGTACAGCATATATGCTGGAAAGGATTTATACCCAAATTAAATAAATCTGAAGAAATGGTAGTGTGTCTCTGGAAAAATAATCCATAAAAACTCATACAGTCCAATTTGCTATTATGTCACTGTTGCTGAAATATAATACAAAGTAACTGAATTCGATGAACATTCTCAGAGTGCAATATGCCTCAGAGTGAAATGCACAGTAATGTCAACATTATTTTTCAAGGCTATGTTTGTGAAAATGGATGAAAGCAAACCACACATTTTGTTCTCAATCTGCGGAAGCATTATGCACTGTGAAACACTGTACTGCTGTTCTACATAAAAGCTGTCTCATTGTCAACATCTTTCCCCTGCTGGCTGTTCTACACTTCTCATCACTGATTCAACACGTTGTAAGATATTTTATGCTGTATGACACCACAGTCCAGTCTGGTTAGGACAGCATAAAAATAATATATGAATTTCAGTATTGAAACTGGAACAGCAGAACAGCTCTCATCACACTGGATATCAAATCGAGGTTGGATTACAGCCGTGGGTACATCATTTCATGCTACTCAACTGTATGTCATATGTCAGAGTTCTTCAACTGTAGTGGCTGGTGACTGGTGGCTGGCGACTGGTGGCATACCCATCTCTTGGCATCCTGTGAACAGACGTTCTCCACAGGTGACAGATTTGAAGAAAATGCTGGATACGGCAACAGTGGAACACTCTCTGTAATGAGGTAGCTCAGTACAGATCAGGTGATGTAAAGTCTTGCATTATCCTGTTAAAAGATAACTTCACGGAGCCCTTGAAAATAGGGTACAGCGATAGGCCTTAACAAAACACAAATGCAATGGCTGCTGTCCAAATTACTGGCTATGTGAACCAGAGGTTGTGACATGTATCCAGTTGCACCCCATACCATCACATCACATGCTGGACCTGCATGTGAATGACAGGTACAATCTGGCCAGGTCTGTTGGCATCAGAGCCTCCACACACAAGTACATCAATTGTGACGATGTTGCAGAACCGAGACTCATCTGATACAATGACACAGTGCCATTCCTGTGTCTGGCATTGTTGTCAGTTGCACCGCTGTCAGTTCAACTCTCTCTAGAGCTGCATTAATGGCTTGACAGTCTGTGCTGCTCCAGATGCCATCACATTGTATGTGTGGATACTTGTCTCACTGTATACAAGCCCACTTCCTGATTAAATGTACACAACTTCACTGCAGGATCATGTACGCATGAGCGAACACTTGTCTGCCCTCTCAGGTGCTAGTTGGATGGCACTACGGAGGCCCTGCAAGGCATTTAGCATGGCCCTCCTGAACCTACCAATTCTATGTTCGCACAAAATGAGATTCTGAGCAATGCAAGCAGCAATATAGTGAAACAATAAACCAGAGTCTCACCAGACCATGAGCCTGCCACTGCCAAATCTGGAATGCTGATAAACATTTCTCCTTCTTCCATTATGCTTAACACGGTCTTTGTGTACACAACCAACACTGAAATAGAATTTCTGAATGAGAAACCTGCTTTCTTGCATACAGAATATGCATGGGAGTGCTGAAAAGTAATGCCTCTGAATTTTTTATTCTGTTCTCAATATCGGTCGAGGTATGACACGTCACGCATATTACTTGGTCAACTTTCCCACTTCACTGACTCGTGGCACACCCCCCTCCCGCTAGCAGATGGAGTCGCAATAGGCAGCCCACTCTGACCAGAGATTGTGAATATGTTTACGGTGCACTTCGAGGAAGAGGTCCTGATGTCATCCAAATGGAAATCCATCTTCTTCTTCTTCTTCTGTTATGTGGATAACACACTTGTCATCTGGCCTCATGGAAGAGACAAACTTCTTGACTTCTTTGTACATCTGAACTCCACACGCCACAAAATCAAATTCACTATGGAGACCAAAGAAGAAGGAAGACTACCATTCCTGGACATCATAGTCAGGAGAATAACGGACAGCACCCTGTGCCACAGTGTGTATCTCACTCTATAAAACACATAAACTCAGTTCTCCCTATGGCACTGTGAATAATTTCAATAACAAAAACTGAGATGAATGTTGCAGCGTACATTTAATTTCCACTTTGGCTTTGCATTCAAGATCAGTCTTACCTGGGAGTGCAACATTACATCTTTGTTTAATTTAATTACATGTTCATTAGATTTTGGTTATAAGGCACGTTTTGCTTCCTAATGTTTCATCTCCAAATGCTGGAAACAATCCATGGAGGAAGAGGAGTATGTAAGACGTTGGTGGACCAGGTTGGAAGTATCTGTGAATTTCAATACTCTGTAGAAGAGCTCAATCATTTGAAAATAACTTTCAGACCTTGTGGCTATTCTAACAGATATACATAGGGCACTACATTCTAAAATATTTGCATCTTTCAGTGACAAAACAAGCAACTAGAGGAAAAGTTCTCTTGCCACTTGTAAAAACAGTCGCAGATCGCGACCTCTGAGTGCTATGAAGAGAAGGTATTGATGCAGTGCTTAAACCAAACAGAAGACCACAACTGCAGCCATACTCAAGCAAATTGCTATGCAGTAGTTTCAGTGAATTTGACAATGATGTGGCTGCTTTCATAGTGGCCCAGTCATATTGTGGGGTACGGAATGCCAGTGACAAGGCTGGAATTGTAGGTGACAGATGGGTTTTTGGCAAAGCCTTGTATCAATACCTCCTTAATTATTGAGCTGAAAAACTGTAAAAAACATCATACAGTAAAATCACACAAAAAAAATTCCTATTTCTGCAGGTATTGTGCCTTCTGTTTCTTTTTCATTACAAAAACATATTCATTCAAGTTTATAAAGTCACAACTATGTCACTGTGATTTGTGTAACACACATTCTGGAACATGTTCCAGGAATGCCATGAAACAGACAGCTTTAAATACTTACTCTAGCTCATCTTTCAAGACTTGCATGCCAACAACAACACCATCTATCCAATCTGTTTTTATTTCACTTTCATGTAAAGCTTTCTCCACAAAGGATATCATCTGCCATGTAGGCAGTGCAAGAGGAAATTCCACACTCACATTTGGGTAACCAAGTGGATTCTGTGTCTTGTCAGAACCAAGTACAATCAACCCAATTTCATCTTTACCACTGGTAAATATCTGGAAACATATTAAATGGTAAAAATAAGTTTTGTTTATAACAAGTTGTATACCAATAAAAACATCACACACAGGTACTCTTTATAAAATCATTTAATTCGATAGATAAAAAATCTACTCACCAAGCAATGGCAGAACACACACATAAAACACTGTTGTGATAGGCAAGCGTTTGGAGCCAGTGACTCCTTCTTCAGGCTGAAGGGTTGCAGGGGAAGCAAGAAGGGTGAAGGAAAAGGACTGGAGAGGTCTAAAAAAAGGGGTAGATTTTGGTAAAGTTACCCAGAAACATGGGTCATGGGTGACTTACCGTACAGGATGAGAATCAAAGACTAATTGTTGGGGAGTGCATCGGGCAAGATTCGGAAACCTGAGAGCTTAAAGGTGGAAGACAGGGTAATATGCAAGACAGAGATTACTACTAAAACTGTACATGAGTTAATAAGAGTGAGAAGCTAAGTGTATTGTATGCAACAGCTGTGGGAGGGGGCAGTGAAAACAGACGGGAAAGACAATGAAAGATGTAGAAAGCTAAAACGGAGTGAAGCAAAGAGTAATTACAGTGAAGAATAGCTGAGACAGGAGAAATTAACGTAAATTAAGGCGAGGTGGGTGGTGAGAACCAAGGACATGTTTTAGTGCTAGTTCCCACCTGCGGAGTTCTGAGAAACTGGTGTCTGGCGAAAGAATACAGGTGGCATGTGTGGTGAAACAAGTGCCGAGGTCACGTATGCCATGTTGAAGAGCATGCTCTGCAACAGGATATTGCGAGTTCCCAGTATATACACTACGCCTATGCCCATTTATCCTAACTGATAATTTGGTGGTAGTCATGCAGATGTAGAAAGCTTAAAAGTGGTTACATAATAGCTGGTATTTGACATGTGTCATATCTATTTCTCGCCTGATCTGCAGTTCTGTGTGACTTTCCCAAAATCTACACCTTTTCCTGGAACTCTCCAGGCCTTTTCCTTTACCCTTCTTCCTTCCCCTTCAATGCTTCTGTCTGGAAGAGCCACTGTCTTTTATGTGTATGTTCTGCTGTCGCTTGGTGAGTAGATTTTTTATCTATTCAATTAAATAAACTTATCAATAATTTATTGTTTTTGTTGTTATAGTTACTCTTTATAACCTACTTAAAATATATCACGTACCCTCCTCTCCACAATTCTTCGAACACATAGTTTTGCTTTTGTAAAAAATCACTGCGTTTCTGTATAACATACTTGGAGTCAAAGTGTCCAACATCTATTACAATTATAAACAGATGAAAGAAAGTCATTGTATTTATTGGCAGTATTACGCAATCAAATATTTTGAAAGAGTTCCAGTGGTATAAATTTACAATATCTTACAAATAAATATATACGTTTATTCTTTAAATCAATTCTTAGCAATAACATAATAGTATAAATTGCAGAATCAATATAGCCAATTTTAATGTAATGACTGCAATACCAATACAAAATAACAGCGGTAAGTTATTACAAATGAGAGGGAGAGAGAGAGAGAGAGAGAGAGAGAGAGAGTGAGAGAGAGAGAGAGAGAGAGAGAGAGAGAGGCATTTAGACAATGTTTCATTACAGTGTGAAACTTATTAGAATTAAAATGAAGCCATAGTGAATTATTACATTCCAAAAATAATAATTATTGTGTTCTTTCACATCAAAATAATACATTCATTAGGCAATGTATACTTTTAATTTCAGAAATTTTTATAACAGCTCTGAACTTCACTGTTTCGATGAATTTATTACATGTGTCAATGAATGAGGGTTGATAACATTGCTTTAGTCATTCAATTGTTCATCATGTGATATGCACAATGTTCTTAATAACTTCTTATGTGAAGTTCTATCATCAAAAAGATAATCTACGTAAGTTTTAAAAGTCGCGAATCTTTAAACAACAACTTGAAAATGGGTATATCAGTATTTTGTATACATTCTAGCATTGCTAGATTTACTTTTAAATTTTAAAGTATATGAGCAGATTGAGCGACTTTCCATCCAGAAAATTTGCTGTTGGCAAGACCTCACTACAAAGAAAAATGGTCTTTCCGGAGTCAAATGCTAAAAAATTCATAAATACCAGCATTGTAAGTTATACAAACAGGTATTAAGCAATGGGCATAAATATCGTTCTGATTGATTTGAAAAAAAGTAGGTAGATGAAAGAGTAAATTGGGTGCAAGGATTGAACATAAACTCACCCAAATTGCAAAGGTTAAAAAAAAAAAAAAAGGACCAAGAGGGTCACTGCTCAAGAATTGAGAACAGCCCCCCCCCCCTTTCTTTTACAGGCTTGCTTTCACTTTTCAGATGAGACCATGTCCCCCATATGTGAAGAAAATAGCCAATACGTAAAGAGAATTACAGATAAAGCTTTTTCTAGAGTGAGATTTTCACTCTGCAGCATAGTGTGCACTGATATGAAACTTCCTGGCAGATTAAAACTGTGTGCTGGACCAAGACTCAAACATGGTGATCGTAAACACAGACCTGTGTTGCGTTTCGGGAGGTAGATCTCGTATCTGGAAAGAGGAGATGACAGTTAGGGTACTATGGGTGAGCAGCTGCCATCAATTTTTGATGGTGCAGAACCCACAATAGTGGAACTGCTGCCTAGTCCAAAGGCACCTGTTACCAGTCTTACCCCACAATAGTGTATCGAATCCAGGCGTAATGTCGAAGCTGATGAAAAGTCATATGAGAGATTCCTGTAATCTAGGTGTGACTTCACCAATGCTGGATACAGCCATATCAAAGTAGAGTGGACCACACCGTGGTCGGTGTCGCTGAGGCATAGAAGAGCATTCAGGTGCGACCTACATGTCTGCTTTAGTTGACAAAGACGGGGAACCCATGTCAACTAGGCATCAAAGACCGGTCCTAAAAAACACAATGACAGAAATGCATAACGTAGGTCATGGTAGGCAAAAAATGGATGCTATGAGTGAAAGCCCAGGATTGTGCTTGGTGTATTGCTCCCTGCATTCTGCCTCCAGCAATAGCCGTCGTGGATGAACAGGAAAGATGGGGACACCATATGCCATGCAGCTGCCGCCAGATCATTGATAGCCACAAAAAGGAGAGTGGCACTCAAAACAGAACCTTGTGCAAGCCCCTTCTCCTGCAGGGGGGGATGCTACAGGAGGCACCAACCTGTACCCAAAAAGTGTGACATGGAAGAAAGTTCTGGATAAAAATCAGGAGTGGGCCATGGAGGCCCCACTCCTTTAAGGTGGCAAGGGCGTTATGGCACCATGTGGTATCATAAGATATACACACAGATCAATGAAAACTGCAACAAGGAACTGATGCTGAGCAAAAGCTGTTCAGATAGCACACTTCAAGTGGACTAAATTATCTTCAGTAGAGCGCCCTTGGCGAAAAGCACCCTGGATCAAAGCCAAAAGATCCGGGGATTCAAGGACACAATACAGCCTTCGACTAACCATATGTTCAAGTAACTTGCAGGACACTGAGTAAACAATCTGGACGACAGGTGTCCGTTTGAAGAGGCAATTTATCTGATTTAAAAACTGGAAAAACGGCATTTTCTCGCTACTGGGAAGAGAATTCTGCATTGCACCAGGGATGGTTCAAGAAATGCCAGGTACACTGACGGAAAAATTTGCAACACCCAAAAATAATTAATGTAGAGTAATGAAATACCAGGAATATATTTGTTGAGACAATGTATGTAAAGTGATTAACGTTGCAGGATCAGAGATCAATGTGAGTATGAGATAAGCCACTGCAAATGTAAATGTAAATGCTGATACGCTGTTGTACATGTGTCGTGTGTGTGTTTGTGGGATGTAGTTCCATGCCTGTTGCACTTGGTTGGCCAATATAAGGACAGTTAATGATGTTTGTGGATGGGTTGAAGCTGTCATCAGATGACGTCCAATATGTGCTCGATTGGAGGTAGAGCTGGTTATCGAGCAAGCCAAGGCAATATGTTGACACACTATAGCATGTTGGCTTACAACAGCAGTATGTGAGCAAGTGTTATCCTGTAGGAAAACACCTCCTGGAATGCTGTTTGTGAATGGCAGCACAACAGGTCAAATAACCAGACGGACATACAAATTTGCAGTCAGCGTTCGTGGGATTCATACAGACAGTTTTGTCAGTGGAAAAGCAAAAGCCATTGTTGATGCTCCAGGAGTAAAGACAATCAAGACATTGCTGAAGATGCCACTAAGTGAGACAGGTTCATAGAGAACTGCAATAGAAGGCAAAATCGTCAAAAAAAAAGGGAGCCGGAGATGCCCAGTGGGAGACATGCCATTATAGGGTTAATGGTGATAGCAAAGAGAATGACACTCAGAATGGAACCCTGAGACACACCATTTTCCTGGATAAAGGTGTCCGACAAGGCAGACCTTTCATGAACCTCGAAAACTCGGTCTTTTAAAAATGTCTGAAGGAAACAGGGTAGGTGGCCATGGAAGCCCCACATGTGAAGAGTATGGAGGGTACTAGCTCTCTAGCAGGTGTCATAGGCCTTCTCACAAATCGAAAAACACAACGACAATATGGGATTTCTGCAGAAAACCATTCATGACATGGATGGGCAAAATAATGAGACGGTCCACTGCAGAATGCCGTGTTGAAAGCCACACTGTGCATTCATCAAAAATTGTGAGACTCGAGCCACCATATCATCCGGGCATGAATCATATGTCCCATCACCTTGCAAACACACTGGTAAGAGAGATGGAGTGGTAGCTAGAAGGAAGTGTGTGTGTGTGTGTGTGTGTGTGTCAGAGACAGAGAGAGAGAGAGAGAGAGTGAGAGAGAGAGACAGAGACCTAATTTCGGCAAGAGCTGAATTTCAATCAATAAACTGAGTTGAAGTCTGCTGTTGTGGTCTTCATCCAGCTATTGGTTTGGTGCATCTCACCAGCCTATTCCAGCCTTTGTAAGCCTCTTCATCTGCATAGTATTTCAACCTAAATCCACTTAGAATGGTGAACCACCATTCAGAGAATAACTTTTTAACAACACAGTTCGACTTCTCTAAAGGCTTCTATACTGAGAATCCAACATAATATCTCACAAATTCAATTCCAGTAGAATTAAATAGTGGAAATTAACCCCTCTGTCATCTTGCCAAAGCCTTTGACTGTTTAGATTAAAAAATTCTGTGAGGGGAAGCTAAAATAGTATGGCATTAAAAGTCTTCCCCTTGCATGGATTGAGTTGTACTTTAACTACAGAAAATGGAAGGTCACATTAACAAATGATAAGACAGGAAGTGGGCGCCATGTGTAGAGAGTACAGACGATACTAGTCCCCAACAAATGTCGTAGGCTTTCTCCAAATTGAAAAACACAGCCAGTCTGGGATTTCCACAGAAAACCATTCATGACATGGGTAAACAAAGTGGGTGATAGCCAGAAGGAAGTTGTTTGTCCTTACCGGGCTTAGGTGTGGGTATAACAGTGGCTTCACAACAGTGGCTTAATAACATGCCCTCTGCCCAGGTCCGGTTGTACGTATTAAGCAAAAAGTGCTTGCCCACAAGAGAAAGGTGCTGCAACATTTGAAAATTAACAGTGTCTGGTCCAGGGCAGAGGATTGAGATGAAGTGAGAACGTGAGCTAGCTTCCTCATAGTAAAGGCAGCACAGTAACACACACGATTCTGAGAAGAGAAGGGTATTGCCTGAGTCTTCTCTGCCCATTTCCAATAGAGGTAGGCAGGATGATAGTGGGAGGAGCTCAAAATTTCAGCAAAATGGCGACCCAAGGTGTTGGAGATAGCAATATGGTACACGATGATACTGTCTGCTACTGTCAGGATGAAAATTGGGGAATGGATCTTGCTCCCAGAGAACCATCGGAAGTTGGTGCACACGATGGAAGAGGGGGGTGAAACTGTTTAAAGAACTAGTGAATGAAGTTCAGCTACCTTTTTGGTTATCCTGAAGAATGCGAATTCCATCACAGCAGGCTTCAGTCCACCAAAGGATTGGGACACAGCATGGTAAAGAGGAAGTGTGAGGAATGGAATGTTCTGCGACGGTAAGGATAATGTTTGTAAGAAATTCCACCTGTGACAACTGTGGAAATCATGTTCGTTGAAGGTCGCCAGGGCGGGGTAAAGTCTCCAGTCAGCCTTAGTGTGCTGCCATTTCGATGTGCATGGAGGTGGGGTAGGAGTCAGCAAATGGATAGCACACAGGAAATGGTCGCTCGAGTAGGTGTCAGAAAGAACGGACCGTTCAAGATGATGTGCAGGATGGGCAGTGAAGAAGGAAAGGTCCAAATGGGAATAGGAGTGCGACGAGTCTGAAAGCAACATGGGTGCTTCTGTGTTAAAGATGAAAAGGTTAAGTTGATTAAGAATGGCAGCGAAGAGGGCACCTCTCGGATAGGTTCTGGAAGAGCCCCAAATGGGATGGTGTGCATTAAAGTCCCCAAGCAGCAGAAATCGGCGAGGAAGCTGTCCAATAAGCTGGAGGAAGTCGAACCTGGTGACATCTAATGATTGAGGGATGTAAATGGTAGAAAGGGAAAAGTTCAAGTGAGGAAGGAAAAGACAGACTGCAACAGCTTGATGACAGGTAGTCAGGGAGATGGATGGGTTGACTATGAATGTCATCCCATATGAGCAGCATGACTCCTTCATGAGACAGAATGCCAACCTCGAGCGGAAGGTCAAAACAGACCAGGAAGAAATGCGAAAGCTCAAAGCAGTCGTGAGGATGCAATTTTGTTTCCTGAAGGCAGAGTACAAGTAGAAGCTGCGATTCTAAAAGCAGTCATAAATCCTCTTTGTTGGATCAAAGTCTGCAAAAGTTCCATTGGAGGACAGTCACGATGAGGACAATAGGAAGGGGTGTCACCTCGGCAGCTGCCAAGTGTCAGTCTGCGAAAACTCACTGCTACAGGGCACAGAGGCAAGAGGATCCTGCTCCATGAGGTCCTACAGAAGTGTCGGCTTTCTTCTGCTGTCGACATGAGGAATCCAGGGCATGTTGTCTGCAGTTCAACAATGCCTAGATGATCCTTACTGCAGTTCGATTGCATCTGCATTATTACACTTTGCCAAGAAGGGCTCTCAGCAAGGGTAGTGTCCAGACATCGTGGAGTGAACCGTGGCAATGTTGTTCGGACATGGAAGAGATAGAGAGGGACAGGAACTATCAGTGACATACCTTGCTCAGGCCACCCGAGGGCTCCTACTGCAGTGGGTGCCTGCTACCAACGGATTATGGCTCTGAGGAAGCCTGACAGCAATGCCAATGTGTCGAATAATGCTTTTCGTGCAGCCACCGGACGTCTTAGGCCTGTTGCTCTTCCATTCATTGAAACTACAAAATTCCTGAGGCTCCTGCTTTATACAAAACTATCTTGGTCCTCCGACTTCATGATCCCTGCAGATTTTTCGATGGGTGTGAACCCTTCACCATCTTGGCTTCATGCGGCAGCCCATCTTCACCTTGACCTTCAGGCTCGCCTTCAGTTTCACGACCTATGCATGGATTTTTGCAACAGTATCTTTGTGTACACTGATGGCTCTTGGACTGACCATGGTGTCAGGTGTGCCTTCAACGTCAACCAACATTTTTTGGTACTGACTTCCGGCACATTGCTCAGTATTTACAGCAGAGCTCTTCACCCTGTATCAGATCATGGAGTACATCTGGTGACATACTCTTTTCAACTGTGTCACTGCTCAGACTCTCTCAGCACCCTTCAAAGCCTCTGTGCACTGTAGACTGTCCATCCCTTAGTGCACCGGTTCCAGGAAAGCTTCCACTTGCTCACTTTTTATGGAGCCACTGTGATGTTTACGTCGGTTCCAGGTCATATCGGTCCAAGAGGTTGCTGACACTGCTGCCAAAGCTGCATTCCTCGTACTTCAGCCCAATAATTCTTGCATTCCCTCTGATGATCTCTTGTTGCTTTCTGTCAGGAGGTGGTGTCACTTTGGCATCGCCACTGGTCCTCCATTCATAGGAATAAGCTCTGGGTTATTAAGCCTCTTCCAGTGGCTTGGACAACCTCCTCTCAGTCGTCCTGCGGCGAGGAGGTCATTTTAACTAGGTTGCATATTGGGCACTGCCTTTTTAGCCATCACCATTTGTTAAGTGGTGCTCCTCCACTACTTTGTGTACATTGCACCCAACTTTTAACTGTCTGCTGTTTCCTGAGAGGGTGCCCTTTTTTTTTACCGTTTACGTTCCCGTTTGGGTTTGCCATCTGAGTTATTGGCCGTTTTAGTGAACAATGCGTGGGCTGTCGACCGTGTTTTACTTCTTATCAGTTGTAGCAATATGGTGAAGGCCATTTAACTTTTAGTTCTGGGCCTCCATTTACCTATTGCGTACTTCATATACCTTTCTCCACATCCCTGATTGTAGCTGTCCTCTCTCCTGTCATTAAACGTTGACATGTAATCATTTTTAACTCCTCTCCTCACCTTTGTGTTTCACAGTTTTGGCATGGACACATATGACCCTAGTTGTTTTTGCGCCCTAAAACAAAATGGGGGAGAAATACAAAGCCCTTACATTCTTTTGTCGACTTATGTCTTTACCTCCCCTTGAGACCTCAAAATTTGTCGGGGAAAAATTCTAAAATGTGTCTGTGGAATCAGAGATATCAGGGAATTTCACTTGGAGAAACTTGTGGCAACCCTGATTTTAGGTTTTTATATATGGAAATTATTTTTGCTTCTAGTATTGCAGTTCTGAATTGCTGAGTTCATCCTAAACTCACACGTGAGTGGTATCTGCATACCCAGGAACTTAGAACACGGGAGCCTAATTGCCCATTTATCCCTACTTTTGATATTCGTATCTGTAAGTCACTTTTATTTCTTTAGAACTGCACAATACAAGTTTTTAGGCATTAAGTTGGTACCTGTGGATCAGTACACGCCTGTTCTGTTATTCTCCTGGATGTTTCTGGTATGGATGAGTTTAGATCTTGCATCAATAAGTTTGTGGCACTGCAAAACATTAGAGTTTTTCCTAAGCCCTCCAGTGCCCCAAGTAAATCATTTTTGTGGACTTGGCAGCAAACACTGTGTGCCACACCATATTTTATGTTCTCCCTTTTTGAGTTTAATCTTATTCCTGTCTTATCATTTGTTAATGTGACCTTCCATTTTCTGTAGTTAAAGTACAACTCAATCCATGCAAGGGGAAGACTTTTAATGCCATACTATTTTAGCTTCCCCTCACAGAATTTTTTAATCTAAACAGTCAAAGGCTTTGGCAAGATTACAGAGGGGATAATTTCCACTATTTAATTCTACTGGAATTGAATTTGTGAGATATTATGTTGGATTCTCAGTATAGAAGCCTTTACAGGAGTCAAACTGTGTTGTTAAAAAGTTATTCTCTGAATGGTGGTTCACCATTCTAAGTGGATTTAGGTTGAAATACTATGCAGAAATGAAGAGGCTTACAAAGGCTGGAACAGGCTGGTGAGATGCACCAAACCAGTAGTTGGATGAAGACCACAACAGCAGACTTCAACTCAATTTATTGATGGAAATCCAGCTCTTGCCGAAATTAGCTTCTAGCTACCACTCCATCTCTCTTACCAGTGTGTTCGCAAGGTGATGGGACATATGATTCATGCCCGGATGATATGGTGGCTCGAGTCTCACAATTTTTGATGAATGCACAGTGTGGCTTTCAACACGGCATTCTGCAGTGGACCGTCTCATTATTTTGCCCACCCAAGTCATGAATGGATTTCTGCAGAAATCCCAGATTGTCGCCGTGTTTTTCGATTTGGAGAAGGCCTATGACACCTGCTAGAGAGCTAGTACCCTCCGTACTCTTCACATGTGGGGCTTCCATGGCCACCTACCCTGTTTCCTTCAGACATTTTTAAAAGACTGAGTTTTCGAGGTGCATGAAGGGTCTGCCTTGTCGGACACCTTTATCCAGGAAAATGGTGTATCTCAGGGTTCCATTCTGAGTGTCATTTTCTTTGCTATCGCCATTAACCCTATAATGGCATGTCTCCCACTGGGCATCTCCGGCTCCCTTTTTTTTTGACGATTTTGCCTTCTATTGCAGTTCTCTATGAACCTGTCTCACTTAGTGGCACCTTCAGCAATGTCTTGATTGTCTTTACTCCTGGAGCATCAACAATGGCTTTCGCTTTTCCACTGACAAAACTGTCTGTATGAATCCCACGAACGCTGACAGCATTCCAGGAGGTGTTTTCCTATAGGATAACACTTGCTCACATACTGCTGTTGTAAGCCAACATGCTATAGTGTGTCAACATATTGCCTTGGCTTGCTCGATAACCAGCTCTACCTCCAATCGAGCACATATTGGACATCATCTGATGACAGCTTCAACCCATCCACAAACATCATTAACTGTCCTTATATTGGCCAACCAAGTGCAACAGGCATGGAACTCCATCCCACAAACTGACACATGACAAGTGTACAACGGCGTACCAGCATTTGCATTTACATTTGCAGTGGCTTATCTCACACTCACATTGATCTCTGATCCTGCAACGTTAATCACTTACATACGTTGACTCAACAAATATATTCTGTTGTGTGTAGACAAGACAGCCTAGACACAATGAGAGGAAGCCGAAAGGCATGCGCTACGCTCACGCAGATGGGCGTGAGGTCTGAAACAGGATACGTAATGAATGCTATACAGAAAAGTACGTAGCTTCTGTAATACTTAACTTTAATCCATCCTTTTGGTACATCTGGGGAATGTGCTGTTACAAGTGAGACTCTTTAGATACATGCAATGTTACTAATGGCGCCTTGCTAGGTCGTAGCCATTGACTTAGCTGAAGGCTATTCTAACTATCGGCTCGACAAAGGAGCGAGGCTTCGTCAGTATAGTCACTAGCTATGTCGTCCGTACAACTGGGGCGAGTGCTAGTCCGTATCTCGATACCTGCCTTGTGGTGGTGCTCGGTCTGCAATCCCTGACAGTGGCGACACGCGGGTCCGACATGTACTAATGGACCGCGGCCGATTTAAAGCTACCACCTAGCAAGTGTGGTGTCTGGCGGTGACACCACATTCCTCCCCCGCAAATCGGCGAACGGTCGTGTTATAAGGCTTCCGCCCGCCGTGGGGAGGACCCCATGTTGACGTATGCGATGAGGTGGGGAAACTAACAACAGGCGAGGCTGTGCCACCCGCACCCAGCCATTCGGTGCGAGGGGATCTAGGAAACGCCTGAAAACCTAGTCCAGGGTGCACGTCAACATGCGGTGTATGTGCCCGTAAAGAGACAGGAGGGGCCGAAGGGTCGACGCGCGAAGACGCCATGTGGTCCGGAGCGGGCAAGAGTTCCATGGCCGAGGACAGCTGGTCACGGGAAGCGATCGGCGGCGCGTGACCCAGGGAGGCGCTTGGCGGCTGCAGCGAAGCGTCCACTGTGGGCGGCGCCGGCTGGAGGACAGGCGGCGGCGGCGGAGGCGGCAGCGGCGCGTCGCCATGGGGCAAAATGGAAGGCATCGTCGGTAACACCTGGGGATGAGGCGAGTCAGTAGATGGGTCCCCAGGGTGCTGACCGGACGGCACCGTCGCTGAAAGCAGACGGGGAGCGGCAGAAGCCGTGCGACGACAGAGGCGCAGCTGATTGAGATGCCGACGCACCTCACCAGAGGCCCCCAAAACCAAATACATCGCGCGGCCGAGGCAGCGAAGAATGCGCCCTGCGAGCCAACGCCGTGAACCTCGATAGTTGCGATAAAATACAACGTCGCCTGGAGCAAAAGCAGAAGTCTGCCGCTGCACAGGAACCTGATGCGGCGGGTGCAGCAAAGACATCAAGGTTCGATGAGGACGACCGTGGAGCAACTCAGCCGGCGAGCGACCATCTCGAGGCTGAGAGCAATACGAAGACAAAAAGAGCAACAACGCGTCCTCCCGAGAATGCGACTATTTCAACTTCAACATCTGTGACTTGAAAGTCCGGACCAATCGTTCAGCGTCACCGTTTGACTGAGGCGAAAACGGCGCGGATGTCAGATGTTGAATACCATTGGCCTGGCAGAATGACTGAAATTCTGCGGACATGAATTGTGGGCCATTGTCAGAAACAATAGTCTGCGGAAGACCTTCAATGCAAAAGATAGCAGACAACGCTTGTATGGTGGCAGTTGACGTCGTGGAAGACATCTGGACAACAAAAGGAAAATTACTGAAGGCATCTACCAGAATAAACCACCGAGCATTCCAGAATGGACCAGCAAAATGGATGTGCAAGCGTTGCCAAGGGGAAGTGGCTTTTGGCCATGCAAAGAATTTCCGCGGCGGTGCTGATTGTTGTTCGGCACACGCCATGCAAGAAGAACACATATTCGTAATCGCAGCATCGATGCCGAACCAAGTACAGTGCTGACGAGCAAGTTGTTTCGTTTGCACTATACCCCAATGTCCTTGGTGAAGAAGCCGTAAAACAGAGGACTGTAACGAACGTGGGACCACGACTCTGGACTGATCATTATCAGAACGCAATAACAAAACACCACGTCGAACAAAAAGTCTCTCCTTGTGAGCAAAAAATCGGCGAACCAACGGATCCTCGATCCGAGACTTTGACAAAGGCCATTGCGTAGCAACAAAACGCAAAACGGTAGCAAGGACCAGGTCAGCAGCTGTGGCTGTAGCTACACGACGAAAATCAATCGGAAACGATTTGACCACGTCATTGGTTTCCGAATCAATGAGCATACAAGCAAGTTCGGAAGAGTCAAATGCTCTATCCTCAGCAACAGGCAAACGGGACAACGCATCGGCGTTTCCGTGCTTAGCAGTGGACTGATAAAAGATATCGTAGCGGTAATGCGAGAGGAAAATAGACCAGCGAATGAATTTCTGCGCTGTACACGGAGGTACAGGCTGGTTCACTGATAGGTCCTGATTTACTATAGACATGTTAAACAACTGAAATAAATCTAAACCAAACAAGTTCACTGCAGTAGAAGAATGAAGAACGTAAAATGACACAAGTTTTGTTTGTCCCTTGTATGTTGCAAGAAGGGTGCACTGTCCTAACACAGGGATATTCTGACCTGAATAACTATTTAACTTAACATTTGCAGCACGCAACAGAGGTTTGCCCAGTTGTTTGTACGTGTCATGATTGAGCAATGAAACTGCAGCTCCGGTATCAAGCTGGAATGGTATGACCTTGCCATTTAAGTCCAAATCTACAAAAAGTTTATTGTCCTGCTGACGACAAGAGCGACTGTCTCGTGCAATTTGAACTGACACTGGTACAGAAGCACTTGCGACTTGACGCGAGTTCCGGCAACGTCGACGCACAGCGTTTGTGGGACGAACACAGTCACTGTTAGAGACAGTGGCACTGGACGAAGTGGAATTAACTACATGAATGTCCATGGGCGAAGGTGCACGAGCCTGAGTATTCTTGGTTCGATTCCGGCGCGAAGCAAAGGGCCTGGAATGATTAAGAGTGTCTGATCTGAGCTTTTTCTGGCAAACACTTTGAACATGTCCTTTCTTATTACAGTAAAAACAAATAGCTTGGAGTGACGGGCAATTTTCACACAAATGTCTAGTAGCACACCGCGGGCATGATTTCACTGCAGTTGTATGCTGTCACGGCACACCTGGTTTAGAGCGAGGCGGCAGCTGCGCGGACACATGCGAGGGCAGTTTACTGGGCCGTGCAGTGCGCCCGGCGGACGGGGTAAATACTTTTCGAAGTTGGACCTAGCAGATGCGTACTTGCAAATCCCAGTGGACGCCGAATCCCAGCGCGTCTTGGTGGTTAACACGCATCTTGGCTTGTACCGATTCAACAGACTGCCATTCGGGTGTGCATCCGCCCCTGCATTGTTTCAGCAATATTTACAAACTGTTTGTGCGTCGGTGATGATGGTAAAGTGACGACCATACAAGAAATCATGGAACTTAGTAACACCAAACACGAGAGCCAAAGCTTCTTAATGTGGTATCACCGCCAGACCCCACACTTGCTAGTCCCTAGCTACGTCGTCCGTACAACTGGGGCGAGTGCTAGTCCGCATCTCGAGACCTGCCTTGTGGTGGCGCTCGGTCTGTGATCCCTGACAGTGGCAACACGCGGGTCCGACATGTACTAATGGACTGTGGCCGATTTAAAGCTACCACCTAGCATGTGTGGTGTCTGGCGGTGACACCACATATTCCTGGTTTTTCATTACTCTACATAAATTATTATTTGGTGTTGCAAATTTTTCCATCAGTGTACCTGGCCTTTCTTTAACCATCCCTGGTGCAATGCAGAATTCTCTTCCCAGTAGCGAGAAAATGCCGATATTCCAATTTTGAAATCAGATAAATTGCCTCTTCAAACGGACACCTGTCGTCCAGATTGTTTACTCAGTGTCCTGCAAGTTACTTGAACATATGGTTAGTCGAAGGCTGTATTGTGTCCTTGAATGCCCGGATCTTTTGGCTTCGATCCAGGGTGCTTTTCGCCAAGGGCGCTCTACTGAAGATAATTTAGTCCACTTGAAGTGTGCTATCTGAACAGCTTTTGCTCAGCATCAGTTCCTTGTTGCAGTTTTCATTGATCTGCGTATATATCTTATGATACCACATGGTGCCATAACGTCCTTGCCACCTTAAAGGAGTGGGGCCTCCATGGCCCACTCCTGATTTTTATCCAGAACTTTCTTCCATGTCACACTTTTTGGGTACAGGTTGGTGCCTCCTGTAGCATCCCCCCCTGCAGGAGAAGGGGCTTGCACAAGGTTCTGTTTTGAGTGTCACTCTCCTTTTTGTGGCTATCAATGATCTGGCGGCAGCTGCATGACATATGGTGTCCCCATCTTTTCTGTTCGTCCGCGACGGCTATTGCTGGAGGCAGAATGCAGCTAGCAATACACCAAGCACAATCCTGGGCTTTCACTCATAGCATCCATTTTTTGGCTGCCATGACCTACGTTATGCATTTCTGTCATCGTGTTTTTTAGGACCGGTCTTTGATGCCTAGTTGACATGGCTTCCCCATCTTTGTCAACTAAAGCAGACATGTATGTCACACCTGAATGCTCTTCTATGCCTCAGCGACACCGACCACGGTGTGGTCCACTCTACTTTGATATGGCTGTATGCAGCACTGGTGCAGTCACACCTAGATTACAGGAATATCTCATATGACTTTTTATCAGCTTCGACATTACATCTGGATTCGATACACTATTGTGGGGTAAGACTGGTAACAGGTGCCTTTGGACTAGGCAGCAGTTCCACTATTGTGGGTTCTGCACCATCAAAAATTGATGGCAGCTTGTCACCCATAGTACCCTAACTGTCATCTCCTCTTTCCAGATACGAGATCTACCTCCCAAAACGCAACACAGGTCTGTGTTTACGATCACCATGTTTGAGTCTTGGTCCAGCACACAGTTTTAATCTGCCAGGAAGTTTCAAATCAGTGCACACTATGCTGCAGAGTGAAAATCTCATTCTAGAAAATGCTTCATCTGTAATTCTCTTTACATATTGGCTATTTTCTTCACATATGGGGGACATGGTCTCATCTGAAAAGTGAGAGCAAGCCTGTAAAAGAAAAGGGGGGGGGGGCAGTTCTCAATTCTTGAGCAGTGACCCTCTTGTTTTTTTTTTTTTTAACCTTTGCAATTTGGGTGAGTTTATGTTCAATCCTTGCACCCAATTTACTCTTTCATCTACCTACTTTTTTTCTCGCCAAGCAGAACGATATTTATGCCCAGTGCTTAATACCTGTTTGTATCACTTACAATGCTGGTATTTATGAATTTTTTAGCATTTGACTCCGGAAAGACCATTTTTCTTTGTAGTGAGGTCTTGCCAACAGCAAATTTTCTGAATGGAAAGTCGCTCAATCTGCTCATATACTTTAAAATTTAAAAGTAAATCTAGCAATGCTAGAATGTATACAAAATACTGATATACCCATTTTCAAGTTGTTGTTTAAAGATTCGCGACTTTTAAAACTTACGTAGATTATCTTTTTGATGATAGAACTTTACATAAGAAGTTATTAAGAACATTGCGAATATCACATGATGAACAATTGAATGACTAAAGCAATGTTATCAACCCTCATTCATTGACACATGTAATAAATTCATCGAAACAGTGAAGTTCAGAGCTGTTGTAAAAATTTCTGAAATTAAAAGTATACATTGCCTAATGAATGTATTATTTTGGAGTGAAAGAACACAATAATTATTATTTTTGGAATGTAATAATTCACTATGGCTTCATTTTAATTCTAATAAGTTTCACACTGTAATGAAACATTGTCTAAATGCTTCTCTCTCTCTCTCTCTCTCTCTCTCATTTGTTATAACGTACCGCTGCTATTTTGTATTTGTATTGCAGTCATTACATTAAAATTGGCTATATTGATTCTGCAATTTATACTATTATATTATTGCTAAGAATTGATATAAAGAATAAACGTATATATTTAATTGTAAGATATTGTAAATTTATACCACTGGAACTCTTTCAAAATATTTGATTGCGTAATACTGCCAATAAATACAATGACTTTCTTTCATCTGTTTATAATTGTAATAGATGTTGGACACTTTGACTCCAAGTATGTTATACAGAAACGCAGTGATTTTTTACAAAAGGCAAAACTATGTGTTCGAAGAATTGTGGAGAGGAGGGTACGTGATGTATTTTAAGTAGGTTATAAAGAGTAACTATAACAACAAAAACAATAAATTATTGATAAATTTATTTAATTGAATAGATAAAAAATCTACTCACCAAGCGGCAGCAGAACATACACATAAAAGACAGTGGCTCTTCCAGACAGCGTTGAAGGGGAAGGAAGAAGGGTAAAGGAAAAGGCCTGGAGAGTTCCATGAAAAGGTGTAGATTTTGGGAAAGTCACACAGAACTGCGGATCAGGCGAGAAATAGAAACGACACATGTCATATACCAGCTATTATGTAAACACTGTTCAGCTTTCTACATCTGCATGACTACCACCAAATTATCAGTTAGGATAAATTGGCGTAGTCATAGTGTATATACTGGAAACTCACAATATCCTGTTGCAGAGCATGCTCTACAACATGGCATACATGACCTCGGCACTTGTTTCACCACACATGCCACCTGGATTCTTCCGCCAGACACCAGTTTCTCAGAACTCCGCAGGTGGGAACTAGCACTACAATGTGTCCTTGGTTCTCACCACCCACCTCGCCTCAATTTACGTTAATTTCTCCTGTCTCAGCTTTTCTTCACTGTAATTACTCTTTGCTTCACTCCGTTTTAGCTTTCTACATCTTTCATTGTCTTTTCCGTCTATTTTCACTGCCCCCTCCCACAGCTGTTGCATACAATACACTTACCTTCTCACTCTTATTAACTCATGTACAGTTTTAGTAGTAATCTCTGTCTTGCATATTACCCTGTCTTCCACCTTTAAGCTCTCAGGTTTCCGAATCTTGCCCGATGCAGTCTCCAACAATTAGTCTTTGATTCTCATCCTGTACGGTAAGTCACCCATGAGCCATGGTTCTGGGTAACTTTCCCAAAATCTAACCCTTTTCTTAGACCTCTCCAGTCCTTTTCCTTCACCCTTCTTGCTTCCCCTGCAACCATTCAGCCTGAAGAAGGAGTCACTGGTTCCAAACGCTTGCCTGTCACAACAGTCTTTTATGTGTGTGTTCTGCCACTGCTTGGTGAGTAGATTTTTTATCTATCCAATTAAATAATTTTATAAAGAGGATCTGTGTGTGATGTTTCTATTGGTATACAACTTGTTATAAACAAAACTTATTTTTACCATTTAATATGTTTCCAGATATTTACCAGTGGTAAAGATGATATTGGGTTGATTGTACTTGGTTCTGACAAGACACAGAATCCACTTGATTACCCAAATGTGAGTGTGGAATTTCCTCTTGCACTGCCTACATGGCAGATGAGATCCTTTGTGGAGAAATCTTAACATGAAAGTGAAATAAAAACAGATTGGATAGATGGTGTTGTTGTTGGCATGCAAGTCTTGAAAGATGAGCTAGAGTAAGTATTTAAAGCTGTCTGTTTCATGACATTCCTGGAACATGTTCCAGAATGTGTGTTACACAAATTACAGTGACATAGTTGTGACTCTATAAACTTGAATGAATATGTTTTTGTAATGAAAAAGAAACAGAAGGCACAATACCTGCGGAAATAGGAAATTTTTTTTTGCGATTTTACTGTATGAATGTTTTTTACAGTTTTTCAGCTCAATAATTAAGGAGGTATTGATACAAGGCTTTGCCAAAAACCCATCTGTCACCTACAATTCCAGCCCTGTCACTGGCATTCCGTACGCCACAATATGACTGGGCCACTATGAAAGCAGCCACATCATTGTCAAATTCACTGAAACTACTGCATAGCAATTTGCTTGAGTATGGCTGCAGTTGTGGTCTTCTGTTTGGTTGCTGCAACATTCATCTCACTTTTTGTTATTGAAATTATTCACAGTGACATAGGGAGAACTGCGTTTATGTGTTTTATAGAGTCAGATACAAGCTGTGGCACAAGGTGCTATCCGTTATTCTCCTGACTATGATGTCCAGGAATGGTAGTCTTCCTTCTTCTTTGGTCTCCATTGTGAATTTGATTTTGTGGCGTGTGGAGTTCAGATGTACAAAAAAGTCAAGAAGTTTGTCTCTTCCATGAGGCCAGATGACAAGTGTGTTATCCACATAACAGAAGAAGAAGAAGAAGATGGATTTCCATTTGGATGACATCAGGGCCTCTTCTTCGAAGCGCACCGTAAACATATTCACAATCTCTGGTCAGAGTGGGCTGCCTATTGCGACACCTTCTGTTTGCGGGAGGGAGGTGTGCCACAAGTCAGTGAAGTGGGAAAGTTGACCAAGTAATATGCGTGATGTGTCATACCTCGACCGATATTGAGAACAGAATAAAAAATTCAGAGGCATTACTTTTCAGCACTCCCATGCATATTCTGTATGCAAGAAAAGCTTATGGAGCAGGTTTCTCATTCAGAAATTCTATTTCAGTGTTGGTTGTTTACACGATGACCGTGTTAAGCATAATGGAAGAAGGAGAAATGTTTATCAGCATTCCAGATTTGGCAGTTGCAGGCTCATGGTCTGCTGAGACTCTGGTTTATTGTTTCACTATATTGCTGCTTGCATTGCTCAGAATCTCATTTTGTGCGAACATAGAATTGGTAGGTTCAGGAGGGCCATGCTAAATGCCTTGCAGGGCCTCCGTAGTGCCATCCAACTAGCACCTGAGAGGGCAGACAAGTGTTCGCTCATGCGTACATGATCCTGCAGTGAAGTTGTGTACATTTAATCAGGAAGTGGGCTTGTATACAGTGAGACAAGTATCCACACATACAATGTGATGGCATCTGGAGCAGCACAGACTGTCAAGCCATTAATGCAGCTCTAGAGAGAGTTGAACTGACAGCGGTGCAACTGACAACAATGCCAGACACAGGAATGGCACTGTGTCATCGTATCAGATGAGTCTTGGTTCTGCAACATCGTCACAATTGATGTACTTGTGTGTGGAGGCTCTGATGCTAACAGACCTGGCCAGATTGTACCTGTCATTCTCATGCGGGTCCAGCATGTGATGTGATGGTATGGGGTGCAACTGGATACATGTCACAACCTCTGGTTCACATAGCCAGTAATTTGGACAGCAGCCATTGCATTTGTGTTTTGTTAAGGCCTATCGCTGTGCCCTATTTTCAAGGGCTCCGTGATGTTATCTTTTAACAAGATAATGCAAGACTACACATCACCTGAGCTGTACTGAGCTACCTCATTACAGAGAGTGTTCCACTGTTGCCGTATCCAGCATTTTCTTCAAATCTGTCACCTGTGGAGAACGTCTGTTCACTGGATGCCAAGAGATGGGTATGCCACCAGTCGCCAGCCACCAGTTGCCAGCCACTACAGTTGAAGAACTCTGACATATGACATACAGTTGAGTAGCATGAAATGATGTACCCATGGCTGTAATCCAACCTCGATTTGATATCCAGTGTGATGAGAACTGTTCTGCTGTTCCAGTTTCAATACTGAAATTCATATATTATTTTTATGCTGTCCTAACCAGACTGGACTGTGGTGTCATACAGCATAAAATATCTTACAACGTGTTGAATCAGTGATGAGAAGTGTAGAACAGCCAGCAGGGGAAAGATGTTGGCAATGAGACAGCTTTTATGTAGAACAGCAGTACAGTGTTTCACAGTGCATAATGCTTCCGCAGATTGAGAACAAAATGTGTGGTTTGCTTTCATCCATTTTCACAAACATAGCCTTGAAAAATAATGTTGACATTACTGTGCATTTCACTCTGAGGCATATTGCACTCTGAGAATGTTCATCAAATTCAGTTACTTTGTATTATATTTCAGTAACAGTGACATAATAGCAAATTGGACTGTATGAGTTTTTACGGATTTTTTTTCCAGACACACACTACCATTTCTTCAGATTTATTTAATTTGGGTATAAATCCTTTCCAGCATATATGCTGTACACAAAATGTTGAACATAAAATGTAGCTATCTGCTGATTTAACATCTTGCTGAGTATACCGGTACAATATTTTGTTGTAACAAATAGTTCAATGTATTTTACACACTTATAAACTTATTTATACAGTTATAGTAATTTATACTATTACATTAATGTTGTACCTTAATGTTCTGGAAGATGATATTATAAGGAACCTCATACTTTTCCTGGATGATAGAGTTGTCTATAATGAATTATTGCCTGAAAAAAATCTGCACAAATTTGAGTCAGATCATAACATTTCAATTTGGTCCAAAGATAGGCAACTGAGTTTAAGTTTTCAGAAATGTAAATTGGAGCACATCACAAAACAAAAAAAAAGACAGTATTGTACGACTACATTATCAAATAATCACAGTTTTAATTGGTCAACTAATACAAATATCTGGATGAAATGAAATGGTGACATAGACTCACTTGTAGGCAAAGCAGAATGCAGACTTCAATTCATTGGTAAGATACTGGAAAATGCAATCAGTCTATAGAGGACATTGCTTACAAAATACTTGTGTGGCCCATTCTAGAATATTGCTTAAGTACGACCCATAACAAATAAGGCTAATGGCAGACATTGAATGTATACAAAATAGTGTAGCATGATTGATCATAGATTTATTTGATGCATGGGAAAGCATCAAGAAGCTACTAAAAATTGGAAATGCCAGACAAGTGAAGATAGACGCCAAATATATGACAAAACCTAACTTATGAAATTTCAGGAACCTGTATTAAGTGAGGTATTTAGGGATTATACAATAACTACATATGTATCACTCCTATAGGGACCATGAAGGCAAGATTAATTACAGCATGCACAGAACCATTTAAAGAATCATTCTTCCCACACTCCACATGAGCATTGAATGGGGAAAAACCGTAATGTGTGGTACAACAATGTACTTTGTCGTACAACCCACAGTGGTTTATACAGTGTGCATGGTGACATGGAATGAGTTGACAGTAGATGGGTAATGGTTCATATTGATTCCCATTTCCCTGTTGCAGTTGGTGATCTTATGCCTCTAATTATTTTTTCATTGCTATCTTAACCTGCATTCTTCACTTCAGTTTATTTACCCTTCATATCTCTCGGTATTAGGGCAAATGTACAGTTAACTTTTAAGGAATTTGTATTTTCAATTTATCAACTGGAGTTTTGTTTCATATGCAGCAGCAATGTTACAAATTATTTGTTTCAGTTTCTTTAGAATAATTTGCTGTTTCACAGGTGCCTTGAAGGAAATGAAAGATCTCAAAAGTGTCTTAATGACAACCGATGGCCTCATGTTGACAAGACAGCTGGTTGCCTTGCAGAGGGCAGGGCTTGACGGTCTGAACATCAGCTTAGACACCCTGCAGACCCGACGCTACAACCAGATCATGAGGAGGAAAGGCTGGGAGCGTGTCATGGCTGGCATAGATCTAGCCTTGCAACTTGAATACGACCCTGTGAAGGTATTACTAGTGCAGCTGTCATCGCATGCAGACTTTCATAAGCAAAGATATAAATCTGTTGTTAAGAATATCAATACAATAATCACCATTTTAAAGCAGTACGCCCTCACCCTCACCCCCATCCCTGCTCCCACCCTCACCCCTGTCTCCACACTGCAGCTGTAAGTGAAGGAAGGTATATTAAGACAGAAGAAGTAAATTTTAGCTGACGATGCTAACAGTTTCATAGTTTATACAACATAAAAAAGTATGCCTTGCAAGTTTACCAATTAAATATCTTATATTTTCCTCCCAAGAGAGTCTTATGAGACTCAAGTTCTTTACAGTTTCTCTTTTTTTCTTTTGTGTCTTTAGTTTAAAATAAGTTTCCTCTATTGTGGTGTTGATTTGAAAAAAACACTCCATAGTTTGGAAAAATTATTCTTAATTCTGTAGTCACATTTTTGTTGTGTCTAAGTACTACTGGTTTCAGTAGCGAGTACCAGCATCAGTTCATCTTATTATCAAAAATTTCTTTGCAAAATAAAAGCTGACCACTGTGGCCGAGCGGTTCTAGGCACTTCAGTCCGGAACCGTGCTGCAGCTACGGTCGCGGGTTCGAATCCTGCCTCAGGCAGGGATGTCCTTAGGTTAGTTAGGTTTAAGTAGTTCTAAGTCTGGGGGACTGATGACCTCAGATGTTAAGTCCCATAGTGCTTAGAGCCATTTGAACCATTTTGCAAAATAAAAAGCTTCTGTACAACTGCAAACTAGACATACCATTTTCAGGGTGCAGTTCACATCTATTGAAAGCACAACAGTGACCTTTACTTTTAGTAGATAAGGCACCTACTGGGGTAAGAGACTAGATGACTGCACACAAGAAGTTGTCATTTATTCCATATGTAGCTACCACGCAGACTCATATTTTGTATTAGTTTGTCCTTACTCTTCCAAAAGGTTAAACCTTGTCTCTGCAGCCACAGCTTCCTCTCTCCAGCAGTTGTCTTCATCTCCATGCGTGAAGAAAATCCCATTCATTGATCACATTGTTTAAGTAGGATGTTCTCAGTCATCCCCTTGTTTTCTTACCTACGATCTTGCCTTCAGAAATGTTTTTTAAAAGATTATCATCTCCAGTTAAGTGTCCAGTGTATTTTGCTTTGCCCTGGATTATAACTTTCAGTGGTTCTTTCTTCTCTCCTATTTCCTTTAATTTTTCTGTCAATGCAGCTAGTTCTTGTATTTCTCCTCCAGAACCACATTTCAGCAGGTTTGAGGCGAGCTTCCTTTGGCTTTTCTAATGTACAGATTTTGCATCTGTGTGTCAGAACACTCCACACAAAGGTCTTTACAAATATTTTCTTAATGTGGAAGCTGATATGTTTATTCAGTTGCAGCTTCTTCTTATTTTGGAAGGAACTCTTCACCTGTGCTATTCTTTTCTTGAATGCTTTGAAATATTGATTGTTTTCTTGCAAAATGCTACTGAGATACTGAATTTCAGTTCCTTTCTTGAGTTGCTCATTGCCTGTTCTTGTGTCAGTTCTACCTCCACCTCCTTTCTTGTCCGTAGCCATAACTTTTGTCTTCTTTGTATTCATTTTTAGCTTTAGTTTTACCGTTTCTAGATTTAAGGCCTGAAACATTTTATTTAGTTCCTACTTTGATTTACTATTGTGATGTCATCAATCTGCAGTGTATATGCATGCAATTAAAATTCCATATCGACATCATGCTCCAAAAACCACCTAACTGTGTGTGGCAAGGGGTACGTCTCATGCCACCAACTGATCCCCTCTGCCTTGTTCCACTTGTGAACAGTGCTTGGGAAGAATGACTGTCAGTACGCTTCTGTATTATCTCTAACTTCTCAAATTTTCTTCTCGTGATCATTTCGTGAATTGTATATGAGAGAAACTATTATGTTGTCAGACTCTTCTTGGAAACTACTCTCTCAAAATTTGGGTAGTAAATCTTTCCGTGATGCACAACTGCTCTCTTATGGCATCTACCACTGGAGTTGCTGAGCATCTCTGTAATGATCTCACAGTGACTAAATGATCCTGTGACAAAACACTCCGCACTTCATTGGATCTTCTTTCTCTCTTCTGTCAGTCCTACTGGGTAAGGACACGGGGGTAATTTACATTCACTTAAGATTCTTCCTGAGAATCTTAGTCTGGCATCTGCTTTTCTATTGCTGTTTTATGTCGTCATTCCACTTTAAGGTTGCTCTGGGTAGTTACTTCTAGATATTTTATGGTAGATTCTGTTTCCAGCAATTTGTCATTAATAGTGTAGTTGTACAGTATTGGATTTCTTTTCCTGTGTGTGTGTGTGTGTGTGTGTGTGTGTGTGTGTGTGTGTGTGTGTGTGTGTGATATGTTACATTTATTTATGTGCAGGGTCAACTGCCAGAGCCTGCATCATTCACCAATCCTCTGCAGGTCATTGTGCAAATTGATACTGCCATCTGTTGTTGCTACTTTCTGATGGACAAGTGTAGTACCTGTGAACAATATTAAGGAGCCTCTGACACTTTCTACTGGATCATTTATATACATTGTAAATGTAATGATCCTATCACATTTCCTTGGCGTATTCCAGAAATTACCTTTTGATTCTGGTCATCTTTTCTTTGTTGTTGTTATTACTTCCTTGATGAACATATTAAGGAAGTAAGGTGATAGAAGGCACCCGTCTCTCACTGCCCTTCTGGTTTTCCTTCTTTCATATCCGGTTCAGTACTCTGACTTTTGTATATACTCAAAATTAATCATCTGTCCTTCCACTTTGGACATTATTTTAAGGAATGATGATATAATGGTAATCTGTTTATTAAACAATATTTTAACGATACACTATGCTTTCTGATCATATAGTGGCTTGATGATGGAATTTGATACTGAAATTAGTAATCATTAGACAAAATAAAAGTGAAGCTATAATAAAAGAAAGTAATATTTTGGATCATGTCAGTTGTTGTTCCAAACAACAGCACGTCAGGAATAGGTTCGAATGGCTCTGAGCACTATGCGACTTCTGAGGTAATCAGTCGCCTAGAACTTAGAACTAATTAAACCTAACTAACCTAAGGACATCACACACATCCATGCCCGAGGCAGGATTCAAACCTGCGAACGTAGCGGTCATTCGGTTCCAGACTGTAGCGCCTAGAACCGCACGGCCACTCTGGCTGTCCAGGAATAAGTACTAAATTATTTGTCCACTAATGACCTCACAGCTTAGAACACTAAAACACAAATGTTAATTGTTTGTTATGTGCCCTGGTAGAGTTTACAACTGTTTACAGTTCACGATTGGTTGTTGGAGATTGGGCGTTACTCACATAGTGTATTTAGTGCACAGTGCAGAAAAAGACAGTGTCCAGAAAAGTAAAAAAGTGTAAAGGCAAAAGTTTCATGACAGGATGTTGTGTCACCATACTTGGAAGACAATTATAGCCAAAGACAGAAATTTAAAAGAAACTGGCTCATTTGAGCTGCGGAGACCTAGTCGAGGATTCTCAGTGGATGATTGTTAGCACAGTAGAATTTATAAAGAGACAATGTCAGTTCATGTGAGGGAAGGTTGGTTGGTAAGTACCTATCAGCTTTCTCATAAAACTCACAATTTGAAGAATACACATCAAGGAAAAGGTAGAAGTCCAACAGTGTCAAATCTAGACAATAATATCGATCATCCAACAGTTTTGCAAAATCCCCAGTTGTACTTACTTTACTTACTTACTTACTTACTTACTTACTAACTTACTCAGATTTACTGTGTACCATACAAGGAACTGGTTTCACAGAGTTCACTCGATCAGCTGCCAAGTTCTCACCTTCCTCCAAGTTTGTGTCCATGCATTGAAGATTCATTGCAAAAGTTCCAGGTGTTAAAAGGTCTTCCTGTACATCTGTATCTGTCCATTGATTTCCACAACAGTGTTGATTTTGGGATTCTTCCACCTTACATGCGTAGAACATAACCTGCAATCCTCAGTCTTCTTTCAACATTAATTTTGTGCAGGCTGTGTAGACCTCGTATTCTCAGCACTTCATCGTTTGTAACTTGGTTGCGTTAACATCTTCAGAATTCATCTATAGCATTCTTGGTGAAAAATATGGAGACTGTGTGCTGATTTTACTGACATTTTCCAAGTCTCACACATATAAACGATAAAGGAGTACAGTCAAAGCTTTGTTGACATATTACAGACCTAATTGCCATATGGACCGATTTTCCAGTTCTGCTGGTGATTTCTGCATCTGTGACCTCATTATTACATATAAAGCTACCGAGATATGGCAATCTCTCAACATCTTGTAATATCTTCTATTGCACTGTAATCGGGGAAGAGACGAGTAATTTCCACTTACTTTGCACATTCTGTTTGCCTTATCTCTATTAATTTCCAGCCCTACACAATAAGGCATTTAATGAGAAAGCAGATAAAAATTAACTTGATGCCTTCCAAGAAGACGGTCCCTACTAAGTCTCTACTCCTTCAAGTCTGACTATGTAAGTGTAGACCAGAGATGGTTTAAATTCAGAGAAATAGTATCGACATCAATTAAGAGATATATACCAAATAAATTGAAAGGATACCAAATAAATTAAAAGGGTGGTGCACAAAATATGTCAAAACTCAGCTGCAGAAGCAATGAAAAAAAGCATGTCAAAATTTAAAAGAATGCAAAATCTCCAAGATTAGCGATGTTTTACTGAAGCTCGGAACTTAGGGTGGGTTTCAGTGCAAGATGTGTTTAATAGTTCCCATAGTGAAACTTCGTTTTGAAATCTGGAAGAAAATCCAAAGAGGTTCAGGTTGAATGTGTAGTACACCAATGTCAAGACACAACCAATACCATCACTGTGCAATAGCTGTGGTAATGTTACTGATGACAGTGCTACTAAAGCAGGGTTACTAAACACGGATTTCTGAAATTTCTTCACCAAAGACAACAAAGTAAATATTGCAGTATTCAAATCAAGAACAACTGCAACTGTGAGTAACTTAGTAGTAGCTCTCCTCAGTGTCATAAAGCAATTATGTTTCTTTCAGAGAATGCTGATACAATAGCTCCATTAGAAATCATATATAGCCGCTCATTTGATAAAGATCCATACCTAGAGACTGAAAAGTTGCTCAGGTCACACCAATGCTCAAGAAAGAAAAGAGGAGTAATCTACTAAATAACAGACTCATATCACTAATGTTGATTTGCATTAGGAATTTGGAACATATATTGTGTTTGAATATTATGAATTATCTCAAAGATAATGATTCATTGATAAATAGCCAAGATAGATTCAGAAATATCGACCTTTTAAAGCACAGCTAGCTCTTTAGTCACACAAAGTAATAAGTGCTGTCGACTGGGGATCTCAAATTGATTCCATATTTGTAGATTTCCAGAAGACTTTTTGAAACAGTTCCTCACAAGCATTTTCTAATCATATTGTGTGCCTATGGTGTATTGTCTCAGTTGTGCAACTGGATGTGTGGTTTCCTGTCAGAAAGGTCACAGTTCATATTAATTGATGGAAAATCGTCAAGTAAAACAGAAGTGATATCTGACATTCCTCAAGGAAGTGTTATAGACCACCTGCTGTTGCTGATATTCATTAACAATTTAAGAGAGAATCTGAGCAGTCCTCTTAGATGATGCTATCATTTACAGTCTTGCAAATCATTTACTGTCTTGTAAAGCGATCAGATGATCAAAATGAACTGCAAAATGATTTAGGCTACCTATCCATATGATGAAAAAAGTGGTAACTGACCTTAAATAATAAAAATTGTTATGTCATCCGCATGAATAGTAAAAGGCATCTACTAAATTTTGGTTACGCGATAATTCACGCAGATCTAAAGGCTGTGAAGTCTACTGACTACTTAGGAATTACATTTACAAATAAGTTAAATTGGAATGCTCACATAGATAATGCGGTGGGAAAGCAAACAAAAGACTATGATTTAATAGTAAAACATTTAGAAGATTAGGATTACTAAAGAGACTATCTACAACTATACTTGTCAGTCCTCTTTTGGAGTATTCTGCATGGTGTGGGATCCTTACCAGATAGGACTGACAGAGGACATCATTTAAAAGTTCAAAGAAGGGCAGCTCATTTTGTATTATTAGCAAACAGGAAAGTGCATGCCACAGATATCGCATGTGAATTAGGGTGGCAGTCAATAAAGCAAAAGCATTTTGCTGGAGCAGGTTCTTAAAATTTCAATCATCAACTTTCTTTGTTTGGCACGGCACTTGGAGGGCGACGGTTCAGTCTTCACCCATCTGTCTCTTTTGTCCCATGTCCTGATTATTTTCTCCTCATGCCTCACTCCTGTCTTTACTTTGAACAGTTCATAGATCTCTCCCATGAACTTCACTTTCGATATTGCATTTTTCATGTTTCTTGTCATATTAACATCAAAGATAATGATAATGTGCAAGAATAATGTAAGGCTAGCATCTTTTTAGCCACATATTTCTGCTGATACAGCTTATATTGTACACCTGGAAATACAATGTCAATTTTGTTCCGATGACAACATATGTCACCTGGGAGTAGTAGATGTACTGGCAATGGTTTCAGTGTCATCCGCCAACAGATAGTGTAATGGCATAGCTATCAGAGTGCTATATGTGTCTACCCTTTAATAGGAAATGCTCACAGCCAGTGTGATGCAGACATGTGAAGCAAGCAGGCAACCATGCCAGGAAGGCACACTCGTGATTCTTATAGCCAACGAGTGAGTTTAAAAAGGGGTAAAATTGTGGGCTTCCGAGTGGCAGGATGGTCCTTTCGGGGGAATTTCCACACAAGTTGGATGTGCTGCATCAGTTATGCAACGCTGCTAGTATCAGTAGTCACGTAAACATTCTCACACACGTAATCGAGGTTCTGGACATCCACACAGCACAGATGCTCACTAGGATTGTTGTACTGAAAGGGCAGCAGTTGCAGATCGTACGGCTACCACAGCACAGATAAAAGGTCTTGTGAGCCCCAGATGTGTCAACACAAACTGTTGCGAAGCAGTTATTGCCAGTTGCGTTACGGACGTGCACACATCTATCCTGTCTTCCAATCGTGCCTCAGCACTGACATGCATGGTTCGAGTGGTGCCATTAGAGGATCTCTTTGAGGATGGCATGGCACGCCATGGTTGTAAGTGATGAAAGCAGATTCCGCTCACACACAAGTGATGGTCGTATCAGCAAATGACATAAATCTGGTGAGCACTCTCTTGTAGAGTGCATTTACCCAAGATACAGTGGCCCCACCCCAGGCCTTATGGTCTGGGGTGCGATAAACTACAACTCTCATTCATCTGTGGTTTTTCTGCACTTGGTACATGCAGAATGATGTTACACCCGTTATTTTTGCATTCTTGTAACTGGAAGGTAATGTACTGTTCCAACAGTATAGTGAGGACCCACACGCTGCCCATGAAACTCAGTGTTCTCAGAAAGATGAGCAGTGACTTCCCGGGCCAGCATGTTCTACGAGTTTGTCTCCAACCGAGCACATGTGGGAACATGGGATGAGAAGTGACTCGTGCAACTTGTCAACCAACAACTCTTACATAACTACCTGAACAGATTGAGCATGTGTGACATAATTTATCTCAGGACAGTTTTTGCCATCTGTACTATCGATTGAATGCCGTAGTCAGTGCCTGCATTGTCACCAGTGAGGGCTACACCACGTACTAATGTGTGTGTTTTGGCACGGGTCGATACATGCTAGCTGAGAAGCATTTGCAGTATTGATCTGTAAATGTGATCATTTCATGTACTCCATATGCACTGTTGCAACATTAAATCTAGAGTGAATTTTCTTCTGGCAGTGGGCACAGACTTTTACCTCACAACTTTGATACATTTTACTTTTTCTTTTTCTTAGTCTTTATCCCCTGCTATCACAGTCTCAGCATGTTAATGTGGATTTGGCAGTATTAGTGGTAAATTGTGGCCAGATGCCCTTTCCATGCCACCTCCCCCCCCCCCCCCCTCCGCCCCTTCCAACCCACACCAGGGTGAAAGTTATGTACCCTGTATCTGTATGTATCTAATATTATCGTGTGTGAAAGTGTGAGAATGTTTTCAAAATGTTTGAGGATCATGTAACTGATGTGGGGTGTGCATACCAGTCTGCTATTCATCTAGTCGGATGTGGACAACAGCCTAAAAACCATGTCCACACTGGCTCTAGCTGCATGCTAACGTTGGCATCTACCCAGGAGTATTACAATTTCGATAGAGTATAGTAGAGTTTTAATGATTTATACAATACTTTTATGTCATGAATTTTAGAGAATTGATTGAAGATGTCTTTCTGCTGTTGTTTAATTTATGATATAGCCGCAACAGAAAATCCAACAGAATATGTTAATTATTCTGGTCTTGTTCATTTCCGTATTTGTTCTGTGTTAAAGTAATTGTTCAGATGCATACAACATAAAAGTAAAAGTAAGGTCTATGATGACAGGCAGTGACTGGGCTGTTGTCCTGACAGCAGGTAGGGTGCAGCCTTTGTTCACTGTGGCACTAGGAGGGAGAGGGTTAATGGCCTATCACCCCAGCTTCCTTTTACCCCTGGGAAATATCCCCAGGAGTCACCTGACAGCAGGTTGGCGTCACCTGGGGGCCATCCTGCAGTCACTGGAACAAGGAAAATTCCCCACCTTTTATGTTTTATGGGGAATCAAGCCCAGGACCTCCTGATTGGAGTCTAGTGCGCTACCCACTAGACCTCCACAACCACCGTGCTTATGGGATATGAAATGTCTGCATCTATATGACTACTCTGCATTTCACAGCTCAGTGCCTGACAGAGGATTTATCAAACCACTTCCATACTGTTTCTCTACCATTCCACTCTTGAACAATGTGTGGGGAAAAGTAACACTTAAATTGCTCTGTGTGATCTCTGATTTGTTGTGTTTTATTATAACGATCATTTTTCCCTATGAAGGTGAGTGCTATGAAAATTAAAATATTTTTGCATTTGGAGGATGAAGTTGGAGACTGGAATTTTGTGAAAAGATCTTGCCACAGCAAAAAAGTATTTCTTTTTGTGATTACCATCTCAACTCGCATATCATGTCTGTGACTCTCTCTCTCCTAATATTTTACAATAATACAGACTGAGCTGCCCTCATTTTGACTTTGATTTCCTCCATCATTCGTATCCCATGGTGTACTTGTGCATTGTCATCTTGAAACACAACCAATGATCATCCAAATGTCGACTATATGACAGGACAGTAGGTTCGAGGATCCTATCATCATATTGCACAGCCCTCAAATAGCTTTATTAGAAATGAGATGTGTCAGACATCTGTATACCATACTGGCCCAAAACATGACCGATCCATCTGCCTGCTAAACTTAAAAGACTGGACTGCAGGTCTGAAACTCATTTTTCACTGGAGCGGACACAAATGAACAAGAATTCTCTGTGGCTCTGAACAGTAGCTGAGCACAAGCAGACACCATTCTGTTGCATTTGGTTAGCATTCACAGGTGTTCACTCATGTTCTGCCCATTATCAGTCCTTCAATGAACTGTCAAACGTAGTCTCCATCATCTCTGCATTGGTGAGAGCAGGAGAGAAAGAGCTAAATTCTGGTGTTTCATCAGTGAACTTTTGTCTTCAACTCAAGATCTTTGAGCAGCAGAATGGTCTGAAGAGAATGTAATGTTTCTGATAACAGAATAGATGCTCGTGAATTCCAAGATGTCCACGCCATAAATGCCAAATAAAAAGAAATACAATTGACAGAGAGTTTCCGAGGTACTGGGAACATGATAAAGATGATAATTACATTAGATACTTTCATCAGCCAGGAATGGAGTGAATAAGCACGAGCTTTGTATTTGTTTTTATTAAAAAAGAACAGCACAACAAAGTTCCTTGAAAGTAAACATGTACAAAAATGTATCTATCATGCTGATTAAAATTACGTACATACCCCACAAGCCACCTTAGTAATTTCTTGTCCTGTTTCACTGACAAATAGTGCTAGGAAAAGCAATAGTCTATATGCCTCTGTACAAGCCCTAATTTCTCTTGTCCTTGTGGCCTTTACATTAATTGTAAATTGGTGGCTGTAGGATCATCCTGCAGTCAACCTCAAGTACGAGGTACCTAAATAGTTAAATAGTGTTTTGTGAAATGAATATCATCTTCCCTCCAGGGGTTCCTATTTGAGTTCATGAAGCATCTCTATAATACTTATGTGCTGGTCAAACTTACTGGTGATAAATCTCTGAATTGGTTCAATGTCTTCCTTTAATCCAATGTCATGCAGATCCCAAACACTCAAGCGATGCTAAAGAATGGGTCACACTAGTGTTGTGTCCTTTACAGATAAGCTACACTTTCCTAAAATTCTTGCAATAAACCTATTTGGCCATTTGCCTTCCCTACAACCAATTTTGCTTGTTTCATGTCTTACTGCTTTGCAACATTATGCCTAGGTATTTAATTGACGTGACTGTCAAGCAGCATACTACTGATGCTGTATTCAAACATCATGGGATTTTTTTTCCTTCTCATCTGCATTAACCTACATTTTTTTAATATTTACAGTAAGCTTCCATTCATCTCACCAATCACAAATTTTGTCTAAGTCATCTTATATCCTCCTATAGTCACTCAATGGCGACATTTGCTCATACACAATAGCGTCATCAGCAAACAGCCTCATAGTGCTGGCCACATTGGCTGTCAGATCCTTAATGTACACTTATTAGCCAAAACATTATGACCACTGCCCACTGCAAGTTGGATGCTGCCTGGTGGCATTGCGGGCATGTGATGCGGTAACAAAAATATGTAAATAGAGCAGAGGGGGGTGGGGGCTCACTTAGGTAAGATATGGGCTGCAAATGGGGAAATCAGTTGAGATAAGTGATTTTGATAAATGGCAGATTATTATTATGCTAAGCCTGTGACACACATCTCAAAAGCGGCAATGCTGGTCAAATGTTCATGTGCTATCTATCACTAGGTGCTAAATGGTTAGACATCCATGACTCTTCACAGTACTTGGGGTTTGGCGGCATGTCTGGCTGCAATGTAGGATAGACGGTGATTTGTAGCAACTCTGCTGAAAGAGCACAATGCTAGTGCACGCACAAGTGTTCCATAGCACACTGTTCATTGTAAATTCTGGAACACGGATCTCCGCAGCAGACCACTCCTACATGTTCACATGTCTACCCAACAACATCATCAGTTGTGATTGCAGTGGGCACAGGACCATTCGGATTAAACCATCAATCAATGGAAATGTTGGCTCTTTGGGTGAATCCCATTTTTGCTACACTAGGTTGATAGGTGTCTCCACAAAAACCATCATTGAGGTGAATGGCAGCTCCAAATGTGCAGCACACCACGGATGCTGGCTGGTGGGAGCAGCATTATGCTTGGGAGACATTCTCCTGCACTTGCATGTAGTAATCAAAGACATGCCGACAGCTGTGAATCACCTGTGTCCCTTCATGCTTGATGTCTTCCCCGACAGCGATGTCATCTTTCAGCAGTGTAAATGTCTGTGTCTCAGAGCCAGAATCATGCTACAGAGGTTTGAAAAGCATTATAGTGACGTCACGTTGATGTCTTGGTGGCCAAATTTGCCTGATGTAAACCTAAAGAACCCATCTGGATCACTATCGGGCATCATTACCACGTATGCAAATCAGTGAATTACAAGACCTGTGTGTAGACATCTAATGCTTCATACCTCCTCAAACCTAACAACAAGCTGTCTGATCCCTGATACGCAGAATCAGTGATGTACTTTGTCCCAAAGATGGACAAACAAGCTATTAAGCAGGTCATAATGTTTTGGACCACCAGTCTATACAGGATGTTACAAAAAGGTACTGCCAAACTTTCAGGAAACATTCCTCACACACGAAGAAAGAAAATATGTTATGTGGACATGTGTCCGAAAACGCTTACTTTCCATGTTAGAGCTTATTTTATTACTTTTCTTCAAATCACATTAATCATGGAATGGAAACACACACCAACAGAATGTACCAGCATGACTTCAAACACTTTGTTACAGGAAATATTCAAAATGTCCTCCGTTAGCGAGGATACATGCATCCACCCTCCGTCGCATGGAATCCCTGATGCGCTGTTGCAGCCCTGGAGAATGGCGTATTGCATCACAGCCATCCACAATATGAGCACGAAGAGTCTCTACATTTGGTACCGGGGTTACGTAGACAAGAGCATTCAAATGCCCCCATAAATGAAAGTCAAGAGGGTTGAGGTTAGGAGTGTGTGGAGGCCATGGTATTGGTCAGCCTCTACCAATCCATCGGTCACCGAATCTGTTGTTGAGAAGCGTAAGAACACTTCAACTGAAATGTGCAGGAGCTCCATCGTGCATAAACCACATGTTGTGTTGTACTTGTAAAGGCACATGTTCTAGCAGCACAGGTATGAAATCATGATAACATGCTCCATAGAGCATAGGTGGAAGAACATGGGGCCCAATCAAGACATCACCAACAATGCCTGCCCAAACGTTCACAGAAAATATGTGTCAATGACGTGATTGCACAATTGCGTGCAGATTCTCATCAGCCCACTCATGTTGACTGTGAAAATTTACAATTTGATCACGTTGGAATGAAACCTCATCCGTAAAGAGAACATTTGCACTGAAATGAGGATTGACACAATGTTGGAGAACCATTCGCAGAAGTGTGCCTGTGGAGACCAATCAGCTGCTGATAGTGCCTGCACACGCTGTACATGGTACGGAAACTACTGGTTCTCCCGTAGTACTCTCCATACAGTGACGTGGTCAACGTTACCTTGTACAGCAGCAACTTCTCTGACGCTGACATTAGGGTTATCGTCAACTGCACGAAGAATTGCCTCGTCCATTGCAGGTGTCCTCGTCGTTCTAGGTCTTCCCCAGTCGCTTAGTCATAGGCTGGAATGTTCCGTGCTCCATAAGATGCCGATCAATTTCTTCGAACGTCTTCCTGTCGGGACACCTTCGTTCTGGAAATTTGTCTCGATACAAACGTACCGCACCATGGCTATTGCCCAGTGCTAATCCATACATCAAATGGGCATCTGCCAACTCTGCATTTGTAAACATTGCACTGACTGCAAAACCACGTTCCTGACGAACACTAACCTGTTGATGCTACGTATTGATGTGCTTGATGCTATTACTGTAGAGCAATGAGACGGATGTCAACACAAGCACCGAAGTTGACATTACCTTCCTTCAATTGGGCCAACTGGCGGTGAATCGAGGAAGTACAGTACATACTGACGAAACTAAAATGAGCTCTAACATGGAAATTAAGCATTTCCGGACACATGTCCACATAACGTATTTTCTTTATTTGTGTGTGAGGAATGTTTCCTGAAAGTTTGGCCGTACCTTTTTGTAACACCCTGTATAGAGAATGAGAGTGGTGCTATCATACTTCCCCGGGGCACTCCTGAGAATAACCCCAATACCCCTGCCTCTGATGAACACTCACCATCAAGGACGACATTCTGGCTTCTGCTACACAAGAAGTCATCTCGAGCCATTTACATATCTTGAAACCTAATCTGTAATTTCAGACCTTCATCAACAGTATGCAGTGGCAAACACTTTCTGGAAACAGCAATGTGGAATCTGCCTGTTCCCTTCATTGCTGATTTGCAGGATATCTTGTGAGAAAGGAGCAAGTCGAGTTTCACACGAACGATGATTTCTAAATCTGTGCTGATTTGTGAACAGAAGCTTTTCTGTCTCGTGGAAATCAAAGTGAAAATACATTCAAGAATTCTGCAGCAAACCAATGTTAAGGATATTGGTTTGTAATGTCGTGGGTCCATTTTTTTACTCTTCTTATATACAGGAATTACCGTGCTTTTTTCCAATTGCTTATGACTTTGCATTAAGCAGGAAATTACAATAAATGCATGCTAAGAACAGGACCTATGCCATAGTGCACTATTTGTCGAGAGACCCATTGCTGAAATTTTGACATTTTGTTGGCTAAACAGTAGGTTGGAGGATTCAGTTCTGATACTGCACAGCTCTCAAATTATACTTACTAGTTATCAGAGGCATTTGATATCCATAGGTGACACAAGACCAAAACCAGACTGACTCAACTATGTGCTGAATCTGTGGGTCTTCACACTTGAGACATGCATTGGTACCTGGCCATTTCCGCACCCTTCTACAAGGATCATCAGGTATCAAAGAAATGCTTCACCTATTGTGAAAGGAATACAATACCACTGATCCAAGTTCCGCTGGAGGACACCCTGTATCACCACTAGTAATCTCCTTTCCTGTTGCACCACAAACAGAGTGAGGGCAAAATGACTTGTCTATATGCCTCTGAATGAGCCCTAATCTCTCTAAACTTGTCTTCATGGCCCTTACATGGAATGTACATTAGTCGCAGTAGATTGTTCTGCAGTCAGCGTCAACAGCCATTTCTCTAAATTTTCTCACTAGTGCTCCTTAAAAAGATTGTCGCTTGCCATCCACCAGTTTCCATGTACACCACGATTCTTTGTGCACTACATTCCCTGGGGGTTTGTACTGTAGTACATAATGGACACCTAGAGACCCCACTGAATGTGTCGAGATGGTTGTGTACCGCGTGAGTCAACACAGCTCTCCCCATTATCTGCAAAAAAGTCACAGTGCAGTTACAGTAAGCTCCTGAGGTACTACCTGTCAGCTATAATTTGAAGTTAGCAGTCGTCAGTTGTTGTTGGCTTTGAGCAATCTCTGTAGTGCCGATTTTTAACATTTTGTTACTGCAAAGGCTGTGGAATGTTCATATGACGTTGCTGTAGCTTTTGCCAATTGTGTGGTAACTTTGCATGCTGACAAACATTCTTGCTGTAAAGTAACAATGCTTGGGCAGTCTTTAAGCATTAACGCTTTAATCCCATTGCAAAGTCAAATTTTTTGATGTTATATTTGACATGTGATCAGTTTGTTTATTTATTTATTTTTGTAATTTTATTTTTGTGGTTTAGGACAAAAACTGTAGTGGTGGTGTATTTCTCCTAGAGCCCTTTTGTGGGCTGCTATTTTCCACTGTGAAAATGAGGCAATTTTTTTTTCCAACTACACAAGTGACGATAGTAGTGATCTGACAACAAACAAAAACTGTTTGTTGTAGCAATTTTTATGCATCTGGTACAGTGTACTATCACAAGATACCAGGTACATCAACAGATGGTAATATATATTCCCAAAAGCTTTGTAAAACCACTAAGTGGTTGGCAAGTGTGCTTCCCCAGATTCACAAAAGACATAATTGTGTAATACCGTATTTACTCAAATCTAAGCTGCACTTTTTTCCGGTTTTTGTAATCCAAAACACCACCTGCAGCTTAGAATCAAGTGCAAAGTAAGCGGAAGTTCTGAAAAATGTTGGTAGGTGCCGCCACAACTAACTTCTGCCGTCGAATATATGTAGCACTACACAGGCATGCTTTGCAGGCACAAAGATAAATACTGGCGCCAAAACCTCTGCGTCAGTAAACAAATTAAAAAAAAAAACGGTGGAGGGTGGTGGGGGGTGGAAGACGAGCTTTTTTCTCTGCCCCGAGTTTCGACCACTGCATTTTCATACTTTATCCAACAAAGTAAATACAAATTCCATATTCTTCATCTCTGAATGTTGCAGCCTTTCAATGTACTATGAAAATCCGACTGGAAGACTGTTTGGGATGTTTGTCAATATGGCCAAGTCTACGTTCTGAATTTTTGTCCTACCTCTGACAAGAGATGGTTGTTAATAGCAACTTTTATGAATTGTGAATCACATGCAGTATTCTCTTCACCATAAGAATAATACAAATGTAAACATTTTGCCATGTATTCCTACGTGATTCCTGCTATCTCATTTAAATCCTGTCTTCCTAATAAACTACGAAACTAGAGTGAGACAACAGCAAACGCGGAAGAATATATATATCATGTCATGTTTATATTCGTATTATTCCTATGCTGAATAGTGATACAGTCAGAAATGAAGCAAGGCAACTGACTAGATTTTTAAACCAAAGATGGCTCTAATTTCTGTGCAGAATGTAATGCACTAAAGAGGCGTCTGCAAAAATTTTCAAACGGAGAAAATTTTTCGCTAAACATTCGTTTGGAACATCTATCATATGCAGTCTATTATATGGTTCTTGTTGATCATTATCAAAGAAACCAGCAGTGTAAGTAACAACAAATAGCAGTCTCTTGCCAGTGTTTCACTGATGAGATGATTCCTCTCTCTTTTTTTTTTTTTAATTGTAAGCGGCGGTAGCGTGCGCAAAAGCAAGCCATCCCGCGAGCGGCGACAGGCCGTAAACACGCATAATCAGATTGCGACAAACAATGCATGGCACAGTACTATAATGCATTTTGAGCTTAGAGTGATGGAAACACCTATACATCTACATCTGCATCTACATTGATACTCCGCAAGCCACCCAATGGTGTGTGGCAGAGGGCACTTTACGTGCCACTGTCATTACCTCCCTTTCCTGTTCCAGTCGCGTATGGTTCGCGGGAGGAACGACTGTCTGAAAGCCTCCGTGCGCGCTCTAATCTCTCTAATTTTACATTCGTGATCTCCTCGGGGGGTATAAGTAGGGGGAAGCAATATATTCGATACCTCATCCAGAAACACACCCTCTCGAAACCTGGCGAGCAAGCTACACCGCGATGCAGAGCGCCTCTCTTGCAGAGTCTGCCACTTGAGTTTATTAAACATCTCCGTAACGCTATCACGGTTACCAAATAAGCCTGTGACGAAACACGCCACTCTTCTTTGGATCTTCTCTATCTCCTCCGTCAGACCGATCTGGTACGGATCCCACACTGATGAGCAATACTCAAGTATAGGTTGAACGAGTGTTTTGTAAGCCACCTCCTTTGTTGATGGACTACATTTTCTAAGCACTCTCCCAATGAATCTCAACCTGGTACCCGCCTTACCAACAATTAATTTTATATGATCATTCCACTTCAAATCGTTCCGCACGCATACTCCCAGATATTTTACAGAAGTAACTGCTACCAGTGTTTGTTCCGCTATCATATAATCATACAATAAAGGATCCTTCTTTCTATATATTCGCAATACATTACATTTGTAATGTAACAAAGAGAACGGCACTTATCAGATCAAAGAAAAATAAGCAATCAATTCAAACCAGACGAAGCACTTGAAAAAGACTCTCTAGTATAAATGCGGACGGAGAGCCTGACGCATAGCAATGACTACGTGGTAAAGCTTAACTGCTAAGTTTATCACACGCACCAAACTACTGTAGCTGTATCGTCATTCATTCGACCTAAATGGACCAACTTTGTTTCGGTTTGGGGATGTGGTCTAAAACGTTTCTCCCCCTTGAATTTCGAGTCACAAATTTCAAGTGGGGCTTAGATTCGGGAAAAATTTTTTTCCTTGATTTCGAGTCTCATTTTTCAGGTGCGGCTTAGATTCCAGTGTGGCTTAGATTCGGGTAAATACAGTAAGTGTACTTCCCAAACCATTTTGAGAAACTATTTTGATGGAAAGCATATTTTCCAAGAGCCATTAAAACACTGTTATTTGGTGGGCTGTATACTTCTCACAGCCCTAAAAGCTATATTTCATAACAAAAAGAAAGTAAACTGGTGCAGCGGACTATCACTGGATGCCAGGAGCATGCAGAAGTGGTTCAATGTATTCCCATAAATGCAGTAAAGAAACACAGCTACTGCTAAGTATATCTCTCATGACCAGTAAAAGCCTTAAGTGACTCTTTGCAGCAGGTCGACAGACTGTACAGCCCACGTGAGTCACACTGTCCCATTAACGAATGGAGACACAGTGCACTCTGCTAAAGTAAATGTGAGTGCAGGTTCGCTTTCACCTACATTACACAGTCAGTTGTACTTAGTGATTTCTGGTGGACAAAAGAATATTGAGAAAGGAGAAATGACGGAAGATAAGTGTTTAATGTCCCATAAACACTGAGGTCTTTAGTGTCTGAGCACAAACTCTGATTGTTTCAAGGATGGGAAGGCTATTTATTGTGCCCTTTCAGAGAAACCATCTCGGCATTTGCCTATACTGATTTAGAGAAAGCTCAGGAATCCCAAGTCTGGGTGGACTAGATGGAGCTGTAGAGAGCAAAAACTGTAGAGGAAAACAGAGATTGGAATACATCCAGCAGATAATTGAGGCTGTAGGTTGAAAGGGCTACTCTGAGATGAACAGGTTGCCACAGGAGAGTAATGCATGGACTTTAACTGTTAGTCGCCCTGAATGTGAGTCCAGTGAGCTCACCACTGTGCCACCTCGCTCGATATATTTTGAGAGAAGTTCCTGATTTTACCATTTCACAGGGTGTGGGACGTGTACTTACCATCAACTGTATTTCTTTACTGTATTCCTGAGAACACATCATACGAGCTCTGTATGCACCTGGCACCTGATGTTAGTTTGCTGCACCAGCTGAACTTTCTGTCTGTTATGAAATGTAGCTTTTAATTGTCATTAAATGTCACTTGTTCCTTTCAGAAGCAGTTGCAAATATATGTGCCACCAAATAATGTTGTTTTGAAGGCCACTGGGAAGTATGCTTACTACCAAAGTAATTTTTCCATGATACAAGAAGAATATACTTACCACAAAATTAATTTCTTTTTTGGACTGCAGAAAAGATACTTACCACCAACTGACCATACTTACCACTAATTTAGTTGTTTTACTATGCTCTTGGGAAAATGTTGTACCTCCTCTGGACATGGTTGACCTTTTGTGATAATATGCTAAACCACTGGTGCCTGTTTGTCATGACATCAGTGCTGTTGTCACTTGTTACAACAGAACACATTGTTTCATTCTGCAATATATGCTATTGTGACTTGCCTCAGCTCGTTTCTTTAAGTAGTGTTAAATGAAGTTTCTAGGATTGTAAAATAGATAGTCAAATAAAAACAGAAAATTCCTTTTTTTCACATGTAGTAGTAACTCATAACAGCTTACTAAAGACAGTGGGAAGTATACTTACTACTATAATTTTTTGCTCCTAAATCACAAAAATAAAATAATCAAAAATTAAATTTAGTTGAAACTTCTAAAATGATACCAAAACAATTAACTTTACAGGGCTGCTACAAAAAATGTGCCCACAAATGGGTTAAAAACAAAGTTTGCAAGCTGTGGGGGCAGTGTGAAACTTTTTTAAGCACTGTATTTGAAAAATATTATTCATTTTGTTCCACTTCTAGAATGTTAGGTTTTGTGGACTTTTGCCTGTACATTAATGGGTGTGGATGCGTTCAGTGGAGGCAAGTGTGTCGTGTATGATTTTTCTCAGTAAATATGTCCTACTGACTTTGCAGTATATCTCCAATGTTCTGGATGCATCAAATGAAGTTTAAAAGACAGCTAAATGCTGTTGCTGGTATGTCTCTTCATGTAAATGTCAGAGTTACTATTATTATTCAATACAGAAAGGAAGATTACCAGCTTAGCAATTTGCTGAAAATGAGTTCAATAAAGGGAATATTACAATTAACATCCTGTTAACGACAATTTAATTAGAGATGGGAAGCAGCCCCAGATTGGAGAAGGAAATTGGATGGATAGCTGACTCCATAAAAATTAATACATTTCATACTGTGCTCGAGCACAGGCAATAAAAAACAGTGAGCAAACATGATGCGTGTACTTGTTGCCTCAGGGTCTCCTGCGAAACTGAGGTCCTTGAGTAAGCTACATCACACTGCTTCGTTGTGTGCTTGTTGTCAAGCCAGTTTATGAAGTACACATCCCTCTTCATTTTTATATAACTTTGTTTTGAATGCACTGTACAAGAATATTGAATACCTTGAAAATTATCGAGTTCAGCCATTCATTCACATGTAATATTCCAACAGCTCCATCACCGATGAGAGCCTTCAGGGGTGTAAAACGAGTAAGTGAGAAGTGCCACTGAACTACTAACAACCATTTTCATCTACTACTAATCTGCTCACATTAATCATTATTCAAGGGGATCAGTTCTACATCATTTTATTTTTATAAATATACAGAGAAGCAACTACTTGAAAAAAGCCAATGCTCTGCTACTTAAACTGCTCTGCCACTATTTTGATTTAATACTTCATGCTAAATGGGCATTTAATTTTACACAGGACACTGTCATCTAAACTTATTCTGATAAATTCATATACTTCCTTCTTGTGCAATGCCCTTTATGCTGTCAATGCCACGTTGGGACCGGTACAGTAGTTTCTGTTCCGTGGAGGACCAACCGTACCTGCACATAGGCTATTATTATGATGGAATCACCACTTCAAAAGGCATTCCTGTCTGCTCCTAGAGAATATGTTGCATGGCTAAATATGGTCTTCTGTTAGAAAGTGTTTGTGTGTTGTGTATTTGTGGTGGGACAGGTAGGTAAATTCACATATCCAGGTAAATTATTGGTGTACTGGCTAATAAAACATTTTTTACTTTAATTTTGAATATTTGGGCATTTCCCGACTGCTCCTAATGTCAGCTGGCAGATGTTAAAAGGGTGTTGCACCTGAATATAAAACAGTTTTCTTAACCCTAAGCTTCAATGCATATTCTCTATGGAAATTATTTATATTGTGATTGTTATGGTTGCAAACTTTGCAATTAATGCTAAATTCTCTCTTGCCCATTTCAGCAGCTCAAGGTCAGCATATCTTGCTGCTATGTGGAGGACCCAGGTCCAATTCGTGGTAATGCCTTTTTTTTTAAGGGGCGAAGCTACTCCACACCCACACTGACATGGTGACCATCACCAAAGTTCTACCATCACCTCCGTTTGCTTCGTTACAATTGAGAAGTGCACAGGATGTGGGGTCATGATGTTGTCCATAGGATTACCCACTAATACAGGCACTTTGAGGCGATAGAAGTGGTCGAGAAGTGAGCAGAAGGTAGCAGTTTTAAGGGCAGAGGGAGAAAAGTGCCGAGGCAAGCACCAAAGGAAAAGAACTTCTGCAATAGTCTGGACAGATAGTAAGAGCAGTAACAGTTTCTTTCTGTCTGCAAGGGTGAGGTTGTCGTTAGTTTTGGGTATCATGCGATGCTCGATACCATTGTCGCAGCTTAAAACACTCTTTACGAGTGTCAGTCCTATTGAGGAGGGGTACTCCTGGGCTGTGCACCTGAGTGTCTCCTGGGCCACCTGCAGCATCTGTACTTGTAACATGCCAAGGTCGTTATACGAGTGGTCAACTGGCCATAAAGAGGTTTGGTTGGATATGTTTATGTTTAGTGTGCAATACTGCTTTCCCGTATTGCCAGTTGGTCAGCTAGATATTTGCAGCTGGCAATGCCATTTAGTTTTGCTGTAATGCAGGGATTCACCAGTGTTTACTTTGTCTGTGAGCTTGTGCTGTCCACAGGTGATTAATTGTCCCTAGATAGAAGTGTTTTTCAGCAGTTGTGTTTTCACCCGTGGTTGTGGTCGTAGTTTCCCAGGTTAAGAATGAAATAATTGTCAGAGTGTCTCAAGTTCCTTTACAGTCGTGTGGTGAGTTTTTTGAATATCTGTGTGTGAGTCTCAAGGCAGTATTCTCTGTGAAGATCGACAGTGTGTGTGGACTGTGGTGCACTTCATTGTGTATCACCTGTAGGCGGCACAGGCGGTCAGAGCCACGTAACCCCAGACTGCAGCTGCATGTATCATCATGGATCTAATCAGTATCATGTACACAGACCTCGATACCCTCCTATTCAGTGTGCTTTACCTGTTGAGCTTAGAGTAACACTGTTTGAGCCTTGCATTTGCTCAGTTCGCCTGTCACTGAAGTATTTGACTTTCACACTGAAACGTATTGGGCGTGTGTGTAGTGTTATTTGTCTTCAGTCTTAATGTGGGGTCCTGCCCACTCATCTGATATAGGGTGCCTAAAGGATGCTGCATTCTCAAAATGCTATACAACAATTCAAGCAAACAACATTAATAGTTTTTATTACAAATAAGAAGTTTGACAATGCTTAACCTGGAATTTACAATGGTGTCGCAAGCAATAGGCGACATGCAGTATAAATCCGAGTCCTTTGCTATATACAATGTTCGTGCAAGTTTGACACACAGTTTGTGGATCACTAATAACTGTTATTGTAGCATTCTGCGCTAGGCCTGTCCGTATACTGTCCTAATCCTGTCCAAATACTGAGTGGCCAAGGCTGGCAGGAGCGGCACTTTTATTCTCTTTGTCTAGGGGCCTGCTCCCGTTGTGGTGTGGTCCTTGCCAGTGGGCTATTGGCTGACGGTGTGTTCACTGCCTTCTTAGCTCTTGCAATCTTAATTTTCATTCCAGAGCTTGTGGGTATGCCAGAACACTTAATGTTTGTGCAGTTGTTATGGTTTGTCAGTGAACAGAACTGATTCACATTTGTCAGCATTTGCTTTAACACACTGTCGTTCCAGCTAGGCAGTTTTGTTTGCAGTTGCGAATTATGCCTGATGGTTTCCAGTCTTGCACTAGGATGGTAATGTCATCTGCGTAGATGGTTGCCATTGTGTTTTGTTCAGTTGGAAAGTCATTGACGTAGAGATTAAACAAGAGGGGCCCTTGGATGCTGCCTTGGGGTACTCCCACTTGTATACTGTGTTGTGTTGACTGTTTGCCCTGAACGTCGGTGTTGAAGCTTCTGTGGGTGAGATATGAGTGTGTAAGATGCATGAACTCGTTGGAGAGACTAGCAGTGCAGAGTTTGCGAATGAGACGATTGTGCCGTAGATGACTGAAGACCAAGAACAGCACTCCTGTAGCTTTGTTGGTGTTGGGGGTGTGTGTAATATGTTCTACTACACCGAGGAGTTGTTGTGCTGTGGAGTGGTGATTGCAGAATCCAAATTGCTCCAGTCTCAGCGAGTGATTGGTGTTGCACTGCATAGTAAGATGTTTGAGAATCATCTTCTCAACAATCTTATTCAGGGAGCTCAGCAGGCTGATGGCTCCGTAATTTTGTGGTAGGGAGTGGTATTTCCCTGGCTTCCTGAACATCAGGACAGGGAAGTGTTGATGTTGTAGAATGGTATTCGTCATATGTGTGAGATGCTCTATAGCTTTATTTGTGAACTCCTGGGTGACACGGTTTTGAAAGTGATTGGGACCAGGAGCTTTTCTAGCTGTTTTGTGCTTAAAAACCTGTGAAATTTCATGTGTAGCAGTATGTATTGTTACATTGCACGTGGGCTGGGTTACAAGCCATGTAACCTCCTGGTTCATTTCAAGTAGCAGTGCTGGATTGGAAGGAGCCAGATTCAGTGTGAATGATGTTGCTAGTGTTCTGGTCATCAGCTCATGCTTCTCCTCCATGGAGTATGCTGGTCTGTAAGGTGGTGGTAAGGGCTTTGACAGCTTCAACAAGTTTCCTGCTTTGTGTAATTTTGGGAATTTGTGGGATATGACTTTTCAAGCATTTCCTTGAACAATGCCCAATTCACACGCTTGTAGCTCAGTATCCTGTGAGATTCATCATACTGCTGTGTTTCTTCCAAGTAAAGTATTACAGATGTTTGGTGAGGCCGAATCATGCATAATTTCAATGTTGATTGTGACTATAATGCCAATCACATCTAATGTCTATCACATTTAGTCTCTGTTCCCTGTTTTAAGTGTCACCTCAGCTGGCACTAGTGTAATGTAGTTTGGGCGCAGTGCATGTTCGCATATTTTTTTTGCTAATGGTGTTTGATCTTTGTTAGTTCCAAGCAGAGTGTTTAGCATTAAGATCACCAGTGGCTATTAGTCACTATGCTATGTTGAGTATTGTGCTGATATCGCTTGTTATGATATTACCAGATCAATTGTATATCGATATCAATGTAGTGTTCACTCAGTTGACTTGACCCTAACAGCTGTGGCTTCTAGTCTTGCAGGTTCAGGGATCTTAATATTTGTGTATTCTTTGTCTCAATATATGAAGATTGCTGTTCCACCCACAGTTGTGCCTTCAGGTGGTCAGTACAGTAGATGTAATATCTTGGGAAGAGTAGTTGTTTGTGTGACTGGAGTGAAGCTTTGTTCATGAGAGCATTCCAGATTCCCTTCTCCTCCATAAATGCAGCTAGCTCTGCCCTTTTGTTGCCAATCCCATCTGCATTCCATAATAGCATCTGAGTCAAAGTACTGTTGTTTGTGTTTTGTGGTGTATTATCTATGGAAGAGTGTGGGCGGTGTGGTGATAGCAGTTTGTATAGCAGCCGTGCAATGGCTGGGTGTAGCCGTCATGAGTTTGTGCATGCGTTATGATGAAGAGCCTCAAGAGGATCTTAAGCCACGTGAGTGGGGAATAGTGTCTCCACTATGCCTCTGATTGTGGTGAGAATGTTTTTTATGTCAGCCAAAGTGTTGGCGGTGGTGTTGGTGGCTGGTGGTCCTTATGTTGGTGTACTGGATGGGCTGGCTTGTGTGTTATTCATGGTTCGTATTTCATCTGGGGTCACCTGTGTTATTGCTGTGGTGAGGGGGGCAAGAGTGTGAGTTACGGTTACATTGTTCCTTTTAATGTGTTCCTATGTTTGTCTGGTCTGTTGTTGGTGTATTTGTTGTGGTGTGATAGTGTCCCCTCTTTTGTTTTTTGGGTACCTCTGTTTCATTTCGTGGGTTTGTGGTTGCCCTGGTTTAGGTGTGTCTTCTGTGATATCACGAGTGTCACAATCTGGCCTAGACAGAGTTGACTTGGTGTTGTCTGGGACCGGCAGTGTTGTCATCAGTACAGGGGCAGTTTCTAGCATTGCAGGTGTGGGTTGTGGTTCTGTTGTTGTGGGAGTGTGCCATGAGTTTGTGGAGCTCTGTGCATCCTCAGTTCATCCACTTCCACTGACAATGCCAGTAAAAGAGATTCCACACCTTACTGGTTGGGGGGTGGGGAGTGTCTTGGAGCTGTTCTGGTTACCACTTGTCTGTCTTTGGCACTTTTGCACCTTAGAGCTTCTTTGTATGCTGCACACCATCTGTAGTTTGCACATGGACCCCTCCACATTTGGTACATTTGATAGTTGTACCAAGTTTAAAGTGTCGTGCTACATGGTTACCAGTGCATTTGCAGCACTGTGTGCCAGTTCACATCGGGTGCCGCACGGCCAATCTGCTGGCAGTGGTGGCACTGTTGGGGGACACACGGAGTTGTGTTTATTTCTACTACGACCATGTGAAGCAGGAGCATCTGCGTCAGAAAGTTGCATGAGTAAGCTGTGTCGTCCAAATCCACTAAATAGTTTGGCTGCAGTCTGTGTGTCACGAATCCCAGAATTCATCTCATGCTCTCACAGTCCCAGCTGAGAGCTGTGATTATACCATGAAGAATGTCATTGAGGGTTGTGGTGTCAACTCCTTTCATGATGTACATTCGAGTTTTCCCCCCTTGGGTGCTATATTTATGATACTCAATTCCCCCAGCTTTGACGATTTTCAGGAGATTTGTGCAATCTGTTTTGTTGCATACATACAGTGATACATGGTCCCTTGTGAGTTTTGTGTTTGGTATATGGTGGGGAGTGACATTCTACAAATGTCTTGTTTAGCTTGCCGAGGCAAGTGTAATTGTGTATTATGACCAGTGGTAAGCCAGTCGGTGTAGTGTTCTGCGTAGCGGCTGGGTTAGTGTTGTGTAGTTGAGGTGCTGCAAAATTGTTTGTATGGTCCCTCATATTACCGATGCTCAGAACTGGTGTTGGTAAAAGCACGCTGCATTTGCCGTGTGAGTCAGAAGGCTCAGTTGTTCGTGTATGTTACTGCTGATTCCATTTTGGACCCACCAGCTTCGAAGGTCCATCTTTGTTCCAAGGAGCTGTCACTTCCAGCTCGAGGCCTACTGCGGTGATATTGAGGGCCTCTCTAGTATATTCACTGGTGGTGTGACTGGTGTTGGTGTTGCTGTTGCTGTTGCGTTGCTTCCACCCGTCAGTTGGACAATGAGCTCATGCTGTCTCCGAGCCATTGCTTCTTGATTTGTGGCAGCAAAGTCCAGATTTAGCTGGTTCATCACTTACTGATAGGTGGCAAAGCAAGACAGAATCATTGAAGGGAACAGATGGCACTCCTGCCTCTTGTGCTGCAGTCTTGCTACGGGTCGTTGGGTGGGATCTGCTCGGTGGATCTGCCGTCTCCCAGACATAAGGATACTTTTAAGGATAGAATGTGGATATGAGACAATTTTACTTTTTCGTCTGAAAAGACAATTTTGCTTTTTTAGTGTACATACAGAAGAGGGGAGTCCTTATGACTCACTTGTGCAAGATGCAATGCACAGTGCAAGAGAGCATGGGTGGTAGACAGCAGGCCTGTACTGGACAGTGTTGTCCAATGTGAACGTGCCCCGGACACTGAAATACCCTATTAAAGAATGGGAGAGTCACACTGGGGAAGTTCCAACCACAGTTGCAGGAACTTTGAGCCAGAACTCTTGGCCACCTAGCACTGTCAAGTGTGTAGCTGCGTGTGCTTATTAGTGACACTCCAAAGAGTGTCCTGTGGCATCTATGCCAGTTTTAGCGTATGTGTAATACAAATATCCTCTCGCAGCTACTGCAGGTACAGGGGGAAGGCAGCTGCTCAGCTGCGACTCACCCGTAGTACTGCCCGTGGTTTTCCTTGGTGGGAGGACTGGAACGAGGTGCACCAAGCCTTGTGATGCCCATTGAGGAACTGTTGGACTGAGGCGTAGTGACTCTGAGATCAAGAAAGCTGGCAGTGACCAGAACAGGGTGTGCTGACTCACCCCCCCCCCCCCCCCCCCCCCTCCACCACGATACTGATTTCAGTGATGCCATTGCAGAGGATTACACTGTGGTTGGTCATCTGGTTTTGATGTGGGGCCAGAACATGAAGCTTTCCTTTGCCTTTTTTTGCTAAATTGACTCTTATTTCTGGGCACAAACACCTATACAGAGCAAATGTATTGGCTCCCAGGGTTTGGTTATTTGGGGGGGGGGGGGGGGGGGGGGGGAGTGATGGTTTGTTATTGTTTCCACCCCCCTCACCCAGCTTCCCTCAAAAATGCAACTCGCTAGCAACCTCACTGTTAGCATACGACAGACATCTACAATTTTAATAACAATAATAAACACACAAAAATATATTGAATTATTCAATATAATAGTAACAATACAAATAGGTGGATCAAAGAAGGAAGAAAACGTAGGACAAACAAAATAACTTCAGAAAGTGTACAAACTGACATGGACACACTATAATAAAAGAAACATTTCAGTACAAGGCAAACACATGCGCTACAATACAGTTATAGTATCAGAAGCACTCTTCGCATCAGAAATGACCACAATCTGAGGACCAGGCACCACAAAGCAGAAAGAATACAATGCAAAATCCTCAGAAAATTTTTTGGAGCAGTGTACAGAGATGGCATATGAATGAAGAGATCAACCAGAGAATTATAAGAACACAGAGGCAGACTCAGTCACAATCAGAAAACACCGACTAACATTCTGTGGACACATACACACAATGAACAGCAACAGATTCACAAAGGGATTTAGGATGTAGTAAATGCCTAAATCAAAAAAAACCAGTTGGTTTCAAGAAATAGAAGAAGGCTAAAACGAGCAGGAATCAGAATGGAAATGATGAATGAAAGAGACAAATTCAGAAACAAAATTATGAACATAAAACTTGAAGTAAAGGGAAGGAAGAAAACAGAGAAAATATGTACATATCAAAGGAAACAAGAACACAGTCAATGAATGAAACGATGTTGGGAAGAGAAAAGGGATGAGGAAATAAGGAAAAATCTGAACAATCACGTAACAACCAAGTTGAACTCTGTCAAAGTGTGTGCTCACCATCATCATTTCAATAAACATTATGACTGAACAGAGGTCTGCAAACACATGTGAATGAGGGGAATACTGTTTCTATCAATGATTTCCAACTGTGTTCGGGAAGTCATTCTTTCTGTTGTTGTTGTATCGGATCTGTTGTTGACACCTGGTATGTTCAACCCAGTGGTGTGCAGCTTTACCCGGCTGGAATGTTGTCAATCAGACCAAAAGCATGTCCTTGTGGGCAGACCCTAGCACGAGCAACTGAAAAGTGTCCTTTATTACATGTAGCTTGTCATTGCTGGAAGAACTTGGCATTTTTGACACACTTCTGTTTCCATGCTACCTCCTTCTCCTAAAGTTATGTGTGCATTTGGAAATTGGTGAAGTAAAAAATATAAAGACATCGTGTCGTTCTGCCACATCTGTCTGTAGTGTGCATTTTGGGGTGCGTGTACGATACAAGGCATTTAGGTATGGTGAGGTTACTTAGCCATTAGTGTTCACAATGGCTGGCATAAAGGAAACATGACAAGTATTACATTAGAAAGCAACAGCGATAGCTTTCCGACCGCATAAATTCTACTAGGCAGAGTCAGAAGCAGACACAGTGGCCTGTGCCAGATACGAGGGTTGGAAGTGGCTGAAATGTGAGTCGTGGGACAGAGAGAAAGAGAGAGAGAGAGAGAGAACACACAGACAGCACCATAAAGCATTCCCCATCTCTTTCTGCACGGAATGCACCACACTGCTGCCTTCTTAAGGGCACCCCAGTATAATATGTTGTTTGGGAAGTGGGTGGTAGTTATCATCATTGCAATGACCTCCCCTTATATCCACTCCTGCAAGATTGTGAAATCTACAGCCACTGAGGAGATTTATGTGAGATGTTTCTATCAACTTTGTGTAATATTCATATTGCACACTTCTGCAGACAAAACAGATTTTCGACCTTAGCTTAGGAAAGAAAAGAATCATCACAGATCATTAAGGTTCAAAGAACTTGTCTTGAACACTGTAAGGGATCCGTGATCCCACAAACATAGATTCTAGTATCTGACGCCCAGGTCGATAGCGGACAGGAGTCGATTGTCGAGCGCTGCATTAGGCAGTGAGACTAGTGCTGAGTGCGCAGTAGTATGGTAGAGTGTCGAGTGAGAAGTAGAGTGGGAAAGACGGGCAAGAATGGTGGTTGAGTGAGTTGTAAACGGTAAAATTCACTGGAGTATGACGAGTGAGCATGTCCCCCTGATCGTCGTGGGGTTGACTCACACTAATGCCGATTCGCGAGTGATATGAAACAGAAAGTGACAAGTGCCAAATTACGTGTTTCGTGTCAACCGCGTCAGCCAGCAACAACCATGGATTGCAGTGAGGATTGTTGTGAATGTTAACCATCAGCATTGCCTGTGACAAAGTGCTGAAAATCAGCAATCAATAAAAAGAGATAACCACAATTAGACGTGTAAGGCAAAGGTAGCAACAGCCTCAGAATTTGTGTGTTAGTAGGAAATATATATCAGTTGTACATCGCAACCTTTGTGATACTTAATAATAGACAAACTTTCAATCATTAGCTATTCCGTCTCAGAACAGCCGCATTCGGTTGAAATACTCCCGAAACCACAGCAGAACAACGCAGAACAACCAATAGCCTTTCATCCAGTAAGCACACGGTCATATATCATAATAATTAACTGTTTTGTGGCTTTGGTAAATTACCCAAAATCCAGCAAAGGAATTAATCGGGGGTGTTTCAACATGAATGCTTAAAAATTCTTTTGTAGTTAACCTATTTCAGATTATGAAGAGTTCTTTGTTACAGCTTGTATTTTTGTTCCAGGTGGCACTGAACTTGATGGCTGTAGTGATGTTGTGAAGGCACAAAGTCGGAAGTTGTTAAACCTTCAGAAACAAGATTTTCAAAAGTACTTCTTCTCAGATACCAATATTTCGCCCCTGTTTGTGTCGGATACACAGATGTCTCAGTTGTTGTCACATAATTTGAGTGTAGTGACTGAATCTAGAAAACAGTTTCTTTTGCTTCCCTGTACCCCAAGCATAATGTGCAATACAGGACTCCTAACAAGACAAACACACAGAGCACAGCCCTCTGTCTTCTCTTGCCGTTTCTGCAGTTTGGGAGCACAGTCCGGAAGTCTGACTCATGTTGACTGGACCGGCAGGGCGAAAATGGTCGACGTGGGTTCGAAGCTGGTGACAGAACGGACTGCTGCAGCACGAGCAAAGGTTTTTGTGGGACCCGAACTGATGAAACTCATACGAGAAAATGGCCTGAAGAAAAGTGACGTACTTAGCGTTGCTCGCCTGGCGGGAATTGTGGGGTCCAAGCAGACGTCCAGCCTTATCCCTTTGTGTCATAACATATCTTTATCCTCCGTGGCTGTGGACATTGAACTGGACTCTGCTCTCAACTGTGTGATTGTAACTGGCACGGCAAAGTGTAGAGGGCAGACGGGTGTGGAGATGGAAGCTCTCACTGCTGTATCGGTGTCTGCCTTAACAGTGTACGATATGTGCAAAGCTGTGAGTCATGACATTGTGATATCTGAAATAATGCTTCTGGCCAAAAGTGGGGGAACTAGAGGAGACTTCCACCGGACATGAGCATCTGTGTGGGGCAGTGAAATAAGTTAAGTATACCTGGTGTGATGTAGGCAAATTTCAAAGTCTGTTCATAGTTATCATAAATTATATACACATCGAATTGGCCTGAATATAAGTTGCACCTTTAATTTCGAAAAAGAGAGAAACTTAATTAAAAATAATTTGTCAAGTTGCCCATTTACAAAAGCTTTTCAAAATGTGATTTACCCTTAACCAGTTTTTTTTTAGTACACTGTAGATAAATTACACACAAAAACAAAGCTTTCAGTTGCAGTTTTCATGTAAGACACTCTTAACTTCACTAACATTCATTGTTTTGTCACTGTCAGTATTTTTGTCACTCTCCTCCCGAAGTACAGTGCCGTCGCTACAATCCCGGGCATTGCATGTGCAGCATTTCTTGAACCGTACCTTTAAAAAGCACATCTGTTAGATGAATAACTGTGAGTTTGAAATTTGCAACGTAACTGTACCGAATTCCAAATCTCTCTCTCTCTCTGTGCCCTCCCCCAGCTGTGTGGTAGTGTCCTCTGTGTTGCTCTATTGTTTCAATTTTTGATGGTCCCATGCTGAGAAAGTTGAGGTGAAGTGATCATTCTTAAATAAATAGTGTGTATCAGCTCTTTTCTCCTAGGATCAGGTTGTCATTGCTGTGTTCATTGATGTAAAATGACACTTTTTTAACAGTTCCTAAAAGGTGCACCACTTTATTGACACTTTTGCTCAGGTGTAGAGCATATTGGCCAGACTAATTTACATGTTTCAGCTTTACACTGTATGGTATCCTCTTTTTTAAAGGCCTATTATCTTTCTTGTGTGTGACTTGTCCAGAGATTGAAAATGTTTTATTTTGTAAGTTACCAATCCAGAACAGGTTTCTGTCAATTTAATTCTTCAGGTTTTTCCAGAAGTTTGCTGAAATTCCCGAGTTGTCCTTTGCACAGTCGGACATCATTGTCTTCCTCGCATATTTCGGTGACATTATTTGTTGCTTTCACAAAGTGCTACTTGAGACTGACCGTCAGATGGAGCAGGTCTGTAATTTGTTCCCTCTGCCTTCGTGCTTCATCTGCAATCTGCTCTGACAGACATCATCCTCGGGTATCCGTGTTGCGTGATATTCCGAGTGTCATCTACACTCACGGGCACGATTCTTGTGTGTTATGTTTTCAGTCCAAGCTGGTTGGTAGAATTCTGTTTGCGGGCTGTACCTGTTTGGGGACAAGGATTGGCAGGGCATGAAACCCTAATCTTTCATCTTTCAGTTAACTCAAATGTCGAGTGTCACTTTTTTCATGTACTGCGGTTACATATATAAGAAAATACAAAATGAAAATTTCTCAACATAGTCATGTTTCTTTTCAGTATGTTTCTCAGATCAGTACACTGCAATGTAAATATTCCATTAAAAGAATATATTTTTGATTGTTTCTTCAGTCAAAGATGCATTGCCTTTTTGACTTAACAATCAATGTCAAATCATTGTCCCTCAAACAATCCTGCAGGGGTTTGACAACGTGAGACCATGGCTTTATGGAGGATCACCTAGAATTACCTGCCGTCTTTTCTGACATGATTTTAAATCAATGCTATCATCACTGTTTCTTTTGCTTAGGGTTTTGAGTCTAGGAATGATGCAAACAATCAGCAGTTTATTTCTTTGTTATGTGATCTTTTTTCTCCTCCCTAGTCCCCTTTCTTCCTTCATTTGGTAGCCTTGAGCAAATTGAATATTCCTGCTTTTGTTTGTATTTATTAATCTGTTTGTGCCTCTAATTCTTAAAAGACTTCATTATGACACTAATAATCTGAAGCAGCAAATTTGGGGAAAAAGAGCTGCATTCATTTATGCTGTTGTAAAATGGAGGAATTGGTTGTAGTTGGAAAAAAAATCTGCCTTTTACAGCTGCTGATTTTTGTCATTTATTTTACGTAGCCCACCCATGATCTACAATCAGGTCTTCTTTTTTATGTTGTATTTTTTATGAGAATGTTGAAACATAGATGATTGTTATGCATCTTTGCAGCACCTAAACTTGAATATTGTACTTAAAAATGTTATTTGTTGTCTTTTTTAAATTAAATTGTTATGTTAAAGAAGTGAATTAAATGATTGTTGCCTGTGACATAATTTTGTAGCAGCTAAAATTAAATGCTGGTCTTCAATATTTTAATTTTTATAGTTTGGGGTATGATTGTTGTAATTAGAAAATGAATATGTGCCTTGTGCACTATGTTGTTACAGTAATTTGGAGTTTATTTTGTACATCATCTGGTGTAAATTATAAGAATTTAAGCAAAAACTTCTGTCTCTCAACAGATTTCTTAATAACACTATTCCAGTAACTGGATATGCATATTGAAATATCTGTGTTCTATATTAGATTCTATGACCTGTACCGAGGCAATATTTTGCGGTTGCAAATTTTCTTGACTATTATTAAGTGTGTGTGTGTGTGTGTGTGTGTGTGTGTGTGTGTGTGTGTGTGTTGCTTATGCCCTACATACGAGTCCTCCAAGGTTCTTATGATCTGACCAATGTACGACATGCCAAAATGCTACAGCTGCATGGGGAGATACAATTAAATCCCATTCCCCCCCTTTCTCTCTCTCCCTCTCTGTCTCTCTCCCTCTCTCTCTCTCTCCCTCAAAGATCGGCAGGTTCAGGAATCTAACACAGAAAGAATTTAATCACAGTTTCTTTTTCATCTCTATCATACAATGTAGTCCAATTTTTTGCTAATACAGATATAACATTTTGTGATTTATGTTGTGTACACTTCAAAAGATCTAATGATGTCCTCATTCCTTTCTTATAAACAAAACAAAAAGAAACTGACAATAATTGTCATTAAAGTAAAACACAGAACAGTGTCTCCATAGCATCAATGAGCACATCCTTTCAGCACCTTTGACCCAGGCAGTGAACACAGCAGCGGTCAGTCTATGACTTGCAGCAGGTGAATCCCAGTCAGCTGCATTGCTCATGCACCCCACGTAAATAATAATAAACAAAATCTAACAATACACATAACCAAGTCTTGATTTGTGACAGTATACCGCTGATGACGAAAAAAATTAGACCCAAAGATTTTGAGATGTGGTACAATAGAACTTTTGCTCTAGTTGAAGCGGTAAGACACAAATGTTGTATTCACACTTTTAAAAAGCTCAGAAAAGTGTTATAACTTTTTCAGAAGTCTAAATCAAACTATGGAAACTCTCGGTAGGAACTTAGAAATATAGGAAATGATAGAGTGCTACTTACCATAAATCATGTTAAGAAGTCTATTTTTTTTTTCTTTTAACAAATCTAGCACTGCATATTACTGCCAAATTAGTCATTACCTATGATTGCCCCAGTGGCAGAAGTATGTATAATAATGTCAAAACGTTTGTGACACTACACACTAGGACAAGCTCAAGTTTCAGATACACGTTGATTGCGTTCTGGATGATGCTATCTACATGTTCATCCACACTCTGCAAACCACTATGAAGAGTATGACAGAGGGTACATCTCACTGTACCAGATATTAAAGCTTGTTCATGTTTCAAGACCATTTAAATCTTTCTCTGCATGCTGTAATTAATCTAATATTGTCCTCACGGTCCCTATGGGAGCAATAGTTACAAGGTTGTAACATATTCTAGAGTCGTCTTTTGGTAAGCATACTTTCTTAGGATAGTGTACATCTTATCTTGAAGCGTCTGCCAATTCAGTTATTTCAGCATCTCTGTGACACTCTCCCTTGGGTCAAACAAACCTGTGACCATTTGATCTGCCCTTCTCTGCATGCGTTCAAATCACCCATTAATCCATTTTGATACGGGTCCCACACATTTGAGCAATATTCTAGGATGGATCATACAAATGATTTGTAGAATGACTGCATTTCTATGGTATTCTACCAAAAAAAATCTAAGTCTTTCGCCTGCCTTACCCCTGAGTGGGCCTATATGACTTCCATTTCATATCCCTACAAAGTGCTCCACCCAGGTAATTGTATGAATAGACTTAATCCAAGCAAGACACCCTGTTACTGTAGTCATACCACACTGCGTTTTCTTCATTTTGCAAAATGCACAATTTTACATGTCTGAACATTTAAAAGAAAGTTTGAAATTATCAAGATCTGACGAATGTTTGTACAATTTCTTTCAGACTGTACTTTATTCTAGATTAATGCACTATCTGTGAAAAGAGTGCTTTACTATTAATATTGTCTGCAAAGTCATTAATGTACATGAACATGAACAGCAATGGTCACAACATACCTCTCTATGACACATCTGAGGTTACTTCTACATCAGATGATGACTCCCCAGCCAAGATAACATGTAAGTCATTCCTACCAAAATATCCTCAATTACAGTGACAAATTTCACTCGATACCCCTCACAGTAGCAATTTTGATAATAAGCATCAATCTGGCACTAAGTCAAAAGCTGTTCAGAAATCGAGAAATACTGCCTGCACCAGTCGAGCCAGGAAGACGAAAGTTTGAAGGTCAGGTTGACAAAACAGATTTTTAATACTCTTGGAAACAACCTTTAAGTTTCTGACGTAGTTCAGGGGAATGACAAAGGGATCTTTGACAGGCTGGATTAAATCTAGGCGGCGTCTCAGACCGACCAGAGTTACAACTTTAAAGGCTTCTACGCTGCGCAAATACAACGGGCTGTTGGAGGAAGAATGCAAAGGCAGCTTCTAGTAATGTGCAATTGCTATTCTGCATGGTCTTTAATGGCCATTATCAAATTAAAAAAAATTAAGAATAACAATAACACAGTACACAACAGGAAGGGTACAGCAGACTTTCCCTGATTGTTCCTTACATTATCTTTCCTTGATTTTTTTTTTTTTTTTTAATGATAATGTTTCTAAGTCTTTCCTGGTTTCATTGAAAGGTTTGGATTGTTTCAAAGATTAATTTTCACATTTTTTAATATTTTAATGTATTCTAGGACAGGAACTCAAAGAGCACAAGTATAAAAAAACTGCATGTAGGACATTCATGTAAAGCTTCCCATTTTTAACTGCAAGGTAATGGCAATCTGTTTTGTTACAAGAAAATGAATTGTGACTTAGTTCTCCAGAGCTGATACTATTATAAGGAGTTGTGATGGAAGAACATGAGTTCCAAACAATGGATGCCTTGGATCTGTTTGCTGCTGCTTCTTTTTAATCTCTGCTGCTAATCCCATGAGTGAAAGATCTCTACCAATGAAAAAGTAGATTTGAATGACATTAAGTTTCTTCTCTTGTCGATAGTTGTTTCTACTGAAGAGAAATGAGTCTGGTCATCTTTGTCCATTTGCAGTAATTCAAAGGTGTCGTAGCACCTGACATGTATGCTTGAAAATAACAAACGATCAAAAATGTAATTAACAGAAGTATTGACAGCAGTAAGCTGTATTTATCACATTCAAAAAGTTTGTAATAGCTGTGGACCCTTGTTTTATCATGTCAATCCATTTGTGCCAATGGCTAACAGAGTACCATTCACCATCATGTCAAGTGGCAATAACAGTTTGCTTGCGTCATAAATATTGGGTGTCAAAAGATAATTCTAACAATATGAAATAGGACAGATTGCTACTCACCAGTTAGAGCAGGCAATGGGCAGCAGACAAGCATACTGAAAAAAAAGAAACTGTCAGATACTATATACTCAAAAAAACACTTAGGTACTGAAGGAATTATCGAAATACCAAATAGGGCTGAAATCAGTAAATGTGACATACATGTGAAGACAGAAAAATAATTACAGTTTCAGAAAAAACTGGATGATTTATTCAAGAGAAAGAGCATCACAAATTGGATGAGATGGTCCACCTCTGGCCCTTATACAAGCTTGGCTCTGGCTGATAGAGTTGTTGGATGTCCAACAGAGGGACATCATGCCAAATTCTATTCAAATGTCACGGTAGATAGTCAAAATCCCGAGGTGGTCTAATGGCCCTGCCCATAATGCTCCTTACATTCTCAATTGGGGAGAGATCCAGCAACTTTGCTGGCCAAGGTAGGGTTTGGCAAGCATGAGGACAAGCTGTGTGCAGACAGGCATTATCTTGCTGAAATGTAAGCAATGTATGGCTTGCCAAGAAGGGAAACAAAATAGGATGTACAGTATTGTCAACAGACAACTATGCTGTAGGGGTGACATCCATGTCACCCTTACAGCATAGTTGTCTGTTGACCAAAAGTGATCTGTTACGAAAAGAAATCGCACCCCAGATCATCAGTCCTGGTAGTTGGACCGTATGGGATGTGGCATTCACGGTGGTATCCCACCGTCTGGGGCGTCTTCAGACACATCTGTGATGATCATTGAGGCTCAGTTCATAGTGGGACTCATCACTGAAGCCAATTATATTCCAGTCAATGCAATTCCAGACCAGGGACGTGCCTGGGGACACACCAGATAGCAGTGTGATACCAACCCGGCTGCTGGCTGCCATACAGCCAAACGAGGACTGATGGTCTACTGTGCCATTTCTTTTCATAACAGGACCTCTTTGGTTGTCATCTGTGTCACCATTACAACACAGACATCTGTTGACGATATTATAAACCCCATTTTGTTTCTCGTCATGACAAGCCATCATTTGCTTACATTTCAGCAAGATAATGCCTGCCCACACACAATTTGTCTTCATACTTGCCACACCTTATCTTCGCCAGCTAGGTCACGGGATCTCTCCCCAACTGAGTATGTCTGCGGCATTATGGGCAGGGCCACCCAACCAGCTCATGATTTAGACAATACAATGTGCCACTTGGATAGAATTTGGCTTGATGTCCCTCAGTAGGACATCCAACAAATCTATCAATGCCAAACTTGCTCAAGAGTCAGAGGTGGACCAACTTGCTCAATTTGTGAAGCTCTTTCTCTTGAATAAATCATTCAATTTTTCTGACATTGTAATTTTTATTTTATTTTATTTTATTTTTTTTTTTTTTTTTTTTTTGTCTGTGCACGTACATCACATCTACATATTTCCATCCCACACAGATAATTCTTTCATGCTGCATAATGTTTATTTTCATCTTACGAGTGTAATCTAATGGACAGAGCCCACCTCAGCATAGGGAGTCTCTGCTGGTTGGGAGTGTGGAGGTGGAGAGACAGAGAGAGGTGTACTAGGGGGACGTAATAGTGTGTGAGGTTGGAATGGGAGCAGGGGAGGGCATTGAGGTGTGGGGCCACAGGAACGAAGCCTAGAAACTCTAGCTGCGACATATTCTTCACTCCTGTAAACCCCGTTACCTAAACCTTTGCTAGTCTCTCGGTCTCACATATCTAAGCCTTTACCTGCTCTCACCCCGGCCTCACACCACCACACCTGCTAGATGAGGACTGTCCCATACTTTCTAATATCTAAAAATCTTCCTTCAATGTGCCAGTCTGCCACTCAGTGTCTCCTCTAGGTGGGGAGCAGAAAGCTATCCTATTCCATATTATTGTTATTCCATCCCAGATATCCCAATGCTTAAAAATTAATTTTATGCTTGCCGTAAAGTATTACACAAACACTAATTGGTTATTTTTTTCTGATATTCAAATTATATTTTGCTCTCATTTTTGTCCCTTTATCTAATCAACTTTGCATTGTGACATTTCTGACGAAAGTACGAGTTATTCAGAAAGTAGGTAAAAAGTAGTGAATTCTTCCTTTGAATCACTCTCACTTTGTCTCAGGCACGAGCAAATGTGTGTACCTGTATATGCATTTAGCTGTATCAAATTATCTTCCCCAACACACAAAATGGGGGTCATTATTCAATTTATCTTGAAAGTATGTGTGAAATGCACTTTCCACAAAAATGCTCAGATGCATAACTCTCAAAATATGTGTTTGAACAATAGGTCTGGAATTTTTAAAGACAAGGTGAAGAAACCATTGGATTGTATAATTTTTTTATTAATCACAAAGAAACAATATGATTCAAAGACATCAACAACAGCAATGGAAGTTCAAGTGAATTGTCTGCCTCCAATTCTGATCACAGAGAAACACTCCAATAGGACAGAGGGCACAACATCCTGCTCCATTTTCAAAAGCTGCAATGTCAAATATTACAACCTGTAACAAAAAAAGGTCATGTGATAAATATTGTTTACATATCGATTACAGTAACAGAGGCATATATGGTCTAATAGGAAGGGTGAACACAAGGGCAGGACATGGGGAACAATGAACAGATGAGATGTGAAACCACGGTAAGTTAATAGTGGTGATAATGCCAGTTAATTACATGGGTGGGAAAAGCAACCACTCTTGCAACTCAGAGCTACTCTTGTTTCTGCAACTGATCTTCCATTCCTTCATTGTTCCTATTTTTCTCATATTAATAATTCTAGTTATAGAAGGTTTTCTAACTAAAAGCTTATTAGCATTTTGTAATGAAACCGATAAACAATACAGTCTCATTCTCTAATGGAAGAACACAGTACATCGCGTTCGTAAATAACTTGATCCAACAAAACAGTGGACATTCATTACATGACATTTAATTTTAAGTATCAATACAAACACTTACATAAAACATTATTTACACTCAAAACCCATTATTCAAAACTGATGTTCATATGTGTAACTGTTTACAGTAGCAATTATTAATATAGTTACTATTGCTAGCTTTAATATGGATTGTTAAAAAGTTTAGAAATGTTAACTTAAAAATGAACTGTAAGCAAAATCTTTTCTGTTAAAAAGTTAATGTTGAAACCACTGGAGAAACATTATAATGTATTACTGTAGTCATCATGTACACTGAAAAAAAAAAAAAAAAAAATTGCCACACCAAAAAGTAATTAACGTAGAGTAATGAAATTTCAGGAACATATATGTCTAAGTAACTTATTTAAGTGATTAACATTGCAAGATCACAGGATAATATAAGTGCGAGATACACCATTGCAAATGTGATACACTAATGCATTGAAATCCAGTGTAACTGCCCGAATGTAACCATGCAAACGTGCATGCATTGTGCTGGTTATGAGTTTGTGGGATGAAGTTCCATGCCTGTTTCACATTGTCATCAAAACAGGGATGGTTAATGCTGTTTTTGGGAGACACTGGAGTTGTTCGATGATGTCCCGTGTGCACTAAATTGGAGCCAGACCTGGTTATCAAACAGGTCAAGGCAACATGTTGACATACTGTAGAGTATACACCCATGCCTCCATCTTTGCTACCCTCCCTGTTTACCTCTACCCTGTTGCTTCATAACCTGGGTTGTGAGTAACTGAATCCACTTTCTCTTCTTCCCCTTCTTTCCCCTCTCTCCTCCCTGACGAAGGAACAAAGTTCCAAAAGCTAGGATACGTAAATTTTCTGTTATGTTTTGTGTATCTATTGGCTGTACTGGCCAGCCCCTCTATCTCTTTGTTAGTATTTGTTTCACGTCTTTATATGAGATTTTCCATCATCACAATAATGTTAGTTTATAATTTACGGACAGCCTAATCCATTATTTCCTGTCAAGGTTTGAAACTTTAGAAAATCATAAATTTTGTCTTGGTAAAATAAAGGTGATTAGATGTTTCCCTTATGCACATGTAAAAGACTGTCAGTTCACATCTACGTTTATAATCTGCAATCCACCAGGAGGTGCATGGTACAGGGTAAGTCCCATTGTACCAGTTATCAGGGTTTCTTGCTGTTTCATTCATGTATGGAGCATGGAAGAATGATTGTCTGAATTTGTCTGAATGCCTCCGTGTGAGAGCAATATTTGGGGGCGGGGGGGGGGGGGGGGTTGTGGTATATCCCTAGAGTAATCATTTAAAGACAGTTCTTGAAACTTTGCTAATACACTTTCTTGGGATAGTTTACACCTGTCTTCAACAGTCTGTATTTCAGTTCCTACAGTATCTCTGTGACACTCTCCCATGGATTAAGCAAACCTGTGACCATGCTGCCTTTCTTTGTATACATTCAATGTCTCCTGCTAGTCTCATCTGGTACAAGTCCCACACACTTTAGCAATAGTCTAGGGGGGGGTGGGATGGGGGTGGGGGGTCACACGAATGACTTGTAAGCATCTCTTTAGTAGACTGATTGCACTTCCCCATTATTATACCAATACACCAAGGTCTACAACCTGCTTTACCCACAACTGAACCTATGTGATCATGCCATTTCATATTCCTACAAAGTGTTACACACAGGTATTTGTACGAGTTGGCAGATTCCGACAGTGACTCACCAATCTTATAGTCACAGGATACTAAGTTTATACATTTCTAAACATTCAGAGCAAGTTGCCAATCACTGCACCATGTTGCAATCTCATCAAGATCTGACTGAATATTTATGCAGCTTCTCTGAAATAGCACTTCATTACAGATAGCTGCATCATCTGCAAAAATCCTGATTTACAGCAAGGTCATTAATGGACAAGAACTGCAAGGTCCCCAACACACTTCACTGGGGCACACCTGAAGTTACTTCTACATCTGATGATGACTCTCCATCCAAGGTAACATGCTGTGTCCTTCTTATCAAAAAGTCCTCAATCCAGTCACGAATTTCACTTGATACCCCATATGATCGTACTTTTCACAGTAAGTGTAGGTGTGGAACAGAATCAAATACTGTTAGGAAATCAAGAAACACAATCTACCTGTTGCCTTGATCCAACGCTTTCAGCAAGTTATGTGAGAAAAGTGAGAGTTGGATTACATATCATCTATATTTTTGAAAACCATGCTGGTTGATTCGAGAAGGTAGTTCCGTTCGAGATACCTCATTATGTTTGAGCTCAAATTATTTTCTAAGAATCTACAACAAATTGATGTCATGGCTACTGGATGGTAGTTTTGTCACTCCTACAACCCTTATTGTAGACGGATGTGATCTGTAACTTTTTCCAAAAACTAGGTAAGGTTTTTTGGATAGATTACAGTGAGAAGAGAGGATAACTCAGCCACAAATTCAGTATAGAATCTGACTGTGATTCCATCAGGGTCTGGAGCTTTGTTTAATGATTTCAACTGTTTCTCAACACAACTGACACTAATACCTATTTCGTTCATTTTTTCAGTGTACGAGGATTGAATTGGGGCAGTTCTCCTGGGTTTTTATTTGCAAAGGAACATTTGAAAATCGAGTTCAGAATTTCAGCTTTTACTTTGCTACCCTCAATTTCAGTTCCTGTCTCACTTGCTAGGGACTGGACACTAACTTTTTTGCCACTAACAGCCCTTACATACGACCAGAATTTATTTGGATTTTGTGAAATGTCATTTGACAATATTCTGCTACAGTAGTCATTGAAGGCTTCATGCATTGCTCTCTTGACAGCCAAACATGTTTCATCCAGCGTCTCTCAGTCTATAATCCTACACTTTGTTTTACACCTATTATGCAGTAATCTCTGTTCCTTTAGAAGTTTTCTTTACAGTGACTGTATACCACGGAGGTTCCATCCCATTATGAACTGTTCTACTAGGAACCTATCTACTCAGTGCGTGGTCAACTGTTCTTTTCAAGTAGGGGAGGAGCACCTCTACATGCTCCTGACCTGTGCTGAAAGTTTCAAGTTCCTCACTGAGATAAGATATTACTGATTTCTACTTAGTTAACTGAACGCATAATAAGAGGGAAACATTCCATGCAGGAAAATATATCTAAAAACAAAAATGATGTGACTTACCATACGAAAGCACTGGCAGGTCGATAGACACACAAACAAACACAATCATACACACAAAATTCTAGCTTTCGCAACCAACGGTTGCTTCATCAGGAAAGAGGGAAAGATGAAAGGATGTGGGTTTTAAGGGAGAGGGTAAGGAGTCATTCCAATCCCGGGAGCGGAAAGACTTACCTTAGGGGGAAAAAAGAACAGGTATACACTTGCACACACACCCATATCCAACCACACATACACAGACACAAGCAGACATTTGTAAAGGCAAAGAGATTCGGCAGAGATGTCAGTCGAGGCAGAAGTACAGAGGCAAAGATGTTGTTGAAAGACAGGTGAGCTATGAGCAGCGGCAACTTGAAATTAGCAGAGGTTGAGGCCTGGCGGATAACGAGAAGAGAGGATATACTGAAGGGCAAGTTCCCATCTCCGGAGTTCTGCCAACGCAGAAAATCTTTTTGGTTTCGATGCCTTTCACGTTTTTGGGTTCTCCATAGTTGACTCTATCAATATTGTCTCTGACGCTATTCCTTATGCTCAACTGGATTCCTTGTCGACTACATTTTCGTCCCTTTTTTCTCCCGGTTTAGGCTGTGCGAACGACTTTGAAGCTCATATCATGCTCAAACCCACTGCTCGGCCTAAGTTTTTTTGGGCTCTGCCCATTCCTGTGGCCCTTCGAGATCGGGTAAAATGGGAGTTGGATCGTCTCACTGCGTCAGGGGTCTTACTTCCTGTCACTTCCAGTGAGTGGTCCTCTCCTGTTGTTGTAGTTGCTAAGGCCAATGGTGATATTTGTCTCTGTGGCGATTTCAAAGCCACTGTAAATGCTCAATGCCTCATTGACACTTACCCTATGCCCCGTCCTGAAGAACTGTTCACTAAACTCGCTGGAGGACAGTATTTTTCTAAAATTGACCTGTCAGAAGCTTATCATCAACTTCCTCTCGATGCTGCTTCCTGGCAGTTTCTGGTCCTTAACATGCCTTTCGGCCTCTATCAATACCAACGCTTGCCATTCGGGGTTGCTAGTGCCCCTGCTCTCTTTCAGCGATTCTTGGAACAATTATTGCTCCCTGTCCCTGGGTGTATCAATTACATGGACGACATTGTTGTCACTGCCTCCACCACTGACGAACATCTTCAAAATCTCCGCACACTTTTTAATGTCTTACAGACTGCCAGTCTTAAATGTAATCTTCAGAAATCACAATTTTTTCAGGCATCTATAACGTACTTTGGGTTCCAACTCTCTCGCGATGGTATTCGTCTGTTTCAACACACTGTCGCTGTGATCAATGCCCTTCCTCGCCCTACATCTGTTAAGGAACTGTAGGCCTTCTTGGGGAAAATAGCATACTATCACAAGTTTTTACCATCTGCGGCGTCGGTGGCTCAGCCGTTGCATCCCCTGTTGCATAAAAACGTGCCTTTTCACTGGTCCGCGTCATGTGATGCGGCTTTCCGGAAATTAAAGACTATGCCTGGCTACTTATCGACCTGGCCAACATCTTGTTCTTGCCACAGATGCCTCTCAATACGGGGTCGGTGCAGTCCTTGCACACCATTTTTCTGACGGTTCAGAACAACCCATCGCTGATGCCTCCAAAACGCTCACGGATGCCCAACAAAGGTATTCCCAAATTGAGAAAGAAGCTTTGGCCATTATTTATGCTCTTCATAAGTTTGGTGTTTTTCTCTATGGCTCAAAATTTCATCTTGTTACGGATCACAAACCACTTGTTTCCTTGTTCCATCCATCAACGTCACTTCCCGACAAGGCTGCACACCGCCTCCAGCGTTGGGCTCTTTACTTGTCCCGTTTCAATTATGAGATTCATTTCTGGCCAATGGCTCAACATGCGAATGCTGATGCTTTGTCTCGCCTTCCCATGGGTCCTGATCAGGCATTCAATAGGGACGAACTTTTGTGTTTCCACCTGGATGTTGCCGAGCAGCGGGTTGTGGACGGGTTCCCCATCACTGGGGACAGGCTGGCAGCTGCTACGGGTTCTGACCCTACCCTCTCCCGGGTTTTACGCTGTATTCAGGAGGGTTGGCCAGATCGCCCGTCCGCTAAGACTTCTGATCCGTTGCGGAACTACTACACTTTGCGCTACCGCCTTACGGCTAGGGATGGTATTATCCTCCTCTCTACTGACAATGCTTCACCGCGTGTAGTGGTACCTGCATCTATGCGTGTTGCGGTCTTGCGCCTCCTTCACCAGGGGCACTGGGGTGTGTCTCGCACAAAATCTCTGGCGCACCGTCATGTGTACTGGCCTGGCGCTGACTCTGAAATTGCACACATGGTGGCTGCCTGCGGCCCTTGTGCGTCACAGGCCGCTGCCCCGAAGTCATCTTTGTCACCGTGGCCTTCGCCTGAGAAGCCCTGGGAGTGCATTCATGCTGACTTTGCGGGACCTTTTTTAGGTACTTATTGGCTCCTTGTAATTGACGCCTACTCTAACTTTCCTTTCATTGTCCGTTGCACGTCACCTACCACCGCGGCAACCACCAGTGCTCTCACCCGCATTTTTTCTTTGGAAGGCCTCCCCTCTACTCTTGTTACTGATAATGGTCCGCAATTTGCCTCTTCCGACTTTGCAGATTTTTGTGCTCGTCACGGCGTTACTCATGTCACGGCCCCGCCGTTCCATCCACAATCCAATGGTGAGGCTGAACGGCTGGTCCGCACATTTAAGGCTCAGATGCGGAAATTTCTGACTTCTTCTGCTGATGATGATGCGCTTCTCCAGTTCCTGGCGTCTTACCGTTTCACCCCCATGGGCGATCACAGCCTGGCTGAGCTCTTACATGGCGACAGCCCCGCACGCTACTTCATCTTCTGCGGCCTCCCTCCTCATGGCCGCGGGTGCCTTCCCTTGGCCGGTTCACCGCCGCCAACCTCGTCTGGGTACGCGGATATGGCAGGCGGCCAAAAAGGAGCCCGGGCCGCATCTTACGACACCATGGTAGACGCCTGTATGAAATCCAGATGGACACGGGTGTTGCAGTGCGTCATTCGGACCAGCTTCAGCCTCGGGTGCCAGCAATGCCTGTTCCGAATGCTGCCACACCACTTTTGGCTCTACCTGATGCCCGGGATCTTGGCATCTCTCAATACTCACAACGCAGCCCTCTCACCGTCATCGCGATGCCAGCACCAGAACGGATGCCACCAGGAGACGTGCCCATGCAGGAACCGGAGGATCATCCTCTGTCAGAGTACATCTACTCGCCTCCTCCTTCAATGGATGCCGACACATCACCCACGTCTCCTGTCATCTCGACCCGTTATCATCGGGGACACTTCCGTCCGTACGGGAAGCCTCCTCCTCGAGACTTTACGGCGAGTTAAAGAACACCTATGGCCGTTAGCCATCTCCAGGACACCTCCATCAAGACCAGTGCAACAATTTCAAAGGGGGGAAAAATGTTGTGACTCGCCGATTATTCAAAGTGCTGCCGCGCAATTACACGCGTCCTCTACGTGCGGCGCTGTCTGCCAGCCATGCAGCAGCTGCGCCACCTAAGCGGCCAGCCGAGCAGCGGCCGCTAGACTGAGACTTAGTGTTGAATCGAATGCCGACTTGTACACAGGTCAACTTACTCAGTGACTTATATGTGTTGTTGTGTTGTTCCTAAATATATGTGTTAAACTTGAAGTTCTAACACTTCTCTTTGGCAGTAATCTTTTATACAATTCTATTCTACTAGAATGATCCTGCAGTTAATGAGGTCCCAAATGTTTCATTGTATCCTCAATTGACTGCTCTCTTTCTTGATTTTAGTTTCAATATTACATTTCTCCCCCCCCCCCCCCCCCCCCCCCCCCCTCTCTCCCTCTCCACCCTCACTCCATCATTTTCTATGCCGATCACTTCTGCTTTGAAGTCAATATTAGAGGCAAAACTGGTGACAGAAGACATGCAGAAAATGCAAGTCTTTATGTCTGTCAATTTCAATATTTTACAATAAAATACGAGCCTAAAGTATGCTTTGTGAGAAAAAGCTATCAGAAACATAATAGTATGTAAGATAACTACCTCTATGTTATTTATATGAAATCAAATAACAACACCAAAACATTTGATGATGAGCACTGTAAACAGAAATTGTAAATGGAAACCACTGAAATTGTAAGGTACCAAAAATGTTGTCTTACACTTGGGACTAAGAGAACTATGTCTACTCTAAGTGACGTTAAAAGGGCAATATCACAGCCCTTGACAATTTGGTACCTCAAAGATTTCCAGTTCTTTGCCCACATTCTCTGCCAACTGAGAACATGAAGGGTGGATTTCACTTCATGGTCTTCTTTCCTGCATTTAGCTTCCAAACATCAACTCTCACATATAATTTCAAATCAACAGTACAGGATGTCAACAGCATAGAAACAAAACCAAATACACACAATTATAATGTTGTTTCCAGACTTAGGCCTGTAAGTTCAATATTATATTCTCTTACTTTTTTGTTCTTTTCGAGGGTTTTGAATGGATTTAAGAACACTAGAAACACACGATTCTATGCCTTTAGCAAACTCAAGTGGTCCACTTTTAACTAAATTTGAGTTTTCTTTTACACTGAATAAGATGCTGCACATTGTTCCCAATTTATTTCTTGGGTTGGTAATAAAATATTTAACCAATGGTGGTCCAAAATTTCTATACAGTTATTTTCTAGTTTCTGTTTTTAGCACTTTTCCAATTTAGGAACACAATAAGGATCTGTTGAACCACATGCTGAAAACTATAAATTTCTACATCAATTCTTTAAGTCTGAAGACAACATAACAATACCATTAAACAGAGACTCACATTACACAGGACTGAAAGAATATGCACATAAAAACGCACATCACTAAAAATAAAAATAAAATTATATTTATACGCAGGTACTACTCAGGACAGTAAAATGTTATCATAAATGAATCAACCAAAAAGAAGACATCAGGGGTAACATGAGAAACTAAAAAGGTTTTCAGCTAGTGAAGGAGGCAAGTTGAAAGTATATTTTACAACAACAAGCATTTTTGGTTACATTCAAAACATTAGTGGTACATTCAAAACATAAATAAATAATGAAGCTAGTTGTTTATCTCACCATTTTTTCAAGTTGTGTGAAAATTGCACAAAAGTAGGGAACACCATTTGTGCCGTAACAAAGAGCAGAACAGCATTAAATGAAATATAAAATAATCCATTCACTGTTCAATAAAAGATATTAGATATTTATGGCAACTGAGTTTAAATTCACACTAACCACAAAAGCAAATCAGAGTAGTTAGAAACAGGATAAGTTTAAGGAAGAAAAGTTGAAGTACAAGATGGAGGAAAGGAAACATGAACAAGCTTTAATATCTGGTACAGTGAGATGTACCCTCTGTCATACTCTTCATAGTGGTTTGCAGAGTGTGGATGAACATGTAGATAGCATCATCAAGAACGCAATCAACGTGTATCTGAAACTTGAGCTTCTCCTAGTGTGTAGTGTCACAAACGTTTTGACATTATTATACATACTTCTGCCACTGGGGCAATCATAGGTAATGACTAATTTGGCAGTAATATGCAGTGCTAGATTTGTTAAAAGAAAAAAAATAGACTTCTTAACATGTATTTATGGTAAGTAGCACTCTATCATTTCCTATATTTCTAAGTTCCTACTGAGAGTTTCCATAGTTTGATTTAGACTTCTGAAAAAGTTATAACACTTTTCTGAGCTTTTTAACAGTGTCAATACAACATTTGTATCTTACCGCTTCAACTAGAGCAAAAGTTCTATTGTATCACATCTCAAAATCTTTGGGTCTAATTTTTTTTGTCATCAGCAGTATACTGTCACAAATCAAGCCTTGGTTATGTGTATTGTTAGATTTTGTTTATTATTATTTATGTGGGGTGTATGAGCAATGCAGCTGACTGGGATTCACCTGCTGCAAGTCATAGACTGACCGCTGCTGTGTTCACTGCCTGGGTCAAAGGTGCTGAAAGGATGTGCTCATTGATGCTATGGAGACACTGTTCTGTGTTTTATTTTAATGACAATTATTGTCAGTTTCTTCTTGTTTTGTTTATAAGAAAGGAATGAGGACATCATTAGATCTTTTGAAGAGTACACTACATAAATCACAAAATGTTATTTCTGTATTAGCAAAAAATTGGACTACATTGTATGATAGAGATGAAAAAGAAACTGTGATTAAATTCTTTCTGTGTTAGATTCCTGAACCTGCTGATCTTTGAGAGAGAGAGAGAGTGAGAGAGAGAGAGAGAGAGAGAGAGAGAGAGAGAGAGAGAGAGGGGGGGGGGGGGGATGGGATTTAATTGTATCTCCCCATGCAGCCGTAGCATTTTGGCATGTCGTACATTAGTCAGATCATCAGTAGCTTGGAGGACTCGTATGTAGGGCATAAGCAACACACACACACACACACACACACACACTTAATAATAGTCAAGAAAATTTGCAACCGCAAAATATTGCCTCGGTACAGGTCATAGAATATAATATAGAACACAGATATTTCAATATGCATATCCAGTTACTGGAATAGTGTTATTAAGAAATCTGTTGAGAGACAGAAGTTTTTGCTTAAATTCTTATAATTTACACCAGATGATGTACAAAATAAACTCCAAATTACTGTAACAACATAGTGCACAAAGCACACATTCATTTTCTAATTACAACAATCATACCCCAAACTATAAAAATTAAAATATTGAAGACCAGCATCTAAGTTTAGCTGCTACAAAATTATGTCACAGGTAACAATTATTTAATTCACTTCTTAAACATAACAATTTAATTTAAAAAAGACAACAAATAACATTTTTAAGTACAATATTCAAGTTTAGGTGCTGCAAAGATGCATAACAATCATCTATGTTTCAACATTCTTATAAAAAATACAACATAAAAAGGAAGACCTGATTGTAGATCATGGGTGGGCTACGTAAAATAAATGACAAAAATCAGCAGCTGTAAAAGGCAGATTTTTTTCCAACTACAACCAATTCCTCCATTTTACAACAGCATAAATGAATGCAGCTCTTTTTCCCCAAATTTGCTGTTTCAGATTATTAGTGTCATAATGAAGTCTTTTAAGAATTAGAGGCACAAACAGATTAATAAATACAAACAAAAGCAGGAATATTCAATTTGCTCGAGGCTACCAAATGAAAGAAGAAAGGGGGCTAGGGAGGAGAAAACAAGATCACGTAAGAAAGAAATAAACTGCTGATTGTTTGCATCATTCCTAGACTCAAAACCCTAAGCAAAAGAAACAGTGATGATAGCATTGATTTAAAATCATGTCAGAAAAGACGGCAGGTAATTCTAGGTGATCCTCCATAAAGCCATGGTCTCACGTTGTTAAACCCCTGCAGGATTGTTTTAGGGACAATGATTTGACATTGATTGTTAAGTCAAAAAGGCAATGCATCTTTGACTGAAGAAACAATCAAAAATATATTCTTTTAATGGAATATTTACATTGCAGTGTACTGATCTGAGTAACATACTGAAAAGAAACATGACTATGTTGAGAAATTTTCATTTTGTATTTTCTTATATTTGTAACCGCAGTACATGAAAAAAGTGACACTCGACATTTGAGTTAACTGAAAGATGAAAGATTAGGGTTTCATGCCCTGCCGATCCTTGTCCCCAAACGGGGACAGCCCGCAAACAGAATTCTACCAACCAGCTTGGACTGAAAACATAACACACAAGAATCGTGCCCGTGAGTGTAGATGACACTCGGAATATCACGCAACACGGATACCCGAGGATGGTGTCAGTCAGAGCAGATTGCAGATGAAGCACGAAGGCAGAGGGAACAAATTACAGACCTGCTCCATCTGACGGTCAGTCTCAAGTAGCACTTTGTAAAAGCAACAACTAATGTCACCGAAATATGCGAGGAAGACAATGATGTCCGACTGTGCAAAGGACAACTCGGGAATTTCAGCAAACTTCTGGAAAAACCTGAAGAATTAAATTGACAGAAACCTGTTCTGGATTGGTAACTTACAAAATAAAACATTTTCAATTTCTGGACAAGTCACACACAAGAAAGATAATAGGCCTTTAAAAAAGAGGATACCATACAGTGTAAAGCTGAAACATGTAAATTAATCTGGCCAATATGCTCTACACCTGAGCAAAAGTGTCAATGAAGTGGTGCACCTTTTAGGAACTGTTAAAAAAGTGTCACTTTACTTCAATGAACACAGCAATGACAATATGATCCTAGGAGAAAAGAGCTGATACACACTATTTATTTAAGAATGAACACTTCACCTCAACTTTTCACAGCACGGGACCATCAAAAATTGAAACAATAGAGCAACACAGAGGACACTACCACACAGCTGGGGGAGGGCACACACACACACAGAGAGAGAGAGAGAGAGAGAGAGAGAGAGAGAGAGAGAGAGAGAGTTTAATGACCTACCTACTCACTTTTTACTGGCAACAAGATAAGAGTGCAGGTGGTGTCATATCAAAATTGTAGAGAACATGCACGAGATAAAGTTTTAACAATAGCAAATTAACGTACTTGCTAGTGCTTATTTTTTGTTTTAAATATCTCTCTCAAACTGATCAGGTATTGGAAAAAGAAAGATAAATATTTTGAATTAAGACTTAAAACAGGATGGAAACGGGTACCATACTGGCCTGAATATAAGATACACCATTTCTACAAAAAATCTCCCATAAAAACTGGGACTTTTATGAATCATAGAAACCTCAACTGTAGTGCTTTTTCTTAAGTTTGAAATGAAACAAAAATATCACTACAGTTTGTAATTCAATTGTTGTGTATGATGTAGCAATGCAAACATTCTCTTTGTTGCTATCCCATTTAGGTAGTGACTACAGAGGGATCCAGAAAAATGTAGACATTCTCTGATAGTTATTACCTTTGGAACAAAGTGTTATATGGCTGCAATTTTGAGTGGTAGCATAAACCACTGTTTTCCCAACACATCTTGTCGTGTGGGTTTCCAGCAGATGACAATGCAGCACTGAATGAAGTACAACTATTGTTTGAGCAATGCAAGGCTGTACTGAAACAACAATTTATTGTATTTGGTATAAATTTTAAGCCGACAATGCTGTTTAAAATGTGCACAAGGAAAGGTCCTCTGAACAACAACATCAACCTCCAGGTTCCAGCACTGCTGTATTGCAACATTTTTCTAGATCATCTCAAAAATCTATGAAGCATTGTGTATGGGGAAGTGGGATAAGCTGATCAAGTGCATGATAAATTCTGAAGACTGCAAAGTGGAAAGTGTACATTCCAAGATTGTTTCACACTATGAATGAGGACAACTTGAATCGAAGGATGGAGCACTACGAGTGGTCTGAAGGCATGCTTCACGAAGATGAATGGTTTGCAGGGAAGGTTATCTGGCCTAATGAGGCACAATTCAACCTGAATGGTAATGTAAACTGTCATAGCTGCGTGTATTGGGCTGCTGAAAATCCTCATGTTCACATGGACAAACATGTTACTTCACTTGGTGTTAATGTGTGGTGTGGTCCGTCATAGTATTGTTTCTCTGACCCATTCTTCTTTGAAGGTACATAACTGGTGAGGTGTATCATATGCTGCAAACATTGATTTTATTAGCCATCCAAGTGGTGTTTGGAAACAAAAGATTTTTACCTACAAGACTGTACTCCGCCTCACCACCACAGAGATATCAGATTCTACTTAGATGAAAATATACCTGGACGACAGATAAGTCGAAGAGGAACTGTCAAGTGCCCACCAAGTTCATGGGACCTTACAATTCTCGACTTCTACCAATGGGGGACCTCGACAAACAAAGTTTACCAACAGAACCCAGCTACACTGAATGAGATATGAGAAACCATCAAGACATCCTGTGCAGCTACCACACTGGCAACATTGACAGCTGTACTTCAGTCAACAATTCAGCAACATTGATGTTGCTTGGCTGCTAACAGGTGTCACTTTGAACACACAAAATGATCTTCCTCCCATGCAAGAATTTTGACACTATGCCATTTTGTTCCATCAATATTGACTATCAAAGAGAGTCTACATTTTTCTGGACCCCTCTGTATTCCCATTCTCACAGTTTCACTATTTTAGACAATGGAACAGGCACAGTTTTTCTCTAACTAAAGAATATAATTTATTCTTCACCAATGAAGCACAACATTGAGAGAAAATTTTGGAATTCGGTACAGTTACGTTGCAAATTTCAAACTCACAGTTATTCATCTAACAGATGTGCTTTTTAAAGGTACGGTTCAAGAAATGCTGCCCATGCAATGCCCGGGATTGTAGCGACGGCACTGTACTTTGGGAGGAGAGTGACAAAAATACTGACAGTGACAAAACAATGAATGTTAGTGAAGTTAAGAGTGTCTTACATGAAAACTGCAACTGAAAGCTTTGTTTTTGTGTGTAATTTATCTATAGTGTACTACAAAAAAACTGGTTAAGGGTAAATCACATTTTGAAAAGCTTTTGTAAATGGGCAACTTGACAAATTATTTTTAATTAAGTTTCTCTCTTTTTCGAAATTAAAGGTGCAACTTATATTCAGGCCAATTCGATGTGTATATAATTTATGATAACTATGAACAGACTTTGAAATTTGCCTACATCACACCAGGTATACTTAACTTATTTCACTGCCCCACACAGATGCTCATGTCCGGTGGAAGTCTCCTCTAGTTCCCCCACTTTTGGCCAGAAGCATTATTTCAGATATCACAATGTCATGACTCACAGCTTTGCACATATCGTACACTGTTAAGGCAGACACCGATACAGCAGTGAGAGCTTCCATCTCCATGCCCGTCTGCCCTCTACACTTTGCCGTGCCAGTTATAATCACACAGTTGAGAGCAGAGTCCAGTTCAATGTCCACAGCCACAGAGGATAAAGATATGTTATGACACAGAGGGATAAGGCTGGACGTCTGCTTGGACCCCACAATTCCCGCCAGGCGAGCAATGCTAAGTACCTTCAGGCCATTTTCTTGTATGAGTTTCATCAGTTTGGGTCCCACAAAAACCTTTGCTCGTGCTGTAGCAGTCCGTTCTGTCACCAGCTTCGAACCCACGTTGACCATTTTCGCCCTGCCAGACTGGTCAACATGAGTCCGACTTTCGGACTGTGCTCCCAAACTGCAGAAACGGCAAGAGAAGACAGAGGGCTGTGCTCTGTGTGTTTGTTTTGTTAGGAGTCCTGCATTGCACATAATGCTTGGGGCACAGGGAAGCAAAAGAAACTGTTTTCTAGATTCAGTCACTACACTCAAATTACGTGACAACAACTGAGACATCTGTGTATCCGACACAAACAGGGGCGAAATATTGGTATCTGAGAAGAAGTACTTTTGAAAATCTTGTTTCTGAAGGTTTAACAACTTCCGACTTTGTGCCTTCATGACATCACTACAGCCATCAAGTTCAGGGCCACCTGGAACAAAAATACAAGCTGTAACAAACAACTCTTCATAATCTGAAAATAGGTTAACTACAAAAGAATTTTTAAGCATTCATGTTGAAACACCCCCGATTAATTCCTTTACTGGATTTTGGGTAATTTACCGAAGCCACCAAACAGTTAATTATTATGATATATGACCGTGTGCTTAATGGATGAAAGGCTATTGGTTGTTCTGCTGTGGTTTCAGGAGTATTTCAACCGAATGCGGCTGTTCTGGGACGGAATAGCTAATGATTGAAAGTTTGTCTATTGTTAAGAATCACAAAGGTTGTGATGTACAACTGATATATATTTCCTACTAACACACAAATTCTGAGGCAGTTGCTACCTTTGCCTTACACGTCTAATTGTGGTTATCTCTTTTTATTGATTGCTGATTTTCAGTACTTTGTCACACGCAATACTGATGGTTAACATTCACAACAATCCTCACTGTAATCCATGGTTGTTGCTGGCCGACACGGTTGACGTGAAACACGTAATTCGGCACTTGTCACTTTCTGTTTCTTATCACTTGCGAATCGGCATTAGTGAGAGTCAACCCCACGACGATCAGGGGGACGTGCTCACTCGTCATACTCCAGTGAATTTTACCGTTTACAACTCACTCAACCACCATTCTTGCCCATCTTTCCTGCTCTACTTCTCACTTGACACTCTACCATACTACTGCGCACTCAGCACTAGTCTCACTGCCTACTGCAGCGCTCGACAATCTACTCCTGTCCGCTATCGACCTGGGCGTCAGATACTAGCATCTTTGTTTGTGGGATCACGGATCCCTTACAGTGTTCAAGACAAGTTCTTTGAACCTTAATGATCTGTTATGATTCTTTTCTTTCCTAAGCTAAGGTCGAAAATCTGTTTTTTCTGCAGAAGTGTGCAATATGAATATTACACAAAGTTGATAGGAACATCTCACATAAATCTCCTCAGTGGCTGTAGATTTCACAATCTTGTAGGAGTGGATATAAGGGGAGGTCGTGGCAATGGTGATAACTACCACCCAATTCCCAAACAACATATTATACTGGGGTGCACTTAAGAAGGCAGCAGTGTGGTGCATTCTGTGCAGAAAGAGATGGGGAATGCTTTATGGTGCTGTCTGTGTGTTCTCTCTCTCTCTCTTTCTCTTTGTCCCACGACTCACATTTCAGCCACTTCCAACCCTCGTATCTGGCACAGGCCACTGTGTCTGCTTCTGACTCTGCCTAGTAGAATTTATGCGGTCGGAAAGCTATCGCTGTTGCTTTCTAATGTAATACTTGTCATGTTTCCTTTATGCCAGCCATTGTGAACATTAATGGCTAAGTAACCTCATCATACCTAAATGCCTTGTATCGTACACGCACCCCAAAATGCACACTACAGACAGATGTGGCAGAATGACACGATGTCTTTATATTTTTTACTTCACCAATTTCCAAATGCACACATAACTTTAGGAGAAGGAGGTAGCGTGGAAACAGAAGTGTGTCAAAAATGCCAAGTTCTTCCAGCAATGACAAGCTACATTTAATAAAGGACACTTTTCAGTTGCTCGTGCTAGGGTCTGCCCACAAGGACATGCTTTTGGTCTGATTGACAACATTCCAGCCGGGTAAAGCTGCACACCACTGGGTTGAACATACCAGCTGTCAACAGATCCGATACAACAACAACAGAAAGAATGACTTCCCGAACACAGTTGGAAATCACTGATAGAAACAGTATTCCCCTCATTCACATGTGTTTGCAGACCTCTGTTCAGTCATAAAGTTTATTGAAATAATGATGGTGAGCACACAATCTGACAGAGTTCAACTTCGTTGTTACATGGTTGTTCAGCTTTTTCCTTCTTTCCTCCTCCCTTTTCTCTTCCCAAAATCTTTTCATTCTTTGACTGTGTTCCTGTTTCCTTTGATATGTACATATTTTCTCTGTTTTCTTCCTTCCCTTTACTTCAAGTTTTATGTTCATAATTTTGATTCTGAATTTGTCTCTTTCATTCATCATTTCCATTCTGATTCCTGCTCGTTTTGGCATTCTTCTATCTCTTGAAACCAACTGGTTTTTTTGATTAAGGCATTTACTACATCCTAAATCCCTTTGTGAATCTGTCGCTGTTCATTGTGTGTATGTGTCCACAGAATGTTAGTCGGTGTTTTCTGATTGTGACTGAATCTGCCTCTGTGTTCTTATAATTCTCTGGTTGATCTCTTCATCCATATGCCATCTCTGTGCACTGCTCCAAAAAATTTTCTGAGGATTTTGCATTGTATTCTTTCTGCTTTGTGGTGCCTGGTCCTCAGATTGTAATCATTTCTGATGCGAAGAGTGCTTCTGATACTATAACTGTATTGTAGTGCATGTGTTTGCCTTGTACTGAAATGTTTCTTTTATTATAGTGTGTCCACGTCACTTTGTACACTTTCTGAAGTTCTTTTGTTTGTTCTATGTTTTCTTCCTTCTTTGATCCACCTATTTGTATTGTTACTATTATATTGAATAATTTAATATATTTTTGTGTGTTTATTATTGTTATTAAAATTGTAGATGTCTGTCGTATGCTAACAGCGAGGTTGCTAGCGAGTTGCATTTTTGAGGGAAGCTGGGCGAGGGGGGGTGGAAACAATAACAAACCGTCACTCCCCCCTGCCCCCCCCCCCCCAAATAACCAAACCTTGGATGCCAATACATTTGCTCTGTATAGGTGTTTGTGCCCAGAAGTAAGAGTCAATTTAGCAAAAAAAGGCAAAGGAAAGCTTCATGTTCTGGTCCACATAAAAACCAGATGACCAACCACAGTGTAATCCTTTGCAATGGCATCACTGAAAGCAGTATGGTGGGAGGGGGAGGGGGCGGAGTCAGCACACCCTGTTCTGGTCACTGCCAGCTTTCTTGACCTCAGAGTCACTACGTCTCACTCCAACAGTTCCTCAATGGGCATCACAAGGCTTGGTGCACCTCGTTCCAGTCCTCCCACCAAGGAAAACCTCGGGCAGTACTACGGGTGAGTCGCAGCTGAGCAGCTGCCTTCCTCCTGTACCTGCAGTAGCTGCGAGCGAGAGGAAATTTGTGTTACACATACGCTAAAACTGGTGTAGATGCCACAGGACACTCTTTGGAGTGTCACCTACAAGCACACGCTGCTACACACTTGACAGTGCTAGGTGGCCATGAGTTCTGGCTCAAAGTTCCTGCAACTGTGGTTGGAACTTCCCCAGTGTGACTCTCCCATTCTTTAATATGGTATTTCAGTGTCCGGGGCACGTTCACATTGGACAACACTGTCCAGTACAGGCTGCTGTCTTCCACCCGTGCTCTCTTGCACTGAGCATTGCATCTTGCACAAGTGAGTCATAAGGACTCCCCTCTTCTGTATGTACACTAAAAAAGCAAAATTGTCTTTTCAGACGAAAAAGTAAAATTGTCTCATATCCACATTCTATCCTTAAAACTATCCTTATGTCTGGGAGACGGCAGATCCACCGAGCAGATCCCACCCAACGACCCGTAGCAAGACTGCAGCACAAGAGGCAGGAGTGCCATCTGTTCCCTTCAATGATTCTGTCTTGCTTTGCCACCTATCAGTAAGTGATGAACCAGCTAAATCTGGACTTTGCTGCCACAAATCAAGAAGCAATGGCTCAGAGACAGCATGAGCTCATTGTCCAACTGACGGGTGGAAGCAACGCAACAGCAACAGCAACACCAACACCAGTCACACCACCAGTGAATATACTAGAGAGGCCCTCAATATCACTGCAGCAGTCCTCGAGCTGGAAGTGACAGCTCCGTGGAACAAAGATGGACCTTCGAAGCTGGTGGGTCCAAAATGGAATCAGCAGCAACATACACGAACAACTGAGCCTACTGACTCACACGGCAAATGCAGCGTGCTTTTACCAACACCAGTTCTGAGCATCGGTAATATGACGGACCATACAAACAATTCTGCAGCACGTCAACTACACAACACTACCCCAGCCGCTACGCAGAACACTACACCGACTGGCTTCCCACTGGTCATAATACACAATTACACTTGCCTCGGCAAGCTAAACAAGACATTTGTAGAATGTCACTCCCCCAATATACCAAACACAAAACCCACAAGGGACATGTATCACTGTATGTATGCAACAAAACAGATTGCACAAATCTCCTGAAAATCGTCAAAGCTGGGGGAATTGAGTATCATAAATATAACACCCAAGGGGGGAAAACTCGAATGTACATCGTGAAAGGAGTTGACACCACAACCCTCAACGACATTCTTCATGGTATAATCACAGCTCTCAGCTGGGACTGTGAGAGCATGAGATGAATTCTTGGATTCGTGACACACAGATTGCAGCCAAACTATTTAGTGGAGTTCGATGACACAGCTTACTCCTGCAACTTTCTGACGCAGATGCTCCTGCTTCACATGGTGGTAGTAGAAATATACACACTTCCGTGTGTCCCCCAACAGTGCCACCACTGCCAGCAGTTTGGCCATGCGGCACCCGATGTGATCTGGCACACGGTGCCGCAAATGCACTGGTAACCGAGTAGCACGACACTTTAAACTTGGTACAACTATCAAATGTACCAAATGTGGAGGGGTCCATGTGCAAACTACAGATGGTGTGCAGCATACAAAGAAGCTCTAAGGTGCAAAAGTGCCAAAGACAGACAAGTGGTAACCAGAACAGCTCCAAGACACTCCCCACCCCCCAACCAGTAAGGTGTGGAATCTCTTTTACTGGCATTGTCAGTGGAAGTGGATGAACTGAGGATGCACAGAGCTCCACAAACTCATGGCACACTCCCACAACAACAGAACCACAACCCACACCTGCAATGCTAGAAACTGCCCCTGTACTGATGACAACACTGCCGGTCCCAGACAACACCAAGTCAACTCTGTCTAGGCCAGATTGTGACACTCGTGATATCACAGAAGACACACCCAAACTAGGGCAACCACAAACACACGAAATGAAACAGAGGTACCCAAAAAACAAAAGAGGGGACACTATCACACCACAACAAATACACCAACAACAGACCAGACAAACATAGGAACACATTAAAAGGAACAATGTAACCGTAACTCACACTCTTGCCCCCCTCACCACAGCAATAACACAGGTGACCCCAGATGAAATACGAACCATGAATAACACACAAGCCAGCCCATCCAGTACACCAACATAAGGACCACCAGCCACCAACACCACCGCCAGCACTTTGGCTGACATAACAAACATTCTCACCACAATCAGAGGCATAGTGGAGACAATATACCCCACTCACATGGCTTAAGATCCTCTTGAGGCTCTTCATCGTAACACATGCACAAACTCATGACGGCTACACACAGCCAGTGCATGGCTGCTATACAAACTGCTATCACCACACTGCCCACACACTTCCATAGATAATACACCACAAAACACAAACAACAGTACTTTGACCTAGATGCTATTCCGGAATGCAGATGGGATTGGCAACAAAAGGGCAGAGCTAGCTGCATTTATGGAGGAGAAGGGAATCTGGAATGCTCTCATGAATGAAGCTGAGCTCCAGTCACACAAACAACTACTCTTCTCAAGATATTACATCTACTGTACTGACCACCTGAAGGCACAACTGTGGGTGGAACAGCAATCTTCATATATTGAGACAAAGAATACACAAATATTAAGATCCCTGAACCTGAAAGACTAGAAGCCACAGCTGTTAGGGTCAAGTCAACTGAGTGAACACTACATTGATATTGATATACAATTGATCTGGTAATATCATAACAAGCGATATCAGCACAATACTCAACATAGCATAGTGACTAATAGCCACTGGTGATCTTAATGCTAAACACTCTGCTTGGAACTAACAAAGATCAAACACCAATAGCAAAAAAACTATGCGAACATGCACTGCGCCCAAACTACATTACACTAGTGCCAGCTGAGGTGACACTTAAAACAGGGAACAGAGACTAAATGTGATAGACATTAGATGTGATAGGCATTATAGTCACAATCAACATTGAAATTATACATGATTTGGCCTCATCAAACACCTGTAATACTTTACTCGCAAGAAACACAGCAGTATGATGAATCTCACAGGATACTGAGCTACAAGCGTGTGAATTGGACATTGTTCAAGGAAATGCTTGAAAAGTCGTATCCCACAAATTCCCAAAATTACACAAAGCAGGAAACTTGTTGAAGCTGTCAAAGCCCTTACCACCGCAGTTCAGGATGCAATAGCAGGTACCATTACAGTACTTATACCACAAGAATGCTCAATGGCCCTGCTCCCAGAAATACAGGGGCCAATGTCAATGAGAGATCATCTCGGGAGATACTGGATGTACAAACAGCATATTAGCAGGCTCCAGGGGATCATACAGGCTAAATTAAAACTTTTAAAACCACAAACTGGGACAATACACTCGCAGGGCTGCACACCACATGACCTGGAGTGTGGCAAATAGCTGTCCACTCCACCAAGAAGAAATACTACACACCAAGTTTACAAATACCTTACAGACCAGCATATTCCATGGAGGGGAAGCATGAGCTGATGACCAGAACACTAGCAACATCATTCACACTGAATCTGGCTCCTTCCAATCCAGCACTGCTACTTGAAATGGACCAGGAGGTTACATGGCCTGTAACCCAGCCCAAGCGCAATGTAACAATACATACTGCTACACATGAAATTACACAGGTTATTAAGTACAAAACAACTAGAAAAGCTCCTGGTCCCAATCACTTTCAAAACCATGTCACCCAGGAGTTCACGAATAAAGCTATAGAGCATCTCGCACATATGACAAATACCATTCTACAACATCAACACTTCCCTGTCCTGATGTTCAGGAAGCCAGGGAAATACCACTCCCTACCACAAAATTATGGATCCATCAGCCTGCTGAGCTCCCTGAATAAGATTGTTGAGAAGATGATTCTCAAACATCTTACTATGCACTGCAACACCAATGACTCGCTGAGACTGGAGCAATTTGGATTCAGCAATCACCACTCCACAACACAACAACTCCTCCGTGTAGTAGAACATATTACACACACCCCCAACACCATAAAGCTACAGGAGCACTGTTCCTGGTCTTCAGTCATTTACGGAACAATCGTCTCATTCGCAAACTCTGCACTGCTAGTCTCTCCGACGAGCACGTACACCTTACACACTCATATCTCACTCACAGAAGCTTCAACACCGACATTCAGGGCAAACAGTCAACACAACACAGTATACAAGTGAGAGTACTCCAAGGCAGCATCCAAGGGCCCCTCTTGTTTAATCTCTACGTCAATGACTTTCCAACTGAACAAAACACAATGGCAACCATCTACGCAGATGACACTACCATCCTAGTGCAAGACTGGAAACCATCAGGCATAATTCGCAACTGCAAACAAAACTGCCTAGCTGGAACGACAGTGTGTTAAAGCAAATGCTGACAAATGTGAATCAGTTCTGTTCACTGACAAACCATAACAACTGCACAAACATTAAGTGTTCTGGCATACCCACAAGCTCTGGAATGAAAATTAAGATTGCAAGAGCTAAGAAGGCAGTGAACACACCGTCAGCCAATAGCCCACTGGCAAGGACCACACCACAATGGGAGCAGGCCCCTAGACAAAGAGAATATAAGTGCCACTCCTGCCAGCCTCGGCCACTCAGTATTTGGACAGGATTAGGACAGTATACGGACAGGCCTAGCGCAGAATGCTACAATAACAGTTACTAGTGATCCACAAGCTGTGTGTGAAACTTGCACGAACATTGTATATAGCAAAGGACTCGGATTTATACTGCATGTCGCCTATTGCTTGCGACACCATTGTAAATTCCAGGTCAAGCATTGTCAAGCTTCTTATTTGTAATAAAAACTATTAATGTTGTTTGCTTGAATTGTTGTATAGCATTTTGAGAATGCAGCATCCTTTAGGCACCCTATATGAGATGAGTGGGTAGGACCCCACATTAAGACTGCAGACAATTAACACTACACACACGCCCAATACGTTTCAGTGTGAAAGTCAAATACTTCAGTGACAGGCCAACTGAGCAAATGCAAGGCTCAAACAGTGTTACTCTAAGCTCAAAAGGTAAAGCACACTGAATAGGAGGATATCGAGGTCCGTGTACATGATACTGATTAGACCCATGATGATACATGCAGCTGCAGTCTGGGGTTACGTGGCTCTGACCGCCTGTGCCACCTACAGGTGATACACAACGAAGTGCACCACAGTCCACACACACTGTCGATCTTCACAGACAATACTGCCTTGAGACTCACACACAGATATTCAAAAAACTCACCACACGACTGTAAAGGAACTTGAGACACTCTGACAATCACTTCATTCTTAACCTGGGAAACTACGACCACAACCACGGGTGAAAACACAACTGCTGAAAAACACTTCTATCTAGGGACAATTAATCACCTGTGGACAGCACAAGCTCACAGACAAAATAAACACTGGTGAATCCCTGCATTACAGCAAAACTAAATGGCATTGCCAGCTGCAAATATCTAGCTGACCAACTGGCAATACGGGAAAGCAGTATTGCACACTAAACATAAACATATCCAACCAAACCTCTTTATGGCCAATTGACCACTCGTATAATGACCTTGGCATGTTACAAGTACAGATGCTGCAGGTGGCCCAGGAGAAACTCAGGTGCACAGCCCAGGAGTACCCCTCCTCAATAGGACTGACACCCGTAAAGAGCTTAGGGTTAAGAAAACTGTTTTATATTCAGGTGCAACACCATTTTAACATCTCCCAGCCGAAATTAGGAGCAATCTGGAAATCCCCAAATATTCAAATTTAAAGTAAAAAATGTTTTATTAGCCAGTCCACCAATAATTTACCTGGATATGTGAATTTACCTACCTGTCCCACCTCAGAAACACAACGCACAAACACTTTCTAACAGAAAACCATATTTAGCCATGCAACATATTCTCTAGGAGCAGACAGGAATGGTAGATGGTTTACTCCACAGAGGGAAGCTGGCAGCAGCTTTGGAATGCCTTTTGAAGTGGTGATTCCATCATAATAATAGCCTATGTGCAGGTACGGTTGGTTCTCCACGGAACAGAAACTACTGTACTGGTCCCAACGTGGCATCGACAGCATAAAGGACATTCCACAGGAAGGAAGTATATGAATTTATCAGAATAAGTTTAGATGACAGTGTCCTGTGTAAAATTAAATGCCCATTTAGCATGAAGTATTAAATCAAAATAGTGGCAGAGTAGTTTAAGTAGCAGAGCATTGGCTTTTTTCAAGTAGTTGCTTCTCTGTATATTTATAAAAATAAAATGATGTAGAACTGATCCCCTTGAATAATGATTAATGTGAGCAGATTAGTAGTAGATGAAAATGGTTGTTAGTAGTTCAGTGGCACTTCTCACTTACTCGTTTTACACCCCTGAAGGCTCTCATCGGTGATGGAGCTGTTGGAATATTACATGTGAATGAATGGCTGAACTCGATAATTTTCAAGGTATTCAATATTCTTGTACAGTGCATTCAAAACAAAGTTATATAAAAATGAAGAGGGATGTGTACTTCATAAACTGGCTTGACAACAAGCACACAACGAAGCAGTGTGATGTAGCTTACTCAAGCACCTCAGTTTCGCAGGAGACCCTGAGGCAACAAGTACACACATCATGTTTGCTCACTGTTTTTTATTGCCTGTGCTCGAGCACAGTATGAAATGTATTAATTTCCTTCTCCAATCTGTGGCTGCTTCCCATCTCTAATTAATTTGTCGTTAACAGGATGTTAATTGTAATATTCCCTTTAATGAACTCATTTTCAGCAAATTGCTAAGCTGGTAATCTTCCTTTTTGTATTGAATAATAATAGTAACTCTGACATTTACATGAAGAGGCATACCAGCAGCAGCAGTTAGCTGTCTTTTAAACTTCATTTGATGCATCCAGAACATTGGAGATATACTGCAACGTCAGTAGGACATATTTACTGAGAAAAATCATACACGACACACTTGCCTCCACTGAACGCATCCACACCCATTAATGTACAGGCAAAAATCCACATAACCTAACATTCTAGAAGTGGAACAAAATGAATAATATTTTTCAAATACAGTGCTTAAAAAAGTTTCACACTGCCCGCACAGCTTGCATACTTTGTTTTTAACCCATTTGTAGGCACATTTTTTGTAGCAGCCCTGTAAAGTTAATTGTTTTGGTATCATTTTAGAAGTTTCAACTAAATTTAATTTTTGATTATTTTATTTTTGTGGTTTAGGAGCAAAAAGCTATAGTGGTAAGTATACTTCCCACTGTCTTTAGTAAGCTGTTATGAGTTACTACTAGATGTGAAAAAAAGGAATTTTCTGTTTTTATTTGACTATCTATTTTACAATCCTAGAAACTTCATTTAACACTGCTTAAAGAAACGAGCTGAGACAAGTCACAATAGCATATATTGCAGAATGAAACAATGTGTTCTGTTGTAACAAGTGACAACAGCACTGATGTCATGACAAACAGACACCAGTTGTTTAGCATATTATCACAAAAGGTCAACCACGTCCAGAGGAGGTACAACATTTTCCCAAGAGCATAGTAAAACAACTAAATTAGTGGTAAGTATAGTCAGTTGGTGGTAAGTATCTTTTCTGCAGTCCAAAAAAGAAATTAATTTTGTGGTAAGTATATTCCCCTTGTATCACGGAAAAATTACTTTGGTAGTAAGCATACTTCCCAGTGGCCTTCAAAACAACATTATTTGGTGGCACGTATATTTGCAACTGCTTCTGAAAGGAACAAGTGACATTTAATGACAATTAAAAGCTACATTTCATAACAGACAGAAAGTTCAGCTGGTGCAGCAAACTAACATCAGGTGCCAGGTGCATACAGAGCTCGTATGATGTGTTCTCAGGAATACAGTAAAGAAATACAGTTGATGGGAAGTACACTTCCCACATCCTGTGAAATGGTTAAATCAGGAACTTCTCTCAAAATATATCGAGCAAGGTGGCACAGTGGTGAGCTCACTGGACTCACATTCAGGGTGACTAACAGTTAAAGTCCATGCATTACTCTCCTGTGGCAACCTGTTCATCTCAGAGTAGCCCTTTCAACCTGAGACAATGTAGGTCGAATGAATGACGATACAGCTACAGTAGTTTGGTGCGTGTGGTAAACTTAGCAGTTAAGCTTTACCACGTAGTCACTGCTATGCGTCAGGCTCTCCATCCATATTTATACTAGAGAGCCTTTTTCACGTGCGTCGTCTGGTTTGAATTGATTGCTTATTTTTCTTTGATCTGATAAGTGCCGTTCTCTCTGTTATAGGTGTTTCCATCACTCTAAGCTCAAAACGCATTATCATACTGTGCCATGCATTGTTTGTCGCATTCTGATTATGCGTGTTTACGGCCTGTCGCCGCTCGCGGGATGGCTTGCTTTTGCGCACGCTACTGCCGCTTACAATTAAAAAAAAAAAAAGAGAGAGGAATCATCTCATCAGTGAAACAATGGCAAGAGACTGCTATTTGTTGTTACTTACACTGCTGGTTTCTTTGATAATGATCAACAAGAACCATATAATAGACTTCATATGATAGATGTTCCAAGCGAAAGTTTAGCAAAAAATTTTCTCCGTTTGAAAATTTTTGCAGACGCCTCTTTAGTGCATTACATTCTGCACAGAAATTAGAGCCATCTTAGGTTTAAAAATCTAGTCAGTTGCCGTGCTTCATTTCTGACTGTATCACTATTCAGCATAGGAATAATACGAATATAAACATGACATGATATATATATTCTTCCGCGTTTGCTGTTGTCTCACTCTAGTTTCGTAGTTTATTAGGAAGACAGGATTTAAATGAGATAGCAGGAAACATGTAGGAATACATGGCAAAATGTTTACATTCGAATTATTCTTATGGTGAAGAGAATACTGGATGTGATTCACAATTCATAAAAGTTGCTATTAACAACCATCTCTTGTCACAGGTAGGACAAAAATTCAGAACGTAGACTTGGCCATATTGACAAACATCCCAAACAGTCTTCCAGTCGGATTTTCATAGTACACTGAAAGGCTGCAACATTCGGAGATGAAGAATACGGAATTTGTATTTACTTCGTTGGATAAAGTATGGAAATGCAGTGGTTGAACCTTGGGGCAGAGAAAAAAGCTCGTCTTCCACCCCCACCCCTGTTTTTTTTTAGTTTGTTTACTGACGCATAGGTTTTGGCGCCAGTATTTATCTTTGTGCCTGCAAAGCATGCCTGTGTAGTGCTACATATATTCGACGGCAGAAGTTAGTTGTGGCGGCACCTACCAACATTTTTCAGAACTTCCGCTTACTTTGCACTTGATTCTAAGCCGCAGGCAGTGTTTTGGATTACAAAAACCGGAAAAAAGTGCAGCTTAGATTCGAGTAAACACAATTATGTCTTTTGTGAATCTCGGGAAGCATACTTGCCAACCACTTAGTGGTTTTACAAAGCCTTTGGGAATATATATTACCATCTGTAGATGTACCTGGTATCTTGTGATAGTACACTGTACCAGATGCATAAAAATTGCTACAACAAACAGTTTTTGTTTATTGTCAGATCACTACTATCGTCACTTGTGTAGTTGGAAAAAAAAATTGCCTCATTTTCACAGAGGAAAATAGCAGCCCACAAAAGGGCTCTAGGAGAAATACACTACCACTACAGTTTTTGTACTAAACCACAAAAATAAAATTACAAAAATAAATAAATAAACAAACTGATCACATGTCCAATATAACATCAAAAAATTTTATGTTGCAAAGGGATTAAAGCGTTAATGCTTAAAGACTGCCCAGGCATTGTTACTTTACAGTAAGAATGCTTGTCAGCATGGAAAGTTACCACACAATTGGCAAACGCTACAGCGACATCAAATGAACATTCCACAGCCTTTGCAGTAACAAAATGTTAAAAATCAGCACTACAGAGATTGCTCAGAGCCAACAACAACTGACGACTGCTAACTTCAAATTATAGCTGACAGGTAATACCTCGGGAACTTACTGTAACTGCACTGTGACTTTTTTTGCAGATAATGGGGAGAGCTGTGTTGACTCACACGGTACACAACCATCTCGACACATTCAGTGGGGTCTCTAGGTGTCCATTATGTACTACAGTACAAACCCCCGAGGAATGTAGTGCACAAAGAATCGTGGTGTACATGGAAACCGGTGGATGGCAAGTGACAATCTTTTTAAGGAGCACTAGTGAGAAAATTTAGAGAAATGGCTGTTGACGCTGACTGCAGAACAATCTACTGCGACTAATAGGCATATAGACAAGTCATTTTGCCCTCACTCTGTTTGTGGTGCAACAGGAAAGGAAATTACTAGTGGTGATACAGGGTGTCCTCCAGCGGAACTTGGATCAGTGGTATTGTATTCCTTTCACAATAAGTGAAGCATTTCTTTGATACCTGATGATCCTTGTAGAAGGGTGCGGAAATGGCCAGGTACCAATGCATGTCTCAAGTGTGAAGACCCACAGATTCAGCACATAGTTGAGTCAGTCTGGGTTTGGTCTGGTGTCACCTATGGATATCAAATGCCTCTAACAACTAGTAAGTATAATTTGAGAGCTGTGCAGTATCAGAACTGAATCCTCCAACCTACTGTCTAGCTAACGTAATGTCAAAATTTCAGCAATGGGTCTCTCGACTAATAGTGCACTATGGCATAGGTCCTGTCCTTAGCATGCATTTATTGTAATTTCCTGCTTAATGCAAAGTCCTAAGCAATTGGAAAAAAGCACGGTAATTCCTGTATATAAGAAGAGTAAAAAAATGGACCCACAACATTACAATCCAATATCCTTAACAATGGTTTGCTGCAGAATTCTTGAATGTATTTTCACTTTGATTTCCACGAGACAGAAAAGCTTCTGTTCACAAATCAGCACAGATTTAGAAATCATCGTTCGTGTGAAACTCGACTTGCCCCTTTCTCACAAGATATCCTGCAAATCAGCGATGAAGGGAACAGGCAGATTCCACATTGCTGTTTCCAGAAAGTGTTTGCCACAGTGGGCCACTGCAGACTGTTGATGAAGGTCTGAAATTACAGATTAGGTTTCAAGATATGTGAATGGCTCGAGATGACTTCTTGTGTAGTAGAAGCCAGAATGTTGTCCTTGATGGTGAGTGTTCATCAGAGGCAGGGGTATTGGGGTTATTCTCAGGAGTGCCCCGGGGAAGTATGATAGGATCACTCTCATTCTCTAAACAGTGTGTTACAAAAAGGTACGGCCAAACTTTCAGGAAACATTCCTCACACACAAATAAAGAAAATACGTTATGTGGACATGTGTCCGGAAATGCTTAATTTCCATGTTAGAGCTCATTTTAGTTTCGTCAGTATGTACTGTACTTCCTCGATTCACCGCCAGTTGGCCCAATTGAAGGAAGGTAATGTTGACTTCGGTGCTTGTGTTGACATGCGACTCATTGCTCTACAGTAACAGCATCAAGCACATCAATACGTAGCATCAACAGGTTAGTGTTTGTCAGGAACGTGGTTTTGCAGTCAGTGCAATGTTTACAAATGCAGAGTTGGCAGATGCCCATTTGATGTATGGATTAGCACTGGGCAATAGCCATGGCGCGGTACGTTTGTATCGAGACAAATTTCCAGAACAAAGGTGTCGCGACAGGAAGACGTTCGAAGAAATTGATCGGCATCTTATGGAGCACAGAACATTCCAGCCTATGACTAAGCGACTGGGAAGACCTAGAACGACAAGGACACCTGAATGGACGAGGCAATTCTTCGTGCAGTTGACGATAACCCTAATGTCAGTGTCAGAGAAGTTACTGCTGTACAAGATAACATTGACCACGTCACTGTATGGAGAGTGCTACGGGAGAACCAGTTGTTTCCATAACATGTACAGCGTGTGCAGGCACTATCAGCAGCTGATTGGCCTCCACGGGTACACTTGTGCGAATGGTTCTCCAACATTGTGTCAATCCTCATTTCAGTGCAAATGTTCTCTTTATGGATGAGGTTTCATTCCAACGTGATCAAATTGTAAATTTTCACAGTCAACTTGAGAATCTGCACGCAATTGTGCAATCACGTCATCGACACATATTTTCTGTGAACGTTTGGGCAGGCATTGTTGGTGATGTCTTGATTGGGCCCCATGTTCTTCCACCTACACTCTATGGAGCATGTTATCATGATTTCATACCTGTGCTGCTAGAACATGTGCCTTTACAAGTACAACACAACATGTGGTTCATGCACGATGGAGCTCCTGCACATTTCAGTCGAAGTGTTCGTACGCTTCTCAACAACAGATTCAGTGACCGATGGATTGGTAGAGGCCGACCAATAGCATGGCCTCCACACACTCCCAACCTCAACCCTCTTGACTTTCATTTATGGGGGCATTTGAATACTCTTGTCTACGCAACCCCGGTACCAAATGTAGAGACTCTTCATGCTCATATTGTGGACGGCTGTGATACAATACGCCATTCTCCAGGGCTGCATCAGCGCATCAGGGATTCCATGCGACGGAGGGTGGATGCATGTATCCTCACTAATGGAGGACATTTTGAATATTTCCTGTAACAAAGTGTTTGAAGTCATGCTGGTACATTCTGTTGCTGTGTGTTTCCATTCCATGATTAATGTGATTTGAAGAAAAGTAATAAAATAAGCTCTAACATGGAAAGTAAGCGTTTTCGGACACATGTCCACATAACATATTTTCTTTCTTTGTGTGTGAGGAATGTTTCCTGAAAGTTTGGCTGTACCTTTTTGTAATATCCTGTTTAGACTGGTGGTCCAAAACATTATGACCTGCTTAATAGCTTGTTTGTCCATCTTTGGGACAAAGTACATCACTGATTCTGCATATCAGGGATCAGACAGCTTGTTGTTAGGTTTGAGGAGGTATGAAACATTAGATGTCTACTCACAGGTCTTGTAATTCACGTAAATAACATATCACTGATTTGCATACATGGTAATGATGCTTGATAGCGATCCAGATGGGTTCTTTAGGTTTACATCAGGCAAATTTGGCCACCAAGACATCAACATGACGTCACTATAATGCTTTTCAAACCTCTGTAGCATGATTCTGGCTCTGAGACACAGACATTTACACTGCTGAAAGATTACATCGCTGTCGGGGAAGACATCAAGCATGAAGGGACATAGGTGATTCACAGCTGTCAGCATGTCTTCGATTACTACATGCAAGTGCAGGAGAATGTCTCCCAAGCATAATGCTGCTCCCACCAGCCAGCATCCGTGGTGTGCTGCACATTTGGAGCTGCCATTCACCTCAATGATGGTTTTTGTGGAGACACCTACCAACCTAGTGTAGCAAAAATGGGATTCACCCAAAGAGCCAACATTTCCATTGATTGATGGTTTAATCCGAATGGTCCTGTGCCCACTGCAATCACAACTGATGATGTTGTTGGGTAGACATGTGAACATGTAGGAGTGGTCTGCTGCGGAGCTCCGTGTTCCAGAATTTACAATGAACAGTGTGCTATGGAACACTTGTGCGTGCACCAGCATTGTGCTACAAATCACCATCTATCCACATTGCAGCCAGACATGCCTCCAAACCCCAAGTACTGTGAAGAGTCATGGATGTCTAACCATTTAGCACCTAGTGATAGATAGCTCATGAACATTTGACCAGCACTGCCGCTTTTGAGATGTGTGTCACAGGCTCAGCATAATAATAATCTGCCATTTATCAAAATCACTTATTTCAACTGATTTCCCCAATTGCAGCCCATATCTTCCCTAAAGTGAGCCCCCATCTGCGTCTGCTCTATTTACATATTTTTGTTACTGCATCACATGCCCCCAATGCCACCAGGCAGCATCCAACTCGCAGTGGGCAGTGGTCATAATGTTTTGGCTAATAAGTGTACATTAAGGATCTGACAGCCAACGTGGCCAGCACTATGAGGCTGTTTGCTGATGACGCTATTGTGTATGGGCAAATGTCGCCATTGAGTGACTATAGGAGGATATAAGATGACTTGGACAAAATTTGTGATTGGTGAGATGAATGGAAGCTTACTGTAAATATAAAAAAATGTAGGTTAATGCAGATGAGAAGGAAAAAAAAATCCCATGATGTTTGAATACAGCATCAGTAGTATGCTGCTTGACAGTCATGTCAATTAAATACCTAGGCATAATGTTCCAAAGCAGTAAAACATGAAACAAGCAAAATTGGTTGTAGGGAAGGCAAATGGACAAATTGGTTTATTGCAAGAATTTTAGGAAAGTGTAGCTTATCTCTAAAGGACACAACACTAGTGTGACCCATTCTTTAGCATTGCTTGAGTGTTTGGAATCTGCACGACATTGGATTAAAGGAAGACATTGAACCAATTCAGAGATTTGTCACCAGTAAGTTTGACCAGCACATAAGTATTATAGAGATGCTTCATGAACTCAAATAGCAACCCCTGGAGGGAAGATGATATTCTTTTCACAAAACACTATTAAACTATTTAGGTACCTCGTACTTGAAGCTGACTTTAGGTCGATCCTACAGCGACCAATTTACAATTCATGTAAAGGCCACAAAGACAAGAGAAATTAGGGCTTGTACAGAGGTATATAGACTATCATTTTTCCTAGCACTATTTGTCAGTGGAACAGGGCAAGAAATTACTAAGGTGGCTTGTGGGGTATGTACGTAATTATAATCAGCATGATAGATACATTTTTGTACATGTTTACTTTCAAGGAACTTTGTTGTGCTGTTCTTTTTTAATAAAAACAAATACGAAGCTCATGCTTATTCACTCCATTCCTGGCTGATGAAAGTATCTATTGTAATTATCATCTTTCTCATGTTCCCAGTACCTCGGAAACTCTCTGTCAATTGCATTTCTTTTTATTTGGCATTTATGGTGTGGACATCTTGGAATTCACGAGCATCTATTCTGTTATCAGAAACATTACATTCTCTTCAGACCATTCTGCTGCTCAAAGATCTTGAGTTGAAGACAAAAGTTCACTGATGAAACACCAAAATTTAGCTATTTCTCTCCTGCTCTCACCAATGCAGAGATGATGGAGACTTCGTTTGACAGTTCATCGAAGGACTGATAATGGGCAGAACATGAGTGAACACCTGTGAATGCTAACCAAATGCAACAGAATGGTGTCCGCTTGTGCTCAGCTTCTGTTCAGAGCCACAGAGAATTCTTGTTCATTTGTGTCCGCTCCAGTGAAAAATGAGTTTCAGACCTGCAGTCCAGTCTTTTAAGTTTAGCAGGCAGATGGATCAGTCATGTTTTGGGCCAGTATGGTATACAGATGTCTGACACATATCATTTCTAATGAGGCTATTTGAGGGCTGTGCAATTTGATGACAGGATCCTCGAAACTACTGACCTGTCATATAGTCGACATTTGGATGATCATTGGTTGTGTTTCAAGATGACAATGCACAAGTACACCATGGGATATGAATGATGGAGGAAATCAAAGTCAAACTGAGGGCAGCTCAGTCTGTATAATTGTAAAATTTTAGGAGAGAGAGAGTCACAGACATGATATGCGAGTTGAGATGGTAATCACAAAAAGAAATACTTTTTTGCTGTGGCAAGATCTTTTCACAAAATTCCAGTCTCCAACTTCATCCTCCAAATGCAAAAACATTTTAATTTTCATAGCACTCACCTTCATAGGGAAAAATGATCGTTATAATAAAACACAACAAATCAGAGATCACACAAAGCAATTTAAGTGTTACTTTTCCCCACACATTGTTCAAGAGTGGAACGGTAGAGAAACAGTATGAAAGTGGTTTGATAAATCCTCTGTCAGGCACTGATTTGTGAAATGCAGAGTAGTCATATAGATGCAGACATTTCATATCCCATAAGCACGGTGGTTGTGGTGGTCTAGTGGGTAGCGCACTAGACTCCAATCAGGAGGTCCTGGGCTTGATTCCCCATAAAACATAAAAGGTGGGGATTTTTCCTTGTTCCAGTGACTGCAGGATCGCCCCAGGTGACACCAACCTGCTATCAGATGACTCCTGGGGATGTTTCCCAGGGGTAAAAGGAAGCTGGGGTGATAGGCCATAACCCTCTCCCTCCTAGTGCCACGGTGAACAAAGGCTGCACCCTACCTGCTGTCAGGACAACAGCCCAGTCACTGCCTGCCATCATAGACCTTACTTTAACTTTTATGTTGTATGTGTCTGAACAATTACTTTAACACAGAACAAATACAGAAATGAACAAGACCAGAATAATTAACATATTCTGTTGGATTTTCTGTTGCGGCTATATCATAAATTAAACAACAACAGAAAGACATCTTCAATCAATTTTCTAAAATTCATGACATAAAAGTATTGTATAAATCATTAAAACTCTACTGTACTCTATCGAAATTGTAATACTCCTGGGTAGATGCCAACGTTAGCATGCAGCTAGAGCCAGTGTTGACATGATTTTTAGGCTGTTGTCCACATCCAACTAGATGAATAGCAGACTGGTATGCACACCCCACATCAGTTACATGATCCTCAAACATTTTGAAAACATTCTCACACTTTCACACACGATAATATTAGATACATACAGATACAGGGTACATACCTTTCACCCTGGTATGGGTTGGAAGGTTGGGGGGGAGGTGGCATGGAAAGGGCATCTGGCCACAATTTACCACTAATACTGCCAAATCCACATTAACATGCTGAGACTGTGATAGCAGGGGATAAAGACTAAGAAAAAGAAAAAGTAAAATGTATCAAAGTTGTGAGGTAAAAGTTTGTGCCCACTGCCAGAAGAAAATTCACTCCAGATTTAATGTTGCAACAGTGCATATGGAGTACATGAAATGATCACATTTACAGATCAATACTGCAAATGCTTCTCAGCTAGCATGTATCGACCCATGCCAAAACACACACATTAGTATGTGGTGTAGCCCTCACTGGTGACAATGCAGGCACTGACTATAGCATTCAGTCGATAGTACAGATGGCAAAAACTGTCCTGAGATAAATTATGTCACACATGCTCAATCTGTTCAGATAGTTATGTAAGAGTTGTTGGTTGACAAGTTGCACGAGTCACTTCTCATCCCATGTTCCCACATGTGCTCGGTTGGAGACAAACTCCTAGAACATGGTGGCCCGGGAAGTCACTGTTCATCTTTCTGAGAACACTGAGTTTCGTGGGCAGTGTGTGGGTCAACACTGTACTGTTGGAACAGTACATTACCTTCCAGTTGCAAGAATGCAAAAATAATGGGTGTAACATCATTCTGTATGTACCAAGTGCAGAAACACCACAGACGAATGAGAGTTGTAGTTTATCGCACCCCAGACCATAAGGCCTGGGGTGGGGCCACTGTATCTTGGACTAATGCACTCCACAAGAGAGTGCTCACCAGATTTATGTCATTTGCTGATACGACCATCACTTGTCTGCGAGCGGAATCTGCTTTCATCACTTACAACCATGGCGTGCCATGCCATCCTCAAAGAGATCCTCTGATGGCACCACTCGAACCATGCATGTCAGTGCTGAGGCACGATTGGAAGACGGGATAGATGTGTGCACGTCCGTAACGCAACTGGCAATAACTGCTTCGCAACAGTTTGTGTTGACACATCTGGGCCTCACAAGACCTTTTATCTGTGCTGTGGTAGCCGTACGATCTGCAACTGCTGCCCTTTCAGTACAACAATCCTAGTGAGCATCTGTGCTGTGTGGATGTCCAGAACCTCGACTACGTGTGTGAGAATGTTCACGTGACTACTGATACTAGCAATGTTGCATAACTGACGCAGCACATCCAACTTGTGTGGCAATTCCCCCAAAAGGACCATCCTGCCACTCGGAAGCCCACAATTTGACCCCTTTTTAAACTCACTCGTTGGCTATAAGAATCACGAGTGTGCCTTCCTGGCATGGTTGCCTGCTTGCTTCACATGTCTGCATCACACTGGCTGTGAGCATTTCCTATTAAAGGGTAGACACATATAGCACTCTGATAGCTATGCCATTACACTATCTGTTGGCGGATGACACTGAAACCATTGCCAGTACATCTACTATTCCCAGGTGACATGTGTTGTCATCAGAACAAAATTGACATTGTGTTTCCAGGTGTACAATATAAGCTGTATCAGCAGAAACATGTGACTAAAAAGATGCTAGCCTTACATTATTCTTGCACATTATCATTATCTTTGATGTTAATATGACAAGAAACATGAAAAATGTAATATTGAAAGTGAAGTTCATGGGAGAGATCTATGAACCGTTCAAAGTAAAGACAGGAGTGAGGCATGAGGATGGCCATCACCCACTCTATTCAACTCAGTTTTGGAGAAAATAATCAGGACATGGGACAAAAGAGACAGATGGGTGAAGACTGAACTGTCGCCCTCCAAGTGCCGTGCCAAACAAAGACTGCACTCTACGTGTAGTCAGATCATGTCACACACCACACCATGACTTTCGAAATATATATGCACATGTAGATAAAATGTCTGGCCTTTGCTGATGATATAGCCATCATAACAAATAACAGAAAAGAAGACAAAAAAGCTCTACAAACTCTTTATCAAATCTCAATCAAAACGGGACTACAAATCTCAAATGAAAAAAACTTGTACATTGACACAATGTAAAGAGACAGACACCCACTGGTAACAAAGTATGGGAAGATATCACATGAAGAAAGTTTCCAGTGCCTGGAAGAGATTACACAGAAAATAAGACTGAACTCAACATCCAATGAAAAAAGAATCACAAAACTACATAAGGTATCCAGACTTATATGGAACAATTATAACAAAAGAAGTTTTTCCATCAATGCCAAATTAAGACACTGTAGTACAGTAGTTACCACAGGCCTTGTACACCTCAGAACAACAGCCATGAAGGGAAGAACAAAAATGAAAGAGATGGAAAAACAGAAGGAAAGATCTACAGGCCAGTTCAGAGAGAGGGGATCTGGATAAACATATTGACAAAAGAACTGTACAAATACAAACAGAGGATTAAAAACAACACCAGGTAAAGAAGGACAAGGTTCTAGAGAGACATACAAATTATGCACAAAAACAGACTTACCAAGAATATTTTTTATATAGTTATGACTAATAAAGTGAAAACCAACTGGGTATAGGAAACCATGGAGGACTTCAAGAAACAAAACATCTCCACAGAAGACATCACAGACAGGAAAAAATACAGAGTAAAAAACTGGAAAACAGAAATTTCAGCAGATATTGAAAGAGAAGAAAATGGGGAAGAACGGTACAGAAGAGAGGAAGAGGAATCACAATGAATATATGAGAAGTTTTTGAAAGACAAATGAAAGAGATAGAAAAAAAGCCTTGAAAATTGAATGTGCTCTCCTTAAGGGGGTATTAATTAACAATAATTCAATATAATAATAATAATAATAATAATAATAACAATAACAATAATAAGAAGAACTAAAAGAAAAATATAGGCATAGACTAACAGAAATACTGAAAACAGAATTGACAGCAAGAAACAAGTCAAAAGCTATAAATACTTATGCCATAACAATATTGACCTACTCATTTGGAGTAGTGAAATGGAGTAACACAGACCTAGAAGCACTCAATACACTTACACGATCACAATGCCACAAATATAGAATACATCACATACATTCAGCAACAGAAAGATTCACATTAAGCAGAAAGAAAGCAGGAAGGGGATTTATCGACAGAAAAAAACTACATTATGGACAGGTAGACAATTTAAGAAAATTCTTTCTAGAATGAGCAGAAACTAGCAAAATACACAAAGCAATCACTCATATAAATACATCGGCTACACCACTGCAATTTCATAACCACTTCTACAACCCTTTAGATCACATAACATCAACAGATACGAAGAAAGTAAATTGGAAAAAGAAAACACTTCATGGCAAGCACCCGTATCATCTAACACAGCCACACATCGATCAAGACGCATCCAACACATGGCTAAGAAAAGGCAATATATACAGTGAGACAGAAGGATTCATGATTGCAATACAGGATCAAACAATAAACACCAGGTATTACAGCAAGCATATTATTAAAGATCCCAATACCACAACGGATAAATGCAGACTTTGTAAACAACAAATAGAAACAGTAGATCACATCACAAGCAGATGTACAATACTAGCAAATACAGAATACCCCAGAAGACATGACAATGTCGCAAAAATAATACATCAACAGCTTGCCTTACAACATAAACTTTTAAAACAACATGTTCCTACATACAAGTATACACCACAAAATGTACTGGAGAATGATGAATACAAATTATACTGGAACAGAACCATTATAACAGATAAAACAACGGCACATAACAAACCTGACATCATACTCACCAATAAAAAGAAGAAATTAACACAACTAATCGAAATATCCATACCCAATACAACAAATATACAAAAGAAAATAGGAGAAAAAATTGAAAAATACATCCAACTGGCTGAGGAAGTCAAAGACATGTGGCAACAGGATAAAGTTGACATCATACCAATTATACTATCAACTACAGAAGTCATACCACACAATATCCACCAGTACATCAATGCAATACAGCTACATCCAAACATATATATACAAATACAGAAATCCGTAATTATTGATACATGTTCAATTACCCGAAAGTTCCTAAATGCAATATAACACATACCGTACAGTTAAAAGGAAGTGACGCTTGATCAAGGTCCGCGTCACTCCATTTTTAACTGGACTTAATGTCTGAGAAAGTAAAGAAACAATAATAATAATGACACTGTCTCTGTCTCAAGAAACTGATCTTCGAAGATCAGCTTAAGTTATCTCCCATGTCTTACTCTGCCTCTGTCCATGTGAATAACAGTAAAATTTAGGCTTATTTGGGAAAACAGCACCAAAGAAATTGTTTATTAGAAATGGAACAACAGTATTATAGATTGCACATGACAAAGATTTATTGTCACAAATTGATGTTATCACCACTCTTGATAAATCCTGTTAATACAGTACAATAAAAATAACAACACCCGATAAATCTCTGTACACACGCCACATTACCACAAGTGAAAACTACATGGAGTGGAAACAGGGAGATACTACGATGCAAAATTGTTTCCATCTTATGACCTTTTTGTTGTTGCTGTGGTAGTCTGAAGATTGGATTGCTGCAGCTCTCAATACTAATCTATCCTGTGCAAGCCTCATCACCTCCACCTCTACATATCTATTACAACACCCACCCGTTTAAACCTGCTAGTTGTCGTGAAGTCTTGATCTATTTCTACAGTTTTTATACCCCTTCCCTTCCAACACACACACACACACACACACACACACACACACACACACACACACTAGCCACCAAGGAAGAGCCTCCAGCTTTGATTCAACCCCTCCCCGTCGTACCCTCATACCTCCCTAACTATGCTTTGTTCGATACTCCATCTTCCACAATCGCAACGAATTCCTCCATCCTCCATGAGATATATACATCCTAAGCACCAATCCTGTAAAACTGTTGTCAACCTTTCTGCCACAACTCTTAGCCCTGCAGACGTCTTGGTACTTTCTAAAGGCCTCACCTTTAGCCCAAAACCTCAATTCAAGTGTGCTGGACTAGTAAAGGGCCTTCTTTCCTTACCTAATCTCTGCAGCTGAAATTTCTTCAATGTGCATTAGGGAGGTATGAGGGTATGACTAGAAGAGGGGGGGGGGGTCGAATCAAAGCTGTAGGCTCTTCCTTGGTGGCTAGTGTGTATGTGTTGGAAGGGAAGGGGTATAAAAACTGTTGAAATAGATCAAGACTATGCTCCAGACTGAATGCGGAAAGGCATAATCAGTCTTAAATGATGATGATGATGCATCCCACTAATAACAGCCAACAAAAACCTCACATAGAACCTTGCTTAAAACAGTTCCAGCCTCCCTCCCACCCTGAACCTCCCATTCCAGCCAGTCATCTCTTGGTTATCTTTCAGGAATTCATCACTTCTAACCCGGCCTTACTTTCCTTTCCTAAATCCTCCCTAGTGAGACCAACATCACTCCTATGTAACACACAGCTACCCATATCCTTAAAATCAATCCGTGCCTTATCATCTTTCCTACAGATAAAAGCTTCATCACAGTGTTCATGAATCATAGTGACTATGTGGCTGAGAGTCTTCACCAACTTTCTAACACCTCTGCATACAAACCTTACAACCATGATCACATCCGTGAATTCCAACAAGACTCCAGCAGCTCTCCAAGACCTTAAGTCCATCCCATAACCTGACTCCTGGATCTATCTCCCTCCTCACACCACTCCTTCCTTTTTACCTATTCGCCAACCCAACTACACAGGTCTCTCCACTTGCCCAACTGTGGCTGGGTACAATCCTCCCACTGAACATCACATGCAAACCATTGTCTGTAACCTCCCATCCTACAGTGAAGACAATGCTTACTTCCTTCACCGCCTTTCTGCAGTTCCTGTTTTGCTACCACATGACTCCTTGCTGGTTACTATGGATGCAACATCATTTTACAACATCCCCCATGCCCATGGCCTCACTTTCCAAACATCCTCCTGATACCAAACCCACCACCTCTTTCCAAATCCCCTTCCCCAAACACATCCTGACCCACAATTATTTCACTTTCGAAGACCATGTCACAGGGTGAAATGCCTAAAGCTCGCACCACAAGTATGAAGTGCTACTGATTTGCGGCTTTGACTGAATGGATTGGTAGACAGGGACTCATTACTGTTACCCAATCAACAGATTGTAAAAATCCTTTCTTGTGCAGATGTACACTTTTTAAATGAAACTGTGCTTACTGACATTAACAAACTAAAAATATGGTAAATCAGAATGTCAGTGGTGTTTGTTGCAGGATTCTAGTACAAGTTGTCAATGAGATACAGTATTTTTAAAAGTTTCCACACCAATACTAGTTTGTGCCACTCAATCTGGGTAGTTGCTAGGTATGATGTTGTTTGCTTACAGTGTGTTTGTGTGTGTGTGTGGGTAGTTGCTAGGTATGATGTTGTTTGCTTACAGTGTGTTTGTGTGTGTGGGTAGTTGCTAGGCAACCTCTTCAACCAGTTATGTGGAAGTCATAGCCTAACTCTTAGCAACATAACAGATGAAACAAGTAGTTGATCCACATGTTACCTCTTGCACAATTGCATGTGGAAATGGCATTAATCGGGCAAGTGTCCTATGCATTCTCCATTGATATAGGTTTATCCCTTTCTATAAAGAGCTGCATGGAATTGATCAAGAGAATTGTGTTAACTTCCATACATGGGCATTAAGACAGGATACTCCAGATGTATCATGTATCTTGTTTAGCGGTGAAGGAAATTTTAACAATTGTGGCCTGGTAAAGTGCTGAAATAAGCACAATTGGTCTGTTAACAATTGTCTTTGGCTGTGGCAGGTGGAATCTCAGCATCCTTGGAGTGTAAACGTGTGGTGTGAGGCAGTGAACCATCAGCTCATAGGCCCGTTTTTCTTAGAAAGAACACTGAATGCGCACAAGTATCACAGCCTCCTAACAAATCATCTTCCACGGATGCTAGAAGAGATTCCTCTGCAGACTAGGAGCAACTTGTGGTACCAATACGATGGCTGTACAACCCACAGTGCACGAAGTACTACATGGCTTCACAAACTGTTTACAAATCATTAGATTGGATGCAGAGGACCTGTATCTCGGTTGATCCATTCGCCAAATTTCATGCCTGGAGACTTTTTTTCTATGGGGAAAGCTGAAAGACTGTCTACAAGGGCATACCAACTACATCTGATGATATGCAATGATGTATTACTGCAGCCTGTCAGATTGTCCCTGCTGAAATACTGGTATGTGTGCAGCAGTCTTTCCATACCAGAATGGGAGCATATACTGGTGCTGCCAGTGGTCATTTTGAACACAGCCTGTGATGGTCAATTGTCTCATTACTGGTCACAATCCACATAACTAGTGTATGGACTTGGACTGTTCTTTGGTGTGTGCTACCGCAGCTAATGTACAAGTGTTGGTGTGGGAACTTTACAGCTAATGTACAAGTGTTGGCGTGGGACCTTTTCAAAATATGATATCTCATGAATGGCTCACACTAGACTCCTGCAACAAACACCGCTGATAGACTAATTTACCCTACTTTTAATTAATACCGATAGGCATAGTTTCATTTAAAAAAGTTTATGTTTGCACAAAAAATGCACTTTCTAATATCACTACAACCTGTTGGTTGGTTACTAGCATAAGCCCCCAACTACCAATCCATTCTGTGAAAACCACACATCAATAGCACTTTCCATTTCTGCAATGTTTGTGGTGCAGGTTTTAAGTGATTATCCCTGTATAAACAAATCTGTAGTACTGCCATGGGTACTCGCATGGTGCCATCCTATACCAGCTTTTATATTGGCCATCAGGAGAAGTCCTTCCTATCCTGTCAACACCTAAAACCCATTGTCTGATTCAGAGTAATTGAGACATTTTCATGGTCTGGACTCATGGTATAGACTGCTTCTTCCATAACCTAAAAACCTACTCCCAAATCATCTTAACCTGATTATTCTCAACTCAATGCGCCATATCACTAGACATCGATATCCATAAATACATGTCAAGTGGACCAACCACCAACAGTACCTCCCTCCACTTTGACAGCCGTCATCCATTCCATGTCAAAAAGTCTCTTCCATGCAGCCTTGTCACACGTGGACTCACTATCCCCAGTGGAAAGCAGGAGTTGTCTAAATATGGCAATAGCACTACCAGAGCCACAGTATCCTATCCGTCTCATTCATAAATAGATCTCCCGTGCCATCTCCTCATTTCACACCTGTAACCCTGCTAACCAGACAATGGTCAGCACTCATCTAATCACCCAGGCCTTGAAAAGCTCAACCACATCCTTCACTGGGGCTTTGGCTATCTCAGATGGGGTATACTGTACTCAAGATACTACCCTATTCCTGCAAAGTAATGTTCCACTGCCCACACAATCTAGAGAACATCCTTGTCCGCCCCTAATCCTGTGAGTGACCCAGGTGCAAGACCTGTCCCACAGATCCACCCACCACCTCCTACAGCAGTCCAGTCGCAGGAATCTCCCACCATATAAAAGGCACGATCATGTGCAAAAGCAACCTGTTAAAAATCAGCTATGCTGCAATTACCATACAATTTTCCATGTAGGGATGACAAGTAACCAACTGTTCACTCGCAGTAATGTCCAGCACCAAACTGTGGCAAACCACAGACTTGACATTGCAGTTGCCAAGAGGCTGTACACCACTTCAACAACTGCTTCACTAGACATACCATTTGGATATTCCCTTCCAGTGCAAGTTTCTCTGACCTACGCAGGTGGAAATTGTCTCTCCAGCACATCTAATGCCATCCACCTGACCTAAACCTCTGCTAATTTGTTTCCCACTGTATCACTTCACCTTTTCCCTTCTCTCTTCTGTACCCACCAATCTTTTCCCATTCAGACCATGTACTGTCTTCTCCAATCACTCGTCCCCCCCCCCCCCCCCTTCAGCTACTGCGCGTGTGTACATTTGGGTGTTTGTGTGGTTTCCAAACTAAACCATGTGCATTTTAGATATGTTAGATCCATATACTTTACCTGAAACTAATTCTCTGAGGTACTGAGACTACTGCTTCCTGGCTCAGGGTTTCTATTTTCACCTAACACAGAAGTATTGTCTACAAACAAAAGTGTATGGGACAGGATATTTACCAGTGAATCATTCACACTGGACACCAAAAAGACTGTTGTGGGACATGTAGACAACCCCCGAGATGGTGCACCAAGGCAGTGTGACTGCAGGAGCAGACAGCAAAAACTCTACACAAAAGATGGTCCAGCACTTCTCAGAGCTTACAGTCAAAAATTATCAGGCAAGGTGTCCATATTATGCAAATTAATGTAGGATAAACAAGTGACAAATGCAGTTACCAAAGCAAATTAGATGATGAGCATGCCATCAGTATTATAGCTCTATAGGAAATGCATTTAGGTGATAATTCAGCAGCTACATGCAAGATTACACAATATAAAGCAATATCAATACTCCTCTCAATTGTTAGGTGCTACCACAATAAATGAAAAAAGAAACAGCTCTTGGATTATGCTGGCTTAAGCTGTCAGAAAATTAGTGATGTAGAAGTAATTAGAATAAAACTCAAAGGCCTGGTTATTACATCAGTCCACAAATCACCTAACGGAAAGTGTCTGACACTAGTCTTACACACAGCAACTAGACAGCACGTATATGTTTAAGATTTTAATTCCAAAACACAACCCGGAGATACATAAATAGAGACAAAAATAGAGAACCATTGTTCGAATGGATCAACACACAAGAAATTATCTAAGTTTGATGCCAAGGAATTTAAAACGTTTTGGGCAGGCAGATGGAAACTGATACAAAACCTTACCCATCCATCTTTTCCACTGATGAGAACAAATTACCACTGAATCACTCAATAGTAGTACTGAAACATTTTTCAAGGAGTGTACATTGGCTCACAAAAGTTATCATTGGTGCTGAAATATCAGTTACAAAATACATTGATAAACCCACATGAAAATTTGAAAAAGCTAACTCGATACAATACACCCAGGAAGTGGCGTCGAGTATGCAAGCAGTAGTAAATCGTGCCGTAGAAAATCGTATTACATTTAGTTTAAAGTGCATAGTCTGCCAAAACAGTATTCATAGCGGTATTTGTTTGTGCTCTTTTTCACATATATGGATCCGTCTATCGTGTATGAACAACAGAAAAGTGATAAATCCGAATTGTGTATGTGGCTTTGTTCAGTGCAGTGGTCGAAAAAGTGCAGTCAAGATGTATAATGCTGGTACTGAAGAACTCATCTCTGATGTGCTGAAAGAAGAACTCGCAATAGCTAAAAAATATATGAATGACATCGAATCGTTAATTAATTCTTTGAATGTCGATTTTAATCCTTTTGTGAAAAATGTACAAAGTGAAAACTACAACACTCTCAAAGAAACCGTTACTGAAATTCAAAGTGCTCCAATATCTGCTATAGTTACGAAAAACTCATTTGCGCCCATTGCACAAGAGAAACACCGACAAATGAAATTATTGAGAAAAGACGAGACAAAACCAAAAGTTTATATCTTTGCAGACAGCCATGGACGAGATTTAGCCACTATTCTTACGAATATGCAATCTAAATTTTCCGTTACTGCCACAGTAAAACCCGGGGCTCCTTTCCAGCAAATAATTAAAGATTTAAGCCCTCAACCAAACGATGTTTGTGTAATTATTGCTGGAGCTAATGATGTTTATAAAAATGAGTCGAAAAATGCAATCACAGCATTGCGAAATGCACTGGAAAGAATCTCGCCAAGAAAAACAATCATCGTTAGCATCCCATATAGACATGACCTAATAAACAGTTCATGTGTAAATAATGAAATCAAATTCACAAACAGAATGTTTCAAAAGGTATGCAAAGCATTCAAGGACGTGAAGTTTTTGGACAGTGATTCCGAAGAGAGAAACCATTTTACTCGGCATGGAATGCACAGGAACTGGCTAGGAAAACGTGTACTCGCTAAAGCATTATTAGCAGAAACATTCAAACTATTTGAAAACACCACTCCTCCAATCATTCTAAAAGCACCTGTGCCCATTGAAACTGTACCATTGGAAGAAATACATACAGTGTCGTCAAAATACTCCTTCAAACCTAATGGAACAGCTGAAGGGAAGACTTCATATGCAGCAGCACCTGTATGTGAATCAACACAAACAGGTCTTTTATACAAAAGCAAGACAGCACCAGCAGTTACAACTCAAGTGGGAAACGTTAGTCCACCGCCAACTTGTGAAGCAGCAGCATTTAAGGAGGAAGAACAGTCATCAATAGCAGAAACAGCAACACCAACCCCCACAGGATCAAGTGTACAAGCCGACAGTGTAGAAACTTCACCAACAGGAGATCCACCCTCTATGGCAAAAAGGAGCACAGTAGTGACTGCAGCTGCTCCACATAGGATGTGCCTGAGATCAAGAAAGTCCTCAGCTGCAAATGGGGATTTTTTATGGTACTGGGGCAGAAGGGGGAAGGTTCCAATCAGAATGTAAGTAATGTAGTTAATAACAACAAATGTGGGTGTTACCAGCACAACAGCTCCCTCTTCCCTGCAGAAAACTGTTCCTGTAATACTGGTATATCAAAAGTAATAAAACTCAGTCCTAGCAATGGTAACACCACAACTAATCATGTAATTAAAAATGAGCTCAAAATTTTTCACCAAAATATTCAAAGCCTGCTCTGTAAGTTAGACCAATTTATTGTAAATATTGATGAACCAACAGGCGCAAATTGTGCTCATATTCTCTGTCTGACAGAACACCATATCACTTTTGGCATTGAAATGCTCAATATACCAAATTATGTTTTAGCTACCTCATTTTGTAGAAAGCATATGTGCAAAGGTGGGGCAGTTATTTATGTGAAAAACAGCCTGTCCTTTGATACAATACATGTAGAGAAATATTGTGTAGAGAAAGACTTTGAGGCATGTGTCACAGAAACAGTAGAAGGTAACAAGAAACTGGTAATCGTAGCAGTATACAGGGCTCCATCTGGTAATTTTAAAGTATTCATGAAACAATTAGATTCTGTGCTATTCTATCTCACAAGAAAAAATAGGGACATTATAGTGACTGGAGATTTTAATATAGATTTCCTAGGAAGCTCATCTTCTAAGACAGAGTTTGCAAACTTAATGCATACCTACAACCTTGTATCCACTGTCAGTTTTCCCACAAGAACTACTGCCACTTCCAGCACTCTAATAGACAATACATCAAAGTTGAAAAAGTCATAAATGGACTCTCTGATCATGATGGGCAAATACTCACAATTGACAACTTTAATACAAATCAGAACAAAGCTAGTGCACAGTGGAAAACCATTAGAAACATGAATGAGGAAAATATCCAAAAATTCAAATTATGCATTCGGGAGACTGACTGGAGGTATGTTTATCTTGCAAATGATGTTAATACAAAATATAATTTATTTACTGATGAATTATCAGGTATATTTGAAAATGTCTTTCCAAAAAAGGTCTGTAGACTACAGAACAGGCAATCAAGCAAAAAACCATGGCTCACCAAGGGCATAAAAATATCATGCCAGAGAAAAAGGGAACTGTATATAATATCTAGACAATCCAATAATCCCCTGCAGATGAAATATTATAGGACATACTGCAAAATCTTAACTAAAGTCATTAAAAAATCTAAAAGTATGTGCATGCAATCTAAAATTAACTGTTCAAACAATAAAATCAGAATGATTTGGAATGTAATAAAGAGGGAAACAGGTACTTCACCATCTGACAATGAAAAATCTGCTATCCTAAAAATTAACGATTTGGAAATAACTGATAGTAAACAGATAGCAGACACATTTAACAACCACTTTCTAAGTGTCACCTCTCAAATAGGTTCAGTGGTGACCTAAGAGAAGCTTTAGATATTCTGAAACTTAACCTCCCACAATGTTTTAATGATATAAATGTAACACCCATAACTGTTAATGAAATAAAAAAAATAATTCACTCATTGAAAAGTAAAGGATCTTCAGGTATAGATAACATCTCTAATAAACTGTTGAAAGCCTGCAGTAATGATGTAAGTGTAGTACTTGCTCACATTTGCAACATGTCTCTTTATGAGGGAGTTGTTCCAGAGAGAATGAAATATTCCACTGTGAGACCTCTTTTCAAGTCTGGCGATGCTACAGATGTAAAAAATTATCGTCCTGTCTCTCTCTTAACAACATTCTCAAAGGTTCTTGAAAAGACAGTGTATAACAGGATTGTGGCACATCTTGATAAACTTAATATTATTAACCACAGACAGTTTGGTTTTCAAAAAGGGGTTTCCACAGAGTGTGCCATATATTCACTCACAAATGATGTCTTGGAGTCTATTAATAGTAAGAAATCACCAGTTAGTGTCTTCTGTGATATTTCCAAGGCCTTTGATTGTGTAAACCACAAGATACTCTTGGAGAAGGTCTATCATTACGGAATCAAAGGGCCTATAGGTAACTGGCTAAAATCATATCTTCAAGACAGGAAACAAAAGGTGGTTCTACATGGCTGCAACAAAGGATCTCCTAATCTAGTGGATTCTGAATGGGGCAAAATTCAGCATGGAGTTCCCCAGGGATCTGTCCTTGGACCCTTGCTGTTTCTAATATATGTTAATGATTTACCCCTGTCCATTAGTAAAAATTGTGAATTCACAATGTTTGCTGATGATACAAGCATTGTCGTTGATGGTCAGTCTACTGCTGATATGGAGACTGATGTTAATGATATACTCAGAGAAGTTACAGCTTGGTTTTCAATTAATTCTCTTTCAGTTAATATTAAAAAAACTAATTTTATACAGTTCCACACAAAAATAAAACTCTAGAAAGTATAGTAATTGCTCATGACAACCAGGAACTAGAACAGGTGCAATCCACTAAATTCCTGGGGGTTCACATTGACAGTAGGCTCAACTGGGAACAGCATGTGTCCCTTACTCTAAAAAGGCTTTCATCAGCAACTTTTGCTCTAAGAATAATTACTCATTTTGGGGACATCAACATTTTAAAATCGTCTTACTTTGGGTACTTTCACTCATTAATGAGTTACGGAATAATATTCTGGGGTAATTCACCAGCCTCAAAAAAAATCTTAAATGCTCAGAAGAGAGCAGTCAGAATCATGTGTGGGGTTCCTCCACGAACCTCATGTAGAAAACTTTTTATACAGTTAGGTATTCTGACCACAACATGTCAGTACATATGCTCTCTGATGAATGTAGTTAATAAAGACTATGCTCAGTATGAAACAAATTGTTCATACTATAACTACAATACTAGAGGTAAAGATGATCTACATGTTAAACTAAAAAATTTAACACTTGTACAGAAGGGAGTAAAGTATGCGGCTATAAAGACTTTTAATGCATTGCCTAATTATATTAAATGTACAATAGAAAATGAAACGCTGTTCAAAGGTATGTTAAAAAAATACCTGCTCGACCATCCACTGTACTCGTTAGATGAATTCTTTTCCAGAAGTAATGCCCTCCCTTAATAATAGATGTATTTAGTCTCTTAGTTATTAGATGGATGATACAATATTATGTTAATGTTATAGTGTTAATGTTATATTTATAATGTTATATTGAGAATTGCTATACTAGTTTAATGACAGCTTGTAATATCTATATCACTGAATTATATTACTATTCTGTAGCATTAATTGTATTTGTACAATTGTATTGACACGTTCCACATCCAGGCGAATCACTCGCATGTACGGATCTATGGAATACGCATATCAAATAAAAAATAAAAACAACCCGCACTGGACACCTCAAAAGGCAGAACATTGGGAATTATTGTAGATGTAGCTAAATGGAATATCTGAAGGGAGGTAACAAAATAATGTGTACTAGGATGGGACAAACCTGCCCAAGTCCTCTACAAAGGATACCAAGGGTCTAAATAATGTTTTGATAACATTTTGTATTTAAAAATATTTGTGTGTATAAATTGTTCATGTTGATGTAAATTTGACAATTTAAGAAATGGTCATGCTTAGGAACAATGTAAGAAATAGGTGTTATGTAAAAGCCAGTGTGCTTTTGTTTGAAACGAAAATAGCTGTGGGGAGTGGAAAAGGTGCGAAAGGCGAATTGGCGTGCTACCTTGAGCAAGTGTGGGAAGTAAGTCACACAGTCTGTAGGCAGCAGTGATTGAGGTAACTCCTTTGTGGAGCAGAAGCTTTGCCTGCAAATTTTCATAAAAATGCCTCGGTTGAAGACTGCAAACAGCTTACAGCATAGCTGCGAGTTGTTGAGCTACTGTATGTAAAACTGAATGAAGCCAAGAAGAGAAATTGAGCCCATACAGCAAGAAACTTGCTGGCCATAGTGTGGGTAATGTAGCCGTCATAACTGTTCGCCAAACCCAAGCCTAAAGCCACCAGATAAGATTTTTTTCTATTTTTACCTTTGTACAGCATGAACCATTAATTTAAACTGTGATTTAATAATCATTTTGAAATTTACGGAAACTGGCTCACCCTGTCATTTCATCCTAATCATACATCTGTATAGGGTTCCTTCCTGGTGTTTGATTGATCCGAGTGTCCTGTTTTACAGACTTATGAAGTGCCAAGTTAATATAAAGAGGAACCATTTAAATTGCTTTAGTGTAAATAATAAAAATGTTTTCTTAACTATTGCAAAGTGTTATAGTTTGCTTACATAAAATTCAATCAGAGTGAAGTGCCAAGTTAATATAAAGAGGCACCATTTAAATTGCTTTAGTGTAAATAATAAAAATGTTTTCTTAACTATTGCAAAGTGTTATAGTTTGCTTACATAAAATTCAATCAGAGTGAAGCCAAGTTACTAGAACCTGTTAGATGGCTATACAGAATTAGTTCAAAGAATAATAGCTTTTGAAAGTAAATTCCACCAAGAAAGAGGTTTTCTTTAAGTGAAATGTTCAGTTAAAAAGTGTGTGCTTTAGTGTCTAAGTATTTAAGTTTCTTGATTATGGAAAGTGCTTTTCTAAAGGTTGTTCCCCCCATCCCCGGCTAATTTTTTTTACCTTCCTTGAAGTTATCTACTGGGCTTTTTCTTTTTTAAAATCATAATGTATAAAGATGTAGCCCAAAATTGTTTAAGTGGGGTAATTTATTTGAAGAGCCAAACTAAACAGTAGCAAGAAAGTAGGCAAAATTCACATTTCTGCTTCTCCAATACTTCACTATTTCATTGCCAGGATAGGTTGGTGACCATTAAGTACATGTTTTAAACCACTAAATGAACTTGGAAATGAGTTGTCCTAGCTTCAGTATATTATTATTCATACTGTGTTTCTATCTAGCCACTGGGTAAGATCTTAGGAAAAGAAGTGAATAGTCCAATTTACTTATCCATTAGACGCAACACACGGTAAATCCTGTAAGAAGGATAACTCTATTGATTATCTTTTCCTATAAACAGGACTATCCGTCCACAGTGTATTTTATTTGGAAACTAAACTAAATTTTAGTAAGAGGGTTATACGTGGAAACATAGAGACAGGGTTTCTGTTATTTACATAAAAGCATACTAATATCATAATGGTAGTGTTACAAGGTCCTATTAATGTGTGGTCATCACATTTGTTAAATGTCTCACCACATTCCTATTGAAACTATTTACTCTTCTTGTAAATAACACCTATGACAAATTTATACAAATGTCCACTAAGACTTTGCTCGTCAACTTTCATTTAGGTAACAGCGATCTTTTAGATGTATTTAAATCAGTACTGTTAAGAAATACTGACTAGCTTTATTTTCAAGAATCTCAAGTTTAAGTTATACATACTGTTATCCTCCAATAAGAATCATTGGCCGATTCTTCATCTTTGACAGGTTCAGCATGCCTCCAATGCAAAACATTACCTTTTGTATTAACACATGAAATCCAATTTTTAAATTTAATAAATGCTTATACAAACATAAAGTTTCTTCAAAAAATGTATTTCTGACAACTTCCTGTCACAGATAATTTTTACTGAATGTTTCAACCCAGTTATATTGCTGATGAGAAGCAAATGTTGATCTTTTCCCTCTCTTCCTTCACCATCTCCTGTTTTATTCACCTTGACATATTTCTACCAAAAAGACTACCCCAATGGATCCACTGCTTATATTTAACACACAGTAAATTCAGTGCAAATATTTCCTTAACACAGGATGTGCATTGACGAGCTTGAATTAATCAGAAAAATATAAACAGATACTAACCATTCCACAGCTCTTACAAAATACTTGCATTAAGTAATCATCAAAGCTACTTTTTGTACAGCAAGAGGACTAACAGTCAAAATGGTGCTACATGCTACAGGCAGTGCAATACAATTTATTTTACTCATTGCTACAGCAATAAATGTACTTATAAAAATATTCAGACTTAGACTATAATCAAATACAGAGAGAGAAAATATTCTAACTAAAGAGATATAGCAGCCATAGGCAGAAACAAATAAAAAAAGTGATACTAATCTTAGCTTTGAGGACCAAAAGTTTCTTCATCTGGGAAATGTAAAAAGAGAAATGAGACTGTTCAAGAAATAAGGATGAAAATTTAGGATCTTGAGTCATGGAAGATGGATGGTTAAATGAATGAAAAAACTAGACTGGACATGATGAAATTCAGATGCGAAAGAGCAGCAGATGATGTAATTTTAAATGCTGAGAAATAATATCTCTTCAAGAGGAGCCACCAAAAGGTCAAATAAGTGAAGAACAAGTTGAAAATACCGGTAAATGGGCTAAAATGGCGGCAAATAGATAAACGAAACAGAAAGATAGTGCTGAAGAACAGGCAACCAAACAACAACAACAACAACAACAATAATAATAACAGCACATTGTAGCAATATATAATAGCAGTCCCACAACATCTGGAGGAAGATTTTCCACTAACAGAACAATAAATTCATGAAGCCATCAAATCATTCCAAAACTTCAAAGCAACAAATGAAGACTCCACTACAGCAAAATTATTGAAATAGTCAGAACACACAAATGATCTACAACTGCTGTTTGAGAACATTTGGAAAGCTGAAGAGATTATTGAAAGCATTAATCCACAGCTATGAAAAAAAGGGGACACACGAAATGTCAACAATTGCAGAGATGCCTCACTTCTGCCAGTGGTATACAAAATATTATCAAAAATTCTCTGGACAGAGTTGTAGAAACTTTAGACAAATAACTGGGAGAATCTCAAGGAGCTCTAGAAAGGGAAGACCCTGCACAGAACAGATGTTTATTAGAAAATTGATAATTCTCCACAGACTGTTAATCACCAAACCAATAATAGTATCACGTATTGGTTTCAAGAAAACATTTGATTTGGTAGGCAGAGAAATTATGGGTAAAATCATCAAAGAATTTTGTGTTAAAGCAAACATAATCCTCAAAACACTAGCAAATAGGGTGACTGAAGCTAAATTTATGGGAGAAGTATCTCAACCATTTGAAATAAAAACTGGTGTTAGCCAAGGGGACAGTTTATCACCTTTACTGTAACACTACATTCTAGAAAAAATAGAAAGTTATTGGAATTTGGAGAAAAAAAATCACAAAATTGAACCAATAATTTTAGGACGAAAAACAAATGGAATTAAGGTAAACTGCCTGGCTTCTGCAGATGATTCTGATATACTTTCAAAAAATCTGACAGACAGTTATCAAAAGAAATCTTTTGGAAGAAATAGCAAAGAGAGCTGGTCCCAAAATTTCAGCCGAAAAAACAACATTGATGGCAATTTCAAACAATGCATCAACATTCTTAGAAAAACAACAATGTAAAGTAGCATTAGTAAGTAAATTTAAATATATTGGACAAACTGTACAACAAAATGGACTAGAAGAATTAACAGTAGATGCAAGAGTCAGCAAACTGGAGAGAGCAAATCGTTTGACAAAGGATATTTACAACAAGAAATGTACAACTAAAAAAAACAAATTTATACACTATCCCACAGTGGTATGACCAGGATGTTTACATGGATGAGGATGCCTAATGATGAACTATAAGCTGGACAGAACAGAGGTTCCACAAAGGAGCATTATTAGAAAATAATGGTTGCAATACAAGCTACAGATGGCTGGAAAATTAGAAGTAATGAGGAGATATACAAAAATTTTGAGAAAATATCAGAAGTAATGGCTAAAAGAAGATTAATCTTTTTTTAGAGACCTCTACTGAATGAGTAGTTCTGGAAGAAGGAATCAATGATAGCATGGATTACAGAAATAAGAAAGAAACAACATCAAACAATCAGAAATAATAGAAAGAAACCTTTTTACAGATAACATACTGAATGTAAAAGGATCATCACCTCTCCAAGATCAAAATTAATTTCATCCCTCTCAATAAGACTGTGAAAACCGGAAATAAATTTCATAAATATGATACTGCGAAGCTCAAAATCAATCAAAACGTATTGGAACAATGCCACCAGTAACTGACAGTTGAATCCCATAAATGGGCAGACATTGCCTCCATGATCCAACAAGCAGCTAATACTACAATCCTGACAGCTAAAAAGAGGAATCATACATGGTGGAATGAGGTTTGTGGTGAGGTGGTGGCCCAAACAGCAAGTGCATGGAAATAGTGGAACTCTACCAGGAGACCTGATGATTTTGATGTATTCCATGAAGTTCAAAAATATGCAGCCAGAACTCTACTGCATGAGAAACGGCAGTTAGAACAGATCGATCAGCGTTTCCAGATAAAGAATGTCAGAGACTTCTATCAGACGTTCAAATCGAATTTGAAAGGATACCAAGCCCCTAGTTTTTGTTTTAGAGACGAAAATGGAAAGCTCAGTGTTGTGTACATAGTTCCGCGTATTCAGCGCGTACACAAATTTCCCACTAGAGTGCGCCCCGCTAAGCACAACAGCGCAGGCGTAGCACTCGTCCATCTCCCCACTACGAGATGGCGCTGCCATAGAGACGGACCAAATTCTGCTTCCACCGATCCGCGTATTAATATGTAATGCAGCCAATGAGATTGCTGCTAACATAGAACACTTTCTCCTCGCGCATCACACTCACGCAGTGATACATGAATGTGCGAGGTATTATAACGGGTGTAAAGACCTTCGATCAGTCAGTCTGCATTTGTCTGCACCAGTCTGCATTAGTCTGTACCAGTCTGCATTAGTCTGTACCAGTCTGTACGAGTTCTACAATTGTCTGTGCCAGTCCATAGTCAAGATCCAGTCTGCGCCTAATAAGATTACCATATTCCTGTACATAGCCATGAAGATAAATGTATAGACACTTTTGTCAAGTATCCGAGATATATGTAAGAATAAGATTAACGTACCAATACCAAAGGAACTTCAGATTGTCAATTGTAAATAGCATCCAGAACCAAGTTAAATAATTTTTATATTTGTTATTATTTTAATAAATGTGTGTGAAAATTAATCAAGTTCTATTTAAAGTTGGTCACCATCAATCTGCTACTCTAAGTGTGCAAGTGGCATTTCTATCGTCTGACCTAATGGCAGAAGATAAACATGCCATGATAAGACCACGAGACATATTGCTGACACTCGCTTACTTCGTTAGAGCAACAAGTCAAATAATCTGATGGTGTGTGTACTGAAGGTCTTACAGTACGCACACCACACTCAGCCTGACCAACAAAGAAAACTGCAAGATCATGTCTCGTTACTTTGAAAACCTACTTAATTGTGTTGAACCGAAAGAAAAATTCCCTGTATGTCCCCCAATCCACAAACTACCCCTCATCTCCATCTAGTAAAGAGGAGACCAAAGAGATCATCAACAACTTTAAGAATAATAAGGCAGCTGGAGAGGATTCAATAGTGGTGGAACTACTGAAGCTGGCAAATAATGAAACTCTAGATATACTAGTCCAACTTTTTGAGGAGATCTGGAGAGCTGGGATTATACCAACTGAATGGCAGTCAGCTTTAATCCATCGTATACACAAAAAAGGTGATAAATAGAATGTCAATAACTATAAGGGTACCTCATTAGTATCTGTTCCATATAAGATTATCTCCAAAGTGATACAGAATAGAATAGAAGATCATTGTAACCAACTGATTGGGGACTATCAAGCTGGTTTCCGAAAGGGCGATTCTTGCGCAGAACAGATCTTTAACCTGAAGAACATGATCAGGTACAAAAAAAATTTGGAAAAATAACTACGTGGTCATATTTGTTGATTTTCAGAAAGTATATGACTCCATCGACTGACAGGCAGTAATGAATATTTTGGAAAAGTTTGGGGTGGATAATACATCAAGAAAGCTGATCAAACAAACTCTTACTAACACAGTGTCAAAAATTAAATTTATGGGTGAGGTATCTGAACCTTTTCAATTGTGTCTTGGAAAAGGTCATTCAAGAGTGGAGAAAGTTATTAGCCCAAGGAGAAACAAATGAAGAGTGGTTCAGACTTGGTCCTAAGAACAAAGGGGTGTGCATTGGCTGCTTAGATTTTGCGGCTGACCTAGCCATTTTTGCTAAAAACATAGAATCAGCAGTCAACAAGATAAATAGGCTGTCAGAAATTGCTGAAAAAAGTTAGACTCCAGATCTCTATTCAAAAGACAAAACATATGACGAACATCTGTGATGGACCTGAATGGATGATAACCAACCTGGGAAAAAATTGGATGAGTTAAGAATTTCAGGTATCTCGGTGAAGTCATCCACCTGGAGAATGGATTAAAAGAAGAAGCAATTGTCGGGATGAGGAAGTTAGACCAAGCATACCAACTGACAAAGAATACTTATAACAAAAAGTCTATGAGTATATGGGCCAAGTTCCAACATTATAATACAGTTGTAAAACCTGAGGGCTTATAAGCATCCAAATCTTTGACCACGAATAGACAAGGTAAGCTGAGCGGCTGGAAAAGCGTGAGTGTAGGATATTAAGGAAAATCCTAAGGTAGTAGATGGGTCGATGGACAATGGCGAATGAGAGCAAATGAGGACTCGTGCAGCAAGACAGAACCTATCACAGCATCCATTACGAAGAAATGATTGTTATTTTATGGTATCTCATGAAAATGGACGGTGATCGACTAACAAAAAGAATATGGAGTTTCATCCCATCTAAGAAAACGAGGCCGAGATGGTTCAAAGAATGTGAAAAAGATCTTAAGCAGATTGGTATCTCAGAGAGAAATTCCTGAAAGGAACAAATTTAGAAGATTGGTGACCAACTACCAAGGTTTTAACATGGCATCAACATCCGAAAGACAGTGAGGACCATTATCTGAAGAGCATAAAAAGGCACTTCTTGGAGGGGCTCAGAAGATACTGGCAGGAAGTCAAAGCTGGAGCAAGAACAAGACCTGGACACTAGAGTGAAGTCGGTTGTTACCACGCAGTCCGTAGAGACTCACCTCAATAAAAAAAATAAGTAAATAAAAATAAAAGGCTTTCAATGCAGAAGAAATAGGGGATTGAGAACAACACGAATAGAATAAAGGAGGAAAAACATGAGGAGGAGATGGATGAGTACTGGAAAAACAGGAGACGACAAGGGAAGAAGAAGAAGTGAAGTTATTACATGATGAGAGATGGTGATTGGATTTGATTTGATTCAGTTTTCATTACATACACCGAAAAAATGAGATGATTCTCAAGGGTGTGGAACATGTCAGAATGTATAACACAAAACATTTTAATATAATGAATACTACCCTGATCATTTGTCATGAGATTGTCAAAATAGGTGAATACAATACAATAAACTGGAAAAGCTAATATTTACAGAATTAATACGCTGTCAGAATGAAACATTGTTATGCACTATTAATAAATTTATCATACACAAAATACCAAATTTTGACTGTTGCAACCAAGTGCTGTCAAAACTTATATCTAACATATTTTTACTTAAGCTGGCCTAACAGTCTCTGTTAGGATATTCATCTATAGAGTAGAAGGCATTGCCTATCAAAAAGTCATTCAAACTCTGTTTAAACTGTGCTTTATCTGAAACCAAGTTTTTAATGGTTGCTGGTAATTTATTGAAAATGTGTGTTCCTGAATATTGGACCCCCTTTTGGACAAACATAAGTGATTTTAGGTCTTTATGTAGATTTTTCTTATTCCTAGTATTGATAATATATATTGAGCTACTTGTTGGAAATATAGATATATAACTTGCAACAAATTTCATTAAGGAGTAAGTATACTGAGAAGCAATGGCTGGAATTCAAAGTTCCTCGAATAGGTTCTACACGATGTTCTTCAAAGACTGGTCCCAGATACTCCATTGCACCATTCACCGAACCTGATAACCCCGAGCCGTCAGTAACAAAAATTAAGTCTTGCTTAAGAGATTTACAACACTACATGCACTTGTTACCAAAGTCTCATTTACTTTTAGAGCTATCTGTTCCACTTCCTTTTTGGCCCCACTTCTCTCTGTCTTCACTATATCCCATACAGTTCTTATTTTGTTGCCCTATACAATTATCTTTTTCTCTTAATAAAGCTACTTCGATTTCTGGATTACTTGATTCAATATTTTGCAGTATTCTTTGTAATGCATTACAATTCTAATATCAGAAACGTTCCTAGATAGTAGATACAGTCTCCTTTTTGCCCACATGATATCTTTATTCCTTGTATAATCCATGGTTTATCTTTTGACTTCTGTGTGATCTGAGTTACCTTTAGGGGAAAACAATTTTCAAAAGAGGAGGTAACTTTATTAATAAATGCTTTGCATTTTCCATTTGAGTCAGGTAAACATCTCTCCAGTTCATGTCTTTGAGCAATTTCCTGAATTCCTCAATTTCTGGCTTATTTATTATCCTCCTGTACTCAGATTTAATATTTTTTTATCCTGACAAGTTTCAACATTTAACACAAGATGCTGCACGTCGTGATCAGATAGTCCATTTACTATTGGTTTTGTGATATGACGTTTTTCCCCTAGATTTGTTCATAAAGATATTGTCAATAGCAGTCTCAGAGCATTTACATATCCTAGCTGCAAAGTTCACAATAGGAACTAAATTGAATGATAGTGTTAAAAACACCAGCAACCACTATTTCCCCTTCTTTTGTTTTTTACACAAGCTATTCCTTTCGCTTTGTGAAATGAAGCACTGCCTAGTTCCAAAACACAGGACTACTATGACAAGGTGAAATGTTCTCAGAGTGCTACATGTATGATAGTAAATGTAATCAGCACTATAGTTGTTTTCTGAGTAGTTATGCTGTGTGTGTTTCATTCAATCAGATGAAATGGAATAAAATCATCAATTTATTTATTTGGGCTCTTTATCACCAAGATACATTCAATGTTGGTTGAGGTTTATCTTTTGAATTCACTCCAGTGTAGATTGTCAAAATTTTATCAGTTGTCAATGTACTTGTAACACAGTTTCCGAATTTACTGCCATCCAGGAAAGTATCGCACTCAAATTATTCTCAGAGACTGAGAGATGGCTGAAACCGAGAGCAGAAAGCTCTGACATATTTAGTGATTAATGGAATATATATCAGAAAGGCAGGTTAGACACTGTAGGAGAGGGAGTGTCCATTGTCTCTATTGAGGTCAAAGCTGATTGTGACAGTGAAGTTATCTGGTTGCGTATAACAAGTCTAGGTGAAATCACGTTAATTAATGGATAATCAGCCACCCAGTTCTGCTATGACAGTTTTGGAGCCATTCACAGAAAGTCTACAGACAGTAGCACGTAAATACCTAGATCATGCAATACTAGTTGGAGGTGAATTTAGCCTACTGAGTATAGATGGTAGCCTATGGCTTCATTGCAGGGGGTGCAGTCAATCTTGCGAAGCACTTTTGAATGTGGTTTTCGAAAATTGTCTTGAGCACCTAGTTTGCCATGCCACATGCAATGGAAATATCTTAGACCTTGTAGTTACAAACAGGCCAGATATCATCAATGACTTCAGCATAGAGATGGGGATTAATAATCATGATAACATCATAACAACTAAGGTTACAAAAATTAATAAATCAGTCAAGAAGGCTAGGAAAATGTTCACGCCAGAAAGAGCAGATAAGCAGATGTTAGCATCTCACTTAGACAGAACTGACATCACTTAGTTCCATTAAGATGGACGTAGAGAGATTATGGTCAAAGCTTAAACAGATCGTGAATTTCACTCTCAACAAGTCTGTACCTAGTAAACGAATTAAGGATGCAAAAGAGCCACTGCGGTTTAACAATGAAATTTGGAAAATACTGAGGAAGGAAAAGCTACTGCACTCTTGGTTCAAAAGAGAATGCCAAATGGCAACAAGGAAAGGTTACTACCACTGTCATACCTCAGCAAAAGATCTGGCTGAGAAGCAGGGGAATTTATTGTCCTATGTAAAATCACTAAGTGAGTCAAAGAATTCCATCAAGTCACTTGACCAGTCTGGTGTGGCAGTAGGAGATAAATGTTTTAAATTTTGCATTTAAGAAATCATTCATGCAAGAGAATCATATAAACATACCGTCATTTGACAATAGCACAAAGACACCTAACAACAATCACCACAAGAGGCCAGCACTAGCACAAGTTGTTCACATGATATTCGTTGGACTGTTGCCTGTAAACCCGTCCCATGTCAGTGCTCTTGGAAGAGAGCTGTGGCAGTGACACGGCTCTGTTGTTGTTCCTGTGCAGTGATTTGCAAAGACGCAACGGTACGGGACGGGGGGTCGGGTCGAGATTCAAGCAGTGATTAAATACTTCATAAGGAAAGGTATGAAAGTGAAGGACATTCATGCCGATTTCCAGAAAACACCAGGGGACTCTGCTCCTTTGTCTTCAACTGTTGCCAAGTGGATAAATGAATTTCAATTTGGTCAGGGGAGCTTAGATGATGATCATCCATGAATAGGTCAGCCAAAACGTGTCACTACTCTAGAAATCATTGCAAAAGTGCGCATAATGATCAAGGAGGATCACCAATTTAGAGTGCATGAAATTGCTCACGCTTGCCAGATGTCATCTGAAAGGTATTCACAAGATGGGTGCCGCGACTCTTGACGCTGTGTCAAAAACGCATGAGAATGGACATATCACAACAATGTTTGGCCTGTTTTAGGAGAAACAAACAAGATCTTTTGTGCTGGTTTGTGACCACGAGGAAACTTTGGTTTACGACTATACCCCAGAGACAAAGCAACAATCAAGGCAGTGGAAACATGCTGAATCTCCGCCGCCAAACTCCTTCAGCGGGGAAGGACATGGCGTCAGTGTTCTGGGATGCGCCACCAAATTCCTTCAGCGGGGAAGAGCATGGCATCAGTGTTCTGGGATGAGAAGGGGATTCTGTTTGTACATTATCTCCCCACTGGGCAAACAATTACTGGAGAATACTATGCTAACCTTCTGGACAAATCGCAACAAATGATATGCGAAAAAGGCCAGGTTTAATAAGGAAGAAAGTCGTCTAGCATCAAGCAAATGCACGCTCGCATGCATGTACCATCGCCATGGTAAAATTACACAAACTAAGGTATGAATTGTTGCCACACGTGCCTCTTCCCTAAACTTAAAATTTTTCTTTGTGGATGAAGATTCACTTAAATGAAGAATTGATAGCCTGAATTGACAACTATTTTATAGGCCTGGAGGAAAATCATTGTCGAGATGGGATCAAGGTATTGGAACACTGTTGGACCAAGTGAATTAATCTACAAGCAGGGTACATTGAAAAACAAAAAAGTTTCAGTGACATTCTGTTTCAAGAACTTTTCAAACCACCCTCGTAAGCATCCCCGACGCCTGAAATAATTAAAAACAAATAAGTCGCCAGTTGCAGATGGAATCTCAATTTGGTTTTACAAAGAGTGCTATATGGCACTGGACCCTTACTTAGCTTGTATTTATTGTGAATCTCTCACCCAGCAGAAAGACCTAGCAACTGGGGAAAAAAATACAGAGGCGTCTCCTGTATATAAGAAGGGCGAAAGTACAGACCCGCGAAATTACAGACCAATACCCGTAACATCAGTTTGCTGCAGAATTCTTGAACATATTCTGGGTTTGAATCTAATCAGTTTCATAGAGACCAATAAGTTTATGTCCACAAATCAGTACAAAGCATCGCTCATGGGCAACTCAGCATGCCCTTTTGTCATACGACGTCTGTTCAAAAAATTCCAAAACTTTGTCCACAAAATTTTCTATGCTTATCTTTTAATTAGTATGGATTGTCTCCTTCGAAATACTCTCCTCCACAATTGATACACTGCTCCCAATATCATTTCCACTTCCAGGAGCAGTCTTGACACACCTCTTGCTGGGTCGCATAAAGTGCCGTCTGCGAATTTTCTTTTATCTCATCTACCATTGCAAAACTTCATCCTTTTCAACTTTGGAAATAAAAAGAAGTCTGCAGGGGTCATACTATTCTCGCAAGGAACATCTCATTCTCATTTGTGAGATCCAAAAGTTTTTTTGGTCTTGACTCATGAGCCGTGGAATGAACTTGGCGGCAACACAATGCATTCCAAGATGCTGTGTCATTTCATAACATGATCCAATTGAATTGTTACATTCTTCTACAATCTCTCAGACAGTGTATCTTCGACTGCCACACACAATTTCTTTGACGTTCCTGACACAAGCGTCATCAGGGGACATCTAAGAGCGTCCTGAACAAGGATTATTTTTGACTTTTGTAAAGCCATTTTAAAACGTGTGAATAATACATAACACCAAGTATGGCTTAAGCACTCATCGCTATAGGCTCCCTGCATCATTTGGTGTGTCTGTGTAAAGGTTTTCTTGAGTTTCACGCAAAATTTAATGCAGATGCATTGCTCCTCTAACTTTGCCATCACAAAATTCACAAACCCAGATTCCATATTTCTTGATTTCGGAGAAGCATTTGACATAGTGCCTCACTGCAGACTTTTAACAAAGGTACAAGCACATGGAATAGGTTCCCAGACATGTGAGTGGCTCAAAGACTTCTGAAGTAATAGAACCCACTACATTATCCCGACGGTGAGTGTCCATCAGTGACTAGAGTATCATTAGGATCATTCCAGGGATGTGTGATAGGAGCGCTATTACTCATATTTTCTATGTGCATAACTGATCTGATGGACAAAGTGGACAGTAATCTGTGGTTGTTTGCTGATGATGTTGTGGTGTATGGAAGGTGTCATCGTTGAGTGATTTAGGAGGATAAAAGATGACTTGGGCAAAGTTCCCAGTTGGTGTGATAAATGACAGCTAACCCTAAATGTAGAAAAATATAAGTTACTGCAGATGAGTTGGAAAAACTAATCCATAATGCCAGAATCCAGCATTAGTAGTGTCATGAATGAAGTCACATTGTTTCAATATCTGGACATAACGTTGCAATGTGATATGAAATGGAACAAACTTGTGAGGGTCATGGTAGGGAGGGCGAATAATCATCTTTCGTTTGTTGGGTGGATTTTACTACAGTGTGGCTCAGCTGTGATGGACATCACATATAGGATGCTAGTGTCTGGGATCCACAAGGGGTCGAATTAAAGCAGACATTGGGGTAATTCAGAGGCAGGATACTAGATTTGTTAACAGTAGGTCGAAACAACAACATACAAGTATTATGGAGATGTTTCTGGAACTCAAATGGGAATCCCTGGAGGGATTTTGAGGAACACTGTGCTGACTGCAGAACAATTCTGATTGCACCAACATACATTATGCGTAAGGACCACGAAGATAAGAGACGACAAATTAGGACTCATAGAGAGGCATATAGACATTCACTTTTTCCTCAATCGATTGGCAGATGGAACGGAAAAGGAATTGACTACAGTTGAAATAAAATTACTTGATAGTTGGCACTTCAAACGCCAATAAGAGTAGTCAGCGTCACACTTGAACTGTCTGCTGTTGCCAAACTCCACCAAAATTGGCCAGTCACTTCCAATTCCTGGTTCAGCATTCTTTCTTGATGTATTTGTATCCCGAATTACGAGCCCGACACTTTTATTATGTATTTCATGACGCGCGATAGCTACACCAAAAACAACACACATTAACAATGCTAATGAAAGACACACATTTCATTCATAGCACTAACCAAACACTACCGAATAACTCAGCACAAGGTGTAATTCAGTATCATACATATAGTTATCATATTCACAGAGATCATCTTACATTAGATAAGCTTTTCACTACATTGTGTGAAACTGAAATTTTTAAGGTTGCAGTTCATAGTTGCAACTGGGTCACTACATTCACATATATAAATACTTCATGCAGTGCTGTGGCATAGCACAATGGTTGGCAGATTAATCTAATGTGTAGCATGTCGTAGGTTTGAATCTCATCAATGTAGCAAAATTTTTATTTCTAAATCTAACCAAAAGAGTGTGATTATTATTTTCATTCAATTAATTGGTTTAAATGTATTTTTTTATTTTTAATACTTTGCTACATCATTTTTCATCATTGTTTTGACTGTTCTATTTGGTCTTATTTTTCTTCCTGTCACTATTTCTTCATTTGGAATCTGCCTCAGTCATCTATAATCCACGAACAAGTGCCCACATGGACTGTTCACTGGCTTCTAACATGGCAGCATGTGCAGCTAGAGTAAGGATAGTTACAGGTAACAAATGAAACGGAGAAATTTTAATTTGCTTTCAGCCCTGAAATTGAGTTTTTGTTGTCTTGAGTTTACCCTTAAGCGTTAGCTTTAATCGCCATGAACAAAGCGATCATGATATTAGTACTGCTGCAGACTGCTGACCACAATTTTCTCGGCTGGGTTAGGACACAAGTTTACAGTCAGGGATACAAAACGGGTCGTCTTCCCCAGTTCAGTCACTGGTCACTTTAAATCAATAGTCGACAGAGTATCCAACATTTCTGACTTGCACCAGCCACTAGAAAAATTGCTCTGTGTTAAACGTTTAACATAATTTGTGAAGTGAGCCGCTTGTTTGTTGCCACCTGTAACCAAACGGTAGCTGGTAGCCAATGTGGCAACATTGTTGCGGCAAGTGATTGATGTCAACTATCAAGTAATTTTATTCAGACTATTGTAGTGAGACAGGGTACCTTCTGCCATGCACCATATGGTGGCTAGTGGAGTATGTATATAGATGTGGAATCAGTCTTTCCTTCTCATCCCATCTGGAAAGTCTCCCCTGATCTGCAGTTCTGGGTAACTTTCTCAAAATCTACAATTTTTCCTAGACCTATCCTTCACCCCTCTTCCTTCCACTTCAGCCCTTCTGCCTGAAGAATGAGCTACTGGCTCTGAAAGCTTGCCTAATTATAATCTTTTATGTGTGTGTTCTGCCGCCACTTAGCAAGTAGATTGTTTATCTATCCAATTCAATTATCATGTAACCAAAAGCTGCATTTAACACACCAAGTCTCTTTTACCAATCACTTTTAATATGTCCTACAGAATGTACTGTCTATCCTGTCCTTTTTTGAGATTACTGTTTTGTTGTACTTTTCTACAGGCATCATCTTACTTATTAGGAGTCAGTGCCTTCATGTTGTTGTTGTTGTTGTGGTCTTCAGTCCTGAGACTGGTTTGGTGCAGCTCTCCATGCTACTCTATCCTGTGCAAGCTTCTTCATCTCCCAGTACCTACTGCAACCTACATCCTTCTGAATCTGCTTAGTGTATTCATCTCTTGGTCTCCCTCTACGATTTTTACCCTCCACGCTGCCCTCCAATGCTAAATTTGTGATCCCTTGATGCCTCAAAACATGTCCTACCAACCGATCTCTTCTTCTAGTCAAGTTGTAGAGCTGCATGTACTCGGGAAAAATTACGGCTGTAGTTTCCCCTTGGTTTCAGCCGTTCGCAGTACCAGCACAGCAAGGCCGTTTTGGTTAATGTTACAAGGCCAGATCAGTCAATCATCCAGACTGTTGCCCCTGCAACTACTGAAAAGGCTGCTGCCCCTCTTCAGGAACCACATGTTTGTCTGGCCTCTCAACAGATACCCCTTCGTTGTGGTTGCACCTACGGTACGGCCATCTGTCTCGCTGAGGCACGCAAGCCTCCCCACCAATGGCAAGGTCCATGGTTCATGGGGGGAGTTCCTTCATAGTCAACAGTTAAGGAATGGGTGGCTGAATTCATATGTAGCATATGTCTCTGTAAGATGACTCATGAACAACTTCCTAGAATTACAATCAAATATGAAAATGCTGAGAAAGAACACAGTGTGATATTGCAAGATCAGTAATTAAAAAGATGTGCAAAACATTTGATGCCGTGGCCATACCAGAAAGTGAGTGGCATGTCTGTTGAAGCCTGACTACAACCTAATGTGAAAAACAATTTGGAACAATCTGACACACAACTGATTCTATGCACCAATCTGTTCCCGTGGATGAGAGATGACCGAAATGAAACAGCAGTTGCACAAAAATAGCCAAGGTGACTTCATCGGAGAGAAAGAGTGGTCATTGTTTTCTAGGATGCAAAAGGGATTTGTATTTTAGATTAGCTTGCAAGACTGAAACAATACCTCACAAATACAATGCAAGTATTCTGACTCAACTGGTCTGAAAAAATATGGAGCCAAGACCCAGGGGGAAAAAAAAAGTTTATTGTCAGTGAAATGCATATGGTCACAAAGGCACTTTCACAATAGGAAAACTGGGAGTTTCAAGTGTGAAGTCTTCAAATATCTATTCCATTCTCCAATTTTTTCACATTCTGACTTTAGCTTCTTCTTCTTTTCTTTTTGTATGAATGATTCACTTAAGACTACATGCGTCACAGCTCAAAACCGTTTTGTGAGTCAACAACTGGATATGTTTTCACTGGTCTGTCTCTTGTAACTCCGTTGGACATGGAGGTAGCAAATGAGGATGTAGGATGTCCATGACATACTGCTGTGCTGTCAGAGTGACCTGAAGTCATATCCGATTCTGCCCCACACGCCCTCTCCCTATGTCGTTGTCATACTCACTGACAACTGTCATCGCGGGTCTTGCAGAATGTCTCACTGCTGGTCACATGACAGGTGCAGGTGTGAAAGGGTTACTATGTGCTCGGCGTACATTACAGCAATTCTCCCATGGGCTCGTCAGACACGGTAAACCGGAAGCTTGCTGACAAGCACACCACCCTTACGTTCCCAAGCAGTCCAACATGGGGCCACTACCACATCTGAATGACTCACAAATCTGCATATTGCATAATTCAATCAGCCTGGCAAATGGAGACACCCAATTAGGCCCCTTCAAATTTTGTTGCGTGCTGATAATGCTGACTCACAGACGTACAGGGCATCTGTGTCCTTCACAGGGATCACTCAACATCTTACACTCTTCACATCTCTTATAGCTCCTACCATTCTTGGTAACAATCCGAGACACAAACAAAGCTAATGCAATCTGGTGGCCTTTGTATCCATTTCAGAGAGTTGCGACTCTCATAATTTACCACTGGTATGCACACTCGTGAAACTACGTTGCTTCAGGGAGCTTCCCTTTTTTTTTCTTCAAGCTGTTTAGTTCTTTGAATCCATTTTTCTTGTAGCTCAGAATAATTATTTTATTGTGTAGCAAACTTACAGACTAGCATTCTGGTCTGAGCTGTCGGAGTTGGCGGTCATGTGTGTGTGAGGTGTGCTTGCTTGTGTGAATGAATGGTGTGTATTTCTATTTCTTTTTCTGATGAAGGTTGTGGCCAAAAGCTTATGTGTAAGTGTCTTAACTGTGCCTGTCTGCATTTTAACGTGCCATCTTTATGGTAATTAGCACTCTATCTTTTCCTACACTGCTGATATTCCAACCTGGAGTTTCCATTGTTTGAACTTACGGTCTACTGTTTTATGTTGCAGTGCACTTCTACAAGTGTAATACACAAATGTTGCCTTAGGAAAGAGTCACAATAACATCCATGTCTACCGTTCGCTATTTTTTACGAAATAGCACATCACACTCGAAATTTAACTTAGCCAATGAAATAAGTTTGAAGATTTATTGTGTGTAAGAGACACGAGGGCCCACTATGTGGGAAATGTGGGAAGTTCTGTGCAGAGATGGAGTTATCCACAGACGCAGTAAGTCTTGGGAGCTATACGGGTGTTTAAACATCGACACCTGCTGGGATGAGGGGCCACTTACTCTGAGGTGGCGCTGTGCCAGCAACGAGCTCGACCCATTGATTAGCACCACAGATGACAATGAGCAACCAGCTGCTTCTCTGTGCAGAGATATAAAATTTATCGATTTTGGACATCTTTTGACAATCTGTCACATGGAGAACAATGTTTACTCTGGCCATTTTAACACTAATCTAGTGTTCTGCAACATATTAATGTGAAATGTTGTCTATGATGTTGAAGAGTGTAAGTTAAACTGATATCTGAGAATTTGTTGTTTTTGTGGCATTATCTGGAAAATGGCCTCTCTTGCAGCTCCAAGCATAAATGTCAAGTGAAGAAGAATAATTAGCACAGCACACTGGAACCGAGTAGGGATCCGGTTTACTGCTCGGCCACTAAATTAGCATATCGTGAGTACACCAGAAGAGACACTGTACACACTTGCATATACTACATACACAAGTACAAGCATCGATCAAGCTACTGCGAAACTGCACTCTGTGTGACTCATCACTACATCAGAATACTGTAAATGTGGTGATTCCAATTTCTTAAGGTCTCTTCCTGTTTGTTTTCATCAGTAGGATCTTATTTTTCAAGTATGTGGGAATCCAATGAGCTGCCTGTTTGGATACATTCTTTCTGTATGTCCCACAAGTTGGATTCCTTGGAGACACATTGTAACAAGAGCTTTTAGGAATTTGCCTGGAGATTTCACACTGGGTTCTGTGTGATGTATCCCATCCTTTATTCTTGGACCTAAGATTTTTACTACAATTTTACATTCTTCTAATTCAGTTTGCTGTTTTCATGTCTTGTGTTGGACAAAGAGTCTCTCTCATGCATAAAGAAATTCTAATTTGATCACTGTTGTACAATGTTAGATTTTAGAGTTCCAGGAAAAATACTTTTAGTTAACTGAGAGACAGTTTGTACTTTCTGAAGTCTGGATTCTATGGCCTTCTTTTCATTATGATGTTCAGTGGTCTTTTTCACCAAATTATTTAAACTATTTAACACCGAATACTATGTCATTGCCTATATAAGTTCACCCAGTGCCATTTTGGTATCAGCCAAGAATTTTTTCTCCAGGTGAAATTAGTAGTCCAATTTTCCTAGCTTGCTCCCTTAATATTTCAAATTGCTTTAGCATATCAGTGATGTTTTTGTCAATTAGTATTATGTCATCGGTATAGGTTACACAATATAATTCTATCTTTAAGTTTACGTTCTAGTCAGTGTAATAGTGCACCTGCTCTTCTCCATTATCTTACAATTTTCTTAGGGGCATAGTTGAATAGCAATGTGATATGCCATCCCATTTTCATATTCTTATGTCTGTCTTAAATTACACTGCTTGAAAAAAAGTGAGACACTCAGAAGGTGGGGAGAAAACAAATTGAAACATAGCTAATTTAGAGGGTATGTGATGTTATTTCAGTGATAACAAAACAGAGTCAAATTTACACAGAACTTATCAGTTTGAGCCCACTTATCAATACAGCAATGCACCCTGTCTGGCCTGGACAGTGCGGGAGGATGTCGTAAAGCTGCTGCATACCCTCCTGAGAAAGGTGATCCACAACTGTTGTAACTGGACATTGCAATCATGGATACAGGCAGTGGGATGGAGTTGACGTCCATGTTGGTCCCATAATGTTATATCGGGGACAGATATGGGGATTTTGCTGGCCACAGGAGTATATCAACATCACACAGACAATTTAAAGAGACACATACTACATGTGGACAAGCACCGGCCTGTTGAAAAATAGCACCACAATACTATTACACACTGCTGTTCCATCAGAGTTCCCACGGCCATTACAAGCCGTGACCTGAAGTCATACCCAACGGCTCCCCACACCATGGGACTCCTTTGTGACCCCCCCCCCCCCCAAATGTGGAAGAATGGGACCTCTCCCCATCTCCCCGGGTCACTGTCAAACTTCTCCACTATAGTCATTTGGAGCAGTGCAGGACTGGGACTCATCAGTGAACATAATGTGATGCCATTCATTAGCAGTCCGTACTTCTTGATCATGGCACGACTTCACATGCAGTCATTTGCTTGGGTGTTAATGGCAGCCTATGCGCAGGACGGCAATTCCATAGTCTGGCTGCTCCTAGCTGTATGACACAGCATGTTGCAAGGAGACTATTACAGTGAACTCCTGTTTATCCGAAATGATCAGGACGGTGGTCAGTTCCGATAACGAAAATTCCAGATAAATCAAAGTCCCCCTGTTTTCACATGTGAACACTCCAAATTGCGTCAATATTGCGAAATACGATCGTAAAACGTGCGTAGGGTATGTGAAACATTACTGATATGGTTGCAAATAACCCTACACTTTTTTACTGAAAAAATTGTGTTGACATGTTAAAAAGGCACCAAACTATGATAGAAAACTCAAAGTTTTTAAATGCTGTATAACAAAGCTTGTTTATTTTGCATTCTTACAGAAAAAATCTCCCTTATTTGGCAGCAGGAAAAAACAGGAGTTTTAATTTTATTACCTACTCTTTTGAATAAAAAATAAACTACTGAACAAAATTATGAAACAAATCTAGAGATTACTCAAAGGAACGAAAAGTCTGTCCAGAGGAACTTTCAAGAAAAGTAAAAAAAAAAAAAAAAAAAAACTTTTTAAGTTATGGACATAGAAGTTCTAGGATGCTTCATTAGAGTTTATTTTTTGGTAACGAAGTCACGAATGTCTTTTTTTCTTTTGTTTTTTTGCTTGAGAAACTATTGCTGCAACAATACATCTCCAACGTTGAAATCAAACTATTTCAGGATAAATCGTCTCCTCCTGTTGGCTGATGTACTCCAGGGCAGTTTGGATCACTTCGTAACAGAATGTGTGAGGAATATTTTTCTCTGATTCATCATCAGAAACATAGTCTTCTAACGCTTTATGATCGGTCACAATTTGGACGATTTCATCCTCAGTCACATGAAAAAATGCCATTTTCCATCCACTCTTCAATGTCTTCGAAGTGTGTGTCTTTACAACCAGCTTCTCCAGTAAATTCACCAAAATTATGTCAGCTTGAGTTTCGGTGTTGTCTCCTCCTTCCCACCACTTAGGTTGCCTTACGATCTAAGAGTTTTTTCCAAGACCTAACAAGAGGAACTGGAGGAATTAGATTCCAAGCTTCAGCAATCAATGAATGACACTTAAAACATCAATTTTTTTAAGAGCTTCCACAAAATCATCTGCAGCATCAATCACACCTATTAAGTATTCCAGCATCTTGTGTCTGTAATGTTTTTCCATCGCCTCAAGAATACCTTGGTCCATCGGTTGACATAGAGATGTGACATTTTGTGGAAGAAATACAACTTTGATATCCCCATCTTGCAGATCACCTGGGTGAGAAGGAGCATTGTCCACAAGAAGTAGCGCTTTTCAAGAAAGTCCTTTTCCTTCCATGTAATTTACTACAGCTGGAACAAACTCTGCCTGGAACCACTCTCTGAAGATGGCACGCCACTGTTCATACATGCCTTAAGACTGATTCGTGTACCTCAGTGGCAAAGCTGGTTGGTTGGTGTCTAAATGCTCTTGGTGTTTTGGATTTGCCAATTAAAGTAAGACACAGTTTATGATTGCCAGTGGCATTACTGCAAGCGAGGACAGTAAATCTTTCTTTGATTTTTTTGTATCTGGAAGCCATTTCTTCTTCTTTAGAGGCAAGGGTTTTCGTTGGCAGCATTTTGTAATTCAACCCAGTTTCATCACATTTGTAAAGTTGATTGTCAGTATAACCTCCTTTGTCAATGATTGTGTGCAGTTTCTTCTTAAAATCAGCATAGCAGCTTCATCCCCAGATAATGATTTGGCACTGATGGCAATTTCATGGATGCCATGCTGCTTCTTGAAATGATCCTGCCAGCCATTACTTCCGAGGAATTCTTGCTTCTTTCCTTCTATCAGCTCATTAGCTCATTTTGACAAATTAGAGGACCTGAAACTGACACACCTTTGGCTCTTATTTATTCGTGCCACAAAAATAATGCCTCTTCTAACTGAGGATGTGCACCTTTTCTCATTGTTTTTCAAGATTTCACTGCGCTGCCCAATGCTTGGATGGAACAAAAATTTTTCAATTCCTGATCGATTTGTCTTCCGATCAGTAATTGTACTCCTACTCTGCAGCAACTTTTGTGGGTGGCTCACCAGCATCAATTCTCTGCAAAGTGTGATGCTCTTTTTCCAACAAGATCACATTCATTTTATGTTACGTGCCCGTAGTCACGTTCAGTGTTCTTTTTACAGACACTCGACTGAGTCCTTTATGGTTTTTGGCCCCTTTTATCTCTGGACACTTTAAGGCACATAGTGGGAGCACAAAACCTCAAATCAGAAACACACAAATGCACAACTTGACAACACTCGAGATGCACTACACAAACTTTTGATTTTTGAAACCAGGCTGTGGCAGCCATCAAATGAAAGCATTCAATACATCTATGCCATTTCCTCTGTTCTACCCAAGCCCACGTGGCAACACAACAGGGTGTTGTACGTTCACTGTTAAACACTCAGCTTTGATGTACTGACAACAAGTGGAAAGTGTTAGGCGGCGCACTCTAATTGTCAGTTTCGACAGGCCTACGTTGCGCTCCATAGAACAATACTGTATGTACTGTACTTCCAAGGAGTTCCAATAGATGGCAGTGGCATGAAACCATGCAATACGAATAAGAAACGCACTAGAGCTTCAACCAACACACGCACGAATTGACGATACTTGGACTTTTGACACGCACCAGTGCACTGATTAGCAGTAGATTGCCAAAAAACACCAGCAAATGCTTGGCTCCAGGTGCACGCAAATTGAAACTTGTCAAGTGTCAATCTAGCTAGCCAAAAGTGTAGCTGCACGAGAGTTTACTGTACTTGTTCTCAGATGGCAGTCACAGACGTGAACAGGTTACAATGTACTCAGTACACTACACAGTGATGCTCCCTTGTAGTGGTCTGATGTAGTCAACTGGAACATTGATGATGAGTAAGCCCTTACTTTCCAACATCAGGCCACTGTCAGATCCAAATACTCCAAAAATACAGATGTTGCGAGGTTTAACCAGGGGACCAAATGGACATCCACAATGAGGTTTCTTTCAAACTCTCATCAGATAATGCTGTCTCACACCAATATGCAGCACCTTCATATCCTCCAGAGTGATGATTCAACATCTGACGCTATTCACATCCCTTATATACCACACGATGCTTGCTAAACAGCAATAAAAAAAAGAACACTAATGAATAATGAAGGAAAAGACAGACTGTTACTTACCATAAAGAAGATACCTTAGGCTGCAGATGGGAAGAATTAAAAGACACTTACATAAAGCTTTCAGCCACAGCCTTCATCAGTAAGTAGTAATCTGTCTTTTCCAACATTGTTGATATTCCTACTGGAGTTTCCATTGTTTCAAGGACACTGATGCTTTTCTGTGAGTGTTTGCTTTATGATGTTTTCTGCATTTTAGCTTTTTTTTAAAAAAGAAAAAAAAAGAAAGAAAGAAAGAAAAAAAAAAGATTTGTTGCTGGAAAACTTCTGAAGTCCAATAAAGGAGTTACAACAGCCATATATGGTTATCTGGTGGACCTTGCAGAACCAAATTCTAGGGCTGAAATATACTGTTGACCAATGGGCATTAATCAGAATGAATACTAAATAAAAAATTAAATCCAAGTTTACACAAAAAACACAGGTTCTATCACTGTTGCTTTTCATTCTATTTTGCTATTATGTTTGCTATGACTTGTTAAGCAGAAATTTTCTTTCTATCTATAGAGTTACATTTGCTGTAATGTATCTTACCTCCATGTTGTTTCTTCTTTCTTCTCACTGCTGCCCCAATCATGGCAAGCAAGTCATCCTCACTGCATTTGCTTCGTATTGCATCTCTGAAACAACAGTTAAAACACCCGTTAAACAGTACCACACAGTGAAATGTTGGTACACTAAAAAGGAAGAAAAACTTTGCAGAAATCTTCAACAGTAATCTTGTAGTCTGCAGTAGGCAACAGCAGGATAACAAACCCACTGGACAAGAATGGGAAAGTCATGATAGAAGTTACTTTTATTTTTATAAATAAACAGGTATCTTACACAAATGCTCAAGAGTATACATAGGATCTTGGGCTGAAGAGGTGGAGCAGAAACTGACATTAGTTTTGTTGAAGAGGGAGTACTGGAACACAGCACAATTTCTTGCAAAATGAAGCCAAATTTATTGATAAACTCTTAATTAATTGCCAAGCTCACTAATGTGACCATTTTATAACAGGTACTTACTGCTTGGAGTATATGTGACTTTTCAGGCTTGCCTAATAGATCTGTTGCAAAAACACTTTGGGTTCCCCACCAGATAACATTATGCAAGTCCCTCCCTCAATATTTCAGTGACACAACGTTTTGGCATCTTCAGGTGGTGGTGATTTCCACCATCACTGCTGCAAGATGCAACTGGCAATTTCCACGTGACAGTTTTGAAATTTATCATGTGGATGACTATGACCATCATATTTAGAATTCAGAGGATTTCATAGAATACCTGAAGTTGCTTAAACTAGAACTTTCAGATCTTTTAGTTAGCTCAAATGTTATATCATTACTTACAAAAGTGCCCCTGCAGCCCTCATTAGAGGTTATTAGCAGCAAGTTTGAGAAAGAAATTGTGATGCTGTTTAAACATGTGCATACCTCATCCTATTTCTTATGTAACACCAACTACTTTGATCAAGTGGACAGTGTTCCCATGGGAGATCCTCTATTTCCCTTAGTAAATATCCAACATTCCTCCTTCTGGCAGAATGCTGAAGAGACATTTGTGGTGTGGCCCACATAATACAGACACTACCTATGTTCCTGCAGCATTTGCACTCGCTCCATCTGAATATTCAGTTCACTGTGGAAGTACAAAAAGATAGCAGCTTACCATTCCTGGATGTCACGGTTAGAAGAAAAGCTGACATAGCACTGGGGCTTAGTCTCTACTGCAAACTGATACATGCAGAGTTATATTTGAGGTCCAAAAGTTGCCGTCACCCTGCACAATGTGGTAGTGTCTTACACACCCTGGCACATAGAGCACACGTGATTTCAGATACCGACAGTCTGCCTGGTGAACTGTAACACCTAAGAACAGTGTTCCAGCAGAATGTTTATTCTTGTAAACAGATTTCCAATGTGTTCTGAGCAAAGCAAGTTCAGTGTAGGGATGTAAATGAAGATACTTAGACAAGCACTGCAAATGGCTTTCTTGCCATATTTCAGTGGCATGTTTTCAAAATTAAAAGAATCGCTAAGAGAAACAGAATCAAGTGTGTTTTTCGTCTACCAGCAAAACTAAGGAATTGTTTGTGTTCAGTTAAAGACAATCTTGACCTTAGAAAACACAGATCATATATAAGATCTGATGCCATTATGGGAAACCTTATATAGGGCAGACACCTCACATTGTGCAAGAACACTGTGTTCAACAGCGCTGACAAAAATGCCACCCAGTAAATTAATGGTAGCAGAGCACTGCCTGAATACAGGGCACCACACGTTTCCCAAGAGGACTGAAATTTTATCCTCAGCATCATCACTCTAGGACTGTGTTTTTAAGAATGAGGCATGTATCCATACGGTGGGCAATCTTACCAACAGGAATATGGAATTTTGACTAAGCACTGCCCAGAATCCAGCACTGACTGCCATGAAATTAAAACAGTAGAAACCAGATCCTCCGATGTATGACCTGATGCAGTACCTTGCAGAGAGTTAATTCAGCTCTTAACCACACGAGTGTCCAGAAGTGCAGTCATTGCCCACAACACATAAGCAGAAGGCTACTATGAATGGCATTTCCATCCAACTGGGAGTGCCTGTCCACACATTCGTACTCCTGCTTCTAGCCTGACAAATTTCAATTCTGCTGTGCGAATATCACCAGCCACATCTTGCAGCAGTGATGACAGGACCCACCACTACCTGAAGATGACGAACAGTTGTGTTGGTGAAATATTGTGAGGCTTGGACAAAGTTATTCAGTGGCAAATCTGAGAAGATTTGTATACATTATTTTTCTGTGACGCAGGTAATGTGCAGCAAAATGTGATAACTTTCTGCATTTTCCTTTTTGTACATTTCAAAATACCCCAAAAATTGGTGAGAAACACTGAACATATGACATAACCAGATGACACACCCCACAGCATGTGCAGCAGTCGGGGTTGAGTGTAAATGAATGATTGAGCAGTGGAATACTTTCATTTGAGCAAACAGAGCAAATTTCGAAAACATTTTGTAAATATGATCTGTTGTAAATGTAGATGTTAAAAATTATTGTCCCTGCTGTAATCAAGCAAAAGCAGTTCTGATTTTGTGTTTATTGCTTCTGTCCCTTCTCTTGTTAGTAAAGAAAACATAGGTCATTTAATGGCGATGATGCTATTCTGAAGTTTATACTCATCTACTTGTTATGCAATATGGTAGGTTTTCATTGTACTGTACTTTGCAAGAAATCAAGGAAACTGCAAGACAGGTAAATAAAATAATAAACTTCAATATATAAAAACAAAGATGAGGTGACTTACCGAACGAAAGCGCTGGCAGGTCGATAGACACACAAACAAACACAAACATACACACAAAATTCAAGCTTTCGCAACAAACTGTTGCCTCATCAGGAAAGAGAGAAGGAGAGGGGAAGACGAAAGGAAGTGGGTTTTAAGGGAGAGGGTAAGGAGTCATTCCAATCCCGGGAGTGGAAAGACTTGCCTTAAGGGGAAAAAAGGACAGGTATACACTCGCACACACGCACATATCCATCCACACATAAAGACACAAGCAGACATATATATGTCTGCTTGTGTCTGTATGTGTGGATGGATATGTGCGTGTGTGCGAGTGTATACCTGTCCTTTTTCCCACTAAGGTAAGTCTTTCCGCTCCCGGGATTGGAATTTTACTATCATTACTTTTTTTTTTTTTTTTTTTTTTTTTTTTTTTACTTGTACCACACATATTCCACACGGTTCATGCTCACTCCTTCAATGATACTGCCCATCCTTCTCTAGTGTGTGAGTTGTCCCTGCTTTCCTGCGTGTTTGTTGGTTTAAACACCCTTGTTTCAAAAGAGTGTGACAGCTTAGATACAGTCTTGTCAACATTTTGTATTTTTATTTAGCAATTATTGTTTGAGCCTTATAGGTGAATGTCACAAGATATTGTCAACCACTGCATTCACTAGATTGGAATGGGGTTCATGGGGTTCATTTTTTAAGTTGCTGTTATCTTTTTCATCCTATCTTGGACTAGCTTTTCCATACTCCCACTCTGCCCTTGCAAACTTGCTCCTTTACTACCAAGTCAACTAATACTGGGCAGCATAACAGAAGTTCCAATATCCAGTCTTTCACCACAATTCACCTACACACACTTTTCACTCACTGATTTTCTTTTTTCAATGTCATAAATATTTTGCTTTCACAGGCTGCTGTGCTTTGAACATAAAATTGTAGGAACATCTGCCTCACATGTCTTTTTTTTTTTTTTTTTTTAATTAAAGAATATGTTCCTTGCTTATTCCTATTTTCTTCTGATACATTTCCATTCTCACTTTTATTTTGTTTTGATCCATTTCTTTTTTCTTTGATAGACAAGTCAAACAACAATGGCAATATGTTGCAGCCCCCTGTGTTTCACCCTACTTACTATGAACTTACTTTTCTTAGCTTCCAATTTTATTAGTCATTTGGTTTTTAAGATACTTAAATTAATTGTTTGACAATGTATTTTTATATCTTATTTTACCTTCGGTTGATAAAGGATTTCTGGTATGCTCACAAAGAGAGAGCTGATTCTTCCCACCCCTCACCCCCCTTACCATGTCCTGAAACAAACTTATCGCCAAGTCTTAGTCTAGTCACCAATTTAAAAGTGTCAGTTGTTGGTCCCATTGTCTAATAATTTGTACATTTATACACATGAAGTTCCAATTTTTATTTGGAACATATAGACTCTGATAATCATGAATCACAGTTGAAATGGCTCTGGGCACTATGGGACTTAACATCTGAGCCAAGGCAGGATTCAAACCTGCGACCGTAGCAGTCGCGCAGTTCTGGACTGAAGCACCTAGAACCGCTCGGCAACGGTGGCTGGCGAATCATAGTTACCATCACATGGACAGAAATACTGTGTTAACTTTAATACAACACAGGGACATAGCCAAAAATGTCTTTACATAATTTCCAGTTCTGATTACTTTCCTTTAATTTAATCTCACAAATAGGTTAGTGTAACATGATGTTGACAGAGGCAAATTATATATACTCACAAATTATTTAGCTAGAGGTATCTGATTTGTATGTCTGGGAGGGAGGAGGGTGCAAGCTGAAAACTTCAAGAAAAGATTACTCATTTCATACCTGCTGGATTTAACTGCAGTTTATCTCTTCCATATACCAACCACATACCTAATGTGCATGGCAAACAGTTTGAAAGTATTATTCTATACTCAGCATTTGGAACTATCAGTTCCTTCATGAGAGAGGAAAGAGGGATAAGTTTCTGAAGGTCTCAAAGGTCACTCGGACTCCATGACTAATGTGAGGACAAGAGGAACGAATGTGTCTATAAGAAGTTTTGGAATTTCACCTCCTGAAGGTAAAATACTGATCAGTCTGTCAGTCTTCTAGTAATTTTATGGTTTCCTCACATGAATTTTCACTTGGACACGATTATTCTATGTTTCATCACTCACCTGAGAGATATCTCTGAATTCCCAAAGAGACACACCTCCAAATTGCCATCAGCTGTTATCTGTAAATGGTTGCACGTGCCACAGAAGTGTTCACTCATTGAGGTAATAAATCCCACACGTCCCTTGAAGCCCGGGACATGGTATGCCTGCAAAAAGAAATTGTAAGAAAATAGCTACTGCTGTTGTGTAAATACTATAAATGTGTTGCTCACCAAGTGGAGGAAGGAGAAAATGTGCATTAAGGGGAGTTTGAACGTCCTATCCTCACAATGTTAAATTTGGTGACTTAACTTCCCCGTATTTCAGGAACAACTGTAGCCATTGACAAGAAACTTTTACAGGACATTAAACTGTATGTTCTGAGTCTTACAATAATTGCATTTCAGCCACTGCTTTTGGAAATGCAATTTTTTAATTACACAGTTAAAATTTTGTGTACTTTTTTGTATGTTATTCTAAATAATTTTATTTATGCATAATATTATGTTCTTCTTTTAGTTCAGAAGACTCAGAATACGTATGTTATTACTCCCTGAAAATTTGAATTCGCTACTCGAAGTAGTTTCTGAGATTTAGGGAAAAATGCAAGAGAAAATCTAAATTTTCAAGAAGAGTTTTTAAAGTTTTAATAGACTGTAACTCAATATATGCTTAACATTTTATTTTTAGTCACTCAGAAGCACCCTGCACCATACTGTATATCATCCTCTTGACCTTTTTTAAGTTTTTTCTTGTTTTCTTCTTTCTGGACTCCGTAGTGGCCAACTGTGCTGCATACAGTGCTTTACCATTGCAAACCTTGTCCATCCATTCAAATTCTCTGATGCAGTTTGCTCCAGAATTAATTCCCATATGTTGTAGCACTTTCACGCTACCAATGTTGCCATCATTAAAAGCAATAACAGCATAACTGACCCCCACTTTAGTGTCTTCATTACAAGAAAAACATTTTTTGGTCTACATCTACATCTACATCCATACTCCTCAAGCCACCTGACAGTGTAGGCTACCTTGAGTACCTCTATTAGTTCTCCCTTCTATTCCAGTCTCGTATTGTTCGTGGAAAGAAGGATTGTTGGTATGCCTATGTGCGGGCTCTAATCTCTCTCATTTTATCCTCATCGTCTCTTCGCGATATATACGTAGGAGGGAGCAATATACTGCTTGACTCCTCGGTGAAGGTATGTTCTCGAAACTTCAACAAAAGCCCGTACAGAGCTACTGAGCGTCTCTCCCGCAGAGTCTTCCACTGGATTTTATCTAACATCTCCGTAATGCTTTCGTGATTACTAAATGATCCTATAACGAAGCATGCTGCTCTCTGTTGGATCTTCTCTATCTCTTCTATCAACCCTATCTGGTACGGATCCCACACTGCTGAGCAGTATTCAAACAGTGGGCGAACAAGTGTACTGTAACCTAATTCCTTTGTTTTCGGATTGCATTTCCTTAGGATTCTTCCAATGAACCTCAGTCTGGCATCTGATTTACCGACGATCAACTTTATATGATCATTCCATTTTAAATCACTCCTAATGCATACTCCCAGATAATTTATGGAATTAACTGCTTCCAATTGCTGACCTGTTATATTGTAGCTAAATGATATGGGATCTTTCTTTCTATGTATTCGCAGCACATTACACTTGTCTACATTGAGATTCAATTGCCATTCCCTGCACCATGCATCAATTCGCTGCAGATCATCCTGCATTTCAGTACAATTTACCATTGTTGCAACCTCTTGATATACCACAGCATCATCCGCAAAAAGCCTCAGTGAACTTCCGATTTCATTCACAATGTCATTTATGTATATTGTGAATAGCAACAGTCCTACGACACTCCCCTGCAGTACACCTGAAATTACTCTTACTTCGGAAGACTTCTCTCCATTGAGAATGACATGCTGCATTCTGTTATCTAGCAACTCTTCAATTCAATCACATAATTGGTCTGACAGTCCATATGCTCTTAATTTGTTCATTAAACGATTGTGGGGAACTGTATCGAACGCCTTGCGGAAGTCAAGAAACACAGCATCTACCTGGGAACCCGTGTCTAAGGCCCTCTGAGTCTCGTGGACGAATAGCGCGAGCTGGGTTTCACACGATCGTCTTTTTCGAAACCCATGCTGATTCCTACAGAGTAGATTTCTAGTTTACAGAAAAGTCATAATACTCGAACATAATACATGTTCTAAAATTCTACAACTGATCGACGTTAGAGATATAGGTCTATAGTTCTGCACATATGTTCGACGTCCCTTCTTGAAAACGGGGATGACCTGTGCCCTTTTCCAATTCTTTGGAACGCTACGCTCTTGTAGAGACCTACGGTACACTGCTGCAATAATGGGGGCAAGTTCCTTCGCATACTCTGTGTAATATTGAACTGGTATCCCATCAGGTCCAGCGGCCTTTCCTCTTTTGAGTGATTTTAACTGTTTCTCTATCCCTCTGTCATCTATTTCAATATCTACCATTTTGTCATCTGTGCGACAATCTAGAGAAGGAACTACAGTGCAGTCTTCCTCTGTGAAACAGCTTTGGAAAAAGACATTTAGTATTTCGGCCTTTAGTCCATCATCCTCTGTTTCAGTACCTTTTTGGTCACAGAGTGTCTGGACATTTTGTTCTGATTCACCTACCGCTTTGACATAGGAGCAAAATTTCTTAGGATTTTCTGCCAAGTCAGTACATAGAACTTTACTTTCGAATTCATTTAACGCCTCTCGCATGGCCCTCCTCACATTACATTTCGCTTCACGTAATTTTTGTTTGTCTGCAAGGTGTTGGCTATGTTTATGTTTGCTGTGAAGTTCCCTTTGCATCCGCAGCAGTTTTCTAACTCGGTTGTTGTACCACGCTGGCTCTTTTCCATCTCTTACGATCTTGCTTTGCACATACTCATCTAACGCATATTGTACGATGGTTTTGAACTTTGTCCACTGATCCTCAACACTATCTGTACTTAAAACAAAACTATTGTGTTGAGCCGTCAGGTACTCTGAAATCTGATTTTTGTCACTTTTGCTAACCAGAAAAATCTTCGTACCTTTTTTAATATTTCTATTTACGGCTGAAATCATCGATGCAGTAACCGCTTTATGATCACTGATTCCCTGTTCTGCGTTAACTGTTTCAAATAGTTCAGGTCTGTTTGTCACTAGAAGGTCTAATATATTATCGCCACGAGTCGGTTCTCTGTTTAACTGCTCAAAGTAGTTTTCAGATAAAGCTCTTAAAAAATTTCACTGGATTCTTTGTCCCTGCCACCCGTTATGAAAGTTTGAGTCTCCCAGTCTATATCCGGCAAATTAAAATCTCCACCCAGAACTATAACATGTTGGGCAAATCTACTCGAAATATTTTCCAAATTATCCTTCAGGTGCTCAGCCACAACAGCTGCTGAGCCAGGGGGCCTATAGAGACATCCCATTACCATGTCTGAGCCTGCTTTAACCGTGACCTTCACCCAAATTATTTCACATTTCGGATCTCTGTCAATTTCCTTCGATACTATTGCACTTCTTATTGCTTTAAACATGCCTCCCCCTTCACTGTCCAGCCTGTTTCTGCGGTATACATTCCAATCTGAGTTTAGAATTTCATTACTGTTTACATCTGGTTTCAGCCAACTTTCTGTCCCTAGTACTATGTGGGCATTGTGACCGCTTATTAATGAGAGCAGTTCTGGGACCTTTCTATAGACGCTCCTGCAGTTTACTATTAGCACATTAATATTGTTATTCCCTGTTGCATTTTGTCTACTCCTACCTTGCCGCATCTCAGGAGGTGCCTTGCCGGGCCTAGGGAGGGAATTCTCCAACCTAAAAAACCCACATGTGCACTCCACATATACTCCGCTACCCTTGTAGCCGCTTCCTGCATGTAGTGCACGCGTGACCTATTCAGGGGGACCCTACATTTCTCCACCCGATAGCGGAGGTCGAGAAATTTGCACCCCAGATCTCCGCAGAATCGTCTGAGTCCCTGGTTTAAGCCTTCCACTTGGCTCCAAACCAGAGGATCACTATCGGTTCTGGGAACGCTACTACAAATAGCTAGCTCAGATTCCACCCTGCGAGGCTTTCCGCCTTCACCAACTCCGCTAACCGCCTGAACGAACTGAGGATGACCTCTGAACCCAGACGGCAGGAGTCATTGGTGCCGACATGAGCAACAATTTGCAGTCGGGTGCACCCGGTGCTCTCTATCACTGCCGGCGCGGTCTCCTCCACATCTCGGATGAGACCCCCGGCAAGCAGACAGAGTGAACACTGACCTTCTTCCCCAACCTTTCCGCTATTTCCCTAAGCGGCTCCATCACCCGCCTAACGTTGGAGCTCCCAATAACTAATAAACCCCTCCCCCCATGTGCCTGCTCGGACCTTGCTGAAGGAGTGGCCACATGTCCACTCACAGGCAGAACGGGTGATGCCACACGGCCAGCCTCCACACTGACCCTCCACCTCGTGCGCCGCGAACGCCGCTGAACCCGCCACTCCCCTTGGGAAGAGGGTGGCACAACCGCGCCCGGTATCCGCAAAGATGTGTCGACAGCAGGGTCAGTGGGTGAAGCATGTAACACCTGGGGTGTACCATGCAACGCACCAGACTCACCACTGCCTGAAGACGGCTAACCGCGGCCATCAACACGTTCAGCTGTTTGCGAACAGTGGCCAGCTCCTCCTGTGTCTGTACACAGCAGTCTCACATCCTATCCATCTTAAGAAATCAATTTACTGTAGAGAGTTAATCAACTTATAACTAGACTGCTAATTCACTAAAGGCAGCTGATAGTTGACTAAACTGTGGTTACTAGACACTTCCTGTAGAAAACAATGAAAATAGCACTACCTGTCTCTGGACTGTATTGAAAACAAACACTAGCACTACTGGCACTATGGCTGACTAAACGGACTTTCTCTGACTGTATTCAAAACAAACACAAAATCTATGGAACACTATTACTAGCACTCGACAATTAAAGCTTCCTAAAAGCAAAAACACACGGAAGAAGAAGTTACAAGTAAGAAAAATAGAGTTAATACTTAAATCAGCATAGCTCGCTGCACAGCAGACGTGACGCAGACGGCAGTTACGACGACACTGACGCTATAAGATTATTGAACGACTCATTGGGATTTTGAGTCTGACAATGCAGACACTTCTTCAATAATTCAGGATTGCCAGGTCTCTGTAAACAGGTTTTATGATATCCACAACTGCTGCTGGGATATAATGTTTATGGCTGTATGACCTGTTTGAGTACTGGGCATTGCGGTAATTGCACCATGAACCAGATCCAGGAGGGCATGACCAACACATTCCAGTTCTGTGATAAGCTTCTCACCATAAGGCTGAGTGGCTACTACACTGTTATATGCATTTGAGTCTGCACAACCTAAGAACTTAGTGTAACACACTCCCCTTTAGTTTACAGATCGATTATAAATTTCAACAGCTGCACAGGCCTCCGTACGACTAGTTGTCCTTCATAATTTCTGTCACAGATATGCCCTTCTTCATTCCCTGATTTATACTTATAAGAATGTTTGGTTAAAATCTGGAAATCTATTAGCTTTCCAGTATCCACCACTGGTCACTGTAGCAACAGAATTCTTAGAACTTCAGCTGCGCTTCTACCAAGTGCCCCAAAAGCTACTGATATGTCAATCATACCATCGTTTATTTCAGCAGCTTCATTTGCAGCACCCTTAATTGACTCACATGCAGTGGATTTCACAGCAGCTCGAATAAATCCTGCATACTTGTCCATTTTACAAAGTGGGCGTGGCATATACATCACGACACACATTGTTTCTGCTGCAGTGTGTCCTTTGCCAATAGCTCTCAATCCATAAAACCACCTAACATTTATTTCAAAATAATTATCTTTACACTTATCAGAACTCCAAAATGAATGAGTATATTTACAACTGGCAGAATTAATGATAAGTTTCCTGGCTAGTCCATTTGGTACCTCAATGTCTTCATGTAAACTAACTGGCCCTCCACATACATACAGCACACACATTCACATAACACCCCTGTTACAATGTGTAGATGTATCAGAATATAACCTAACCTACCATTTACATGAGTTTTGTTTTGAGATAACTGTGTTATCACTATGTTTTATTTTAATCTTCGAAGCACTAATGGGTGTTTCTCTAGATACTCATGAGTTTGCGAGTATTTCATTGTCTGTAACTTCACACACCACATGCTGAACACAATGTTTCTCTTTATTCAAAAATTTATTACCATGAAACCCACATTTCTTAAAAACACTTCATTTTGGAGTCATACTTTTTGAGAGATTTACCAGTCTATTCGTCACTATTCCTCGGAAGAACGTTAGCACTTCGATATACAAAGCATGTTTATACTATGAAAAGATACGATACTATTTTTGACAGTGCTACCAATACAAACACATAATTTAACCTTTATAACACAGCAATCCACAGCTTTCTACAGGGTGGTCCATTGATAGTGACCGGGCCAAATATCTCACATAATAAGCATCAAATGAAAAAACTACAAAGAACGAAATTCGTCTAGCTTGAAGGGAGAAACCAGATGGCGCTATGGTTGGCCTGGTAGATGGCACTGCCATGGGTCAAACTCATATCAACTGCATTTTTTAAAAATAGGAACCCCCATTTTTTATTACATATTCATGTAGTACGTAAAGAAATATGAATGTTTTAGCTGGACCACTTTTTTCGCTTTGTGATAGATGGGGCCGTAATAGTCAAAAATGGTTCAAATGGCTCTGAGCACTATGGGACTTAACTTCTGAGGTCATCAGTCCCCTAGAACTTAGAACTACTTAAATCTAACTAACCTAAGGACATCACACACATCCATGCCCGAGGCAGGATCGAACCTGCGACCGTAGCGGTCGCGCGTTTCCAGACTGTAGCGCCTAGCACTGCTCGGCCACTCCAGCCAGCTGCTGTAATAGTCACAAACATATAAGTATGTGGTACCACATAACATTCCGCCAGTGCATACGGTATTTGCTTCGTGATACATTACCTGTGTTAAAATGGACCGTTTACCAATTGCGGAAAAGGTCGATATCGTGTTGATGTATGGCTATTGTGATCAAAATGCCCAAGGGGCGTGTGCTATGTATGCTGCTTGGTATCCTGGACGATATCATTGAAGTGTCCAGACCATTCGCCGGATAGTTACATTATTTAAGGAAACAGGAAGTGTCCAGCCACATGTGAAACATCAACCACGACCTGCAACAAATGATGATGCCCTAGTAGGTGTTTTAGCTGCTGGGGCAGCTAATCCACACATCAGTAGCAGACAAATTGCGTGAAAATTGGGAATCTCAAAAACGTCGGTGTTTAGAATGCTACATCAACATCGATTGCACCCGTACCATATTTCTATGCACCAGGAATTGCATGGCGATGACTTTAAACGTCATGTACAGTTCTGCCACTGGGCACAAGAGAAATTACAGGACGATGAAATATTTTTTGCATGCATTCTATTTAGCGATGAGGCATCATTCACCAACAGCGGTAACCTAAACCACCATAATATGCACTATTGGGCAACGGAAAATCTATGATGGCAGCAACAAGTGGAACAGCAGCGACCTAGGCAGGTTAATGTGTGGTGTGGCATTAAGGGAGGAAGGATAATTGGCCCCCATTTTATCGTTGGCAATCTAAATGGTGCAATGTATGCTGATTTCCTGCATAATGTTCTACCAATGTCACTACTAGATGTTTCACTGCATGACAGAATGGCGATGTACTTCCAACATGATGGATGTCCGGCAAATAGTTTGCGTGTGGTTGAAGCAGTATTGAATAGCATATTTCATGACAGGTGGATTGGTCGTCAAAGCACCATACCATGGCCCGCACGTTCACCGGATCCGACGTCCCCGGATTTCTTTCTGTGGGGAAAGTTGAAGGATATTTGCTATCGTGATCCACCGACAATGCCTGACAACATGCGTCAGTGCATTGTCAATGCATGTGCGAACATTACGGAAGGCAAACTACTCACTGTCGAGAGGAATGTCGTTACACGTATTGCCAAAGGCATTGAGGTTGACAGACATCATTTTGAGCATTTATTGCATTAATGTGGTATTCACAGGTAATCATGCCGTAACAGCATGCGTTCTCAGAAATGATAAGTTCACAAAGGTACATGTATCACATATGGAACAACCAAAATAAAATGTTCAAATGTACCTACGTTCTGTATTTTAATTTAAAAAACCTACCTGTTACCAACTGTTCGTCTAAAATTATGAGACATATGTTTGTGACTATTACAGCGCCATCTATCACAAAGCGAAAAAAGTGGTCCAACTAAAACATTCACATTTCTTTACGTATTACATGAATATGCAATAAAAAATGGGGTTCCTATTTAAAAAAACACAGTTGATATCAGTTTGAGCTATGGCAGCGCCTTATAGCAGGCCAACCATTGCGCCAGCTGGTTTCCCCCTTCGAGCTAGACAAATTTCGTTCTTTGTAGTTTTTTCGTTTGACACTTATTTCGTGAGATATATGGCCCGGTCATGATCAATGGACTACCCTGTATATAAAAAATTACCGATTTTATTAGGTCTTGAAGTAATGCGTGTAAAAATTTTAACATTTTCAACTAGTGTAGAAAATTAAACTACATACATCTCCAATCTTTTTCCCCACTCCAACGCACACATCTTTTGCTGAAAGTATTATTTTAACAATTACATGAAACTGTGCTGCCATTTGTGAAACAAAGTTGAAAGTTTTCTCAAGATAAAAGGTCTTCACAAAAGGAGCATTTAGTATCTGTGCAGGTGGTAATACTGACAGCCATCATATAAACAAGCCCAAATGGTAGAACATCCTGCTTTACACATACACGCAATGGCAGAAAAAAGGAAAAGAGCACACCTTTCATTCAAGCATTGAATATATAAACTGATGAGACAAAACACTATGACCTCCTGTTTGATAATGTGTTTGTCCACTGTTGGAACACAATACAGCAGTGATTTTGTGTGGGACAAGTTCAACAAATTTCAGGTATGTTCCCAGCATTATGTGAGGTATGTTCCCAGCATTATGCAGCACCGCATGTCTAAGCACAGGTCATGTAATTCCCATAAATTGGAGATCAGTGGTTTCTGGGTGCAGAACTGGTATCTGATAGCATCACAGATGTATTCCATCAGATTCAGAAGGGGTGAATTTGATTCTGGCCTCGTGACACTGAAAGTCATATTGTTGAAACATGTCACCTTCATTAGGGACAGGGTGCGGACAGTGCACAATAATGTTCACACAGAACAAAGCTGTTATGGAGCCTTCAGTTACTACCACAGGACCCATAGAAGACCAGGTGAATGTCCTCCATAGCATAATATTGCTCCCACTGGCCTAAGTCTGTAGCAAAGTGCACCTTTCAAGCACCAATTCACTCCGTTGACAGTGTATGTGCGCAAAACCGTCAAGTAGGTGTAATGCGAAACTCGAATGATTCAACCAGATGACACATTTCTATTGATTCACTGCCCAATCTCAATGCTCCTGAGCCACAGAAATTGTAATTCAACTGTGTTGTCAACATGGGAACATACAGGGGTTGTCTGCAGCAGAGCCCTATGTTTAACAATGTGCAATGAATGGTGTGCTCTGAAATACTCGTGCTTCCACCAGCACTGTGTCATCAGACATGCCACAGAAATTAGCTTCCTCAGCCGAATGTCATCTTTTTCAAAGGAACCATCCCAGCATTTGTCTTAAATCATTTAGGGAAATCAAGGAAAACCCAAATTTTGATGGCCCGATGGGATTCGGGTCCGTTGTCCTCTGGAAGTCAAGTCCACTGTCTGACCACTGTGGTGGCATGACCTAGTCTTAATTAAGCCAGAAAATCCTGGGAAATGCTGACATACTTATTGATTTAAGATATAACAATTTAAAACAATCCTCTCATGAATTTCACTACAATTTTCCGCTCTTTTGAAAAAAAATTTCTTTTGACTGTTTTGATGTTGTTTAGTATGTTTAAATAATGATGGCAGTCTCTATAAAAGGGCAGTTTGACTTTTAAGTTTAGTTATACTGTTTTAAACTACATCCTTCATCTATTTGTCCACCCAGAAGTGCTATAGGATATAACTTGAAGACTATGGTGAGGTGGTGGGGGACAGTCATGTGTTGAGAAGGAGGTGCTGCCAGAAATGAAGTGTGTGAGGTGACGTTATTGACGCTGCATACAGGGAGAATAAAAATACTCTATTCCATATTCATTTACAATCTACGTCTGGCCCCCATATGGTTTTACTTTTCTCCAATAAGAAAAAAGAAATTGTCAGTAACTGTCTTTATAAGGTCTTAAAAGGAAACAAACAATAGAAATCTAGACTGGAGTAATGACCATATTATAAAAAAGATACATTGCTATTCACTGTATACAGGAGATGTTAGGTCACAGACAAGCACAACAAAAAGACTACTAAACACGTAAGCTTTCCATCAGGAAGTCTTCTTCCAAAGTGGACAAAAAACACACACACACACACACACACACACACACACACACACACACATGACGGTTTTTTCTCCCATGATGCACAGTTGCTCCCAGTCCGGCCCTAGCAGCTGGAGACAGTGGTCATGTATGTGTGAACTGCATTTGCGCGCATGTGTGTGCGTGTGCGTGTGTGTGTGTGTGTGTGTGTGTGTGTGTGTGTGTGTGTGTGAGGGAAGGGGGGGAGGGGGGGGGTGTTTGCACCAAAAGCTTACGTGTTTAATAATAGGTGGTGTTCCTTTCCCCCCACCCCCCCCCCCCCCCCACCACCTGCCAGCAACACATCTACACTATACAGTGAGTGCCAATCTATCCTTTTCATAATACTGTCGTTACCACCTTGCCAAGAGGCATATTGTGGAGTAATCCGAAGGGCTCTACTAATTTGTACAAGAGGAAGGAGAGCACAATCTCAATGTAAGTTTTTAGAAAACTGGTATGTGCATTACTTCTGCAAACCTTTCAGAAATGATACGGTATGCACTTCATTCAGCAAGATGAGTAATAAACAATATTAGCAATACTGCATCAAACTTGTTCACTTTCATCTTTGGATTAAACATTCGATTTCAGAGAGTACAGAATTTGGCAGAATCAAATTTTGGGGATATGTGGAACTGGGACAATGGCATATTTTTTACCCATTCAACAAACTAAGCACTGCTGATTGCTACTTTTATTGTGTCTGCTGCTGCAATGCATATATGAAACTATAAGTGCAGCATCTATGATGGAATAAAATGTTATACAAATGAAACATACAGGTACAGTGAAATAGAGTAGTATGGCTCATCATTTCGGTCTCACAGATTAGCAGGTGTTGACTTGAAAGATAATACTTAAGAAGTTGAATCCAAAGGAGAGGATGTACCGTATTTACTCAAATCTAAGCCGCACTTTTTTTCTGGTTTTTGTAATCCAAAAAACCGCATGCGGCTTGGAATCGAGTGCAAAGCAAGTGGAAGTTCTGAAAAATGTCGGTAGGTGCTGAAACAACTAATTTCTGCCATCGAATATATGTAGCGCTACACAGGCATGCTTCGTAGGCACAAAGATAAATACTGGCGCCAAAACCTCTGCGTCAGTAAATAAATTTAAAAAAAAAGGTGGAAGACAATTTTCATACATTATCCAACAAAGTAAATACAAATTCCGTATTGTTCATCTTCGAATGTAGCAGAACTTCAATGTATTACGAAAATCCGACCGGCAAGACTGTTTGGGATGTTTGTCAATATGGCCAGCTCAATGTTCTGAATTTTTTCCTACCTGTGAGAAGAGACGGTTGCTAATAGGAACCTGATGAAATGTGAATCACATGCAGTATTCTCTTCATCATAAGAGTAATACGAATATAAACATTTTGCCACGTATTCTTTCGTGTTTGCTGCTATCTTATTTAAATCCTGTCTGCCTAATAAACTACGAAACTAGAGTGAGACAACAGCAAACGCGGAAGAATATACGTATCGTGTCATGTTTATATTCATATTATTCTTATGCCTAATAGTGATACAGTCAGAAATGAAGCACGGCAACTGACTAGATTTTTATATCCAAGATGACTCTAATTTCTGTGCAGAATTTGATGTACTAAAGAAGCGGCTGCAAAGATTTTCAAATGGAGAAAAATTTTCACCTAACTCTCGTTCAGAACATGTTCTATCATACGCAGTCTATTATTTGGTTCTTGTTGATCATTATCAAAGAAAGCAGCAGTGTAAGGAACAACAAATAGTAGTCTCTTGCCATTGTTTCGCTAATGAGATGATTTCCGTGCACAAAAGCAAGCCATGCCATGAGTGACGACAGGCCGCAAACACGCACTATCAGAATGCGACAAACAATGCATGACACAGTACAGTAATGCATTTTCAGCTTAGAGTGACATAAACGCCTATAACAAGGAAAACGGCACTTATCAGATCAAAGCAAAATAAGCAATTGATTCAAACCAGATGAAGCACATGAAAAAGGAAGGGTACCAGTATAAATATGGATGGAGTGCCTGACGCATAGCAAAGGCTACCTGGTAAAGCTTAACTGCTAAGCTTACGACTCGAACCAAACTACTGTAGCTGTATCGTCATTCATTCGACCTAAATTGTGTCTCATATTACAATGGACCGACTTTGTTTCGATTTGGAGGTGCGGCCTAAAACTTTTCTCTCCCCTTGAACTTCGAGTCTCAAATTTCAGGTGTGGCTTAGATTCGGGAATTTTTTTTTTCTTCTTTCCTTTATTTCGAGTCTCATTTTTCAGGTTTGAGTGCGGCTTAGATTTGGGTAAATACGGTAGGTGGTATTTCAACTAATTCTGACTATGAAATAAAACAAAGTACAGCAGGGAACTCTGACGAATCAAAGAGCAGCGATGAAGATTCTGATGAATAGTAAAGTATGAGTTAAGAAATAAGATGCTACTGAGATCGTAAATTTTTGTTGTGTTGATGAATCTGTTAACAAACATATTCAAAAATGCACTGAAACATTGGCGCATGTAGTGTTGGGAGGTGATAAACTGTCATTACTGTTAGAGGAGCTACGTATTTCTTGCTGTTCTACTCCTAAATGACACTGTATCTGAAGGTATAGAATGAATCTTCACTGGCTAGAGAAATGGGTAACACAATTTTACAAGTCTCTGCTGTCATGTAATCTCTTCAGGGAAATCATGACTGTACTAAGATTCGGTTTGTGGTTGACAAGGTCAGAGTCATTAAGAAATGCAAGGCAGCTACCATGTCAGTCCTAGAAGAGAGAGACGTAGCAAACTGTCAAAGCATGTACAGTCCCGGTCCATATGTTTGTGGTGATGTACTAACCAAGTAATACTGTGTGTCAGGCAGCGCATTACTCAAGAACCATCATGGAAAAAGGTGGAGTGGTAATTTATGTAAAAAACAACATATTTTACAATGCATTAGATTTAAAGAGCCATTGTATAGAGCAACAAATTGAAGTATGTGGTGTTGAGATTACTGTAAATGACTTCACGGCTGTAGTGTTAGCACTGTATAGATCTCCCTCAGGGAATTTGAATGTATTTCTTAAGCACTTAGATTCTTTATTATCCATACTGTACTCAAAGTCCAAGAACTTGATAATTACTGGTGACTTTAATGTTGATTTCCTAAATGAGAGCAATAGTAAAGCTGATTTAGTACATTTAATGGAGTCTTATAATCTGATGACAATAGTAGATTTCCCAACTAGGGTTTCTGTTAACAGTAAAAGTCTGATAGATAATATATTTATAGATAAGTCTACATGGAATGAGATCACTGTACATCCAATCCTTGGCCTTTCTGATCATGGTGGTCAATTGCTTAGGCTCAATTACATCAGTGTGTGCAACAGTTCCGAGCATTCTTGGAAATCTTTTAGGATAATAAATGAACAGGGCCTTAAAAAATTCAGTGATAGCCTAAAAGAGATAGACTGGAGCCGAGTTGATAGGGAAACAGATGTAAACAAAAAGTACAATTCATTTTTAAATGAATTCATGTCTGTATTTGAGTCCATCTTTCCCAAAAAAAGTAGTTAGAAATAGTCATATAGGCAATGCCAAGAAGTCTTGGATCACTACAGGGATAACAACATCTTGTAGAACAAAAAGGATGTTATACAGTTCTCTCAGGACTTGTAATGATCCAAAGAAATGACAACACTACAAACTTTACTGTAGCATTCTCAAGAAGGTTATAAATAAATCTAAAAGTATGTGCATAAAATCAGAAATTGAAAGCTCAGAAAATAAAATTAAAACTATAAGGAATGTAATAAAGAGGGAAACTGGCAGGACAACAGGGAACATGTCTCAGGTAGAGATTAAAACAGGGGACAGTATCATAAAGAAACCTGAGTTGGTTGCAGAAATATTTAATAACCACTTTTTGAGAGCAGCAGAGAAGACAAGCTGTAATGGTTCTATGGAAGAATCATTGTCCCTCCTACAGAAAGCTATTAGCAACAGAATCCCACAGTTATCCTTATCTCCATTTACTGTAAGCGAAGTCATAAGAGTAATTAGATCATTAAAAAACAAAAATTCTGCTGGTGTGGACAATATTTCTAGTAAAATACTGAAACACTGTTATAAATTTGTTAGTCCCGCCTTATGCAACATATACAATGCATCCCTACAAGATGGGATTGTCCCTGACAGACTTAAGTTGGCTGTAGTGATTCCTCTCTTTAAAAAAGGGGATAAAAGCATTGTTACAAACTATCGCCCAATATCCCTATTAACTACCTTCTCGAAAATTCTAGAAAAACTCATGCACAGGAGGATTGTAGACCATCTCAAATTCCATAGTATCTTAAGCAAAAATCAGTTTGGTTTTCGTGCCAGTCTTTGTACTGAACAGGCAATATTCTCTTTCAGCAACCAAGTTTTGGAAGCCATTAACAAAAAAATGTCTCCAGTGGGTATTTTTTGCGATCTTACGAAAGCCTTTGACTGTGTAAACCACCAAATTCTTTGGAAAAAGGCAGAATACTATGGTTTAGGTGGTACTGTTGGCTTGTGGCTACAATCATATCTACAGGATCAGAAGCAGACTGTAATGCTAAATGGCTCTTCTGGAGAACCTGCCTCGTCTGAATGGGGCATGATAACGTGTGGTGTGCCTCAAGGCTCCGTTTTGGGCCCACTGATTTTCCTCATCTTTATTAATGATCTTCCTCTTTGTTCTGAGACAAACAGCAAATTTACCCTGTTTGCCGATGATACCACAATTCTAATTGACGATTTGACTGATCATGATCTTGAAAAAACTACAACTACTGTTTTTAATGACATCTTAAATTGTTTCTCCTCAAATGGTCTCTCACTCAATGCAGATAAAACTCATTATATGAGGTTCCATACATCACAAAGTAATCCCAATGAAATTGACATAAAATGTAGAGATCAACCAATACAGAAAGTTGAAGAAACAAAATTCCTGGGTGCTTACATAGACAGTAAATGTAATTGGTCAGTTCACATTCTTCATCTATGTAAAAAACTTAGCTCGGCAACATTTTCACTACGGGTAATTTCTTCAGTGGCTGAAGTTGACACTATTAAGGTTGCCTACTTTGGCTACTTCCACTCATTGATGTCATATGGTATCATATTCTGGGGGAACCAACCACTTGCAAAACAAGTTTTCACCATCCAAAAAAAAAAGCAATCAGAATAACGTGTGGGGTTAATCAAAGACACTCTTGCAGGCACTTGTTTCGGAAGATAGGTATCATAACAACTGCCTCACAGTATATTTTTTCCTTGCTGACCTTTGTGTGCAAAAATTATTCCATCTACCAAGACAACAGTAAATTCCATGGTTATAACACCAGAAACAAAAACAATCTACATTTAGAAATGAAACGTCTCACTCTGGTACAAAAAGGAGTTTACTACTCCAGCATTAAGCTGTTCAATGCTCTACCACTACATATCAAATGTGTTCATACAGAACTGCCAAAATTTAAACGAGTTCTCAAAGATTACCTGACAGAGAAATCTTATTATACTGTGGATGGAATACCTGAAAGAAAATGTATACCATCACTAAACTTATTGTGTCTAGAAGTAGTTCAATTGATTTTATTGTGCATTTGGGAACTAGCACACTTTTTGTAACAACAGATTGGCTGTACATGTATTTACTCTTGTAGGCCTAATATCTGATTTAACTTTGTGCTCTTGCCTTTAACCTTTATTTGAAACTCCTTTTTCTGTCAAATGGTTGTTATGTTATCTAGCTGATATTGTATCTGTTACTGTATTTATAGTATGTCTTACTTAAACTATGTACAATTTGCCATTGAATTGCCCTTGTATAGTTCAAATTGAAACCTGTACAATTTGACACGTTCCATATCCTTGTAAATTGACTCACTAACTGGATCTATGGAACAAGAAATAAATAAATAAATAAATACTGAAGTGTGATCCAAGTCGCACAAATATGGCTTTAATAATAACCTCCGAACAATATGCCTCTAAGGACTCAACAAGACACAGAACACTGATGTGCACATTACAAACTAGAATCACACAGAGTCAGTCAGCACTGTTCCACACTAATATATGTGCGAGTCACCAGCAGATGGCACGGCAGGGACCGCACGGCACGCTTGGCTCCCAGAGACGGCCTCCAGCAGCCAGCCTGCAATGATCAGTCGGTGACCAATTTAAAGACGCATGTACGGCAACACCACTCTCGGTGCACTCACACTGACATGTACTAGTAGCACGATACAGCAGTGATGAGTAGTAGTACCCCTCCTGTCTTGTGCGCCTTTTATCTGGCTCTACAATTTACTTTCCTAGACCCACACAAATGCCTGATCCTCCTAATTCAATTTGCTCTGCAGACTATTTAAAACTTTTAAAGAAAAAGGAGCCACAATTGCACTTTGTGTGCCAGTTACTTTCCAATACATTGGCACCAGCTGATCTTATTTAAGAATACTCAACTTTCGTAGCCATACTTACAGCACATCCTTTGCTTCCTGGCCTAAATCCAAGTTAACTCCCAGCCCCCCCCCCCCCCCCCCCACACACACACACACCCCTCTCTCCCCCCCTCGCAAATCAGCTAGTTGTGTGCTGTTATCTCACGTCACACCCTAGTCTATGAGTGCCCAGCTGTCTGGCACCTGACCCCTCTACCTGCACCCCTAGCTAGCCCACAGATGGCTCCCCACTCTCCCACGAGCCACTAAATGCTTCCCTCCAAACCCCTCCCATCTCTCTCCATCTCTCACATTGCCTCAACCCACCCCATCCTACCCCACTCTAAAGCCCCACCTCACTCCAGAACACTCACCGAGGGCCAGTAAAGAGCTGGCAGTTGAGCGACCACAGCATAAGGAGACATGCATGCGCATGTGAGAGAGTGTGTGTGTGTGTGTGTGTGTGTGAGTGTGTGTGTGTGTGTGTGTGTGGGCGCGCGCACATGTTTTCCCTACAGCTAGAAAAAGAAAGTGCATTCTGGAAGCTCGCCAAGTAACGTACCTTTTAGTTTGGAAGGTAGAAGACGAGGTACTGGTGGAAGTAAAGCTGTGAGGACGGGTCGTGAGTCGTGCAAGGATAGCTCAGCACTTGCCCACGAAAGGCAAAGGTCCCAAGTTTGACTCTTGGTCTGGCACACAGTTTTAATCTGCCAGGAAGTTTCATATCAGTGCACACTCCACTGCACGGTGAAAATCTCATTCTACATACCTTTTGTTCGTGTGCCTATCGATGAGACAGAGCTTCTGCCTTTTGGTGAGCCATCTCCTTTATTCCTAAATAATTCGTAATTTTCAACAGAAACTTTCTGTGCCTTATTGTTGCATCCTACATTACAATATGCAATTTCCACAATATGTGGTCATCTGTGAATATAATGGGGGTAACAACTGTAGGAGACCAAAAACTGACTGCAGTAAGCAAGTTCAAGTTATTGTACGCTGCAGTAGTTACCCAGAGGTGAAGAGGGTCACAGAGGATAAGCTAGCATGGGCAACTCCATGAAACCAATCTTCAGATGGAAGATCACAACAATAAAAACATTTGATTCAGCATACAACAGGCTCCAAACAGCATACACAACCTGTATGCTCAGAAACACAGAAAATCATATTGGTTCCATCAGCAGGAAACTTCAGCCCGTAATTGTTATGGAACACTGCGGCGATTTTGTTCATTAATAAAACCCAAAATTGGGGAGTAATGAGAGAGTATTGTTGTAACTTCTTATCAACCTGGTTACCAAAATACATATTAAGAAGACTGGTAAAGTGTTATTTTGAAGGGGTCACTCCAAAGCGCCACGAAAGTATTTGAGCAATGTATAAAATTAGAGAATCAGTGCACAATATTGAAAGCCTATCTACATTATCTATATCTGCATGACTAGTCTGTAATTCACAATTAATTGCTGGCAGAGGGTTCAGAGAACCACCCTCAACCTATTTATCTACCATTCCACTCCCCTAAAGCATTTGAGGAAAACCAAACACTTCAATATTTCCGTACAAGCTCTGATTTCTCTTATTTTATTACAATGATCATTTCTCCCTATGTAAGAGGGCTCTAACAAAATATTTTCACATTCGGAGGAGAAAATTGATGATTGAAATTTTAAGAACCTGCTCCAGCAAAATGCTTTTGCTTTAATGACTGCCACCCCAATTCACATGCGATATCTGTGGCATGCACTTTCCTGTTTCCCAATAATACAAAATGAGCTGCCCTTCTTTGAACTTTTAAATGATGTCCTTTGTCAGTCCTATCTGGTAAGGATCTCACACCATGCAGAATACTCCAAAAGAGGACAGACAAGTATAGTTGTAGATAGCCTCTTTAGTAATCCTAACCTTCTAAATGTTTTACTATTAAATCACAGTCTTTTGTTTGCTTTCCCACCACGTTATCTATGTGAGCATTCCAATTTAAGTTATTTGTAAATGTAATTCCAAAGTATTCAATAGACTTCACAGCCTTTAGATCTGCGTGAATTATCATGTAACCAAAATTTAGTAGATGCCTTCTACTACTCATGCGGATGACATAACAATTTTTATTATTTAAGGTCAGTTACCACTTTTTGCATCATATGGATAGGTAGCCTAAATCATTTTGCAGTTCGTTTTGATCATCTGATCACTTTACAAGACAGTAAATGATATGCAAGACTGTAAATGATAGCATCATCTAAGAGGACTGCTCAGATTCTCTCTTAAATTGTTAATGTAGATCGGCAACAGCAGGTGGTCTATAACACTTCCTTGAGGAATGTCAGATATCACTTTTGTTTTACTTGACGATTTTCCATCAATTACTATGAACTGTGACCTTTCTGACAGGAAACCACACATCCAGTTGCACAACTGAGACAATACACCATAGGCACACAATATGATTAGAAAATACTTGTGAGGAACTGTTTCAAAAAGTCTTCTGGAAATCTACAAATATGGAATCAATTTGAGAGCCCCAGTCGACAGCACTTATTACTTTGTGTGACTAAAGAGCTAGCTGTGTTTTAAAAGGTCAATATTTCTGAATCTATCTTGGCTATTTATCAATGAACCATTATCTTTGAGATAATTCATAATATTCAAACACAATATATGTTCCAAAATCCTAATGCAAATCAACATTAGTGATATGAGTCTGTTATTTAGTAGATTACTCCTCTTTTCTTTCTTGAGCATTGGTGTGACCTGAGCAACTTTTCAGTCTCTAGGTATGGATCTTTATCAAATGAGTGGCTATATGTTGTTGTTGTGGTCTTCAGTCCTGAGACTGGTTTGATGCAGCTCTCCATGCTACTCTATCCAGTGCAAGCTTCTTCATCTCCCAGTACCTACTGCAACCTACAACCTTCTGAATCTGCTTAGTGTATTCATCTCTTGGTCTCCCCCTACTATTTTTACCCTCCACGCTGCCCTCCAATACTAAATTGGTGATCCCTTGATGCCTCAGAACATGTCCTACCAACCGATCCCTTCTTCTGGTCAAGTTGTGCCACAAACTTCTTTTCTCCCCAATCCTATTCAATACTTCCTCATTAGTTATGTGATCTACCCATCTAATCTTTAGCATTCTTCTGTAGCACCACATTTCGAAAGCTTCTATTCTCTTCTTGTCCAAACTATTTACCATCCATGTTTCACTTCCATACATGGCTACACTCCATACAAATACTTTCAGAAATGACTTCCTGACACTTACATCTATGCTCGATGTTAACAAATTTCTCTTCTTCAGAAACGCTTTCCTTGCCATTGCCAGTCTACATTTTATATCCTCTCTACTTCGACCAACATCAGTTATTTTGCTCCCCAAATAGCAAAACTCCTTTACTACTTTAAGTGTCTCATTTCCTAACCTAATTCCCTCAGCATCACCTTACTTCATTCGACTACATTCCATTACACTCGTTTTGCTTTTGTTGATGTTCATCTTATATCCTCCCTTCAAGACACCATCCATTCCGTTCATCTGCTCTTCCAAGTCCTTTGCTGTCTCTGACAGAATTACAATGTCATCGGCGAACCTCAACGTTTTTATTTCTTCTCCATGGATTTTAATACCTACTCTGAATTTTTCTTTTGTTTCTTTTACTGCTTGCTCAATATACAGATTGAATATCATTGGGGAGAGGCTATAACCCTGTCTTACTCCCTTCCCAACCACTGCTTCCCTTTCATGTCCCTCGACTCTTATAACTGCCATTTGGTTTCTGTACAAATTGTAAATAGCCTTTCGCTCCCTGTATTTTACCCCTGCCACCTTTAGAATTTGAAAGAGAGTATTCCAGTCAACATTGTTAAAAGATTTCCCTAAGTCTACAAATGCTAGAAACGTAGGTTTGCCTTTCCTTAATCTTTCTTCCAAGATAAGTCGTAAGGTCAGTAATGCCTCACATGTTCCAGTATTTCTACAGAATCCAAACTGATCTTCCCTGAGGTCGGCTTCTACTAGTTTTTCCATTCGTCTGTAAAGAATTCGTGTTAGTATTTTGCAGCTGTGGCTTATTAAACTGATTGTTCGGTAATTTTCACATCTGTCAACACCTGTTTTCTTTGGGATTGGAATTATTATATTCTTCTTGAAGTCTGATGGTATTTCGCCTGTTTCATACATCTTGCTCACCAGATGGTAGAGTTTTGTCAGGACTGGCTCTCCCAAGGCCGTCAGTAGTTCCAATGGAATGTTGTCTACTCCAGGGGCCTTGTTTCGACTCAGGTCTTTCAGTGCTCTGTCAAACTCTTCACGCAGTATTGTATCTCCCATTTCATCTTCATCTACATCCTCTTCCATTTCCATAATATTGTCCTCAAGTGAATCGCCCTTGTATAGACCCTCTATATACTCCTTCCACCTTTCTGCTTTCCCTTCTTTGCTTAGAACTGGGTTTCCATCTGAGCTCTTGATGTTCATGCAAGTGGTTCTCTTATCTCCAAAGGTCTCTCTAATTTTCCTGTAGGCAGTACCTATCTTACCCCTAGTGAGATAAGCCTCTACATCCCTACATTTGTCCTCTAGCCCTCCCTGCTTAGCCATTTTGCACTTCCTGTCGATCTCATTTTTGAGACATTTGTATTCCTTTTTGCCTGCTTCATTTACTGCATTTTTATATTTTCTCCTTTCATCAATTAAATTCAATATTTCTTCTGTTACCCAAGGATTTCTACTAGCCCTCGTCTTTTTACGTACTTGATCCTCTGCTGCCTTCACTACTTCATCCATCAAAGCTACCCATTCTTCTTCTACTGCATTTCTTTCCCCCATTCCTGTCAATTGTTCCCTTATGCTCTCCCTGAAACTCTGTACAACCTCTGATTCTTTCAGTTTATCCAGGTCCCATCTCCTTAAATTCCCACCTTTTTGCAGTTTCTTCAGTTTTAATCTACAGGTCATAACCAATAGATTGTGGTCAGAGTCCACATCTGCCCCTGGAAATGTCTTACAATTTAAAACCTGGTTCCTAAATCTCTGTCTTACCATTATATAATCTATCTGATACCTTTTAGAATCTCCAGGGCTATATATGATTTCTAATGGAGCTATTGTATCAGCATTCTCTGAAAGAAACATAACTGCTTTATGACACTGAGGAGAGCTACTACTAAGTTACTCACAGTTGCAGTTGTTCTTGATTTGAATACTGCAATAATAACTTTGTTGTCTTTGGTGAAGAAATTTCAGAAATCTGTGTTTAGTAACCCTGCTTTAGTAGCACTGTCATCAGTAATATTACCACAGCTATTGCGCAGTGAAGGTATTGGTTGTGTCTTGCCATTGGTGTACTACACATGCAACCAGAACCTCTTTGGATTTTCTTCCAGATTTCAAAACGAAGTTTCACTATGGGAACTATTAAACACATCTTGCACTGAAACCCACCCTAAGTTTCGAGCTTCAGTAAAACATCGCTAATCTTGGAGATTTTGCATTCTTTTAAATTTTGACATGCTTTTTTTCATTGCTTCTGCAGCTGAGTTTTGACATATTTTGTGCACCACCCTTTTAATTTATTTGGTATCCTTTCAATTTATTTGGTATATATCTCTTAATTGATGTCGATACTATTTCTCTGAATTTAAGCCATGTCTGGTCTACACTTACAAAGTCAGGCTTGAAGGAGTAGAGACTAAGCAGAGACCGTCTCCTTGGAAGGCATCAAGTTAATTTTTATATGCTTTCTCATTAAATGCCCTATTGTGTAGGGCTGAAAATTAATAGGGATAAGGTAAACAGAATGTGCAAAGTAAGTGGAAATTACTCGGCTCTTCCCCGATTACAGTGCAATAGAAGATAATACAAGATGTTGACAGATTGCCATATCTCGGTAGCTTTATATGTAATAATGAGGTCACAGATGCAGAAATCACCAGCAGAACTGGAAAATCAGTCCATATGGCAATTAGGTCTGTAATATGCCAACAAAGCTTTGACTGCACTCCTTTATCGTTTATATGTGTGAGACTTGGAAAATGTCAGTAAAATCAGCACACAGTCTCCATGTTTTTCACCAACAATGCTAGAGATGAATTCTGAAGATGTTAACCCAACCAAGTTACAAACGATGAAGTGCTGAGAATAAGAGGTCTACACAGCCTGCACAAAATTATTGTTGAAAGAAGACTGAGGATTGCAGGTTATGTTCTATGCATGTAAGGTGGAAGAATCCCAAAATCAACACTGTTGTTGAAATCAATGGACAGATACAGATGTACAGGAAGACCTTTTAACACCTGGAACTTTTGCAATGAATCTTCAATCCATGGACACAAACTTGGAGGAAGGTGAGAACTTGGCAGCTGATCAAGTGAACTAGTGGAAACCAGTTCCTTGTATGGTACACAGCAAATCTGAGTAAGTTAGTAAGTAAGTAAGTAAGTAAGTAAAGTAAGTACAACTGGGGATTTTGCAAAACTGTTGGATGATCGATATTATTCTCTAGATTTGACACTGTTGGACTTCTACCTTTTCCTTGATGTGTATTCTTCAAATTGTGAGTTTTACGAGAAAGCTGATAGATACTTACCAATCAACCTTCCCTGACACGAACTGACATTGTCTCTTTATAAATTCTACTGTGCTAACAATTATCTACTGAGAATCCTCGACTAGGTCTCCGCAGCTCAAATGAGCCAGTTTCTTTTAAATTTCTGTCTTTGGCTATAATTGTCTTCCAAGTATGGTGACACAACATCCTGTCATGAAACTTTTGCCTTTACACTTGTTTACTTTTCTGGACACTGCCTTTTTCTGCACTGTGCACTAAATACACTATGTGAGTAATGTCCAATCTCCAACAACCAATCGTGAACTGTAAGCAGCTGTAAACTCTACCAGGGCACATAACAAACAATTAACATTTGTGTTTTAGTGTTCTAAGCTGTGAGGTCATCAGCGGACAAATAATTTAGTACCTATTCCTGGACAGCCAGAGTGGTCGTGTGGTTCTAGGCGCTACAGTCTGGAACCGAATGACCGCTACGTTCGCAGGTTCGAATCCTGCCTCGGGCATGGATGTGTGTGATGTCCTTAGGTTAGTTAGGTTTAATTAGTTCTAAGTTCTAGGCGACTGATGACCTCAGAAGTTAAGTCGCATAGTGCTCAGAGCCATTTGAACCTATTCCTGACGTGCTGTTGTTTGGAACAACAACTGACATGATCCAAAATATTACTTTCTTTTATTATAGCTTCACTTTTATTTTGTCTAATGATTACTAATTTCAGTATCAAATTCCATCATCAAGCCACTATATGATCAGAAAGCATAGTGTATCGTTAAAATATTGTTTAATAAACAGATTACCATTATATCATCATTCCTTAAAGTAATGTCCAAAGTGGAAGGACAGATGATTAATTTTGAGTATATACTAAAGTCAGAGTACTGAACCGGATATGAAAGAAGGAAAACCAGAAGGGCAGTGAGAGACGGGTGCCTTCTATCACCTTACTTCCTTAATATTTTCATCAAGGAAGTAATAACAACAACAAAGAAAAGATGACAAGAATCAAAAGGTAATTTCTGGAATACTCCAAGGGAATGTGATAGGACCATTACATTTACAATGTATATAAATGATCCAGTAGAAAGTGTCAGAGGCTCCTTAATATTGTTCACAGGTACTACACTTGTCCATCAGAAAGTAGCAATAACAGAAGACAGTATCAATTTGCACAATGACCTGCAGAGGATTGGTGAATGATGTAGGCTCTGGCAGTTGACCCTGCACATAAATAAATGTAACATATCACACACACACACACAGGAAAAGAAATCCAATACTGTACAACTACACTATTAATGACAAATTGCTGGAAACAGAATCTACCATAAAATATCTAGAACTAACTATCCAGAGCAACCTTAAAGTGGAATGACCACATAAAACAGCAATAGAAAAGCAGATGCCAGACTAAGATTCACAGGAAGAATCTTAAGTGAATGTAAATTACCCCTGTGTCCTTACCCAGTAAGACTGACAGAAGAGAGAAAGAAGATCCAATGAAGTGCGGAGTGTTTTGTCACAGGATCATTTAGTCGCTGTGAGATCATTACAGAGATGCTCAGCAACTCCAGTGGTAGATGCCATAAGAGAGCAGTTGTGCATCACGGAAAGATTTACTACCCAAATTTCGAGAGAGTAGTTTCCGAGAAGAGTCTGACAACATAATAGTTTCTCTCATATACAATTCACGAAATGATCACGAGAAGAAAATTTGAGAAGTTAGAGATAATACAGAAGTGTACTGACAGTCATTCTTCCCAAGCACTGTTCACAAGTGGAACAAGGCAGAGGGGATCAGTTGGTGGCATGAGACGTACCCCCTGCCACACACAGTTAGGTGGTTTTTGGAGCATGATGTCGATATGGAAACTTAATTGCATGCATATACACTGCAGATTGACGACATCGCAATAGTAAATCAGAGTAGGAACTAAATAAAATGTTTCAGGCCTTAAATCAAAAAGTGGTAAAACTAAAGCTAAAAATGAATACAAAGAAGACAAAAGTTATGGCTACAGACAAGAAAGGAGGAGGAGGTAGGACTGACACAAGAACAGGCAATGAGCAACTCAAGAAAGGAACTGAAATTCAATATCTCAGTAGCATTTTGCAAGAAAACAATCAATATTTCAAGGCATTCAAGAAAAGAATAGCACAGGTGAAGAGTTCCTTCCAAAATAAGAAGAAGCTGCAACTGAATAAACATATCAGCTTCCACATTAAGAAAATATTTGTAAAGACCTTTGTGTGGAGTGTTCTGACACACAGATCCAAAATCTGTACATTAGAAAAGCCAAAGGAAGCTCGCCTCAGACCTGCTGAAATGTGGTTCTGGAGGAGAAGCACAAGAACTATCTGCATTGACAGAAAAATTAAAGGAAATAGGAGAGAAGAAAGAACCACTGAAAGTTATAGGCCAGGGCAAAGCAAAATACACTGGACACTTAACTGGAGACGATAATCTTTTAAAAAACATTTCTGAAGGCAAGATCGTAGGTAAGAAAACAAGGGGATGACTGAGAACATCCTACTTAAACAATATGATCAATGAATGGGATTTTCTTCACACATGGAGATGAAGACAACTGCTGAAGAGAGGAAGCTGTGGCTGCAGAGACAAGGTTTAACCTTTTGGAAGAGTAAGGACAAACTAATACAAAATATGAGTCTGCATGGTAGCTACATATGGAATAAATGACAACTTCTTGTGTGCAGTCATCAAGTCACTTACCTCAGTAGGTGTCTTATCTACTAAAAGTAAAGGTCACTGTTGTGCTTTCAATAGATGTGAACTGCACCCTGAAAATGGTATGTCTAGTTTGCAGTTGTACAGAAGCTTTTTATTTTGCAAAATGGTTCAAATGGCTCTAAGCACTATGGGACTTAACATCTGAGGTCATCAGTCCCCCAGACTTAGAACTACTTAAACCTAACTAACCTAAGGACATCCCTGCCTGAGGCAGGATTCGAACCCGCGACCATAGCAGCAGCACGGTTCTGGACTGAAGTGCCTAGAACCGCTCGGCCACAGTGGTCAGCTTTTATTTTGCACAGAAATCTTTGATAATAAGATGAACTGATGCTGGCACTTGCTACTGAAACCAGTAGTACTTAGACACAACAAAAATGTGACTACAGAATTAAGAATAATTTTTCCAAACAATCGAGTATTTTTACCAAAACAACACCACAATAGTGGAAACTTATTTTAAACTAAAGACACAAAAGAAAAAAAGAGAAACTGTAAAGATCTTGAGTCTCATAAGACTCTCTTGGGAGGAAAATATAAGATTTTTAATTGGTAAACTTGCAAGGCATCCTTTTTATGTTGTATAAACTACGAAACTGTTAGCATCGTCAGCTAAAATTTACTTCTTCTGTCTTAATATACCTTCCTTCACTTACAGCTGCAGTGTGGAGACAGCGGTGAGGGTGGGAGCGGGGATGGGGGCGAGGGTGAGGGCATACTGCTTTAAAATGGTGATTCTTGTATTGATATTCTTAACAACAGATTTATATCTTTTGTTTATGAAAGTCTGCATGCGATGACAGCTGCACTAGTAATACCTTCACAGGGTCGTATTCAAGTTGCAAGGCTAGATCTATGCCAACCATGACACGCTCCCAGCCTTTCCTCCTCGTGATCTGGTTGTAGCGTTGGGACTGCAGGGTGTCTAAGCTGATGTTCAGACCGTCAAGCCCTGCCCTCTGCAAGGCAACCAGCTGTCTTGTCAACATGAGGCCATCGGTTGTCATTAAGACACTTTCGAGATCTTTTATTTCCTTCAAGGCACCCGTGAAACAGCAAATTATTCTAAAGAAACTGAAACAAATAATTTGTAACATTGCTGCTGCATATGAAACAAAACTCCAGTTGATAAATTGAAAATACAAATTCCTCAAAAGTTAACTGTACATTTGCCCTAATACAAAGAGGTAAGAAGGGTTAATAAACTGAATTGAAGAATGCAAGTTAAGATAGCAATGAAAAAATAATTAGAGGCATAAGATCACCTACTGCAACAGGGAAATGGGAATCAATATGAACCATTACCCAGCTACTGTCAACTGATTCCATGTCTCCATGCACACTGTATAAACCACTGTGGGTTTGTCCGACAAAGTACATTGTTGTACCACACATTATGGTTTTTCCCCATTCAATGCTCATGTGGAGTGTGGGAAGAATGATTCTTTAAATGGTTCTGTGCATGCTGTAATTAATCTTGCCTTCATGGTCCCTATAGGAGTGATACATATGCGGTTATTGTATAATCCCTAAATACCTCACTTCATAGAGGTTCCTGAAATTTCATAAGTTAGGTTTTGTCATATATTTGGCGTCTATCTTCACTTGTCTGGCATTTCCAATTTTTAGTAGCTTCTTGATGCTCTCCCATGCATCAAATAAATCTATGATCAATCATGCTACACTATTTTGTATACATTCAATGTCTGCCATTAGCCTTATTTGTTATGGGTCATACTTAAGCAATATTCTAGAATGGGCCACACAAGTATTTTGTAAGCAATGTCCTCTATAGATTGATTGCATTTTCCAGTATCTTACCAATGAATTGAAGTCTGCATTCTGCTTTGCCTACAAGTGAGTCTATGTCACCATTTCATTTCATCCAGATATTTGTATGAGTTGACCAATTAAAACTGTGATTATTTGATAATGTAGTCATTCAATACTGTCTTTTTTTTGTTTTGTGATGTGCTCCAATTTACATTTCTGAAAACTTAAACTCAGTTGCCTATCTTTGGACCAAATTGAAATGTTATGATCTGACTCAAATTTGTGCAGATTTTTTTCAGGCAATAATTCATTATAGACAACTCTATCATCCAGGAAAAGTATGAGGTTCCTTATAATATCGTCTTCCAGAACATTAAGGTACAACATTAATGTAATGGTATAAATTACTATAACTGTATAAATAAGTTTATAAGTGTGTAAAATACATTGAACTATTTGTTACAACAAAATATTGTACCGGTATACTCAGCAAGATGTTAAATCAGCAGATAGCTACATTTTATGTTCAACATTTTGTGTACAGCATATATGCTGGAAAGGATTTATACCCAAATTAAATAAATCTGAAGAAATGGTAGTGTGTGTCTGGAAAAAAAATCCGTAAAAACTCATACAGTCCAATTTGCTATTATGTCACTGTTACTGAAATATAATACAAAGTAACTGAATTCGATGAACATTCTCAGAGTGCAATATGCCTCAGAGTGAAATGCACAGTAATGTCAACATTATTTTTTAGGCTATGTTTGTGAAAATGGATGAAAGCAAACCACACATTTTGTTCTCAATCTGCGGAAGCATTATGCACTGTGAAACACTGTACTGCTGTTATACATAAAAGCTGTCTCATTGCCAACATCTTTTCCCTGCTGGCTGTTCTACACTTCTCATAACTAATTCAACACGTTGTAAGATATTTTATGCTGTATGACACCACAGTCCAATCTGGTTAGGATAGCATAAAAATAATATATGAATTTCAGTATTGAAACTGGAACAGCAGAACAGCTCTCATCACACTGGATATCAAATCGAGGTTGGATTACAGCCATGGGTACATCATTTCATGCTACTCAACTGAATGTCATATGTCAGAGTTCTTCAACTGTAGTGGCTGGTGACTGGTGGCTGGCGACTGGTGGCATACCCATCTCTTGGCATCCTGTGAACAGACGTTCTCCACAGGTGACAGATTTGAAGAAAATGCTGGATACGGCAACAGTGGAACACTCTCTGTATCGAGGTAGCTCAGTACAGCTCAGGTGATGTGTAGTCTTGCATTATCTTGTTAAAAGATAACATCAAAGAAAGACTTGTAAGGGATAGAACAATTTATCAGCTTCCTGAACATCCTTCCAACAGCGAGGAAAACAAAATAAACAAGAAAGAAGAACGAAAATACAACGCTGCTGACATTCCTAATTTAAACTAGAGGTATGTGATGCTGTAAATATGATTACCAATTACCAAATCGTGAATACGCCCGATTTAAAAATTTATCACCATAATGTGCAATCCCTGCGTAATAAGATCGATGGAATTAACGTTCTATTAACACATGAACTTAATGATATCTCAGTGTTATGCATTTCTGAGCACTGGCTTAACCCAGAATTAATCCAGAATACTAAAATAAACAAATTTGTCTTGGCTGCTTACTACTGCAGGAAAAACAGCAAACAGTGTGGGGTAGCAATTTACACAAAGGATAATGTAGATTTTATTACACTACCTGACTTAACTAGGGCAAATGTCGAAAAGGATTATGAAATTGCAGCTATAAAAATTACTCAGTTCAACCTGGTTATTGCTACAGTTTACCGATCACCGTCTGGGAATTTTGAACTTTTCTTAAACAAAATGGAGTCATTACTAAATAAAGTAAATAAAATGGATTGTGAATTTATAATCTGTGGTGACTTCAATATTGACTTCCTCACGAATAGTGGAAATAGGGAGACCATTTTGAACCTTGCAACGTCCTTCAATTTAAAGGCTGAAGTAAAAGCAGCTACCCGAGTATCAGAAACTTGTCAAACAGCTCTTGATCAGTTTCTAGTAAATAAGAGTTTACACAACACCTCACTAAAAATTTTCAATGCAGGTTTTAGTGATCATCTTGCTCAAATATTAAGCATAAAAGTACAAGGCAGTATTATTAACAACATGTCTTTTAGAACAGCATATCGAAGCTATAATCAGCATAATGTGAACTACTTCAGCAACTTATTACACAAAGAAAAATGGCTAGGAGTGTACAAAATGAATGATATAAATGAAAAATTCGACACTTTCATTGATACATTAACCCATTTCTTTGAACTTGCATTCCCACTGAAAACATTAACCATACGGGGAAACTCTAGAACAAACAGCTGGATCACAAAGGGAATAAGGGTTTCATGCCAGAAGAGAAGACTACTTCATGAAATATGTAACTCGAAAAATTCCTCACCTGTAGTACGCGCATACTATAAAAAATACTCCAAAATATTAAGAAAAGTAATAAAAGCAGCAAAAATAATGCATAATGATGAAATCATTGGTAATTCAGCTAATAAATCAAAGGCTATGTGGAGTGTTATAAAAAAAGAATGTGGAGAATACAGACAACCTTGGAAAAATATAACACTATCACATAAAAATAAAAAAGTAACAAACCCCTTAGAAGTAGCTAACACATTTAACAACTTTTTCACAGGTGTTGCTGAAAATATGTTACAATCAAACTTTAAGAGCATCCAGGCAAATGAATATAAAATAAGTACATGTAGAGGATCAACGTACATCGGTTCTGTTTCACAAGATGAAGTAGCTAAAGCAATAAAAGGACTAAAAAAATTCCAAATCGGCAGGTATTGATGGTATACCTGCAACAGTGTTAAAGAAGAGCGCATCAAACCTAACTGAAGTACTCACACATTTATGCGACTGCTCACTTCAGGCAGGCACTTTCCCTGATGTGTTAAAAACATCAAAAGTTATTCCTGTATATAAAAAAGGGGATAAAGACAATGTAAATAACTACAGACCCATCACAATTTCCTCCTGCATCTCTAAAGTACTGGAAAAAGTTATGTATGAGAAACTTATGAAATTTATAAATAAAAACAGCATCCTATGTAATGAACAACATGGACTCAGAAATAAGAGGTCAACGACAACTGCTGTCTATGAGTGCATCAATTTCATCCTAAACCTGATGGACAAAAAACAGGAAACAATAGGAGTCTTTATTGACTTGTCAAAAGCTTTTGACATGGTGGACCATAAAATTCCGCTATCAAAGCTAGAAAGATATGGTATTCGAGGTCTGTCCAACAAGTAGATCAGTTCCTTCCTGACAAATCGTATGCAGGCAGTGTGCGTCAAGCACACAAATATTGAACTAAAAACTGTATCTAATCACTTATCTGACTATAAACAAATAAAATGTGGTGTACCCCAAGGATCCGTATTGGGACCCCTTCTGTTTCTTCTGTACATAAATGATCTAAGCTTAAATATTGATGCACACAAATCAATCATATTTGCAGATGACACCACGATTCTACTAAAAGGAGACGACGATGAACAGTTACAGCAGACAGTAAACACAGTCACGAAACAACTTAGCAGCTGGGCACAGAGTGATCGGCTTGTAATAAACAGTAAGAAAACCGTTGCTCTAAAATTCCACAATGTTCCTAACAAGGACATGTTTATCCCATTAGTCTCTATCAATGACGAACCAGTTGGTAACAGTACTGAAACCAAATTCTTAGGACTTTGGCTGCAGAGTAACATCAGATGGAACAAGCATATTGAATGTCTCAATGCAGAACTGACCAAAACACGTTATCTTCTTTGTTCATTAAAATCATGCTGTAGTGAGAAAACAGTATTGAATGCATATCATGCGTACTTTCATTCTCATCTTAGATATGGGGTCACCTTCTGGGGAAACTCTAAAATAGCTAATAGCACTTTTAAACTACAAAAAAGGGCCATTAGAATCTTGTTTGGGTGCAAGCCTAGAGACTCTTGTAAACCCCTGTTTAAGAAATCTGGTATTCTCCCATTACCGTGTGTATACATTATGGAAACCCTTTTGTTCTTTAAATTAAATGTAATAGGCAAGGACCAGAGGCTAAAAAAAACTGTGATATACATGAGCACTTTACCAGACAAAACAGGAACTTACATATGACTCAAATCAGCATAGCACTGTGCCAAAAAGGTACTTTTCACATGGGAGTTAAGCTTTATAACAAACTTCCTGAAAACATAAACGCTATCACTGAGGTCAATACATTTGGAAAATCTCTAAAGTCATATTTACAGCATCACTGCTTTTATTCCATTGAAGAATATTTAAATTTATGAAATGTGTTATATAAATACTTGTGTGTAAAGTGTATTATTGTAAGCTTAAATATGTATGCTTTGAAATTACTTTCAGCCTGTATATTTATAACTTGACTTGTCCAATGTCTTATGCATAAGCTGCTATGTAGACAACAGGACAAATAAAATACAATCTACAATCACGGAGCCCTTGAAAATAGGGCACAGCGATAGGCCTTAACAAAACACAAATGCAATGACTGCTGTCCAAATTACTGGATATGTGAACCAGAAGTTGTGACATGTATCCAGTTGCACCCCATACCATCACATCACATGCTGGACCCGCATGAGAATGACAGGTACAATCTGGTCAGGTCTGTTGGCATCAGAGCCTCCACATACAAGTACATCAATTGTGACGATGTTGCAGAACCGAGACTCGTCTGACACGATGACACAGTGCCATTCCTGTGTCTGGCATTGTTGTCAGTTGCACCGCTGTCAGTTCACCTCTCTCTAGAGCTGCATTAAGGGCTTGACAGTCTGTGCTGCTCCAGATGCCATCACATTGTCTGTGTGGATATCTGTCTCACTGTATACAAGCCCACTTCCTGACTAAATGTACACAACTTCACTGCAGGATCACGTACGCATGAGCGAACACTTGTCTGCCCTCTCAGGTGCTAGTTGGGTGGCACTACTGAGGCCCTGCAAGGCATTTAGCATGGCCCTCCTGAACCTACCAATTCTATATTTGCACAAAATGAGATTCTGAGCAATGCAAGCAGCAATATAGTGAAACAATAAACCAGAGTCTCAGCAGAGCCTGCCACTGCCAAATCTGGAATGCTGATAAACATTTCTCCTTCTTCCATTATGCTTAACACGGTCTTCGTGTAAACAACCAACACTGAAATAGAATTTCTGAATGAGAAACCTGCTCCATAAGCTTTTCTTGCATGCAGAATATGCATGGGAGTGCTGAAAAGTAATGCCTCTGAATTTTTTATTCTGTTCTCAATATCGGTCGAGGTATGACACGTCACGCATATTACTTGGTCAACTTTCCCACTTCACTGACTCATGGCACACCCACCTCCCGCAAACAGATGGAGTCGCAATAGGCAGCCCACTCTGACCAGAGATTGTGAATATGTTTACGGTGCACTTCGAGGAAGAGGCCCTGATGTCAACCAAATGGAAATCCATCTTCTTCTTTTCTTCTTCTTCTTCTTCTGTTATGTGGATAACACACTTGTCATCTGGCCTCATGGAAGAGACAAACTTCTTGACTTCTTTGTACATCTGAACTCCACACGCCACAAAATCAAATTCACTATGGAGACCAAAGAAGAAGGAAGACTACCATAGCTGGACATCATAGTCAGGAGAATAATGGACAGCACCCTGTGCCACAGCATGTATCTGACTCTATAAAACACATAAACTCAGTTCTCCCTATGGCACTGTGAATAATTTCAATAACAAAAAGTGAGATGAATGTTGCAGCTTACATTTAATTTCCACTTTGGCTTTGTATTCAAGATCAGTCTTACCTGAGAGTGCAACATTACATCTTTAGTTAATTTAATTATATGTTCATTAGATTTTGGTTATAAGGCACGTTTTGCTGCCTAATGTTTCATCTCCAAATACTGGAAACAATCCATGGAGGAAGAGGAGTATGTAAGACATTGTTGGACCAGGTTGGAAGAATCTGTGAATTTCAATACTCTGTAGAAGAGCTCAATCATTTGAAAATAACTTTCAGACCTTGTGGCTATTCTAACAGATATACATAGGGCACTACATTCTAAAATATTTGCAACTTTCAGTGAAAAACAAGCAACTAGAGGAAAAGTTCTCTTGCCACTTGTAAAAACAGTCGCAGATCGCGACCTCTGAGTGCTATAAAGAGAAGGTATTGACGCAGTGCTTAAACCAAACAGAAGACCACAACTGCAGCCATACTCAAGCAAATTGCTATGCAGTAGTTTCAGTGAATTTGACAATGATGTGGCTGCTTTCATAGTGGCCCAGTCATATTGTGGGGTAGGGAATGCCAGTGACAGGGCTGGAATTGTAGGTGACAGATGGGTTTTTGGCAAAGCCTTGTATCAATACCTCCTTAATTATTGAGCTGAAAAACTGTAAAAAACATTCATGCAGTAAAATCACACAAAAAAATTTCCTATTTCTGCAGGTATTGTGCCTTCTGTTTCTTTTCATTACAAAAACATATTGATTCAAGTTTATAAAGTCACAACTATGTCACTGTGATTTGTGTAACACACATTCTGGAACATGTTCCAGGAATGTCATGAAACAGACAGCTTTAAATAATTACTCTAGCTCATCTTTCAAGACTTGCATGCCAACAACAACACCATCTATCCAATCTCTTTTTATTTCACTTTCATGAAAAGATTTCTCCACAAAGGATATCATCTGCCATGTAGGTAGTGCAAGAGGAAATTCCACACTAACATTTGGGTAATCAAGTGGATTCTGTGTCTTGTCAGAACCAAGTACAATCAACCCAATTTCATCTTTACCACTGGTAAATATCTGGAAACATATTAAATGGTAAAAATAAGTTTTGTTTATAACAAGTTGTATACCAATGAAAACATCACACACAGACACTCTTTATAAAATTATTTAATTGGATAGATAAAAAATCTACTCACCAAGCAGTGGCAGAACATGCACATAAAAGACTGTTGTGATAGGCAAGCGTTTGGAGCCAGTGACTCCTTCTTCAGGCTGAAGGGTTGCAGGGGAAGCAAGAAGGGTGAAGGAAAAGGACTGGAGAGGTCTAAGAAAAGGGGTAGATTTTGGGAAAGTCACCCAGAACCATGGGTCATGGGTGACTTACCGTACAGGATGAGAAGGAAAGACTAATTGTTGGGGACTGCATCGGGCAAGATTCGGAAACCTGAGAGCTTAAAGGTGGAAGACAGGGTAATATGCAAGACAGAGATTACTACTAAAACTGTATATGGTTAATAAGAGTGAGAAGGTAAGTGTATTGTATGCAACAGTTGTGGGAGGGGGCAGTGAAAATAGACGGGAAAGACAATGAAAGATGTAGAAAGCTAAAACGGAGTGAAGCAAAGAGTAATTACAGTGAAGAAAAGCTGAGACAGGAGAAATTAACGTAAATTAAGGCGAGGTGGGTGGTGAGAACCAAGGACACGTTTGTAGTGCTAGCTCCCACCTGCGGAGTTCTGAGAAACTGGTGTCTGGCGGAAGAATCCAGGTGGCATGTGTGGTGAAACAAATGCCGAGGTCACGTATGCCATGTTGTAGAGCATGCTCTGCAACAGGATATTGTGAGTTTCCAGTATATACACTATGCCTATGCCCACTTATCCTAACTGATAATTTGGTGGTAGTCATGCAGATGTAGAAAGCTGAACAGTGTTTACATAATAGCTGGTATATGACATGTGTCGTTTCTATTTTTTGCCTAATCCGAAGTTCTGGGTGACTTTTCCAAAATCTACACCTTTTCCTGGTACTCTCCAGGCCTTTTCCTTTACCCTTCTTCCTTCCCCTTCAACGCTTCTGTCTGAAGCTTGCCAATCACAAAGAATTTATTGTTTTTGTTGTTATAGTTACTCTTTATAACCTACTTAAAATACATCACGTACCCTCCTCTCCACAATTCTTCGAACACATAGTTTTGCCTTTTGCAAAAAATCACTGCGTTTCTGTACAACATACTTGGAGTCAAAGTGTCCAACATCTATTACAATTATAAACAGAAGAAAGAAAGTCACTGTATTTATTGGCAGTATTACGCAATCAAATATTTTGAAAGAGTTCCAGTGGTATAAATTTACAAAATCTTACAAATAAATATATACGTTTATTCTTTAAATCAATTCTTAGCAATAACATAATAGTATAAATTGCAGAATCAATATAGCCAATTTTAATGTAATGACTGCAATACAAATACAATATAACAGCGGTAAGTTATAACAAATGAGAGAGAGAGAGAGAGAAAGAGAGGCATTTAGACAATGTTTCATTACAGTGTGAAACTTATTAGAATTAAAATGAAGCCATAGTGAATTATTACATTCCAAAACTAATAATTATTGTGTTCTTTCACCCCAAAATAATACATTCATTAGGCAATGTATACTTTTAATTTCAGAAATTTTTACAGCTCTGAACTTCACTGCTTCGATGAATTTATTACATGTGTCAATGAATGAGGGTTGATAACACTGCTTTAGTCATTCAATTGTTCGTCATGTGATATTCGCAATGTTCTTAATAACTTCTTATGTAAAGTTCTATCATCAAAAAGATAATCTACGTAAGTTTTAAAAGTCGCGAATCTTTAAACAACAACTTGAAAATGGGTATATCAGTATTTTGTATACATTCTAGCATTGCTAGATTTACTTTTAAATTTTAAAGTATATGAGCAGATTGAGCGACTTTCCATCCAGAAAATTTGCTGTTGGCAAGACCTCACTACAAAGAAAAATGGTCTTTCCGGAGTCAAATGCTAAAAAATTCATAAATACCAGCATTGTAAGTGATACAAACAGGTATTAAGCACCGGGCATAAATATCATTCTGCTTGACGAGAAAAAAGAGTAAATTGGGTGCAAGGATTGAACATAAACTAACCCAAATTGCACAAAAAAAAACCATGAGGGGCACTGCTCAAGAATTGAGAACTGCCCCCCGCCCTTTTTTTTACAGGCTTGCTTTCACATTTCAAATGAGACCATGTCCCCCATATGTGAAGAAAATAGCCAATATGCAAAGAGAATTACAGATAAAGAGTTTTCTAGAATGAGATTTTCACTCTGCAGCATAGTGTGCACTGATATGAAACTTCCTGGCAGATTAAAACTGTGTGCTTGACCAAGACTCAAACTTGGTGATCGTAGCCCCAGACCTGTGTTGCCGTTTTGGGAGGTAGATCTCATATCTGGAAAGAGGAGATGACAGTTAGGGTACTATGGGTGAGCAGCTGCCATCAATTTTTGATGGTGCAGAACCCACAATAGTGGAACTGCTGCCTAGTCCAAAGGCACCTGTTACCAGTCTTACCCCACAATAGTGTATCGAATCCAGGCGTAATGTCGAAACTGATAAAAAGTCATATGAGAGATTCCTGTAATCTAGGTGTGACTGCACCAATGCTGCATACAGCCATATCAAAGTAGAGTGGACCACACCACTGAGGCATAGAAGAGCATTCAGGTGCAACCTACATGTCTGCTTTAGTTGGCAAAGACGGGGAAGCCATGTCAACTAGGCATCAAAGACCGGACCTAAAAAACACGATGACAGAAATGCATAACGTAGGTCATGGCAGCCAAAAAATGGATGCTATGAGTGAAAGCCCAGGATTGTGCTTGGTGTATTGCTCCCTGCATTCTGCCTCCAGCAATAGCCGTCGCGGACGAACAAAAATGATGGGGACAAAATATGTCATGCAGCTGCCGCCAGATCATTGATAGCCACAAAAAGGAGAGTGATACTCAAAACAGAACCTTGTGCAAGCCCCTTCTCCTGCAGGGGGGGGATGCTACAGGAGGCACCAACCTGTACCCAAAAAGTGTGACATGGAAGAAAGTTCTGGATAAAAATCAGGAGTGGGCCATGGAGGCCCCACTCCTTTAAGGTGGCAAGGACGTTATGGCACCATGTGGTATCATAATATATACACGCAGATCAATGAAAACTGCAACAAGGAACTGATGCTGAGCAAAAGCTGTTCAGATAGCACACTTCAAGTGGACTAAATTATCTTCGGTAGAGCGCCCTTGGCGAAAAGCACCCTGGATCGAAGCCAAAAGATCCGGGGATTCAACTAACCATATGTTCAAGTAACTTGCAGGACACTGAGTAAACAATCTGGACGACAGCTGTCCGTTTGAAGAGGCAATTTATGTGATTTCAAAATTGGAATAACGGCATTTTCTCGCTACTGGGAAGAGAATTCTGCATTGCCCCAGGGATGGTTAAAGAAAGGCCAGGTACACTGATGGAAAAATTTGCAACACCAAAAAATAATTAATGTAGAGTAATGAAGTACCAGGAATATATTTGTTGAGACAACGTATGTAAAGTGATTAACGTTGCAGGATCAATGGGAGTGTGAGACAAGCCACTGCAAATGTAAATGCAAATGCTGGTACGCTATTGTACACGTGTCATGTGTCAGTTTGTGGGATGGAGTTCCATGCCTGTTGCACTTGGTTGGCCAATATAAGGACAGTTAATGATGTTTGTGGATGGGTTGAAGCTGTCATCAGATGATGTCCAATACGTGCTCGATGGGAGGTAGAGCTGGTTATCGAGCAAACCAAGGCAATATGTTGACACACTATAGCATGTTGGCTTACAACAGCAGTATGTGAGCAAGTGTTATCCTGTAGGAAAACACCTCCTGGAATGCTGTTTGTGAATGGCAGCACAACAGGTCAAATAACCAGACGGACATACAAATTTGCAGTCAGCGTTCGTGGGATTCATACAGACAGTTTTGTCAGTGGAAAAGCGAAAGCCATTGTCGATGCTCCACGAGTAAAGACAATCAAGACATTGCTGAAGATGCCACTAAGTGAGACAGGTTCATAGAGAATTGCAATAGAAGGCAAAATCGTCAAAAAAAAAAGAGAGCCGGAGATGCCCAGTGGGAGACAGGCCATTATAGGGTTTATGGTGATAGCAAAGAGAATGACACTCAGAATGGAACCCTGAGACACACCATTTTCCTGGATAAAGGTGTCCGACAAGGCAGACCCTTCATGCACCTCGAAAACTCGGTCTTTTAAAAATGTCTGAAGGAAACAGGGTAGGTGGCCACGGAAGCCCCACATGTGAAGAGTATGGACGTTACTAGCTCTCTAGCAAGTGTCATAGGCCTTCTCCAAATCGAAAAACACAGCGACAATCTGGGATTTCTGCAGAAAACCATTCATGACATGGGTGGGCAAAATAATGAGATGGTCCACTGCAGAATGCCGTGTTGAAAGCCACACTGTGCATTCATAAAAAGTTGTGAGACTCGAGCCACCATATCATCCGGGCATGAATCATATGTCCCATCACCTTGAGAACACACTGGTAAGAGAGATGGAGTGGTAGCTAGAAGGAAGAGTGTGTGTGTGTGTGTGTGTGTGTGTGTGTCAGAGAGAGAGAGAGAGAGAGAGAGAGAGAGAGAGAGAGAGCTAATTTCGGCAAGAGCTAGATTTCCATCAATAAACTGAGTTGAAGCTGCTGTTGTGGTTTTCATCCAACTACTGCTTTGGTGCAACTCAACAGCCTATTCCTGCCTTTGTAAGCCTCTTCATCTCTGTATAGTATTTCAACCTAAATCCACTTAGAATGGTGAACCACCATTCAGAGAATAACTTTTTAACAACACAGTTTGACTTCTGTAAAGGCTTCTATACTGAGAATCCAACATAATATCTCACAAATTCAATTCCAGTAGAATTAAATAGTGGAAATTATCCCCTCTGTCATCTTGCCAAAGCCTTTGACTGTTTAGATTAAAAAATTCTGAGAGGGGAAGCTAAAATAGTATGGCATTAAAAGTCTTCCCCTTGCATGGATTGAGTTGTACTTTAACTACAGAAAATGGAAGGTCACATTAACAAATGATAAGACAGGAATAAGATTAAACTCAAAAAGGGAGAACATAAAATATGGTGTGGCACACAGTGTTCGCTGCCAAGTCCACAAAAATGATTTACTTGGGGCACTGGAGGGCTTTGGAAAAACTCTAATGTTTGCAGTGTCACAAACTTATTGATGCAAGATCTAAACTCATCCATACCAGAAACATCCAGGAGAATAACAGAACAGGCTTGTATAGATCCACAGGTACCAGCTTAATGCCTAAAAACTTGTATTGTGCAGTTCTAAAGAAATAAAAGCGACTTACAGATACGAATATCAAAAGTAGGGATAAATGGGCAATTAGGCTCCCGTGTTCTAAGTTACTGGGAATGCAGATACCAATCACGTGTGAGACCAGCATGTGGGTCAGTTAACCGAGAAGCTCAGTTCCGCCCATTTTGTGCTTAGAAATCTCTTACTGTATCAAACTGGACAAAGGATTGCTAACACACTTTCACTCAGTTTACTCATATGGCTTAATCTTCTGAGGTACTTCAGCTAAGCGGAAAAAATTATTTATTCTACATCTTGAAAAAGCTTCTTCAGGGACCCATGGATTCTCACACTTACATGCCTATAGAAGTTATATTCGCTAATGGTATATGTGATTAATAACAAGATTTAGTTTAAGATGAACTCAGCAATTCAGAACTGCAATACTAGACGCAAAAATAATTTCCATATACAAAAACCTAAAATCAGGTTTGCCACAAGTTTCTCCAAGTGAAATTCCCTGATATTTCTCTGATTCCACAGACACGTTTTAGAATTTTTACCCGACAAATTTTGAGGTCTCAAGGGGAGGTAAAGACATAAGTCGACAAAAGAATGTAAGGGCTTTGTATTTCTCCCCCATTTTGTTTTAGGGCGCAAAAACAACTAGGGTCATATGTGTCCATGCCAAAACTGTGAAACACAAAGATGAAGAGAGGAGTTAAAAATGATTACATGTCAACGTTTAATGACAGAAGATAGGACAGCTAGAAACAGGGACGTGGAGAAAGGTCTATGAAGTACGCAATAGGGAAATGGAGGCCCAGAACTAAAAATTAAATGGCCTTTACTATATTGCTACAACTGATAAAAAGTAAAACAGAGTCGACAGCCCACGCATTGTTCACTAAAATGGCCAATAACTCAGATGGCAAATCCAAAAGGGAATGTAAACGGTAAAAAAAAAAAAGGGCATCCCCTCAGGAAACGGCAGACAGTTAAAAGTTGGGTGCAATGTGCACAAAGTAGTAGGGGAGCACCACTTAACAAATGGTGATGGCTAAAAAGGCAGTGCCCAATATGCAACCTAGTTAAAATGACCTCCTCGCCACAGGAGGACTGAGAGGAGGTTGTCCAAGCCACTGGGAGAGGCTTAATAACCCAGAGCTTATTCCTATGAATGGAGGACCAGTGGTGATGCCAAAGTGACACCACCTCCTGACAGAAAGTAACAAGAGATCATCAGAGGGAATGCAAGAATTATTGGGCTGAAGTACGAGGAATGCAGCTTTGGCAGCAGTGTCAGCAACCTCTTGGACCGATATGACCTGGAACCCACATAAACATCACAGTGGCTCCATAAAAAGTGAGCAAGTGGAAGCTTTCCTGGAACGGGTGCACTAAGGGATGGACAGTCTACACTGCACAGAGGCTTTGAAGGGTGCCAAGAGAGTCTGAGCAGTGACACAGTGAAAAGAGTATGTCAGCAGATGTACTCCATGATCTGATACAGGGTGAAGAGCTCTGCTGTAAATACTGAGCAATGTGCCGGACGTCAGTACCAAAAAATGTTGGTTGACGTTGAAGGCACACCCGACACCATGGTCAGTCCAAGAGCCATCAGTGTACACAAAGATACTACTGCAAAATTCCATGCATAGGTCATGAAACTGAAGGCAATAGACCGAGCCTGGTGCAGTGTCTTTAGAAAGTGAATGAAGGTCAAGGTGAAGATGGGCTGCCGCACGAAGCCAAGATGGTGAAGGGTTCACACCCATCGAAAAAGCTGCAGGGAGCATGAAGTGGGAGGACCAAGATAGTTTTGTATAAAGCAGGAGCCTCAGGAATTTTGTAGTTTCAATGAATGGAAGAGCAACAGGCCCAAGATGTAAAAATGGTGGGAGAAACCAGCTGTGCTGCCAGAAATTCATACAAATGTTTTTGTCAGTAGAAAAACTTAAGCCACTGTCCATGCTCCATAAGTAAAGACGATCAAGACATTGCTGAAGACACCACTCAATGAGACAGGTTCATGAAGAGCAGCAGTAGATAGCAAAATTATCAACAAAAAGAGAGCCGGAGATGCCCGGCAGGAGACAGGCGCCATTGTAGGGTTAATGGCGACAGCAAAGACGACGACACTCAGGACAGAACCCTGAGGTACACCATTTTCCTGGATAAAGGTGTCCGAGGAGGCAGACCCCATACATACATCGAAAACTCGTCTCTTAAAAATTCCTCAAGGAGATGGCGCAGTTGGCCACATGTGTAGAGAGTACAAACGATACCAGTCCTCCAACAAATGTCGTGGGCTTTCTCCAAATTGAAAAACAAAGCCAGTCTGGGATTTCCACAGAAAACCATTCATGACATGGGTAAACAAAGTGGGTGATAGCCAGAAGGAAGTTGTTTGTCCTTACCGGGCTTAGGTGTGGGTATGACAGTGCCTTCACAACAGTGGCTGGAAAACATGCCCTCTGCCCAGGTCCGGTTGTACGTATTAAGCAAAAAGTGCTTGCCCACAAGAGAAAGGTGCTGCAACACTTGAAAGTTAACAGTGTCTGGTCCAGGGCGGAGGATTGAGATGAAGTGAGAGCGTGGTCTAGCATCCTCATAGTAAAGGCAGCACAGTAACACTCAGGATTCTGAGAAGAGATGTTATTGCCCGAGTCTTCTCTGCTCATCTCCAATAGAGGTAGGCAGGATGATAGTGGGAGGAGCTCAAAATTTCTGCAAAATGGCGACCCAAGGTGTTGGAGATAGCAATAGGGTACACGATGATATTGTCTGCTACTGTCAGGGTGAAAATTGGGGAATGGATCTTGCTCCCAGAGAACCGTCGGAGGTTGGTGCACACGATGGAAGAGGGGGGTGAAATTGTTAAAAGAACTAGTGAATGAAGTTCAGCTGCCTGTTTGGTTATCCCGAAGAATGCGAATTACATCACAGCAGGCTTCAGTCCACCAAAGGACTGGGACACAGCATGGTAAAGAGGAAGTGTGAGGAATGGAATGTTCTGCGACGGTAAGGATAATGTTTGTAAGAAATTCCACCTGGTCATGACAACTGCGGAAATCGTGTTCGTTGAAGGTCGCCAGGGAGGAGTAAAGTCTCCAGTCAGCCTTAGTCAGCTGCCATTTCGATGTGCACGGAGGTGGGGTAGGAGTTAGCAAATGGATAGCACACAGGAAATTGTCGCTCGAGTAGGTGTCAGAAAGAACGGACCGTTCAAGATGATGTGCAGGACAGGCAGTGAAGAAGGAAAGGTCCAAATGGGAATAGGTGTGTGACGAGTCTGAAAGCAACATGGGTGCTTCTGTGCTAAAGAAGAAAAGGTTAAGTTGATTAAGAATGGCAGCGAAGAGGGCACCTCTCAGATAGGTTCTGGAAGAGCCCCAAATGGGATGGTGTGCATTAAAGTCCCCAAGCAGCAGAAATCAGCAAGGAAGCTGTCCAATAAGCTGGAGGAAGTCGAACCTGGTGACATCGAATGACGGAGGGATGTAAATGGTAGAAAGGGAAAAGCTCAAGCGAGGAAGGAATAGACAAACTGCAACAGCTTGATGACAGGTAGTCAGGGAGATGGATGGGTTGACTATGAATGTCATCCCATAAGAGCAGCATGACTCCCCCATGAGACAGAATGCCAACCTCGAGCGGAAGGTCAAAACAGAACAGGAAGAAATGTGAAAGCTCAAAGCAGTCGTGAGGATGAATTTTGTTTCCTGAAGGCAGAGTACAAGTAGAAGCTGCAATTCTAAAAGCAGTCATAAATCCTCTTTGTTGGATCAAAGGCTGCAAAAGTTCCAATGGAGGACAGTCACGATGAGGACAATAGGAAGGGGTGTCACCTCGGCAGCTGCCGAGTGCCAGTCTGCGAAAACTCACTGCTACAGGGCACAGAGGCAAGAGGATCCTGCTCCATGAGGTCCTACAGAAGTGTCGGCTTTCTTCTGCTGTCGACATGAGGAATCCAGGGCACAAGAAAGGTTGGTGGGGCACACTGGCGAAATGGTGGCCGGCCAGGAGAAGGTATCACATGGCGACACCGTCAAAGAGGATCTTTGGGTCAGCGAAACAGAAGACCATTTGCCTTTGTTGGACTTTTTCGAGCCTTTCCAGTTGGCAGAGGGAGACTCATGTGTTGATTGGCTGGAGGGATGTAGCAAGTCTTCAAGGGAGTCTTCCTTCAGTCCTTTCCGGCCTGCCGGTTGTGTAGCTGGTGAGTTGCACAAATACTCTGAGAATCAACGCTAATGAGGATAGTAGCAACTCACGGTAAAGATGATTGCTGAGCCACATCCAGGCATGTAAAAAAGACAATAACATTCTCACAACTAAACTTCCGCCATACCCTTTGTCAGAAAACAAGAGCAGACAGATATTCAGACAGTCACCCAGACACAACTCATGTATACGTGATCACCACCTCTGGCTGCTGCGTCAACAATCTCTGAGAATCAGATTCAAATAACCACTCCTCCTGCCTCCCTGTCTCTTGTTGATAGCTGCTAGGCTAGTGGCAAGAAGTGGTGGTGGTACTGATTGCAATTCGAGGGGAGTGGTATAAAGGGGAGAAGCAGTAAGAATAAGGGAGAACGGAAGTTAGGCACGTACTCAGCTGCACCCAGCCAGTGATGACACATGACATCTCAGTAAACAAACCATTTCATCTACTGAGACAAAAACAAGATTTTTCCAGTGCTCTTTTCAAAATTCCCTGATACATTTGAAATTCCCTGATTTCCAGAACATGTGGCAACCCTGGAAATACACATGATTGATGTGCCATAATAATATTTATTTCATATTAATAACCATCTAAGCTGTATTATTACACATTTATTGTGTTATGACCAGATTTGTTCACTAAACATATTCAGGTGGCCTACATGTGTAAAGTCATGACACAAATGGGCAATTTGAAGATGTTCAATCAGTGAAACCAACTGCAACATGATAAATATGTAATAACACATATAATCATTAATATTGGTCTCAGCTGTGGTGCTCAGCATGATCAAAGTCATTTATTTTACAGTTCGTTATGAATCAGATTTTGGCTTTTTTGGACATCATCAGAAATTGTCTGAGGATGACACAGAATGCCAAAAGCTGGTTTGTAACTGACTATAAAACAAATACTATTGTGGAAAATCAATGATGTGAATTTAAGCATTAATATATCTATGTTCCCTCAAGTACCAATGGCATATTTCCATGTAGACTGTGCACCTCTCCGTACGGTTCAGATTACAGCTTTATATTCTGCTAGAAAAGTGTAACAGTATGACAAGACACAGACAGGCAAACAAAAATCCCCAAATCCTTAAAAATGAAGTAAAAAAATACCCCATGAGACAAGGTGTCCATAATTTATAAGAATACCTGGGCTCCAGAACGTAAATTCTGCATACTAATACTATTATATAGATCCTGACTTTACCCATATATAGAGAGCTGACAGTAGTCTGCGTCCCATTACATGAATGTTTTGTTTGAAGTATTATATAAAAATAGCAGCTAAATAGTATAGGACGAGCAGTGGATATTTTCAAAATCGCTGTTTTACCCCTGACATAACAAATCTACAAGTAATTTCATAATTATCAATTCGAGCAGAGTAGCACTAGACATAATTTGTTGTTAGCATATTTTACAGACATAGGCAGCAGGGGATTACCAAAAGTTCTTGTTCTCTTATTTGCTTTAACCCGTGGCATCTTCAAGATGGTGACACTCCTATTTCAAGCGTTTTCAATATGGAGACCACGACATCTATCACTACACCCATGAACAAACATAAACAGGCCCTAACAAGTGGAATATTTAACACCAGAAATAAAGTGAAACTAATGGAGGAACCGCTCGAAGTAGGGGTTTTGGGCAGTGTCAATCACCACACACAACAATAAGGATGATGACACCATTCCAAAATAAATATCAAACCAAAAATTATGCACACAAAATCCTCAACAAACCCTCAACAATCATCCCACCCCAAAACTGCGAATAACAGCTATTGGTATCATACATTTTGCCTGAACTAAACAGCTCCAATGAAGACAGTGATACTAGAAACCCACACATACACTGAAACTTTCACTTGGTCTATATGGCTCAAACATAGCCAGAGATACCATGAAACCAGACACAAAAACCTGGTACTGCAAATTTCACTTGACCTATATAGCTCAACCAAGGTGCACAATACTACCAACTGCCACAAATCAACAACACCAGACCACACTCCATAAAACCCACCGATATAAGCAAATAAATACCCCCAAAAAATAATACCAAATTAATCAAACATAAATTACCTCAATGAACTGTAAACAAATCCACTACATTACAAAAAGGAAAAAGGTCTTACCAACCACAGTTTCCCCCCCTCCACTCTCTCTCTCTCTCTCTCTCTCTCTCTCTCTCTCTCTCTCTCTCTCTCTCTCTCACACACACACACACACACACACACACACACACCTAAGCACCACTTACCAAACAACTGATGCCCATCCCATACATACATACATACACACATCAAAAAACGTTTTGCATCCCCTCGGTTCCTGAACCTGTGCAGAAATTTGCAATAGAGATCAACATCGTTTCCGCCCTTTCTATTGATCATGAAAACCACACAGTGCATGTTGTACCACCATACAGCGAGACTCTCAGAGGTGTTGGTCCAGACTGCTGTACACACGGGTACCTCTGATACCCAGTAGCACGTCCTCTTGGATTGATGCATGCCTGTGTTCGTCGTGCCATACTATCCACAAGTTCATCAAGGCACTGTCAGTCCTGATTGTCCCACTCCTCAACGGCGATTCGGCGTAGATCCCTCAGAGTGGTTGGCAAGTCACATGCCCATAAGCAGCCCTTTTCAATCTATCCCAGGCATGGTCGATAGGGTTCATGTCTGGAGAACATGCTGGCCACTCTAGTCGAGTGATGTAATTATCTTGAAGGAAGTCATTCACAAGATGTGCACAATGGGGATGCGAAATGTCATCCACAAAGACGAATGCCTCGTCAATATGTTGCCAATATGACTGCACTATTGGTCGGAGGATGGCATTCATAAAACTTTGAACATAGCTGCTAAGGTTCAGTGCCCGTGTCAGAATTATATTAGAACAAATAAGCCCTCGGTCACAAATATTAAGTCAAAATTGACCCGGTTTCGATGCTACTATGAGCGTCGTCTTCAGAATTAGCCTGACTGTTCTAAAACATATTAGGTATATAATACATTCATAAAATTAAAGTTTGTACTTCATCTTTTCCAGTCAGTACAAACTTTAATTTTATTAATGTATTATATACATAATATGTTCTAGAACAGTTAGTGTAATTCTGAAAACGACGCTCATAGTAGCATTGAAACCTGGTCAATTTTGACTTAATATTTGTGACCGAGGGCTTATTTGTTCTAATATAAGGATGGTATTCACTTATAGCACAGCTGTCATGGTGCCTACCATGACCACCAACAGTGTGCATCAGCCCCCCATAATCCCACCCAAAACAGCAGGGAACCTCCACCTTGCTTCACTCATTTGACAGTGTGTCTAAGAGTTCAACGTGACCGGGTTGCCTCCAAACACATCTCTGACAATCGTCGGAAGGCATATGTGACACTCATTGGTGCAGAGAACGTGATGCCAATCCTGAGCAGTCCAATTCAGCTTGTTATTGGGTTCATCTGTACCGTGCTGCACGGTGTTGCAGTTGCAAAGATGGACCTCGCCATGGATGTGTGGAGTGAAACTGCACATAATGCAGCCCATTGCACACAGTTTGAGTCATAATGTGATGTAAGGTGGCTGCACGAAAAGCATTAATCGACACAGCGGCATTGCCGTCAGGATTCCTCAGAGCCATAATCCGTTGGTAGCGTCACCCACTGCAGTAGTAGCCCTCAGGTGGCCTGAGCAAGGTATGTCACCGACAGTTCCTGTCTCTCTGTTTCTCCTCCATGTTCGAACAACATTGCCATGGTTCACTCCACGATGCCTGGACACTACCCTTGTTGAGAGCCCTTCTTGGCACAGTGTAATAATGCAGATGTAATCGAACTGCAGTATTGATCATCTAGGCATTGTTGAACTACAGACAACATGCCCTGGATTCCTCATGTCGACAGCAGGAGAAAGCCGACACTTCTGTAGGACCTCATGGAGCAGGATCCTCTTGCCTCTGTGCCCTGTAGCAGCGAGTTTTCGCAGACTGGCACTCGGCAGCTGCCGAGGTGACACCCCTTCCTATTGTCCTCATCGTGACTGTCCTCCATTGGAACTTTTGCAGCCTTTGATCCAACAAAGAGGATTTATGACTGCTTTTAGAATCGCAGCTTCTATTTGTACTCTGTCTTCAGGAAACAAAATTCATCCTCACAACTGCTTTGAGCTTTCACATTTCTTCCTGGTCTGTTTTGACCTTCTGCTCGAGGTTGGCATTCTGTCTCATGGGGGAGTCATGCTGCTCTTATGGGATGACATTCATAGTCAACCCATCCATCTCCCTGACTACCTGTCATCAAGCTGTTGCAGTTTGTCTTTTCCTTCCTCACTTGAGCTTTTCCCTTTCTACCATTTACATCCCTCCGTCATTCGATGTCACCAGGTTCGACTTCCTCCAGCTTATTGGACAGCTTCCTCGCCGATTTCTGCTGCTTGGGGACTTTAATGCACACCATCCCATTTGGGGCTCTTCCAGAACCTATCCGAGAGGTGCCCTCTTCGCTGCCATTCTTAATCAACTTAACTTTTTCTTCTTTAGCACAGAAGCACCCATGTTGCTTTCAGACTCGTCACACACCTATTCCCATTTGGACCTTTCCTTCTTCACTGCCCGTCCTGCACATCATCTTGAACGGTCCGTTCTTTCTGACACCTACTCGAGCGACCATTTCCTGTGTGCTATCCATTTGCTAACTCCTACCCCACCTCCGTGCACATCGAAATGGCAGCTCACTAAGGCTGACTGGAGACTTTACTCCTCCCTGGTGACCTTCAACGAACACGATTTCCGCAGCTGTCATGACCAGGTGGAATTTCTTACAAATATTATCCTTACCATCGCAGAACATTCCATTCCTCACACTTCCTCTTTACCATGCTGTGTCCCAGTCCTTTGGTGGACTGAAGCCAGCTGCAATGCAATTCGCATTCTTCGGGATAACCAAAAAGGCAGCTGAACTTCATTCACTAGTTCTTTTAACAGTTTCACCCCCCTCTTCCATCGTGTGCACCAACCTCCGACGGTTCTCTGGGAGGAAGATCCATTCCCCAATTTTCGACCTGACAGTAGCAGACACTATCATCGTGTACACTATTGCTATCTCCAACACCTTGGGTCGCCATTTTGCAGAAATTTTGAGCTCCTCCCACTATCGTCCTGCCTACCTCTATTGGAAATGAGCAGAGAAGACTCGAACAATGCCTTTCTCTTCTCAGAATCGTGAGTGTTACTGTGCTGCCTTTACTATGAGGAAGCTAGATCATGCTCTCACTTCATCTCAATCCTCCGCCCTGGACCAGACACTGTTAACTTTCAAAAGTTGCAGCACCTTTCTCTTGTGGGCAAACACTTTTTGCTTAATACGTACAACCGGATCTGGGCAGAGGGCATGTTTCCCAGCCACTGTCGTGAAGCCACTGTCATACCCACACCTAAGCCCGGTAAGGACAAACAACTTCCTTCTGGCTATCACCCACTTTGTTTACCCATGTCATGAATGGTTTTCTGTGGAAATCCCAGACTGGCTGTGTTTTTCAATTTGGAGAAAGCCTATGACATGTCCATCCCTTAGTGCACCCGTTCCAGGAAAGCTTCCACTTGCTCACTTTTTATGGAGCCACTGTGATGTTTATGTGGGTTCCAGGTCATATCGGTCCAAGAGGTTGCTGACACTGCTGCCAAAGCTGCATTCCTCGTACTTCAGCCCAATAATTCTTGCATTCCCTCTGATGATCTCTTGTTGCTTTCTGTCAGGAGGTGGAGTCACTTTGGCATCGCCACTGGTCCTCCATTCATAGGAATAAACTCTGGGTTATTATGCCTCTCCCAGTGGCTTGGACAACCTCCTCTCAGTCCTCCTGCGGCAAGGAGGTCATTTTAACTAGGTAGCATATTGGGCACTGCTTTTTTAGCCATCACCATTTGTTAAGTGGTGCTCCCCTACTACTTTGTGCACATTGCACCCAACTTTTAACTGTCTGCCATTTCCTGAAGGGATGCCCTTTTTTTTTTACCGTTTACATTCCCGTTTGGGTTTGCCATCTGAGTTATTGGCCATTTTAGTGAACAATCCGTGGGCTGTCGACTGTGTTTTACTTTTTATCAGTTGTAGCAATATAGTGAAGGCCATTTAATTTTTAGTTCTGGGCCTCCATTTCCCTATTAAGTACTTCATAGAGCTTTCTCCATGTCCCTGTTTGTAGCTGTCCTATCTTCTGTCATTAAACGTTGACATGTAATCATTTTTAACTCATTTCATCTTTGTGTTTCACAGTTTTGGCATGGACACATATGACCCTAGTTGTTTTTGCGCCCTAAAACAAAATGGGGGAGAAATACAAAGCCCTTACATTCTTTTGTCGACTTATGTCTTTACCTCCCTTTGAGACCTCAAAATTTGTCGGGGAAAAATTCTAAAACGTGTCTGTGGAATCAGAGAAATATCAGGGAATTTCACTTGGAGAAACTTGTGGCAACCCTGATTTTAGGTTTTTATATATGGAAATTATTTTTGCTTCTAGTATTGCAGTTCTGAATTGCTGAGTTCATCTTAAACTAACTCTTGTTATTAATCACAAATACATTCTTTTGTCGACTTATGTCTTTACCTCCCCTTGAGACCACAAAATTTGTCGGGAAAAAATTCTAAAACGTGTCTGTGGAATCAGAGAAATATCAGGGAATTTCACTTGGAGAAACTTGTGGCAACCCTGATTTTAGGTTTTTATATATGGAAATTATTTTTGCTTCTAGTATTGCAGTTCTGAATTGCTGAGTTCATCTTAAACTAACTCTTGTTATTAATCACAAATACCATTAGGGAAGATAACTTCTATAGGCATGTAAGTGTGAGAATCCATGGGGCCCTGAAGAAGCTTTTTCAAGATGTAGAATAAATATTTTTTTCCGCTTAGCTGAAGTACCTCAGAAGATTAAGCCATATGAGTAAACAGAGTGAAAGTGTGTTAGCAATCATTTGTCCAGTTTGATACAGTAAGAGATTTCTAAGCACAAAATGGGCAGAACTGAGCTTCTCGGTTAACTGACTCACATGCTGGTCTCACATGTGAGTGGTATCTGCATTTCCAGGAACTTAGAACACGGGAGCCTAGTTACCCATTTATCCCTACTTTTGATATTCGTATCTGTAAGTCACTTTTATTTCTTTAGAACTGCACAATACAAGTTTTTAGGCATTAAGCTGGTATCTGTGGATCAGTACAAGCCTGTTCTGTTATTCTCCTGGATGTTTCTGGTATGGATGAGTTTAGATCTTGCATCAATAAGTTTGTGACACTGCAAAACATTAGAGTTTTTCCAAAGCCCTCCAGTGCCCCAAGTAAATCATTTTTGTGGACTAGGCAGCAAACACTGTGTGCCACACCATATTTTATGTTCTCCCTTTTTGAGTTTAATCTTATTCCTGTCTTATCATTTGTTAATGTGACCTTCCATTTTCTGTAGTTAAAGTACAACTCAATCCATGCAAGGGGAAGACTTTTAATGCCATACTTTTTTTGCTCCCCCTCACAGAATTTTTTAATCTAAACAGTCAAAGGCTTTGGCAAGATGACAGAAGGGATAATTTCCACTATTTAATTCTACTGGAATTGAATTTGTGAGACATTATGTTGGATTCTCAGTATAGAAGCCTTTACAGAAGTCAAACTGTGTTGTTAAAAAGTTATTCTCTGAATGGTGGTTCACCATTCTAAGTGGATTTAGGTTGAAATACTATGCAGAGATGAAGAGGCTTACAAAGGCAGGAATAGGCTGGTGAGATGCACCAAAGCAGTAGTTGGATGAAGACCACAACAGCAGACTTCAACTCAGTTTATTGATGGAAATCCAGCTCTTGCTGAAATTAGGTCTCTCTCTCTCTCTCTGACACACACACACACACACACACACACAAACACACACACACACATACACACACTCTTCCTACTAGCTACCACTCCATCTCTCTTACCAGTGTGTTTGCAAGGTGATGGGACATATGATTCATGCCCGGATGATATGGTGGCTCGAGTCTCACAATTTTTGATGAATGCACAGTGTGGCTTTCAACAGGGCATTCTGCAGTGGACCGTCTCATTATTTTGCCCACCAATGTCATGAATGGTTTTCTGCAGAAATCCCAGATTGTCGCTGTGTTTTTCGATTTGGAAAAGGCCTATGACACATGCTAGAGAGCTAGTACCCTCCATACTCTTCACATGTGGAGCTTCCGTGGCCACCTACCCTGTTTCCTTCAGACATTTTCCAGGTGCATGAAGGGTCTGCCTTGTCGGACACCTTTATCCAGGAAAATGGTGTGTCTCAGGGTTCCATTCTGAGTGTCATTCTCTTTGCTATCACCATAAACCCTATAATGGCCTGTCTCCCACGGGGCATCTCCGGCTCCCTTTTTTTTGACGATTTTGCCTTCTATTGCAATTCTCTATGAACCTGTCTCACTTAGTGGCATCTTCAGCAATGTCTTGCAGTGGCTTATCTCACACTCACATTGATCCTGCAACATTAATCACTTTACATACGTTGTCTCAACAAATATATTCCTGGTATTTCATTACTCTACATTAATTACTTTTTGGTGTTGCAAATTTTTCCATCAGTGTACCTGGCCTTTCTTTAACCATCCCTGGTGCAATGCAGAATTCTCTTCCCAGTAGCGAGAAAATGCTGTTATTCCAATTTTGAAATCAGATAAATTGCCTCTTCAAACGGACAGCTGTCGTCCAGCTTGTTTACTCAGTGTCCTGGAAGTTACTTGAACATATGGTTAGTCGAAGGCTGTATTGTGTCCTTGAATCCCCGGATCTTTTGGCTTCGATCCAGGGTGCTTTTCGCCAAGGGCGCTCTACTGAAGATAATTTAGTCCACTTGAAGTGTGCTATCTGAACAGCTTTTGCTCAGCATCAGTTCCTTGTTGCAGTTTTCATTGATCTGTGTGTACATCTTATGATACCACATGGTGCCATAACGTCCTTGCCACCTTAAAGGAGTGGGGCCTCCATGGCCCACTCCTGATTTTTATCCAGAACTTTCTTCCATGTCACACTTTTTGGGTACAGGTTGGTGCCTCCTGTAGCATCTCCCCCTGCAGGAGAAGGGGCTTGCACAAGGTTCTGTTTTGAGTGTCACTCTCCTTTTTGTGGCTATCAATGATCTGGCGGCAGCTGCATGACATATGGTGTCCCCATCGTTTTCGTTCATCCGTGACGGCTATTGCTGGAGGCAGAATGCAGGGAGCAATACACCAAGCACAATCCTGGGCTTTCACTCATAGCATCCAGTTTTTGGCTGCCATGACCTACGTTATGCATTTCTGTCATTGTGTTTTTTAGGACTGGACTTTGATGCCTAGTTGACATGGCTTCCCCGTCTTTGCCAACTAAAGCAGACATGTAGGTTGCACCTGAATGCTCTTCTATGCCTCAGCGGTGCGGTCCACTCTACTTTGATATGGCTGTATGCAGCATTGGTGCAGTCACACCTAGATTACAGGAATCTCTCATATGACTTTTTATCAGCTTCAACATTACGTCTGGATTTGATACATTATTGTGGGGTAAGACTGGTAATAGGTGCCTTTGGACTAGGCAGCAGTTCCACTATTGTGGGTTCTGCACCATCAAAAATTGATGGCAGCTGCTTGCCCATAGTACCCTAACTGTCATCTCCTCTTTCCAGATACAAGATCTACCTCCCAAAACGGCAACACAGGTCTGGGGTACGATCACCAAGTTTGAGTCTTGGTCCAGCACACAGTTTTAATCTGCCAGGAAGTTTCATATCAGTGCACACTATGCTGCAGGGTGAAAATCTCATTCTAGAAAACTCTTTATCTGTAATTCTCTTTACATATTGGCTATTTTCTTCACATATGGGGGACATGGTCTCATCTGAAAAGTGAAAGTAAGCCTGTAAAAGAAAGGGGGGGAGGGGGGGCAGTTCTCAATTCTTGAGCAGTGACCCTCTTTTTTTTTTTTTTAACCTTTGCAGTTTATGTTCAATCCTTGCACCCAATTTACTCTTTCATGTACCTAATTTTTTTCTCATCAAGCAGAACGATATTTATGCCCATTGCTTAATACCTGTTTGTATCACTTACAATGCTGGTATTTATGAATTTTTTAGCATTTGACTCCGGAAAGACCATTTTTCTTTGTAGTGGGGTCTTGCCAACAGTAAATTTTCTGGATGGAAAGTCGCTCAATCTGCTCATATACTTTAAAATTTAAAAGTAAATCTAGCAATGCTAGAATGTATACAAAATACTGATACACCCATTTTCAAGTTGTTGTTTAAAGATTCGCAACTTTTAAAACTTATGTAGATTATCTTTTTGATGATAGAACTTTACATAAGAAGTTATTAAGAACATTGCGAATATCACATGACGAACAATTGAATGACTAAAGCAGTGTTATCAACCCTCATTCATTGACACATGTAATAAATTCATCGAAGCAGTGAAGTTCAGAGCTGTAAAAATTTCTGAAATTAAAAGTATATATTACCTAATGAATGTATTATTTTGGGGTGAAAGAACACAATAATTATTATTTTTGGAATGTAATAATTCACTATGGCTTCATTTTAATTCTAATAAGTTTCACACTGTAATGAAACATTGTCTAAATGCCCCTCTCTCTCTCTCTCTCTCTCTCTCTCTCTCTCTCTCTCTCTCTCTCTCTCTCTCTCTCATTTGTTATAACTTACCACTGTTATATTGTATATTTATTGCAGTCATTACATTAAAATTGGCTATATTGATTCTGCAATTTATACTATCATGTTATTGCTAAGAATTGATTTAAAGAATAAACGTATATATTTATTTGTAAGATTTTGTAAATTTATACCACTGGACCTCTTTCAAAATATTTGATTGCATAATACTGCCAATAAATACAATGACTTTCTTTCTTCTGTTTATAATTGTAATAGATGTTGGACACTTTGACTCCAAGTATGTTATACAGAAACGCAGTGATTTTTTACAAAAGGCAAAACTATGTGTTCGAAGATTTGTGGAGAGGAGGGTACGTGATGTACTTTAAGTAGGTTATAATGAGTAACTATAACAACAAAAACAATAAATTATTGATAAAGTTATTTAATTGAATAGATAAAAAATCTACTCACCAAGCGGCAGCAGAACATACACATAAAAGACTGTTGTGATTGGCAAGCTTTCGGAGCCAATGGCTCCTCCAGACAGAAGCGTTGAAGGGGAAGGAAGAAGGGTAAAGAAAAAGGCCTGGAGAGTTCCAGGAAAAGGTGTAGATTTTGGAAAAGTCACCCAGAACTGCGGATCAGGCGAAAAATAGAAATGACACATGTCATATACCAGCTATTATGTAAACACTGTTCAGCTTTCTACATCTGCATGACTACCACCAAATTATCAGTTAGGATATATGGGCATAGGCATAGTGTATATACTGGAAACTCGCAATATCCTGTTGCAGAGCATGCTCTACAACATGGCATACGTGACCTCGGCACTTGTTTCACCACACATGCCACCTGTATTCTTCCGCCAGACACCAGTTTCTCAGAACTCCGCATCTGGGAACTAGCACTACAATGTGTCCTTGGTTCTCACCACCCACCTCGCCATAATTTACGTTAATTTCTCCTGTCTCAGCTTTTCTTCACTGTAATTACTCTTTGCTTCACTCCGTTTTAGCTTTTTACATATGTCATTGTCTTTCTCGTCTATTTTCACTGCCCCCTCCCACAGCTATTGCATACAATACACTTAGCTTCTCACTCTTATGAACTCATGTACAGTTTTAGTAGTAATCTCTGTCTTGCATATTACCCTGTCTTCCACCTTTAAGCTCTCAGGTTTCCGAATCTTGCCCGATGCAGTCCCTAACAATTAGTCTTTCCTTCTCATCCTGTACGGTAAGTCACCCATGACCCACGGTTCTGGGTAACTTTCTCAAAATCTACCCCTTTTCTTAGACCTCTCCAGTCCTTTTCCTTCACCTTTCTTGCTTCCCCTGCAACCCTTCAGCCTGAAGAAGGAGTCACTGGCTCCAAACGCATGCCTATCACAACAGTCTTTTATGTGTGTGTTCTGCCACTGCTTGGTGAGTAGATTTTTTATCTATCCAATTAAATAATTTTATAAAGAGTATCTGTGTGTGATGTTTTTATTGGTATACAACTTGTTATAAACAAAACTTATTTTTACCATTTAATATGTTTCCAGATATTTACCAGTGGTAAAGATGAAATTGGGTTGATTGTACTTGGTTCTGACAAGACACAGAATCCACTTGATTACCCAAATGTTAGTGTGGAATTTCCTCTTGCACTGCCTACATGGCAGATGATATCCTTTGTGGAGAAATCTTTACATGAAAGTAAAATAAAAACAGATTGGATAGATGGTGTTGTTGTTGGCATGCAAGTCTTGAAAGATGAGCTAGAGTAAGTATTTAAAGCTGTCTGTTTCATGACATTCCTGGAACATGTTCTAGAATGTGTGTTACACAAATCACAGTGACATAGTTGTGACTTTATAAACATGAATCAATATGTTTTTGTAATGAAAAAGAACCAGAAGGCACAATACCTGCAGAAATAGGAAATTTTTTTGTGTGATTTTACTGTATGAATGTTTTTTACAGTTTTTCAGCTCAATAATTAAGGAGGTATTGATACAAGGCTTTGCCAAAAATCCATCTGTCACCTACAATTCCAGCCCTGTCACTGGCATTCCCTACCCCACAATATGACTGGGCCACCATGAAAGCAGCCACATCATTGTCAAATTCACTGAAACTACTGCATAGCAATTTACTTAAGTATGGCTGCTGTTGTGGTCTTCAGTTTGGTTTAAGCACTGCGTCAATACCTTCTCTTCATAGCACTCGGAGGTCATGATCTGCGACAGTTTTTACAAATGGCAAGAGAACTTTTCCTCTAGTTGCTTGTTTTTCAGTGACAGATGCAAATATTTTAGAATGTAGTGCCTTATGTATATCTGTTAGAATAGCCACAAGGTCTGAAAGTTATTTTCAAATGATTGAGCTCTTCTACAGAGTATTGAAATTCACAGATTCTTCCAACCTGGTCCAACAATGTCTTACATACTCCTCTTCCTCCATGGATTGTTTCCAGCGTTTGGAGATGAAACATTAGGCACCAAAACGTGCCTTATAACCAAAATCTAATGAACATATAATTAAATTAACCAAAGATGTAATGTTGCACTCTCAGGTAAGACTGATCTTGAATGCAAAGCCACAGAGGAAATTAAATATCCGCTGCAACATTCATCTCACTTTTTGTTATTGAAATTATTCACAGTGCCATAGGGAGAACTGAGTTTATGTGTTTTATAGAGTCAGATACACGCTGTGGCACAGGGTGCTGTCCGTTATTCTCCTGACTATGATGTCCAGGAATGGTAGTCTTCCTTCTTCTTTGGTCTCCATAGTGAATTTGATTTTGTGGCGTGTGGAGTTCAGATGTACAAAGAAGTCAAGAAGTTTGTCTCTTCCATGAGGCCAGATGACAAGTGTGTTATCCACATAACAGAAGAAAAAGAAGAAGAAGAAGAAGATGGATTTCCATTTGGATGACATCAGGGCCTCTTCCTCGAAGTGCACCGTAAACATATTCACAATCTCTGGTCAGAGTGGGCTGCCTATTGCGACTCCATCTGTTTGCGGGAGGGGGGTGTGCCACGAGTCAGTGAAGTGGAAAAGCTGACCAAGTAATATGTGTGACGTGTCATACCTCGACCGATATTGAGAACAGAATAAAAAATTCAGAGGCATTACTTTTCAGCACTCCCATGCATATTCTGTATGCAAGAAAAGCATATGGAGCAGGTTTCTCATTCAGAAATTCTATTTCAGTGTTGGTTGTTTACACGAAGACCGTGTTAAGCATAATGGAAGAAGGAGAAATGTTTATCAGCATTCCAGATTTGGCAGTGGCAGGCTCATGGTCTGCTGAGACTCTGGTTTATTGTTTCACTATACTGCTGCTTGCATTGCTCAGAATCTCATTTTGTGCAAACATAGAATTGGTAGGTTCAGGAGGGCCATGCTAAATGCCTTGCAGGGCCTCAGTAGTGCCACCCAACTAGCACCTGAGAGGGCAGACAAGTGTTCGCTCATGCGTACGTGATCCTGCAGTGAAGTTGTGTACATTTAGTCAGGAAGTGGGCTTGTATACAGTGAGACAAGTATCCACACAGACAATGTGACGGCATCTGGAGCAGCACAGACTGTCAAGCCCTTAATGCAGCTCTAGAGAGAGGTGAACTGACAGCGGTGCAACTGACAACAATGCCAGACACAGGAATGGCACTGTGTCATCGTATCGGATGAGTCTCTGTTCTGCAACATCGTCACAATTGATGTACATGTGTGTGGAGGCTCTGATGCCAACAGACCTGGCCAGATTGTATCTGTCATTCTCATGTGAGTCCAGCACGTGATGTGATGGTATGGGGTGCAACTGGATTCATGTCACAACCTCTGGTTCACATAGCCAGTAATTTGGATAGCAGCCATTGCGTTTGAGTTTTGTTAAGGCCTATCGCTGTGCCCTATTTTCAAGGGCTCCGTGATGTTATCTTTTAACAAGATAATGCAAGACTACACATCACCTGAGCTACCTCGATACAGAGAGTGTTCCACTGTTGCCGTATCCAGCATTTCCTTCAAATCTGTCACCTGTGGAGAACGTCTGTTCACAGGATGCCAAGAGATGGGTATGCCACCAGTCGCCAGCCACCAGTCACCAGCCACTACAGTTGATGAACTCTGACATATGACATACAGTTGAGTAGCATGAAATGATGTACCCATGGCTGTAATCCAACCTCGATTTGATATCCAGTGTGATGAGAGCTGTTCTGCTGTTCCAGTTTCAATACTGAAATTCATATATTATTTTTATGCTATCCTAACCACCAGATTGGACTGTGGTGTCATACAGCATAAAATATCTTACAATGTGTTGAATCAGTGATGAGAAGTGTAGAACAGCCAGCAGGGGAATTGGACTGTATGAGTTTTTACGGATTTTTTTTCCAGACACACACTACCATTTCTTCAGATTTATTTAATTTGGGTATAAATCCTTTCCAGCATATATGCTGTACACAAAATGTTGAACATAAAATGTAGCTATCTGCTGATTTAACATCTTGCTGAGTATACCGGTACAATATTTTGTTGTAACAAATAGTTCAATGTATTTTACACACTTATAAACTTATTTATACAGTTATAGTAATTTATACCATTACATTAATGTTGTACCTTAATGTTATGGAAGACGATATTATAAGGAACCTCATACTTTTCCTGGATGATAGAGTTGTCTATAATGAATTATTACTCGAAAAATATCTGCACAAATTTGAGTCAGATCATAACATCCAAAGATATGTAAATTGGAGCACATCACAAAACAAATAAAAGACAGTATTGTATGACTACATTATCAAATAATCACAGTTTTAATTGGTCAACTCATTCAAATATCAGGATGAAATGAAATGGTGACATAGACTCACTTGTAGGCAAAGCAGAATGCAGACTTCAATTCATTGGTAAGATACTGGAAAATGCAATCAGTCTATAGAGGACATTGCTTACAAAATACTTGTGTGGCCCATTCTAGAATATTGCTTAAGTATGACCCATAACAAATAAGGCTAATGGCAGACATTGAATGTATACAAAATAGTGTAGCATGATTGATCATAGATTTATTTGATGCATGGGAGAGCATCAAGAAGCTACTAAAAATTGGAAATGCCAGACAAGTGAAGATAGACGCCAAATATATGACAAAACCTAACTTATGAAATTTCAGGAACCTGTATTAAGTGAGGTATTTAGGGATTATACAATAACCGCATATGTATCACTCCTATAGGGACCATGAAGGCAAGATTAATTACAGCATGCACAGAACCATTTAAAGAATCATTCTTCCCACACTCCACATGAGCATTGAATGGGAAAAAACCGTAATGTGTGGTACAACAATGTACTGCGGTAGCACACACCAAAGAACAGTCCAAGTCCATACACTAGTTATGTGGATTGTGACCAGTAATGAGACAATTGACCATCACAGGCTGTGTTCAAAATGAGCACTGGCAGCACCAGTATATGCTCCCATTCTGGTATGGAAAGACTGCTGCACACAAACCAGTATTTCAGCAGGGACAATCCGACAGGCTGCAGTAATACATCATTGCATATCATCAGATGTAGTTGGTATGCCCTTGTAGACAGTCTTTCAGCTTTCCCCATAGAAAAAAAGTCTGCAGGCATGAAATTTGGCGAATGGATCAACCGAGATACAGGTCCTCTACATCCAATCTAATGATTTGTAAACAGTTTGTGAAGCCATGTTGTACTTTGTGCACTGTGAGTTGTACAGCCATCGTATTGGTACCACAAGTTGCTCCTAGTCTGTAGAGGAATCTCTTCTAGCATCCGTGGAAGATGATTTGTTAGGAGGCTGTGATACTTGTGCACATCCAGTGTTCTTTCTAAGAAAAACGGGCCTATGAGCTGATGGTTCACTGCCCCACACCACACGTTTACACTCCAAGGATGCTGACATTCCACCTGCCACAGCCAAAGAGAATTTTTAACAGACCAATTGTGCTTATTTCAGCACTTTACCAGGCCACGATTGTTAAAATTTCCTTCACCACTAAACAAGATACATGATACATCTGGAGTATCCTGTCTTAATGCCCATGTATGGAAGTTAACACAATTCTCTTGATCAATTCCATGCAGCTCTTTATAGAAAGGGATAAACCTATATCAATGGAGAATGCATAGGACACTTGCCCGATTAATGCCATTTCCACATGCGATTGTGCAAGAGGTAACATGTGGATCAACTACTTGTTTCATCTGTTATGTTGCTAAGAGTTAGGCTATGACTTCCACATAACTGGTTGAAGAGGTTGATAAATGACTGCCGAGATGCTTGACATTTATTGGGATTTATTGCCGCATATACTGTACAAGAATGAACTGCATTCTTCGTACACTCTCCATACACCATGAGCATGTCACCTTTTTCTGCGTTGGTAAATCCCATCGTCCACTCACGACCTACTGATTGGACTGTCACACACTTACTGACTTGCAAGTCACAATGCACTTGAGGAACACACACACAAACACACTGTAAGCAAACAACATCTTACCTAGCAACTACCCACACACACAAACACACTGTAAGCAAACAACATCATACCTAGCAACTACCCACTCACACACACAAACACACTGTAAGCAAACAACATCATACCTAGCAACTACCCAGATTGAGTGGCACAAACTAGAATTGGTGTGGAAACTTTTAAAAATACTGTATCTCATTGACAACTTGTACTAGAATCCTGCAACAAACCCCACTGACATTCTGATTTACCATATTTTTAGTTTGTTAATGTCAGTAAGCACAGTTTCATTTAAAAAGTGTACATCTGCACAAGAAAGGATATTTACAATCTGTTGATTGGGTAACAATAATGAATCCCTGACTACGAATCCATTCAGTCAAAGCCGCAAATCAATAGCACTTCATACTTGTGGTGCGAGCTTTAGGCATTTCACCCTGTGACTTGGTCTTCAAAAGTGAAATAATTGTGGGTCAGGATGTGATTGGGTAAGGGGATTAGGAAAGAGGTGGTGGGTTTGGTATCAGGAGGATGTTTGCAAAGTGAGGCCACGGGCATGGGGGATGTTGTAAAATGATGTTGCATCCATAGTAACCACGAAGGAGTCATGTGGTAGCAAAACAGGAAATGCAGAAAGGCGGTGAAGGAAGTGAACATTGTCTTCACTGTAGGATGGGAGGTTACAGACAATGGTTGTATGTGATGTTCAGTGGGAGGATTGTACCCAGCCACAGTTGGACAAGTGGAGAGACCTGTGTAGTTGGGTTCTGTTTTTGCCATCACTTTCTATTCACCTTCTCCTTTTTTACCGTAATCCAGTATACAATTTTATCCCGTCGATATACACTCAATAATACGTAATAATACGTAAATCACTTCCAAACCATAACCAAAAAAAATTTTTTTTTCCGCTTTGCTACTATAAAATCCACCGTTTCCAGTCCACAAACAGTTCCTTTCAGCTATTAAACAACCCTTTCGGCAGTTTTAATAACTTTTGCTTTATTTCCATTTCCGTTTTTCTCACATCACCGATCATTTTTAGCCGCTTCCCACAGGTTTTAACGTCATTATTTCTTCATCAAACAATTGTTAGCTTCATTTCCATAATCTGCCACCACCAAACCACTCCTTTTAACACATCCTCACGTAGTTTTTTCGAAATTTTCCCGAATTTCTCCACCCTTTAACGTGTTTTGGCGGCAACACAACCACCTAACCTTTATGCACATCATTATCTACCCACACAAGTTCACCACAGGATCAACATAGCCCAGCCCTAACCAACCCTTTTTCGCCTTTTTTCGCACCAGATCTCCATTTGCTTTCTAATTTTACCTTTATCTCTCCCCATATATTTTTTCATATTTATTCTCATTTTCATTTCAGCCTCGTGTTCCACTTTCCACCTTCTAGTACCATGTCACCCTCACAACACCTTCACAACGACCCCATTAAGTTTTATTTACATTCCCTCCGCAAACATGCCTTCGCCCTAGCCAGATTACACTCCCATATTTTATTTTCTCAGGCTTGTCTGACATTTGGCATCACCCCCAAAGGCCTCACACTTAAAGTTCCCATCTCTGGCTGCAACCCTTCTTTCCATCAGTCCCTATACCAGTTCCAAACCAAACAATCCATTGCCCTCACCCACCTAATCCTTCACCTACAATCCACTCAGCCAATCAACACGCCCATCAACTCCTATCCTTTATAAAAATCCTCAATCTTTCCTCTCCCACATCCACACCTGTTGTTCAGAGCATCCTCCTACAGGCCAACCGCAAATTAGAGCAGCATGCCACCCTCCACCTTAAAAAACTATCCAATCTCCTGGTTTCCCACCTCCGGAAAGGCAACTCACTCACCCTTCACAACCTTTCCAGCAAACCTCAACCTCCTCTCATTGCACACAAACCCAGTCTCTCCCATCTACTCAATCTCCCACTTCCAGCTCCACTCCCTCCAAAACCTCAAAATTCCAATCAACGCAATCTGGAACCACAACACCCCAATTCAGTAGTTAACCTTTCCTCCAAACCTCTCTCCCAATCCGAAACCTCTGTCCTATCCAAAGACCTCACCTTCAGCCCCACTCCCAGATTTAACCAAACAGCCCTCGTCAAAGATTTACTGTCCTACACCCGTACTCTCTGCTGGAAATATCACTTTGCCACGAAGAAAAATGATCCTAATCCTACTCCTAAAGATCCAACTCCCCAAGACACTATCCAAATTGAACCATGCCTGGAACAGTTCCGTCCTCCGTCACAGCGGGACCCACCTCCTCTTCCTCAAAATCACCCTCTCCTAACCTTCCAGGAATTTCTGACTTCCAGCCTTGCCTCTCAATCCTTTTTAAAAAACCTTAATCCTACTCCCAACATCACCACTGCTGAAGCCCAGGCTATCCGTGATCTGAAGGCTGACCGATCCATCGTCATTCTTCCGGCGGACAAGGGTTCCACAACTGTGGTACTTGATCGTCAGGAGTATGTGGCTGAGGGACTGCGTCAGCTTTCAGACAACACTACTTACAAAGTTTGCCAAGGCAATCCCATTCCTGATGTCCAGGCGGAGCTTCAAGGAATCCTCAGAACCTTAGGCCCCCTACAAAACCTTTCACCCGACTCCATCAACCTCCTGACCCCACCAACACCCCGCACACCTACCTTCTACCTTCTTCCCAAAATTCACAAACCCAATCATCCCGGCCGTCCCATTGTAGCTGGTTACCAAGCCCCCACCGAACGCATCTCTGCCTACGTAGATCAACACCTTCAACCCATTACATGCAGTCTCCCATCCTTCATCAAAGACACCAACCACTTTCTCAAACGCCTGGAATCCCTACCCAGTCTGTTACCCCCGGAAACTATCCTTGTAACCATTGATGCCACTTCCTTATACACAAATATTCTGCATGTCCAGGGCCTCGCTGCGATGGAGCACTTCCTTTCACGCCGATCACCTGCCGCCCTACCTAAAACCTCTTTCCTCATTACCTTCATCCTGACCCACAACTTCTTCACTTTTGAAGGCCAGACATACCAACAATTAAAGGGAACAGCCATGGGTACCAGAATGGCCCCCTCGTATGCCAACCTATTCATGGGTCGCTTAGAGGAAGCCTTCCTGGTTACCCAGGCCTGCCAACCCGAAGTTTGGTACAGATTTATTGATGACATTTTCGTGATCTGGACTCACAGTGAAGAAGAACTCCAGAATTTCCTCTCCAACCTCAACTCCTTTGGTTCCATCAGATTCACCTGGTCCTACTCCAAATCCCATGCCACTTTCCTTGACGTTGACCTCCACCTGTCCAATGGCCAGCTTCACACGTCCGTCCACATTAAACCCACCAACAAGCAACAGTACCTCCATTATGACAGCTGCCACCCATTCCACATCAAACGGTCCCTCCCTACAGCCTAGGTCTTCGTGGCAAACAAATCTGCTCCAGTCCGGAATCCTTGAACCATTACACCAACAACCTGAAAACAGCTTTTGCATCCCGTAACTACCCTCCCGACCTGGTACAGAAGCAAATAACCAGAGCCACATCCTCATCTCCTCAAACCCGGAACCTTCCACAGAAGAACCCCAAAAGTGCCCCACTTGTGACAGGATACTTTCCGGGACTGGATCAGATTCTGAATGTGGCTCTCCAGCAGGAATACGACTTCCTCAAATCCTGCCCTGAAATGAGATCCATCCTTCATGAAATCCTCCCCACTCCACCAAGAGTGTCTTTCCGCCGTCCACCTAACCTTCGCAACCTCTTAGTTCATCCCTATGAAATCCCCAAACCACCTTCCCTACCCTCTGGCTCCTACCCCTGTAACCGCCCCCGGTGTAAAACCTGTCCCATGCACCCTCCCACCACCACCTATTCCAGTCCTGTAACCCGGAAGGTGTACACGATCAAAGGCAGAGCCACGTGTGAAAGCACCCACGTGATTTACCAACTGACCTGCCTACACTGTGAAGCGTTCTATGTGGGAATGACCAGCAACAAACTGTCCATTCGCATGAATGGACACAGGCAGACAGTGTTTGTTGGTAATGAGGATCACCCTGTGGCTAAACATGCCTTGGTGCACGGCCAGCACATCTTGGCACAGTGTTACACCGTCCGGGTTATCTGGATACTTCCCACTAACACCAACCTGTCAGAACTCCGGAGATGGGAACTTGCCCTTCAGCATATCCTTTCTTCTCGCTATCCGCCAGGCCTCAATCTCCGCTAATTTCTAATTTCAATTTGCCGCCGCTCATACCTCACCTGTCTTTCAACTTCATCTTTGCCTCTGTACATCCGCCCCGACTGACATCTCTGCCCAAAAAATGCCCAAACTCTTTGCCTTTACAAATGTCTGCTTGTGTCTGTGTATGTGTGGATGGATATGTGTGTGTGTGCGAGTGTATACCTGTCCTTTTTTCCCCCTAAGGTAAGTCTTTCCGCTCCCGGGATTGGAATGACTCCTTACCCTCTCCCTTAAAACCCATATCCTTTTGTCTTTCCTTCTCCTTCCCTCTTTCCTAACGAGGCAACCATTGGTTGCGAAAGCTAGAATTTTGTGTGTATGTTTGTGTTTGTTTGTGTGTCTATCGACCTGCCAGCGCTTTTGTTTGGTAAGTTTCATCATCTTTCTTTTTAGATATATTTTTCCCACGTGGAATGTTTCCCTCTATTATATTCATATCATTAATTTGAAGCCAACAATCACGTTTGTTATTGTTATCGTTATTGTTATTGTCACTGTTACATTTCGAAGTCTTTTCTGTCGTCTTATTTCCTCCTTCTGTTTTTGCCATCACTTTCTATTCACCTTCTCCTTTTTTACCGTAATCCAGTATACAATTTTATCCCGTCGATATACACTCAATAATACGTAATAATACGTAAATCACTTCCAAACCATAACCAAAAAAAATTTTTTTTTTTTCCGCTTTGCTGCTATAAAATCCACCGTTTCCAGTCCACAAACAGTTCCTTTCAGCTATTAAACAACCCTTTCGGCAGTTTTAATAACTTTTGCTTTATTTCCATTTCCGTTTTTCTCACATCACCGATCATTTTTAGCCGCTTCCCACAGGTTTTAACGTCATTATTTCTTCATCAAACAATTGTTAGCTTCATTTCCATAATCTGCCACCACCAAACCACTCCTTTTAATACATCCTCACGTAGTTTTTTCGAAATTTTCCCGAATTTCTCCACCCTTTAACGTGTTTTGGCGGCAACACAACCACCTAACCTTTATGCACATCATTATCTACCTACACAAGTTCACCACAGGATCAACATAGCCCAGCCCTAACCAACCCTTTTTCGCCTTTTTTCACACCAGATCTCCATTTGCTTTCTAATTTTACCTTTATCTCTCCCCATATATTTTTTCATATTTATTCTCATTTTCATTTCAGCCTCGTGTTCCACTTTCCACCTTCTAGTACCATGTCACCCTCACAACACCTTCACAACGACCCCATTAAGTTTTATTTACATTCCCTCCGCAAACATGCCTTCGCCCTAGCCAGATTACACTCCCATATTTTATTTTCTCAGGCTTGTCTGACATTTGGCATCACCCCCAAAGGCCTCACACTTAAAGTTCCCATCTCTGGCTGCAACCCTTCTTTCCATCAGTCCCTATACCAGTTCCAAACCAAACAATCCATTGCCCTCACCCACCTAATCCTTCACCTACAATCCACTCAGCCAATCAACACGCCCATCAACTCCTATCCTTTATAAAAATCCTCAATCTTTCCTCTCCCACATCCACACCTGTTGTTCAGAGCATCCTCCTACAGGCCAACCGCAAATTAGAGCAGCATGCCACCCTCCACCTTAAAAAACTATCCAATCTCCTGGTTTCCCACCTCCGGAAAGGCAACTCACTCACCCTTCACAACCTTTCCAGCAAACCTCAACCTCCTCTCATTGCACACAAACCCAGTCTCTCCCATCTACTCAATCTCCCACTTCCAGCTCCACTCCCTCCAAAACCTCAAAATTCCAATCAACGCAATCTGGAACCACAACACCCCAATTCAGTAGTTAACCTTTCCTCCAAACCTCTCTCCCAATCCGAAACCTCTGTCCTATCCAAAGGCCTCACCTTCAGCCCCACTCCCAGATTTAACCAAACAGCCCTCGTCAAAGATTTACTGTCCTACACCCGTACTCTCTGCTGGAAATATCACTTTGCCACGAAGAAAAATGATCCTAATCCTACTCCTAAGGATCCAACTCCCCAAGACACTATCCAAATTGAACCATGCCTGGAACAGTTCCGTCCTCCGTCACAGCGGGACCCACCTCCTCTTCTTCAAAATCACCCTCTCCTAACCTTCCAGGAATTTCTGACTTCCAGCCTTGCCTCTCAATCCTTTTTAAAAAACCTTAATCCTACTCCCAACATCACCACTGCTGAAGCCCAGGCTATCCGTGATCTGAAGGCTGACCGATCCATCGTCATTCTTCCGGCGGACAAGGGTTCCACAACTGTGGTACTTGATCGTCAGGAGTATGTGGCTGAGGGACTGCGTCAGCTTTCAGACAACACTACTTACAAAGTTTGCCAAGGCAATCCCATTCCTGATGTCCAGGCGGAGCTTCAAGGAATCCTCAGAACCTTAGGCCCTCTACAAAACCTTTCACCCGACTCCATCAACCTCCTGACCCCACCAACACCCCGCACCCCTACCTTCTACCTTCTTCCCAAAATTCACAAACCCAATCATCCCGGCCGTCCCATTGTAGCTGGTTACCAAGCCCCCACCAAACGCATCTCTGCCTACGTAGATCAACACCTTCAACCCATTACATGCAGTCTCCCATCCTTCATCAAAGACACCAACCACTTTCTCAAACGCCTGGAATCCCTACCCAGTCTGTTACCCCCGGAAACCATCCTTGTAACCATTGATGCCACTTCCTTATACACAAATATTCCGCATGTCCAGGGCCTCGCTGCGATGGAGCACTTCCTTTCACGCCGATCACCTGCCGCCCTACCTAAAACCTCTTTCCTCATTACCTTCATCCTGACCCACAACTTCTTCACTTTTGAAGGCCAGACATACCAACAATTAAAGGGAACAGCCATGGGTACCAGGATGGCCCCCTCGTATGCCAACCTATTCATGGGTCGCTTAGAGGAAGCCTTCCTGGTTACCCAGGCCTGCCAACCCGAAGTTTGGTACAGATTTATTGATGACATTTTCGTGATCTGGACTCACAGTGAAGAAGAACTCCAGAATTTCCTCTCCAACCTCAACTCCTTTGGTTCCATCAGATTCACCTGGTCCTACTCCAAATCCCATGCCACTTTCCTTGACGTTGACCTCCACCTGTCCAATGGCCAGCTTCACACGTCCGTCCACATTAAACCCACCAACAAGCAACAGTACCTCCATTATGACAGCTGCCACCCATTCCACATCAAACGGTCCCTTCCCTACAGCCTAGGTCTTCGTGGCAAACGAATCTGCTCCAGTCCGGAATCCTTGAACCATTACACCAACAACCTGAAAACAGCTTTTGCATCCCGTAACTACCCTCCCGACCTGGTACAGAAGCAAATAACCAGAGCCACATCCTCATCTCCTCAAACCCGGAACCTTCCACAGAAGAACCCCAAAAGTGCCCCACTTGTGACAGGATACTTTCCGGGACTGGATCAGATTCTGAATGTGGCTCTCCAGCAGGGATACGACTTCCTCAAATCCTGCCCTGAAATGAGATCCATCCTTCATGAAATCCTCCCCACTCCACCAAGAGTGTCTTTCCGCCGTCCACCTAACCTTCGCAACCTCTTAGTTCATCCCTATGAAATCCCCAAACCACCTTCCCTACCCTCTGGCTCCTACCCCTGTAACCGCCCCCGGTGTAAAACCTGTCCCATGCACCCTCCCACCACCACCTATTCCAGTCCTGTAACCCGGAAGGTGTACACGATCAAAGGCAGAGCCACGTGTGAAAGCACCCACGTGATTTACCAACTGACCTGCCTACACTGTGAAGCGTTCTATGTGGGAATGACCAGCAACAAACTGTCCATTCGCATGAATGGACACAGGCAGACAGTGTTTGTTGGTAATGAGGATCACCCTGTGGCTAAACATGCCTTGGTGCACGGCCAGCACATCTTGGCACAGTGTTACACCGTCCGGGTTATCTGGATACTTCCCACTAACACCAACCTGTCAGAACTCCGGAGATGGGAACTTGCCCTTCAGCATATCCTTTCTTCTCGCTATCCGCCAGGCCTCAATCTCCGCTAATTTCTAATTTCAATTTGCCGCCGCTCATACCTCACCTGTCTTTCAACTTCATCTTTGCCTCTGTACATCCGCCCCGACTGACATCTCTGCCCAAAAAATGCCCAAACTCTTTGCCTTTACAAATGTCTGCTTGTGTCTGTGTATGTGTGGATGGATATGTGTGTGTGTGCGAGTGTATACCTGTCCTTTTTTCCCCCTAAGGTAAGTCTTTCCGCTCCCGGGATTGGAATGACTCCTTACCCTCTCCCTTAAAACCCATATCCTTTTGTCTTTCCTTCTCCTTCCCTCTTTCCTGACGAGGCAACCATTGGTTGCGAAAGCTAGAATTTTGTGTGTATGTTTGTGTTTGTTTGTGTGTCTATCGACCTGCCAGCGCTTTTGTTTGGTAAGTTTCATCATCTTTCTTTTTAGATATAATAATCATACTTGTATCAACATCTCGGTTGATGCCTGATATCAGGGCATTATCCATACAAAACAGTGCCCCTCAGGGTACTATCAATTGCACGAAACCTCGTTTCGATATCTGTAACCGTTCAGGAAATTAAAGGGGTGTCAGGTCTTTTGTAACTGGACTATATTATTTCAAAGTACGTTGGTTAAGTCAAGGGGCATGCCTGAAACGATTTTTCAAATTGAAACCCGCTATTGTTAAATTTATGAAAGAAAAATGAAAGGAGGAAAGAAAATTGGAACACCCAGGATGGGCTGAAGACTTTGCATTTTACGTGGATTTGACTGCACACTGCCCACAGTAAGATATTGCAAGGTGAGAAATAATCTATTTTGGATATGACGGGGATATGTTTAAAAAAATAGCATTGTGCGGGTGATAAATTATGAAAAAAAAAAACACCGTCCATTTCCCTAAACTCACTGGTGTTAAAGAAAACATGAATTTGAACAAACTTCTGTCTCGTTAAAAGAATTACAGAAATAGTTTTCCAAACATTTGAGCGCACTGCCAGTTCTAAATTTCCTTGTGATCTCTTTTAGAGACCGTTTTGCATTTCGTTTTAAAGCGCCCCTGGGCAACTGCAGATGGAGCTTATCGATCTGCAACGTATTTCCCGTTTATAAGCCAAATCCATCTGTGTTGAAACTGTCCCGAAGCTCGACATTCCACGTCCATATAATGAGATTGCAAACGTGATAACAATGTTTTGATCAACATAAATGCATGAAAGACTGCTTTCGATTATGAAACTAAATAAGTCACGATTACGTGGCAGCCTGTGATGTAATGTAGAGCTGAATATAACACCAAATATGCAACGAACATTTTATGAAGGTTTGAAACTCGCAATTCAATGGTGTGTTCCTGTAAAAACCATGTGCCAGTGCTGAAGAGTATCAAACATTAGTATCATCAGTGGACTTGAGTATCGACAAAGCATTCTACCACAGACGTGGTATGGAAACGAGTAAGGGCATTGGAGACTTACGTTGAATCCATTCAATTGCCTCAGAATGCTGACAGCGTGAGCTTGGTTCAACCACTGAAACATGTGGATTATGAGAGGAACAAATGCCTGGGCCATAAATGATGAACCTCCTCACCACAGTATCAATGGTTCCACTATGCACAAGCCTCAGCACACCATGTTCCAGCAAAGGGATGAACACTTTTATTGACTTTGGTAAACAAGTGAAACTGTAGCTAATTCATGGACAGTTCAACTTAACAGCAGCATTAACAAACTCAAGTGCGCCTGCACCATATTTCATGTGAGGTGAGCACTCTGGACGATGCCGCAATAGCAGCAGTTAAATTCCAATAATCAAACTACAGACTCTGAATTCAAATGTGCCTGTTGATGCAACCTTTATTTATTCATTTATTATTTTGTAAATAGCGGTAGTAATAATGTGTAAAGTGTACATTAAACAAAATTAGATACAAACATTATGTAATGGCATGTTCTGAGAGTACATGAGGTAAACTTGGGCACAAATGAAGGTCTCAGTACAATGGCAGGCCAAGAGTTTAAAGCACAGAAAAGTTAAATGGTGTTAATGCACCACCACTGCATACTGACATCCAGCGACCAGTGATATGGATCACTCCAGTATACAATAAATGGGGAGGGGTAAGGGGTGGCAAGGGAGGGGGGGGGGGGGGTTGCAATTGTGTAGGTTCTTTAAATGACCTACACATATCAATAAAAAGTCGCACCATCCCCACGTGGCAGAGATATCATAGGGAGGTATGATTACATCTACGTTGACGATTTTTATGTACCTCTTTATGTATATATGTCTGCTTGTGTCTGTATATGTGCGGATGGATATGTGTGTGTGCGAGTGTATACCTGTCTCTTTCTCCCCCTAAGGTAAGTCTTTCCGCTCCCGGGATTGGAATGACTCCTTACCCTCTCCCTTAAAACCGACATCCTTTTGTCTTTCCCTCTCCTTCCCTCTTTCCTGATGAAGCAACTCTGGGTTGCAAAAGCTTGAATTTTGTGTGTGTGTTTGTTAGTGTGTCTATCAACATACCAACACTTTCGTTTGGTAAGTTACATCATCTTTGTTTATATATATACGAGGGCCGTTCAGAAAGTAACCTCCGGTTGATTTAAAAAAATACACCAAGTTAAATAAAAATATTTTAATATATACATCTTACAACTACATCTTTGCACTATTTTTCTACATAGTCTCCATAGCGATTGAGGCACTTATCGTATCTCTTCACAAGCTTTGAAATTCCTTCTGCATAAAAATCACCCGCTTGTGCCTGGAGCCTGCCTGTCACCGCATCTTTGAGCTCTTCGTCGTCATCAAACCGCTGTGACCCGAGCCATTTCTTCAAATGCATGAAGAGGTGATAATCACTTGGCGCCAGGTCTGGGCTGTAAGGTGGATGGTTGATAACGTCCCACTTGAAGGACTCAAGAAGGGCCGTTGTTCTGCGAGCAGAGTGAGGACGGGCGTTATCGTGCAAAAAAACGATACCGGAAGTCAGCATACCACGGCGTTTGTTCTGTATAGCCCGTCGTAACTTTTTTATTGTTTCACAGTACACGTCTTGATTAATGGTCGTACCACGTTCCATGAATTCAACCAACAACACCCCTTTGGCATCCCAAAACACCGTTGCCATCAGTTTATCAGTTTTCTGGCAGAAAAAATCTTGCGAGGCTTTTCTTGGTTTGGTAGGTGAATTTGAATGTGCCCACATCTTTGATTGTTCTTTTGTCTCAGGGTTCACGTACTTAATCCAGGTTTCGTCACCGGTCACGATTCTGTTTAACAATGGTTCTACTTCGTCCTCATAACGTGACAGAAAGTCTAATGCAGAGGCCATTCTTTGAGTTTTGTGGTGGTCGGTAAGAATTTTGGGCACCCATCGTGCACAGAACTTACGGTAACCCAATCTTGCTGTCACTATCTCGTACAAGAGAGTCTTAGAAATCTGCGGAAAACCAGTAGACAACTCCGACATTGAGAAATGTCGATTTTCACAAACTTTTGCATCAACTGTCTGAACGAGTTCGTCAGTCACCAATGATGGTCTACCACTCCTCCCTTCATCATGAACATTTTCTCGTCCACTTTTAAATAAACGTACCCATTCACGGACAACTCCTTCACTCATAACTCTTGGTCCGTACACGGCACAAAGCTCACGATGAATAGCTGCTGCAGAATATCCTTTGGCTGTAAAAAACCTTATGACAGCACGCACTTCACATTTGGCGGGGTTTTCTATTGCAGCACACATTTCAAACTGCCACAAAAACTAAACTAGCGCAGGTACGGCGTTCACTCGACCACGGCTTGATGCCGACTGACCTGTTGAGTGCGTGAACGCACAGATGGCGTCGCTACTCCCCCCACAACCCGCACTGTGACCAATCGGAGGTTACTTTCTGAACCGCCCTCGTATATATATCTCGGTGTCTTGTTGGTCTTGGGTCTATTGGTTCAGCAGGAATTAAAGTGGGGCACACATATAAATAACTTGTCTAGAAAACTATAATCTGTGTGCTATGGCCTAAGAATTTTAAAGGCTACAACAAGCAAAACAACAGTACTGCAGGCATACTATGCACAGTTCCACTCACTAGTCCAATATGGGATCGTTTTCTGGGGATACTCAATTCATAGTATAAAGGTTTTTAGAATGCAACAAGGGCTCTAAGAATAATTTGTGGCCTTAAAAAGATGGACTCCTGTAAATCCCATTTTACTGAGGTTAGTGTTCTAAATGTTCCAAGTTTATTCATTTATGAAACTGTCTTGTTCACTAGGGACTACCTCCTGAAAACAAGCAAACTGCTACAGAACAAAAATGTACACAACTATGGTACCAGAGGGAAATCAAATATACATAAAAAATATCACAGAACAACCACCTATTAGAGGAGCATAATTAACATTGGTGTAATACTACATAATAAGATAACAGAGGAAATAAAAAATGCTACTCATCCAATATTTAAAGCTAAACTAAAGGCATTTCTAATAAAGCACTGTTTCTATTCTGCCAGAGAACTTCTGAATACATAACAAAATTAATTGTAAGAGGTACCTATTTTTAATTTGCCTACTATTTTGCTTATACTATGTATTATTGTAACTTATATTTGACCTGTCCAATATCAATTGTACAATTTGTGCTGATTGATAAAACTGGACCAATAAAAAATCAAATCAAATCAAATCAGATTTTAAAATTTGTTGTTCCCCTCACATATTTGAACACATCATCAGTTTTACTTGCTATCTGAGGCAATGTAGGAAGGGTCTCACCCAGATGTAGATGAATGTAGGTTGAAGCAGAATATTAGCTTAAAGGAAAAAACAGGTTGGGATTAAATTAGAATAGGAAAAGAAGAATTCTGCTTCTAGGTAGCAGTCATGGGAGGGGTGTAGGCCAGCGGCTTCAGGACGAATTAGGCGCAGGGTAATAGGTCACAAGTTTTGTGAAACCATGTGCTAGCCTTAGCCAGGTGACAGCAAACTTAGGTCAGTTATGCAGGAACTCTGAGAAGGAACATCAGGTTATTATAATTGGAGGAGCAGGAGACAGCCTGGCTATGAATCCAAGATAAATCATTAGGAGTGACCTGGATAAAACAGGAGCAGAAAATGGGCACACAAATGTGGGGTTTGTGGAGCTCTTTCTATGCCATGATCGGCTCTGGATAAACACTGCTATAAGGCACGACTGGACAGGATGCCCCAGACACCGGCAAAATCTCATGTAAGTGTTGTTCCAGTTGATGCTATTGGTAAGTGGGAATACACCTGCACCTAAATATGAAGGGGAAAGACAAGGTCGCTTCTCTATTAGTAGATACTGTAAGGAGGGCCACAGTTACACATGGGACGATCGCTGTGGTTAATGGGACCAGGCAAACAGGTTCTTTAGATTAAAGCCAAAGTCCAGACAGACAACAATCAAGAAAAATAGTACAAATGAAGCCATATGTACAGCAAATAGAGATAAAGCTATGGGTACTATCAACTTACTTCACCAAAATATCAGGGAAACAAAAAATAAAGTAGATGAGCTATTAGTGTGTTTAGATGATCTCAAAAATAAGAATGTGATTGATATACTTTGTCTGTCTGAACACCATGTAACTGTGGGGATGGAAAGTGTCAGTACAAATGGGTATAATTCAGCATCTTACACTTGCAGATCTAGCATAGATAAAGGAGGAATTGCCATTTACACAAAACAAGGGTACAAATACAGAACTGTAGAAGTAAGCAAATTTTGTGTTGATCAGCACTCTGAAGTTTGTGCATGTGAACTACAGCTAGCTAGTGTATGTTGATATTAGCAACAGTGCACAGGTCCCCATTAGGAGAATGGGAGCTATTCATAAAAAACGTTTGACTTCGTATTATGCTGTCCGTCAGACAGAAAGAAGAAGTTATTAATCTGTGGTGATTTCAATATAAACTTTCTAAGCAACTCTGATAGGAAAAGTGAACAAGAAGTGTTATTAATGACATGTAACTTAGAATCAATGATCAATTTCCCTACACATATAGCTCAAGACAGTAGCACTCTAATAGATAATGTATTTGTAAAGCAAGAGGATGCAGAACTAACACATGCTTTCCCTGTGACAAATGGATTATCAGACCATGATGCACAATTGATTAACTTACAAAACCTAGCAGGGTGTACAGTTCAGAAACCATTAAGTAACAGTGTAAGGTTGCTCAGTCCAGTACCTATAGAGCACTTCAAAGAAAGTTTAAGAAATGTTAATTGGGGAGATGTACCTATATAATGAGCCAAATGCTAATGATAAATGCAACATATATCTTGATAGGTTTATATCCCCTTCTGAACATTGTTGCCCAAAAAAATTACTAAATGTAACACCATTTTTCAAAGAAACCTTGGATTGCTAAAAGTATTAAAATGTCTTCAGAAAGAAAAAGAAAACTGTATGAGATAGCAAGAATTAGTATAGACCCAGGAGTAATTTTACACTATAAAGTTATTGTAACATAGTGAAAGAAGTTGTCAGAAAATAAAGAGATACATATGTTAGAGATGAAATTAACAACTCGGGCAATAAAATCAAATCAATATGGAATGTTGTTAGAAGGGAGACAGGAAAAGTAACCACGGGGGTATGTAGTATTACTATTAAGGGGAATGAGACTATTTTAACCAACAGTACACAAGCAGTTAATGTATTTAACAACTACACAAGCAGCTAATGTATTTAACAACCATTTCTTAAGTGTAGGTAAAAAACTTGGTGAGAACAGCTCAAGAAAAAAAAACAAGCAGCACGTGGAAGAGTCAGTTTGGAGAAATCTTAAATTAATTTTCACCTAACAACCTCTCATGAAATAAGGAAAATCATTAAATCTTTGAAAAATAAATGTTCAGTTGGAGTAGATGACATCTCTAACAAGATATTAAAACAATGTGGAGAATTTACAACTGATGTTCTGAGTCACATATGTAATGCATCACTAACTCAAGGTATTTTCCCAGACAGTTTAAAATATGTCATTGTCATAGCCTCTCTAGGAAAAATTGGACACCACATATGTCAATAATTACCGGTCAGTATCCTTGCTTACAGCATTTTCAAAAATCACCAAGAATGTAATGTACTCAAGAATGGTTAGCCATCTCAACAGTAATGGGATACTTAGTAAATCACAGTTCGGATTTCAAAAATGCTGTTCTACTGAGACAGCTATATACAATTTCACTGTCCATGTAATAGAGTCTTTAAATAGTAAAATATCGCCAATAGGAATTTTCTGTGACTTATCCTAAGCATCTGATTGTGTGAACCATGACATTATATTACAGAACTTGCAATTCTACAGTATAAATGGAACAGCATATGAATGGTTTAAGCCATATCTACAAAAGAGGAAACAAAAAAGTTTCTTTCTATGGTTTAGATGATTTAAGGAAGTTTGCCACTTCATGTAACTGGAGTGAAATTACATTAGGTGTTCCACAGGGTTTGATCCCGGGTCTCCTTCTGTTCTTGATATAAATGAATGATCTTCCTACCTTCTCTGAAACAAGAAGCTAACCTGACACTATTTGCTGATTATGCAAGCATCATTATTTATCCAGTAAAAGAAACTCCAATAGAAAATGATACAAATAATGAATTTGCAAAAGTTGTTCATTGCTTTTCTGCGAATGGGCTTGCTCTGAACTTGAAAAAAAACACAGTACATCCAATTTTCTGCCACAAGGAGTACAGTTCCTTCAATAAAAATAACACATCAACAGAAGTCAGTAGACAGGGTAGAGCATACTAAGTTTGTAGGTGGACATATAGATGAGATTCTTAATTGGAAAAATTCATATTTTGGATCTCCTAAAGCGACTAGGTTCAGGAACTTTGCAATCAGAATAATTGCCAATTCTGAGAATATAGAAATTAGTAAGCTAACATACTTAGCACAATTTCACTCTCTGATGTCATACGGAATTATATTTTGGGGTAACTCAACACTTGGGCAAATGTATTCACTGTTCAGAAGAAAGAGGTTAGAATAATTTGTGGGACTCATAGTCGCACATCTAGGCATCTGTTTAAAAGGTTAGGAATTCTTACAACAGCCTCATAGTACATTTACTCACTAATGAAATTTGTTCTCAATGACATGGACCATTTTAAAAACAACAGTGACATTCATGATTATGATACTAGAAGGAAGAAAGACTTACACTCTCCTCTTCTTTACCTATATTTGGCACAGGAAGGGGTAAAATATGCTGCTGTAAAACTTTTTGATAAATTACCAGATGAAATAAAATGTTTGACAGACCATACATGAATTCTTGAATAGGAATAAATAAATTTATAGGTATAATATATGAGTTTTGTGCCATTTAATAATATGGGGTACATGATAAAAATTTTAAGCATAAAAAAATTGATTCATGTATGCATTTATTATGCACTTGACACATTCCACATCATAATGGTTACTGTGAGAATGCTCAATGGAACACATAACCAAAACAAATGAAACTGATTGTTGCCCACAGCAACAAGGTCTTGCAATGCAGACTTTGTCTGCCCACTCTCTACTGCCTTTCTTATGTAAATCTTGTCCCCTCCACACTTCTCTACTGCTCCACTTCACTGTGTGATAACACCTTCCTACATGGGCTATAGTTTCTGCAAAAATACTTAACAGCTATTTAAGAAGCATAAAAAAATCGAAAAATTGTGTAATTTAAGACAGAAATATAGTGAATAGACATCTTTTATGAGTTTTTATTGTTTTTAAAAATTTAAGTGAAGGTACTCTATTTTGCAGAAACATACAGACAGAATAAAAACATTCTTGTATTCAGATTTGGGTCTGTTCGCTACTTAATAAATTCATGAATTTCATTTACAGTTTGGCACTGGATTAGACATTCCGGACATTTCTTTTGAAATCTGCCTTTAACGTTAAGGACTTTTGAATCACAGAAATTATTCAATACTCGAGATGAGAGTGAACTCAAGCACAGTTTTATAAAAAATGTCAATAATCCACTCACTCTGCTACGGTCTGCTATAGGAGGAGATCAGTACAAGGAATCAGCTTCAGTTATATATTTGGCAGGATCTAATATAGATTAAGGCATGCATGGCAGTTAAAGTTGAAAAAGTCAATTTGTTTTCACATTGAAACAATAAGAGGAATTTATAACCCACTGCCTGCCATATTGCCATATAACAACAAGGGAAATTTCTGGATGAACTAAAACATAAAATAAGGACTGTAGAGGACTGATGTATCACACATGTAAACACGCAACAGAAAACATTATTCACACTAGTTTTTGAGCTCTTTACCTTCCTCCAGCAAAAATGCACATATTCACACACACAACCACACAAACTCCCAAGCACACTCTCCCACAACTATAGAAAGGTTGACTAATGATTATTGATTATTGAGAGCAGTTGCCTGCACAGCTGCAGGTGCTGAGGATGTAGAGAAGGACACACAAGGCAAGGAGGGATAGTGGGATTAATGTGGGGAAGATCTTTCGACAGATGACTCAGTGGCTGCACACCAAGACAAAAGTAGTGCAGAAGATAGAGGGGAAAGGAAAGGGGGGACAGGGGTGAGAGAGAGGGGTGAAGTGGGAAGATGGGGAGGGGTGAGAGAGGGGAGGATATAGGAGGGGGAGGGAGTGAGAGAAGAGGGATAGGGGCAAGAGAGGGAGGGGGTGGGAGGGGAAGGGGGAGAGAGGAGTGGGGAGGGGAAGGGGAGTGAGGAGGGAAGTGGAGAGGGTGCGGGTAAGAGGAGGGGAGGCGAGGTGGCAGATGGGGGGAGGTAGACTGGGAGGAGAGGGGGAGGGAGAGGTGGGAGTGAGAGAAGGGGAGGGGAAGAGAGGGGGAGGGGAGAGAAGAGGGGGGAGAGGGGAGGGGAGAGAAAAAGGGGAGGGAGGGAGGGGAGAGGGAAAAAGAGAGGGGGGAGGGAGGGGGAGAGAGAGAGCCCACTTGACATGACACGAGGCAGGAGGAGGGGGGGAGGGAGCAGCAGGACATAATCTGGACAGGAAACGAATGCTGTAGACAGATGAGAGAAGGTAAGAGGTCAGGTGAGGCAGTGGTAGACAGTTAAATGGAGGTTTAGGCCAAGGGGATTGTACAAGTGCAGGATATGGTGGAGAGACAATTCCCACCTGTGTAGTTATAAGAAACTAGTGCTGCCAGGGAGTATCCAAATGGCTCCCTTAGTGAAATAGTTGTGGGAATCACCTGTGTTGTGGTGCACAAAATGTTCGGCAACTGGTTGGTCATATTTGCAGTTTGCCATAGTTTGGAGGTAACTATTCATGCGAGAAGATGGTTGATTACTTGTCATGCCCACATAGAACACTGGGTAGTAACTGCAGCATAGCTGACACAAAACATGGTTGCTTTTAAATGTGGCCCTGCCTTTTATTGGCTAGGAAATGCCAGTGAGTGGACTGTGATAGGAGATGGTTAGGTGTGTGGGACATATTTTGTACTGGAGTTAACCACAAGGGAATGACCCATGGGGTGCATTAGGAGTAGGTTTGGAATAGGGACGGATAAGTATATTCTGTAAACTGCGTGGGCAGTAGAACACTGCACGATGTGAACAGGATACTGTCTGTCAATAAGGTTTTATCGAACTAGTCCACAGACAGATCTGCTGTGTCATCTCCTGAAACACCAGTAAACCTGTTAACCAGCCACGGACCAGCACTCCTCTGATCTGCTAGTATCACCTTGGCCTTGAAAAGATCAACAAAAAGCTCAACCACACCCTTCACCAGGTTTTCAACTACCTCTCATTACACCCTGAGATGAGGGACATTGTACCTTAAATCATACCCACATCAACCAAAGTAGTGGTTTGCCAAGCACCAGACCAACAGAATATCCTTGCCATACAGCTCCCAATCCTGCACCCCATGGGTCATTTCCTTCTGGTCAACACAGGAGCAAGACACTTCCATACACCAACCCACCATCCACCACCTCGTACTGCAGTCAAGTCATATGCATTGTAATGTTGTGATATAGGCTAGATGAAGTGTATGAGAACTTTAGGGGAGTTTCAGGTGAGACATAGTTTTCGAGCAGTCAGGAGCAAATGCCGAAAGACAAACATCCAGTGATAGCAGGTAGCTCCTTGGGTCAGCACCAAACACTGTCACAGGGAGCACCTACAAGTGGCGTGGATTTTGGGACTCTTGGAGGATACTTGTAGGAGACTCAAACAATCGAAAAGTCAGGATGGAATGATGACAATATTATGAAAAGGATAATTGCTACTCACCATATAGCAATGATGCTGGGTCAAAGATGTGGACAACAAAACAACTTTGCGACAGCCTTTTTGTTGTGCCTATCTGACTCGGCATCTCCACTATATGGTGAGTAGCAACTATCCTTTCACAATATTATAGGAGACTCAAGGAATTCTAGAGTTTCATAACAATCAATTACTTTATTCCAACTTAACTACTACACTGAAGACCATTTATAAACATAGATGAGAGAGGACAGAAGGAGAATCACCCAGTGCTTCATTAAGTACAAACATTTGAGAGCAACATTAAAAGTGAGAAAACAGACTTAAATTGGACATTACCCAAGGTTGGTGTTGAGCAACACGTAATCCCAACACTCTGACTGAGAAATACTTGGAATACGAAAACCTGAGGCTTTAGAAAGTATTCTGACAGCACAATGTTTCTGCAGCCACCCCACTAACACTACTGGAATGTCACAGTCATTTGCCAGTCTAACATGGGGCTTTTCTCCTTCATGGTGCCTCCAACCAACTCCATTTTGCATCCTTCCCCTTCTTCTTCTCTGCTGGATGACTGCTTCTAGCATTCAGACTAACAAGCTGTACATTTGGTAGCAACAGCATCCAGCTGAAAGCTAAACATCACTGCCCTTCTTAGTACGGTAAGGAACAACAGTGTTTTACATCGCCATGCTTCACCCTGCAGACGCAGGCTTCTATCTCATGAGCAGAGGCCTCTACTTCAGCAGTTTTCTTCATTTTCCCTCTCAATCTAACTTCTGTGAAACTACTGATGCGGCTATTCTTAGGTGTAATGGTCATTCTTGCTGCATGTGCTAAGAAATGCCTGTTTATGATTATCGCCTACTTACAACAACATGTAGATGGTTGTGGAGATACTAATTAGTTCTCTTTATCATGACTTATACCCTGGGACAGCTGTCCAAGCATTTGCAGTTCGTAAGTTTCCTCCATTACTATTTCCCTAGAGTAACCTAAAAGCTACGATTTACGCCTGTACCTACAGTGTGTCTCTGGTTTCTTGCCTCGGAGCACTCTTGCTGACTCCCAACAGTCTCAAGCTTAACAGTGAATGATTCAATAAGTTGTTAATATATGACAGCATTTCCTTTCCAATGGCCAATGGCCTTGCCACACTGATAATACTGGTTCCCATCAGATGACTGAAGTTAAGTGCTGTCAGGCTTGGCTAGCACTTGGGATGTTGGTAAGCGGGATGCACTCAGCCGTTGAGACAACCACGTAAGGAGCTACTTCATTGAGAAGTAGTAGTTACGGTCACAAAAACTAACAATGGCCAGAACAGCAGTGGGCTGACCACATGCCCCTCCACAACCACATCCCGTGACGCCTATAACCTGCTGTGGCAATCACTTGATACCATTTGGGCCCCCTAGGGCCCATCCAGACAGAGAATTTCCTACCCAATAAAAGGCAAGGTCATGTGTAAAATCCGAAAAGTTTACATCAGCTATGCTGCAATTACTCTGCAGCATGCTATGTGGGCATGACAAGTAACCAATTGTCTACTTGCATGAGTGGCCATCGTCAAACTGTGGCAGTCTGCAAACTTGATCATCCAGTTCCCGAACATGCTGTGTACCACAGCACAAATGACTTCAACAGCTGCTTCAGTAACTGCGCAAATGGATTCCCCTACCAGAATAGTTTCTCTGAACTACATAGGCAGGACTTCCCTCTCCAACACATCCTGCACTCACGCAATTCCTCTGATCTAAACCTCCGTTAATCAGTTCCTCATTACCTTTTCCCTTCTCTCTTCTGTCCTCACCACTCCTTTTCACTCCAGATCATGTACTGTCTTCTCCCAGCACTCTCCCCCCACCCCCAGAGGTGGCATGCATTCTCTCTCTCTCTCCCCCCCCCCCCCCTCCCTTCTACCCTTTTCCATCCTTCCTCCTTCCTTCCTGTCTCCCTCTTCATCTCTACCTTCCTCTCCCTTCCTCCCATCCCTTTCAACCCCACTTCCTTTCTCTATCTCTTACAAACTCTACCCTCTGAATTTCTTTTGTCTTGTTGTGCAGACACTGAGTCATCTGTCGAAAGACCTCCTTCACACTATCCTACTAACCCCTCAGTTCTAGTGCATTCTTCTCTCCTCCCTCCCCACCACCATCTGCGCAGGCAAGTGCTCTCAATAAGCGATAATCAACAGCCAGTCTCACTGCAGGAATGTGGTTGGGTGTCTGTCTGCCTAAATATGTGTACTTTTTCTAGAGAAAGCGTAAGAGCTCGAAAGCTAATATGAATACTGTTTTCTACTGCATGTTTCTATATGCCACACCTCACTCCACTGGTTTCTCTTATATTATACTGTTGTTTAGATCTAGCAAGTACACATTAAAAAGGGTTTGAGCCTATTCCTCGAGCCAATATGACATTTAAAGTTACATGCAGCAGTTTAAATAATAAAATGTGTATTAAATAAAACACTCATACTCAAATGTTTACAAGGAAGTAATCAGTTTATTTTAACTTCGAGTCTCTACATTACATAACTTACCCCACCATCTATTATGTATAATCCTTTGTCTTTCTTCACAATATTGCAGTGAGACCTTGACACATACATTGATAGGCAATTGATTTCATTATATCGTGCCCTTCCAACTCTGTACTGTAAACAGAATTTCAAACTGTTATCATATCTGTGTTACATGATATGGAGTATGTGGACTTACACTACATCTTACTTGTTGAACATGTTATACTTGTTGGATAATAGATGAGAAGCAAATATGCCTAAAATGATTGGAGTTATAAATAAAGATGTTTTTGGTTAAAATGAAAGCATGTACTGGAGATGTTATGGTAATAAAACAGTGAGACCACATGACCTAGAGAGAGACGTAAACAAATAAGAATTGTTTCTTCTCTGTAACATCTGAGATTTATAACGAGGTGCACATTTATAAGGAACTATTATAACATCTATTATTTTTGCTTATATAAGGTTCCAACTGTTTGAAGAATAAATTATGACTTCTCAATTAGATATTTTAGCTGTTGTTCTTGTTGTTGTTGTTATCTTCATTCTGAAATATGTCACAATTTTGTACAATAATAGAGAAGCAGATGTGCCTAAACAGAATGGAGCTTTAAATGAGGATACATTTGCTGAAAATAAAACCATATTTACAGAACTTGCTAATAGTGATAAAAGGGCAGGATCATGTGACACACAGAGCTATGTAAACAAATACGAAATGTTTCTTCTCTGTAACATTGGGGATTTATATTGTTACAGCTATTATTTTTGCTCATGTATAAGGCTCCCCACTGTTTCAAGAAAATTCCAACTTGACAATTAGGAGCAGCTGCAAAAGTTACAAAGTGTAACATAAAACAAACAAGGTATCTGGCCTTGTAAGTAAGATATGGACATAATGTTGAAGGAAATCACGAGTTTACACAGCACACAACATTGTCTTCACTGATAACGATAAAATATTTTGATAAGCTAGATGTTAAAATGATTAAAATAAACAAATACGCCAGGATGTAAAGATCACGATAAAAAGAAAAAGCTTAGCATTGCGTGAAACTCTCTCTCTCTCTCTCTCTCTGTCTTGTAAATTCTTGATTGCCTTCATCATGGTGCCCATAGTCTACCTACTAGGTCCAATGGCCTATTTGTTTTTTCTTATACTTCATAACTTTTGTTGCTGCTGATTGTGAAGTTAGGATTATTTTTTGAAACAATTGGAGCCTTAAGTGAGCAAAAATAATGAGTGCAATAATGGGTCCCTATAAACATCCACCATGTTATAAGTCCCCGATGTCAATGAGAAGAAACAGTTCTTATTTCTTTACAAATCTCTCGGAGTCACAAGGTCTCACTCTTTTATCCCTACAGCATGTCCTGCAAATACATTCTCATTTTTAGCAAAAACACCCTAATTTAGAATTCCAACCTGTATACATTTGTATGTGTGGCAATGAACATCAGACAAAACAGAGATGAGCTAAGCACACTGAAAAACATTAAAGCATCAGCTTTGAAAGACTGAGAAATCAATCAGGCAAAATACAGTTTTAAAAAGAGATCCACAGCAGCTGCATCAACCATAAAAAAAAAAAGAAAAATATAAAGAAAGAAAGAAAGAAAAATAAAGAAAGAAAGAAAGGAAAGAAAGAAAAGATGTGATCTCCATTTATCACAATTCCCTTGTCTGTTGTCTGAAAACAGAATGCACCCAGTAAAATGTAATGCACTAACTGTAGAGGGAGAACAAGGCTTGTATACAGTAAGCAGATTAATATAGGTTGCAGTGGTAATGGAAAGATGAAGAGGCTTGCACAAGGTGGTCCATGTGGAGAGCTACATCAAACCAGTCTGAAGATACATCATCTTCATCAAATCATCATCATTGTCAACAACAATTAAAACATAAATAGACAGACCAAGGCTACTGTATTTTCTCTGTCTGAGTGTGCAGATTATATTACATCATGGCAGCAGTATATCTACATGCACACCATAAGCTGGGTGTTCCCAAGTTAGATGACAACCAGCATCCATGTGAAAGTGGAAGTGTCTTTTTCATGACAAGTTATGCAGATTATCATCATCTTGCCTTTCGCTGCTGTGGGTGTGTATACATGCCCTGCTACATTGCTGCTCAGGTGAATAAAGAGCTAGTTGTGTTTCACAGGAACGATGTTTTCTGAACCCATGTTGACTGTGTGTCAATAGGCATAGTGTTGTGGAAAACGGTGGACAGCATACTGCACGTTTTGCGCCAGTCACATGGAAATTAATAATACAATTTGATTTTTATTGATGCTTTTTATGTGCTTTTTTGCTTCTGGACAATTAAAAACCGATGTGATTGATCCTTTTTATGCGGTTTTTGGCTTCAGGACAATTAAAAACCGATGTGACTGATACTTTTTATGTGGTTTTATGCCTCAGAACAATTAAAAACCCATGTGAGTGATGCTTTTTATGCGGTTTTGACCTCAGGACATTAAAAATAGATTTTTCCCATCTTATGAGATATGACCTTGCCATGGTGGATGGGCTTACTTAACTAACAGTATCACAACTGTACACCCATGCACACTGAGTAGTACAGTTTGTTTAAAGTCAAACATACACCTTAGGTATCGTTGTATGATTCATTCTTCATTTTTAGTTGACCACTATTAAATCATGATGCTTACAGCGCCCTCTTTTGCTACATTTTGTAACTATTTGTTTTTCTTCTGCCATAAGTTTTCCCCCTTCTCCGATAATATTCCATATCAATTTGAAGTTATTCTGACCAGTGGTGTTATTTCTACAATGGTTTGAAAGTTGAACTTTAATTATAATGTTTCTGTATTTTTAATTATTTCTAGTTCATATTCCACATCATGGTCTCTATCCCATCTCCTTGGATTATCATTAACATAAAATTAGGTAGAAGCAGAAAGTGTGAAAAGCTATCTATGATGTTAATGTTACTTAACACAAATTTAATCTTTCATTTTGTTGTCACAATGCTACAAAGGCCAGTTCCCCTGCTCTTGGTAATCAGAAGTCCATACCTGGCTCTAAAGCTGGGTTTCTACTGGCATGAATTTCTTACAAGTAGATCCCCTGCTACCACTCCCATAATTCAACATACGTGTGGAAACATGCAATTTGCATGTTGTTTTACCAACTTACACCTAACTTTTGAAAGTTAAGTGGCGTTCTACCTCCATCATCTACAAGTTTCAGCAACTATGATTAGTGGATCTGCTCTCATTCTACTCTGATTCATTCAACAGCACAGATCTAGAATTGTTTGTTTATTTACGTGAAAAGTTAGCATCATACCAAAATAATGTGCTTGCTCTTCAACTAAGTTAATGAATACCTTCTAAAGTGACAAAATATTCTTAAACTATGTGACAGGGACATCTTTTTAACATTCAACAACTCTTTATAATCATTTATTTGTATCAGAGTAACATATCATCTTTCAAAGCGACGAAATGATTAAACAGTATCGTTACTGGCAGAATGGACTTGTCGAAGTTCATATTACAGCAGAACACTCAATACTGTAAAGGTATTTTTTATTTCAGTATAGTGATAATAAGGTCTTGCTTTAGTCATTGAGTGTAAGTATTATGACGAAATAGAAGTTTATTTTTAACTTTAGAGAATTAAAACTACTCTTGTCCATCATTAAAATCCTATGTAAATATGACAGTGTTCATATTGGCGCTGTTATTGAGTGATTACTTTTCTCCACAGCTTTATAAATTCTGATTACAAAATAAGTGCTGCACCAGTGAAACAAACATATACAAATATTGCAGTGACATCAGTTTGCCAGATGTGTCAGTGTTACTTCTAATTTAATGTGAGGTGGCATGACAGCTTGCATACGTGTACTAGATCTTGCTACAGAGCCACAAATATAGCTCAAAAAAGATTTCAAAATTGATGTTACTCATTCAAAAATGATTTTAAAATGAATGCTGTCTCAAGTAGATAACTTCCTCATTAGCATACTGGATGTTCCCAAGTGATTGCTACAAGATGTTCACTCCCATACCCAACTTTAATAAAAAAAATATGACCTTTTAAGTTGAAAAAACTTTTTGAGTATCCCATTCATCAAAAAACAAAGTTCATTGTATATTTTATTTTTAGTTTCAGAAATGTTGATGTGCGAAATCAGATGATTGTTTTTATACACACTGTTTATAATTCACTAGGTCTCAGTGTGGTTTCAGGCCCCAATGGTTCATATTCAAAGATGTGAAAATGTTATTTCTTTCGTGCAAGCTTCTTTTGAATCAAAAACATCTACTGAAGGCACTCTAGCTGATCTGATTAATGTATTTGATTTAGTAAACTGGAGATACCAAGGCATTATGGCATCCACGACTTGGAACCTTTGCCTAAGGATCAATTCTTCAGTCACTGTCATTTGCAATGTTTGTTAATGATCTTCAGAGTAATTTGTCATGTATATCTGTACATGATGCAGATGACACAATGACTGCAAATTCTGGAAAAGATGTGAACAAACTGAAACTACAAAATGGTGAGTCCTTCAAGTTATCAAATACTTGGTTTAATGCCAATGAATATCTGGTAAACTACTTGGCATGTATATGGATGCAGATTTTATCTGTTGAGTAAACTACATAAATGTCTTTCTGAAAAACTGTACCTTTGTTCATATTGTGCATTCTTTCACTTTTATATAAGATTTGGTTTTGTTGGGTGGGGTGATTCTCCTGGAGAAAAAAAATGTAGCAGAAGTAGAGCATTAGCTGTTTCCGTAACTGAAACATCTTGTGGGCCTAATTCCAAACAGTAAATTGTATTAATAGTTACATGTCTCTTCATACAGAGTTGTCCCTTGCTTTAAAAGAAAACCACCACCAGTATAGCCTAAGGCAGCCTGTGCACAAACATAATACTTATCAAATATTAAAAACAGATACACAAACAACTAGAGAAAACGCAGTGTAGTTACAAGTGTCTAGTTACAAGACGTTTTAGTATATTACCTTCATAGGTACCACAGGTCTCACTAAAGTGGCTGAAAGAGAAGGTCTATCTTAAACTTGAAGAATATGAGAATTGTGTAGCGGTTGATCTTAATTAATAATTAACTAACAAAGTTTACAGCTTCCACCACCTGAGGAGGTGCAGTGGGGAATTAGTCCACATTAAAGAAGAATTACATGATTGTCAGAACACTCAATAAAGAAGTAGATCAGAAATTGAAATAATGGCCGTAATCTAAACATACTGTCTCACAAAAGGGAAAACACTTCATTCTGACAACTCATTGTAGAGCCCAGACTACTTCTGTGCTGTAAATCTGAATAAGAAAAATAAACAGAAACACAGGAAAAAATAACGATTTTGAAGGGGGTTTCATCGAAAAATATTGTTGTTGTTCTTAACTATGTGACCAATAGTTGAGATTATAGTAGCACACGAGCAATTACCAGCAATTCAATAAAGAAACTTTAGAATACCTGCTTGGTTGATGAGTAATTATTAAAGCCATCAACTCTGCTGTTGAAGAATGAGTGGGAAGATCGTCAATCACAATTTCTAAGGACTAAAACTGTTTCATTGGTTCCACAACTATGTCATAGAATTGAGAAGCAATGGAGTCCACCTGGCACAGTGATCCAGCTCGCCATCAGTGTCCGCTACACACCATGCTGCACAGCAACTGTGGTGAGCTGTACTTAATTCATACTACTTTTTTGTGACAGTAGTACCTACTGTGAAATAATTTAAAAGTGTCTACATCCAAAAACAGAGACGTTGAACGAAATATATATACGCCAGCTTGACAGTTCATGGGGTCGCGGGTAAATATTCAAATGGTCATTTCTTTTGTTATGTAGTTATGAATAAGCACTTAAATTTTGTGTGCATGCTTTACACCTTCCTTTGATATTTACAAGAGCCTGGAAACTACTTTTGCAGTCTGGCAGAAAGTAGTGGAGAACATACTGAGCATAATTTCCAGTCTGCAAGTCCAGATTCCTCTTTATGCTCACTGAAAGAAAATGTGCCTCTTTGCTGTTTACTCAGCAGGATCAGGAACTACGACTATTAGTAAAACTTTTGAGTTTTAACTGATTGCTATATTCTGTAAAAGGTCACATGTACAAAATATAATAATATCCCTGATAATAATAATAATAATAATAATAATAATGGTAACGACACTGCTAGCCAACTGGAAAATGATTTAAATCCAAATAGAGGTGTTTTGCAGGATATGCTTCCTGCAACCACCCTAGAAGGAAAACAAAGACAGAGGATGAGATGGTCAGATGAAGTTAATCGACACCTCATGTTCTGTTATTACCAAGCAACAAACCTAGGAACCAACACAACTGGATACAGATCACAAGTATACACAACATTTATTACCAGATACCCAGAATTAAAATTTTTAACAGAACAACGACTAGCTGATCAGATCTGTGTAATAATAAAAAATAACAGGATACCCCAGTCAGAATTAGAAAACATCAAACAACAAGTACAACAAATACTGGAACAAAATAATGTGCAATCAGAAGAAGAAGAAGAAAATACAGTAATGGACTCAAACATCCCAGAGCAAACAAACAAAGAACAACACGCACCAATTAAACAATTAGAGGAAAACGAAATCTTAAGACAGCCAACAGAACAAGCACAAATAGAACACGAAGTGACACAGATGTTAGATATAGAAGAAAAATTTCAGCTAACATATATAGAATACAAAGACACAAATACAGACATTAGACCATTCTTGCATAGACCACCAAATAACCCACAAGTCGAAACAACAATAAAAACTATCAACACAATCATACACAACAAAATAAATGAAAACACAACTATGGAAGAGTTACAACTACTGGTTCATATAGGAGCACTCACTACACTAAATATACACACTAGGCAGAGATCAGAACCAACAAACACACAGAAGAAACCCACAAAACCAGCATGGCAACACAGGCTACAGATCAAAATAGAAAAACTGAGAAAAGACATCGGACAGCTAACACAATTTATAAGAAATGAAATCTCGGAAAGAAAACAAAAAAGGTTGGGTAAAATCTCACAACAAGAAGCGACAGAGCAATTAGATGAAAAGAAGCAGAAATTACAAGCATTAGCCAAACGACTCAGAAGATACAAAAAAAGTGAAAATAGAAGGAAACAAAACCAAACATTCAACACAAACCAAAAGAAATTTTACCAGACAATAGATAACACACACATTAAAATAAACAATCCACCAAACATAACAGACATGGAACACTTCTGGAGCAACATATGGTCAAACCCGGTACAACATAACAGGCATGCACGATGGATACAAGCAGAAACATACACATACAAAATGATACCACAAATGCCTGAAGCGATAATTTTGCAACATGAAGTCACCCAAGCAATTAATTCTACTCACAATTGGAAAGCCCCTGGAAATGATAAAATAGCAAATTTCTGGTTAAAGAAGTTCACCTCAACACATTCACATCTAACTAAATTATTTAACCATTACATTGCAGACCCATACACATTCCCTGATACACTTACACACGGAATAACATATCTGAAACCTAAAGATCAAGCAGACACAGCGAACCCAGCTAAATATCGGCCCATAACATGCCTACCAACAATATACAAAATATTAACTTCAGTCATTAAACAGAAATTAATGACACATACAACACAGAACTAAATTATAAATGAAGAACAAAAAGGCTGTTGCAAAGGAGCACGAGGGTGTAAAGAGCAACTGATAATAGATGCAGAGGTGACATATCAAGCTAAAACTAAACAAAGGTCGCTACACTACGCATACATTGTTTACCAAAAAGCTTTTGATAGTGTACCCCACTCATGGTTACTACAAATATTGGAACTATACAAAGTAGATCCTAAATTGATACAGTTCCTAAACATGGTAATGAAAAATTGGAAAACCACACTTAATATCCAAACAAATTCAAATAATATCACATCACAGCCAATACAGATTAAGCGTGGAATATACCAAGGAGACTCATTAAGTCCTTTCTGGTTCTGCCTTGCTCTAAACCCACTATCCAACATGCTAAATAATACAAATTATGGATACAATATTACTGGAACATACCCACACAAAATCACACATTTGCTATACATGGGTGATCTAAAACTACTGGCAGCAACAAATCAACAACTCAATCAATTACTAAAGATAACAGAAAGATTCAGCAATGATATAAGTATGGCTTTTGGAACAGACAAATGTAAGAAAAATAGCATAGTCAAGGGAAAACACACTAAACAAGAAGATTACATATTGGATAACCACAGCGACTGCATAGAAGCGATGGAAAAAACGGATGCCTATAAATATCTAGGATACAGACAAAAAATAGGAATAGATAATACAAATATTAAAGAAGAACTAAAAGAAAAATATAGACAAAGACTAACAAAAATACTGAAAACAGAATTGACAGCAAGAAACAAGTCAAAAGCTATAAATACTTATGCCATACCAATATTGACCTACTCATTTGGAGTAGTGAAATGGAGTAACACAGACCTAGAAGCACTCAATACACTTACATGATCACAATGCCACAAATATAGAATACATCATATACATTCAGCAACAGAAAGATTCACATTAAGCAGAAAGGAAGGAGGAAGGGGATTTATCGACATAAAAAACCTACATTATGGACAGGTAGACAATTTAAGAAATTTCTTTCTAGAACGAGCAGAAACTAGCAAAATACACAAGGCAATCACTCATATAAATACATCGGCTACACCACTGCAATTTCATAACCACTTCTACAACCCTTTAGATCACATAACATCAACAGATACAAAGAAAGTAAATTGGAAAAAGAAAACACTTCAAGGCAAGCACCCGTATCATCTAACACAGCCACACATTGATCAAGACGCATCCAACACATGGCTAAGAAAAGGCAATATATACAGTGAGACAGAAGGATTCATGATTGCAATACAGGATCAAACAATAAACACCAGGTATTACAGCAAGCATATTATTAAAGATCCCAATACCACAACGGATAAATGCAGACTTTGTAAACAACAAATAGAAACAGTAGATCACATCACAAGTGGATGTACAATACTAGCAAATACAGAATACCCCAGAAGACATGACAATGTCACAAAAATAATACATCAACAGCTTGCCTTACAACATAAACTTTTAAAACAACACGTTCCTACATACAAGTATACACCACAAAATGTACTGGAGAATGATGAATACAAATTATACTGGAACAGAACCATTATAACAAATAAAACAACGCCACATAACAAACCTGACATCATACTCACCAATAAAAAGAAGAAATTAACACAACTAATCGAAATATCCATACCCAATACAACAAATATACAAAAGAAAACAGGAGAAAAAATTGAAAAATACATCCAACTGGCTGAGGAAGTCAAAGACATGTGGCATCAGGATAAAGTTGACATCATACCAATTATACTATCAATATAATGGAAGGAAACATCCCACGTGGGAAAAATTATATATAAAAACAAAGATGAGGTGACTTACCGAACAAAAGCGCTGGCAGGTCGATAGACACACAAACAAACACAAACATACACACAAAATTCAAGCTTTCGCAACAAACTGTTGCCTCATCAGGAAAGAGGGAAGGAGAGGGGAAGACGAAAGGAAGTGGGTTTTAAGGGAGAGGGTAAGGAGTCATTCCAATCCCGGGAGCGGAAAGACTTACCTTAGGGGGAAAAAAGGACAGGTATACACTCGCACACACGCACATATCCATCCACACATACAGACACAAGCAGACATATTTAAAGACAACTCTGCCAAGCTCTGACGTCGTCCAAGACACCAGGCAAGATTTAAATATGTCTGCTTGTGTCTGTATGTGTGGATGGATATGTGCGTGTGTGCGAGTGTATACCTGTCCTTTTTTCCCCCTAAGGTAAGTCTTTCCGCTCCCGGGATTGGAATGACTCCTTACCCTCTCCCTTAAAACCCACTTCCTTTCGTCTTCCCCTCTCCTTCCCTCTTTCCTGATGAGGCAACAGTTTGTTGTGAAAGCTTGAATTTTGTGTGTATGTTTGTGTTTGTTTGTGTGTCTATCGACCTGCCAGCGCTTTTGTTCGGTAAGTCACCTCATCTTTGTTTTTATATACAATTATACTATCAACTACAGGAGTCATACCACACAATATCCACCAGTACATCAATGCAATACAGCTACATCCAAACATATATATACAACTACAGAAATCCGTAATTATTGATACATGTTCAATTACCCGAAAGTTCCTAAATGCAATATAACACATACCGTACAGTTAAAAGGAAGTGACGCTTGATCAAGGTCCGCGTCACTCCATTTTTAACCGGACTTAACGTCTGAGAAAGTGAAGGAAATAATAATAATAATAATAATAATAATCGTTTCAGAAACAGCACTATTAACAGTGCAGAGATGATCACTGTGGGAACTTCCAAGTAAAATGGTATATCATCCTGATTTCTAATCACCAAAAGTTACTTCCTTGCCAATATAGCGGAAAAATAACTTCCTCACTTGCCACGTGGTTTTGTCAGCATTGTGGGCGACACACAGTTACTTCTGTGAAATTTAAGGGAACCAGGATAGTGGAATATCTTCACAGGTTCACTTCCAGCTTTTATGGAAAATCGCATTCAACTCTGCCAAGCTCTGACGTCGTCCAAGACACCAGGCAAGCAGGCATTTGACTGACATGAACATATTGATATCCTGGTTCAAAGTGTCTCTCCTAACTGCCTCTCTGGCCATATTTATATATGGCCACAGTGGACCACCAAAGGGAACATCTGCTATCAGTCATCCTAGGGACAGGGTCAGAATCTAAAAGGCCCATTTCTCGGACACGTATTAATTAATAATAATTGTTTAACAATTTGTAATCTTCTCAATTTGTATATAAATAGAATTAAGTTTGGTTTAGTTATTAAAATGTTTTAGCTGGCTACAATTTTTTAAAGCAGAATCAACAGTAGAACATGACCTCTGAACTGCCTTTTTAAGATTCCTTGTTCTCATAGTTATTTATGAACTGTCCCAAAACTTGCTATAGCTGTATTACTGCACTATTGCAATCGCATACTGTAAGTACAACTTTCTATTACAAATACAAATGATAATCAATTATGAGTAAGGACTTCATTTCAAATTTGGTTTTTAGTAAATAATTTGAAAACCAAAAGAGGTAACTTATTGGTGCTACATATAGAAGAAGTTTACATCTTACTGAGGATGTTTCTAAGTCTAGTATTTAGAACCTTTAATTTTTCATAAAAACCCAAATAACTTTTGATTGTGATGTACATGATGTGCATTTGTATATTATGACCAGTTTTTAGGTCTCTAGTTCTATTATTTAGTGCCACTATTTTTTCTTAAGGTCGTATATTTTGCCTGACATATGAAGGGCTTATTTCAATAGTATAATTGAATATTTCTGGTATCTCAACTGCAGATTTTTCAGCGCTCATTTAATTTTAGGACTCTGCATCTCAGAATGAACAAAAATGTACTTGTACGACTATTGAAATAAGCCCTTCATATTCATTTGATCATTCTGAGACCTTAAAATGTTAAAAATAATATACTTAAGCCTACACTGATCAAGTTTGGAGCATTTATTTTAGATTTAATGTCACAATTATATTATGGTGTAATCCTTTGTATGTTAAGCACAGACGTTATGATGATGTGACACTGGTAGTAGTGAATTGGAGTAAACCCCTGCACACTAGCTTTCCCCTGTGCCTCTTATAACGATACAGCACTTGTTTAGCCTCAAGTTAGCAGCAGTAGAATATTAGGTGCAAACTCGTTATGGTTTTACCATATGCCAATATGAGATGGAAGAGCTATTCAAGATTTTTGCAGAATTAAAATCTGACTTTAATAATAAATTGGATACTACTTATGCAAATATTGAAACTGGAGGTATTAAGTTAAACCCAGAGGCAGATGTACATTCTACATGTTTTTAAAGATATTTTATAAGTCCCTGCTTAAGTGTTGTGATGAATCCAAAAAACTGATTTTTCCCTGAGTTATTTGGAAGAGGATGATGCTAAATGAGGAACTGGTCATTCGAAGAATTCCCTTCTTGGAATGATTTTCAGGAAATGTTTAAGAAGTACTGGTTGTCCAGCACACAGGAAAAGTTAATGCTAGAGTTATTTGGCCCAAAATATTATAGTAATAGTTGGCATCCTGGTAGTTATAAGAAATACAGAATGTCCCAAAATAATGTATACATTCATTGAAACTGAACATCTCTTTAATGAAAGGGGTTAGAAATACAATTTTAGTGGTACTAGGTGCCTCATGGCCCGACTTAAGATGGTAAATGTTCAAAGTGGTGTCTGTCCATCGCAATACACTATCGACAAAGACTTACAACTGAGCGACATGCCAATGTTATTGTTTCCAACGGAATAGCAGCACAGACTTGTTTAATTTGCTCTCTAAGGTCATCCAGTGTGTGTGGTCTCACAGTGTAAACTGTATTCTTGAGAGTACCCCAAAGAAAGAAGTCTACAGGAGTTAAATCTGGAGATTGAGTGGGATACTCCATACTCCATCTTCGTCCTATCCATCTGGTACGGAATGTATGATTGAGAAATGTCTTCACATCCAGGTGAAAGTGAGGTGGCGCCCCATCCTGTTGAAAGTAATAATCTTCCATTCCAGACACAACGCTAAGACCAGGAGTTATCATTTACAACATTTCCAAGTACGAGTCACCCGTGACAGTGTTGTTGAAGAAGTACAGCCTGATTAACACTCTAGAAGACAGACCACACCAGACTGTTACTCCTAGTAGATTAACATGCCTTTGCTCAGTTACGTATGGATTCTCCCTGGCCCAGTACACGCAATTATGGTTGTTAATTGCTCCATCAAGTTCAAACGTCGCATCATCTGACCAAATAATTCGATCTTGGAAACATTGCTCTTCTTCACATCTGTTAATGTGCCACTCACAAAATTCGCTTCGCCTATCAGGATCATCCTCGTTAAGAGCATGGAGAAGTCTTGGAATGTAAGGCTTAAAGTTCTGAGATGGCAAAATTGTATGACCCCTGCTTCTGCAGATCCCAGTCCCATGAGAGCATTGCCTCACATATTTCTTCGGGGATCGTGTGTATGCCTGGATTACTGCATCAAAACCCTCGTTGTCTGTTGAACTTCTCTTTCGTCCGCTATTTCTCTTCTTCTCATTCTGCACTGTTTCTTCGATTTCAAACTTATCTCTGATTATTAGAATTGTTACTCTTGTTGGTGGTGGTATTCCAAATTCAGCTCTCCAATGTCTCCAATTTTTCCCGAGGACATGCAGCTTTACTGTATGATTAAATGATGATGGCGTCCTCTTGGGTAAAATATACCGGAGGTAAAATAGTCCCCCATTCAGATCTCCAGGTGGGGACTACTCAAGAGGATGTCGTTATCAGGAGAAAGAAAACTGGCATTCTACGGATCGGAGCGTGGAATGTCAGATCCCTTAATCGGGCAGGTAGGTTAGAAAATTTAAAAAGGGAAATGGATAGGTTAAAGTTAGATATAGTGGGAATTAGTGAAGTTCGGTGGCAGGAGGAACAAGACTTTTGGTCAGGTGATTACAGGGTTATAAATGCAAAATCAAATAGGGGTAATGCAGGAGTAGGTTTAATAATGAATAAAAAAATAGGAATGCGGATTAGCTACTACAAACAGCATAGTGAACGCATTATTGTCGCCAAGATAGACACAAAGCCCATGCCTACTACAGTAGTACAAGTTTATACGCCAACTAGCTCTGCAGATGATGAAGAAATAGATGAAACGTATGACGAGATAAAAGAAATTATTCAGGTAGTGAAGGGAAACGAAAATTTAATAGTCATGGGTGACTGGAACTCGTCAGTAGGAAAAGGGAGAGAAGGAAACATAGTAGGTGAATATGGATTGGGGGGAAGAAATGAAAGAGGAAGCCGCCTTGTAGAATTTTGCACAGAGCATGACTTAATCATAGCCAACACTTGGTTCAAGAACCATATAAGAAGGTTGCATACCTGGAAGAATCGCGGAGATACTAAAAGGTATCAGATAGATTATATAATGGTAAGACAGAGATTTAGGAACCTGGTTTTAATTGTAAGACATTTCCAGGGGCAGATGTGGATTCTGACCACAATCTATTGGTTATGAACTGCAGATTGAAACTGAAGAAACTGCAAAAAGGTGGGAATTTAAGGAGATGGGACCTGGATAAACTGAAAGAACCAGAGGTTGTAGAGAGTTTCAGAGCATAGAGAAACAATTGACAGGAATGGGGGAAAGAAATACAGTAGAAGAAGAATGGGGGGCTCTGAGGGATGAAGTAGTGAAGGCAGCAGACGATCAAGTAGGTAAAAAGACGAGGGCTAATAGAAATCCTTGGGTAACAGAAGAAATATTGAATTTAATTGATGAAAGGAGAAAATATAAAAATGCAGTAAATCAAGCAGGCAAAAAGGAATACAAACGTCTCAAAAATGAGATCGACAGGAAGTGCAAAATGGCTAAGCAGGGATGGCTAGAGGACAAATGTAAGGATGTAGAGGCTTGTCTCACTAGAGGTAAGATAGATACTGCCTACAGGAAAATTCAAGAGACCTTTGGAGAGAAGAGAACCACTTGTATGAATATCAAGAGCTCAGATGTCAACCCAGTTCTAAGTAAAGAAGGGAAGGCAGAAAAGTGGAAGGAGTATATAGAGGGTTTATACAAGGGCGATGTACTTGAGGACAATACTATGGAAATGGAAGAGGATGTACATGATGATGAAATGGGAGATATGATTTTGCGTGAAGAGTTTGACAGAGCACTGAAAGACCTGAGTCGAAACAAGGACCCCGGTGTAGACAACATTCCATTAGAACTACTGACAACCTTGGGAGAGCCAGTCCTGACAAAACTCTACCATCTGGTGAGCAAGATGTATGAGACAGGCAAAATACCCTCAGACTTCAAGAAGAAGATAATAATTCCAATCCCAAAGAAATCAGGTGTTGACAGATGTGAAAATTACCGAACTATCAGTTTAATAAGTCACAGCTGCAAAATACTAATGCGAATTCTTTACAGACGAATGGAAAAACTGGTAGAAGCAGACCTCGGGGAAGATCAGTTTGGATTCCGTAGAAACGTTGGAACATGCGAGGCAATACTAACCTTACGACTTATCTTAGAAGAAAGATTAAGAAAAGGAAAACCTACATTTCTAGCATTTGTAGACTTAGAGAAGGCTTTTGACAATGTTAACGGGAATACTCTCTTTCAAATTCTGAAGGTGGCAGGGGTCAAATACAGGGAGCGAAGGGCTATTTACAATTTGTACAGAAACCAGATAGCAGTTATAAGAGTCGAGGGGCATGAAAGGGAAGCAGTGGTTGGGAAAGGAGTGAGACAGGGTTGTAGCCTCTCCCCAATGTTATTCAATCTGTATATTGAGCAAGCAGTAAAGGAAACAAAAGAAAAATTCGGGGAAGGTATTAAAATTCATGGAGAAGAAGTAAAAACTTTGAGGTTCGCCGATGACATTGTAATTCTGTCAGAGACAGCAAAGGACTTGGAAGAGCAGTTGAACGGAATGGACAGTGTCTTGAAAGGAGGATATAAGATGAACATCAACAAAAGCAAAACGAGGATAATGGAATGTAGTCAAATTAAATCGGGTGATGCTGAGGGAATTAGATTAGGAAATACGACACTTAAAGTAGTAAAGGAGTTTTGCTATTTGGGGAGTAAAATAACTGATGATGGTTGAAGTAGAGAGGATATAAAATGTAGACTGGCAATGGCAAGGAAATCGTTTCTGAAGAAGAGAAATTTGTTAACGTCGAGTATAGATTTAAGTGTCAGGAAGTCGTTTCTGAAAGTATTTGTATGGAGTATAGCCATGTATGGAAGTGAAACATGGACAATAACTAGTTTGGACAAGAAGAGAATAGAAGCTTTCGAAATGTGGTGCTACAGAAGAATGCTAAAGATAAGGTGGGTAGATCACGTAAGTAATGAGGAGGTATTGAATAAGATTGGGGAGAAGAGAAGTTTGTGGCACAACTTGACTAGAAGAAGGGATCGGTTGGTAGGACATGTTTTGAGGCATGAAGGGATCACAAATTTAGCATTGGAGGGCAGCGTGGAGGGTAAAAATCGTAGAGGGAGACCAAGAGATGAATACGTTAAGTAGATTCAGAAGGATGTAGGTTGCAGTAGGTACTGGGAGATGAAGAAGCTTGCACAGGATAGAGTAGCATGGAGAGCTGCATCAAACCAGTCTCAGGACTGAAGACCACAACAACAACAACAACAACATGTCAGCATACGACACTCACATTCTCTGTTTTCCAGTAACACTATAGCATCCATTTCCTTTGTTCAAACGATAACGCCATGTTCGCTGACAATCCTGAAACAGAAGAAATCATTGTTATGTTTTTCACCGCCTTCTTAATTATTACCCATAAAAATTGTACTTCTGTCTCCTGTAATTAACGATATTCTCTGTTTCAAAGAGCGTATACATTATTTTGGGACACCCTGTATATTGAGTGGTAGCTAAAAAGCTCAAAATACGTGGACAATCCTATAGAGGACAGCCTGTAACTAAAGTGTTGGTGCAGAGGATACCTTACTATGTCAAGAAAGATATATAATATTTTAGCAGATGACGGCAAACTGTTTATTGACATTTATCAAAGGTATTGATATACTGAACAAAGAATGAGGAGACCACACACAAGGTGACAACTGCCAACCAGACAATAATGAAGAGAAAGGTATCCACACACATTTTAATGAAAAAGTAATACGAAGTATTGTGAAGTAAGGATGTGGAATAATAATAGGAGAAATAATCAAGGAAGTAACGAGGCATAGACAATTCATTCTAGTAATGTAAACAACATCATCAGGAACTAGGTTGACACTTAGTGTGGTGGCTGATGTGAAGGTGGCTGATGTGAAGGTATCTCCAGCAGCTGTCGCTCCCATCAGCCACCGTGCCGAGTGTCAAATTGTTGTGTGAACAGTAATGTAAGTACTAATATGCTGATTGACTGGAGAACACCTTGCAGTTTGTTGTTCACTTTATTGATCAGATGAACACGAGCTCAATGCAACTCACTTTGCTTGTGTTGCACAATAGACAGGGCATCACACAGTTGAGTACCATCAGCTTACAGTCATGTGATGCCTTTTGATACCACTGGAAAGTTGGCGTTGTTTTGTAAACTCACATCACCAGTTTTGTAAAGGGCTCGTCGATACTGTTGTGGAGGCCGAGTTGCCACCGTGTTACGGCAGGCCGAGTTTGAGAGTTTGTGGAATGGCTTCTGGTGCAGTACACCGCTAAGACAATTTGTCCCTGCCACTATTACACAACTGTGCCCCAGGGTCAGGTGACAGGATAGGTGAATGAAGGTTCAACAACACTCCAACAAATTAGCAACAAAGTCACACAAATGAGTTAAAAAGGTTTACTTGTCTTTGTGACTTGTTGAATGATTAAGTCTGCAATACTGCATGTAATATAAGACAAAAGAGGCCCTCAATGGCTAAGTGCAAATGATTGAAGGTAAACTTCACAGTACATAGCAAATGAAATTTTTACAAGAACTGTCTGTTCACTTTTAAGAGTTCACTAAATGACGTTCCCTGTCCAAGTCAGCCCTGGACGATGATCTATAAACAAGTGGGCGAGAGCTGCTCTTGTATCGTCCGAGCGGGCTTCTTTCCGTTGTCGTCTGGTCTTTGGCGGACTGTAATCGGTCAGCAATTGGCTGAGGCGAGGTCGATATCTTTACCCTCAGCGCCATGGAGGTAAGAATAAGGGGAGATGGCGCTACGTATCCCAGCCGTACTACGTTTTGAAGCCATGGGGGCGTGGCTCACTGCCATGACACTCTGACCAAAACATTGTCAGTGTGCTATAGCGCTGCGTGTATTACAGTCGCTAATTGCACCATATACGCATGTAACGTCATCAGATTGGTTGTTTCAAAGTTTTTGTTTAAAATAAAATCTCGTAAAGGCGAAATTCCGCATTTCTTCTGATTAAAAATAGTTTTTAATGTAATATTACGAACAGCTAGCCTTCAATGTAAACGATACAATGTTGTTAATTCAGTAATAAAAGTGTATCACAAACTAAATAATAGAAACTGAAAACTAAGTTAGCTATACCCTGCCTCCAAAGACCCATAAATACATCTTGTTTGTAATACATGCTGGGACATTTCTGTTACGTTACACTACTGGGAAACACTCTTCATTACCACCAATATTTACTGAAATGAGGTACATAGAATGGCAAATCTACACAGTGTCCTGTTTAGGCCAGTTAATGTAGTGTTAGCTTTTAATTTGGTACATCATGAAGACAAAGTGAGTTACTCAACACTTTGATTATCGACGATACGTACGTATTATACTGAAATGTGAACTTGAAAACTAAGAATTTAATTCTTTGAATTAACATACCTTTTGCAAATGTTTTGGGTGTGTAGGGAAAACTGATGGTACAGCATTTTCTCGGAGCCTTACTGTTGAAACGGAAGTTCGGTCTATGTCCTCTTCTCGGAAATGCTGAGAACATATAGTGCTCCATTTAGACGCACACCAATTCTTCCTCCTCACGGCATTCTCCCACAGAGCTTTCCGACTTTCATTTCTAGGAAATCTACAGGAGAAAAACACGCTATAGTACAAGTACCGATGTAGCACACGTTCATTCACAATGAAGTAGTAAAATCACACTTAACGAGACAACTTACACATGAAATGTTATTCCCTTCGATTTCGCATCACAATCAGAAAGATTCGTACATCCGAACACCACACAAGTCACCATAATAGCGCAAAATCCTTCCAAAAGTGAGCGACAAGCCTATGCACACAAGTTTACAGCAGCAGTGTTTTGGTCGGATTGAGATGGCTACCCTCGGCTTCACATAACTTCACAGCTGTGACATCACGGCGTCTCCCTCTATTCTTACCTCCATGCTCAGCGCCGACAGTGGCGCAGGTGGAACTCGCGCAAGTGGAGAGTCTCTATGGCACTGGCACCAGCTCGCATCTTTGCACCTGTGTCTTGTTCGGATGACACAGCGCGTTGATGTATGTCAAGTTTAGAGACAACGTATCTGTAAAGAACTCTTTGGCAGTTCTGATAGCACTTTATTAATCACTATCAGGCTCAGAAAAGATCGTCTTGTTTTGGTGTAATAGGTACAGTAATACTCAACAACATTAACCCAAGAACCTCATTGTGTAAGTACAAGCTGAGGGGGAAATGGAGGGAAGCTCCCTGTTCTTTAATTTTTGTACTCTTAGTGGAGCTTTCACATAGATTTTCTTGCTAGAGGAGATCGGTTGGCTCACATCAGTGCAATTTAATTTCACCTCTTCTACAGCTCTGTACAATGCGTGTGCAAGGCAAGTGATGTGTGCCACACTGGGATAGAGACTCTGAAGTCTGTAGGCTGCTACAGCCATGTATGAAGCACCATTTATTGGTCTCTATTCACACCAACAGTGACAGTAGCTTCATTGAGTTGTCAAACGCAAAGGCAGTTGTCGAGCTGTTTATTCTGCTGAGAGCTTCACACCCTTAGGAGAAACATTTCTCCAGGTCCGTCAACTTTAAGGACACCAACAAAAGTATTTACAATTTAACCCCTATCCAAATTGGTGATTTCCGATAGACGCCCTAATCTCTTGGTCAACAACTTTAGTTCGTATTTTGTCGAGCACTTCCTCGTAGCACACAGATAAATAGTCGTTTCTCAGCGTAGCTTCATCTGGAACTGGATTTATTTTGTACTTCAAGAACTGTCTGAAGCGGGGATTCTTCAGCTTCTCCAATAGGACATTGCAAGACACCACCATCTTAAACAAGTTCTTGCACCTCTGAAGATGGACATGTCTACTCAAATAACAGCGTTCGTCTGCTGTCCTTCTCAGCACTTATCTTCGTGCAGCTACTGTGTTTGGAGGTGTTGCAGTGTTTTTACACGTTAAAGCCATTTCCCCCATTAACCTTAACTTCATATAGTTTATAAAATAATATTTCCTTGTCATTGCTGAAGAATTTCTCCCCTGGTTTCGTCGAATAGGACTAAGTTTGTATTCAAACTGAATGGGGCGACTACTTGTGCTACGTTTATTGCGCCAGAAGCCACCCTTGTTGGCTTCGAGAATGTTTTGTAGACTCTGTGCAACAATCTTTATATCAGTGAATGGACTACATAATGTGTTACACTGCTTGTCTACTATAAACCCGATAAATAAATCTTTGTAGTAATTGTGTTTAATTGTGACAACATTACCTCAAACATTGTCATGTGAGTAAAATTTTCGTGTTTATATTCTTGTGTACTTAAAAATACGACAAACATTTGGATTTCTGGAAAAAAATTTGGTCGAAATATGATTCATTATGGAAAAAGTTGTCCGAAATTTGACCTATTACTAAAAAAGATATAAACATAATTTTTGCTACATTAAAGCTTTGTGGATGAATTGCTGTAAAATTCACCCTAAAGTTCAGGAAAAAGATTTGACACTAAGATCCATGCCAAACTAATAATAGAATAGTAGGCCCTCATTCAGAGAAGACAGTAATCTTCACATGGCTGAGACCTATTCTTGAGTAGTTGTTTAAGGAAGGAAAAGTAACAGCTAAGGGAGAACATTGTAAACCAATAGTAGTGAGTGACATTTTTGGAAATAAAGTTGATGTTCACCTATATTCTGTGCATAAAATATCATTAATCTTACACCATGGCTAGCGCTAATGAGGAAGAAATATTATTGCCTCCTAGTACCAGTAATGGGAGTGTGTGTTACCGGAACCACCTGTAATAAAGGGAAGCAAATTAAAAAAGAAACATGACTACCAGTTACGATTAAAAAGTGGAACTTCCATCAAACATTGTTGCTAGTGCCATAGATCCTGTTAGGATAAGATTGGTTACTTGATAATTATTATCGATTGGATTTCAACCAGAAAATATTTGTGTGGAAAATAGGTAAAAAGGTAGCTAGCATAGCTTTCCAAAGCAATCCATTGAAATCTAAGCAAGGCCCATCATCAGAGGAGCATATTCATTTAGTTGTGTTTACTGATATTATTGCAACAGATGAAAATAAACAAGAAAAAGAAGGGAAGTATTAAATCAAGAGGAGTTGGCATTAAATCGATAGCAAGAGAATCACCTGTAGTGCCAGAAGAACAGAAATCTTAATTAGAAGGTATTCTGTTAAAACATAAAGATGTGGTCACAGATAACTTGGGACTAATGAAGGAATACTTCTGTAAGTTTAAAGTAAAAGATGACACAGTTTTTTTCCTTTTGCAAGTCATATCCACTACCAATAAACCTTCGAATTGCAGTGAGAGATGAAATATGAAAGGAGATAGACAGCAACATAACTCAATGTATTTTTAGGGTCTGTTGTGGGTACTTAAGAGACTTGTGGTAGGTGTTCATTTAGTTTTAGATTCATGATCACTCCATAAACACAAAGAGACAGAAAGGGTTAGAACCCTGAGTACGGAAGTGATGTTATCTAACTTTGATGAAGCAGAATTTCATATTTCCATAGATTTCATGGAAGGCTACTGGCAGGTAGCATTACATGACCACTCAAGGCCATACACAGCCTTCTTATTTGAAAGAAAATCTTTTCAGTTTAAAGTAAATGCCATGGAAGTATTACAATTCGCCTTGGGTTGTGAGCTGTACCAAGGAGAATGGAATCCAGGAGAAGGTGATCACAGAACAACAGCTTTCATTAGTTGAAGTCTTGGCAAGCATGATTGAATTACTCCATTACCGAATTGGACATTCCTGTGTCAGTTTTCATTCCTGCTCAATATTTATTAGGGAGGGAATTAGTGCAAGAATTAATAATGTATGTCAATGATTTATTAATAGTCTACAAGACTTGGGAAGACTGTTGACAATTATTGATATATACACTCCTGGAAATGGAAAAAAGAACACATTGACACTGGTGTGTCAGACCCACCATACTTGCTCCGGACACTGCGAGAGGGCTGTACAAGCAATGATCACACGCACGGCACAGCGGACACACCAGGAACCGCGGTGTTGGCCGTCGAATGGCGCTAGCTGCACAGCATTTGTGCACCGCCGCCGTCAGTGTCAGCCAGTTTGCTGTGGCATACGGAGCTCCATCGCAGTCTTTAACACTGGTAGCATGCCGCGACAGCGTGGACGTGAACCGTATGTGCAGTTGACGGACTTTGAGCGAGGGCGTATAGTGGGCATGCGGGAGGCCGGGTGGACGTACCGCCGAATTGCTCAACACGTGGGGCGTGAGGTCTCCACAGTACATCGATGTTGTCGCCAGTGGTCGGCGGAAGGTGCACGTGCCCGTCGACCTGGGACCGGACCGCAGCGACGCACGGATGCACGCCAAGACCGTAGGATCCTACGCAGTGCCGTAGGGGACCGCACCGCCACTTCCCAGCAAATTAGGGACACTGTTGCTCCTGGGGTATCGGAGAGGACCATTCGCAACCGTCTCCATGAAGCTGGGCTATGGTCCCGCACACCGTTAGGCCGTCTTCCGCTCACGCCCCAACATCGTGCAGCCCGCCTCCAGTGGTGTCGCGACAGGCGTGAATGGAGGGACGAATGGAGACGTGTCGTCTTCAGCGATGAGAGTCGCTTCTGCCTTGGTGCCAATGATGGTCGTATGCGTGTTTGGCGCCATGCAGGTGAGCGCCACAATCAGGACTGCATACGACCGAGGCACACAGGGCCAACACCCGGCATCATGGTGTGGGGAGCGATCTCCTACACTGGCCGTACACCACTGGTGATCGTCGAGGGGACACTGAATAGTGCACGGTACATCCAAACCGTCATCGAACCCATCGTTTTACCATTCCTAGACCGGCAAGGGAACTTGCTGTTCCAACAGGACAATGCACGTCCGCATGTATCTCGTGCCACCCAACGTGCTCTAGAAGGTGTAAGTCAACTACCCTGGCCAGCAAGATCTCTGGATCTGTCCCCCATTGAGCATGTTTGGGACTGGATGAAGCGTCGTCTCACGCGGTCTGCACGTCCAGCACGAACGCTGGTCCAACTGAGGCGCCATGTGGAAATGGCATGGCAAGCCGTTCCACAGGACTACATCCAGCATCTCTACGATCGTCTCCATGGGAGAATAGCAGCCTGCATTGCTGCGAAAGGTGGATATACACTGTACTAGTGCCGACATTGTGCATGCTCTGTTGCCTGTGTCTATGTGCCTGTGGTTCTGTCAGTGTGATCATGTGATGTATATGACCCCAGGAATGTGTCAATAAAGTTTCCCCTTCCTGGGACAATGAATTCACGGTGTTCTTATTTCAATTTCCAGGAGTGTATTTTGAGGTGACTGGAAGAAAAAGGGTTACTAATAAAAGTTTCTAAAACATACTTTTGGTGACAAGAGTTGACTTTTTGGGACACAGTGTGAGAATAATGGGAATACAACTATGTCCAGAAAGAATGCAAGTTATAAAAGACTGTCCAGAGACTAGAAATATTAAGCATCTATGATCACTTAGATTTGGCTGGATTCTATAGGAGCTTTGTAAGAGGCTAGGCTATGAAAGATGCTCATTTATCGAACTTATTGAAATAGAAAACTATCTGGAACTGTGATGAAAGTACAAAAGAAGACTTTAGCAATATTAAGCAAGCTAAAGCAAAAGCATGGAAATAAGACAAGTCACTATTTCGCACTGACTATGAACTTCACTACATAATAGATGAGAATAAATATTTTATGAGTAATATCTAGATAAGTATGCATGAGAAGATAGCATTTACTATTAAGGAATTACTCATTACTCACAGAAGTCACCATAATTTACCACAGCCCACATTTAAAAAGAACAAGAGATCAGAAGAGACATCAGAACTGAATAGATTCTCTCTTACATGCATAGCCATCACCACATAGAGAGATGGTAATAAATGGCAAGAATATCCAGATTACATTCTAAGTCCAAAAAGGCTACTCTGTAAAAGGAACAACATATATTTTGTCAAGGACAACCTTGTTCTGTAAGTTCTAAGCTTTTCGATCTCTGATAGTGGCAGGAGCTGAAGTGGTGTAATAAATGAAGAAAATTTTAATATCGTTCTAGATGACTTTACTCAAAATAATGTTTCTTGCTCATGCTGAGTTGAACAAAGAGTAGTATATTTAAGAGACAGTCGTATATTTAAGAGACAGTAGTATATTTGAGAGGAAGCTCAGTAATAAGGTATGGGTTCAAAATACAATAGAATTAAGGTAACTAAAGTTATAAGAGGGAAGACGAGAAAGTAGCAGTTTAGTGGGAGTGATGTAATAATGAACAGGCTATGATACGCATATATACATGAATTATATTATGAATAGTGCAGGTGGGATAAAGGGAGTATTACTTAAGTTTAAATGGAGGAAAAATGGAGGCATATATATAGGGCCAATATAGCTATAAAATTTGAATGGTCTTTATGAAGGATTTTTCTGTAGGAGGAGGAGTATTTATGGGTTTCTGCAGAAGTAGGATACTATTAGCTTTGAGGATTACTATAAAGTTGCAAAATACAGGAACGAACCTGAGTTTTGTGGTCTAATTCTTATACTCATTTCAGAAATGGATAACTAGGACAGAATTGTCTTAACTTTGTGTGCTGCTCTTAACACAGAAAGTAGGAAGTTAACGAGTTCACTACACTAGTTGTTCTCAACATTTATTACATTTGATTGTTTGGAATTGACAGATTAATATATAAACTCCGAAAAGCTCAAAGTGTCTATGGAAAACTATAATTTGCTGTCAGAACTGAATGGATACATCCAACGACTTGGGATGTTTGCATGTTTCACAACTATTCCTTAGAATTTTTTGTACTATTCTCATGGTTAGCAGTACCTTTGTTTGCTAGGAGCTTTTTACGAGGGGAATTTTTACTTATTTTCGATGGTTAAATCACATGATTTAGTTTATACACATTTTTAGGGAATGTTAGCTTAACTTAGAATAAGTAGGTTAACTGCCTGCTTACCTTATCCTACTTGAAGGATGTGTAGAGGAAATAAGAAATGAGGCTCCTAAGCCTATGTTTCCTCACAAGTTTAGTTGGTAATCCAGATGAAGATACAACTATGATCAATTCATAATAGGAATTAATAATTACTCCATGTCCAGTCAGCATGACTAGGCTACAAATACTCCCTGTGTCTGAATAGAACATTGATAATTAAAACAGAGGTACAGCTGGTTTACCAGCCACCATTGTGGCTGGTCCACATACATAGAGAAATAGAGACAATGAAAAAATAATATATGGTCATAACATTTTAAGACTATAACTTACTTCAAGAATTCAAATTCCTATTGAAGAATGGTTACTTTGCACCAGTGTTTATCCGACCTCAAGCAAAGTATTTGAGATCAGATACACTGAAATGATAAATTTTTACTGAGTCTTTGTAAGTAATCCACAAGTAATCATTAAGTAACGTTAGGGCTATGTCATGAGTAAAGATGTTTTGAAATGGAATTATATGAAATATTACTTAGTTCAAATACCATAAGTAAAGGGTTTTTATTTTACAAAGTTTTAACAATTTTCGTTTCTGAAGACAAATGTACAATCTGAACTAGCAGTATTATTTATTTCTCTACGTCCTGTGGTTGTGATGACATCATTTACATACACAAAAAGGTGACATACAGTATAACATACCACTTGGGTAAGGCAATGTGTTGCACAATGTCTACCAGGCCGACAAATGATGAGTATCATAGTGAGCATACCGGTTTTTTATAAGTTTGTTGTTCTAGAATAGCATGTTGTTTGGAAGTTTATGACTGTCTGTGCATGTACATGGGTAAGGATGGGCGCCACATGTCTGCAAGGTGGAATGACGGCAGCTGCTTTACTATACTTTTGTGGTACTTGCTGGTTCGGCTGTTTATTCCATCGGAGATGTGACTTGCCATGAAACTGCATACTCTGTGACAATATGAATTATTGCATGCAGAGAAAAAAACAAAACAAACATTTTTTATACGTCAAAATGGATTAAGATAACTTTCATTAAGGTTAAGCAGAATGCATGTAACGTTACAGCTCATATTTGAAAACAAACCTTTATGAAGTGTTTTTGCATCATATATGAATGGTCAGTACAATTGTACTTCCAAAGAAATGCTATTTCCTAATTAGCAGAAAGTTACTAATTTGAGAAAAATATACAGCTTACAGCACCAGAAAAGTTACAGTGAAGAGAAATCCATATTAACAAATAATTACACAGACCAACAATGGAAAACTTTTTGGTGAAAATACCTTATTCTTTTTATTGTTAGGGTGGGAAATCTAAATATGATACTTCAAAAACTGTATCACCCACCATTTCTTCACACTTTACAGTTAAATTTATTAAAGTAAGTGATTTTTTAAAGAATTTAACAGCTTTTGTATAGTTAAAATAATTTAAAATGAGGTGTAATAAATGTAGATGAGAAACATTTGCTGGCACAAAAGGTCAATTCTATTTTTGTGTTAACAGATGGTGGTTTGTATACTGTCAATCTAACTTCACTTTCTCGTTTCCTGTACATGTGCTCAATACAGTGTTTAATCGTGGTTGTAAAAACTCTGCTGACAGTTTTTGTTATATTTGTGTTGAATTTGTGATTAAAAACACCAAAGAAACATTGTTGACTTTTTGAAAACGGTTTATTTATCATACTTTCGATCTAAACTTGGTCATCAAGATAAATTTTAGGCGCCACACAAGGTATATTGTGTGTGTGTTGGAGACCTGAGAAAATGGTTGAAAAAGGAGAGAAAAGCCTTTAGATTTGCTGTTCCCATGATATGGAGGAAGCCAAGAAATCATTCCGATGATTGCTACTTTTGCAGTGTTGATATTACTGGTCATTATGCGGAAAACAAAAAAGGTAATAAGCTACTCTAACCTTTCATCTGCCATCCGACCAGTAAGGCATGGTGTAGATTTGCTGTTTCTTGACCCACCAGATGATTTAAATTCTGTTCTAACAGAAGTATTTTCTGATGCACAATGTGATTTAGATGAACCAGACGATGATGAATTCCAATGTAATACAGAAAGTCTAGAGCCCAAATTGTTTACTGAGACCGAGCTTAACGATTTGGTTAGGGATCTGGGCTTAATGAAAGAAAAAGTTGAATTGCTTGGCTTTAGATTAAAAGAAAAGAACTTATTGGCAGTTGAAACCAGCATATACATGCATAGAAAGAGTGAGCAGCAATTTTCCAACTTTTTTCAACAAGAAGGTGATTTAGTGCACTGCTCAGACATTCCAGGTCTGATGAATGAGTTTGGTACTGAATACAACAAGGAAGACTGGAGGATGTTTATTGATTCATCCAAAACTAGTTTTAAGGCTGTTTTATTAGACAATTGTAACATGTATGCATCTATACCTGTTGGACATTCTGTACACATGAAAAAAAGCTATGAAAATCTAGAAATAATGTTAAATAAAATAGGCTATTCTGCTCATGGTTGGATGATATGTGGCGATCTAAAAGTAAGATGCATGCTCCTTGGTCAGCAAGGTGGCTTTACCAAATTTCCATGTTTCTTGTGTGAATGGGACAGTAGGGCTAGGGATGAACACAGGTACAGAAAGAACTCGTCTGTGAGGAAGTCTTTAAAACCTGGTGAGAAGAACATTCTACACAAAACCTAGTAGATCCAAATAACATCCTCCTGCCACCTCTACATATAAAGTTAGGCATAATGAAATAGTTTGTAAAGGCTTTGCCTAAAGATGGACTACTTCTTTTCTCGATCAGTCGATAAAAGCTGACGTCGAGAGATTGTGAGTAAGATATTGGCCACGCCTTCTTTGCCAGCCTCCTCCACTTTCGTCTCGCACGCCACTGCTACGTAAGACCACCATGCAGCAGTGAATACTCGATCGCTGCTGCCCTTCGTTTTACAACTTATTGTTAAACCTAAATCGCACTACACTGACTTGTGTCCGCTTTGAGTTTCCCATCGTTTCGCCTCAGACGAAACTCACACACAGGAGTGGGTATGATGACAGTTTTTCATACCGGAAATTATCAGATTCCTAAATTACCACGATTAGTCGTAATTTTTTCTTCATACTTTGTGTTTCTTCACTCATGCCGTAACCATGGCCATAATGGTTCTGCAAACAAATATGCTGCATGAGTGTGGAAAACCACAGGATGGTTGTTATTTGACATGATTAACATTTTTTTAAAAAACTTTCGAGAAATCGTGTTTTCACTAATAGAAGCAATAGATTTCTTTTATGTTGCCTCATTTGGTAAGAGGGTTTGAGTTGATTTGGGGTGAGGGGACCAAATAGCGAGATCATCGGTGGTCGCATCGGATTAGGGAAGGACGGGGAAGGTAGTCGGCCGTGCCCTTTCAAAGCTGTCACCCCGGCATTTGCCTGAAGCGATTTAGGGAGATCACAGAAACTTCAATCAGGAAGGCCGAACGTGGGTTTAAACCGTCGTCCTCCCAAATGCGAGTACAGTGAGCTAACCAATGTGTCAGCTTGCCCAGTCGTATGGCAAGAGTATTGCGCAAAAGAAACAGGAAGGACAAAGTCCCGTAGGCTGCCGTCATTCCGTCGGTCACGTGGCGACGTGCTGACACGGGATTGGCTGCCTTGAAGTGGCGTGATACTCTCATAGCAGTACAGAGCAGGGTGTGGTCGCATCCACATCATCTCAGCACACAGATTGTTGGAAAGAGTGATATTGTATTTCTCTAAACACAATTTTAATAACATTCTCGGATTAACACATCAATTCAAAAATGCAAAATTAGCCTCTCAGACAGTGCAATCTTTATGGTTAAAGCCTAACACAACTGTGAAGCTAGTAGCGGTATCCATTCCCTTTGTTTCCAGCGTCTCAAGCATAGTAATAAGGAAAATATTATAATAATAATGCTACCAATAAAACGTGATGTAGTTGTTGATGTGGTCTTGAATGAAAGACTGGTTTGTGCAGCTCTCCACTTTACTGTATCCTGTACAAGCCTCCTCATGTTGGCTAAATACAGCAACCTCTATTTGAATCTGCTTAACTGTATTCATCGCTTGGCCTCCCTCTACAATTTTTACTCAGCACACTTCCCTCTACTATCAAACTACCGCTACCTTCATGCCTTAGGACATGTAGTACCAAATGGTCCCTTCTTCTAGTCAAATTCTTCTATAAATTTCTTTTCTCCCCAATTAGATTCAGTACCACCTCATTAGATACTCGATCTACCTATCTAATGTTCAGCATTATTCTGTAGTACCACATTTGGAAAACTTCTATTCTCTTCTTATTTGAACTGCTTGTAATCCACATTTCATTTCTGTAGAAGGCTACACTCCACACAAATAGCTTCAGAGAACACATCCTGACACTGAAATTTGTATTAGATGTTAACAAATTCTGCTTCTTGAGAAATGTGTTTCTAGCTACAACCAGTCTGCATTTTATATCCTCTCTGCTCCCGCCATCCTCAGTTACTTTGCTGTCAAAACAGCAAAAATCAACTAAAACTTTTACGTGCCTCATCAGTAAACCCATCACCCAATTCTTTAAAGATTCAAACTCATATGTATGAAACACCTTCAAACGTCTGATTAATACGAGAATGAGGTAAGGTGTTAAATATTCGACACTAACCATGTAAGGGAGAAAAAATTTAACGAAGATTTAAAATTACGTTTAAAGTTATGTTTCATGCTCTTCGATTTGGGAGCTTAGAATGCTGACTGTGGGTTGCACATTATCCAAACAAACCAAAAAAGAAGCTTCATTTTACTTTAATTATGCAGGTCAGCCCTAAACACTGGATGGTGTGAAAATAATCTAATAAATCCATTCACATGATCAGACTTTACATTTTGTAAGCCAGATGACTTCAAAGTTACTATTTTAATCAGTCACTTTTTATTGTTAGTTTTGTGATATTCAACAAGGTTTGTGTAGCCTGTCTGACTTTTTCGTTCTATTGCAGTATTCAGTGACAATCTAAACATTATAACTATATGAATGAAAATATCTTTAGTGAATATTGTCTGCCATAATTTCCCGATTTGTTGAATCATATGCAGATGTCATTTTTGATCGTTTAATTGAAAAGAATGTATCCATATTCATTATTACTAGTACAAAAAGATTTACTTTGCATTTATTTATGAAATATGCTTGCCTTTTGGGTTATGAAAGTAGTGTGTTCTTCAAAATATACTGAGTCAACTACCAATGCTTTGAGATACAATAAAACTGATAATACCATGTTACAATTTATTCTTAGGGTATAATTGTCTGCTGAGGACCATATCAAATACAAAAATTTTAAAACCTTGACCACTCCTGAATAAATTTCTGCAAACATCCAGGTTTGCTGCATTTAAATATGGCTGCCATCAATGTGTGCACCATATCATAGCTCAGAAAAGAAAATACACACTGTCATCTGAAGCTGTCAAACCAAACAAATGTGTCCCTTATTAGTTGGTTAGTAGATAACTGCCTATAACAGCTAATTTTACAATGGTGATGTGTAATGTCGTTCTTATGGCGTCAGGTTAGAATTACACAATGACTTTTCAATCGAATTATCATTTAAACAATTTCAAAGACAACCAAAATGATGTTCAGGTATCCTTACACTCTGTCTCTGTTGTTTGGAGGCAAATCGTGTTTGTAATATATTGACTAAACTGGTTTGGTGTGGGGACAGAAGGGCTAAAAGTTACAAAAACAATAATTACTACAAAATCAAAATTGTACATAATTTAATTGGTATATTAAAAGACTGTATCTGATTAGCACATTACGTATTAGGCGTCGGATTTTGTAAGGTTGAGTTATCTCGAAATTTGCTGCTACATCCTTATTTCTGCTTTAGTTCATTAATAATGACTAAAACATCTTCTTTTAGATTAATCAGATCACTTCCATCACGGCATTTTGACCTCACAGTTTGATCAATCTATCTCATATGCTTAAAAACTATATTTAACGAAAGTACCAAAAAGCAAAGTGAAACACACTTTCGTATCAGAGTTAGTGGGATTAGTCCATAGAAGCCATCCTCCACACACATAATGTTACTGTGGGTGGTTCTGATATCCACTAAGTGTTAGTAATGCTGATGATAGTTTCTAAATAAGAAAACTTAAATTACAAAGTGAAAGCTGATAAAGTAGATATAAGTGAAAAGATTTATATGAAAAGACACAATAACTGATAGCATTTTTATGTTGTATTAGGGACTGTTTCTTATGCTATGAGTGACTGAAATCAGGAAGTACCACAGTGTGTGACTGGCATTTGCATGAAATCAGACTGTGACATGATGTCTTTCTCCCAGTGTAATGTGCTCTTTGTCTTGACTACCACATTTATGAAAGCGCTGCTAAAGATTCGATCATAACTAAATATTTATGACAAAACGTTCAAATATGTGTGAAATCTTATGGGACTTAACTGCTAAGGTCATCAGTCCCTAAGCTTACACACTACTTAACTTAAATTATCCTAAGGACAAACACACACACACCCATGCCCGAGGGAGGACTCGAACCTCCGCCAGGATCAGCCGCACAGTCCTTGACTGCAGTGCCTTAGACCACTCGGCTAATCCCACGCAGCATTTATGACAAGCAAAACTACAAATATGATTGCTGCTCATTTCATTTGCACCAATTTAAGCTGTGCTCTTAGGTTTGTGTATAACCACACTCTCAAAAATCGTGGCTTATTTCAAAGAAATCACAAAGCATTGGTAACAAGCAAGACTATACATATGATTGCTGCTCGTTTCACTCGCAGTAACTTAAGCTTTACTTGTAGGTTCCCACCTAACCACACCCTCAGGAATCATGACATGTTAAAAAAAGTCAATTATTTGTGATAAGAAAAAATATAAATTTCATATGATGTAAATGTCTTTACTGCTTGTTTCACTAGCAGCAGTTTCATCGTTCATTTTTTAAGCTTGAAGCCATGAAAGAGAAGAAACTCATTTCATGTAAATAACATCGAATATTGTGGGACATGCTTCTATTACATAAATAAGAAGACCCAGAATGTGTTACAAAAGCAAAGCTGGAGAGAAAAGGTATTAGTGTGTTCTAGGATATTATCCTACTTCTTTCAGTTCTGTAACACTACGTCTCTAACCACAGTGAATGCATTTCATCTTGAAATCTCTTAAGGACTGATGTGTCTAAGAGATATTTAATTATAACAAATTGTATATAGAGTGATGTGTTTGTGATAAATCTTCTATTTGACATTGCCTTCAAATTGCATACTGTCAAAAAATCAAAGTTATAACATGGAAACAACGAAATATGATGGATACAATACTGTGTCTCAAAATTAGTGAGTGAGGAATGTCACATGACCGATTTCTGATTTCAACCAAACACTAGCCACTAATTTCTGATTTCAGCCAAATGCCAGCCACATAACATAATACTTCCTAATTTTAGTGACTCACAATACGTTATGTCATAACCAGTGATTAGTATGTGAAAATTTATGTTATGATGGTACCACTTTTGTTCCAGCTGGTAAAAATTGAGGAGCATTAAAGCAGTAAAGTAGGGATCATTTCAGAGCAGCCAGTAAGTGGTTCCATCTCACTGAATTTTGTATTAATACTGACAAACTGTAAATATTCTCTTTACCTTATCAATTAAAGAGGATGGCAATAACTGCTTCAGCTAAACTTCTTGACTTCTGTCTTCACACGAAATTAACATGGAAGAATTATACCAAATATATCTCTACTAACTTAGTATGTGCTACATATTTGTTAGGTAAACTAAGGTCATGTGTTAATGATAAGCTATTGCTAAATGCATACTATACCTTTTTCCAAGCACAATTGACATGCCATTGTGTTATTGAGGAATTTCCCTGGAGCAAAAAAAGATCACATTTGGCAAAAATAAGGAGTTCAGATGCATCTGTGGGGCTATAAATAATGTCTTGGGAACCCTATTTAAAAAAAAAATAAATAAATAAATAAATAAAAATACCCACAGCTACATTCCTCTTCATATTAAGTTGTCTAATACATACAAAAGAAAACTAGCATTATTACAAACTAAAACACTCTATCCATTGATGTTATTCTGGAAATTTGTGGTACGTTCCTATTGGGACAAACTGCTGAGGTCATGAGGTCATTGGTTTACACACTACTTAATCTAAAACTATCTCTCGCTAAGGATAACACACCCATCCACGCCCGAGGGAGGATCCGAACCTCTGATGGCGGTGGGCAGGGGGGGGGGGGGGGGGGGGGTTCTGCAGGAACTGTGACAAGGTGCCTCGACCCCGCGGTGGTGTAGCCTCGTGGCCCGTCAATATAATACACACCTAAAACAGAAGACAGACATCACAGTCGCTAGACTTAAGGAAACTCTAGACAGTTACAAATACATGAGGGTAAAACAGTTTAATATGTTGTCACTACAGGTACACAATGTGTCACCAATATGTTTAAAGACGTCGCACAGTTGTGGCTTTGAGAGAAAAAGCATTTTATACAATAGAAGAGTTCGAAATAGGCTTTAAAAATTATCTCAGACAGTAATATAGTTTCATTACATTAAACTTATGTATGTGATTCTACATAATACATCATGCGCAGTATGATGGACAATTTAATGTCGAACAGTAATTACGTAAAATATTTTTTAGTCTGTGCGTGTTATATATGTAATTGTATTGCTACGTCTGTGTACACAAAAGATTATGTTGGTTGCATTTTTAAAGGTGTATAATAAATAAATAAATGAAACATCCTTCATCTGAAGCACTTGATTAGATAGAAAGTGTGTATTTGTAATTGACCTTGATCTTTTTTCCTTTCAGATAATTTTGCAGTTACAGTCATCTCGAATACAGGCTGCTGTGGCAGACTTATATCCATTTATGGTATTTACCAAACTATTCTATTCGTTATGTTCGGCTGACGTAGAGACCCATAAATCTTCCTGTCTATTCCAGAAATTGGGAATCTAGCACTTTCTGCAGTGTTTGCTTATTTTTACATGACATCCATTTTCTCACTGTCGTTTCTTGGGGTGGTAGATTTTATATTGCCACAATATTATTTTCCAACTAATGAGAACTAATCAAGTAGATATATATGCAAAACAGAACTAACAGCCCCTTGGTTTCCAGAGCTCTTACTTCCATAACATAAGGTGTGCAAAGTTAACGTATCTATAGAAATACCAGTAACTTGATGTTTTTAATTTCTGGATCTGTGTCGTTTACCAGTCATGATTGGACAGACTGTGTGAAGATTAAATATGCAAGAGTTATTTATCATTTTTCATATATATAAGGAAATATATATGATACACACACTGAAGAGCCAAAGAAACTGGTACACCTGCCTAATATCGGGTAGGGCCCCCGCGAGTATGCAGAAGTTTTGCAGCATGACGTGGCATGGACTCAACTAATGTCTAAAGTAGTCATGGAAGGAATGACACCATGAATCCTGCAGTGCTGCCCATCAATCTGCTAGAGTAGAAGGGGGTCGAATCTGTACTGAACAGCTTGTTGCAAGGCATCCCAGGTATGCCCAAACATGTTCATGTCTGGAGAGATGGAGGCCAGCGGAAGTGCTGGACGTGTGGGGTGTTGGATTGACCTGCTGGATTTTTCCAAGTCTGTCGGAATGCACAATGGACATGAATGGAGGCAGGTAGACATGATGTTTACATATGTGTCACCTGTCAGAATCGTATCTAGAAGTATAAGGGGTCCCATTTAATTCCAACTGCACACGTCCCACACCATTACAGAGCCTCCACCAGGTCGAATTGGGTGAACATAGGCTTGCAGTGCTGCAGTCTTTAGCTTGATGCAAAGATTCTGACTGCTTTTTTTATGTAGCACTGCCACATACTTGCAGCCTTCAGAATATCCCCATAACAGTAGGCCATGATTGATGTGGCTATTAAATATTGCATAATGCACTGTTATAAGGTATGGGTCAGCTAATACACCTTCTGTTCTCCTCAGAAGGTATATTACTGTACACACAAACTAAGTTGACACTCGGTGTGGTGGCTGAAGCGAGTGACAGTGGAGGCATCTCCCATTTACAGTCATTCCCATAAGCCACGGCGCCGAGTGTCAACTTACTTTCTGCAGACAGTACATCGGAGAGCTGGGAGCACACATACACTGTTTGTTCATTCATTATTAATTTGCTGTCAATCAGGAATCCCAGCAGTTTGATAGCCTCCATATTATCGGGGTATGCCACATTTGTAAGGCTGCATGTAAGATTTTGTTGTGTTATTTCTTCATTCGTTTTCATTTTATTGTCGAAGAACCATTGTTTGATGTTTTGTAAGATCACATTTGTTGTTTGCAGAGCTTGTGCAGCAGTTTTTGTTTTCGCAGATACTAACAGTGCACTGGCAAAAAATAAGTTAAAATCTATGTGAATGATCATTGTTCCGGTATGTCTGTACAAACAAAACACAGAAGGAAACATATACTGGAGACTGCCCAACCGAATGAACTGCTGGACAAGGAAATATGCATGTGTGGTTGGACATTTAAAAAAGTAAAATTCGTAATGTCCTGTTGGTGCCGAATTCACTGAAGACATGATACATGCACGGATTGGAGAAGGATATAACTGTCTCTGTTATTTTCCTTGAGTTATTTAGTGAGATTACAGAATGCATAAATCTGGCAAATGAGTCAAGGATTATACACTTCAGAAAAGTTGCAGTAACATTTTCAGGGATCAGACCACCGCTATTGTCGCAGGTTCGAATCCTGCCTCGAGCACGGGTGTGTGTGATGTCCTTAGGTTAAATAGGTTTAAGTAGTTCTAGGGGACTGATGACCTCAGAAGTTAAGTCCCATAGTGCTCAGAGCCTTTTGAACCATTTTTTTAAACTAGTAAAGAGTATAGGAAGGTGTTTTGTACTGCGTGACTAAATCAGTCAAACAACACTTCGAAAATGTGCCTCTGTTTAATGGTTTCGTTCAAATTTAAATAAGAAACTCTCGTATTACAACGAGCCAATAATAGCAACCAAAGCATTAAGCCATAAAAATCATATGCAAAACTTACGATAAAGATAGTGACATTTATAATAAGTATCCTTTACTTCCAAAGCAATTCGTATTTTCTCCTTGAGTTTCATTCTTCTACACATTTTTCTAACGCACACTGTGGACATTTTTATAAGCGGAGGTAAGTTTCTGGAAATTTCTTGTTTAGTTATTAGTGTAAGATCTACGGTCTCTATTGGATTGGATTGGCTTTGTCAATAATGATTTTTAATTCTGTCATCAAATGCCCCCACTTTCGAAGTCAGTACTTTAATCTAAAAAGCCATGGATTCATGTCAGCAAATAACAAAACATTTTAAATTAATCAAATAAACTGGCTTGTTCTAGTGCGTAGTTCAGTTGCTTTGTTGTCTTTGGTTGTCGGTATTATTAAAATCCACTGCTCCGGTATGTCTTCATTTATTAAAATACAATCTCTGAAAAGCAGTTTGTTTGGAGGCGTACGAAAACCGGTGCTGTGTTCATCTAGGTTTGTTATTTTGAGTATGCGTATGGTGTCCATTGTCATGTAATCGTATCGTGTTAAGAAGTTATTTGTGTGTTCGAAGTTTGGTTGCGCATTGCGCGATTACTTGCTAGTTGCAAGCAGTTATTTTTATCGGTGTACTGCTACAAATTATTCGATTGTTGTAAAAGACGTCTCCAGGGCTATTACGAGTCATAACGTCTCAAAATTGATGAAAATACGTCCTCAAATAATCTCCCTTCATTGCCTCATACCATTATTATATATACTGTCTGATGTTTTGGATTCCGGGGGAGAAAAACCGGTAAATTAAGTTTGTAATCATTTATTTGATGGTTTCAGGTGCATTAGTAACATCCAGTACCGGTATGTAATTTCACTGATAAAATAAAACCATTACCGTCACACCCCTCCAGTTCTGTAGGACTACGGTTTTGTTGAATACACATTTTTAATATTGAACTGTATTAATCATCCCTTTTATGTGTAATCATGCTTATTTCTAGACCTCGGTATATTTATTTTATTACGCATTTTATCGCAGTCATGTTTTACGTGAAGTTTCATTGCTCACATCGAAATAATTGTGACGCATTGGCATTATTTCACCTAAACCAAGTACGTAAAGATCTGTATTTACGAAAACCGGTACATGAAATGTGTAGCTATTGTAATTGGAATTGTGAATAAGTTTTGTTTTAATTGTAGCGTAAATCATTGGTAAGGTTGAAATATGGCATCCCGGCTAAGACACAAGTTGAAAATATGATCACTATTTTTTATTTACTTAAATTTGCCATATTTCGTGACAGTACCTTTTCCGTTAGACATTTGCAAGGCGATATTAGTCTTGGCTTCAGTTGTCTAAGTATGATTCTACAATGCATCATTGTCGGCTGCAGAAAAGACGTGGTTCAACGTGTTTCTCTTATTTTGGTGTTTCAAATACAGTTTCTTCAAATGTAGTTTCTTCTTTTTAGTTCATACAAAAATAATAGTAACATAATTCAAAATTATTTATGACGGCGACCTTCACATTGTTCTTCCGTCAACATACACCAAGAGTTAGCTGCCGACTAACTATAGTCAAAGACGACTCCAATGTCAAAGATATTTTACACAATTCACAAGTTTCCACTTGTAATCAGTCTCTTTGCTATTCTTCAATACATTTTCTAATAGTAATCAATATGCTTTTACTCTCAAAAACAGAAGTAAATTAACATATAATTAGAGAAATTATAATAAATTCTGACAAAAATATAAGAAAACATTTACAATTCGGTATCGACAAATACGGTAAAAAAATAACATCTCCCAGATCCATTAAACTGCTCCCCAGGGCTTTTGTTGTTATGGACATATACAACAAAATCCCGACAACACTCAGTGATGGATCTGTATTACACAATTAGTACATTAATGATGCAGTCTGATAGCCTCTTCCAAATTTGGACTCTTTGAATCTGTGGACTTATTACTGGCTGTTGTTGCAATGATACTTCCCCATCAATCCCATACACAAAATTTTCAAGTAAAGAAATTATTTAACATGACAAATATACATGGTATAAAACATACATGAGAAATATTCTAACATACAGCATGCAGATTGAAAATAATAGAAAGGTAAAACTCATTTCCTAGAATAAGATTTAATTTTTTTTTAAATATTAATGTTAATTTCATTATGCTTACATATTGTACAGTAAAAATGATATTGGACATATATAGTGTAATGTGTTTTTCTCTATATTTGCCTTTTATATATATATATATATATATATATATATATATATATATATATATATATATATATATATATATATTTTTAACATCTGATTTTTTTTAATTTTTATATTTTTTTTATTAGTCATGGATTTCTTGTTTTTTGTATATTTTTTTTGCTTATGATTTTCTTTTTAAATTTTTTTACTTAGGTTTTTTTATTTTGTATTTTTTTATGATTTTCTTCTTTTAGAACAGCTAAAGATACATCAGTATTATCTAAATTTTTTGCAATTATTTATGTACACTTTCCTCTCTACTACAATATTACTACAAGTCACATTCTTGTGAAGAGTACTTTTGCTCCCCACAACATCAGTATAAACAACAATAAACTGCTCATATATCATGAGGCTTTATCTAAAATTGGTTTTGAAACTTATACCTTTGCATGCATGTCCTCACATGCATGCCTTCACCCACAGGGAAGACTTAGCTTCCAAAAATTAGAAAAATTCAGAAATGCTCACTATGGAGACTTTTTTTTGTAAAAAAGTAAAAATAAATCTTTCTCTCATTCTTTGTTAGAACAGTGTTTTTCATCAGTTTCAATTAATATGTGACTTCAAATTATTAATTTATACATGCAAATATACACACTTCGTTGTACAGGCAGTTTTGTTCTAACAAGCGTATTCCAGTGGAGAACTTTTGTTTTAGATGATAATAGGTTATTTAAATTTTGAAATTATGATTTCTGTTTATACAGTTTTTAAGAGACAACATTCCTGAGACCAAATAATTTCTTTGACTTAGGATACACCAAAAGATAAGCATTAGGGTGTGGATTTTCTATGACTTCAACAGGCCCAATATAGATATCAACGAATTTTTTAATTTCTGAAGTTAACATTTTTGATTTTTCATGAGATTTGACCAGAACAAGATCCCCAATTTTAAAAGTGGTTAATCTTACCCTATTGTTATATCTTTTATTCCTCTTTTCCCCTTGTTTCCTCATAGTTTCCCTGACAATATCTTCTCTCTCTTGCATAGTTAAAGGTGTACATTTAGGAAAGTCAATAAGTTCTGATATAAGATTTGGAGGTCTAATATTAAACATAATCTCATATGGTGAAAATCCTGTGGAACTATGTTGTAGGCTATTCATAATATCTTCAAAATTTCGAATGTGCTCAAACCAGGTTGGATGTTTATGGCTACAATAGGTTCTACAAAGTCTCCCAATTTCCCTCATATATCTTTCTGCAGGATTGGTGGACGGAGAATAAACAGATATAAGTATATGCTTCAATTTTTATCTTTCAATAAACTTTTTCCAAATTTTAGAGGTGAACTGTGAACCATTATCTGATAATATAGCTTTTGGTTTACCCACCTGTTCGAAATAATCTCTTTCAATTTTTATTATAATTTCATGGCTAGTAGCTTTTTTCACTGGATATAGTTTAATTAATTTTGAAAATACATCTACCATAACAAATATGTAACAGTAACCACCTTTACTCTTTGGTAACATTCCATATACGTCCACTGCGATAAGATCTAAAGGTTTTTCCGGAATAATGTTTTGCATCTCTCCACCACATCTTTGATTGCTCACTTTAACTCTCTGCCATTTGTCACAGGTTGCCAATTCTTTTCTTACCTTCTTTCCAATATTGTAAAAATAAACATTTTCTTGTATCTTTTGAATAGACTTCTGTATCCCACAATGACCAAAACTTTCATGTATGTAAATGATCAGCTTATCAGCATCTGCCTCTGACCAACACAGTTTCCAATTATCAGAATCTACATCTGTTCTCCGAAACAAAATCCCCTTATGCAATTCGTAAAACTTATCAAGTTTCTCATACCCCTTCTTGCCTAAACATTCTTTGATTAATTTCCAACTCTGATCTAAATTTTGATTTTTTCTAATTTTGTTACACATAGCTCTAATTGTTTTTTCATTTTCCACCCCTTTCAAGTATCTAATTTTAAATTGCTTTTCCTCCTCTTGTTCAAAAATCTCCTTTTCTCCCGCAATTGGTAAACTTGAAAGTGAATCAGCTACTACATTCTCAGAACCTTTTATGTGTTTGATTTCAAAGTCAAACTGTTGCAGTAAAATTGCCCATCTGGTCAATCTACTGTGGTATAATTTGCACTCTTGTAAGTAACTCAAAGCTTTGTGATCCGAAAATACTATGGTTTTATGTCCAACAAGGTAAATTCTAAATTTTGTAAAAGCCCAATGAATTGCCAAAAGTTCCTTCTCTGTGACTGTATAATTTTTCTCATGCTTGAGCAACATTCTGCTTGAAAATGCTATGGTACAATGTATCTTAACTCCATTCTCTACTCTTTCTTGAAATAACTCTGCTCCAAGCCCATAATTACTGCTATCCATGTTCAAACAAAATGGAAAACTAAAATCAGGTCTGTGTAATAAGTGTTGCTTTCTCAACTCTTGGTTAATTTTATCAAACTCTTCCTGACAACTTTTATCCCAAACCCAAACAGTGTTTTTCTTAAGTAATTGGCTTAAACATGGTGCATTCAGACTCTGATCACTTATATGTTTTCGGTAATAACCGCATAACCCAAAGAACGACTTTAATTGTTTTTTAGTCTTACGAATAGGAATTTCTGAATTGCTTTAATTTTTTCTGGATCTGCCAAAATTCCCTTGACCCAAAAATTTCAATTCAGAAACTGCAAATTTACATTTCTCTAATTTCAATGTCATCCCCCCTTTTCTAAGTTTTTCACAAACTGACTTCAAAATCAAAAAATGTTCCTCCCAATTTTGCCCTGTAACCAAAATGTCATCTACATAAATTATCAGTTTAGACGCAAGTTCTTGCCCCAGTACATGATCCAAAGCTCTTATAAATTCAGAAACAGAAGAATTTAACCCAAATGGCACAACACAATATTGGTAACGGTAACTCTTACCATTGTACAAGAAAGCAGTATATTTTCTAGGATTAACCGAAAGTGGTACCTGATGAAAACCCAAAGTTAGATCCAAACTTGACATATATTTTAAATCCGTAAATTTATAGAGTAACTCATCAATATTTTCAGGATGGTCTATCTGTCTGAACAAAATTTTGTTTAAGTGTGTAGAGTCCAAAACCAATGTTACTCCACCATCTTTTTTCGAAACTACTACTAGAGGATTATTATATGCACTGATACTCCTTTCTATTATATTACATCCTTCCATCTTTCTCAGCTCTTTCTCAACACCAGGTCTTTTTGATATTGCAATACTGTATGGTTTTATGAAAAATGGTTCATGAGGTTTTACCTGAAGCTCACACTGACAACCCTTTACCCTTCCAGGTATGTCACTGGAAACATCACTGTATTCCCACAGCAGATTTTCTAACTGTTGTTTTCGCTCCCCAGATAAATTTTGTGTTTCTGAAATTTTCAAATTTACTAAATTCCCAAATTCAACTTCATCGGTATCAAATCTATGAGTTTCAATATTCTCCAATCTTTTTTCTTTTAGTAAATTGATACTGTCAAAATTTCCATTACTCTGATCACCAAGTGTGTTCGCAAAATTTGTCTGAATGTACTCCCTTTCACTAGTTTCTACAAAAGTTTTTTTCCAACCCAATCAAATGCTGTATTTGCTTCTACCATCCAATTCATACCCAAAAGAAAATCCTCATTAAATTCCTGAATTACGAAACATCCATGTGTGAACAACTTGCCTCCAATTAAAAATGTCACTAAAGCCTGGCTTTTTACCAATTTACTGCTCTTCCCAGTAGCACCTTTTATCTTTACCCCAACAACTGGCATTTCAACATAATCTTTCCCCACTTTCAATTTCTTGCTTAACCTTTCAGATATTCCCGAGATCTCACTTCCTGTATCAATTAAACATTTACCAATCCATGACCCAATTTGAACTTTTATATAGGGACTGCAAAATTGATCACTTTTCTCAGAACCTGTATCCTCATGTAATAAATCACTTTCAATTTCCCCAAACCTATACTTATCAGAATCATATGGCATATCATTACATGTATTATTTGTCACAGTTATAAAATTTGCACAAGACACAAAATTGTCATGAGTACTCTCTATTATCTCAAATAGCCAAGAATTTTCATCCAAATCACATTGTATACTATTGAAGTACTTATCCTTCAGCTATTCAAAAATAAAATATCTCATCTTTTTCCACCACTCAGGACATACAGTTTCACATACATTAATAAGCATCTTTCTAAAGTTCTTGTCAAAAGAAATAGTTTCACTGTTGAGCCATATATTCATAAGAAATGTGTGTGTATCATTAGTATCTGTAAAAGTTTCACTTAGGTTACAAGTTATACATGTGTCATTGTCATTTGTGTAGTCAGATTCTTTATCAACAACATCAAAATTCACACTTTCACATACATCCAGCTTGTGAGCTTTATTCATCCTGGTAACATCCCTGGGAATTTCTATAATATTCTCACTATTTAATCCATTTTCAACCATGTGTATACCCAATTCCCTATTTAAACTAATGAAATACCTTTCCTCAACATCATCATCAATACCATTACCATCATTATCAACTTTATCAACAACATCATTATCATTACACATATTCAGGTCATACACATTCAAATTATTCCCCAAAATATTATTTCCCCTTTCTAAAGTTACCAGATCCCTTTCACCAACATTTTCATTCTCACAGCATGCATTCTCTCTTTCATTCACACACATCTCTGAACTACTACAAATTACATCATCTGACAAAGTGTTGTTCTTTTCTGCCCGAGTGTAAAACTCTGTTAAATTAAATGAATCACAATTACTTTTATCTACTATATGTTCTTGTGTACTGAAAATTTTATCTTTATCAATATTATTTTCCTCTTGAAATTTTTTCAATAAGTAACAACTAATAACCTCATGTGATAGCTTAGGTTTGGAACTGTCATGTTTGGGTTTATGATAGTCACATCCATTGGTCCTTTCATCATGCTCACCTTCTGCCTCAACCTTGCGGGCCTTCAAGGGGGCGTCTACTCGTTTTTTATTTCCGGTTCCTGTATGAACTGGTGATTGTGGTTCTGCCAATGTCTCTGATCAACATTTCTGGTTGGTTGGTTTCGGGGAAGGGGACCAGCCAGCGAGGTCAACGGTCTCATCGGATTAGGGAAGGATGGGGAAGGAATTCGGCCGTGCCCTTTCAGAGGAACCATCCCGGCATTTGCCTGGAGTGATTTAGGGAAATCACGGAAAACCTAAATCAGGATGTCCGGACGCGGGATTGAACCGCCGTCCTCCCGAATGCGAGTCCAGTGTCTAACCACTGCGCCACCTCGCTCGGTTCAACATTTCTGATCCCATTCCTATGCCAAACATTACCTGATTGTTGGTAGTTCCTATTGTACGGACCTCTATCAAAATTTCTGTGATTTTGATCCCTAAAGTGTTCTCTATTTTGTTGATTATTAATGTGAAAATGTTGTTCTTGTTTTGGATAAAATTTATGGTCCTTCTTTTCAAAATTGTTATATCCCCCTGAATTTTGACTGACGCCATGATAATTGTTTTGTTCCCTTTTTTGAAAGTTGTCATTTCCCCAATTTTGACCATTACCTTTCTGAGTAAACCCATCAGGACAATGAACTAAACTCAACTGCATTGCTGATGGCAATCTTCTCTTTAAGGTATCAATTTTGATCAAGTCATCCAAAGGTTTTGTTAAATGAAAAAGTTTTTGAAGTTCACTTTTGGAAAATTGTTTCATGCTCCCATCTGATTCTCTATAGTTTCGCCCATTCAAAAATTCACTTTTGATTCTAGTTTGTTTAAGATCATCCCAAAATTTTTCCAGAGTTACAATCTGGTTTGCCCAAGTCAAAGCTTCCCCTTCTAAGAATTTTTTCACAAATTTAATTTTTATTTCATCTGGTGAGTGAGGTAAAAAACAATCCTTACAATACAGCATAAAATCAACGGGATGTAAGGGTCCATCTACCGAAAAGTGCTTCAGTGGAATATTAGATACAAGATTACATGTGTTGACATTGTAATTTTTGCTTTGAAATTCAATGTTAAAACTTTCAATTTTTTCGCTAAGTTCTTTGACAGATTTTTTTGTTTTCTAAATCATTGCATTCTACTTTTTCTTCTAGAGTAACCAAACGATTGTCAAAGTTTTTGTATTCTCATCCAAATTTTTAATATCCCCTTTTATCTCATTAAAATACATTAAATTTCGTTCCCTATCTACCAGTAACTCATTTTTTACAGTATTAATTTCACCGCTCAATTTAGCATCAATTTCATTTACTTTTGCTTCCACAGATTCAATTTTTTCCTCAACACTGCCAACCCTGTTCGAAAGCTCACCCACTTGGGTATTGACTGCTTGGACTTGCAACAAAATGTTATCAATTTTTTCATCCCAGTAAGTCTTATTGTCGTCAACTGATTGTTTAATTTCTTCCGTGAAATTTACAAGAAAACTTTTTAAATCAAATTGATCGGTTCTTTCTCTTTGATTTGACCTGTCCTGATGTTCGAAGTCTATTAAATTACTACTTTCTACTTTAGGCACAATACTCTCGAAAAACTCATAAGTCATTGTGAAGAACAAAAATTTATACACAACAATATAAAACAAGATAAAAATATTGTATTAACAAAATACGAGGTTTTCGTGACTTATCTGGAACACTCTTCTACTGTTGCAAAACCACGTTTTCCATCCATGTGATTGTTGACCAAAATTCTTGAAGTATTTTCTTCTGTCGAAAATTATATTTTTTGCCGAAACATTTCTTCTCCAAAACTTTTACTTCCCGATGAACACAAACACTGTAAGACACATTCTGAAGAAACAGGTATTAACACACAAAACTGTTCTTCCTCGTAGCACTGTTGAAAATCTCGTGAACACAATATCCCGGCTACAGTCCCCAGTTGAAATATGGCATCCCGGCTAAGACACAAGTTGAAAATATGATCACTATTTTTTATTTACTTAAATTTGCCATATTTCGTGACAGTACCTTTTCCGTTAGACGTTTGCAAGGCGATATTAGTCTTGGCTTCAGTTGTCTAAGTATGATTCCACAATGCATCGTTGTCGGCTGCAGAAAAGACGTGGTTCAACGTATTTCTCTCATTTTGGTGTTTCAAATACAGTTTCTTCAAATGTAGTTTCTTCTTTTTAGTTAATACAAAAATAATAGTAACATAATTCAAAATTATTTATGACGGCGACCTTCACATTGTTCTTCCGTCAACACACACCAAGACAATAGTCAAAGACGACTCCAACGTCAAAGATATTTTACACAATTCACAAGTTTCCACTTGTAATCAGTCTCTTTGCTATTCTTCGATACATCATAACAGTAGCCACACTTCGCCTCGATTTTGTTGCCTACAGCGCCAGCAGCGCCCCAAGAGGCTGCTGCGTTACACTGTGAATTCGCCGCGATCGTGAAAGAGAATAGTGGTTGTTTATTTCGATTTATACAATGGCTTTTACTGGCGGGAGCGTTTGTAGCGCAATAAATTGCACTAACAACAGGAAGAAGACACCACAGCTGTCTTTTTTTAGGTTTCCTAAGGATCCTGAGAGGTATATACCATCATGTTACTAAACTGTATCGTCAGGATTCACTTGCAAACTATATGTGTATAAATGATGAATGTTTCGTTTTAGGAGCAGAAAATGGCTTGTTAATAGCAGGCGAGAAGGCCTCATTAAGAAAGAACCAGTGTACCTGTATAATAATATTAGGTTTTGTTCGCCACATTCCGAACAAAACCAGTTCATGAACGCAGACAACAACAGACTCGTGTGGAATGCAGTACCCACACTGTTTGACATTCCAAATAAGCCACCTCAGCTGACGATGAAGAGGAAACTGCCACAAAGATTCGACAGTCAATCTAAAGCAGTAAAACAGTCCTATGACACAGAAGCAGCCGGTTCAACTCTGCATGTATCAGTGCCAGATTCGTGTGAATCGTCAACACAGACTTGCTTTGACGATGAAGTGGTTAGATTAAGTGCAGCTGTTCGTGTCCTACAAAAGCGTGTGAAGTGTCAGAATGTGCAAATCGCTAGACTTTGAGCGAAACTATTACGGGACAAGGAAAGTGCCTACAGACAGCGACAGAAACTGTATCAGAAGGAGCAAGTGAACAAGGACAAACGAATGTTAAAGACTGTAGGATCCCGATATTTAAAAAAAGTGCCCTTGACTTGTTGGTAAGCCAGATTACCATGCCATTGAGAGAAAAACGTGCTGCAAGATGGAAAGACGAAAATAATCTGTTTCCTCTAAATTTATTATATTACAGCACTCAGGCATACAGGTTTTTGTCAGAATGTTTTATGCTTCCATCAGTGCGTACATTACAAAGGTATGTGAAAGGCATACAAATAAAATGTGGGATAAGTGACTATATATTCCATCTTTTAAAGCAAAAGGTGCAACATTTTTCTTATATTGATAAACTTGTGAATATGTCATTGGATGAAATGTCTCTAATGGCAAATTTGACATATGAGGCACAGCTAAAATTGCGAACAGTGTGTTGGTGATAATGATTAGTGGCATTTTTTCATGTTTCAAACAACCATTGCTGTACTGTTTTTGTAAAGGAACAGTGGGAGCTATGCATTTGACTGCTATATTTTATGAAGTACTCAAGAGACTTAAGGAAATTGGCTTGGTTGTAAAGACCTGTGTGACTGATCAGGGTTCAAATTTTGTGGGCTGTAGAAAGAGACTGGGAATTACACAAGACAATCCAAGTTTGGTATATGAGGAGCAGAAGATCTATTTCTTCTATGATACCCCACGTTTGTTTAAGAGCATCAGAAACAACCTATTTAGGTATGGCATAATTCATACATCAAATGATGGTTTGGTTGGTACTGCTTCTTGGAAGGACATTTCTCAGCTCTATTCAAATGACTTGCACAGGAAATACAAGTTAGCTCCGAAGCTGACTAAAAAAGCTGTCAAACTGCCAGCTTTTTCAAAAATGAAAGTGGGTACTGCAGTTCGTGTGTTAAGCCACACAGTGGCAGCTGGTATTGACACACTTGTATTTTGTGGTAGTATGCCATTATCTGCAACTGGCACTTCAGACTTTTGTCAGAAAGTTAATGACATTTTTGATTTCTTTAATACATACAGTGTGAAAGGGCCTGTGCATCTAAGGAACTGTATTAGGAGTGATTCAGAGCATCTGGATGTTCTACATGTGATGAAGCCATGGATTCACTCTTGGAAATTTGTAGGCTCTGATGGAAAAGATTACTCCCTGAGGATAAAATGTGTAAAGGGGCTTCTAAGCAATATATGTGCTTTGGAAATGCTTGCTGCCGAGGTACTGACTGGGACAAAATTGTACTTATTCTCACGTAAAATTAACCAAGACACATTGGAAAACTTTTTTTCAACTATGAGGCAGAGAGGTGGTTTTTGCAGCAACCCATTTCCAAGGCAGTTTTGTGCTGCATTTAACAACTGTACACTAAGCAAACTGATAAATTCTTCTAATGTGGCAAGCAGTAATTGTGAAGGAATTGACTGGGGTCAGGCAATACTGGACATGAAATCTGCTCAAACATTAAAGGTCTCTCAGTTGTTATGCAGTAGTGATACAAGTTCTGCAACAAAGCTACCAAATGTGGAAGTTCCAGCAGACCTTGAAGAACAAAACAGTATGAGATATGTGTTTGGTTACATATTGAAGAAACTTTTTTCTTTACATAATTGTGTCAAGTGCAGGAATCTACTTGTAGACAACAGCCAGGACTTAGATGCAAATGACAAATTTTATTGCCATTTCAAAAGTTACGAAGACAATTTTGAAGCTTGGTTATTTGCAGTGAAAATATTTGTTTATTTTTGAGGGATTGTGAAAATCAGATGGCATCAGTTTTTGATGAACATTCTCACAAGAAAAACTGTGGTGAATTATATGTAAACTTGTTGCTGGCTGTCCCAAGTTTTCCCCCTGGATGTTGTGAAGAAACTAAGCTGCTGTTAATCAAGATATTTGTTAAAGTGAGACTTGTTTACCGGCTCAAATATTGGAATCAAGACTTAGTTTCTAACAACAAGAAAGCAAATAAGATACTGAAGTAGTTGGCTCATTTGGGCTGCTGATTTCTTTGGTATGTATTTCGTTCACTTCTGTTGTTAGTCACCTAATTTTCCTTGCTTCTTTCGTGTGATGACATTATTTTGTCAGCACCTTGTGCACTGACTGATTGATTGAAAATTATTCAAATATTTGGTTTTTCTTGAAATGTAGTGTAATCAGCTCATTATAATGTTTTTAGCATATTTCTCCCACTATTTTGCAGTTGCTTGTCTCACTTAGAATAATATAAAGATGAAGGTCGTACTTGTGGCAACGGGCGAAAATGACAAACGCAGTAGGCCTACAGTACGATAAATGAGCTGTCGGTCGTTTTTGCATGTAGAGGTACATGTATGTGCTTCCTACATGTGAATCTGTGTGTTTATAATCTTTTGATATCAACGTGGTAAGCTGCAATTCTGTCCAATGTCAAAAGTGTTTCTTCACGAATGTGTTGTAGCTTGCCACTCTATTCATGATTTTTGTCCTTACTTGCGCTTTTTTTAGAATCGTTTTTAGTAACATATATGCCTTCTGGTACCACACAAACCCTTGGAGCCAAGAAAATAACTCAAATAATTCGGAAATGAAGAAGGAAATGGATGCAAACAAACATTATGCTTACGACGCGTCTGACGTTCACCTTACCTGCCACTTGGAGCGCTAGTGTCGCTCCATCTGTCAAACGGCAACAATTTTTACAGCAGTGAGTGTCGCGACTGTTATATTAGACTGTGGATACATTTTCTAATAGTAATCAATATGCTTTTACTCTCAAAAACAGAAGTAAATTAACATATAATAAGACAAATTATAATAAATTCTGACAAAAATATAAGAAAACATTTACAATTCGGTATCGACAAATACGGTAAAAAAATAACATCTCCCAGATCCATTACAAGGTCTTGGTAGCATAACTATGACTGTGTAGCTAATATCTAAACCCCAGAAAGCACCAAGCTGGTATTCCGAAGGGGGTGTGGAATCTGAGAAACAACCAGTATTCAAGAATATTGCTATCAAAAAGATGTTTTTGGGAGTTAATTTGACAAACTTAACCACGATAGCCTCATGATACTTATTCAAGAAACTGGACTAAGCAATAAATGCTTGTGTGTGAAAAAATAAACGTGTTTGGAGTCCAGTGAACAACATGAGCCATAGGTAGCCTATATGAAATGTGATGTGATATGGCATCTAGGATATTTCGTTTGTTTCAGTGAAATATTTTGAGTGTGTGTTTTGATCATAATATGAAGTTTATTTTTTGTGGCTGGTAGCTTAGACTGTATTGTTTGCTAGGTGTACTTTAAGTCTAGGCCTACTGGAGATGGTGTTCGACTGGGGGAATGCTTGTGGCATACAAGATGTATATATGTGTTCATTTACATTGACAGGCTGATCTGTAGACTGGTGTAAACATATATCTAGGATAGGTTGGGTTGGTAGGTCATTCCATAGATACATTTAAGTACCTATGTGAGGCTCCATTTTCGAATTGGGGTCTGGTATTTTCAAGTTTTTAATATATTTGAAGGACTAATAGAAAGAACATCCTGGGCCCAAAACTACCTTTTCTCACAGAGATCCTGTTAGTCCCTAGCATTTTATTTCGCTAACATTTACGTGTTATTAGTTAGGTGAGCAGTTGATCAGTTCTGTGTCTTATATCTCCACCACGTTAAGGGTGTTGTCGTTCATAAGCTTGGTATCACATTTTTAACTAATCCTGTTTTTGGCATTTCAAAGATTGATTTGGACACAACAGTTCATAACCAGTTCTTTGTCTTGCCTTTCTCCAACCAGTCAGTTATAGAGAGGTCTGTGGTTTAACATGAACCCTAAAAACAGTGCAGTTTTTATATTAACAGATTGTTGCCAGAGGTTAAAGAGTGATAAATGACAGAAGAAAGGGGTTGTGACATTTTGAAAACTTAAAGTAAGTGCAATTTTAGGGTATGCCTTCTTGGTCACTGTCCACGTTCTCAGACTAACATGTAAAAATCATTTTATGTACTGTGATATCATGTCTTAGAGTTCAAGTTTGTTGTCTAGATAACAATAGGGGGAACAATCTTACACGTGAGGTGACATCAGTGCAAGAATCCAAATATTAAACAATGAAGTTATTAAGGAATTGTTTTATAAAGAAACAGTATGGCTGGTCACTACTGATAGTCAAGTAAGCAAGATCCCAGGAGGCCCTACTGCTGATTAACACTTTTAAAAGTGAAACACTAATCTTATTTTTCAGAACTATTCATTCTTGTCCTCACATCCTGTCTGTCTGCGTGAGGTAGGAACTAAGTTAAGGGGCCATTGGAAGTGTTCTATTCCACCTGTCTCCTTTGACCCATGACATAATGGTGTTGTGTGTGTGTTTTTGAATTGGTTTGTGTTTGTTGAGTTTAACATGTGATATTGGGTTCATTATCACTATGGTAACATGGGTTTATTTGAGTCTGGGTAGCCAGTGCTGCAATGTGGATTTGGAAATCTTCATTTTTCAGTGATGGTTTTTTTATGTGTGTGGCATTTTGTTAGGTTTGATTAGTTTTGTGTGTGTGTGTGTGTGTGTGTGTGTGTGTGTGTGTGTGTGTGTACGTGTACTGGTAGCGGCGGTCAACCTAGGTGATTTTGTTGCATGCTTTTGTTGGTAATAAACTTTTATTTTGGTTTTAATCTGTAGTAATTCTGATGTTCTGTCTGTTTTACATTTATCGTACTTTGGTTGGTTTTAATTGATCTTGTGTATATACAGGTTTTTGCGTTTTCGAGTTGTTGAAGGTTTTGGTTTTTGTGGTGTTTTTTGAGTTATGTTGGTGTGTGAAGTTTTCATTGTTTTCATTATTATTATTATTATTATTATTGCTGGTAGGTATTGAGAGCTGCATTTGAGCTACATAGGTCAAGGGAAATGTCTGATTCCACTCTTCAGGTTGTAGCTATTGGTTCCTTGGTATCTGGGCTTCCTTTCAGCTGTATTGGTTCCTTGCTATCTGGGCTTCCTTTCAGCTGTAGAGGTCGAGGGAAACATCTGATTCTGCTTTTCGTGGCACTTAGGCAGTCTAGGGAGTACATGCGCTGATCATGAGAAAAGTACCTATTTTTGAAGGAAACACGTATTTCTGAAGATATAAGCATATATATGCGCTGAATGCCAAAAATTTTTTTATTTCAAAACTTGAGTGTTACAGTCATATCTGACGCGCTCTTCACCAAAAAAGTACTTATTTTTCATTTGGCTGCAAAGAAAAAATCAGTTAACTGTCTCAAAAAATTTTTTTGTATCAAAAATGACATATTGCATATGTATGCACGGAATTTAATTTTTTTTTTTTTTTCTCCTCTCTCTCTCTCTCTCTCTCTCTCTCTCTCTCTCTCTCTCTCTCTTCTAGAAAGGTGGAATTAATAACAAAATTGTGGAATGGGTTTTCCCCAAAACGTTGACACCAGAGAAATTCCGCCAGGTAGTTATTCAGCATAGCACAGTGAGTTCTGAAAGGCCTTATAGGATTTTTTTCTTTAGCTTTTTGCTAGACTGACTCCATGTGATTTGTGGTTGCGTTTGTAAAGGGATCGAGAAAATAGAAACAGTGAAAGTAATCTTACTTCAATGATAAAATGAAACTACAGAACAACCGCGGGAAATAGGGGGTCTAGCGCAAGGACAACCTAATTTTAACAATACAAAACATCACATCACATCACCCCTAAAAAAGTCTCACCCTACGACATAATGCTACAGCCACAAAGCCAGCAGGAATCGTACAGTTCACTCGACCTATATAGCTCAAACCAAGCCCACAATACCAAAAAACCAACATCTGCAATAACGAAAATGGCACTTACGCAGTTTAGGGGGTACATGCGCTGATCATGAGAAAAATACCTATTTTTGAAGCAAACACATATTCTTAAGATATAATCATATATATGCACGGAATACCAAAAAAGTACTTATTTTCATATGGAGGGGGGGGGGGGGGGGGGGAAGATTAATTAACTGTCTGCTTTCACCAGCTTATTCATGTTGCTATGCCAATATGCTGCAGACATTTTAATATATTTCTTCACAGAGTTCTTTAGCCATAGGTAATGCTGACAGTTTCATACATCCTTACCATGATAGCTATTGTTGGCTTTGCATATTGTTGCATATGGTATTTGTCCCTGTTGCTCACAGTTATGCATCTTGATAAGTGCGCCCAACAACCTATATTTTTCTGTTGAGGCTGTCCGTCTTGAAGTATCGTATATTACTGCGTGTGCCAAAATGGCGAGAAATTTTCCAGATTTGAGCAATTTGGTAATGGAAGATTTATACCATGTTATGGAGAACACCCGAAGCTCAATACAATGGGCTAGGCAACAAGGTCTTATGAAGAACGATATGGTGTGTGAAAATAGGTATTGTGTTGGATACAACGAGATGAAGCTGGAGAAAACTACAGGGAAAGATGGCGAAATTTGGAGCTGCTCCATTGGCAGGGACTGTAGAAAGAAATGTTCAGTCAGGAAAATGTCATTTTTTGCTGGTAGTCATTTAGACATTTCTAAAATTGTGCAACTGTCTTACATGTGGGTTTTCGAACTCAGTAGGCAAAAGTTTTTAATAAGGGAGCTCAAAATTGGCAGTGAGCACACTGTGTTCGATTGGTGCCAATTTTGTAGAGATATCTGCCATGAATATTTCTTAATTGAGCCAATAGTTTTGGGCGGCCCTGGCCATACTGTTGAAATAGACGAGAGCTGCTTCGTCAGCACCATCGAAGTCATAGGTGCGAGAGCAATGGGTCTTTGGTGGTTATGACGTTGAGACAAAGCAAAGCTTTATGGTTGCTGTGCCACAACGTGATGCTACCCATTTGCTGCCAATTTTGCAACAGTATGTTTTGCTACTGGAAACACAGCAGTTTCTGATTTGTGGCAACTTACAACACCATAGGTAACTTGGGCTACTTGTCGTTGCAGTGTGTGGCTAATTTCGATGAGTGATTTATGTCCAGCATTTTGATGATGTGATAGGTGAAAGCAGACAGTTGGTATTGATAAAAATCAAAATTTCTGTTATGTAAGCTAGGACTAGTGGGCCAGGGAAAAAAGTAACCAGTCGCTCGGTCATTTCAGAAAAAATTGATATTTGCTGGATGAATTCCCGAATGTTTAATGGGTTTAAAGACATTTTTAAAAAAAATTTATTCTCAACATTTAGAAACAGTGGCTATTTTTTGCTTTTACAGGCATCTGTTTTTATATAAATTATTCAGTACTGAGTTGCCCCAGAAATTTCAAATAAGAATCATTAACTGGACTATAAATTAAAAACCATGATAACCATGCTGAATGTATTCCTTAATATAGGCCCTACTTTTAACGGCTCAAACTTGTTGATTGCAAGCTAAAAAAGCTCATTCTTTAAACTATTTAATTGAATAGATAAAAATTCTACTCGTCAAGCAGCGGCAGAACACATACATAAAAGACAGCTGTAATTAGCAAGCTTTTGGAGCCAGTGGCTCCTTCTTCAGGCAGAAGGGTGGAAGGGGAAGTAATCGAGTGAAGGAGAAAGACTGGAGAGGTCTAGGAAAAGGGGTAGATATTGGTTAAGTCACCCAGAACCGCGGGTCAGAGGAGACTTACCGTACGGGATGAGAAGGAAAGACATTACTTACGGTAAGTCTCCTCTGACCCGCTGTTCTGGGTGACTTTCCCGATATCTACCAATTTTCCTAGACGTCTCCAGTTCTCTTCCTTCGCCCCTCTTCCGTCTTTTATGTGCGAGTTCTGCTGCCACTTGGTGAGTAGATTTTTTATCTACCCTAATTGTATTTTTCCAAAGTAAGAGTAATTTCTCAGCCTTAATATTTATTGTGCTATTTCACTATACAGTATAACTACTTCTTATAGTGAGAAGCTTACACAAAATGTACACTATTTTAAAAAATTGATTTTTTGAATTTTTTCATTCTTTGACCTACAATATCTTTGTAAGGAGAGCAGATAAAAGTCTGAAAATTACACACTTAATGGATCTTCATGATATCAAACTTAAATTGGAAGTAACAAACAGAAAATATTGTGGGGAAGTGTAATCAAAGACTGCAATTTATTGGCAGTACGAAGGAGATTGCCTACACTACGCTTGTCCGTCCTCTTTTAGAATTCTGCTGCGCGGTGTGGGATCCTTGCCACATAGGACTGACAGAGTACATTGAAAAAGTTCAAAGAAGGGCAGCACATTTTGTATTATTGTGAAATATGAGAGAGAGTGTCACAGAAATGATAATGGATTTGGGCTGGACATAATTAAAAGAAAGGCATTTTTTGTTGCAACAGAATCTTCTCATAAAATTCCAATCACCAACTTTCTCCTCTGAATGTGAAAATATTTTGTTGACACTGACCTACATAGGAAGAAACGATCACCACGATAGAATAAGGGAAATCAGAGCTCGAACGGAAAGATATAGGTGTTCCTTCTTTCTGCGCTCTATACGAGATTGGAATAATAGAGAACTGCGAAGGTGGTTCGATGAACCCTCTGCTAGGCACTTAAATGTGATTTGCAGAGTATCCATGTAGATGTAGACAAGCCTGTACAAATCTGTGTGTTGTCATCCCCCTTCCACCAACATCTGTTCACTCACACTTAGTTAATAATGAGCCCTTGAAGTGTGCAGTTGAACAATGGAGTCTCAAAATAATGAGAATAGTTTTTCTAAGTGTTGGTTACTAACCTTGAAAACTCAATAGTGTGTCATTTAATTGCCAAAGTCAGGATAAATTTCTGAAGGACAAAAGCAAACCTTGGCAGTTGATGAATGTATAGTTCTTGCTGACTTTTCTGAAAACTATTCCTTTGTTGTTCAAGTGAAATACAAGGGCACCACTGGGTAAACAAACAGGCCACAGTTTGTCCATTTATGTTCTGTTATAAAGATCCAGATAAACTAGAGTCATAGTTTTTGTGTTGCAAATGATTACTTTGAGCACAAAGCTACAGCAGTGCATGCTTTTCACCTGCAGTTAACAAACTACGTAAAACAGCACGACAGTTCCATAAACAAACTGATGAACTTCTCTGATGGTGCTGCAAGCCAATATAAAAGCAAACAAATATTAATATCTCCTTTCTCAAAGAAAAAAAGACCGTTGGCTCGGTGCAGAATAGCACTTTTTTGCATCATGCCCTGGGAAGAGTGAGTGTGATGGCATAAAGGGTACAACAAAGTGAGCTGTCACAAAAGCTAGTCTGCAACGGACCTATGAGAACCAAATCTGGACACGTCAAGAAATGTTCACATTCTGTATAAAGAATAGGTAAAAGGGATTACGTATGTTTCATTAAATGTGAGGAAATACGAGAACTCTATGCCAATGTCTTGGAGGAAAGATTCAAAACTTGTCAGAAGGTTAAAGGCACCTGATCTTTTCATTGTTTTATACCTTAGTCATACAACTTGCTCAACTGTAAGTTCACATCAACATCCTCTGATAGTGAACGTCATCACTGTGGAAAACTTGTACCACTGACACTTCAAAGTAAGGACATAGTGGCTTGTGTCTATGACGAACAGTGGTGGATTGCCACAGTTGGTAACATTGCTCGTCAAAACCAAGATGTGGATGTTACATTTTACCAGCACCAAGAACCCCGTTTAAAAAATTTGAGAAGGATCAATTCGAGAGGCCCGTTAAAAATCATTAAAGGAGTTGTCTTCTCCCCTGGAATTTATGACTGTGACTAGGCGAACATTTAACCCTGTGCCCAACATGAGTGAAGAAATATCTCTGTTGTTCAATAAACAACATAGTAAAAACAAATAAGTTGAGAACGGGATAATGTAATGAATTGTCTCATTTTTTAAAGAGTTATCCTAGATATTTTTAAATTATGTAATTTATACACTGTTTCCATCAGCCCAGATATTGCAAACAGTAAGAAACATATTTTTGACTCATATTTGAAATTTTTTTGTCCATGGAATCTCAAGGTTGAAATTTATACAGAAGTTTGATATCATAAAGGTCTATTAAATGTGTAATTTTCAGATTTATATCTGGTCCATTAACAAAGATTTGCAGACCAAAGAATGAAAAAATTCAAAACATTTGTTTTTAAAGTGTTTTTAAGTATAAGCTTGTCATAATTGTTTCTCTAAAAAAAAAAAAAAAGGTATCTATACTGAGTAGTGTAATACCACAAAATGTATTAAGGCTAAGAAACTACTCTTTGGAAAGATAATATTAAAAATGGGTTTTTTAAATTTACAACCAACAACTTTGAGACATTAAAAGTGTATTCCCTAATACATTCAGCAGGGTGATCATGGTTTTAATTTATGGTCCAGTGTCTGCTGAAATAAATACCTCTTATATGAAAGGTCTGGCGCAATCCATTACCAAATAATTTAAAAAACCACAGACGCTTATAAAAGTGTAAGAATGCTTGCAGCCTGAAACAAAAATGGCTGCTCTTTCTAAACGATAACCAATAAATGTTTTTAAAAAATATTTTTGAGTCCACCAAACATGAAGGAATTCACCCAGCGAATTCTTTCTACGAGAATGCAGTTGTCTCTCTTTGTAATTTTATTGCTTTCTCAAGTATGTTTCCCTTTGGATACAATTAATTGATAGTTTTATGGTTTGGATGGTGTACGATCTTCCGCAGAATGCTTGTATTTACTTAATAGGCACACGTTTCAAAATCCAAATATTAGATCATTATTTCTCTGAAGGAAACATTTTTTCCTGTTTAACAGGACACTAATGACGGCAGCGGAGAAGCTTGCCGCTGTTCCTGATGTGGATATCGACCCAGAAGGAACATTTAAGTATGTTCTAATACGTGTCTTTGGTCCAGAGGGTCCTGATGGCAAAGAACCGAGCAAATTAGTGGTCAGTAACTGGTAAACTAATATTTGGTCAACTTTGTGATACATTATTATTTGAGAGACAGTCGTTAGCATCATTTTTCAATTTTCTCAGTTGAATTTTTCTTTTGATGTCGGTGACTTCCAATGGGGAATTGTAGCCTAGGGTTGGTTGTTATCTGCATAACATAGTGTTTCAGTGTTTACTGTTAAATTGGAAGGGAGATGGTGGATGGTGATACAACTGAAAACACACAAAAAATTTTCACTGAAACACTGTTGAACTACAGTTATGGCCCTGTGTGCTATGGTATCTTTGTCAGATAGTGTTGACAGAGGACATGAAAAAGCATTCAAAGAAGAGCAACTTATGTTGTTTTATTGCTAAGAAGGGGGAGTGCGCCATGGACATGCAGGGTGTGTACGACCCGGAAGAGCCGGGGAAAAACCCGGGAAATTTTTCATTGTTTTTGTTTTCAGTTAAATTTGTGTAATTTTGATTGGTAAGAACCAATACTCTAACTAAGGATATTTCTGTGTCTCAATACTGCAGCAATAAAACATGAACAAGAGAAAAAACGAAAATAAAACTTAAATTTCAAGGGAAATGCACCATATACAGCAACAAAACAGTGCTCATACAAGTGTCCGCCAACAGTAAAATGCGTCAAAGGCTTTAGGAAGACTGTGCAATGCTTTGTAACAGCAAATTGCCTCTGCTGAGCGTGACGTCACAACTGTTTACATTAAATTCATTTTAACAGTTACGAGCTCGATCATGCACATGCACAGTTGAGTAGTACCTTCTCCCACTTCTGGCTACAGAAATTGTTGGCTGTGTAAGCAGTCGCAGCAAGCAGCTAGATGCTACTGGGAAAAATTTTACTGGAGCGCCCAAGCTGCCAGATTTATACATGCGCAGGAGGTCCAAATCTAGGGAGGGGGGGCAAATTCATATTCTTGAGGGGGGGGGGGGGGGAGGAAACCTTGTTTCACAAAGCGACTCGCATCCAGCGCACGTTAGTTTGTTAGTTTATCGATTATTCATATTACATTGAAACTCATCCCTGTCGGTTTTTGAACATTTTTAACACATTCTAAGTTGATTTTGAATGAATCGTAAGTTGATTTGTGAATGCGTGCGTAGTGTACATGTTTCCTCTGTCAGTGGAATCTGACAGAGCTGAGCGAAGTAAGGCTGAACGGATGAATGCCAACCGCTGTCTGATTGTGTGGTTGATTGTGTTTGCGAATGATGAGCGTTGTTGTAATTACTAGCGGAATCCATAGATTCAGATTACAGGAGTGGAAATAAACGAATAACAGGTAAGAATGATTACGTATTACGTTCTCGGTGTATACAAGAAAATGAAATTTTGACAAAAAATTTTTGGGCAGATCGCTATACTAGTAAGGGCGAGTTGTACAGTCCACAGCTAGCAGCTACTTTAAGTTTCTAGTTCACCTTTATCTCTCCCCAAATTTTTTTATCTTTCATTTTCATTTCAACCTCATGTTACACTTTCCACCTTCTAATACCATGTCACCCTCACAACACCCCCACAAAAAAATGGTCTTTAAATGTGTCTGCTTGTGTCTGTATATGTGGTCTTTAAATATGTCTGCTTGTGTCTGTATATGTGTGGATGGATATGTGTGTGTGCGCGAGTGTATACCCGTCCTTTTTTCCCCCTGAGGTAAGTCTTTCCGCTCCCGGGATATATATATATATAATTTTTTTTAACGTCCTATCTCAAACGCTCGAGGGGATGGCGGGGTATTGCCCCGGTTCGGAAATATTAGAGATCCGGGACCGATGCGCAGAACAGTCTGAATTACAGTTGGGAAGTGTGTAGTCTCCACGTGACCCATTTTTACATTTAGTGTTTTTGCTGTTTCCTCTTCATTTACTGCTCCCACGTCAAATGAAGACAAAACAGATTTCTGTGGCCGGGAGCTATCAAGTGAATTAAAATACATTCACATAATTATGGAAGGCTAAACTGTGTTATTAGTAGCAGATTTTATTTTATTTCCATCTTTCTGACAGTCAAGCGTTAATTGCCTTTTAGAACAATGAAGTTATTTTTGTTGGTTTGCCAAAGTTATTTTCTTTCATTGATCTTTTCCACTAAGGCAGACAATATAATTGAGACAAAGTGTTTAATTCCACACACTGTGTTTGCTGCATTTCAAGTGCACATTTTCAACTTCTAGCACATTTGGCATTACGCCATAATAAAGAACCAAATATGAGACAGGACAGTACTGGTACTCCAAGAAAATTTACATCCCAAAAACCACATAGAAAAGCTTAATAACAGGTCGTGGGATTCTGGACATACAAATTTGCACTTTAAATGTGAACATTTTAGTATGGGTCATGAAATTCTGATTCTCTTGGAGTATCCTCTGATGTCTTGTTTCTTACATAATGTAATATCTTTTATTGTTTCACACGTACGAACATGCGGGCTCCCTACGACATCGTAGCTGCGCTTGCGCAGTGATGCCTGTCATCTGGCGCTCTCTGGCAACTGCAGAAACGAACCTATTTCTAACAGGTCGTGGGAAAATATTTCGAATGGTGGGTTGAAAATCGTTACCATCAAAGTACCATTCTAGCAGTTACACCAGAACTATGTGAGATAATATACGATGAATTTCTTAAATCACAATCAACTCTTTGATGATGAGCCATTTAGATGAATTTTGAGCCTGGAAGATCAGACATTTATGTCGTTATTAAAAATTTTACTGGCACCTTTGTGTGATACATCTTAAATTGTAATACGCGCATAAAACACCAACATTTTATGTGAAAGCTTAGCTTCTCTGGCAGCGTATTAATCTGATAGACCAATATTACATGTGAAGGCTTTGCGTTTCGTTTAGCAACACTATTTACATTAATTTGAACCATTAACTTTTTCTGTTTGTGTGTTCGCGCTACTTAACAGTGATGTTGCTGTTGGTTGACTACATCACGTGTCCTAAGCTCTGAATACCTGCTGTGATCGGCTGGCGAAATCGCATGAAATGAGCTATGACTAACTTACAAAAGCGCATCCCAATCTCAATTTCAATGCTTTGGAAAGTAACATGCGGTGTTTGGTGGAATTCGAGTTCATACTTTCCTAATACAAAAATATGCAGCATACATGTTGCTGCACATCAAAGATCTTTCCAAAATGCGTGTTTTCTTTTTTTTTTTCCCTAAAGCACCAGGAAATTCTACGCCCGTGTATAAAACCATAATCAAAGGACTTATAAGTTATACAGTTCCAAGAGAAAATATACCGTCAGTTAACAGGGAAAAAGTATGTTTTCACTTGGGAGAAAGTGTATTTTTGACTGAGAAATCTGGGAATTTTTTTTCCTTGTCCGCGTATACCCTGACATGATATACAAGTTGGGGTGACAGTCATTAAAACAAAGGTGTTTTTTGTTATGATGAGATGTTTTCAGGAAATTTCTTCTGAATGGCAAAATATTTTGTTGGCACCCACCTACATAGGGAGAAATTATTATCGTGATAAAGTAAGAGAAATCAGAGCTCCCACAGAAAGATTTAAATGATATTTTTCCCCAGTGCTGTTGAAGAGTGGAATGTTACAGAAATAGTCTGAAGGCTTTTCGATGAATCCTCTGCCGCACACTTAAGGATACAGGATACTTATAAATGGTGGTAAAATCAAAATTTTTTAAATGACTTTATTAAATTCTATAGTCTTTCCTGATTACATTGATATATACACTGTAGGGTTTGAAATGAAAAAAGACCTATACATACCAAATTTTAAAGTTACGGTCATGTACGAGGTGCGACAATAAAGTAATGAGACTGATTTTCTTTGCAAGGTGTGGCACCCCTGCAGGCTTGCGTAGGCACAATATCTGTGACCTTGGTCTATAAGCCGCTTCTAGTCCAAGCGGCATGTTGAAGCAACTGCTCAGTCACGAGTTGTGCTGTAATAAGTTAACACGTGTTAGTGTCTCTCATCACAGAAATGGAACTGCATAATATTGCGCAACAGTATGCCATTTCTTTTTGCGTTAAATTGAGTGAAAACGCGACAACTTACGGTAAGCTTAAGAAGGCTTTTGGAGAGGAGGTTATGTCAAAAGCTCAAGTTTTTGATTGGCATAAAATGTTTAGTGAAGGCAGAACAAATGTTGAAGATGAAGGCTGCAGTGGACGACTGTCAACCTCACGGACGGATGCATGAACTCGTAAAATCTGATAGAAGTTTATCCATGAAAATGATTGCAGGAGAACTGCACATCAATCGAGGAACGGTTCGTCTAATAATAACGTTGCTGATGATTGGATTCTGCATCACGATAATGCACTATCCCATACTGCTCTGTCAGTACAGTAATTTTTTACCTCAAAACAAATTTCGGTACTACCAGAGCCACCTTATTCACCAAATATTGCTCCGTGCAACTTTTTTCTCTGTGAAAGAGTCAAAATGGCGGTCAAGGACACCATTTTCAAATAACACAAGATGTCCCGAGAGCTGTGACTAAGGTCTTGGAGGATATTACAGAAGATTAGTTCCAGAAATGTTACCATCAATGGCAGAAGTGCTAAAGAAAGTGTGTGCAATCAGAAGGGAACTTTGAAGGAGACAACACGAAAATTGACTAAAACTGTAAGCAACATTTTTTTTCACATCAGTGTCATTACTTTACATTCGCACCTTGTATACTGCCATGCCCCCTTTATTTCTGTTACAGAAACCAGTATTATTTTGAAAAGAACTGTGCACTTTCTTTCTGTTTCCAGCGATTATATGTATGATACATTGTGTATGTTGGTAACAGTGCAGGTTTCTAGCGTCTGTAAATGATTATCTTTGCAAGTATTTACTTTTGTGTTCTGAAGCAGTTTGTTCACATGTTAATAAACGTTTGTTTCCCAAGTGCTACATATATTTGTGGAAATACATATTTTTTAGTGTGCCACACATCAAGAAATTCAATAAAAGGAAATTCTGTGGTAACCAGTTGACAAACAAAACAAGCCACACTGTTGAAAGTAACCTACGTGTCAGTTCTTCAGTGAAGAAATTCACATGTGGCACGCCTCCTGGTGATTCAAATTTTTGTGTTAAAAATGACGCTGTTTGTAGTGGATTTGTTGTTGTTGGTGTGGGTATCTTATCTTCTTTGATAAAGGAAGTGGAAAAATGTAAACAATGTGATGGTGTAGGCTGTCTGGAACTAACTGAACAACAAAGTAGCAGGAAGGGTTTAGCGCCAAAATTAGTTGGTCTGTGTAGATCCAGTAATAAATCTACCTCGAAAATGACTTCGAACATTGTGCATAATTCATATGATGTGAATTTGAAGTTAGTGTACGCAATGCGTGCAATAGGAAAAGGAAAAAAAGGCTGCACAAACGTTCTGTCATTTGATTGATCTTCCTCCTCCCAGTAGGTTCAGCAAGTACATAAGAATACTTTTAGGTGCCTTGACGGTTGTGTCTAAAGCATCTATGAAATGTGCAGTAGAAAAAACTGTTAATATTAGTGAAACAAGGGACATTGCTGTTGCACTTGATGGGACATGGCAACATCGAGGACATCATTCCTTGAATGGTGTTTTAAGTGCTACTTCTGTGGAGAATGGAAAAGTTTTTGATGTTGAGTGCTTATCTAATTATTGCCACACCTGCCATAGTAACACTGAAGGACATATTGAACATCAGTGTTATAATAATTATGATGGTTACAGTAGAGGTATGGAGAGTGATGGAGCTCTAAAATTATTTCAGAGGTCAGTGCCCGTTCATAACCTTAGATATACAAAGTACCTAGGTGATGGGGAATCTAAAGCTTTCAATAAAATTAATGAGTTCAATGTTTATGGTGATAGCTTCGTAACAAAACTGGAGTGTTGTGGACATGTGCAAAAGAGGATGGGTGCTAGATTGAGGAAGCTAAGAAGAGAAATGAAAGGAAAATTGCTATCTGATGGAAAATCACTGTCTGGCTGAGACAGATTGACAGAAACTGAAATAGACCTCCTTCAGAGGTATTAAGGACTGGCCATTAGACAAACTGCACCTCTGAATGATGATACAGCAATGAGGAAAGCTGTATGGGCCACCTACTTTCATAAGTTGTCCACAGATGACCACACTGTTCATGGACTTTGCCCTAAAGTAGTAGATTCTTAGGTGTGCTTACCAAAAAGCAAAAGAAAGTGGTCAAATATACTATCAAAATATCATAAGCATTATCTTCTTGAGCCTGTTATGAATGAAATAAAACCAATTTTTAGAGACCTGAGTGGACCCTGTTTTGCTTAGTACCACATTTACTCAAATCTAAGACGCACCTGAAAAATGAGACTCGAAATCCAGGAAAAAAAATTTTCCCGAATCTAAGCCGCACAGAAATTTGAGACTTGAAATTCAAGGGGAGAGAAAAGTTTTAGGCCGCACCTCCAAATCGAAACAAAGTTGGTCCATTGTAATATGAGACACAATTTAGGTCAAATGAATGACGATACAGCTACAGTAGTTTGGTTCGAGTCGTAAGCTCAGTAGTTAAGCTTTACCAGGTAGCCATTACTATGCGTCAGGCGCTCCGTCCGTATTATACGGGTACCCTTCCTCTTTCGCGTACTTCGTTAGCGAAACAATGGCAAGAGACTGCTATTTACTGTTACCTACACTCCTGCTTTCTTTGAGAATGATCAACAAGAACCAAATAATAGACAGCGTACAATAGAAGATATTCTGAACGGGAGTTTAGCGAAAATTTTTCTCCGTTTGAAAATCTTTGCAGGCACCTCGTTAGTACATTACATTCTGCACTGAAATTAGTCATCTTAGATTTAAAAATCTAGTCAATTGCCGTGCTTCATTTCTGACTGTATCACTATTAGGCATAAGAAAAATACAGATATAAATATGGGATGATATCTATATTTTTCCGTGTTTGCTGTTGTCTCACTCTAGTTTCGTAGTTTATTAGGCAGACAGGATTTAAATGAGTTAGCAGCAAACACGAAAGAATACATGCCAAAATGTTTATATTCTAATTATTCTAATGTGAAGAGAATACTGCATGCTATTCACAATTCATAAAAGTTCCTATAAGGAACCATCTCTTCTCACAGTTAGGAAAAAATTCAGAACGTAGAGTTGGCCATATTGACAAACATCCCAAACAGTCTTGCCAGTCGGATTTTCGTAGTGCATTGAAATGCTGCTACATTCAAAGGTGCACAATACGGAATTTGTATTTACTTCGTTGGATAATGTATGAAAATGCAGTGGTCGAAACTCGAGGCGGAGGAAAAACTTGTCTGCCACCCCTTTTTCTTTTTCTTTTTTTTTTTTTTTTAATACACTCATGCAGAGGGTTTGGCGCCAGTATTTATCTTTGTGCCTGCAAAGCATGGCTGTGTAGCGCTACATATATTCGACAGCAGAAGTTAGTTGTGGCGGCACCTACCAACATTTTCCAGAACTTCCGCTTACTTTGCACTCAATTCTAAGCCGCAGGCGGTTTTTTGGATTACAAAAACTGGAAAATAAGTGCGGCTCAGATTCGAGTAAATACGGTAAATGTCTTCATGGGGGCACTCAGAATACAAATGAAAGTTTCAACCATTCCATACGGGAAAGATTACTCAAGAATGTTTTTGTAGGAATAAATACATTAATAGTTGGTGTACTAGATGGTGTGCTATGTTTCAATGATGGAGTGATAGGAAGGTAGGAAGTCCTGAGAAATTTAGGCATAAAATGTGGCTCTAATATGAAAGATCAATTTCTTCTGTGTGACAGACAACGGGTGCATGAAGCTGAAAGATTCGCTCTTCAAGTTACCAAAGAAGCAAGAAGTGCTAAAAGGAATGCCAAGAGGAAGCTTGAAGATTAAGAAAGGCTGCAGGATGTAGACTATGCTTCAGGAATTTTCTGAGGCACAGTTTAATTGGACTCATATGTTCATTCGCAATTTCCCGCAAGTTGTTTTCTTCAGAATTCAGGTACAAATATTTCCTAAAGTTTATAAAGCATTGCTCTCATTTTTTCTGTAACTTTCGGTAGTCCATACTTATGTAGTAGACCTAAGCTTTATTGCAGAATCAGCTAAATCATAGAAAAAATAACATTTTTATTAGGAAAAAATTGTAAATATTAAATGTAAGATGTGATACTTTTTTAACCTTGTAATATACGTAATAGGTGGAATTAAATAGGTCTAGTACCTCAGCCATGTCATGCATGTCTTTTAAAAATTTGGTCTCCTTCAAATGTATAACATTGGATTAAATGGTACCTCAGTTTGAGGAAGAATTTCCTTGTTACTTTTTTTAAATAACTCTAAGCAGGTTCAAAAATATTCAAAATACTTCTAATTTGTTTAGAAAGTGTGCTCTATTACCTGATATCAACAAAAAAATCTTAAAACATATACATTATAAACAGTGCCTGAAAGAAATAGGTGTTGATTGTTACATAATATTGAGCTGGAAAAATGCCGTGTATCCTTAAGTGTGAACTGCCAGATAGCTGTGTAGATTTACACGAGAAATATCGTCTGGTTTGCACTGATGATGTAATGATGTGAGGGGGCTGAATGCATTTTTTTTTCCAAATTTAATGTGCCATTATCAACAGAATGATTGCACGCAGATCATTATATTGGCGTGTGAGGTTTTGGGATTGACATTTATTTTTTTTATCGCGTATCTTGAGACTTTGAGCCAAAGCTCATGGGACGAGGTGGTACCTAGTTTACAGAAAGCTGAATATAAAATTTATAAACAAAAAATTACAGAATTAATAAAATATGAAATTAAGAGAAATTAGGATAAATTACATGTTGCATAGAGAAGGTCTCATGTATTGTGAGGGTCTCCTGTGCGGAATTCTAGCATACCACAAGGTAACCTTTGTGTGTGGATTTGAATACTTAGGTGTATCACTCTTTTTTTCTGCCGTGCTGGGAAATTTGGAAAAAAAAAACCTGGAGAAATCTTGTTTTTTGTCTCAGTAGATGAAACAGTTTGTTTACTGGGATTTCCTGCATCGTCGCTGGCTGGGTACAGCTTAATACATGCACCGCTTCCCTACTCCCTCATTCTTACTGCTTCTCCACTTCCTACCACTCCCCTCAGCTTGCAGTCAGTGCTGCCACCACTTCTTGCCACTAGCCTAGTAGCTGCCGATGGGAGGCGTGAGGGGTGGTTGGTTTTGATATGATTCTTGGAGATTGTTGACCAAGTGGCTGGAGACAACGGTCATATGTGCACGAGTTGTGTCTGAGTGATTGTGTGAATATGTGTGTGTGTGTGTGTGTGTTATTTTCCAAGAAAGGCTATGGCCAAAAATTTAGTTGTGAGAGTGTGATTGTCTTTTCTACGTGTCTGTCCATGGTTCAGTGATCATCTTTACGGTGAGTTGCTACCTATCTTCATTAGCATTAATTCTCAGAGTATTTGCACAAATTGATGGATTTATCACCACCATCTCATTTCGTCAACATAATGTCAGTGACTTGTGTAAAGCTGCCCACATGAATGGACTTCCATGATGGGCCAAAACCACAGGCCATTTCTGTGGGTCTCTCTAACGGATTGGGTCTGCCGATTTGAAGCCCATCGTTTCCCAATAATGTGCAAGCCCTGCCCATCGGATCTAGTCTCGCCGATCTGTTCCCAGGCCGGCTCTGTTTGTGTGTGGTATAATGCAGTGGGTTTTCGTGATTTATCCGAGGACTCAGGACAGTGGTGCTCCTCGGCAGGCCAGAGGCCACGGGCGATGGATTTCATGAATTGTGATTTTCTCACTGCAAGTACATTGTGCGGTACATTGTTTTATAAACATTTTATTTATTGTAGTACATTTTGGGGCTTAGAAAATAATTTATTCAGGATGTACATATCTTTTTTTTTTTTTTTTTTTTTTTTTTTTTACAAACATTCAGTACGCGAAACATGAGTGACCCGGCAGACATCAATACAATAATCGAATTCGTGCCATACCTGTCCCAGCATGGCATCGTCGATTGTGATATTTGTTTCTCGTATTCTCTCCCAGAGCTCCGCTACATCACGTGGTAGAGACCATACATACACCGGATCTTAAATGTGTCCCCACAGAAAAAAAGTCACACGGAGGAGGTCTGGTGATCAGGGAGGCCATTTCATGAAACAGCTGTTCCCTTCTGCAGCACGGCCAGTTCATCGATGCGGCAGCTCTGTATTCAGGTACCCACAAACTTCACGATGAAAATGGGGTGGAGCCCCATCCTGCTGAAAGATGAACGGAGAGCCCAATTGCATCTGAGGCATCAGCCATTGCTGCAACATATCCGAGTAGGAACATCCAGTGACAGTTCTCTTGGCGAAGAAGAATGGCCCGTACAGTTTTCGACACGACAAAGCACAAAAAACATTTACATTTAGCGAATCACACCCAAATTCAATGCATTCGTGTGGATGCTTTGCACCCCAGATTCGACAATTATGCCTGTATACTTTCCCATTAGTGTGAAAAGTGGCTTCATTGCTAAAACTTAAGCGATCAAAAATTCCATCCCCGTCGTTATTCAATTGTTGCAACTGTGAACAAAACTCAAAACACTTGTCTTTGTCGTTGTTATTGACCTTCTACCCTAGCTCCAATTCGAATGGTTTCATAGACAACTTCTGTCGCATGACTTGCCACAGTCAGTGGAGCCATTTCGAGTTCATGGGATGCACGACGCACCGATTTGTTTGGACTCCTTATGAATGTCTCTCGTATGCAATCCAAATTCACTTCACTCACACTGGGATGTCTGCTTCTCTGTGCTGGGCACAAGCAACCCGTCATAATAAATTTGTTGTGCCTTCCTTATTGGTGGTTTCTTACCGTACTTTGTTCTAAACATCCATTGAACAGCTGTAGCACACACTTTTTTTGTCGAACTCCAACACGCAGAAAGCTCGCTCCGCACCTGAACTTGCCATGTTTAAGACTGGTGCTATCGGCAAATCACCAAAGTATGCTGTGGTGGTATACATGAAAAAGAACTTTCAGGGTTTCTCTTCAAAATGACATATGTGTGATATCTGTGCTATGTTTGGTTCTTGTGCAATAAATAATTGAAAGTGTTCCCAGATGTAATGTACACCCTGTATATTAGAAAGTATGAGCGATAGGTAGAACAACTTGTGGCAGTCACAGGCGGTTTGTATGCTATGTACCTGTATATTTTGGCCTGCCTTATATACTTCTTTCAATAGGCCTGCTTTTTTCTGGGGTTATTTCTGAAATCAGTGTAGGTATTTTAAATCTGTCTTGCGACTCCAAGGAAATGCGTATTTGTGTCACCAAATATGTTTAGTTTTATTGAAATAAAATAACATCAGTGGTCTTCATGGAATATTATATACCATTGTCTTTCTTTCTCCATCTAAAAACTGTTCATTACAAAAGATGCTGACATTAGTACTTAAGATTTTTGCTCATGAGGGGAAGAAATACAGAAGTCCTTACATTTTTTTTGTGAACTTATGTCTTTACTTGCCCTTGAGACCTCGAAATTTGTCAGGGAAAAATGCTAAAACTTGCTGGAAATCAGGGAACGTCACTTGGGGAAACTTGCGGCAACCCTGAATGTTCACAAGCTGGCACTGCAGACCTTGCTGACTGCATTTTTCAGGGATGAGAATATTCTTGCCAAGTGCACAGAATTGCCCCAAACTATAACACCATATGAGATAACAGAGCAAAAGTAAACAAGCTTTTGTGTTTGTGTCCAAGACATAGTGTATAGTGAAGACAGGAGTGTTCATTTTCTGCTTAAGGTGTTGAACATGATACTTCTGAGAGAGCTTTTCATCTATCTTCAGTCTTAAGAATTTAAAATGTCTGTTCGACCAGCTCAGGACAAGACTATTTCTATTTTACAAGAGTTCAGTTGTTGGCAGTGAAGTATTAATCCGTTCTCCAAAAGCCATGTGCTGATGTTGCCGACTACCTTGTCAGCTAGATGATTTACGTTATGTTCAGTGTTTTCCGAGAGAACACATGTCCGAATATACAAAAGCTTTCGTTTGCATTTGCAGTAGGTATGAAAAAAAAAAAAAAAAAAAAAAACAGAAGCTCCTGTTTGTGTTTCCTATAGATAGGGGATATAACAACAGCTCCTTTAAGTTATGTTTTCAGATTATTTTTGATGCCACAATTTCCACTCACGTTGCTACTTTTGTGTTTTCTTCTTGCTTAGTACTCTTGATACATTTTGTTCAAAGTTTGACAATGGTTCCTGCTACTAGGTGCGAGGATACAAGTGAGTTGGCTTCCATTCGGACGTCTACGATGAGACGATGGACAGGGTGAAAGGCCTCGGCGTTGATACCGATATCACTGGTGGTGGCAGAATACAGCACGACCCCAGTGCCAACGTCATCAAAGTGTACAGCTACTCACAGGTGATACCAAAAGCAGTGAGTTGTAGAAATGACAGTATGTGTCATCTTGAGCTGTTATTCAACTTAATTTTTTACTGTGTGACTGGTTTCAGTTGAAGACCATTTTCAGGCACCTGTTGTATATACATCGTGGATACGGGAAAATTTGGGATGAAAAGAATGTTTGAAAATTGTAGTAACAATACAAGCAACACTTACAGAATTTGATTACCAGCAAAAACTATATATATCAAAAGAATACAATGTCAGAAATATAAATTAAATATCCACAAGCATTGTATGTATTGGTACTACAATTTTGAAGTATCCTTTTTGCCTGAATTTTTCCTGTTTCAATGCTGTGGGTACAACAGGTGCTCAAAAATGGTCTTTGACCAAAACTGGTTGCATCGTAAAAAAAAAATTATCAACAGCTTAAAGTGTTACGTGATGTCATTTCTACAATTCGTATAAGCTGCAGACCACAGTTAACAAAAAATATTTTAAGAACAGTGAAGTTTCTGTTCATAGGTTGTGTGCCCTATAATTCAAGTATTTTTAAAGTTTTTAAGAATGTTATACGCCAAGCTCCTCCATGGGAAAGCAGTTTCTGCTTCGGTTACATGGCACAAATTATAGAATACCTTGTTAGATGGTCAGAAGCAAATGTCACCAGATGTTAATACCTGTAAATCATCATCATCATCATGCTTCTTACAACCGTGTACAATAATTTGGGTGTGGTGTTGTGGACAAGTGTTATGGTTGAAATGGCTACTGTTGTTCTGGGTAGCAGCCATGATTATGAAACTTCCTGTCAAATTAAAACTATGTGCCGGGCCAGGACTACATCCTGAAACCTTGCCTTCCGTGGACAATGCTGATACCAACTGTGCTGTTCAATCTGATTCATGATTTTTTCTTACTCCTTTCAGATTACTTTTGAGGCCACAATCCTTGCTTCCACTTGTATATTTAGCGAGAGAGAGTTGTATATGTAGCAAGAGAGAGAGAGAGAGAGAGAGAGAGAGAGAGAGAGGGGGGGGGATCTTCTGTCCCATAATTTTATGACATTATTATTATTATTATTATTATTATTATTATTATTACCAGCTTCTGTATCTTTTGATTGAGTATAGTTACGGCAGCACATGAATTGTGGTGAGCCTGGTGTTTTTACAAGACTTTTTCCAGTTGCCAGAACAGTTGTCATAAGTACTCAAATCAACAATTCCTTGCACTTGGAGCAGACCAAATGATTCCTCTGTACCCCTCGCACCTATTTTATACTTTTCAGACTGTTTCACACATTTTGTGACCTACCTGTTTCATTTAACACAATTAATACAGTTGCAGATTGTGGGTACGTGTGTAATGTTTTTGCACGGTTACTGCTGCTTGTGTTTCAGTGTTGTGTACAATGCCAGACCCATCAATAGAAAAATTAATTCTGATGCTGCATCTTGCACATCTGTTCTGAAGGTCTTTACACACTCCCTTTTTCTGCTGCTTTTGTGTTGTGATGTGTGGTTTAGAAAATTTCAGATTGCTTTACAGTTTCATGTGCTCTGTATTAGATGCATTTTTAGTGTACATACAAGCACATTGTTTACTTATGATGTAGTTAAGAGTTCTCGTTTTAGTGTTTAATTATTATTGTGGTATGTAGCACACTGTTTAATTGTACTTTAGTTTTAAAATACCCAAAGACTGCTTCATTTCAGGGGTTTGGGAAGGCAGACCACAGCAACACTGTAGAAATTCTGAAGACTGCATATCCTGTTTACAACATTACTTGGAGTGATGAAGGATACTGATCTGCTCAGGTAATTAAATTTACATATGTGTGATACATTCAAAATGTCTGACATTACGACAACCTTCATAGTGAATAAAGGTGATATTTTTTGCATTTAAGCTGTTGTATTTTAATAAGACCTCTCCTTAATTATACGGGGTGATTCAAAAAGAATACCACAACTTTAGGAATTTAAAACTCTGCAACGACAAAAGGCAGAGATAAGCACTATCTGTCGGCGAATTAAGGGAGGTATAAAGTTTCATTTAGTTGTACATTTGTTCGCTTGAGGCGCTGTTGACTAGGCGTCAGCGTCAGTTGATGCTAAGATGGCGACTGCTCAACAGAAAGCTTTTTGTGTTATTGAGTACGGCAGAAGTGAATCGACGACAGTTGTTCAGCATGCATTTCGAACGAAGTATGGTGTTAAACCTCCTGATAGGTGGTGTATTAAACGTTGGTATAAACAGTTTACAGAGAATGGGTGTTTGTACAAAGGTTTGGACGGTCGAGAACGAGTGATGAAAATGTAGCACGCATCCAGCAAGCATTTGTTCGCAGCCCAGGAAAATCGACTCGCAGAGCTAGCAGAGAGCTGCAAATTCCACAATCAACTGTATGGAGAGTCCTACGAAAAAGGTTAGTTATGAAACCTTATCGTCTGAAATTGGTTCAAGCACTGTCTGCAGCTGATAAGATTAAAAGAATCGATTTCTGTGATTTTATCCTTGCTCAAATGGAAACAGATGAATCTTTCATTTCAAAGATTGTGTTTAGTGATGAAGCAACTTTCCACACTAACGGGAAAGTCAACCGTCACAATGTCTGTATATGGGGCACTGAGAAACCGCGGGAAACAACTCAGTATGAACATGACTCGCCTAAGGTGAACGTTTTCTGTGCCATTTCAGCCAATAAAGATTTTGGTCCCTTTTTCTTCGAAGGTGCTACTGTAACTGGACTACAGTATCTGGAGATGTTAGAGAATTGGCTGTTCCCTCAGCTCGAACAAGAAGCACAATAATTCGTATTTCAGCAGGATGGAGCGCCACCACATTGGCACTTATCTGTCCGTAACTACCTGAACGTCTACTACCCCAGGCGATGGATCGGCCGCCAGGCAGCCAGTGACAGAGCACTTCATCACTGGCCTCCAAGAAGCCCTGATCTTACCCCCTGCGATTTTTTCTAATGGGGGTATGTTAAGGATATGGTGTTTCGGCCACCTCTCCCAGCCACCATTGATGATTTGAAATGAGAAATAACAGCAGCTATCCAAACTGTTACGCCTGATATGCTACAGAGAGTGTGGAACGAGTTGGAGTATCGGGTTGATATTGCTCGAGTGTCTGGAGGGGGCCATATTGAACATCACTGAACTCGTTTTTGAGTGAAGAAAACCTTTTTAAATACTCTTTGTAATGACGTATAACAGAAGGTTATATTATGTTTCTTTCATTGAATACACATTTTTAAAGTTGTGGTATTCTTTTTGAATCACCCTGTACAGTTATTTCTGGCCCAAAAAGTCATTTTAAATGTTTTTAAAGTACAACAAACAGTACCATTTCTACTGTAATTTGTAAGCCATGATGAACAGTAGCACATAGTGTGAATTTGCTGCCTTTTTATTTCTGTGGGACCTCGCTATGTGTGTAAACCGAAAAATGGCTTTTCGAGCTGAAACTAGTTGCTTAATTAAAAATATTTTTAGTAACTCTATTATCTTAAGTTGAAAAATATCATTTTCATCCAATGACATTAATAATTTTTGTGTCCTCTTTTTCACTTTTGCCATATGGGTGTGTTCTGAGAAGGTCTATCACATGTTTGTTTCTAAGATTGGTACAGTTGTTTTCTGTCATTAGTTATTGTATGCTGCTTTTGACCACTGAGAATCAAATTTTTCAACTGTTTAATATCAGGATTTAGCAGCAAGTTTTTTTACTCAAGTGTTAAAAGGTGTTGTATCTAACAACTATTTTTCTGATCTTCACAACTATTTTTCTGATCTGAAGATTGCCACGCAGGAAACTAGTTCTGATCTGATTCAAAGATTGCATTCATTTTGTTGGTAGAGACAGTGGGGAGCTCTCCTCTTCAGTCATCATTATCCAGAGGTGAAGCTAGTTTCTTTCAGTAGTGGCTGTCATTATTGACTTCAGTCTTCAAGAGTGTGTCTCAGAAATCATTAAATCAGCAGCAGACTGTTGGTTTATTGCATGAAGAGATTCCAAATACTGCTTTAAATTCACTTCTATCTTAAATTCAGTGCCATGTATGAATGTCTTCTTTTAAACTCCATTGCTACCTGAGTCTAACTGATGTGTGTACAAAAGGAGTGAACAAGTGGCCCGTGTAATATGCCTAGTGTGTTAACAGTGTACACCACTACACATTGTCTATTTTAGAAAATGAATCACTCTGCAGCAACCCAGAATGTCTCGGAATTCCCACACTATGCAGTACAGTATCCAAAGATTGTTATTCTGTGAAAAGAAATCCATTGGTGTTAATTAGATGTGTACTGTACTCTCCATTTAATGTACAAAAGCAGTTGTCCAGTAGCAATTCATTGCAAGAGGAGGGACAATTTCCAGTTTTGTTATTTATTTTATTTGCCCATTTAAATAAAGCTGACTTAGGAATTTTCCCTTATGTGGGGACTGTTTGTACTAGATAAAGTGTCTGTCTGAAGTTCTATATTTGTATATTTTGCTGTTCATGTCACTTCTGCGTAATTTTTCATTGATTGTATCGATACTTGTTTGAATTCTGATATGTTGTGAAATTTCAAACATTTGGGAATCCCGTGATAAACTAGTACTATTAGCGTCAATTGTAGGCTTAAACTAAATTGTACTCTTTCAAAAATTTTTAGAACAGTATGCCTATCATCCTCATTCAAAATAGTCTGTCTCTTATTTTGTTGTCCAATTATGTGAGAAATAGTTTAGTTTCAGAATTTTGAGATGCCTGCAAAACTATACTTTGTAAGTTAGTGCTACCAGTGTTTTGTATACGTAATTTACATAGCAAATCAATGCTTTGTGGTTCACAGCTCAGCCAAAGTATACATCACCCCTGAATTTCATTGTATGTCAATGCAAATAAATGTGTATTTTTGAGAATTTTCGGAAATTACCATTGTCCTTTGCATAATCTGTGAGCAGTCGGGGTTTGTGATGTAGTTCCTGTAGCAGATTTTCTGCCAGACATTTTGTGTTACATCTGGTTTTCCCTTAACCCTTTACTGGCCAAAACTCTATTGGATCTTTTTTTTGCAAACTTTTATACATAAATATGTTACATTGAGTGATAAATTGAATAAAAAGTTGTTTTGAAAAGTTTCAGTTTATTAGAACAAAAACTACAGAAGTCCCATTTTTGGGACATTGGCCAAATGCGCTATCCAAATTCACAATCTTATTCTCCATGCATAATATTGTAAGAAGCAACACAAACATTAAATAAAGAATATTTTAATGTTTAGGAATGTATATTCAGTATGAAATGAAGCAAAACACTTGTCATGTACACCAACATTGCACCTATCACAAATTTTTGTTGTTTTTTTCTTGCAGTAAGCACATCTCTTCTGTGTTTTACTTGGCACAAAGAAATGATTTCCTGGATCTAGTCGTACATCTGTGCTCACCCGTCCTCCCATCAATTTGCTTTTTTGTGGTCCTCTTTGTTTTGGTACTGATCCTTTTTTCTTTGATAGAAAAAACATCACTATTCTCTGTCGGACATCCAAAAATAAGAGCTTCTCATTAGAGTTAGCAATTTGGTATGCACGCCATGTGTTTACTACGCAGATATATATCATCTGTGTGAATAATGGCCACCACCATTTCTTTGACCTTATCCTCGTCCTATAAAGTGATATCTGCTTGTCCAGTAGATATATGCCACCCATATGGGCATTGTATTCTTCAATGATATGTGGCAGTGCAACAGATATTTCCTTTTTTTTGCCCATGAATATCTTTTAGTAGAACTCGTGGAATAATAGTACTGTTATTTGTCACTACACATACTGGTTTGTTGTCACTCCATTCCACAACCAGAACTTCATTCTCTTTGTCAAAGATGTAGTCATAGAATCCTCGTTCCTTCCTTTTGCCATTCTTTTCGAGTCAATCAAAGGACATGCATTAGTTCGGATCTCTGTTATTGTTCCTGCAGCTTTCATTTTACTCTTTCCGAGTGTGATCAGTGTGTCAACACTGTTGAAAAAGTTGTCAAAGAAAAGCTTATAATTCGGATACTCTGATTCTGGAATCATGGTGATTAGTTCATTTATTACCCTTGCACCTAAAGGCTCCTGTTTGTTGTCAGTCTTGCCACAGTATGGCGAAAAATTATAAAGAAAGCCATTGGAACTTGTAAGACACCAAATTTTATATCCAAATTTGATAGGCTTTTCCCTCAGAAACATTTTAGCTGAATGTTTGCCATAATAATGTACCATTATTTCATCAGTTGAGAGTTCTGAATGAAATACGCCAAATTTACCAAATTCCTATATCAGCATTTCAAATTATAACCTCAGTTTGTACATCTTGTCGTTTCTGTCTATTTTGGAGTTTTCATTGAGATGAATGAATCTCTTTATTTCCCAAAACCTATTTCTTGACCCGTAGTTGAAGACTAAAGGAACACCGACATCAGGAGCCTGTTCCCAGTACTTATTCTTGTGGGGAAGCTTATGATAACCACTCAGAAGTAGTACGCCAATAAATAATTTTAGTTCTTCTTTGGTTAGCAGAAAATTTATTCTGTTATGTTGGCAAGCATAAATTTCGCTTTGTTCAATAATAGTATCCATTAGTTTCTCAGAAAAAAAAATCCTCAAACACCTGGGGCACTGTGTTATTTGCTAGACATTCCGCATCATAATGTATGTTGCTCTTCCCTGGTTCACTATTGTTTGTGTACGTTGGTTGACATTTATACCACTTACATATATATTTTTTTGTAGATAACATACCACTTTCTCCTCCACCTCCCAACGCTTTCCTTCTTTTGGCTTCTGGATGTACAACTGTAGCATTAACTTCATCTCAGCTGGTTGTGAGCTCTAAAGTACCGGCATCATCTTGTACAACAGTACATTTTCGTCAGTGTCTTCTTCATCTGTTATTACATCTGCATCGGGTGGAATAATTGCCAATTCTGTATATCATCTTCATCGTCACTCTCTTGATGGTTCTCTAGTTCTGCTAGAATTTCTTCAAATGTAAGTTCACGTGGCATGTTTTTGTCCTGTTGGAATCGTAAAATTCGAATAGAATATGAAAAAAGCAGATATAAAGAACATAAAATGCAATTCTTCTCTGTATATTATGTGTATACAAGAATAGGGCACATCAACAATAAATGATTTATATAACATTCCACGTAGGAAAAATATATCTAAAAACAAAGATGATGTGACTTACCAAATGAAAGTGCTGGCAGGTCGACAGACACACAAACAAACACAAACATACACATAAAATTTAAGCTTTCGCAACAAACTGTTGCCTCATCAGGAAAGAGGGAAGGAGAGGGAATGACGAAAGGATGTGGGTTTTAAGGGAGAGGGTAAGGAGTCATTCCAATCCCGGGAGCGGAAAGACTTACCTTAGGGGGGAAAAAAGGAAAAAAGGACGGGTATACACTCGCGCACACACACACACACACACACACACACACATCCATCCACACCTATACAGACACAAGCAGACGTATTTAAAGACAAAGAGTTTCGGCAGAGATGTCAGTTGAGGCAGAAGTGCAGAGGCAAAGATGTTGTTGAATGACAGGTGAGGTACGAGTGGCGGCAACTTGAAATTAGCGGAGATTGAGGCCTGGTGGATAATGGGAAGAGAGGATATATTGAAGAGCAAGTTCCCATCTCCGGAGTTCGGATAGGTTGGTGTTAGTGGGAAGTATCCAGCATGCCACCCTTCACTTCAAAAAACTATCCAATCTCCTGGTTTCCCACCTCCGGAAAGGCAACTCACTCACCCTTCACAACCTTTCCAGCAAACCTCAACCACCTCTCATTGCACACAAACCCAGTCTCTCCCATCTACTCAGTCTCTCCCATCTACTCAGTCTCCCACTTCCAGCTCCACTCCCTCCAAAACCTCAAAATTCCAATCAACACAATCTGGCACCACAACACCCTAATTCAGTAGTTAACCTTTCCTCCAAACCTCTCTCCCAATCCGAAACCTCTGTCCTATCCAAAGGCCTCACCTTCAGCCCCACTCCCAGATTCAACCAAACAGCCCTCGTCAAAGATTTACTGTCCTACACTCGTACTCTCTGCTGGAAGTATCACTTTGCCACGAAGAAAAATGATCCTATTCCTACCCCTAATGATCCAACTCCCCAAGACACTATCCAAATTGAACCCTGCCTGGAACAGTTCCGTCCTCTGCCACAGCGGGACCCACCTCCTCTTCCTCAAAATCACCCTCTCCAAACCTTCCAGGAATTTCTGACTTCCAGCCTTGCCTCTCAATCCTCCTTAAAAAACCTTAATCCTACTCCCAACATCACCACTGCTGAAGCCCAGGCTATCCGTGATCTGAAGGCTGACCAGTCCATCGTCATTCTTCCGGCGGACAAGGGTTCCACGACCGTGGTACTTGATCGTCGGGAGTATGTGGCAGAGGGACTGCGTCAGCTTTCAGACAACACCACATGCAAAGTTTGCCAAGGTAATCCCATTCCTGATGTCCAGGCGGAGCTTCAAGGAATCCTCAGAACCTTAGGCCCCCTAAAAAACCTTTCACCTGACTCCATCAACCTCCTGACCCCACCGACACCCGGCACCCCTACCTTCTACCTTCTTCCTAAAATTCACAAACCCAATCATCCCGGCCACCCCATTGTAGCTGGTTACCAAGCCCCAACAGAACGTATCTCTGCCTACGTAGATCAACACCTTCGACCCATTACGTGCAGTCTCCCATCCTTCATCAAAGACACCAACCACTTTCTCGAACGCCTGGAATCCTTACCCAATCCGTTACCCCCAGAAACCATCCTTGTAACCATTGATGCCACTTCCTTATACACAAATATCCCGCACATCCAGGGCCTCGCTGCGATGGAGCACTTCCTTTCACGCCGATCACCGGCCACCCTACCTAAAACCTCTTTCCTCATTACCTTAGCCAGCTTCATCCTGACCCACAACTTCTTCACTTTTGAAGGCCAGACATACCAACAATTAAAGGGAACAGCCATGGGTACCAGGATGGCCCCTTAGTACGCCAACCTATTCATGGGTCGCTTAGAGGAAGCCTTCTTGGTTACCCAGGCCTGCCAACCCAAAGTTTGGTACAGATTTATTGATGACATCTTCATGATCTGGACTCACAGTGAAGAAGAACTCCAGAATTTCCTCTCCAACCTCAACTCCTTTGGTTCCATCAGATTCACCTGGTCCTACTCAAAATACCATGCCACTTTCCTTGATCTTGACCTCCACCTGTCCAATGGCCAACTTCACACGTCCGTCCACATCAAACCCACCAACAAGCAACAGTACCTCCATTACGACAGCTGCCACCCATTCCACATCAAACGGTCCCTTCCCTACAGCCTAGGTCTTCGTGGCAAACGAATCTGCTCCAGTCCAGAATCCCTGAAGCATTACACCAACAACCTGACAACAGCTTTCACATCCCGCAACTACCCTCCCGACCTGGTACAGAAGCAAATAACCAGAGCCACTTCCTCATCCTCTCAAACCCAGAACCTCCCACAGAAGAACCACAAAAGTGCCCCACTTGTGACAGGATACTTTCCGGGACTGGATCAGATTCTGAATGTGGCTCTCCAGCAGGGATACAACTTCCTCAAATCCTGCCCTGAAATGAGATCCATCCTTCATGAAATCCTCCCCACTCCACCAAGAGTGTCTTTCCGCCGTCCACCGAACCTTCGTAACCTCTTAGTTCATCCCTATGAAATCCCCACACCACCTTCCCTACCCTCTGGCTCCTACCCTTGTAACCGCCCCCGGTGTAAAACCTGTCCCATGCACCCTCCCACCACCACCTACTCCAGTCCTGTAACCCGGAAGGTGTACACGATCAAAGGCAGAGCCACGTGTGAAAGCACCCACGTGATCTACCAACTGACCTGCCTACACTGTGACGCATTCTATGTGGGACTGACCAGCAACAAACTGTCCATTCGCATGAATGGACACAGGCAGACAGTGTTTGTTGGTAATGAGGATCACCCTGTGGCTAAACATTCCTTGGTGCACAGCCAGCACATCTTGGCACAGTGTTACACCGTCCGGGTTATCTGGATACTTCCCACTAACACCAACCTATCCGAACTCCGGAGATGGGAACTTGCTCTTCAATATATCCTCTCTTCCCGTTATCCACCAGGCCTCAATCTCCGCTAATTTCAAGTTGCCGCCACTCGTACCTCACCTGTCATTCAACAACATCTTTGCCTCTGCACTTCTGCCTCGACTGAGATCTCTGCCGAAACTCTTTGTCTTTAAATACGTCTGGTTGTGTCTGTATATTTGTGGATTGATATGTGTGTGTGTGCGAGTGTATACCTGTCCTTTTTTCCCCCTAAGGTAAGTCTTTCCGCTCCCGGGATTGGAATGACTCCTTACCCTCTCCCTTAAAACCCACATCCTTTCGTCTTTCCCTCTCCTTTCCTCTTTCCTGATGAGGCAACAGTTTGTTGCAAATGCTTGAATTTTGTGTGTATATATATATATATATATATATATAAAAAAAAACAAAGATAAGGTGACTTACCGAACAAAAACGCTGGCAGGTCGATAGACACACAAACAAACACAAACATACACACAAAATTCAAGCTTTCGCAACAAATTGTTGCCTCATCAGGAAAGAGGGAAGGAGAGGGGAAGACGAAAGGAAGTGGGTTTTAAAGGAGAGGGTAAGGAGTCATTCCAATCCCGGGAGCGGAAAGACTTACCTTAGGGGGAAAAAAAGGACAGGTATACACTCGCACACACGCACATATCCATCCACACATACAGACACAAGCAGACATATTTAAAGACAAAGAGTTTGGGCAGAGATGTCAGTCGAGGCAGAAGTGTAGAGGCAAAGAAGTTGTTGAAAGACAGGTGAGGTATGAGTGGCGGCAACTGGAAATTAGCGGAGATTGAGGCCTGGCGGATGACGAGAAGAGAGGATATACTGAAGGGCAAGTTCCCATCTCCGGAGTTCGGACAGGTTGGTGTTGGTGGGAAGTATCCAGATAACCCGGACGGTGTAACACTGTGCCAAGATGTGCTGGCCGTGCACCAAGGCATGTTTAGCTACAGGGTGATCCTCATTACCAACAAACACTGTCTGCCTGTGTCCATTCATGCGAATGGACAGTTTGTTGCTGGTCATTCCCACATAGAATGCGTCACAGTGTAGGCAGGTCAGTTGGTAAATCACGTGGGTGCTTTCACACGTGGCTCTGCCTTTGATCGTGTACACCTTCCGGGTTACAGGACTGGAGTAGGTGGTGGTGGGAGGGTGCATGGGACAGGTTTTGCATCGGGGGCGGTTACAAGGATAGGAGCCAGAGGGTAGGGAAGGTGGTTTGGGGATTTCATAGGGATGAACTAACAGGTTACGAAGGTTAGGTGGACGGCGGAAAGACACTCTTGGCGGAGTGGGGAGGATTTCATGAAGGATGGATCTCATTTCAGGGCAGGATTTGAGGAAGTCGTATCCCTGCTGGAGAGCCACATTCAGAGTCTGGTCCAGTCCCGGAAAGTATCCTGTCACAAGTGGGGCACTTTTGTGGTTCTTCTGTGGGGGATTCTGGGTTTGAGGGGACGAGGAAGTGGCTCTGGTTATTTGCTTCTGTACAAGGTCGGGAGGGTAGTTGCGGGATGCGAAAGCTGTTTTCAGGTTGTTGGTGTAATGATTCAGGGATTCCGGACTGGAGCAGATTCGTTTGCCACGAAGACCTAGGCTGTAGGGAAGGGACCGTTTGATGTGGAATGGGTGGCAGCTGTCATAATGGAGGTACTGTTGCTTGTTGGTGGGTTTGATGTGGACGGACGTGTGAAGTTGGGCATTGGACAGGTGGAGGTCAACGTCAAGGAAAGTGGCATGGGATTTGGAGTAGGACCAGGTGAAACTGATGGAACCAAAGGAGTTGAGGTTGGAGAGGAAATTCTGGAGTTCTTCTTCACTGTGAGTCCAGATCATAAAGATGTCATCAATAAATCTGTACCAAACTTTGGGTTGGCAGACTTGGGTAACCAAGAAGGCTTCCTCTAAGCGACCCATGAATAGGTTGGCGTACGAGGGGGCCATCCTGGTACCCATGGCTGTTCCCTTTAATTGTTGGTATGTCTGGCCTTCAAAAGTGAAGTAGTTGTGGGTCAGGATGAAGCTGGCTAAGGTGATGAGGAAAGAGGTTTTAGGTAGGGTGGCAGGTGATCGGCGTGAAAGGAAATGCTCCATCGCAGCGAGGCCCTGGACGTGCGGAATATTTGTGTATAAGGACGTGGCATCAATGGTTACAAGGATGGTTTCCGGGGGTAACAGATTGGGTAAGGATTCCAGGCGTTCAAGGAAGTGGTTGGTGTCCTTGATGAAGGATGGGAGACTGCATGTAATGGGTTGAAGGTGTTGATCTACGTAGGCAGAGATACGTTCTGTGGGGGCTTGGTAACCAGCTACAATGGGGCGGCCGGGATGATTGGGTTTGTGGATTTTAGGAAGAAGGTAGAAGGTAGGGGTGCGGGGTGTCGGTGGGGTCAGGAGGTTGATGGAGTCAGGTGAAAGGTTTTGCAGGGGGCCTAAGGTTCTGAGGATTCCTTGAAGCTCCGCCTGGACATCGGGAATGGGGTTACCTTGGCAAACTTTGTATGTGGTGTTGTCTGAAAGCTGACGCAGTCCCTCAGCCATATATATATATATATATATATATATATATATATATATATATATATATATATATATATATATATATATAAAAAAAGAATGTGCGTTTTAAGGGAGAGGGTAAGGAGTCATTCCAATCCCGGGAGCGGAAAGACTTACCTTAGGGGGAAAAAAGAACAGGTATACACTTGCACACACACCCATATCCAACCACACATACACAGACACAAGCAGACATTTGTAATGGCAAAGAGATTCGGCAGAGATGTCAGTCGAGGCAGAAGTACAGAGGCAAAAATGATGTTGAAAGACAGGTGAGGTACGAGCGGCGGCAACTTGAAATTAGCGGAGGTTGAGGCCTGGCGGATAACGAGAAGAGATGATATACTGAAGGGCAAGTTCCCATCTCCAGAGTTCTGACAGGTTGGTGTTAGTGGGAGGTATCCAGATAACCCGGACGGTGCAACACTGTGACAAGATGTGCTGGCCGTGCACCAAGGCATGTTTAGCCACAGGGTGATCCTCATTACCAACAAACACTGTCTGCCTGTGTCCATTTTCCCCCTGCGGGTTCGGGGGTTAGAATAGGCCCGCGGTATTCCTGCCTGTCGTAAGAGGCGACTAAAAGGAGTCTCAACTGTTTCGGTCTTTAATGTGATGGTCCCCATTAGGGTTTGACCTCCATTTTTCCAAATTCAACAGAAGTAAGAGCCTTTTGGGGAAGGACCCCTTACGTGGTGCACCATCAGTCCTCTGTGCCCTAAGACCTTGGCACACTTTATCGTCTGGGCGTCGTAACTGCACCCTCCATCCCTCATTTTGGGCATACACACCTGATGGATTGTGTAAGTTAAGCCCTTAGTGCATCATCATCTGCACCCACGATCACTATGGACTACCCATGGCACCCAAAATCCATCACGGTAGCCAGTCCGTTGTGGTGGGGTCGTCATGTACCCTCTAGGTTGTAGCCCCCTAACAACACAGGGATCGTACTGCCGATGCCTGAGCTGCCGCCTCCCCACGTAAGCCAAGCAGTAGAGACCCGTCTCTCTGGGGCATCAGGTCTCCCGGCAACGGCCATCCTGCTAGGAGGCCTTTGCTGTGGCTGGGTGCCACCCGTGGGGAGAGCCCCTGGTCGGAGTGGGTAGCATCGGGGCGGATACCCCGCAATGAAGCGGGTACAATCTCAATCCGGTGGTCGCACGACCACCAACGTCTCTAAGTGCAATAAAGTAGACTTTAACGCTGTGGCATATAACCCCAAATCGTCCCCTTCCCTAGCCACGCCCTGGGAGGGACGCAGGGCTGTGGACAGACAGGAGCCATATTCACCGCGATGTCTTGTGTGCAGCAGAACTGATGGGGATTCATTTTTGGGGACTAAGCCTCTGTTCTTTGTGACCCATCTTGAAGATAAGTTCAGGGAAGTGGCCTCTCTTTCCAAAATGCGGAGCGGGGCCATTTTGATACAAGCACCTTCCTCTGCACAGTCAAGGGCGTTGCTCGCCTGTGAGAAGCTTGGTGACATACCTGTTAACATCACACCCATAAGTCACTAAATTTGGTCCAGGGGATTATCTTTCATAAAGATCTTCTGCTACCGTCTGATGACGAGCTACGGGATAACCTGGCACGACGAGGTGCACACTTCGTTCGTCGTGTCTTTAGGGGACCCAAGGATAATAGGATCGCTACCGGTGCTTTCATCCTGGCCTTTGAGGGCAACTGCTTGCCTGAGAAGGTCAAGGTCATGATCTACCAGTGCGATTTCAAGCCCTATGTCCCGCCCCCTATGCGATGCTTCCAGTGCTGGAAATTCGGACACGTGTCCTCCAGATGCACTGCCAGCCCCACATGTCACGATTGTGGACGACCCTCGCATCCAAATGCTCAGTGTGCTCCACCTCCCACCAGCGTTAACTGTGGGGAGCATCATTCTCCCTGCTCGCCTGATTGTGCAGTCTGCCAACGAGAGCGGAAGATACAAGAAATTAAGACCCTGGACCGTTTAACTTACCAAGAGGCGAGGAAGAAATTAGAATGGCTCAACCCCACACCTATGTTGAGGAGTTATGCTGCTGTAACACTGCAGCCACCAGTTCCTGCAAAGACTCCTTTCACAGTTGGCCCACCGAACAGTCACGTTTCGCCTGCCCCACCACCGGTGGGGGCCACTCTCTCTTCCACTGCTCCCAAAACACACAGTTTGGGAGCAGTGCGCCCCAAGCAACTGGGGACGTCAGTCCCCATCTCTCAGCCGGAGCGGCGACAGCCCTCTCCGGCTCCTCAGCCGGGGAAGCGACAGCTCTCTCCGGCTGCTCAGCCGGAGACGCAACAGCCTCCTCCGGCCTCACTTGTTCGGAAGGGATCCCTCGGGGGAGTCCCTTCCAAGGACTTCCCCAGTGTCTCACAAGACACTAGCCAGTGGCTGAAGAAGCCACCAGCTGCTGGTCGAAGGGCTTCACGCTCTTCCTCTGTTCCTGAAAATGCGTCAGGAAAGCCCTCCCAGCATGCCAACCCTCCTCCCAAAGACAAGAGAGAGAAGAGGAAGCTCTCCAAGAAGGATAAGGACCCAGTGGTTCCCGCACCAACGCTTCCTGTCAGCTCAGCCTCTGAGGATGAGGTCGAGCTCTTTGCGTCCCCTGATGACCTGGATCTCGCCGTCTCCTCAGAAACGATGGCCGTAGCGATGTCCGTCACTCAGTCGGTGGCAGCATGTGACCCTGCCCAGTAATTTGCCTTTTCAGTGCCTGAATGCCTCTACAAGACACACTTTGTACAATCCTCCAGTGGAATTGTGGCGGTTATTTTAGCCATCTACCTGAGCTGCGTCAGCTTGTAAGCTTGACACCTGCTTTATGCATTGCTCTCCAGGAAACCTGGTTCCCGGCAATGCGGACCCCTGTCCTCCGTGGATACAGGGGTTATTACTGCAACCGTAGCACTTACAATAGTGTGTCAGGTGGAGCGTTTATGTCCTTACCTCTGTATATAGTGCTCCTGTGCACTTCAAACATCTTTGGAAGCTGTGGCTGTCCGCGTAAGGACTACCCAGGACATAACCGTCTGCAGTGTCTATCTCCCTACAGGTGGTACAGTCTCCCTGACCGAATTGGCTGCACTTGTCGCCCAACTTCCCATGCCTTTTCTTCTCCTTGGGGATTTTAACGCCCACAATCCCCTGTGGGGTGGATCGAAGATTACTGGCCAAGGCAGAGATGTCGAGAATCTCATCTCCCAACTTGAACTCTGCCTCTTAAACACTGGCGCTGCCATGCATTTCAGTGTGGCACATGGCACATTCTCGGCCATAGATCTGTTGTTGTGCAGCCCAGGGCTTGTACCATCGGTCCACTGGAGAGTCCATGACAACTTGTGTGGTAGTGACCATTTTCCCATCTTCCTTTCACTACCCCAGCGTCGATCCCATGAACGCCTGCCTAGATGGGCATTTAGCAAGGCAAACTGGGAAACATTCTCCTCTGCTGCCACTGTTGCATCTCTCCCCCACGGTACCATCGATGTGGCAGTTGAGACACTGACTGCAGCGATTGTTTCCGCTGCGGAATGTACCATTCCTCGTTCGTTAGGGTGCCCCCGGCGAAAGGCAGTGCCTTGGTGGTCTCTGGAGGTCGCTGAAGCCATTAAAGAACATCGGCGGGCTCTTCAGCGACATAAGCGGCACCCGTCTTTGGAGAACCTCATTTTCTTCAAACGTCTCCGTGCTCAGGCACGGCGGCTCATCAAGAGGCGGAAACAGGAGTGCTGGGAGAGGTACGTTTCCACCATTGGTTCTCATACTTCACCCTCCCAGGTGTGGATGAAGATTCGGCGCATCTTTGGAGTGCAGCACACTACAGGTGTTCCAGGGCTTACCATCAACGGGGCGGTATCCACCGATGCTGATGCAATCGCCGAGCATTTCACACAGCGCTATGTTCGGGCCACTGCGTCGGGGAATTACCCGCCTGCGTTTCGCGCTCTTAAACGCCGGGAGGAAGGCAAATGGCTTTCTTTTGCTTTTCGCCACCCTGAGACGTATAACGCCCCATTTAGTTTGTGGGAACTCCAAACCGCCCTGGCACAGTGCCCCGATACAGCCTCTGGGCCAGATGGCGTCAACAATCTGTCCCCGGTCTGTCAGCAATGTGTTCTTGCCATCTTCAACCGCATATGGGGCGATGGTGTCTTTCCGTCGCAGTGGCGAGAAAGTACCATCACGTATGGTGAGTCGACGGCTGTGTTGGCTGCTCGAGTCTCGGGGTCTTCTGGCTCAGTGCCAGAGCGGCTTCCGTCAGGGCCGTTCCACCGCCAATACTTTGGTCTTTCTTGAGTCTGCAATCCGCACTGCTTTTTCCAGGTGCCAACACCTTGTCTCCGTCTTTTTTGACCTCTCCAGAGCATATGACACGACGTGGCGGCACCATATACTAGCCACGTTGCACGGGTGGGGTCTCCGGGGCTCTCTCCCCATTTTTATTCAGAATTTTTTATCTGTTCGGACATTCCGTGTTTTAATTGGCACATCCCATAGTTCACTTCATATCCAGGAGAACGGCATTCCACAGGGCTCAGTATTGAGCGTGCCCCTTTTCCTTGTGGCCATTAATGGCCTTGCAGCAGCAGTTGGGTCGTCTGTCTCACCCACGTTATATGCTGACGAATTCTGCATCTTGTTCAGCTCCTCCACCATTAGTGTTGCAGAACATAGGTTGCAGGGAGCCATACGAAAGGCGCAGTCATGGGCCCTAGCTCATGGGTTTCAATTTTCTCCTGCGAAGACTTTTTTTATGCACTTTCGTCGGTGTCGAACTGTCCATCCCCACCCTGAGCTCTATCTTCAGGATGCCATGCTCAGGGTTGTTGACACTTACCGTTTTCTGGGATTGCTGTTCGATGCTCGGCTTACTTGGCTTCCACATATTCGTCACCTCAAGCGTCAGTGCTGGCAGCATCTGAATGCCCTTCGCTGCCTCAGCAACACAACTTGGGGTGCCAATCGTAATACGCTGCTGCAGCTCTACAAAGCCCTTGTGCTGTCCCGGCTTGATTATGGGAGTGTGGCGTATGGCTCAGCGTCGCCCTCAGCGTTGCAACTGCTGCACCCCGTTCACCACTGTGGGGTTCGGCAGGTGACAGGAGCATTCCGCACCAGCCCTGTGGACAGCATACTTATGGAGGCAGGTGTCCCTCCACTGCTATTGAGGCGCCAACATTTACTGGCCGCTTATGCTGCCCATGTTTTTAGCTTGGCCGGGCATCCAAACTATCGTCTCCTGTTCCCGCAATCGGTCGTCCATCTTCCTGAACGTCGGCCCCAGTCATGTTGTACGATTGCGGTCCGCGTCAAAGAGCTTCTCTCCGGGCTTAGGGTTTTTACAGTTCCACCTCCTTTCCGGGCCACTTTGCGGACACCCCATGGTGTGTTCCTCACCCTTGCCTTCGGCTCAACTTGACACAGGGCCCGAAGGACTCCGTCCCTCCAGAGGCCTTCCGCCGCTGTTTTTATTCCATCTTGGCCACGTATCAGGGCTCTGGCGTTGTATACACTGACGGTTCGATGGTTGCTGGTCGTGTCGGATATGGGCTTACGCTAGGGGACCATTTTTAACGACGTTCCTTGCTGGATGGCTGCAGCGTTTACACAGCTGAGCTGGTCGCCATCTTTTGTGCCCTAGAGTATATCCGCTCCTGCTCAGGTGAGTCCTTTGTTATCTGTAGCAATTTCCTGAGCAGTTCACGAGCTCTCAACCAGTATTTCCCTCGTTCTCATCTGGTGATGGCTGTCCATGAGTCCCTGCATACTCTTGCACGTAGCGGCCGCTCTGTGGTCTTTGTGTGGACCCCAGGCCATGTTGGGATCCCCGGCAATGAGAATGTTGACCGCCTGGTGAAAGAGGCCATCAGTAAACCACCTCTGGAGATTTGCCTCCCGGCGACTGATCTGCGGGCACTATTACGCCACAAAGTTTTTGATTTCTGGGACACTGAATGGCGCAACCTGCCCGTGCCAAACAAACTCCGTCGTATCAAGGAGACGACGACTGTTTGGCGGTCATCCCTGCGAGCCACCCGCAGGGACTCAGTCGTCGTTTGTCGGCTCCGCATTGGCCACACCTGACTGACGCACAGTTATTTACTGTGTTGTGAGGATCCTCTTATTATGCGTTCAGTTAACTAAGTAGAAATTAGTAATATCTTATCTCAGTGAGGAACTTGAAACTTTCAGGACAGGTCAGGAGCATGTAGAGGTGCTCTTCCTCTACTTGAAAAGAACAGTTGACCATTCACTGAGTAGATAGGTTCCTATTAGAACAGTTCATAATGGGATGGAACCTCCGTGGTATACAGTCACTGTAAAGAAAACGTCTAAAGGAACAGAGATTACTGCATAATAGGTGTAAAACAAAGTGTAGGATTATAGATTGAGAGACGCTGGATGAAACATGTTTGGCTGTCAAGAGAGCAATGCATGAAGCCTTCAATGACTACTGTAGCAGAATATTGTCAAATGACATTTCACAAAATCCAAATAAATTCTGGTCGTATGTAAGGGCTGTTAGTGGCAAAAAAGTTAGTGTCCAGTCCCTAGCAAGTGAGACAGGAACTGAAATTGAGGGTAGCAAAGTAAAAGCTGAAATTCTGAACTCGATTTTCAAATGTTCCTTTGCAAATAAAAACCCAGGAGAACTGCCCCAATTCAATCCTCGTACACTGAAAAAATGAACGAAATAGGTATTAGTGTCAGTTGTGTTGAGAAACAGTTGAAATCATTAAACAAAGCTCCAGACCCCAATGGAATCGCAGTCAGATTCTATATTGAATTTGTGGCTGAGTTATCCTCTCTTCTCACTGTAATCTATCCAAAAAAACCTTACCTAGTTTTTGGAAAAAGTTACAGATCACATCCGTCTACAAGAAGGGTTGTAGGAGTGACAAAACTACCATCCAGTAGCCTTGACATCGATTTGTTGTAGATTCTTAGAAAATATTTTGAGCTCAAACATAATGAGGTATCTCGAACGGAACTACCTTCTCAATATCAACCAGCATGGTTTTCAAAAACATAGATGATATGAAACCCAACTCTCACTTTTCTCACATAACTTGCTGAAAGCGTTGGATCAAGGCAACAGGTAGATAGTGTTTCTTGATTTCCTAACAGTATTTGATTCTGTTCCACACCTACAGTGACTGTGAAAAGTACGATCATATGGGGTATCAAGTGAAATTCGTGACTGGATTGAGGACTTTTTGATAGGAAGGACACTGCATGTTACCTTGGATGGAGAGTCATCATCAGATGTAGAAGTAACCTCAGGTGTGCCCCAGGGAAGTGTGTTGGGGCCCTTGCAGTTCTTGTCCATTAATAACCTTGCTGTAAATCAGGATTTTTGCAGATGATGCAGTTATCTGTAATGAAGTGCTATTTCAGAGAAGCTGCATAAATATTCAGTCAGATCTTGATGAGATTTCAACATAGTGCAGTGATTGGCAACTTGCTCTGAATGTTTAGAAATGTATAAACTTAGTATCCTGTGACTATAATATTGGTGAGTCACTGTCGGAATCTGCCAACTCGTACAAATACCTGTGTGTAACACTTTGTAGGAATATGAAATGGCATGATCACATAGGTTCAGTTGTGGGTAAAGCAGGTTGTAGACTTTGGTTTATTGGTATAATAATGGGGAAGTGCAATCAGTCTACTAAAGAGATGCTTACAAGTCATTCGTGTGACCCCCCCCCCCCCCCCCCCCCCACCCTAGACTATTGCTAAAGTGTGTGGGACTTGTACCACATAAGACTAGCAGGGGACATTGAATGTATACAAAGAAAGGCAGCATGGTCACAGGTTTGCTTAATCCATGGGAGAGTGTCACAGAGATACTGAAGGAACTGAAATGGCAGACTGTTGAAGACAGGTGTAAACTATCCCAAGAAAGTGTATTAGCAAAGTTTCAAGAACTGTCTTTAAATGATTACTCTAGGGATATACTACAACCCCCCACATATTGCTCTCACAGGGGTCGTGAAGATAAGATTAGAATGATTACTGCTCACACAGAGGCATTCAGACAATCATTCTTCCACGTTCCATACATGAATGAAACAGCAAGAAACCCTGATAACTGGTACAATGGGACTTACCCTGTACCATGCACCTCCTGGTGGATTGCAGATTATAAACGTAGATGTGAACCGACAGTCTCTTACATCTGCATGAGGGAAACATCTAATCACCTTTATTTTACCAAGACAAAAATTATGATTTACTAAAGTTTCAAACCTTGACAGGAAATAATGGATTAGGCTGTCCATAAATTATAAACCAACATTATTGTGATGATGGAAAATCTCATATAAAGACGTGAAACAAATACTAACAAAGAGATAGAGGGGCTGGCCAGTACAGCCAATAGATACACAAAACATAACAGAAAATTTACGTATCGTAGCTTTTGGAACTTTGTTCCTTCATCAGGGAGGAGAGAGGGGAAAGAAGGGGAAGAAGAGAAAGTGGATTCAGTTACTCACAACCCAGGTTATGAAGCAACAGGGTAGAGGTAAACAGGGAGGGTAGCAAAGATGGAGGCATGGGTGTATACTCTACAGTATGTCAACATGTTGCCTTGACCTGTTTGATCACCAGGTCTGGCTCCAATTCAGTGCACACGGAACATCATCGAACAACTCCAGTGTCTCCCAAAAACAGCATTAACCATCCCTGTTTTGATGACAATGTGAAACAGGCATGGAACTTCATCCCACAAACTCATATCCAGCACAATGCATGCACGTTTGCATGCTTACATTCGGGCAGTTACACTGGATTTCAATGTATTAGTGTATCACATTTGCAGTGGTGTATCTCGCACTTATATTATCCTGTGATCTTGCAACGTTAATCACTTAAATAAGTTACTTAGAGATATATGTTCCTGAAATTTCATTACTCTACGTTAATTACTTTTTGGTGTTGCAAATTTTTTTTTTTTTTTCAGTGTACATGATGACTACAATAATACATTATAATGTTTCTCCAGTGGTTTCAACATTAACTTTTTAACAGAAAAGATTTTGCTTACAGTTCATTTTTATGTTAACATTTCTTAACTTTTTAACAATCCATATTAAAGCTAGCAATAGTAACTATATTAATAATTGCTACTGTAAACAGTTACACATATGGACATCAGTTTTGAATAATGGGTTTTGAGTGTAAATAATGTTTTATGTAAGTGTTTGTATTGATACTTAAAATTAAATGTCATGTAATGAATGTCCACTGTTTTGTTGGATCAAGTTATTTACGAACGCGATGTACTGTGTTCTTCCATTAGAGAATGAGACTGTATTGTTTATCGGTTTCATTACAAAATGCTAATAAGCTTTTAGTTAGAAAACCTTCTATAACTAGAATTATTAATATGAGAAAAATGGGAACAATGAAGGAATGGAAGATCAGTTGCAGAAACAAGAATAGCTCTGAGTTGCAAGAGTGGTTGCTTTTCCCACCCATGTAATTAACTGGCATTATCACCACTATTAACTTACCGTGGTTTCACATCTCATCTGTTCATTGTTCCCCATGTCCTGCCCTTCTGTTCCCCCTTCCTATTAGACCATATATGCCTCTCTTACTGTAATCGATATGTAAACAATATTTATCACATGACCTTTTTTTGTTACAGGTTGTAATATTTGACATTGCAGCTTTTGAAAATGGAGCAGGATGTTGTGCCCTCTTTCCTATTGGAGTGTTTCTCTGTGATCAGAATTGGAGGCAGACAATTCACTTGAACGTCCATTGCTGTTGTTGATGTCTTTGAATCATGTTGTTTCTTTGTGATTAATAAAAAAATTATACAATCCAATGGTTTCTTCGCCTTGTCTTTAAAAATTCCAGACCTATTGTTCAAACACATATTTTAAGAGTTATGCATCTGAGCCTTTTTGTGGAAAGTGCGTTTCACACATACTTTCAAGATAAATTTAATAATGACCCCCATTTTGTGTGTTGGGGAAGATAATTTGATACAGCTAAATGCATATACGGGTACACACATTTGCTCACGCCTGAGACAGAGTGAGAGTGATTCAAAGGAAGAATTCACTACTTTTTACCTACTTTCTGAATAACTCGTACTTTCGTCAGAAATGTCACACTGCAAAGTTGATTAGATAAAGGGACAAAAATGAGAGTAAAATATAATTTGAATATCAGAAAAAATAACCACTTAGTGTTTGTGTAATACTTTACGGCAAGCATAAAATTAATTTTTAAACATTGGGAAATCTGGGATGGAATAACAATAATATGAAATAGGATAGCTTTCTGCTCTCCACCTAGAGGAGACACTGAGTGGCAGACTGGCACATTGAAGGAAGATTTTTAGATATTAGAAAGTATGGGACAGTCCTCATCAAGCAGGTGTGGTGGTGTGAGGCTGGGGTGGGAGCAGGTAAAGGCCTAGATATGTGAGACAGAGAGACTAGCAAAGGTTTAGGTAACGGGGTTTACAGGAGTGAAGAATATGTCGCAGCTAGAGTTTCTAGGCTTCGTTCCTGTGGCCCCACACCTCAATGCCCTCCCATGCTCCCATTCCAATCTCACACACTGTTACTATCCCCCTAGTACACCTCTCTCTGTCTGTCCACCTCCACACTCCCAACCAGCAGAGACTCCCTATGCTGAGGTGGGCTCTGTCCATTAGATTACACTCGTAAGATAAAAATAAACATTATCCAGTATGAAAGAATTATCTGTGTGGGATGGAAATATGTAGGTGTGATGTACGTGCACAGACAAAAAATTACAATGTCAGAAAAATTGAATGATTTATTCAAGAGAAAGAGCTTCACAAATTGAGCAAGTTGGTCCACCTCTGACTCTTGAGCAAGCTTGGCATTGATAGATTTGTTGGATGTCCTACTGAGGGACATCAAGCCAAATTCTACCCAAGTGGCGCATTGTATTGTCTAAATCATGAGCTGGTTGGGTGGCCCTGCCCATAATGCCCCAGACATACTCAGTTGGGGAGAGATCCCGTGACCTAGCTGGCGAAGATAAGGTGTGGCAAGTATGAAGGCAAATTGTGTGTGGGCAGGCATTATCTTGCTGAAATGTAAGCAAATGATGGCTTGTCATGATGAGAAACAAAATGGGGTTTATAATATCGTCAACAGATGTCTGTGTTGTAATGGTGACACAGATGACAACCAAAGGGGTCCTGTTATGAAAAGAAATGGCACAGTAGACCATCAGTTCTCGTTTGGCTGTATGGCAGCCAGCAGCCGGGTTGGTATCGCACTGCTATCTGGTGTGCCCCCAGGCACGTCCCTGGTCTGGAATTGCATTGACTGGAATATAATTGGCTTCAGTGATGAATCCCACTATGAATTGAGCCCCAATGATCAGCACAGATGTGTCTGAAGACGCCCCAGACGGTGGGATACCACCGTGAATGTCACATCCCATACGGTCCAACTACCAGGACTGATTATCTGGGGTGCGATTTCTTTTCATAACAGATCCCTTTTCGTCAACAGACGACTATGCTGTAGGGGTGACATGGATGTCACCCCTACAGCATAGTCGTCTGTTGACAATACTGTACATCCTATTTTGTTTCCCTTCTTGGCAAGGCATACATTGCTTACATTTCAGCAAGGTAATGCCTGTCCGCACACAGCTTGCCCTCGTGCTTGCCAAACCCTACCTTGGCCAGCAAAGTTGCTGGATCTCTCCCCAATTGAGAATGTAAGGAGCATTATGGGCAGGGCCATTAGACCACCTCGGGATTTTGACTATCTACCGTGACATTTGAATAGAATTTGGCATGATGTCCCTCTGTTGGACATCCAACAACTCTATCAGCCAGAGCCAAGCTTGTATAAGGGCCAGAGGTGGACCATCTCATCCAATTTGTGATGCTCTTTCTCTTGAATAAATCATCCAGTTTTTTCTGAAACTGTAATTATTTTTCTGTCTTCACATGTATGTCACATTTACTGATTTCAGCCCTATTTGGTATTTGGATAATTCCTTCAGTACCCAAGTGTTTTTTTGAGTATATAGTATCTGACAGTTTCTTTTTTTTTCAGTATGCTTGTCTGCTGCCCATTGCCCACTCTAACTGGTGAGTAGCAATCTGTCCTATTTCATATTGTTGGAATTAACTTTTGACACTCAATATTTATGATGCAAGCAAACTGTTATTGCCACTTGACATGATGGTGAATGGTAATCTGTTAGCCATTGGCACAAATGGATTGACATGATAAAACAAGGGTCCACAGCTTTTACAAACTTTTTGGATGTGATAAATACAGCTTACTGCTGTCAATACTTTTGTTAATTACAATATTGATCGTTTGTTATTTTCAAGCATACATGTCAGGTGCCACGACACCTTTGAATTACTGCAAATGGACAAAGATGACCAGACTCATTTCTCTTCAGTAGAAACAACTACTGACAAGAGAAGAAACTTGATGTCATTCAAATCTACTTTTTCATTGGTAGAGATCTTTCACTCATGGGATTAGCAGCAGAGATTAAAAAGAAGCAGCAGCAAACAGATCCAAGGCATCCATTGTTTGGAACTCATGTTCTCCCATCACAACTCCTTATAATAGTATCAGCTCTGGAGAACTAAGTCCCGATTCATTTTCTTGTAACAAAATAGACTGCCATTACCTTGCAGTTAAAAATGGGAAGCTTTACATGAATGTCCTACATGCAGTTTTTTTATACTTGTGCTCTTTGAGTTCCTGTCCTAGAATACATTAAAATATTAAAAAATGTGTAAATTAATCTTTGAAACAATCCAAACCTTTCAATGGAAACCAGGAAAGACTTAGAAACATTATCATTAAAAAAAAAAAAAAAAATCAAGGAAAGGTAATGTAAGGAACAATCGGGGAAAGTCTGCTGTACCCTTCCTGTTGTGTACTGAGTTATTGTTATTCTTAATTTTTTAAAATTTGGTAATGGCCATTAAAGACCACGCAGAATAGCAATTGCACATTACTAGAAGCTGCCTTTGCGTTCTTCCTCCGACAGCCCGTTGTATTTGCTCAGCGTAGAAGCCTTTAAAGTTGTAACTCTGGTCGGTCTGAGACGCCGCCTAGATTTAATCCAGCCTGTCAAAGATCCCTTTGTCATTCCCCTGAACTACGTCAGAAACTTTAGGGTTGTTTCCAAGAGTATTAAAAATCTGTTTTGTCAAGCTGACCTTAAAACTTTCGTCTTCCTGACTCGACAGGTGCAGGCAGTATTTCTCGCTTTCTGAACAGCTTTTGACTTAGTGCCAGATCGATGCTTATTATCAAAATTGCTACCATGAGGGGTATCGAGTGAAATTTGTCACTGTAATTGAGGATATTTTGGTAGGAATGACTTACATGTTATCTTGGCTGGGGAGTCATCATCTGATGTAGAAGTAACCTCAGATGTGTCATAGAGAGGTATGTTGTGACCATTGCTGTTCATGTTCATGTACATTAATGACTTTGCAGACAATATTAATAGTAAAGCACTCTTTTCACAGATAGTGCATTTATCTAGAATAAAGTGCAGTCTGAAAGAAATTGTACAAACATTCGTCAGATCTTGATAATTTCAAACTTTCTTTTAAATGTTCAGACATGTAAAATCGTGCATTTTGCAAAGTGAAGAAAACGCAGTGTGGTATGACTACAGTATCAGGGTGTCTTGCTTGGATTAAGTCTATTCGTACAATTACCTGGGTGAAGCACTTTGTAGGGATATGAAATGAACAGTCATATGGGCCTACTCAGGGGTAAGGCAGGCGAAAGAGTGAGATTTTTTTTTGTAGAATACCATAGAAATGCAGTCATTCTACAAATCGTTTGTATGATCCATCCTAGAATATTGCTCAAATGTGTGGGACCTGTATCAAAATGGATTAATGGGGAATTGAACGCATGCAGAGAAGGGGAGATCAAATGGTCACAGGTTTGTTTGACCCAAGGGAGAGTGTCACAGAGATGCTGAAATAACTGAATTGGCAGACGCTTCAGGATAAGATGTACACTATCCTAAGAAAGTATGCTTACCAAAAGACGACTCTAGGAATATGCTACAACCTTGTAACTATTGCTCCCATAGGAACCATGAGGACAATATTAGATTAATTACAGCATGCAGAGAAAGATTTAAATGGTCTTGAAACATGAACAAGCTTTAATATCTGGTACAGTGAGATGTACCCTCTGTCATACTCTTCATAGTGGTTTGCAGAGTGTGGATGAACATGTGGATAGCATCATCAAGAACGCAATCAATGTGTATCTGAAACTTGAGCTTCTCCTAGTGTGTAGTGTCACAAACGTTTTGACATTATTATACATACTTCTGCCACAGAGGCAATCACAGGTAATGACTAATTTGGCAGTAATATGCAGTGCTAGATTTGTTAAAAGAAAAAAAATAGACTTCTTAACATGTATTTATGGTAAGTAGCACTCTATCATTTCCTATATTTCTAAGTTCCTACCGAGAGTTTCCGTAGTTTGATTTAGACTTCTGAAAAAGTTATAACACTTTTCTGAGCTTTTTAAAAGTGTGAATACAACATTTGCATCTTACCGCTTCAACTAGAGCAAAAGTTCTATTGTACCACATCTCAAAATCTTTGGGTCCAATTTTTTTCGTCATCAGCGGTATACTGTCACAAATCAAGCCTTGGTTATGTGTATTGTTAGATTTTGTGTATTATTATTTATGTGGGGTGCATGAGCAATGCAGCTGACTGGGATTCACCTGCTGCAAGTCATAGACTGACCGCTGCTGTGTTCACTGCCTGGGTCAAAGGTGCTGAAAGGATGTTCTCATTGATGCTATGGAGACACTGTTCTGTGTTTTATTTTAACGACAATTATTGTCAGTTTTTTCTTGTTTTGTTTATAAGAAAGGAATGAGGACATCATTAGATCTTTTGAAGAGTACACAACATAAATCACAAAATGTTATTTCTGTATTAGCAAAAAATTGGACTACATTGTATGATAGAGATGAAAAAGAAACCGTGATTAAATTCTTTCTGTGTTAGATTCCTGAACCTGCCGATCTTTGAGAGAGAGAGAGAGAGAGAGAGAGAGAGAGAGAGAGAGAGAGAGGGAGGGGGGGGGGGGATGGGATTTAATTGTATCTCCCCATGCAGCCGTAGCATTTTGGCATGTCGTACATTGGTCAGATCATCAGTAGCACACACACACACACACACACACACACACACACACTTAATAATAGTCAAGAAAATTTGCAACCGCAAAATATTGCCTCGGTACAGGTCATAGAATCTAATATACAACACAGATATTTCAATATGCATATCCGGTTACTGGAATAGTGTTATTAAGAAAGCTGTTGAGAGACAGAAGTTTTTGCTTAAATTCTTATAATTTACGCCAGATGATGTACAAAATAAACTCCAAATTACTGTAACAACATAGTGCACAAGGCACACATTCATTTTCTAATTACAACAATCATACCCCAAACTATAACAATTAAAATATTGAAGACCAGCATTTAATTTTAGCTGCTACAAAATTATCACAGGTAACAATTATTTAATTCACTTCTTAAACATAACAATTTAATTTAAAAAAGACAACAAATAACATTTTTAAGTACAATATTCAAGTTTAGCTGCTGCAAAGATGCATAACAATCATCTATATTTCAACATTCTTATGAAAAATACAACATAAAAAGGAAGACCTGATTGTAGATCATGGGTGGGCTACGTAAAATAAATGACAAAAATCAGCAGCTGTAAAAGGCAGATTTTTTTTCCATCTACAACAAATTCCTCCATTTTACAACAGCATAAATGAATGCAGCTCTTTTACCCCAAATTTGCTGCTTCAGAGTATTAGTGTCATAATGAAGTCTTTTAAGAAGTAGGGTCACAAACAGATTAATAAATACAAACAAAAGCAGGAATATTCAATTTGCTCGAGGCTACCAAATGAAAGAAGAAAGGGGGCTAGGGAGGAGAAAAAAGATCACGTAAAAAAGAAATAAACTGCTGATTGTTTGCATCATTCCTAGACTCAAAACCCTAAGCAAAAGAAACAGTGATGATAGCATTGATTTAAAATCATGTCAGAAAAGACGGCAGCTAATTCTAGGTGATGCTCCATAAAGCCATGGTCTCACGTTGTCAAACCCCTGCAGGATTATTTGAGGGACAATGATTTGACACTGATTGTTAAGTCAAAAAGGCAATGCATCTTTGACTGAAGTAACAATCAAAAATATATTCTTTTAATGGAATATTTACATTGCAGTGTACTGATCTGAGAAACATACTGAAAAGAAACATGACTATGTTGAGAAGTTTTCATTTTGTATTTTCTTATATTTGTAACCGCAGTACATGAAAAAAGTGACACTCGACATTTGAGTTAACTGAAAGATGAAAGATTAGGGTTTAATGCCCTGCCAATCCTTGTCCCCAAATGGGCACAGCCCACAAACAGAATTCTACCAGCCAGCTTGGACTGAAAACATAACACACAAGGATCATGCCCATGAGTGTAGATGACACTCGGAATATCACGCAACACGGATACCTGAGGATGGTGTCTGTCAGAGCAGATTGCAGATGAAGCAGGAAGGCAGAGGGAACAAATTACAGACCTGCTCCATCTGACGATCAGTCTCAAGTAGCACTTTGTAAAAGCAACGACTAATGTCACCGAAATATGCGAGTAAGACAATGATGTCCGACTGTGCAAAGGACAACTCGGGAATTTCAGCAAACTTCTGGAAAAACCTGAAGAATTAAATTGACAGAAACCTGTTCTGGATTGGTAACTTACAAAATAAAACATTTTCAATCGCTGGACAAGTCACACACAAGAAAGATGATCGGCCTTTAAAAAAGAGGATACCATACAGTGTAAAGCTGAAACATGTAAATTAGTCTGGCCAATATGCTCTACACGTGAGCAAAAGTGTCAATGAAGTGGTGCACCTTTTAGGAACTGTTAAAAAAGTGCCATTTTACTTCAATGAACACAGCAATGACAACCTGATCCTAGGAGAAAAGAGCTGATACACACTATTTATTTAAGAATGAACACTTCACCTCAACTTTTCACAGCATGGGACCATCAAAAATTGAAACAATAGAGCAACACAGAGGACACTACCACACAGCTGGGGGAGGGCATAGAGAGAGAGATAGAGAGAGAGAGAGAGAAAGAGAGAGAGAGAGAGAGAGAGTTTAATGACCTACTTACTCACTTTTTACTGGCAACAAGATAAGAGTGCAGGTGGTGTCATATCAAAATTGTAGAGAACATGCACGAGAAAAAGTTTTAACAATAGCAAAGTAACGTACTTGCTAGTGCTTATTTTTTGTTTTAAATATCTCTCTCAAATTGATCAGGTATTGGAAAAAGAAAGATAAATATTTTGAATTAAGACTTAAAACAGGATGTAAACAGGTACCATACTGGCCTGAATATAAGCTACACCGTTTCTACAAAAAATGTCCAAAAAAATTAGAGTATACAGCACACCCCATAAAGACTGGGACTTTTATGAATCATAGAAACCTCAACTGTAGTGCTTCTTCTTAAGTTTGAAATGAAACAAAAATATCACTACAGTTTGTAAATCAATTGTTGTGTATGAGGTAGCAATGCAAACATTCTCTTTGTTACTATCCCATTTAGGTAGTGACTACAGAGGGATCCAGAAAAATGTAGACATTCTCTGATAGTTATTACCTTTGGAACAAAGTGTCATATGGCTGCAATTTTGAGTGGTAGCATAAGCCACTGTTTTCCCAACAGATCTTGTCGTGTGGGTTTCCAGCAGATGACAATGCAGCACTGAATGAAGTACAACTATTGTTTGAGCAATGCAAGGCTGTACTGAAACAACAATTTATTGTATTTGGTATAAATTTTAAGCAGACAATACTGTTTAAAATGTGCACAAGGAAAGGTCCTCCGAACAAGAACATCAACCTCTAGGTTCCAGCACTGCTGTATTGCAACATTTTTCTAGATCATCTCAAAAATCTATGAAGCAGGATGTATGGGTAAGTGGGGTAAGCTGATCAAGTGCATGATAAATTCTGAAAACTGCAAAGTCGAAAGTGTACATTCCAAGATTGTTTCACACTATGAATGAGGACAACCCGAATCGAAGGATGGAGCACTACGAGTGGTCTGAAGGCATGCTTCACGAAGATGATGGTTTGCAGGGAAGGTTATCTGGCCTAATGAGGCACAATTCAACCTGAATGGTAATGTAAACTGTTATAGCTGCGTGTATTGGGCTGCTGAAAATCCTCATGTTCACATGGACAAACATGTTACTTCAGTTGGTGTTAATGTGTGGTGTGGTCCGTCATAGTATTGTTTCTCTGACCCATTCTTCTTTGAAGGTACATAACTGGTGAGGTGTATCATATGCTGCAAACATTGATTTTATTAGCCATCCAAGAGGTGTTTGGAAACAAAAGATTTTTACCTACAAGACTGTACTCCGCCTCACCACAACAGAGATATCAGATTCTACTTAGATGAAAATCTACCTGGACGACGGATAAGTCGAAGAGGAGCTGTCAAGTGCCCACCAAGGTCACGGGACCTTACAATTCTCGACTTCTACCAATGGGGGACCTCGACAAACAAAGTTTACCAACAGAACCCAGCTACACTGAATGAGATATGAGAAACCATCAAGACATCCTGTGCAGCTACCACACTGGCAACACTGACAGCTGTACTTCAGTCAACAATTCAGCAACATTGATGTTGCTTGGCTGCTAACAGGTGTTACTTTGAACACACAAAATGATCTTCCTCCCATGCAAGAATTTTGACACTATGCCATTTTGTTCCATCAATATTGACTATCAAAGAGAGTCTACATTTTTCTGGACCCCTCTGTATTACCATTCTCACAGTTTCACTATTTTAGACAATGGGATAGGCACAGTTTTTCTCTGACTAAAGAATATAATTTATTCTTCACCAATGAAGCACAACATTGAGAGAAAATTTTGGAATTCGGTACAGTTACGTTGCAAATTTCAAACTCACAGTTATTCATCTAACAGATGTGCTTTTTAAAGGTACGGTTCAAGAAATGCTGCACATGCAATGCCCGGGATTGTAGCGACAGCACTGTACTTTGGGAGGAGAGTGACAAAAATACTGACAGTGACAAAACAATGAATGTTAGTGAAGTTAAGAGTGTCTTACATGAAAACTGCAACTGAAAGCTTTGTTTTTGTGTGTAATTTATCTACAGTGTACTACAAAAAAAGTGGTTAAGGGTAAAAATGGGCAACTTGACAAATTATTTTTAATAAAGTTTCTCTCTTTTTCGAAGTTAAAGGTGCAACTTATATTCAGGCCAATTCGATGTGTATATAATTTATGATAACTATGAACAGACTTTGAAATTTGCCTACATCACACCAGGTATACTTAACTTATTTCACTGACCCACACAGATGCTCATGTCCGGTGGAAGTCTCCTCTAGTTCCCCCACTTTTGGCCAGAAGCATTATTTCAGATATCACAATGTCATGACTCACAGCTTTGCACATATCGTACACTGTTAAGGCAGACACCGATACAGCAGTGAGAGCTTCCATCTCGACGCCCGTCTGCCCTCTACACTTTTCCGTGCCAGTTATAATCACACAGTTGAGAGCAGAGTCCAGTTCAATGTCCACAGCCACAGAGGATAAAGATATATTATGACACAGAGGGATAAGGCTGGACGTCTGCTTGGCCCCCACAATTCCCGCCAGGCGAGCAACGCTGAGTACGTCACCTTTCTTCAGGCCATTTTCTCGTACGAGTTTCATCAGTTTGGGTCCCACAAAAACCTTTGCTCATGCTGTAGCAGTCCGTTCTGTCACCGGCTTCGAACCCACGTCGACCATTTTCGCACTGCCGGTCCGGTCGACATGAGTCAGACTTCCGGACTGTGCTACCGAACTGCAGAAATGGCAAGAGAAGACAGAGGGCTGTGCTCTGTGTGTTTGTCTTGTTAGGAGTCCTGCATTGCACATAATGCTTGGGGTACAGGGAAGCAAAAGAAACTGTTTTCTAGATTCAGTCACTACACTCAAATTATGTGATAACAACTGAGACATCTGTGTATCCAACACAAACAGGGGCAAAATATTGGCATCTGAGAAGAAGTACTTTGAAAATCTTGTTTCTGAAGGTTTAACAACTTCCGACTTTGTGCCTTCATGACATCACTACAGCCATCAAGTTCAGTGCCACCTGGAACAAAAATACAAGCTGTAACAAAGAACTCTTCATAATCTGAAAATAGGTTAACTACAAAAGAATTTTTAAGCATTCGTGTTGGAACACCCCCGATTAATTCCTTTACAGGATTTTGGGTAATTTACCGAAGCCACCAAACAGTTAATTATTATGATATATGACCGTGTGCTTAATGGATGAAAGGCTATTGGTTGTTCTGCTGTGGTTTCGGGAGTATTTCAACCGAATGCGGCTGTTCTGAGACGGAATAGCTAATGATTGAAAGTTTGTCTGTTATTAAGTATCACAAAGGTTGCGATGTACAACTGATATATATTTCCTACTAACACACAAATTCTGAGGCAGTTGCTACCTTTGCCTTACACGTCTAATTGCGGTTATCTCTTTTTATTGATTGCTGATTTTCAGAACTTTGTCACACGCAATACTGATGGTTAACATTCACAACAATCCTCACTGCAATCCATGGTTGTTGCTGGCCGACGCAGTTGACGCGAAACACGTAATTCGGCACTTGTCACTTTCTGTTTCATATCACTCGCGAATCGGCATTAGTGAGAGTCAACCCCACGACGATCAGGGGGACGTGCTCACTCGTCATACTCCAGTGAGTTTTACCGTTTACAACTCACTCGACCACCATTCTTGCCCGTCATTCCCGCACTACTTCTCACTCGACACTCTACCATCCTACTGCACACTCAGCACTAGTCTCACTGCCTACTGCAGTGCTCGACAATCGACTCCTGTCCGCTATCGACCTGGGCGTCAGATACTAGCATCTATGTTTGTGGGATCACGGATCCCTTACAGTGTTCAAGACAAGTTCTTTGAACCTTAATGATCTGTGATGATTCTTTTCTTTCCTAAGCTAAGGTTGAGAATCTGCTTTGTCTGCAGAAGTGTGCAAGATGAATATTACACAAAGTTGATAGGAACATCTCGCATAAATCTCCTCAGTGGCTGTAGATTTCACAATCTTGCAGGAGTGGATACAAGGGGAGGTCGTGGCAATGGTGATAAGTACCACCCACTTCCCAAACAACATATTATACTGGGGTGCACTTAAGAAGGCAGCAATGTGGTGCATTCTGTGCAGAAAGAGATGGGGAATGCTTTATGATGCTGTCTGTGTGTTCTCTCTCTCTCTCTCTCTCTCTCTCTCTCTCTCTCTTTCTCTCTGTCCCACGACTCACATTTCAGCCACTTCCAACACTCCTATCTGGCACAGGCCACTGTGTCTGCTTCTAACTCTGCCTAGTAGAATTTATGCAGTCGGAAAGCTATCGCTGTTGCTTTCTAATGTAATACTTGTCATGTTTCCTTTATGCCAGCCATTGTGAACACTAATGGCTAAGTAACCTCACCATACCTAAATGCCTTGTATCGTACACGCACTCCAAAATGCACACTACAGACAGATGTGGCAGAATGACACGATGTCTTTATATTTTTTACTTCACCAATTTCCAAATGCACACATAACTTTTGGAGAAGGAGGTAGCGTGGAAACAGAAGTGTGTAAAAACTGCCAAGTTCTTCCAGCAATGACAAGCTACATTTAATAAAGGACACTTTTCAGTTGCTCGTGCTAGGGTCAGCCCACAAGGACATGCTTTTGGTCTGATTGACAACATTCCAGCCGGGTAAAGCTGCACACCACTGGGTTGAACATACCAGCTGTCAACAACAGATCCGATACAACAACAACAGAAAGAATGACTTCCAGAACACAGTTGGAAATCACTGATAGAAACAGTATTCCCCTCATTCACATGTGTTTGCAGACCTCTGTTCAGTCATAATGTTTATTGAAATAATGATGGTGAGCACACACTTTGACAGAGTTCAACTTGGTTGTTACGTGATTGTTCAGCTTTTTCCTTCTTTCCTCCTCGCTTTTCTCTTACCAAAATCTTTTCATTCTTTGACTGTGTTCTTGTTTCCTTTGATATGTACATATTTTCTCTGCTTTCTTCCTTCCCTTTACTTCAAGTTTTATGTTCATAATTTTGTTTCTGAATTTGTCTCTTTCATTCATCATTTCCATTCTGATTCCTGCTCGTTTTAGCCTTCTTCTATTTCTTGAAACCAACTGGTTTTTTTGATTAAGGCATTTACTACATCCTAAATCCCTTTGTGAATCTGTCGCTATTCATTGTGTGTATGTGTCCATAGAATGTTAGTCGGTGTTTTCTGATTGTGACTGAGCCTGCCTCTGTGTTCATATAATTCTCTGGTTGATCTCTTCATCTATACACCATCTCTGTGCACTGCTCCAAAAAATTTTCTGAGGATTTTGCATTGTATTCTTTCTGCTTTGTGGTGCCTGGTCCTCAGATTGTGGTCATTTCTGATGCGAAGAGTGCTTCTGATACTATAACTGTATTGTAGTGCATGTGTTTGCCTTGTACTGAAATGTTTCTTTTATTATAGTGTGTCCACGTCACTTTGTACACTTTCTGAAGTTCTTTTGTTTGTTCTGTTTTCTTCCTTCTTTGATCCACCTATTTGTATTGTTACTATTATATTGAATAATTTAATATATTTTTGTGTGTTTATTATTGTTATTAAAATTGTAGATGTCTGTCGTATGCTAACAGCGAGGTTGCTAGCGAGTTGCATTTTTGAGGGAAGCTGGGCGAGGGGGGGTGGAAACAATAACAAACCGTCACTCCCCCCTGCCCCCCCCCCCCCCCCCCCCCCCAAATAACCAAACCTTGGATGCCAATACATTTGCTCTGTATAGGTGTTTGTGTCCAGAAGTAAGAGACAATTTAGCAAAAAAAAAGCAAAGGAAAGCTTCATGTTCTGGCCCACATCAAAACCAGATGACCAACCACAGTGTAATCCTCTGCAATGTCATCACTGAAAGCAGTAGGGGGGGGGGGGGGGGGCGGCGTCAGCACACCCTGTTCTGGTCACTGCCAGCTTTCTTGACCTCAGAGTCACTACGCCTCAGTCCAACAGTTCCTCAATGGGCATCACAAGGCTTGGTGCACCTCGTTCCAGTCCTCCCACCAAGGAAAACCACGGGCAGTACTACGGGTGAGTCGCAGCTGAGCAGCTGCCTTCCCCCTGTACCTGCAGTAGCTGCGAGCGAGAGGAAATTTGTGTTACACATACGCTAAAACTGGCGTAGATGCCACAGGACACTCTTTGGAGTGTCACTAACAAGCACACGCTGCTACACACTTGACAGTGCTAGGTGGCCAAGAGTTCTGGCTCAAAGTTCCTGCAACTGTGGTTGGAACTTCCCCAGTGTGACTCTCCCATTCTTTAATAGGGTATTTCAGTGTCCGGGGCACGTTAACATTGGACAACACTGTCCAGTACAGGCTGCTGTCTTCCACCCGTGCTCTCTTGCACTGTGCATTGCATCTTGCACAAGTGAGTCATAAGGACTCCCCTCTTCTATATGTACACTAAAAAAGCAAAATTGTCTTTTCAGACGAAAAAGTAAAATTGTCTCATATCCACATTCTATCCTTAAAAGTATCCTTATGTCTGGGAGACGGCAGATCCACCAAGCAGATTCCACCCGACGACCCATAGCAAGACTGCAGCACAAGAGGCAGGAGTGCCATCTGTTCCCTTCAACGTTTCTGTCTTGCTTTGCCACCTATCAGTAAGTGATGAACCAGCTGCCACAAATCAAGAAGCAATGGCTCGGAGACAGCATGAGCTCATTGTCCAACTGACGGGTGGAAGCAACGCAACAGCAACAGCAACACCAACACCAGTCACACCACCAGTGAATATACTAGAGAGGCCCTCAATATCACCGCAGTAGTCCTCGAGCTGGAAGTGACAGCTCCGTGGAACAAAGATGGACCTTGGAAGCTGGTGGGTCCAAAATGCAATCAGCAGCAACATACACGAACAACTGAGCCTACTAACTCACAGGGCAAATGCAGCGTGCTTTTACCAACACCAGTTCTGAGCATTGGTAATATGAGGGACCATACAAATAATTCTGCAGCACCTCAACTACACAACACTACCCCAGCCGCTACGCAGAACACTACACCGACTGGCTTCCCACTGGTCATAATACACAATTACACTCACCTCAGCAAGCTAAACAAGACGTTTGTAGAATGTCACTCCCCACTATATACCAAACACAAAACTCACAAGGGACCATGTATCACTGTATGTATGCAACAAAACGATGCCTGGACACTACCCTTGCTGAGAGCCCTTCTTGGCACAAAGTAATAATGCAGATGCAATCGAACTGCAGTATTGATCATCTAGACATTGTTGAACTACAGACAACATGCCCTGGATTCCTCATGTCGACAGCAGAAGAAAGCCGACACTTCTGTAGGACCTCATGGAGCAGGATCCTCTTGCCTCTGTGCCCTGTAGCAGCGAGTTTTTGCAGACTGGCACTCGGCAGCTGCCGGGGTGACACCCCTTTGTATTGTCCTCATCGTGACTGTCCTCCAGTGGAACTTTTGCAGCCTTTGATCCAACAAAGAGGATTTATGACTGCTTTTAGAATCGCAGCTTCTACTTGTACTCTGCCTTCAGGAAACAAAATTGCATCCTCACGACTGCTTTGAGCTTTCGCATTTCTTCCTGGTCTGTTTTGACCTTCTGTTCGAGGTTGGCATTCTGTCTCATGGGGGAGTCATGCTGCTCATATGGGATGACATTCATAGTCAACCCATCCATCTCCCTGACTACCAGTCATCAAGCTGTTGCAGTTCGTCTTTTCCTTCCTCACTTGAGCTTTTCCCTTTCTACCATTTAAATCCCACCGTCATTCGATGTCACCAGGTTCGACTTCCTCCAGCTTATTGGACAGCTTCCTCGCTGATTTCTGCTGCTTGGGGACTTTAATGCACACTATCCCATTTGGGGCTCTTCCAGAACCTATCCGAGAGGTGCCCTCTTCACTGGCATTCTTAATCAACTTAACCTTTTCTTCTTTAACACAGAAGCACCCATGTTGCTTTCAGACTCGTCACACACCTATTCCCATTTGGACCTTTCCTTCTTCACTGCCCGTCCTGCACATCATGTTGAACGGTCCATTCTTTCTGACACCTACTCGAGCGACCATTTCCTGTGTGCTATCCATTTGCTGACTCCTACCCCACCTCCGTGCACATCGAAATGGCAGCTCACTAAGGCTGACTGGAGACTTTACTCCTCCCTGGCGACCTTCAACGAACACGATTTCCGCCGTTGTCGTGACCAGGTGGAATTTCTTACAAACATTATCCTTACCGTCGCAGAACATTCCATTCCTCACACTTCCTCTTTACCATGCTGTGTCCCAGTCCTTTGGTGGACTGAAGCCTGCTGCGATGCAATTCGCATTCTTCGGGATAACCAAAAAGGTAGCTGAACTTCATTCACTAGTTCTTTTAACAGTTTCACCCCCCCTCTACCATCGTGTGCACCAACCTCCGACAGTTCTCTGGGAGCAAGATCCATTCCCCAATTTTCGGCCTGACAGTAGCAGACAATATCATCGTGTACCCTATTGCTATCTCCAACACCTTGGGTCACCATTTTGCAGAAATTTTGAGCTCCTCCCACTATCGTCCTGCCTACCTCTATTGGAAATTAGCAGAGAAGACTCGGGCAATACCCTTCTCTTCTCAGAATCGTGAGTGTTACTGTGCTGCCTTTACTATGAGGAAGCTAGATCACGCTCTCACTTCATCTCAATCCTCCGCCCTGGACCAGACACTGTTAACTTTCAAATGTTGCAGCACCTTTCTCTTGTGGGCAAGCACTTTTTCCTTAATACGTACAACCGGACCAGGGCAGAGGGCATGTTTTCCAGCCACTGTCGTGAAGCCACTGTCATACCCACACCTAAGCCCGGTAAGGACAAACAACTTCCTTCTGGCTATCACCCACTTTCTATACCCATGTCATGAATGGTTTTCTGTGGAAATCCCAGACTGGCTGTGTTTTTCAATTTGGAGAAAGCCTACGACATTTGTTGGAGGACTAGTATCATTTGTACTCTCTACACATGGGGCCAACTGCCCCATCTCCTTGAGGAACTTTTAAAAGACGAGTTTTCGAAGTACGTATGGGGTCTGCCTCCTCGGACACCTTTATCAAAGAAAATGGTGTACCTCAGGCTTCTGTCCTGAGTGTCGTCGTCTTTGCTGTCGCCATTAACCCTACAATGGCCTGTCCCCTGCTGGGCATCTCCGGCTCTCTTTTTGTTGACAATTTTGCTATCTACTGCTGCTCTTCATGAACCTGTCTCATTGAGTGGTGTCTTCAGCAATGTCTCGATCGTCTTTACTCACGAAGCATTGACAGTGGCTTTCGTTTTTCTACTGACAAAAACATTTGTATGAATTTCTGGCAGCACAGCTGGTTTCTCCCACCATTTTTACATCTTGGGCCTGTTGCTCTTCCATTCATTGAAACTACAAAATTCCTGAGGCTCCTGCTTTATACAAAACTATCTTGGTCGTCCCACTTCATGCTCCCTTCAGCTTTTTCGATGGATGTGAACCCTTCACCATCTTGGCTTCGTGCGGCAGCCCATCTTCACCTTGACCTTCATTCACTTTCTAAAGACACTGCACCAGGCTCGCTCTATTGCATTCAGTTTCACGACCTATGCATGGAATTTTGCAATAGTATCTTTGTGTACAATGATGGCTCTTCGACTGACCATGGTTTCGGGTGTGCCTTCAACGTCAACCAACATTTTTTGGTACTGACTTCTGGCACATTGCTCAGTATTTACAGCAGAGCTCTTCACCCTGTATCAGATCATGGAGTACATCTGGTGACATACTCCTTTCAACTGTGTCACTGCTCAGACTCTCTCGGCACCCTTCAAAGCCTCTGTGCACTGTAGACTGTCCATGCCTTAATGCACCGGTTCCAGGAAAGCTTCCACTTGCTCACTTTTTATGGAGCCACTGTGATGTTTATGTGGGTGCCAGGTCATATCGGTCCAGGAGGTTGCTGACACTGCTGCCAAAGCTGCATTCCTCGTACTTCAGCCCAATAATTCTTGCATTCCCTCTGATGATCTCTTGTAGCTTTCTGTCAGGAGGTGGTGTCACTTTGGCACCACCACTGGTCCTCCATTCATAGGAATAAGCTCTTGTTTATCAAGCCTCTCCCAGTGGCTTGGACAACCGCCTCTCAGTCCTCCTGCGGCGAGGTGGTCATTTTAACTAGTTTGCATATTGGGCACTGCCTTTTTAGCCATCACCATTTGTTAACTGGTGCTCCCCCACTAATTTGTGCACATTGCACCCAACTTTTAACTGTCTGCCGTTTCCTGAGGGGATGCCCTTTTTTTTTACCGTTTACGTTCCCGTTTGGGTTTGCCACCTGAGTTATTGGCCGGTTTAGTGAACAATGCGTGGGCTGTCAACCGTGTTTTACTTTTTATCAGTTGTAGCAATATGGTGAAGGCCATTTAATTTTTAGTTCTGGGCCTCCATTTCCCTATTGCGTACTTCGTAGACCTTTCTCCATGTCCCTGTTCATAGCTGTCCTCTCTTCTGTCATTAAACGTTGACATGTAATCATTTTTAACTCCTCTCTTCACCTTTGTGTTTCACAGTTTTGGCATGGACACATATGACCCTAGTTGTTTTTGCGCCCTGAAACAAAATGGGTGAGAAGTACAAAGCACTTACATTCTTTTGTCGACTTATGTCTTTACCTCCCCTTGAGACCTCAAAATTTGTTGGGGAAAAATTCTAAAATGTGTCTGTGGAATCAGAGAAATATCAAGGAATTTCACTTGGAGAAACTTGTGGCAACCCTGATTTTAGGTTTTTATATATGGAAATTATTTTTGCTTCTAGTATTGCAGTTCTGAATTGCTGAGTTCATCTTAAACTAACTCTTGTTATTAATCACAAATACCATTAGGGAATATAACTTCTATAGGCATGTAAGTGTGAGAATCCATGGGTCCCTGAAGAAGCTTTTTCAAGATGTAGAATAAATATTTTTTTCCACTTAGCTGAAGTACCTCAGAAGATTATGCCATATGAGTAAACTGAGTGAAAGTGTGTTAGCAATCCTTTGTCCAGTTTGATACAGTAAGAGATTTCTAAGCACAAAATGGGCGGAACTGAGCTTCTCGGTTAACTGACCCACATGCTGGTCTCACACGTGATTGGTATCTGCATACCCAGTAACTTAGAACACGGGAGCCTATTTGCCCATTTATCCCTACTTTTGATATTCATATCTGTAGGTCGCTTTTATTTCTTTAGAACTGCACAATACAAGTTTTTAGGCATTAAGCTGGTACCTGTGGATCAGTACAAGCCAGTTCTGTTATTCTCCTGGATGTTTCTGGTATGGATGAGTTTAGATCTTGCATCAATAAGTTTGTGACAGTGCAAAACATTAGAGTTTTTCCAAAGCCCTCCAGTGCCCCAAGTAAATCATTTTTGTGGACTTGGCAGCAAACACTGTGTGCCACACCATATTTTATGTTCTCCCTTTTTGAGTTTAATCTTATTCCTGTCTTATCATTTGTTAATGTGACCTTCCATTTTCTGTAGTTAAAGTACAACTCAATCCATGCAAGGGGAAGACTTTTAATGCCATACTATTTTAGCTTCTCCTCACAAAATTATTTAATCTAAACAGTCAAAGGCTTTGGCAAGATGACAGAGGGGATAATTTCCACTATTTAATTCTACTGGAATTGAATTTGTGAGATATTATGTTGGATTCTCAGTATAGAAGCCTTTACAGAAGTCAAACTGTGTTGTTAAAAAGTTATTCTCTGAATGGTGGTTCACCATTCTAAGTGGATTTAGGTTGAAATACTATGCAGAGATGAAGAGGCTTACAAAGGCTGGAATAGGCTGGTGAGATGCACCAAATCGGTAGTTGGATGAAGACCACAACAGCAGACTTCAACTCTGTTTATTGATGGAAATCCAGCTCTTGCCGAATTTAGCTCTCTCTCTCTCTCTCTCTCTCTCTCTCTCTCTCTCTCTCTCTGACACACACACAAACACAAACACACACACACACACACACACACACACACACTCTCTTCCTTCTAGCTACCACTCCATCTCTCTTACCAGTGTGTTCGCAAGGTGATGGGAAATATGATTCATGCCCGGATGATATGGTGGCTCGAGTCTCACAATTTTTGATGAATGCACAGTGTGGCTTTCAACACGGCATTCTGCAGTTGACCGTCTCATTATTTTGCCCACCCATGTCATTAATGGTTTTCTGCAGAAATCCCAGACTGTCGCCGTGTTTTTCGATTTGGAGAAGGCCTATGACACCTGCTAGAGAGCTAATACCCTCCATACTCTTCACATGTGGGGCTTCCGTGGCCACCTACCCTGTTTCCTTCAGACATTTTTAAAAGACCGAGTTTTCGAGGTGCATGAAGGGTCTGCCTTGTTGGACACATTTATCCAGGAAAATGGTGTGTCTCAGGGTTCCATCCTGAGTGTCATTCTCTTTGCTATCGCCATTAACCCTATAATGGCCTGTCTCCCACTGGGCATCTCCGGCTCCCTTTTTTTTGACGATTTTGCCTTCTATTGCAGTTCTCTATGAACCTGTCTCACTTAGTGGCATCTTCAGCAATGTCTTGATTGTCTTTACTCCTGGAGCATCGACAATGGCTTTCACTTTTCCACTGACAAAACTGTCTGTATGAATCCCACGAACGCTGACTGCAAATTTGTATGTCCGTCTGGTTATTTGACCTGTTGTGCTGCCATTCACAAACAGCATTCCAGGAGGTGTTTTCCTACAGGATAACACTTGCTCACATACTATTGTTGTAAGCCAACATGCTATACTGTGTCAACATATTGCCTTGGCTTGCTCGATAACCATCTCTACCTTCAATCGAGCACATATTGGACATCATCTGATGACAGCTTCAACCCATTCACAAACATCATTAACTGTCCTTATATTGGCCAATCAAGAGCAACAGGCATGGAACTCCATTCCACAAACTGACACATGACACATGTACAACAGCGTACCAGCATTTACATTTACATTTGCAGTGGCTTATCTCACACTCACATTGATCTCTGATCCTGCAACGTTAATCACTTTACATATGTTGTCTCAACAAATATATTTCTGGTATTTCATTACTCTACATTAATTATTTTTTGGTGTTGCAAATTTTTCCGTCAGTGTACCTGGCCTTTCTTTAACCATCCCTGGTGCAATGCAGAATTTTCTTCCCAGTAGCGAGAAAATGCTGTTATTCCAATTTTGAAATCAGATAAATTGCCTCTTCAACCGGACAGCTGTCGTCCAGATTGTTTACTCAGTGTCCTGCAAGTTACTTGAACATATGGTTAGTCGAAGGCTGTATTGTGTCCTTGAATCCCCGGATCTTTTGGCTTCGATCCAGTGTGCTTTTCACCAAGGGCGCTCTACTGAAGATAATTTAGTCCACTTGAAGTGTGCTATCTGAACAGCTTTTGCTCAGCATCAGTTCCTTGTTGCAGTTTTCATTGATCTGCGTATATATCTTATGATACCACATGGTGCCATAACGTCCTTGCCACCTTAAAGGAGTGGGGCCTCCATGGCCCACTCCTGATTTTTATCCAGAACTTTCTTCCATGTCACACTTTTTGGGTACAGGTTGGTGCCTCCTGTAGCATCCCCCCCTGCAGGAGAAGGGGCTTGCACAAGGTTCTGTTTTGAGTGCCGCTCTCCTTTTTGTGGCTATCAATGATCTGGCGGCAGCTGCATGACATATGGTGTCCCCATCTTTTTTGTTCGTCCGCGACGGCCATTGCTGGAGGCAGAATGCAGGGAGCAATACATCAAGCACAATCCTGGGCTTTCACTCATAGCATCCATTTTTTGGCTGCCATGACCTACGTTATGCATTTCTGCCATTGTGTTTTTTAGGACCGGTCTTTTATGCCTAGTTGACATGGCTTCCCCGTCTTTGTCAACTAAAGCAGACATGTAGTTCGCACCTGAATGCTCTTCTATGCCTCAGCAACACCGACCGCGGTGTGGTCCACTCTACTTTGATATGGCTGTATGCAGCATTGGTGCAGTCACACCTAGATTACAGGAACCTCTCATATGACTTTTTATCAGCTTCGACATTAAGTCTGGATTCGATACACTATTGTGGGGTAAGACTGGTAACATGTGCCTTTGGACTAGGCAGCAGTTGCACTATTGTGGGTTCTGCACCATCAAAAATTGATGGCAGAGGCTCGCCCATAGTACCCTAACTGTCATCTCCTCTTTCCAGATACGAGATCTACCTCCGAAAATGGCAACACAGAGTGAAATTCTCATTCTAGAAAACTCTTTAACTGTAATTCTCTTTACATATTGGCTATTTTCTTCACATATGGGGGACATGGTCTCATCTGAAAAGTGAAAGCAAGCCTATAAAAGAAAGGGGGGGGGGGCAGTTTTCAATTCTTGAGCAGTGACCCTCTTTTTTTTTTTTATATAAAAAAAAAAAAAAAAATCCTTTGCAATTTGTGAGAGTTTATGTTCAATCCTTGCACCCAATTTACACTTTCATCTACCTACTTTTTTTCTCGTCAAGCAGAACGATATTTATGCCCGTTGCTTAATACCTGTTTGTATCACTTACAATGCTGGTATTTATGAATTTTTTAGCATTTGACTCCGGAAAGACCATTTTTCTTTGTAGTGAGGTCTTGCCAACAGTAAATTTTCTGGATGGAAAGTTGCTCAATCTGCTCATATACTTTAAAATTTAAAAGTAAATCTAGCAATGCTAGAATGTATACAAAATACTGATATACCCATTTTCAAGTTGTTGTTTAAAGATTCGCGACTTTTAAAACTTACGTAGATTATCTTTTTGATGATAGAACTTTACATAAAAAGTTATTAAGAACATTGCGAATATCACATGAGGAACAATTGAATGACTAAAGCAGTGTTATCAACCCTCATTCATTGACACATGTAATAAATTCATCGAGGCAGTGAAGTCCAGAGCTGTTGTAAAAATTTCTGAAATTAAAAGTATATATTACCTAATGAATGTATTATTTTGGGGTGAAAGAGCACAATAATTATTATTTTTGGAATGTAATAATTCACTATAGCTTCATTTTAATTCTAATAAGTTTCACACTGTAATGAAACATTGTCTAAATGCCTCTCTCTCTCTCTCTCTCTCTCTCTCTCTCTCTCTCTCTCTCTCTCTTTCTCATTTGTTATAACTTACCGCTGTTATTTTGTATTTGTATTGCAGTCATTACATTAAAAGTGGCTATATTGATTCTGCAATTTATACTACTATGTTATTGCTAAGAATTGATTTAAAGAATAAACGTATATATTTATTTGTAAGATTTTGTAAATTTATACCACTGGAACTCTTTCAAAATATTTGATTGCGTAATACTGCCAATAAATACAATGACTTTCTTTCTTCTATTTATGATTGTAATAGATGTTGGACACTTTGACTCCAAGTATGTTATACAGAAATGCAGTGATTTTTTTACAAAAGGCAAAACTATGTGTTCGAAGAATTGTGGAGAGGAGGGTACGTGATGTATTTTAAGTAGGTTATAAAGAGTAACTATAACAACAAAAACAATAAATTATTGAAAAAATTATTTAATTGAATAGATAAAAAATCTACTCACCAAGCGGCAGCAGAACATACACATAAAAGACTGTTGTGATTGGCAAGCTTTCGGAGCCAGTGGCTCCTCCAGAGAGAAGCATTGAAAGGGAAGGAAGAAGGGTAAAGGAAAAGGCCTGGAGAGTTCCAGGAAAAGGTGTAGATTTTGGGAAAGTCACCCAGAACTGCAGATCAGGTGAAAAATAGAAATGACACATGTCATATACCAGCTATTATGTAAACACTGTTCAGCTTTCTACATCTGCATGACTACCACCAAATTATCAGTTAGGATAAATGGGCATAGGCATAGTGTATATACTGGAAACTCACAATATCCTGTTGCAGAGCATGCTCTACAACATGGCATACGTGACCTCAACACTTGTTTCACCACACATGCCACCTGGATTCTTCCGCCAGACACCAGTTTCTCAGAACTCCGCAGGTGGAAACTAGCACTACAACGTGTCCTTGGTTCTCACCACCCACCTCGCCTTAATTTACGTTAATTTCTCCTGTCTCAGCTTTTCTTCACTGTAATTACTCTTTGCTTCACTCTGTTTTAGCTTTCTACATCTTTCATTGTCTTTCCCGTCTATTTTCACTGCCCCCTCCCACAGCTTTTGTATACAATACGCTTAGCTTCTCACTCTTATTAACTCATGTACAGTTTTAGTAGTAATCTCTGTCTTGCATATTACCCTGTCTTCCACCTTTAAGCTCTCAGGTTTCCGATTCTTGCCCGATGCAGTCCCCAACAATTAGTCTTTCCTTCTCATCCTGTACGGTAAGTCACCCATGACCCACGGTTCTGTGTAACTTTCCCAAAATCTACCCCTTTTCTTAGACCTCTCCAGTCCTTTTCCTTCACCCTTCTTGCTTCCCCTGCAACCCTTCAGCCTGAAGAAGGAGTCATTGGCTCCAAACGCTTGCCTATCACAACAGTCTTTCATGTGTGTGTTCTGCCACTGCTTGGTGAGTAGGTTTTTTATCTATCCAATTAAATAATTTTATAAAGAGTATCTGTGTGTGATGTTTTTATTGGTATACAACTTGTTATAAACAAAACTTATTTTTACCATTTAATATGTTTCCAGATATTTACCAGTGGTAAAGATGAAATTGGGTTGATTGTACTTGGTTCTGACAAGACACAGTATCCACTTGATTGCCCAAATGTGAGTGTGGAATTTCCTCTTGCACTGCCTACATGGCACATGATATCCTTTGTGGAGAAATCTTTACATGAAAGAGAAATAAAAACAGATTGGATAGATGGTGTTGTTGTTGGCATGCAAGTCTTGAAAGATGAGCTAGAGTAAGTATTTAAAGCTGTCTGTTTCATGACATTCCTGGAACATGTTCCAGAATGTGTGTTACACAAATCACAGTGACATAGTTGTGACTTTATAAACTTGAATCAATATGTTTTTGTAATGAAAAAGAAACAGAAGGCACAATACCTGCAGAAATAGGAAATTTTTTTGTGTGATTTTACTGTATGGATGTTTTTTACAGTTTTTCAGCTCAATAATTAAGGAGGTATTGATACAAGGCTTTGCCAAAAATCCATCTGTCACCTACAATTCCAGCCCTGTCACTGGCATTCCCTACCCCACAATATGACTGGGCCACCATGAAAGCAGCCACATCATTGTCAAATTCACTGAAACTACTGCATAGCAATTTACTTGAGTATGGCTGCTGTTGTGGTCTTCAGTTTGGTTTAAGCACTGCGTCAATACCTTCTCTTCATAGCACTCGGAGGTCGCGATCTGCGACTGTTTTTACAAATGGCAAGAGAACTTTTCCTCTAGTTGATTGTTTTTCAGTGAAAGATGCAAATATTTTAGAATGTAGTGCCTTATGTATATCTGTTAGAATAGCCACAAGGTCTGAAAGTTATTTTCAAATGATTGAGCTCTTCTACAGATTATTGAAATTCACAGATTCTTCCAACCTGGTCCACCAATGTCTTACATACTCCTCTTCCTCCATGGATTGTTTCCAGCATTTGGAGATGAAACATTAGGCAGCAAAACGTGCCTTATAACCAAAATCTAATGAACATATAATTAAATTAACCAAAGATGTAATGTTGCACTCTCAGGTAAGACTGATCTTGAATGCAAAGCCAAAGTGGAAATTAAATGTACGCTGCAACATTCATCATACTTTTTGTTATTGAAATTATTCACAGTGCCATAGGGAGAACTGAGTTTATGTGTTTTGTAGAGTCAGATACACGCTGTGGCACAGGGTGCTGTCCGTTATTCTCCTGACTATGATGTGCAGGAATGGTAGTCTTGCTTCTTCTTCGGTCTCCATAGTGAATTTGATTTTGTGGCGTGTGGAGTTCAGATGTACAAAGAAGTCAAGAAGTTTGTCTCTTCCATGAGGCCAGATGACAAGTGTGTTATCCAAATAACAGAAGAAGAAGAAGAAGAAGAAGAAGATGGATTTCCATTTGGATGACATCAGGGCCTCTTCCTCGAAGTGCACCGTAAACATATTCACAATCTCTGGTCAGAGTGGGCTGCCTATTGCGACTACATCTGTTTGCGGGAGGGGGGTGTGCCACGAGTCAGTGAAGTGGGAAAGTTGACCAAGTAATATGCGTGACGTGTCATACCTCGACCGATATTGAGAACAGAATAAAAAATTCAGAGGCATTACTTTTCAGCACTCCCATGCATATTCTGTATGCAAGAAAAGCATATGGAGCAGGTTTCTCATTCAGAAATTCTATTTCAGTGTTGGTTGTTTACACTAAGACCGTGTTAAGCATAATGGAAGAAGGAGAAATGTTTATCAGCATTCCAGATTTGGCAGTGGCAGGCTCATGGTCTGCTGAGACTCTGGTTTATTGTTTCACTATATTGCTGCTTGCATTGCTCAGAATCTCATTTTGTGCGAACATAGAATCGGTAGGTTCAGGAGGGCCATGCTAAATGCCTTGCAGGGCCTCAGTAGTGCCACCCAACTAGCACCTGAGAGGGCAGACAAGTGTTCGCTCATGCGTACATGATCCTGAAGTGGAGTTGTGTACATTTAGTCAGGAAGTGGGCTTGTATACAGTGAGACAAGTATCCACACAGGCAATGTGATGGCATCTGGAGCAGCACAGACTGTCAAGCCCTTAATGCAGCTCTAGAGAGAGTTGAACTGACAGCGGTGCAACAGACAACAATGCCAGTCACAGGAATGGCACTGTGTCATCGTATCAGATGAGTCTCGGTTCTGCAACATCATCACAATTGATGTACTTGTGTGTGGAGGCTCTGATGCCAACAGACCTGGCCAGATTGTACCTGTCATTCACATGCAGGTCCAGCATGTGATGTGATGGTATGGGGTGCAACTGGATACATGTCACAACCTCTGGTTCACATAGCCAGTAATTTGGACAGCAGCCATTGCATTTGTGTTTTGTTAAGGCCTATCGCTGTGCCCTATTTTCAAGGGCTCCGTGATGTTATCTTTTAACAGGATAATGCAAGACTACACATCACCTGAGCTGTACTGAGCTACCTCGATACAGAGAGTGTTCCACTGTTGCCGTATCCAGCATTTTCTTCAAATCTGTCACCTGTGGAGAACGTCTGTTCACAGGATGCCAGGAGATGGGTATGCCACCAGTCGCCAGCCACCAGTCGCCAGCCACTACAGTTGAAGAACTTTGACATATGACATACAGTTGAGTAGCATGAAATGATGTACCCATGGCTGTAATCCAACCTCGATTTGATATCCAGTGTGATGAGAGCTGTTCTGCTGTTCCAGTTTCAATACTGAAATTCATATATTATTTTTATGCTATCCTTACCAGATTGGACTGTGGTGTCATACAGCATAAAATATCTTACAACGTGTTGAATCAATGATGAGAAGTGTAGAACAGCCAGCAGGGGAAAGATGTTGGCAATGAGACAGCTTTTATGTAGAACAGCAGTACAGTGTTTTACAGTGCATAATGCTTCCGCAGATTGAGAACAAAATGTGTGGTTTGCTGTCATCCATTTTCACAAACATAGCCTTGAAAAATAATGTTTACATTACTGTGCATTTCACTCTGAGGCATATTTCACTCTGAGAATGTTCATCGAATTCAGTTACTTTGTATTATATTTCAGTAACAGTGACATAATTGCAAATTGGACTGTATGAGTTTTTATGGATTGTTTTTTCCAGAGACACACTACCATTTCTTCCGATTTATTTAATTTGGGTATAAATCCTTTCCAGCATATATGCTGTACACAAAATGTTGAACATAAAATGTAGCTATCTGCTGATTTAACATCTTGCTGAGTATACCAGTACAATGTTTTGTTGTAACAAATAGTTCAATGTATTTTACACACTTATAAACTTATTTATACAGTTATAGTAATTTATACCATTACATTAATGTTGTACCTTAATGTTCTGGAAGATGATATTATAAGGAACCTCATACTTTTCCTGGATGATGGAGTTGTCTATAATGAATTATTGCCTGAAAAAAATCTGCACAAATTTGAGTCAGATCATAACATTTCAAATTGGTCCAAAGATAGGCAACTGAGTTTAAGTTTTCAGAAATGTAAATTGGAGCACATCACAAAACAAATAAAAGACAGTATTGTATGACTACATTATCAAATAATCACAGTTTTAATTGGTCAACTCATTCAAAAATCTGGATGAAATGAAATGGTGACATAGACTCACTTGTAGGCAAAGCAGAATGCAGACTTCAATTCGTTGGTAAGATACTGGAAAATGCAATCAGTCTATAGAGGACATTGCTTACAAAATACTTGTGTGGCCCATTCTAGAATATTGCTTAAGTATGACCCGTAACAAATAAGGCTAATGGCAGACATTGAATGTATACAAAATAGTGTAGCATGATTGATCATAGATTTATTTGATGCATGGGAGAGCATCAAGAAGCTACTAAAAATTGGAAATGCCAGACAAGTGAAGATAGATGCCAAATATATGACAAAACCCAACTTATGAAATTTCAGGAACCTGTATTAAGCGAGGTATTTAGGGATTATACAATAACCACATATGTATCACTCCCATAGGGACCATGAAGGCAAGATTAAATACAGCATGCACAGAACCATTTAAAGAATCATTCTTCCCACACTCCACATGAGCATTGAATGGGGAAAAACCATAGTGTGTGGTACAACAATGTACTTTGTCGGACAAACCCAAACCCACAGTTGTTTATACAGTGTGCATGGAGACATGGAATCAGTTGACAGTAGCTGGGTAATGGTTCATATTGATTCCCATTTCCCTGTTGCAGTAGGTGATCTTATGCCTCTAATTATTTTTTCATTGCTATCTTAACTTGCATTCTCCAATTCAGTTTATTAACCCTTCTTATCTCTTTGTATTAGGGCAAACGTACAGTTAACTTTTAAGGAATTTGTATTTTCAATTTATCGACTGGAGTTTTGTTTCATATGCAGCAGCAATGTTACAAATTATTTGTTTCAGTTTCTTTAGAATAATTTGCTGTTTCACAGGTGCCTTGAAGGAAATAAAAGATCTCGAAAGTGTCTTAATGACAGCCGATGGCCTCATATTGGCAAGACAGCTGGTTGCCTTGCAGAGGGCAGGGCTTGACGGTCTGAACATCAGCTTAGACACCCTGCAGTCCCAACGCTACAACCAGATCACGAGGAGGAAAGGCTGGGAGCGTGTCATGGCTGGCATAGATCTAGCCTTGCAACTTGAATACGACCCTGTGAAGGTATTACTAGTGCATCTGTCATCGCATGCAGACTTTCATAAGCAAAAGATATAAATCTGTTGTTAAGAATATCAATACAAGAATCACCATTTTAAAGCAGTATGCCCTCACCCTCGCCCCCATCCCCGCTCCCACCCTCACCTCTGTCTGCACACTGCAGCTGTAAGTGAAGGAAGGTATATTAAGACAGAAGAAGTAAATTTTAGCTGACGATGCTAACAGTTTAGTAGTTTATACAACATAAAAAAGTATGCCTTGCAAGTTTACCAATTAAGTATCTTATATTTTCCTCCAAAGAGAGTCTTATGAGACTCAAGATCTTTACAGTTTCTCTTTTTTTCTTTTGTGTCTTTAGTTTAAAATAAGTGTCCTCTATTGTGGTGTTGTTTTGAAAAAAATACTCGATTGTTTGGAAAAATTATTCTTAATTCTGTAGTCACACTTTTGTTGTGTCAAAGTACTACTGGTTTCAGTAGCGAGTACCAGCATCAGTTCATCTTATTATCAAAAATTTCTTTGCAAAATAAAAGCTGACCACTGTGGCCGAGCAGTTCTAGGCACTTCAGTCCGGAACCGTGCTGCTGCTACGGTTGCGGGTTCGAATCCTGCCTCAGGCAGGGATGTCCTTAGGTTAGTTAGGTTTAAGTAGTTCTAAGTCTGGGGGACTGATGACCTCAGATGTTAAGTCCCATAGTGCTTAGAGCCATTTGAACCATTTTGCAAAATAAAAAGCTTCTGTACAACTGCAAACTAGACATACCATTTTCAGGGTGCAGTTCACATCTATTGAAAGCACAATAGTGACCTTTACTTTTAGTAGATAAGACACCTACTGAGGTAAGTGACTTGATGACTGCACACAAGAAGTTGTCATTTATTCCATATGTAGCTACCATGCAGACTCATATTTTGTATTAGTTTGTCCTTACTCTTCCGAAAGGTTAAACCTTGTCTCTGCAGCCACAGCTTCCTCTCTTCAGCAGTTGTCTTCATCTCCATGTGTGAAGAAAATCCCATTCATTGATCACATTGTTTAAGCAGGATGTTCTCAGTCATCCCCTTGTTTTCTTACCTACGATCTTGCCTTCAGAAATGTTTTTTAAAAGATTATCATCTCCAGTTAAGTGTCCAGTGTATTTTGCTTTGCCCTGGCCTATAATGTTCAGTGGTTCTTTCTTCTCTCCTATTTCCTTTAATTTTTCTGTCAATGCAGCTAGTTCTTGTACTTCTCCTCCAGAACCACATTTCAGCAGGTTTGAGGCGAGCTTCCTTTGGCTTTTCTAATGTACAGATTTTGCATCTGTGTGTCAGAACACTCCACACAAAGGTCTTTACAAATATTTTCTTAATGTGGAAGCTGATATGTTTATTCAGTTGCAGCTTCTTCTTATTTTGGAAGGAACTCTTCACCTGTGCTATTCTTTTCTTCAATGCCTTGAAATATTGATTGTTTTCTTGCAAAATGCTACTGAGATATTGAATTTCAGTTGCTTTCTTGAGTTGCTCATTGCCTGTTCTTGTGTCAGTCCTACCTCCACCTCCTTTCTTGTCCGTAGCAATAACTTTTGTCTTCTTTGTATTCAATTTTAGCTTTAGTTTTACCATTTCTTGATTTAAGGCCTGAAACATTTTATTTAGTTCCTACTCTGATTTACTATTGCGATGTCGTCAATCTGCAGTGTATATGCATGCAATTAAGTTTCCATATCGACATCATGCTCCAAAAACCACTTAACTGTGTGTGGCAGGGGGTACGTCTCATGCCACCAACTGATCCCCTCTGCCTTGTTCCACTTGTGAACAGTGCTTGGGAAGAATGACTGTCAGTATGCTTCTGTATTATCTCTAACTTCTCAAATTTTCTTCTCGTGATCATTTCGATAATTGTATGTGAGAGAAACTATTATGTTGTCAGACTCTTCTCGGAAACTACTCTCTCGAAATTTGGGTAGTAAATCTTTCCGTGATGCACAACTGCTCTCTTATGGCATCTACCACTGAAGTTGCTGAGCATCTCTGTAATGATCTCACAGTGACTAAATGATCCTGTGACAAAACACTCCGCACTTCATTGGATCTTCTTTCTCTCTTCTGTCAGTCGTACTGGGTAAGGACATAGGGGTAATTTACATTCACTTAAGATTCTTCCTGTGGATGTTAGTCTGGCATCTGCTTTTCTATTGCTGTTTTATGTGGTCATTCCACTTTAAGGTTGCTCTGGATAGTTACTTCTTGATATTTTACGGTAGATTCTGTTTCCAGTAATTTGTCATTAATAGTGAAGTTGTACAGTATTGGATTTCTTTTCCTTTGTGTGTGTGTGTGTGTGTGTGTGTGTGTGTGTGTGTGTGTGTGTGTGTGTGTGATTTGTTACATTTATTTATGTGCAGGGTCAACTGCCAGAGCCTGCATCATTCACCAATCCTCTGCAGGTCATTGTGCAAATTGATACTGCCTTCTGTTGTTGCTACTTTCTGATGGACAAGTGTAGTACCTGTGAACAATATTCAGGAGCCTCTGACACTTTCTACTGGATCATTTATATACACTGTAAATGTAATGGTCCTATCACATTTCCTTGGAGTATTCCAGAAATTACCTTTTGATTCTTGTCATGTTTTCCTTGTTGTTGTTATTACTTCCTTGATGAACGTATTAAGGAAGTAAGGTGATAGAAGGCACCCGTCTCTCACTGCCCTTCTGGTTTTCCTTCTTTCATATCCGGTTCAGTACTCTGACTTTAGTATATACTCAAAATTAATCATCTGTCCTTCCACTTTGGACATTACTTTAAGGAATGATGATATAATGGTAATCTGTTTATTAAACAATATTTTAACGATACACTATGCTTTCTGATCATATAGTGGCTTGATGATGGAGTTTGATACTGAAATTAGTAATCATTATACAAAATAAAAGTGAAGCTATAATAAAAGAAAGTAATATTTTGGATCATGTCAGTCATTGTTCCAAACAACTGCACGTCAGGAATAGGTTCAAATGGCTCTGAGCACTATGCAACTTAACTTCTGAGGTCATCAGTCGCCAATAACTTAGAACTAATTAAACCTAACTAACCTAAGGACATCACACACATCCATGCCCGAGGCAGGATTCGAACCTGCGAACGTAGAGGTCACTCGGTTCCAGACTGTAGTGCCTAGAACCGCACGGCCACTCCGGCTGTCCAGGAATAGGTACTAAATTATTTGTCCGCTGATGACCTCACAGCTTAGAACACTAAAACACAAATGTTAATTGTTTGTTATGTGCCCTGGTAGAGTGTACAACTGTTTACAGTTCACGATTGGTTGTTGGAGATTGGGCGTTACTCACATAGTGTATTTGGTGCACAGTGCAGAAAAAGGCAGTGTCCAGAAAAGTAAACAAGTGTAAAGGCAAAAGTTTCATGACAGGATGTTGTGTCACCATACTTGGAAGACAATTATAGCCAAAGACAGAAATTTAAAAGAAACTGGCTCATTTGAGCTGCGGAGACCTAGTCGAGGATTCTCAGTAGATAATTGTTAGCACAGTAGAATTTATAAAGAGACAATGTCAGTTCGTGTGAGGGAAGATTGATTGGTAAGTACCTATCAGCTTTCTCATAAAACTCACAATTTGAAGAATACACATCAAGGAAAAGGTAGAAGTCCAACAGTGGCAAATCTGGACAATAATATCGATCATCCAACAGTTTTGCAAAATCCCCAGTTGTACTTACTTTACTTACTTACTTACTTACTTACTTACTTACTAACTTACTAACTTACTCAGATTTGCTGTGTACCATACAAGGAACTGGTTTCCACTAGTTCACTCGATCAGCTGCCAAGTTCTCACCTTCCTACAAGTTTGTGTCCATGCATTGAAGATTCATTGCAAAAGTTCCAGGTGTTAAAAGGTCTTCCTGTACACCTGTATCTGTCCATTGATTTCCACAACAGTGTTGATTTTGGGATTCTTCCACCTTACATGCGTAGAACATAACCTGCAATCTTCAGTCTTCTTTCAACAATAATTTTGTGCAGGCTGTGTAGACCTCGTATTCTCAGCACTTCATCGTTTGTAACTTGGTTGGGTTAACATCTTCAGAATTCATCTCTAGCATTGTTGGTGAAAAATATGGAGACTGTGTGCTGATTTTACTGACATTTTCCAAGTCTCACAAATATAAACAATAAAGGAGTACAGTCAAAGCTTTGTTGACATATTACAGACCTAATTGCCATATGGACTGATTTTCCAGTTCTGCTGGTGATTTCTGCATATGTGACCTCATTATTACATATAAAGCTACCGAGCTATGGCAATCTGTCAACATCTTGTAGTATCTTCTATTGCACTGTAATCGGGGAAGAGACGAGTAATTTCCACTTACTTTGCACATTCTGTTTGCCTTATCTCTATTAATTTTCAGTCCTACACAATAGGGCATTTAATGAGAAAGCAGATAAAAATTAACTTGATGCCTTCCAAGGAGACGGCCTCTACTAAGTCTCTACTCCTTCAAGTCTGACTATGTAAGTGTAGACCAGAGATGGTTTAAATTCAGAGAAATAGTATCGACATCAATTAAGAGATATATACCAAATAAATTGAAAGGATACCAAATAAATTAAAAGGGTGGTGCACAAAATATGTCAAAACTCAGCTGCAGAAGCAATGAAAAAAAGCATGTCAAAATTTAAAAGAATGCAAAATCTCCAAGATTAGTGATGTTTTACTGAAGCTCGAAACTTAGGGTGGGTTTCAGTGCAAGATGTGTTTAATAGTTCCCATAGTGAAACTTCGTTTTGAAATCTGGAAGAAAATCCAAAGAGGTTCTGGTTACATGTGTAGTACACCAATGGCAAGACACAACCAATACCTTCACTGTGCAATAGCTGTGGTAATGTTACTGATGACAGTGCTACTAAAGCAGGGTTACTAAACACGGATTTCTGAAATTTCTTCACCAAAGACAACAAAGTTATTATTGCAGTATTCAAATCAAGAACAACTGCAACTGTGAGTAACTTAGTAGTAGCTCTCCTCAGTGTCATAAAGCATTTATGTTTCTTTCAGAGAATGTTGATACAATAGCTCCATTAGAAATCATATATAGCTGCTCATTTGATAAAGATCCATACCTAGAGACTGAAAAGTTGCTCAGGTCACACCAATGCTCAAGAAAGAAAAGAGGAGTAATCTACTAAATAACAGACTCATATCACTAATGTTGATTTGTATTAGGATTTTTGAACATATATTGTGTTTGAATATTATGAATTATCTCAAAGATAATGATTCATTGATAAATAGCCAAGATAGATTCAGGAATATTGACCTTTTAAAACACAGCTAGCTCTTTAGTCACACAAAGTAATAAGTGCTGTCGACTGGGGCTCTCAATTTGATTCCATATTTGTAGATTTCCAGAAGACTTTTTAAAACAGTTCCTCACAAGCATTTTCTAATCATATTGTGTGCCTATGGTGTATTGTCTCAGTTGTGCAACTGGATGTGTGGTTTCCTGTCAGAAAGGTCACAGTTCATAGTAATTGATGGAAAATCGTCAAGTAAAACAGAAGTGGTATCTGACATTCCTCAAGGAAGTGTTATAGACCACCTGCTGTTGCCGATCTACATTAACAATTTAGGAGAGAATCTGAGCAGTCCTATTAGATGATGCTATCATTTACAGTCTTGCAAATCATTTACTGTCTTGTAAAGTGATCAGATGATCAAAATGAACTTCAAAATGATTTAGGCTACCTATCCATATGATGCAAAAAGTGGTAACTGACCTTAAATAATAAAAATTGTTATGTCATCCACTAAATTTTGGTTACATGATAATTCACGCAGATCTAAAGGCTGTGAAATCTACTGAATACTTAGGAATTACATTTACAAATAACTTAAATTGGAATGCTCACATAGATAATGCGGTGGGAAAGCAAACAAAAGACTGTGATTTAATAGTAAAACATTTAGAAGATTAGGATTACTAAAGAGACTATCTACAACTATACTTGTCTGTCCTCTTTTGGAGTATTCTGCATGGTGTGAGATCCTTACCAGATAGGACTGACAGAGGACATCATTTAAAAGTTCAAAGAAAGGCAGCTCATTTTGTATTATTGGGAAACAGGAAAGTGCATGCCACAGATATCACATGTGAATTGGGGTGGCAGTCATCAAAGCGAAAGCATTTTGCTGGAGCAGGTTCTTAAAATTTCAATCATCAACTTTCTCCTCCGAATGTGAAAATATTTTGTTAGAGCCCTCTTACATAGGGAGAAATGGTCATTATAATAAAATAAGAGAAATGAGAGCTTGTACGGAAATATTGAAGTGTTTGTTTTTCCTCAAATGCTGTAGGGGAGTGTAATGGTAGATAAATAGGTTGAGGGTAGTTCTCTGAAACCTCTGCCAGCATTTAATTGTGAATACAGACTAGTCATGCAGATATAGATAATGTAGATAGGCTTTCAATATTGTGCACCGATTCTCTAATTTTATACATTGCTCAAATACTTCCGTGGCGCTTTGAAGTGACCCCTTTAAAATAACAATTTACCAGTCTTCTTAATATGTATTTTGGTAACGAGGTTGATAAGAAGTTACAACAATACTCTCTTACTACTCCAAAGTTTTGGGTTTTATTAATGAACAAAATCGCCGCAGTGTTCCATAACAATTATGGGCTGAAGTTTCCTGCTGATGGAACCAATATGATTTTCTGTGTTTTTGAGCATACAGGTTGTGTACGCTGTTTGGAGTCTGGTGTATGCTGAATCAAATGTTTTTATTGTTGTGATCTTCCATCTGATGATTGGTTTCATGGAGTCGCCCATGCTAGCCTATCCTGTGTGACCCTCTTCACCTCTGCGTAACTACTGCAGCGTACAATAACTTGAACTTGCTTACTGCAGTCAGTTTTTGGTCTCCTACAGTTGTTACCCCCATTATATTCACAGATGACCACATATTGTGGAAATTGCATATTGTAATGTAGGATGCAATAATAACGTACGGAAAGTTTCTGTTGAAAATTACGAATTATTTAGGAATAAAGGAGATGGCTCACCAAAAGGCAGAAGCACTGTCTCATCGATAGGCACACAAACAAAAGGTATGTAGAATGAGATTATCACCGTGCAGTGGAGTGCGCACTGATATGAAACTTCCTGGCAGATTAAAAGTGTGTGCCGGACCAAGAGTCAAACTTGGGACCTTTGCCTTTCGTGGGCAAATGCTCTACCCTCTGAGCTATCCATGCATGACTCACGACCCATCCTCACAGCTTTACTTCCACCAGTACCTCGTCTTCTACCTTCCAAACTAAAAGGTACGTTGCTTGGCGAGCTTCCAGAATGCACTTTCTTTTTCTAGCTGTAGGGACAACATGCGCGTGCGCGCGCGCACACACACACACACACACACACACACACACACACACACACACACACACACATGCGCATGCATGTCTCCTTATGTTGTGGTCGCTCAACTGCCACCTCTTTACTGGCCCATGGTGAGTGTTCTGGAGTGAGGTGGGGCTTTAGAGTGGGGTAGGATGGGGTGGGTTGAGGCAATGTGAGGGATGGAGAGAGATGGGAGGGGTTTGGAGGGAAGCATTTAGTGGCTCGTGGGAGAGTGGGGAGCCATCTGTGGGCTAGCTAAGGGTGCCAGTAGAGGGGTCAGGCGACAGACAGCTGGGCACTCATAGACTAGGGTGTGACGTGAGATAACAGCACACAACTAGCTGATTGGGAGGGGGAAGAGGGGGGGAGGGGTGGGGGAGGGGCGTGTGTGTGTGTGTGTGTGTGTGGGGGGGGGGGGGGGGAGGGGGGCAGGGGGGCTGGTAGTTCACTTCGATTTAGGCCAGGAAGCAAAGGATGTGCTGTAAGTATGGCTACGAAAGTTGAGTATTCTTAAATAAGATCAGCTGTTGCCAATGTATTGGAAAGTAACTGGCACACAAAGTGCAATTGTGGCTCCTTTTTCTTTGTGAATTTTAAATAGTCTGCAGAGCAAATTGAATTAGGAGGATCAGGCATTTGTGTGGGTCTAGGAAAGTAAATTGTAGGGCCAGATAAAAGGCGTGCAAGGCAGGAGGGGTACTACTGCTCATCACTGCTGTATCGTGCTACTAGTACATGTCAGTGTGAGTGCACCGAGAGTGGTGTTGCCGTACATGCGTCTTTAAATTGGTCACCGACTGATCATTGCAGGCTGGCTGCTGGAGGCCGTCTCTGGGAGCCAAGCATGTGGCGCGGTCCCTGCCGTGCCATCTGCTGGCGACTCGCACATATATAGGTGTGGAACAGTGCTGACTGTCTCTCTGTGTGATTCTAGTTTGTAATGTGCACATCAGTGTTCTGTGTCTTGTTGAGTCCTTAGAGGCATATTGTTCGGAGGTTATTATTAAAGCCATATTTGTGCGACTTGGATCACACTTCAGTATTACTTGGTTAGTACATCACCACAAACATATGGACCGGGAATGTACATGCTTTGACAGTTTGCTACGTCTCTCTCTTCTAGGACTGACATGGTAGCTGCCTTGCATTTCTTAATGACTCTGACCTTGTCAACCACAAACCGAATCTTAGTACAGTCATGATTTCCCTGAAGAGATTACATGACAGCAGAGACTTGTAAAATTGTGTTACCCATTTCTCTAGCCAGTGAAGATTCATTCTGTACCTTCATATACAGTGCCATGTAGGAGTAGAACAGCAAGAAATACGGAGCTCCTCTAACAGTAATGACAGTTTATCACCTTCCCAACACTACATGTGCCAATGTTTCAATGCATTTTTGAATATGTTTGTTAACAGATTCATCAACACAACAAAAATTTACGATCTCAGTAGCATCTTATTTCTTAACTCATACTTTACTATTCATCAGAATCTTCATCACTGCTCTTTGATTCGTCAGAGCTCCCTGCTGTACTTTGTTTTATTTCATAGTCAGAATTAGTTGAAATATCACCTACCGTATTTACTCAAATCTAACCCGCACTCAAACCTGAAAAATGAGACTCGAAATAAAGGAAGGAAAAAAAAAAATTCCCGAATCTAAGCCGCACCTGAAATTTGAGACTCAAAGTTCAAGGGGAGAGAAAAGTTTTAGGCCGCACCTCCAAATCGAAACAAAGTCGGTCCATTGTAATATGAGACACAATTTAGGTCGAATGAATGACGATACAGCTACAGTAGTTTGGTTCGAGTCGTAAGCTTAGCAGTTAAGCTTTACCAGGTAGCCTTTGCTATGCGTCAGGCGCTCCGTCCGTATTTATACTGGTACCCTTCCTTTTTCACGTGCTTCGTCTGGTTTGAATCAATTGCTTATTTTGCTTTGATCTGATAAGTGCCGTTTTCCTTGTTATAGGCGTTTATGTCACTCTAAGCTGAAAATACATTACTGTACTGTGTCATGCATTGTTTGTCGCATTCTGATAGTGCGTGTTTGCGGTCTGTCGTCGCTCGCGGCATGGCTTGCTTTTATGCACGCTACCACCGCCTAAAATTAAAAAAAAAAAAAAAGAGAGAGAAATCGTCTCATTAGCGAAACAATGGCAAGAGACTACTATTTGTTGTTACTTACACTGCTGCTTTCTTTGATAATGATCAACAAGAACCAAATAATAGACTGCGTATGATAGAACATGTTCTGAACGAGAGTTAGGCGAAAATTTATCTCCATTTGAAAATCTTTGCGGCTGCTTCTTTAGTACATCAAATTCTGCACAGAAATTAGAGTCATCTTAGATTTAAAAATCTAGTCAGTTGCCGTGCTTCATTTCTGACTGTATCACTATTAGGCATAAGAATAATACGAATATAAACATGACACGATACGTACACTCCTGGAAATTGAAATAAGAACACCGTGAATTCATTGTCCCAGGAAGGGGAAACTTTATTGACACATTCCTGGGGTCACATACATCACATGATCACACTGACAGAACCACAGGCACATAGACACAGGCAACAGAGCATGCACAATGTCGGCACTAGTACAGTGTATATCCACCTTTCACAGCAATGAGGGCTGCTATTCTCCCATGGAGACGATCGTAGAGATGCTGGATGTAGTCCTGTGGAATGGCTTGCCATGCCATTTCCACCTGGCGCCTCAGTTGGACCAGCGTTCGTGCTGGACGTACAGACCGTGTGAGACGACGCTTCATCCAGTCCCAAACATGCTCAATGGGGGACAGATCCGGAGATCTTGCTGGCCAGGGTAGTTGACTTACACCTTCTAGAGAACATTGGGTGGCACGGGATACATGCGGACGTGCATTGTCCTGTTGGAACAGCAAGTTCCCTTGCCAGTCTAGGAATGGTAGAATGATGGGTTCGATGACGGTTTGGATGTACCGTGCACTATTCAGTGTCCCCTCGACGATCACCAGTGGTGTACGGCCAGTGTAGGAGATCGCTCCCCACACCATGATGCTGGGTGTTGGCCCTGTGTGCCTTGGTCGTATGCAGTCCTGATTGTGGCGCTCACCTGCACGGCGCCAAACACCCATACGACCATCATTGGCACCAAGGCAGAAGCGACTCTCATCGCTGAAGACGACACGTCTCCATTCATCCCTCCATTCACGCCTGTTGTGACACCACTGGAGGCGGGCTGCACGATGTTGGGGCGTGAGCGGAAGACGGCCTAACGGTGTGCGGGACCGTAGCCCAGCTTCATGGAGACGGTTGCGAATGGTCCTCACCGATACCCCAGGAGCAACAGTGTCCCTAATTTGCTGGGAAGTGGCGGTGCGGTCCCCTACGGCACAGCGTAGGATCCTACGGTCTTGGCGTGCATCCGTGCGTCGCTGCGGTCCGGTACCAGGTCGACGGGCATGTGCACCTTCCGTCGACCACTGGCGACAACATCGATGTACTGTGGAGACCTCACACCCCACGTGTTGAGCAATTCGGCGGTACGTCCACCCGGCCTCCCGCATGCCCACTATACGCCCTCGCTAAAAGTCCATCAACTGCACATACGGTTCACGTCCACGCTGTCGCGGCATGCTACCAGTGTTAAAGACTGCGATGGAGCTCCGTATGCCACGGCAAACTGGCTGACACTGACGGCGGCGGTGCACAAATGCTGCGCAGCTAGCGCCATTCGACGGCCAACACCGCGGTTCCTGGTGTGTCCGCTGTGCCGTGCGTGTGATCATTGCTTGTACAGCCCTCTCGCAGTGTCCGGAGCAAGTATGGTGGGTCTGACACACCGGTGTCAATGTGTTCTTTTTTCCATTTCCAGGAGTGTATATTCTTCCGCATTTGCTGTTGTCTCACTCTAGTTTCGTAGTTTATTAGGCAGACAGGATTTAAATAAGATAGCAGCAAACACGAAAGAATACATGGCAACATGTTTATATTTGTATTACTCTTATGATGAAGAGTATACTGCATGTGATTCACATTTCATCAGGTTCCTATAAGCAACCATCTCTTCTCACAGGTAGGAAAAAATTCAGAACGTAGAGTTGGCCATATTGACAAACATCCGAAACAGTCTTGCCAGTCGGATTTTCGTAATACATTGAAGTTCTGCTGCATTCGAAGATGAACAATACGGAATTTATATTTACTTCGTTGGATAATGTATGAAAATTGTCATCCACCTTTTTTTTTTAATTTATTTACTGACGCAGAGGTTTTAGCGCCAGTATTTATCTTTGTGCCTACGAAGCCTGTGTAGCGCTACATATATTCGACGGCAAAAGTTAGTTGTGGCAGCACCTACCGACATTTTTCAGAACTTCCACTCGATTCTAAGCCGCAGGCGGTTTTTTGGATTACAAAAACCGGAAAAAATGCGGCTTAGAGTTGAGTAAATACGGTACATCCTCTCCTTTGGATTCAACTTCTTAAGTATTATCTTTCAAGTCAACACCTGCTAATCTGTGAGACCGAAATGATGAGCCATACTACTCTATTTCACTGTGCCTGGTTGTTTCGTTTGTATAACATTTTATTCCATCATAGATGCTGCACTTACAGTTTCATATATGCATTGCAGCAGCAGACACAATAAAGTAGCAATCAGCAGTGCTTAGTTTGTTGAATGGGTAAAAAATATGCCATTGTCCCAGTTCCACATATCCCCAAAATTTGATTCTGCCAAATTCTGTACTCTCTGAAATCGAATGTTTAATCCAAAGATGAAAGTGAACAAGTTTGATGCAGTATTGCTAATATTGTTTATTACTCATCTTGCTGAATGAAGTGCATACCGGGTCCTTTCTAAAAGGTTTGCAGAAGTAATGCACATACCAGTTTTCTAAAAACTTACATTGAGATTGTGCTCTCCTTCCTCTTGTACAAATTAGTAGAGCCCTTCGGATTACTCCACAATATGCCTCTTGGCAAGGTGGTAACAACAGTATTATGAAAAGGATAGATTGGCACTCACTGTATAGTGTAGATGTTGTGTTGGAGGCAGGGCGAAAAAAAAAAAAAAAAAATACACCACCCATTAAACACGTAAGCTTTTGGTGCAAGGCCCCCCCCCCCTTCCCACACACACACACACACACACACACACACACACACACACACACACACACCCACACACATGCGCGCAAATGCAGATCACACATACATGACCACTGTCTCTGGCTGCTAGGGCCAGACTGGGAGCAACTGCGCATCATGGGAGAAACAACGGTCGTGTGTGTGTGTGTGTGTGTGTGTGTGTGTGTGTGTTTTGTCCACTTAGGAAGAAGACTTTCTGATCGAAAGCTTACGTGTTTAGTAGTCTTTTTGTTGTGCTTGTCTGTGACCTAACATTTCCTGTATACAGTGAATAGCAATGTATCTTTTTTATAATATGGTAATTATTCCAGCCTAGATTTTCTATTGTTTGTTTCCTTTTAAGACCTTATAGAGACAGTTACTGACAATTTCTTTTTTCTTATTGGAGAAAAGTGAAACCATATGGGGGCCAGACGTAGATCGTGAATGAATATGGAATAGAGTATTTTTATTCTCCCTGTATGCAGTGTCAATAACGTCACCTCACACACTTCATTTCTGGCAGCACCTCCTCCTCAACACATGACTGTCCCCCACCACCTCACCATAGTCTTCAAGTTAAATCCTATAGCACTTCTGGGAGGACAAATAGATGAAGGATGTAGTTTAAAAGAGTATAACTAAACTTAAAAGTCAAACTGCCCTTTTATAGAGACTGCCATCATTATTTAAACATGCTAAACAACATCAAAACAGCCAAAAGAAATTATTTTTCAAAAGAGCAGAAAATTGTAGTGAAATTCATGAAAGGATTTCCCAAGATTTTCTGGCTTAATTAAGACTAAGTCATGCCACCACAGTGGTCAGACAGTGGACTTGCCTTTGAGAGGACAACAGACCCGAGTCCCATCGGGCCACCAAAATTTGGGTTTTCCTTGATTTCCCTAAATGATTTAAGACAAATTCTGGGATGGTTCCTTTGAAAAAGATGACATTCGGCTGAGGAAGCTACACAGTGCTGGTGGAAGCATGAGTATTTCAGAGCACACCATTCATTGCACATTGTTAAACATAGGGCTCTGCTGCAGACAACCCCTGTATGTTCCCATGTTGACAACACTGTTGAATTACAATTTCTGTGGCTCAGGAGCATTGAGATTGGGCAGTGAATCAATAGAAATGTGTCATCTGGTTGAATCATTCGTGTTTCGCATTACACCTGCTTGACGGTTTTGTGCACATACACTGTCAACAGAGTGAATTGGTGCTTGAAAGGTACACTTTGCTACAGACTTAGGCCAGTGGGAGCAATATTATGCTATGGAGGACATTCACCTGGTCTTCTGTGGGTCCTGTGGTAGTAACTGAAGGCTCCATAACAGCTTTGTTCTGTGTGAACATTGTTGTGCACTGTCCGCACCCTGTCCCTAATGAAGGTGACATGTTTCAACAATATGACTTTCAGTGTCACGAGGCCAGAATCAAATTCACCCCTTCTGAATCTGATGGAATACATCTGCGATGCTATCAGATACCAGTTCTGCACCCAGTAACCACTGATCTCCAATTTATGGGAATTACATGACCTGTGCTTAGACATGTGGTGCTGCCTAATGCTGGGAACATACCTCACATAATGCTGGGAACATACCTGAAATTTGTTGAACTTGTCCCACACAAAATCACTGCTGTATTGTGTTCCAACAGTGGACAAACACATTATCAAACAGGAGGTCATAGTGTTTTGTCTCATTAGTTTATATATTCAATGCTTGAATGAAAGGTGTGCTCTTTTCCTTTTTTCTGCCATTGCGTGTATGTGTAAAGCAGGATGTTCTACCATATGGGCTTGTTTATATGAAGGCTGTCAGTGTTACCACCTGCACAGATACTAAATGCTCCTTTTGTGAAGACCTTTTATCTTGAGAACACTTTTAACTTTGTTTCACAAATGGCAGCACAGTTTCAAGAAAGCTTCTTAATTTAATGTGATAGTTAAAATAATACCTTCAGCAAAAGATGTGTGCGTTGGAGTGGGAAAAAAGATTGGAGATGTATGTAGCTTAATTTTCGTAAATTGTTAAGAAGGTTAACAGCTTGGCATGCTAAGATAAATTCCCAAATTCTCTAAAAAGAGAGAAAAAGATTAATTTTACAGAATCAGTGAGGTATACAAATATAACAGCAGACTTGTAGAACCATTATTTTGTAGGTTAGATTAGATTAGATTCAGCTTTTGTTCCAAGACCCAAAACATGAGATGGTTCTCATGGGTGAGTAACATGACAGAAAGTATAACATAAAAAATATAAAACATTTGAATACCCTGATCATTTGTCAGGAGATTGTCAAACTAGGTGAATACAATACAAACTGGAACAGCTAATATTTTCAGAATTGATACACTGTCAAACTGAAACATTGTTATGCACTATTAATAAATTTATCAAACAAAAAGTACATAATCTTGACTGTTATGACAAAGTGCTCTCAGAACTGAAATCTAACAGACATTCTTATTTAAGCTGGCCTAACAGCCACTGTTAAGATATTCATCTATAGAGTAGGATGAGTTACCTATCAAAAAGTCTTTCAAACTCTGTTTAAACCATGCTTTATCTGATACCAAGTTTTTAATGGTGTCTTTCTTCCACAGATAAATTGTGTTGTAATGTGAGGTTTTAATGAAGATGAAGTGTGCAGTTTTGTGGAGTTAACAAAAGAGAAAAATGTTGATGTAAGATTTATCGAGTACATGCCTTCCAGCGGCAACAAATGGAATGATGGGAAGATGGTCTCATTTAGTGAAATGCTCCAAATAATTAGAAAGGAGTGGCCTGATTTTGATCCTCTTCCCAGTGGGCCCAATGATACCTCAAAGGTACGTGCAGTATTACATATGAACATACATTGAAAATAATTTAATGTTTATGATTTACTACCAATCACAAGAATACTTCACATCTGCTGGTGGTATGAGAGATGGACTGGTTTAGTTACATATTTCTCATCCCATTCAGTAAGTCTGTCCTGGCCTGGGTTTCTCTGCAGCTTTTCTGCAACTCTCCCCATTTCCTAAACCTTGACAATCCTTTTCTTTCTTCCCTTTTCCTTCCCCTTCATTGTTTCTGTCAGAAGAAGAAGCCACTGGCTCCAAAAGCTTGCACATTTCCATAACTTTAAGGGGAGTTAGAAGGGGAAAACATTCTTTTTCACTTTTTCGGGTTTTTATCTGATTATAAAATTTGCAGTTTTCCAAATAAAATGATATGTATATTACTTATAAACTTTCGTGGGAAGTATTTTATATTATTTTCTAAAATATAATCTACACCAGTTGAAAATGTTAAAATTTTTACATGCATTACTTCAAGACCTAATAAAATAGGTAATTTTTTATATACAGGGTAGTCCATTGATCGTGACCGGGCCAAATATCTCACGAAATAAGTGTCAAATGAAAAAACTACAAAGAACGAAATTTGTCTAGCTCGAAGGGCGAAACCAGCTGGCGCAATGGTTGGCCTGCTATAAGGTGCTGCCATAGCTCAAACTGATTTCAACTGTGTTTTTTAAAATAGGAACCCCATTTTTTATTACATATTCGTGTAATACGTAAAGAAATATGAATGTTTTAGTTGGACCTATTTTTCGCTTTGTGATAGATGGCGCTGTAATAGTCACAAACATATGTCTCATAATTTTAGACGAACAGTTGGTAACAGGTAGGTTTTTTAAATTAAAATAAAGAACGTAGGTACATTTGAACATTTTATTTTGGTTGTTCCAATGTGATACATGTACCTTTGTGAACTTATCATTTCTGAGAACACATGCTGTTACGGCGTGATTACCTGTGAATACCACATTAATGCAATAAATGCTCAAAATGATGCCTGTCAACCTCAATGCCTTTGGCAATACGTGTAACGACATTCCTCTCAACAGTGAGTAGTTCGCCTTCTGTAATGTTCGCACATGCATTGACAATGTACTGACGCATGTTGTCAGGCATTGTCGGTGGATCACGATAGCAAATATCCTTCAACTTTCCCCACAGAAAGAAATCCGGGGACGTCAGATCCGGTGAACGTGCGGGCCATGGTATGGTGCTTTGACGACCAATCCACCTGTCATGAAATGTGCTATTCAATACTGCTTCAACCGCACGCAAACTATGTGCCGGACATCCGTCATGTTGGAAGTACATCGCCATTCTGTCATGCAGTGAAACATCTAGTAGTAACATTGGTAGAACATTACGCAGGAAATCAGCATACATTGCACCATTTAGATTGCCATGGATAAAATGGGGGCCAATTAACCTTCCTCTCTTAATGCCACACCATACATTAACCTGCCAAGGTCGCTGCTGTTCCACTTGTCGCTGCCATCGTAGATTTTCCGTTGCCCAGTAGTGCATATTATGGCGGTTTAGGTTACTGGTGTTGGTGAATGATGCTTCATCGCAAAATAGAACGCATGCAAAAAATCTTTCATCGTCCCGTAATTTCTCTTGTCCCCAGTGGCAGAACTGTACATGACATTCAAAGTCATCGCCATGCAATTCCTGGTGCATAGAAATATGGTACGGGTGCAATCGATGTTGATGTAACATTCTCAACACCGACGTTTTTGAGATTCCCAATTCTCGCGCAATTTGTCTGCTACTGATGTGTGGATTAGCTGCCCCAGCAGCTAAAACACCTACTAGGGCATCATCATTTGTTGCAGGTCATGGTTGATGTTTCACATGTGGCTGGACACTTCCTGTTTCCTTAAATAATGTAACTATCCAGCGAATGGTCCGGACACTTCAATGATGTCGTCCAGGATACCGAGCAGCATACATAGCACACGCCCCTTGGGCATTTTGATCACAATAGCCATACATCAACACGATATCGACCTTTTCCGCAATTGGTAAATGGTCCATTTTAACGTGGGTAATGTATCACGAAGCAAATACCATCCGCACTGGCGGAATGTTATGTGATACCACAAACTTATATGTTTGTGACTATTACAGCAGCTGGCCGGAGTGGCCGAGCGGTGATAGGCGCTACAGTCTGGAAACGCGCGACCGCTACGGGAGCAGGTTCGAATCCTGCCTTGGGATGGATGTGTGTGATGTCCTTAGGTTAGTTAGGTTTAAGTAGTTCTAAGTTCTAGGGGACTGATGACCTCAGAAGTTAAGTCCCATAGTGCTCAGAGCCATTTGAACCATTTTTGACTATTACAGCCCCATCTATCACAAAGTGAAAAAGTGGTCCAGCTAAAACATTCAAATTTCTTTACGTACTACATGAATATGTAATAAAAAATGGGGGTTCCTATTTTTAAAAAATGCAGTTGATATGAGTTTGACCTATGGCAGTGCCACCTAGCAGGCCAACCATAGCGCCATCTGGTTTCTCCCTTCAAGCTAGACGAATTTCGTTCTTTGTAGTTTTTTCATTTCAAGCTTATTTCCTGAGTTATTTGGCCTGGGTACTATCAATGGACTACCCTGTAGAAAGCTGTGGATTGCTGTGTTATAAAGGTTAAATTATGTGTTTGTATTGGTAGCACTGTCAAAAATAGTATCGTATCTTTTCATAGTATAAACATGCTTTGTATATCAAAGTGCTAACGTTTTTCCGAGGCAAAGTGATGAATAGACTGGTAAATCTCTCAAAAAGTATGACTCCAAAATGAAGTGTTTTTAAATTTTTGAATAAAGAGAAACATTGTGTTCAGCATGTGGTGTGTGAAGTTGCAGACAATGAAATACTGGCAAACTCATGAGTATCTAGAGAAACACCCATTAGTGCTTCGAAGATTAAAATAAAACATAGTGATAACAGAGTTATCTCAAAACAAAACTCATGTAAATGGTAGGTTAGGTTATATTCTGATACATTTACACATCCTAACAGGGGTGTTATGTGAATGTGTGTGCTGTATGTATGTGGAGGGCCAGTTAGTTTACATGAAGACATTGAGGTATCAAATGGACTAGCCAGGAAACTTATCATTAATTCTGCCAGTTGTAAATATACTCATTCATTTTGGAATTCTGATAAGTGTAAAGATAATTATTTTGACATAAATGTTAGGTGGTTTTATGGATTGAGAGCTATTGGCAAAGGACACACTGCAGCAGAAACAATGTGTGTCGTGATGTATATGCCACGCCCACTTTGTAAAATGGACAAGTATGCAGGAGTTATTGGAGCTGCTGTGAAATCTGCTGCATGTGAGTCAATAAAGGGTGCTGCAAATGAAGCTGCTGAAATAAACGATGGTATGATTGACATATCAGTAGCTTTTGGGGCACTTAGTAGAAGCGCAGCTGCAGTTCTAAGAATTCTGTTGCTACAGTGACCAGTGTGGATACTGGAAAGCTAATAGATTTCCAGATTTTAACCAAACATTGTTATAAGTATAAATCAGGGAATGAAGAAGGGCATATCTGTGACAGAAATTATGAAGGACAACTAGTCGTACGGAGGCCTGTGCAGCTGTTGAAATTTATAATCGATCTGTAAACTAAAGGGGAGTGTGTTACACTAAGTTCTTAGGTTATGCAGACTCAAATACATATAACAGTGTAGTAGCCGCTCAGCCTTATGGTGAGAAGCTTATCACAGAACTGGAATGTGTTGGTCATGTCCAGAAGACGATGGGTACCAGATTGAGGAAGTTGAAACAAAGTTTGAGAGACAAGAAACTTTCAGGTGGTAAGACCATAAGAAGCAGGCTGACAGACAAAATGATTGATCAACTACAACAGTATTATGAGATTGCCATTAGAAATAATACTGAGGATTTGTTGAAAATGAAGCAGGCAGTATGGGCTACTTTCTTCCAGAGACTGTCAGCTGATGATAAACTAGTACACCATCTTTGCCCTCCTAGATCTGGTTCATGGTGCAATTACCGCAATGCCCAGTACTCAAACAGGTCATACAGCCATAAACATTCTATCCCAGCAGCAGTTGTGGATATCATAAAACCTGTTTACAGAGACCTGGCAATCCTGAATTATTGAAGAAGTGTCTGCATTGTCAGACTCAAAATCCCAATGAGTCGTTCAATAATCTTATAGTGTCAGTGTCGTCGTAACTGCCGTCTGCGTCATGTCTACTGTGCAGCAAGCTACGCTAATTTAAGTATTAACTCTATTTTTCTTACTTGTCACTTCTTTTTCCATGTGTTTTTGCTTTTAGGAAGCTTTAATTGTTGGGTGCTAGTAATAGCGTTCCATAGATTTCGTGTTTGTTTTGAATACAGTCAGAGAGAGTCCGATTAGTCAGCCATAGTGCCAGTAATGCTAGTGTTTGTTTTCAATACAGTCCAGAGACAGGTAGTGCTATTTTCATTGTTTTCTACAGGAAGTGTCTAGTAACCACAGTTTAGTCAACTATCAGCCGCGCAGTCTAGTTATAAGTTGATTAACTCTCTACAGTAAATTGATTTCTTAGGATGGATAGGATGTGTGACTGCTGTGTACGGACACAGGAGGAGCTGGCCACTGTTCGCGAACAGCTGAATGTGTTGAAGCCGCGGTTAGCCGTCTTCAGGCTGCTGCCTCAGAGTGTAGCGGCAGTGGGGAGTCTGGTGCGTTGCATGGTACACCACAGGTGTTACATGCTTCACCCACTGACCCTGCTTTCAAGACATCTTTGCGGGTACCGGGCGCAGTTGGGCCACCCTCTTCCCAAGGGGAGTGGCGGGTTCAGCGGCATTCGCGGCGCATGAGGCGGAGGGTCAGTGTGGAGGCTGGCCGTGTGGCATCGCCCATTCTGCCTGTGAGTGGACATGTGGCCACTCCTTCAGCAAGGTCCGAGCAGGCACATGGGGGGAGGGGTATATTAGTTATTGGGAGCTCCAATGTTAGGCGGGTGATGGAGCCCCTTAGGGAAATAGCGAAAAGGTCAGGGAAGGAGGGCTGTCTGCTTGCCAGGGGTCTCATCCGAGATGTGGAGGAGGCCGTGCTGGCAGTGATAGAGAGCACTGGGTGCACCCGAATGCAAATTGTTGCTCATGTCGGCACCAATGACTCCTGCCGTCTGGGTTCAGAGGTCATCCTCAGTTCGTACAGGCGGTTAGTGGAGTTGGTGATGGCGGAAAGCCTCACGGGGTGGAATCTGAGGTAGCTATTTGTTGTATCGTTCCCAGAACTGATAGTGGACCTCTGGTTTGGAGCCGAGTGGAAGGCTTAAACCAGGGGCTCAGACGATTCTGCGGAGATCTGGGGTGCAAATTTCTCGACCTCCGCTATCGGGTGGAGAAATGTAGGGTCCCCCTGAATAGGTCATGCGTGCACTACATGCAGGAAGCGGCTACAAGGGTAGCGGAGTATGTGTGGAGTGCACATGTGGGTTTTTTAGGTTAGAGAATTCCCTCCCTAGGCCCGACAAGACACCTCCTGAGATGCGGCAAGGTAGGAGTAGACAATATGCGGCAGGGAATAACAATATTAATGTGCTAATAGTAAACTGCAGGAGCGTCTATAGAAAGGTCCCAGAACTGCTCTCATTAATAAACGGTCACAATGCCCACATAGTACTAGGGACAGAAAGTAGGCTGAAACCAGATGTAAACAGTAATGAAATTCTAAACTCAGATTGGAATGTATACCGCAGAGACAGGCTGGACAGTGAAGGGGGAGGCATGTTTAAAGTGATAAGAAGTGCAATAGTATCGAAGGAAATTGACGGTGATCCGAAATGTGAAATAATTTGGGTGAAGGTCACGGTTAAAGCAGGCTCAGACATGGTAATTGGATGTCTCTATAGGCCCCCTGGCTCAGCAGCTGTTGTGGCTGGGCACCTGAAGGATAATTTGGAAAATATTTCGAGTAGATTTGCCCAACATGTTATAGTTCTGGGTGGAGATTTTAATTTGCTGGATATAGACTGGGAGACTCAAACTTTCATAATGGGTGGCAGGGACAAAGAATCCAGTGAAATTTTTTAAGAGCTTTATCTGAAAACTACCTTGAGCAGTTAAACAGAGAACTGACTGGTGGCGATAACATATTAGACCTTCTAGTGACAAACAGTCCCGAACTATTTGAAACAGTTAACGCAGAACAGGGAATCAGCGATCATAATGCGGTTACTGCATCGATGATTTCAGCCGTAAATAGAAATAGTAAAAAAAGGTACGAAGATTTTTCTGGTTAGCAAAAGTGACAAAAATCAGGTATCAGAGTACCTAACGGCTCAACACAAAAGTTTTGTTTTAAGTACAGATAGTGTTGAGGATCAGTGGACAAAGTTCAAAACCATCGTACAATATGCGTTAGATGAGTATGTGCCAAGCAAGATCGTAAGAGATGGAAAAGAGCCAGCGTGGTACAACAACCGAGTTAGAAAACTGCTGCGGAAGCATAGGGAACTTCACAGCAAACATAAACATAGCCAACACCTTGCAGACAAACAAAAATTACGCAAAGCGAAATGTAATGTGAGGAGGGCCATGCGAGAGGCGTTAAATGAATTCGAAAGTAAAGTTCTATGTGCTGACTTGGCAGAAAATCCTAAGAAATTTTGCTCTTATGTCAAAGCGGTAGGTGGATCAAAACAAAATGTCCACACACTCTGTGACCAAAAAGGTACTGAAACAGAGGATGATGGACTGAAGGCCGAAATACTAAATGTCTTTTTCCAAAGCTGTTTCACAGAGGAAGACTGCACTGTAGTTCCTTCTCTAGATTGTCGCACAGATGACAAAATGGTAGATATTGAAATAGATGACAGGGGGATAGAGAAACAATTAAAATCACTCAAAAGAGGAAAGGCCGCTGACCTGATGGGATACCAGTTCAATTTTACACATAGTATGCGAAGGAACTTGCCCCCCTTCTTGCAGCAGTGTACCGTAGGTCTCTACAAGAGCGTAGCGTTCCAAAGAATTGGAAAAGGGCACAGGTCATCCCCGTTTTCAAGAAGGGACGTCGAACAGATGTGCAGAACTACAGACCTATATTTCTAACGTTGATCAGTTGTAGAATTTTAGAACATGTATTATGTTCGAGTATTATTACTCTTCTGTAGACTAGAAATCTACTCTGTAGGAATCAGCATGGGTTTCGAAAAAGACGATCGTGTGAAACCCAGCTCGCGCTATTCGTCCACGAGACTCAGAGGGCCATAGACACGGGTTCCCAGGTAGATGTTGTGTTTCTTGACTTCCGCAAGGCGTTCGATACAGTTCCCCGCAATCGTTTAGTGAACAAAGTAAGAGCATATGGACTATCAGACCAATTACGTGATTGGATTGAAGAGTTGCTAGATAACAGAATGCAGCCTGTCATTCTCAATGGGGAGAAGTCTTCCGAAGTAAGAGTGATTTCAGGTGTGCTGCAGGGGAGTGTCATAGGACCGTTGCTATTCACAATATACATAAATGACCTTGTGAATGACATCAGAAGTTCACTGAGGCTTTTTGTGGATGATGATGTGGTATATCGAGAGGTTGCAACAATGGAAAATTGTACTGAAATGCAGGATGATCTGCAGCGAATTGATGCAGGGTGCAGGGAATGGCAATTGAATCTCAATGTAGACAAGTGTAATGTGCTGCGAATACATAGAAAGAAAGATCCCATATCATTTAGCTACAATATAGCAGGTCAGCAATTGGAAGCATTTAATTCCATAAATTATCTGGGAGTATGCATTAGGAGTGATTTAAAATGGAATGATCATATAAAGTTGATCATCGGTAAATCAGATGCCAGACTGAGATTCATTGGAAGAATCATAAGGAAATGCAATCCGAAAACAAAGGAATTAGGTTACAGTACACTTGTTCGCCCACTGTTTGAATACTGCTCAGCAGTGTGGGATCCGTACCAGATAGGGTTGATAGAAGAGATAGAGAAGATCCAACAGAGAGCAGCATGCTTCGTTATAGGATCATTTAGTAACCATGAAAGCATTACGGAGATGTTAGATAAACTCCAGTGGAAGACTCTGCGGGAGAGACGCTCAGTAGCTCGGTATGGGCTTTTGTTGAAGTTTCGAGAACATACCTTCACTGAGGAGTCAAGCAGTATGTTGCTCCCTCCTACATATATCTCATGAAGAGACCATGAGGATAAAATGAGAGAGATTAGAGCCCGCACAGAGGCATACGGACAATCCTTCTTTCCACGAACAATACGAGACTGGAATAGAAGGGAGAACCAATAGAGGTACTCAAGGTAGCCTACACCATCAGGTGGCTTGAGGAGTATGGATGTAGATGTAGATGTAGATCAAAAAATGTTTTTCTTGTAATGAAGACACTAAAGTGGGGGTCAGTCATGCTGTTATTGCTTTTAATGATGGCAACATTGGTAGCGTGAAAGTGCTACAACATATGGGAATTAATTCTGGAGCAAACTGCATCAGAGAATTTGAATGGATGGACAAAGTTTGCACTGGTAAAGCAGAGTATGCAGCACAGTTGACCACTACGGAGTCCAGAAAGAAGAAAACAAAAAAAAAACTTAAAAAAGATCAATAGGATGATATACAGTATGGTGCAGGGTGCTTCTGAGTGACTAAAAATAAAATGTTAAGCATATATTTAGTTACAGTCTATTAAAACTTTAAAAACTCTTCCTGAAAATTTACATTTTCTCTTGCATTTTTCCCTAAATCTCAGAAACTACTTCAAGTAGCGAATTCAAATTTTCAGGGAGTGATGACATACGTATCCTGAGTCTTCTGAACTAAAAGAAGAACATAATGTTATGTATAAATAAAATTATTTAGAATAACATACAAAAAAGTACACAAAATTTTAACTGCGTAATTAAAAAATTGTATTTCCAAAAGCAGTGGCTGATATGCAATTATTGTAAGACTCAGAACATATAGTTTAATGTCCTGTAAAAGTTTCTTGTCAATGGCTACAGTTGTTCCTGAAGTACGGGGAAGTTAAGTCACTAAATTTAACATTGTCAGGATAGGGCGTTCAAACTCCCCTTAATGCACATTTTCTCCTTCCTCCAGTTGGTGAGCAACACATTTATAGTATTTTCACAACAGCAGTAGCTATTTTCTTACAATTTCTTTTTGCAGGCATACCATGTTCTGGGCTTCAAGGGACATGTGGGATTTATTACCTCAATGAGTGAACACTTCTGTGGCACGTGCAACCGTTTACGGATAACAGCTGATGGCAATTTGAAGGTGTGTCTCTTTGGGGATTCAGAGATATCTCTCAGGTGAGTGATGAAACATAGAATAATCATGTCCAAGTGACAATTCATGCGAGGAAACCATAAAATTACTAGAAGACTGACAGACTGATCAGTATTTTACCTTCAGGAGGTGAAATTCCAAAACTTCTTATAGACACATTCATTCCTCTTGTCCTCACATTAGTTGTGGAGTCCGAGTGACCTTTCAGACCTTCAGAAACTTATCGCTCTTTCCTCTCTCATGAAGGAACTGATAGTTCCAAATGCTGAGTATAGAATAATACTTTCAAACTATTTGCCATGCACATTAGGAATGTGGTTGGTATATGGAAGAGATAAACTGCAGTTAAATCCAGCAGGTATGAAATGAGTAATCTTTTCTTGAAGTTTTCAGCCTGCACCCTCCTCCCTCCCAGACATACAAACCATATACCTCTAGCTAAATAATTTGTGAGTATATATAATTTGCCTCTGTCAACATCATGTTACACTAACCTATTTGTGAGATTAAATTAAAGGAAAGTAATCAGAACTGGAAATTATGTAAAGACATTTTTAGCTATGTCCCTAGGTTGTAATAAAGTTAACACAGAATTTCTGTCCATGTGATGGTAACTATGATTCACCAGCCACCGTTGCCCAGCGGTTCTAGGCGCTTCAGTCCAGAACTGCGCGACTGCTACGGTCGCAGGTTTGAATCCTGCCTTGGCTCAGATGTTAAGTCCCATACTGCCCAGAGCCATTTGAACTGTGATTCATGATTATCAGAGTCTATATGTTCCAAATAAAAATTGGAACTTCATGTGTATAAATGTACAAATTATTAGACAATGGGACCAACAACTGACACTTTTAAATTGATGACTAGACTAAGAGATTAATAATAGGAAAAAAACTGCAAGATACTTGGCAATAAGTTTGTTTCAGGACGAGGTAAGGGGGGTGGGGGGTGGGAAGAATCAGCTCTCTCTTTGTGAGCATACCAGAAATTCTTTATCAACCCAAGGTAAAATAAGATATAAAAATACAGGGTCAAACAATTAATTTAAGTATGTTAAAAACCAAATGACTAATAAAATTGGAAGCTAAGAAAAGTAAGTTCGTAGTAAGTAGGGTGAAACACAGGGGGCTGCAACACATTGACATTGTTGATTGACTTGTCTATCAAAGAAAAAAGAAATGGATCAAAACAAAATAAAAGTGAGAATGGAAATGTATCAGAAGCAGATAGGAATAAGCAAGGAGCATATTCTTTAATTAAAAAACTGACCTGTGAGGCAGATGTTCCTACAATTTTATGTTCAAAGCACAGCAGTCTGTGAAAGCAAAATATTTATGACATTGAAAAAAGAAAATCAGTGAGTGAAAAGTGTGTGTAGGTGAATTGTCGTGAAATACTGGATAATGGAACTTCTGTTAGGCTGCCCAGTATTAGTTAACTTGGTAGTAAAGGAGCAAGTTTGCAAGGGCAGATAACTGTTTGACTACGTAAAATAGAGTGGGAGTATGGAAAAGCTAGTCCAAGATAGGATGAAAAAGATAACAGCAACTTAAAAAATGAATTGATAAGTTACCATGAACCCCATTCCAATCTAGTGAATGCAGTGGTTGACAATATCTTGTGACATTCGTCTATAAGGCTCAAACAATAATTGCTAAATAAAAATACAAAATGTTGACAAGACTGTATCTAAGCTGTCACTCTCTTTTGAAACAAGGGTGTTTAAACCAACAAACATGCAGGAAAGCCGGGACAACTCGTGCACTAGAGAAGGATGGGCAGTATCATTGAAGGCGTGAGCATAAACCGTGTGGAATATGTGTGGTACAAGTAAAAAAAAAAAAAAAAAGAAGAAGAAGAAGAAGAAGAAAAATGTTGATCTGGAAACAAGGGAATAACAATTTGCCACGTGAAGAGACAATATGGTACTGTGCTGATGAGTGTGTACAAGTGGTGATTTACAATATACATTGATAAAGGAACCCTGCATTGGGCCCAGAAGACCACGCAATGCTCTTCGAGAGATGTCCTCTACTATAAATCTGTGGAGAGTTAGGTGGTCAGTATACAACTCTCCAGGCTGTTATCAACTTCCAGAAGTTGAAGACACTACTTCTCACTTGAGTATCTCCTCAGCTGGAACTACAAGCAGAGTGTACCCTATTCCAGTCTTTCCACCGAGCAGAATTTCCCGGCTCTACAAGGAATTGAACCTGATCCCTTTCTATGGCAGGCCTGTGGCATACTGACTGCATAGCTGTGGCAAGAGTCATAATATACACTTGTGAACAATTGAGTTATAACTATTCTGTTTATTGGGGAGAGAGTATGTATATTGCCACTGTGAATGAAACAGTTTAGTGTATCATAACTGGAATGTATTCAGACCTCGTACTTGTTGTGTGAGAGCGCAGTGTCTTAGACACTTGTAGTGTTTGTCTTAGCATGTACTAACCGGTGTGCCTTACTTTCTAGTATTTTTAATTGTATATCATTACTGGTGCCTCTGGCACTTTTGTGCTGCTATAGCAATAGCTTGCAATAGCAAACATTGAGTCAACCATGGTTTTTGGATTAGAAGTAGAGGTCAGCTGGGTTGACATTGGGAATAGAGTGATGGGAAGTGGACAATAAGCAGTTATATCAAAGGGTGCATTATTTGATATGTTAAGGTTAATTACAAAATGTGGATTGGAGAATTTTTCACGTTGAGCAGAAGTAAGTTTACAGGACCAGATGTCAAATTACACATGATCAGTGTGAATCCCTATAGTCAGCATGAACACTGGCACACAGAATAATTTATAGGTAGCCTTGCTGTATATAAAAAATCAGATTTGTGCTGAACTGTCATGAACAAACTGTCACTTCTCTGGAATAAATAGACTCTGATTTGTTAATTACATCTGTGTAAATGAAAAATATAGGAAAACATAGATTGCTGCTTACTGTAAAGGAGACATGTTACATTGTAGACAGGCACAATTAAAAAGGCACTTACACAAAGCTTTCGGCCACAGCCTTCATCAGCAAAAGAGATACAGAGAAACACACACATTCATACACACAGGCAAGCACATGTCACACACATATGACTGCCAACTCCAGCAGCTTGCCCCTAGCTGCTGGACTTGGCAGTTTTTTTTTCTCTGTGTGTGTGCAGGGAAAGATAGATCACTATTTACCATAAAGAAAACAAAGTTGCACCAGGCACAACACACAAGCATTCATTACGTATCCTGTTTCAGACCTCACGCCCTCCTTTTTTAACTTAGCGCGTGCCTTTCGGCTTCCTCTCATTGTGTCTAGGCTGTCTTGTCTAGACACAACAATTTTTGGCGACGAGTCAACGGAAAGGGTCTTGTTCTTTCTAATTGCTTACATTTACTTGTGTCATGGCTTCGCCAGACGTACTGTCCGAATTTTATCGCTTGCAGAATCAGCAGACGCAGGCGTTATTGGATGCCCTTGGACAGCTCGTCCACGGTCAACGTGAACTGCACAACGATGCGGCAGCCGCCGCTCTACCACTACCGCAGCAACAACTCGCAGTTGCACCGCCTTTTAGGCCGTTTGACCCAGCTAAGGAAACATGGACGGAGTGGTCATGCCAGTTTGGATTTCATCTCGCCGCCTACAGAATTCAAGGTAACGAGCGGCAGCCTCATTTATTGGCATGTGTAGGGGTGCAAACGTACCGTGTGATAGTGAAATTATTTCCCCGACGTGACGTAGCAACTCTGTCCTACGAAGAACTTTTGTCTGCTTTAGATGCCTATTTCAAGGAAACAGTTAATGTAGTTGCAAAAAGGTATACGTTCTTTCGTACAAAACATACGGCCGGTCAAACTAATAGGCAGTGGGTTGCAACATTGCAAGGCCTTACAAGGGATTGTGCTTTTGAGTGTGAATGTGGACTCCCTTATTCAGATACAATGGTCCGTGATGAAATTGCACAGAAAGTTTCTGATGTTCGTATACGGGAACAGATTTTGAAACTAGTTAATCCCTCCCTTCAGCAAGTGATAGACATATTAGATAGACAAGACATGCTTGACTTTGCTCAGGAATCATTTGCAACTTCGCCAGCCGTGTGTAACATTAACTGGCCAGCCGGGCGCGCTGCACGGCCCGGTAAACTGCCCTCGCGCACGTCCACGCAGCTGCCGCTACGCTCTAAACCAGGTGTGCCGCGACAGCATACAACTGCAGTGAAATCATGCCCGCGGTGTGCTACTAGACATTCGCGTGAAAATTGCCTGTCACGCCAAGCTATTTGCTTTTTCTGTAATAAGAAAGGACATGTTCAAAGTGTTTGCCAGAAAAAGCTCAGCTCAGACAATCACAACCATTCCAGGCCTTTTGCTTCACGCCGGAATCGAACCAAGGACACTCAGGCTCGTGGACCTTCGCCCATGGACATTCATGTAGTGAATTCCACCCCGTCAAGTGCCACTTTCTCAAACAATGACAGTGTTCGTCCCACACAAAGTGTGCATCGACGTTGCCGGAAATCACGTCAATTAGCAAGTGATGCTGTACCTGTATCAGTTCAAATTGCACGGGACAGTCACTCTTGTCATCAGCAGGACAATAAACTTTTTGTAGATTTGGACTTTAATGGAATGGTCATACCATTCCAGCTTGATACCGGAGCTGCAGTTTCATTGCTCAATCACGACACGTACAAACAACTGGGCAAACCTCCGTCGCGTGCCGCAAATGTTAAGTTAAATAGTTATTCAGGTCAGAATATCCCTGTGTTAGGACAGTGCAGCCTTCTTGCAACATACAAGGGACAAACAAAACTTGTCTCATTTTACGTTCTTCGTTCTTCTACTGCAGTGAACTTGTTTGGTTTCGATTTATTTCAGTTGTTTAACATGTCTATAGTAAATCAGGTCCTATCAGTGAATCAGACTGTGCCTTCAGACAGTGTTTCTCGTCTGTGTGAAGAATTTGCAGACATTTTTGCACCGGGCTTAGGTTGCGCTAAAAACTATGAAGCACATTTGGAACTGAAAGTCAACAGGCAACCGAAATTTTTCAGAGCGCGCAATGTTCCTCACGCATTGCGTGATTAGGTCGCAAGAACATTACACGATTTTGAATCACAAGGTGTAATTGAACGTGTGCAGGCTTCTCTCTGGGCCTCACCATTAGTAATTTTGCCCAAACCTTCCGGAAAACTGAGACTTTGTGTGGACTTCAAGGCCACTGTGAATCCACAACTAGTGATTGCAACTTTTCCATTACCCCGCCTGGAAGATCTTTTTGACAAACTGGGTAAATATTTTTCAAAGTTGGACCTCGCAGATGCGTACTTGCAAATACCAGTGGATGAAGAATCCCAGCGCATCTTGGTGGTTAACACGCATCTTGGTTTGTACCGATTCAAAAGACTGCCATTCAGGTGTGCATCCGCCCCTGCATTGTTTCAGCAATATTTACAAACTGTTTGTGCGTCGTTCCCTACTGCTGCGAACTATCTGGACGATATTGTGATCTCCGGAAAGACAGCAGATGAGCATTTAGCACACCTACGAACATTATTTCAGGTATTGCGACAAAATGGTCTTCGCTTGCGGAAGGACAAATGTGTGTTTTTTGCTCGTGACTTACCATACCTGGGACATGTCATCAATGCCCAAGGCATACATCCGAGTCCAGAGCACCTCCGTGCCATACAAGACTTGCCTTCGCCGCAGAATTTGAAGCAGCTACAGAATGTGTTGGGTAAAATTAACTATTATCATCGCTTTCTGCTTAATGCCTCTTCCATTTCAGCTCCGCTTCATAGCTTACGCCGTAAGGGTGTTCCGTTCGTCTGGACGACGGAATGCGAACGCGCCTTTCGCCAGTTGAAATCGGCGTTGCTTTCTAATACTTGCCTTACGCCATTCGATCCCCTGAAACCCCTTTTGTTGATGGTAGATGCATCGGATTTCGGGATCGGTGCTGTGCTTGCGCACAAAGATGAGTCGCATGATCGCCATATTGCCTTTGCGTCCAAATTGCTCTCGTCTGCGCAAAGAAATTATTCACAGATAGAGAAAGAAGCTTTGGCTCTCGTGTTTGGTGTTACTAAGTTCCATGATTTCTTGTATGGTCTTCACTTTACCATCATCACAGACCACAAACCTTTGACGTCGCTTTTTCATCCGAACAAGCCTGTACCTTCGCGTACAGCGGAGAAATTGAGTCGCTGGTCTATTTTCCTCTTGCAGTACCGCTATGATATCTTGTATCGGTCCACTGCTAAGCACGGAAACGCCGATGCGTTGTCCCGTTTGCCTGTTGCTGAGGATAGAGCATTCGATTCTTCCGAACTTGCTTGCATGTTCATTGATTCGGAAACCGATGACGTGGTCGATTCGTTTCCGATTGATTTTCGTCGTGTAGCTACAGCCACAGCTGCTGACCCGGTCCTTGCTACCGTTTTGCGTTTTGTTGCTACGCAATGGCCTTTGTCAAAGTCTCGGATCAAGGATCCGTTGGTTCGCCGATTTTTTGCTCACAAGGAGAGACTTTTTGTTCGACGTGGTGTTTTGTTGTTGCGTTCTGATAATGATCAATCCAGAGTCGTGGTCCCACGTTCATTACAGTCCTCTGTTTTACGGCTTCTTCACCAAGGACATTGGGGTATAGTGCGAACAAAACAACTTGCTCGTCAGCACTGTACTTGGTTCGGAATCGATGCTGCGATTACGAATATGTGTTCTTCTTGCATGGCGTGTGCCGAACAACAATCCGCACCGCCGCGGAAAGTCTTTACATGGCCAAGAGCCACTTCCCCTTGGCAACGCTTGCACATCGATTTTGCTGGTACATTCTGGAATGCTCGGTGGTTTGTCCTGGTAGATTCCTTCAGTAATTGTCCTTTTGTTGTCCGGATGTCTTCCACGACGTCAACTGCCACCATCCAAGCGTTGTCTGCTATCTTTTGCATTGAAGGTCTTCCGCAGACTATTGTTTCCGACAATGGCCCACAATTCATGTCCGCAGAATTTCAGTCATTCTGCCAGGCCAATGGTATTCAACATCTGACATCCGCGCCATTTTCGCCTCAGTCAAACGGTGCCGCTGAACGATTGGTCCGGACTTTCAAGTCACAGATGTTGAAGTTGAAAGAGTCACATTCTCGGGAGGACGTGTTGTTGCTCTTTTTGTCTTTGTATCGCTCTCAGCCCTGAGATGGTCGCTCGCTGGCTGAGTTGCTCCACGGTCGTCCTCATTGAACCTTGATGTCTTTGCTGCACCCGCCGCATCAGGTTCCTGTGCAGCGGCAGACATCTGCTTTTGCTACAGGCGACGTTGTATTTTATCGCAACTATCGAGGTTCATGCGTTGGCTTGCAGGGCGCATTCTTCGCTGCCTCGGCCGCGTGATGTATTTGGTTTTGGGGGCCTCTGGTGAGGTGCGTCGGCATCTCAATCAGCTGCGCCTCTGTTGTAGCATGGGTTCTGCCGCTCCCCGTCTGCTTTCAGTGACGGTGCCGTCCGGTCAGCGCCCTGGGGACCCATCTACTGGCTCGCCTCATCCCCAGGTGTTACCGACGATGCCTTCCATTATGCCCCATGGTGACGTGCTGCTGCCGCCTCCGCCGCCGGCGCCGCCTGTCCTCCAGCCGGCGCCGCCCGCAGTGGATGCTTCGCTGCAGCTGCCAAGCGCCTCCCTGGGTCACGCGCCGCCGATCGCTTCCCGTGACCAGCTGTCCTCCACCATGGAACTCTTGCCCGCTCCGGACCACATGGCGTCTTTGCGTGTCGGGTACCCCGACGCAATGGAGGTCGACCCTTCGGCTTCTCCTGTCTCTTTACGGGCGCATACACCGCATGTTGACGTGCACCCTGGACTAGGTTTTCAGGTGTTTCCTAGCTCCCATTGGACCAAATGGCCTGGTGCGGGTGGCACAGCCTCGTCTGTTGTTAGGCTCCCCACCTCATCGCATACGGGAACATGGGGTTCTCCCCACGGCAGGCGGAAGGCTTATAACATGACCGTTCGCCAATTTGCGGGGGAGGAATGTGGTGTCACCGCCAGACACCAGACTTGCTAGGTGGTAGCTTTAAATCGGCCGCGGTCCATTAGTACATGTCGGACCCGCGTGTCGCCACTGTGTGATTGCAGACCGAGCGCCACCACAAGGCAGGTCTCGAGATACGGACTAGCACTCACCCCAGTTGTACGGACGACTTTGCTAGCGACTACATGGACGAAGCATTGCTCATTAGCCGAGCCGATAGTTAGAATAGCCTTCAGCTAAGTCAATGGCTACGACGTAGCAAGGCACCATTAGTAACATTGCATGTATCTAAAGAGTCTCACTTGTATCACCACAATCTCCAGATGTACCAAAAGGATGGATTAAAGTTAAGTATTCCAGAACCTACGTACTTTTCTTTATAGCATTCATTACGTATCCTGTTTCAGACCTCACGCCCTCCTTTTTTAACTTAGAGTGTGCCTTTCGGCTTCCTCTCGTTGTGTCTAGGCTGTCTTGTCTAGACACAACATGAATCATGCAGGAAGGTCGTCTGTCTGATGATTTGCGGTACATATTGCCAAGGCGGCAGGGAGCAAAATAAGGAGTGATCAAAAAACTTCCATTTGAAGGCTGCATAGTTCAGATCAGTATGCCACACACACACACACACACACACACACACACACACACACACACACATATCCATCCACACATATACCCTGCTTGTGTCTGTATATGTGCGGATGGATATGTGTGTGTGTGTGTGTGTGTGTGTGTGTGTGTGTGTGTGTGTGTGTGTGTGTGTGTGCGCGAGTGTATACCTCTCCTTTTTCCCCCCTAAGGTAAGTCTTTCCACTTCCAGGATTGGAATGACTCCTTACCCTCTCCCTTAAAACCCACATCCTTTCGTCTTTCCCTCTCCTTCCCTCTTTCCTGATGAAGCAACTGTGGGTTGCAAAAGCTTGAATTTTGTGTGTGTGTGTTTGTTTGTGTGTCTATCAACATACCAACGCTTTCGTTTGGTAAGTTACATCATCTTTGTTTTTAGATATATTTTTCCCATTTGGAATGTTTCCCTGTATTATATTATATATCAATGCTTTCCTCTCCCACAACTATCCTGCAGACCTTGTCCACAAACAGATCTCCCAAGCAATACATTCCTCCCCACCCAACAACGATGTTACTACCCCCAGACCACACAGAAGCATCCCCCTTGTCACCCAATATTATCCTGGCCTTGAATACATCAACTAATTACTCCGCCAGGTATATGACTTTCTCAAGTCAAGCCCTGAAATGAGATCATCCCTTGACAATATTCTCCCCACACCACCCAGAGTTGCCTTTTGCCAACCCCCTAACCTCCGTATCATCCTTGTCAAACCCTACAATATTCCCAGTCCACCTTCTCTACCCAGCGGTTCCTACCCCTGTAACTGACCCCGATGCAAAACCTGCCCCATGCATCCCCCCACAACCAACTACTCCAGCCCCGCTACTGGTAAAACATACACAACTCAAGGCAGGGCCACATGTGAGACAACACGTCATTTATCAACTGACATGCCTGCACTGCACAGCCTTTTACATTGGTATGACGACAACTAAACTGGCTGAGCGCATGAATAGGCACAGACGAACTGTCCGCCTAGGAGATGTCCAATACCCAGTAGCGGAGCATGCCCTCCAGCATAATTCTAGGGACCTAGGAACCTGCTACACCATATGTGCCATTTGGCTTCTCCCACCCAACACCAGTACCTCGGAACTGCGGAGATGGGAACTTGCACTCCAACACATCCTTTCATCCCGCCATCCCCCTGGACTGAACCTATGTTAACCAACGTCACTCCCATTTACTCTTTAGTCTTCTCCTCTTTCCCTTTCCTCTTTAGCCATTCACGCATCTTATCATCCTACATAGTTGCATTTATCTTTATACTATGTACCTCTTTACTTCTGTATTCATCCTCCTTGGTTTGAAGCTGGCACAGTAATTACAGTAGAATATCTTTGGCTTCCCTCTGACATCCATGCCTCCATCTTTGCTACCCTCCCTGTTTACCTTTCCCCTGTTGCTTCATAACCTGGGTTGTGAATAACTGAATCCACTTTCCCTTCTTCCTCTTTTTTCCCCTCTCTCCTCTCTGATGAAGGAACGAAGTTCCGAAAGCTAGGATACGTCAATTTTCTGTTCTGTTTTGTGTATGTATCGGCTGTACTGAGCTGAGGTAAGTACTGGCCAGGCCCTCTATCTCTTTGTTAGTATTTGTTTCATATATATAAACACACACACACACACACACACACACACACACACACACACACACACACACACACACACACACACACAGACAGACAGGGTGATGCGTATTAACATTTAAAAACCTCCAAAGCACTGTAGATGACCCTGAGACAAGTAATTTAATACAAGACACATGGGATCACAAATGTTGGATACGATACAAATGTTGGGAAATGTGTCAAAAGTGAATGATAAATGTCACCAGATGATGTACCTTGCCATGCTTGCAGTGGTAGAGCCTCTCGGTCTGTCACACTTGATCATCCCAACCCAAGTCAAGTATTCATATCATTGTGGCTGCGGACACACATGTGCGACTTTAGTGATGGCATTCAGGATTTGAGTCTTGCATCTGGCAGGCAGTATTTTTTCATTGTGTTAAACAATTATGTATTTATATTGAAGTTTATTATTTTATTTACCGATCTTGCAGTTTCCTTGATTTCTTGCAAAGTACAGTACAATGAAAACCTACCGTATTGCATAAAAAGTAGATGAGTATAAACTTCAGAATAGCATCAATGCCATTAAATGACCTATGTTTTCTTTACTAACTAATGTCTGTAAACAAAAAGAGGACAAAAGCAAAAAACACAAAATCAGAACTGCTTTTGCTTGATTACAGCAGGGACAATAATTTTGTAACATCTACATTTACAACAGATCATATTTACAAAATGTTTTCGAAATTTGCTCTGTTTGCTCAAATGAAAGTATTGCACTGCTCAATCATTCCTTTACACTCAGCCCCGACTGCTGCACATACTGTGGGGTATGTCATCTGGTTATGTCATATGTTCAGTGTTTCTCACCAATTTTTGGGGTATTTTGAAATGTACAAAAAGGCAAATGCAGAAAATTATCACATTTTGCTGCACATTACCTGCGTCACAGAAAAATAATGTATACAAATCTTCTCAGATTTGCCACTGAATAACTTTGTGCAAGCCTCACAATATTTCACCAACTCAACTGTTCGTCATCTTCAGGTAGTGGTGGGTCCTGTCATCACTGCTGCAAGATGTGACTGGTGATATTTGCACAGCAGAATTGAAATTTGTCAGGCTAGAAGCAGGAGTACGAATGTGTGGACAGGCACTCCCAGTTGGATGGAAATGCCATTCATAGTAGCCTTCTGCTTATGTGTTGTGGGCAATGACTGCACTTCTGGACACTCGTGTGGTTAAACGCTGAATTAACTCTCTGCAAGGTGCTGCATCAGGTCATACATCGGAGGATCTGGTTTCTACTGTTTTAATTTCATGGCAGTCAGTGCTGGATTCTGGGCAGTGCTTAGTCAAAATTCCATATTCCTGTTGGTAAGATTGCCCACCGTAGGGATACATGCCTCATTCTTAAAAACACAATCCTAGAGTGATGATGCTGAGGATAAAATTTCAGTGCTCTTGGGAAACGTGTGGTGCCCTGTATTCAGGCAGTGCTCTGCTACCACTAATTTACTGGGTGGCATTTTTGTCAGCACTGTTGAACACAGTGTTCTTGCACAATGTGAGGTGTCTGCCCTATATAAGATTTCCCATAATGGCATCAGATCTTATATATGATCTGTGTTTTCTAAGGTCAAGATTGTCTTTAACTGAACACAAACAATTCCTTAGTTTTGCTGGTAGATGAAAAACACACTTGATTCTGTTTCTCTTTGTGATTCTTTCTATTTTTGAAAACATGCCACTGAAATATGGTAGGAAAGCCATTTGCAGTGCTTGTCTAAGTATCTTCATTTACATCCCTACACTGAACTTGCTTTGCTCAGAACACATTGCAAATCTGTTTACAAGAATAAACATTCTGCTGGAACACTGTTCTTAGGTGTTACAGTTCACCAGGCAGACTGTCGGTATCTGAGATCACGTGTGCTCTATGTGCCAGGGAGTGTAAGATACTACCACATTGTGCAGGGTGATGGCAACTTTTGGACCGCAAATATAACTCTGCGTGTATCAGTTTGCAGTAGAGACTATGCCCCAGTGTTCTGTCAGCTTTTCTTCTAACCGTGACATCCAGGAATGGTAAGCTGCTATCTTTTTGTACTTCCACAGTGAACTGAATATTCAGATGGAGCGAGTGCAAATGCTGCAGGAACATAGGTAGTGTCTGTATTATGTGGACCATACCACAAATGTCTCTTCAGCATTCTGCCAGAAGGAGGAATGTTGGATATTTACTAAGGGAAATAGAGGATCTCCCATGGGAACACTGTCCACTTGATTAAAGTAGTTGGTGTTACATAAGAAATAGGATGAGGTATGCACATTTTTAAACAGCACCACAATTTCTTTCTCAAACTTGCTGCTAATAACCTCTAATGAGGGCTGCAGGGCACTTTTGTAAGTAATGATATAACATTTGAGCTAACTAAAAGATCTGAAAGTTCTAGTTTAAGCATCTTCAGGTATTCTATGAAATCCTCTGAATTCTAAATATGATGGTCATAGTCATCCACATGATAAATTTCAAAGCTGTCATGTGGAAATTGCCAGTTGCATCTTGCAGCAGTGATGGTGGAAATCACCATCACCTGAAGATGCCAAAACGTTGTGTCACTGAAATATTGAGGGAGGGACTTGCATAATGTTATCTGGTGGGGAACCCAAAGTGTTTTTGCAACAGATCTATCAAGCAAGCCTGAAAAGTCACATATACTCCAAGCAGTAAGTACCTGTTGTAAAATGGTCACATTAGTGAGCTTGGCAATTAATTAAGAGTTTATCAATAAATTTGGCTTCATTTTGCAAGGAATTGTGCTGTGTTCCAGTACTCCCTCTTCAACAAAACTAATGTCAGTTTCTGCTCCACCTCTTCAGCCCGAGATCCTATGTATACTCTTGAGCATTTGTGTAAGATACCTGTTTATTTATAAAAATCAAAGTAACTTCTATCATGACTTTCCCATTCTTGTCCAGTGGGTTTGTTATCCTGCTGTTGCCTACTGCAGACTACAAGATTACTGTTGAAGATTTCTGCAAAGTTTTTCTTCCTTTTTAGTGTACCAACATTTCACTGTGTGGTAATTGCCTGGTACTGTTTAACGGGTGTTTTAACTGTTGTTACAGAGATGCAATACGAAGCAAATGCAGTGAGGATGACTTGCTTGCCATGATTGGGGCAGCAGTGAGAAGAAAGAAGAAACAACATGCAGGTAAGATACATTACAGCAAATGTAACTCTATAGATAGAAAGAAAATTTCTGCTTAAAAAGTCATAGCAAACATAAGAGCAAAATAGAATGAAAAACAACAGTGATAGAACCTGTGTTTTATGTGTAAAATTGGATTTAATTTTTTATTTAGTATTCATTCTGATTAATGCTCATTGGTCAACAGTACATTTCAGCCCTAGAATTTGGATCTGCAAGGTCCACCAGATAACCATATATGGCGGTTGTAACTCCTTTATTGGACTTCAGAAGTTTTCCAGCAACAAATCTTTTTCTTTCTTTCTTTCTTTCTTTCTTTTTTTTTCTTTTTTTAAAAATAGCTAAAATGCATAAAACATCATAAAGGAAACACTCACAGAAAAGCATCAGTGTCCTTGAAACAATGGAAACTCCAGTAGGAATATCAACAATGTTGGAAAAGACAGATTACTACTTACTGATGAAGGCTGTGGCTGAAAGCTTTATGTAAGTGTCTTTTAATTCTGCCCATCTGCAGCCTAATGTATCTTCTTTATGGTAAGTAACAGTCCGTCTTTTCCTTCATTATTCATTAGTGTTCTTTGTTTTTATTGCTGTTTAGCAAGCATCGTGTGGTATATAAGGGATGTGAATAGCATCAGATGTTGAATCATCACTCTGGAGGATATGAAGGTGCTGCATATTGGTGTGAAACAGCATTTTCTGATGAGAGTTTGAAAGAAACCTCATTGTGGATGTCCATTTGGTCGCCTGGTTAAACCTTGCAACATCTGTATTTTTGGAGTATTTGGATCTGACAGTGGCCTGATGTTGGAAAGTAAGGGCATACTCATCATCAATCTTCCAGTTGACTACATCAGACCACTACAAGGGAGCATCACTGTGTAGTGTACTGAGTACATTGTAATCTGTTCACGTCTGTGACTGCCATCTGAGAACAAGTACAGTAAACTCTCGTGCAGCTACACTTTTGGCTAGCTAGATTGACACTTGACAAGTTTCAATTTGCGTGCACCTGGAGCCAAGCATTTGCTGGTGTTTTTTGGCAATCTACTACTAATCAGTGCACTGGTGCGTGTCAAAAGTCCAAGTATCGTCAATTCGTGCGTGTGTTGGTTGAAGCTCTATTGTGTTTCTTATTCGTATTGCATGGTTTCATGCCACTGCCATCTATTGGAACTCCTTGGAAGTACAGTACATACAGTATTGTTCTATGCAGCGCAACGTAGCCCTGTCAAAACCGACAATTAGAGTGCGCCGCCTAACACTTTCCACTTGTTGTCGGTACATCAAAGCTGAGTGTTTAACAGTGAATGTACAACACCCTGTTGTGTTGCCACGTGGGCTTGGGTAGAACAGAGGAAATGGCATAGATGTATCGAATGCTTTCATTTGATGGCTGCCACAGCCTGGTTTCAAAAGTCAAAAGTTTGTCTAGTGCATCTCGAGTGTTGTCAAGTTGTGCGTCTGTGTGTTTCTGATTTGAGGTTTTGTGCTCCCACTATGTGCCTTAAAGTGTCCAGAGATAAAAGGGGCCAAAAACCATAAAGGACTAAGTCGAGTGTCTGTAAAAAGAACACTGAACGTGACTACGGGCACAAAACATAAAACGAATGTGATCTTGTTGGAAAAAGAGCTTCACACTTTGCAGAGAATTGATGCTGGTGAGCCACCCACAAAAGTTGCTGCAGAGTAGGAGTACAATTACTGATCGGAAGACAAATCGATCAAGAATTGAAAAATTTTGTTCCATCCAAGCATTGGGCAGCGCAGTGAAATCTTGAAAAACAATGAGAACAGGTGCACATCCTCAGTTAGAAGAGGCATTATTTTTGTGGCACGAATAAATAAGAGCCAAAGGTGTGTCAGTTTCAGGTCCTCTACTTTGTCAAAATGAGCTGATGAGCTGATTGAAGGAAAGAAGCAAGAATTCCTCGGAAGTAATGGCCGGCAGGATCGCTTCAAGAAGCGGCATGGCATTCATGAAATTGCCATCAGTGCCAAATCATTATCTGGGGGTGAAGCTGCTACGCTGATTTTAAGAAGAAACTGCACACAATTATTGACAAAGGAGGTTATACTGGCAATCAACTTTACAAATGTGATGAAACTGAGTTGAATTACAAAATGCTGCCAACGAAAATCCTTGCCTCTAAAGAAGAAGAAATGGCTTCTGGATACAAGAAAATCAAAGAAAGATTTACTGTCCTCACTTGCAGTAATGCCACTGGCAATCATAAACTGTGTCTTACTTTAATTGGCAAATCCAAAACACCAAGAGCATTTAGACACCAACCAACCAGCTTTGCCACTGAGGTACACGAATCAGTCTTAAGGCATGTATGAACAGTGCCATCTTCAGAGAGTGGTTCCAGGCAGAGTTTGTTCCAGCTGTAGTAAATTACATGGAAGGAAATGGACTTCCTTGAAAAGCGCTACTTCTTGTGGACAGTGCTCCTTATCACCCAGGTGATCTGCAAGATGTGGATATCAAAGTTGTATTTCTCCCACAAAATGTCACATCTCTATGTCAACCGATGGACCAAGGTATTCTTGAGGCGATGGAAAAACATTACAGATGCAAGATGCTGGAATACTTAATAGGTGTGATTGATGCTGCAGATAATTTTGTGGAAGCTCTTAAAAAAATCGATGTTTTAAGTGTCATTCATTGATTGCTGAAGCTTGGAATCTAATTCCTCCAGTTCCTCTTGTTAGGTCTTGGAAAAAACTCTTAGATCGTAAGGCAACCTAAGTGGTGGGAAGGAGGAGGCAACACCAAAACTCAAGCTGACATAATTTTGGTGAATTTACTGGAGAAGCTGGTTGTAAAGACACACACTTCGAAGACATTGAAGAGTGGATGGAAAATGGCATTTTTTCATGTGACTGAGGATGGAATCGTCCAAATTGTGACCGATCATAAAGTGTCAGAAGACTATGTTTCTGATGATGAATCAGAGAAAAATATTCCTCACACATTCTGTTACGAAGTGATCCAAACTGCCCTGGAGTACATCAGCCAACAGGAGGAAACGATTTATCCTGAAATAGTTTGATTTCAACGTTGGAGATGTATTGTTGCAGCAATAGTTTCTCAAGCAAAAAAACAAAAAAAAAGACATTTGTGAATTCGTTACCAAAAAATAAACTGTAATGGAGCATCCTAGAACTTATATGTCCATAACTTAAAAAGTTATTTTTTTAATTTTATTGAAAGTTCCTCTAGACAGACTTTTCGTTCCTTTGAGTAATCTCTAGATTTGTTTCATAATTTTGTTCAGTAGTTTATTTTTTATTCAAAAGAGCAGCTAATAAAATTAAAACTCCTGTTTTTTCCTGCTGCCAAATAAGGGAGATTTTTTTTCTGTAAGAATGCAAAATAAACGAGCTTTGTTATACAGCATTTAAAAACTTTGAGTTTTCAATCATAGTTTGGTGCCTTTTTAACATGTCAACACAATTTTTCAGTAAAAAAGTGCAGGGTTATTTGCAACCGTATCAGTAACGTTTTACATACCCTACACACGTTTTACGATTGTATTTTGCAATATTGACGCAATTTGGAGTGTTCACATGTGAAAACAGGGGGACTTTGATTTATCTGAAATTTTTGTTATCGGAACCGGCCAACGTCCCGATCATTTCGGATAAACAGGAGTTCACTGTAATAGACTCCTTGCAACATGCTGTGTCATACAGCTAGGAGCAGCCAGACTATGGAATTGCCGTCCTGCGCATAGGCTGCCATTAACACCCAAGCAAATGACTGCATGTGAAGTGGTGCCATGATCGAGAAGTACGGACTGCTAATGAATGGTGTCACATTATGTTCACTAATGAGTCCCAGTCCTGCACTGCTCCAAATGACTATCGTGGAGAAGTTTGACAGTAACCCGGGGAGATGGGGAGAGGTCCCATTCTTCCACATTTGGGGGGGCGGGGGGGGGGGGGTCACAAAGGAGTCCCATGGTGTGGGGAGCCATTGGGTATAACTTCAAGTCACGACTTGTAATGGCCGAGGGAACTCTGATGGTACAGCAGTGTGTAATAGTGTTGTGGTGCTATTTTTCAACAGGCCAGTGCTTGTCCACATGTAGTATGTGTCTCTTTAAATTGTCTGCGTGATGTTGATATACTCCTGTGGCCAGAAAAATCCCCATATCTGTCCCTGATAGAACATTATGGGACCAACATGGACGTCAACTCCATCCCACTGCCTGTATCCATGATTGCAATGTCCAGTTACAACAGTTGTGGATCACCTTTCTCAGGAGGGTATGCAGCAGCTTTACAACATCCTCCCGCACTGTCCAGGCCAGACAAGGTGCATTGCTGTATTGATAAGTGGGCTCAAACTGATAAGTTCTGTGTAAATTTGACTCTGTTTTGTTATCACTGAAATAACATCACATACCCTCTAAATTAGCTATGTTTCAATTTGTTTTCTCCCCACCTTCTGAGTGTCTCACTTTTTTTCAAGCAGTGTAATTTAAGACAGACATAAGAATATGAAAATGGGATGGCATATCACATTGCTATTCAACTATGCCCCTAAGAAAATTGTAAGGTAATGGAGAAGAGCAGGTGCACTATTACACTGACTAGAACGTAAACTTAAAGATAGAACTATATTGTGTAACCTATACCGATGACATAATACTAATTGACAAAAACATCACTGATGTGCTAAAGCAATTTGAAATATTAAGGGAGCAAGCTAGGAAAATTGGACTACTAATTTCACCTGGAGAAAAAATTCTTGGCTGATACCAAAATGGCACTAGTTGAACTTATATAGGCAACGACATAGTATTTGGTGTTAAAAGAGTTTAAATAATTAGGTGAAAAAGACCACTGAACATCATAATGAAAAGAAGGCCATAGAATCCAGACTTCAGAAAATACAGACTGTCTCTCAGTTAACTAAAAGTATTTTTCCTGGAACTCAAAAATCTAACATTGTACAACAGTGATCAAATTAGAATTTCTTTATGCATGAGATAGACTCTTTGTCCAACACAAGACATGAAAACAGCAAACTGAATTAGAAGAATGTAAAATTGTAGTAAAAATCTTAGGTCAAAGAATAAAAGATGGAACACATCACACAGAACCCAGCGTGAAATCTCCAGGCAAATTCCTAAAAACTCTTGTTACAATGTGTCTCCAAAGAATCCAACTTGTGGGACATACAGAAAGAATGTATCCAAACAGGCAGCTCATTGGATTCCCACATACTTGAAAAATAAGATCCAACTGATGAAAACAAACAGGAAGAGACCTTACGATATTGGAATCACCACATTTACGGTATTCTGATGTAGTGATGAGTCACACAGAGTGCAGTTTCACAGTAGCTTGATCGATGCTTGTACTGGTGTATGTAGTATATGCAAGTGTGTACAGCGTCTCTTCTGGTGTACTCACAATATGCTAATTTAGTGGCCGAGCAGTAAACCGGATCCCTACTCGGTTCCAGTGTGCTGTGCTAATTATTCTTCTTCACTATACATTTATGCTTGGAGCCGCAAGAGAGGCCATTTTCCAGATAGTGCCACAAAAACAACAAATTCTCAGATATCAGTTTAACATACACTCCTCAACATCATAGACAACATTTCACATTAATATGTTGCAGAACACTAGATTAGTGTTAAAATTGCCAGAGTAAACATTGTTCTCCGTGTGACAGATTGTCACCCGATGTCCAAAATTGATAAATTTTATATCTCTGCACAGAGAAGCAGCTGGTTGCTCATTGTCATCTGCGGTGCTAATCAATGGGTCGAGCTCGTTGCTGGCACAGTGCCACCACAGAGTAAGTGGCCCCTCATCCCAGCAGGTGGCGATGTTTTAACACCCGTATAGCTCCCCAGACTTACCACGTCTGTGGATAACTCAGTCTCTGCACAGAACTTCCCACATTTCCCACACAGTGGGCCATAGTGTCTTTTACACACAATAAATCTTCAAACTTATTTCATTGGCTAAGTTAAATTTCGAGTGTGACATGCTATTTCGTAAAAAATAGCAAACGGTAGACATGGATGTTATTGTGACTCTTTCCTAAGACAACATTTGTGTATTACACTTGTAGAAGTGCACTGCAACATAAAACAGTAGACCGTAAGTTCAAACAATGGAAACTCCAGGTTGGAATATCAGCAGTGTAGGAAAAGATAGAGTGCTAATTACCATAAAGATGGCACGTTAAAATGCAGACAGGCACAGTTAAGACACTTATACATAAGCTTTTGGCCACAACCTTCATCAGAAAAAGAAATAGAAATACACACCATTCATTCACACAAGCAAGCACACCTCACACACACATGACCGCCAACTCTGACAGCTCAGGCCAGAATGCTAGTCTGTAAGTTTGCTACACAATAAAATAATTATTCTGAGCTACAAGAAAAATGGATTCAAAGAACTAAACTGCTTGAAGAAAAAAAAGGGAAGCTTCCTGAAGCAACATAGTTTCACGAGTGTGCATACCAGTGGTAAATTATGAGAATTGCAACTCTCTGAAATGGATACAAAGGCCACCAGATTGCATTAGCTTTGTTTGTGTCTCGGATTGTTACCATGAATGGTAGGAGCAATAAGAGATGGGAAGAGTGTAAGATGTTGAGTGATCCCTGTGAAGGACACAGATGCCCTGTACTTCTGTGAGTCAGCATTATCAGCACGTAACAAAATTTTAAGGGGCCTAATTGTGTGTCTCCATTTGCCAGGCTGATTGAATTATGCAATATGCAGATTTGTGAGACATTCAGATATGGTGGTGGCCCCATGTTGGTCTGCTTGGGAACGTAAGGGCGGCGTGCTTGTCAGCAAGCTTCCGGTTGACCGTGTCTGACGAGCCCATAGGAGAATCGCTGTAATGTACGCCGAGCACATTGTAACCCTTTCACACCTGCACCTGTCATGTGATCAGCAGTGAGTCACATTCTGCAAGACCCGCGATGACAGTTGTCAGTGAGTATGACAACGACATAGGGAGAGGGCGTGTGGGGCAGCATCGGATATGACTTCAGGTCACTCTGACAGCACAGCAGTATGTCATGGACATCCTACATCCTCATTTGCTACCTCCATGTCCAACGGAGTTACAAGAGACAGAGCAGTGAAAACATATCCAGTTGTTGACTCACAAAACGGTTTTGAGCTGTGACGCATGTAGCCTTAAGTGAATCATTCATACAAAAAGAAAAGAAGAAGAAGCTAAAGTCAGAATGTGAAAAAATTGGAGAATGGAATAGATATTTGAAGACTTCACACTTGAAACTCCCAGTTTTCCTATTGTGAAAGTGCCTTTGTGACCATATGCATTTCACTGACGATGAACTTTTTTTTCCCCCCTGGGTCTTGGCTCCATATTTTTTCATCCAGTTGAGTCAGAATACTTGCATAGTATTTGTGAGGTATTGTTTCAGTCTTGCAAGCTAATCTAAAATACAAATCCCTTTTGCATCCTAGAAAACAATGACCACTCTTTCTCTCCGATGAAGTCACCTCGGCTATTTTTGTACAACTGCTGTTTCATTTCGGTCATCTCTCATCCACGGGAACAGATTGGTGCATAGAATCAGTTGTGTGTCAGATTGTCCCAAATTGTTTTTCACATTAGGTTGTAGTCAGGCTTCAACAGACATGCCACTCACTTTCTGGTACAGCCACGGCATCAACTGTTTTGCACATCTTTTTAATTACTGATCTTGCGATATCACACTGTGTTCTTTCTCAGCATTTTCATATTTGATTGTAATTCTAGGAAGTTGTTCATGAGTCATCTTACAGACATATGCCACATATGAATTCAGCCACCCATTCCTTAACTGTTGACTATGAAGGAACTCCCCCATGAACCATGGACCTTGCCGTTGGTGGGGAGGCTTGCGTGCCTCAGCGATACAGATTTCCGTACTGTAGGTGCAACCACAACGGAGGGGTATCTGTTGAGAGGCCAGACAAACATGCGGTTCCTGGAGAGGGGCAGCAGCCTTTTCAGTAGTTGCAGGGGCAACAGTCTGGATGATTGACTGATCTGGCCTTGTAACATTAACCACAATGGCCTTGCTGTGCTGGTACTGCGAACGGCTGAAAGCAAGGGGAAACTACAGCCATAATTTTTCCCGAGGACATGCAGCTCTACAACTTGACTAGAAGAAGAGATCGGTTGGTAGGACATGTTCTGAGGCATCAAGGGATCACAAATTTAGCATTGGAGGGCAGCGTGGAGGGTAAAAATCGTAGAGGGAGACCAAGAGATGAATACACTAAGCAGATTCAGAAGGATGTAGGTTGCAGTAGGTACTGGGAGATGAAGAAGCTTGCACAGGATAGAGTAGCATGGAGAGCTGCATCAAACCAGTCTCAGGACTGAAGACCACAACAACAACAACAACATGAAGGAACTGACTCCTAATAAGTAAGAATTATGCCTGTAGAAAAGTACAACAAAACAGTAATCTCAAAAAAGGACAGGATAGACAGTACATTCTGTAGGACATATTAAAAGTGATTGGTAAAAGAGACTTGGTGTGTTAAATGCAGCTTTTGATTACATGATAATTGAATTGGATAGATAAACAATCTACTCGCTAAGTGGCGGCAGAACACACACATAAGAGAAGATTATAATTAGGCGAGCTTTCAGAGCCAGTAGCTCATTCTTCAGGCAGAAGGGTGGAAGTGGAAGGAAGAGGGGTGAAGGATAGGTCTAGGAAAAAGGGTAGATTTTGAGAAAGTTACCCAGAACTGCAGATCAGGGGAGACTTTCCAGATGGGATGAGAAGGAAAGACTGATTCCACATCTACATACATACTCCACTAGCCACCATATGGTGCATGGCAGAAGGTACCCTGTCTCACTACAAGAGTCTGAATAAAATTACTTGATAGTTGACATCAATCACCTGCTGCAACAATGTTGCCACATTGGCTACCAGCTACCGTTTGGTTACAGGTGACAACAAACAAGCGGCTCACTTCACAAATTATGTTAAATGTTTAACACAGAGCAATTTTTCTAGTGGCTGGTGCAAGGTATGTCAGAAATGTTGGATACTCTGTTGACTATTGATTTAAAGTGACCAGTGACTGAACTGGGGCAGACAACCCGTTTTGTATCCCTGACTGTAAACTTGTGTCCTAACCCAGCTGAGAAAATTGTGGTCAACGGTCTGCAGCAGTACTAATATCATTATCGCTTTGTTCAAGGCGATTAAAGCTAACCCTTAAGGGTAAACTCAAGACAACAAAAACTCAATTTCAGGGCTGAAAGCAAATTGAAATTTCTCCGTGTCATTTGTTACCTGTAACTATCCTTACCCTAGCTGCACATGCTGCCATGTTAGAAACCAGTGAACAGTCCATGTGGGCCCTTAGTCGTGGATTATAGATGACTGAGGCAGATTCCAAATGAAGAAATAATGACAGGACGAAAAATAAGACCAAATAGAACAGTCAAAACAATGATGAAAAATGATGTAGCAAAGTATTAAAAATAAAAAAATACATTTAAACCAATTAATTGAATGAAAATAATAATCACACTCATTTGGTTAGATTTAGAAATAAAAATTTTGCTGCATTGATGAGATTCAAACCTACGACATGCTACACATTATATTAATCTGCCAACCATTGTGCTATGCCACAGCACTGCATGAAGTATTTATATATGTGAATGTAGTGACCCAGTTCCAACTGTGAATTGCAACCTTAAAAATTTCAGTTTCACGCAGTGTAGTGAAAAGCTTATCTAATGTAACATGATCTCTTTGAATATGATAACTATAAGTATGATACTGAATTACACCTTGTGCTGAGTTATTCGGTAGTGTTTGGTTAGTGCTATGAATGAAATGTGTGTCTTTGATTAGCATTGTTAATGTGTGTTGTTTTTGGTGTAGTTATCGCATGTCATGAAATACATAATAAATGTGTCGGGTTCATATTTCGGGATACAAATACATCAAGAAAGAATGCTGAACCAGGAATTGGAAGTGACTGGCCAATTTTGGTGGAGTTTGGCAACAGCAGACAGTTCAAGTATGACGCTGACAACTCTTATTGGTGTTTGAAGTGCCAACTATCAAGTAATTTTAATTCGACTGTAGTCAGTTCCTTTCCCGTTCCATCTGCCAATCGAGTGGAGAAAAAGTGAATGTCTATATGGCTCTCTATGAGTCCTAATTTGTCATCTCTTATCTTCGTGGTCCTTATGCGTAATGTATGTTGGTGCAAGCAGAATTGTTCTGCAGTCAGCACAGTGTTCCTCAAAATCCCTCCAGGGATTCCCATTTGAGTTCCAGAAACATCTCCATAATACTTGTATGTTGTTGTTTCAACCTACTGTTAACAAATCTAGTATCCTGCCTCTGAATTACCTCAATGTCTGCTTTAATTCGACCCCTTGCGGATCCCAGACACTCAAACTGTACTCAAGAAGAGATCACACTAGCACCCTATATGTGACGTCCATCACAGCTGAGCCACACTAGTAAAATCCACCCAAAAAATGAAAGATGATTATTCACCTTCCCTACCATGACCCTCACAAGTTTGTTCCATTTCATATCACATTGCAAAGTTATGTCCAGATATTGAAACAATATGACTTCTTCATTCATGACACTACTAATGCTGGATTCTGGCATTATGGATTTGTTTTTCCAACTCATTTGCAGTACCTTATATTTTTCTACATTTAGGGTTAGCTGTCATTTATCGCACCATCTGGGAACTTTGTCCAAGTCATCTTTTATCCTCCTAAATCACTCAACAATGACACCTTCCATACACCACAACATCATCAGCAAACAACCACAGATTACTGTCCACTTTGTCCATCAGATCAGTTATGCACATAGAAAATATGAGTAATAGCGCTCCTATCACACATCCCTGGAACGATCCTAATGATACCCTAGTCACTGATGGACACTCACCGTCGGGATAATGTAGTGGGTTCTATTACTTCAGAAGTCTTTGAGCCACTCACATGTCTGGGAACCTATTCCATGTGCTTGTACCTTTGTTAAAAGTCTGCAGTGAGGCACTATGTCAAATGCTTCTCGGAAATCAAGAAATATGGAATCTGGGTTTGTGAATTTTGTGATGGCAAAGTTAGAGGAGCAATGCATCTGCATTAAATTTTGCGTGAAACTCAAGAAAACCTTTACAGAGACACACCAAATGATGCAGGGAGCCTATAGCGATGAGTGCTTAAGCCATACTCGGTGTTACGAATTATTCACACGTTTTAAAAATGGCTTTACAAAAGTCAAAAATGATCCTTGTTCAGGACGCTCTTAGATGTCCCCTGATGACGCTTGTGTCAGGAACGTCAACGAAATTGTGTGTGCCAGTTGAAGATTCACTGTCCGAGAGATTGTAGAAGAATGTAACATTTCAATTGGATCATGTTATGAAATGACACAGCATCTTGGAATGCATTGTGTTGCCGCCAAGTTCATTCCACGGCTCATGAGTCAAGACCAAAAAAACTTTTTGGATCTCACGAAAGAGAATGAGATGTTCCATGTGAGAATAGTATGACCCCTGCAGACTTCTTTTTATTTCCAAAGTTGAAAAGGATGAAGTTTTGCAATGGTAGATGAGATAAAAGAAAATTCGCAGACGGCACTTTATGCGACCCAGCAAGAGGTGTGTCAAGACTGCTCCTGGAAGTGGAAATGATATTGGGAGCAGTGTATCAATTGTGGAGGAGAGTATTTTGAAGGAGACAATCCATAGTAACTAAAAGATAAGCATAGAAAATTTTGTGGACAAAGTTCTGGAATTTTTTGAACAGACGTCGTATGACAAAAGAGCATGCTGAGGTGCCCATGAGCGATGCTTTGTACTGATTTGTGGACATAAACTTATTGGTCTCTATGAAACTGATTAGATTCAAACCCAGAATGTGTTCAAGAATTCTGCAGCAAACTGATGTTATGGGTATTGGTCTGCAATTTCGTGGGTCTGTTCTTTCGCCCTTCGTATATACAGGAGACGCCTCTGTATTTTTTTCCCCAGTTGCTTAGGTCTTTCTGCTGGGTGAGAGATTCACAATAAATACAAGCTAAGTAAGGGTCCAGTGCCACATAGCACTCTTTGTAAAACCAAATTGAGATTCCATCTGCAACTGGCGACTTATTTGTTTTTAATTATTTCTGGTGTCAGGGATGATTACGAGGGTGGTTTGAAAAATTCTTGAAACAGAATAGAAAAAAAGTACTTATGTCACTGAAACTTATTTGTTTTTCAATGTACCCTGCTTGTAGATTAATTCACTTGGTCCAACAGTGTTCCAATACCTTGATCCCATCTCGACAATGATTTTCCTCCAGGCCTACAAAATAGTTGTCAACTGAGGCTACCAATTCTTCATTTAAGTGAATCTTCATCCACAAAGAAAAATTTTCAGTTTAGGGAAGAGGCACGTGTGGCAACAATTCATACCTTAGTTTGTGTAATTTTACCATGGCGATGGCACATGCGTGCAAGCGTGCATTGGCTTGATGGTAGATGACTTTCTTCCTTATTAAACCTGGCCTTTTTCGCATATCTTTTGTTGTAATTTGTCCAGAAGGTTAGCATAGTATTCTTCAGTAATTGTTTGCCCAGTGGGGAGACAATGTACAAACAGAATCCCCTTCTCATCCCAGAACACTGATGCCATGATCTTCCCCGCTGAAGGAATTTGGTGGCGCATCCCAGAACACTGACGCCATGTCCTTCCCCGCTGAAGGAGTTTGGCGGCAGAGATTCAGCATGTTTTCACTGCTTTGATTGTTGCTTTGTTTCTGGGGTATAGTAGTAAACCAAAGTTTCTTCGTGGTCACAAACCAGCACAAAAGATCTTGTTTGTTTCTCCTAAAACAGGCCAAACATTCTTGTGATATGTCCATTCTCATGCGTTTTTGACCCATCTTGTGAATACCTTTCAGATACATCTGGCAAGCGTGAGCAATTTCATGCCCTCTAAATTGGTGATCCTCCTTGATCATTATGCGCACTTTTGCAATTATTTCTAGAGTAGTGACACATCTTCTGACCTATTCATGGATGATCATCATCTAAGCTCTTCTGACCAAATTTAAATTCATTTATCCACTTGGCAACAGTTGAAGACAAAGGAGCAGAGTCCCCTGGTGTATTCTGGAAATCGGCATGAATGTCCTTCGCTTTCATACCTTTCTTTATGAAGTACTTAATCACTGCTTGAATCTCGAGCCCCCCCCCCCCCCCCCCCCCCCCCAACGTAACATCCCGTCTTTGCAGATCACTACACAGGAACAACAACAGAGCCGTGTCACTGCCACAGCTCTCTTCCAAGAGCACTGACATGGCACGTGTTTACAGGCAACAGTCCAACGAATATCATGTGAACAACTTGTGCTAGCGCTGGCCTCTTGTGGTGATTGTTGTTAGGTGTCTCTGTGCTATTGTCAAATGACGGTATGTTTATATGATTCTCTTGCATGAATGATTTCTTAAATGCAAAATTTAAAACATTTATCTCCTACTGCCACACCAGACTGGTCAAGTGACTTGATGGAAAACTTTGACTCACTTAGTGATTTTACATAGGACAATAATTTCCCCTGCTTCTCAGCCAGATCTTTTGCTGAGGTATGACAGTGGTAGTAACCTTTCCTTGTTGGCATTTGGCATTCTCTTTTGAACTAAGAGTGCAGTAGCTTTTCCTTCCTCAGTATTTTCTGAATTTCATTGTTAAACCACAGTGGCTGTTTTGCATCCATAATTCGTTTACTAGGTACAGACTTGTTGAGAGTGCAATTCACGATCTATTTAAGCTTTGACCATAATCTCTCTACGTCCATCTTAATGGAACTAAGTGATGTCAGTTCTGTCTAAGTGAGATGCTAACATCTGCTTATCTGCTCTTTCTGGCATGAACATTTTCCTAGCCTTCTTGACTGATTTATTAATTTTTGTAATCTTAGTTGTTATGATGTTATCATGATTATTAATCCCCATCTCTATGCTGAAGTCATTGATGATATCTGGGCTGTTTGTAACTACAAGGTCTAAGATATTTCCATTGCATGTGGCGTGCCAAACTAGGTGCTCAAGACAATTTTCGAAAACCACATTCAAAAGTGCTTCACAAGATTGACTGCATCCCCTGCAATAAAGGCATAGGCTACCATCTATACTCAGTAGGCTAAATTCACCTCCAACTAGTAATGCATGATCTAGGTATTTACGTGCTACTGTCTGTAGACTTTCTTTGAATGGCTCCAAAACTGTCATAGCAGAACCGGGTGGCTGATTAAAACATCCATTAATTAACGTTATTTCACATAGACTTGTTATACGCAACCAGATAACTTCACTGTCACAATCAGCTTTGACCTCAATAGAGACAATGGACACTCGCTCTCCTACAGTGTCTAATCTGCCTTTCCGATATATATTCCATTAATCACTAAATATGTCAGAGCTTTCTACTCTGGGTTTCAGCCAGCTCTCAGTCTCTGAGAATAATTTGAGTGGGAGACTTTCCTGGATGGCAGTAAATTCGGAAACTGTGTTACAAGTACTTTGACAACTGATAAAATTTTGACAATGTACACTGGAGTGAATTCAAAAGATAAACCTCAACCAACATTGAATGTATCTTGGTGATAAAGAGCCCAAATAAATAAATTGATGATTTTATTCCATTTCATCTGATTGAACGAAGCACATACAGCATAACTACTCAGAAAACAACTATAGTACGGATTACATTTACTACCATACATGTAGCACTCTGAGAACATTTCACCTTGTCATAGTAGTCCTGTGTTTTGGAACTAGGCAGTGCTTCATTTCACAAAGCGAAAGGAATAGCTAGTGTAAAAAACAAAAGAAGAGGAAATAGTGGTTGCTGGTGTTTTTAACACTATCATTCAATTTAGTTCCTACTGTGAACTTTGCAGCTAGGATATGTAAATGCTCTGAGACTGCTATTGATAATATCTTTATGAACAAATCTAGGGGAAAAAAGTCATATCACAAAACCAATAGTAAATGGACTATCTGATCACGACGTGCAGCATCTTGTGTTAAATGTTGAAACTTGTCAGGAAAAAAAATATTAAATCTGAGTACAGGAGGATAATAAATAAGCCAGAAATTGAGGAATTCAGGAAATTGCTCAAAGACATGAACTGTAGAGATGTTTACCTGACTCAAATGGAAAATACAAAGCATTTATTAATAAAGTTACCTCCTCTTTTGAAAATTGTTTTCCCCTAAAGGTAACTCAAATCACACAGAAGACAAAAGATAAACCATGGATTACACAAGGAATAAAGATATCATGTGGGGCAAAAAGGAGACTGTATCTACTATCTAGGAACATTTCTGATATTAGAATTGTAATGCATTACAAAGAATACTGCAAAATATTGAATCAAGTAATCCAGAAATCGAAGTAGCTTTATTAAGCGAAAAAGATAATTGTATCGGGCAACAAAATAAGAACTGTATGGCATATAGTGAAGACAGAGAGAAGTGGGACCAAAATGGAAGTGGAACAGATAGCTCTAAAAGTAAATGAGACTTTGGTAACAAGTGCATGTAGTGTTGTAAATCTCTTAAGCAAGACTTAATTTTTGTTACTGACGGCTCGGGGTTATCAGGTTCGGTGAATGGTGCAATGGAGTATCTGGGACCAGTCTTTGAAGAACATCGTGTAGAACCTATTTGAGGAACTTTGAATTCCAACCATTGCTTCTCAGTATACTTACTCCTTAATGAAATTTGTTGCAAGTTATATATCTATATTTCCAACAAATAGCTCAATACATATTATCAATACTAGGAGTAAGAACAATCTACATAAAGACCTAAAATCACTTATGTTGGTCCAAAAGGGGGTCCAATATTCAGGAACACACATTTTCAATAAATTACCAGCAACCATTAAAAACTTGGTTTCAGATAAAGCACAGTTTAAACAGAGTTTGAATGACTTTTTGATAGGCAATGCCTTCTACTCTATAGATGAATATCCTAACAGAGACTGTTAGGCCAGCGTAAGTAAAAATATGTTAGATTTAAGTTTTGACAGCACTTGGTTGCAACAGTCAATATTAGGTATTTTGTGTATGCTAAATTTATTAACAGTGCATAACAATGTTTCATTCTGACAGCGTATTAATTCTGTAAATATTAGCTTTTTCCAGTTTACTGTATTGTATTCACCTCTTTTGACAATCTCGTGACAAATGATCAGGGTAGTATTCATTATATAAAAATGTTTTGTGTTATACATTCTGACATGTTCCACACCCTCGAGAATCATCTCATTTTTTCGGTGTATGTAATGAAAACTGAATCAAATCAAATCCAATCACCATCTCTCGTCATGTAATAACTTCACTTCTTCTTCTTTTCTTGTCATCTCCTGTTTTTCCAGTACTCGTCCATTTCCTCCTCATGTTTTTCCCCCTTTATTCTATTCGTGTTGTTCTCAATCCCCTATTTCTTCTGCATTGAAAGCCTTTTAATTTTATTTACTTATTTTTTTTATCGAGGTGAGTCTCTACAGACTGCGTGGTAACAACCGACTTCACTCTAGTGTCCGGGTCTTGTTCTTGCTCCAGCTTTGACTTCCTGCCAGTATCTTCTGAGCCCCTCCAAGAGGTGCCTTTTCATGCCCTTCAGATAATGGCCCTCACTGTCTTTCGGATGTTGATGCCATGTTAAAACCTTGGTAGTTGGTCACCAATCTTCTAAATTTGTTCCTTTCAGGAATTTCTCTCTGAGATACCAATCTGCTTAAGATCTTTTTCACATTCTTTGAACCATCTCGGCCTCGTTTTCTTAGATAGGATGAAACTCTGTATTCTTTTTGTTAGTCGATCACCATTCATTTTCATGAGATGACCATAAAATAACAATCATTTCTTCGTAATGGATGCTGTGATAGGTTCTGTCTTGCTGCACGAGTCCTCATTTGCTCTAATTCGCCATTGTCCATCGACCCGTCTATTACCTTAGGATTTTCCTTAATATCCTACACTCACGCTTTTCCAGCCACTCAGCTTGACCTTGTCTATTCGTGGTCAAAGTTTTGGATGCTTATGAGCCCTCAGGTTTTACAACTGTATTATAATGTTGGAACTTGGCCCATATACTCATAGACTTTTTGTTATAAGTATTCTTTGTCAGTTGGCATGCTTGGTCTAACTTCCTCATCCCGACAATTGCTTCTTCTTTTAATCCATTCTCCTGGTGGATGACTTCACTGAGATACCTGAAATTCTTAACTCATCCAATTTTTTCCCAGGTTGGTTATCATCCATTCAGGTCCGTTACAGATGTTCGTCATATATTTTGTCTTTTGAATAGAGATCTGGAGTCTAACTTTTTTCAGCAATTTCTGACAGCCTGTTTATCTTGTTGACTGCTGACTCTATGTTGTTAGCAAAAATGGCCAGGTCAGCCGCAAAATCTAAGCAGTCAATGCACACTCCTTTGTTCTTAGGACCAAATCTGAACCACTCTTCATTTGTTTCTTCTTGGGCTAATAACTTTCTCCACTCTCGAATGACCTTTTCCAAGACACAATTGAAAAGGAGAGGGATAGTCCATCTCCTCGTCTTATGTCCGTTCTGATTGTAAAGGGTTCAGATACCTCACCCATAAATTTAATTTTTGACACTGTGTTAGTAAGAGTTTGTTTGATCAGCTTTCTTGATGTATTATCCATCCCAAACTTTTCCAAAATATTCATTAATGCCTGTCAGTTGATGGAGTCATATACTTTTTGAAAATCAACAAACATGACCACATAGTTATTTCTTCCAGTTTTTTGGACCTGATGATGTTCTTCAGGCTAAAGATCTGTTCTGTGCAAGAATCGCCCTTTCGGAAACCAGCTTGATAGTCCCCAATCAGTTGGTTACAATGATCTTCTATTCTATTCTGTATCACTTTGGAGAGAATCTTATATGGAACAGATACTAATGAGGTACCCCTATAGTTATTGACATTCTATTTATCACCTTTTTTGTGTAGACGATGGATTAAAGCTGACTGCCATTCAGTTGGTATCATCCCAGCTCTCCAGATCTCCTCAAAAAGTTGGACTAGTATATCTAGAGTTTCATTATTTGCCAGCTTCAGTAGTTCCACCACTATTGAATCCTCTCCAGCTGCCTTATTATTCTTAAAGTTGTTGATGATCTCTTTGGTCTCCTCTTTACTAGATGGAGATGAGGGGTAGTTTGTGGATTGGGGCACATACAGGGAATTTTTCTTTCGGTTCAACACAATTAAGTAGGTTTTCAAAGTAACGAGACATGATCTTGCAGTTTTCTTTGTTGGTCAGGCTGAGTGTGGTGTGCGTACTGTAAGACCTTCAGTACACACACCATCAGATTATTTGACTTGTTGCTCTAACGAAGTAAGCGAGTGTCAGCAATATGTCTCGTGGTCTTATCATGGTGTGTTTATCTTCTGCCATTAGGTCAGATGATAAAAATGCCACTTGCATGCTTAGAGTAGCAGATTGACGGTGACCAACTTTAAACAGAACTTGATTAATTTTCACACACATTTATTAAAATAATAACAAATATAAAAATTACTTAACTTGGTTCTGGATGCTATTTACAATTGACAATCTGAAGTTCTTTGGGATTGGTACGTTAATCTTATTCTCACATATATCTCAGATACTTGACAAAAGTGTCTATACATTTATCTTCATGGCTATGTACAGGAATATGGTAATCTTATTAGGCGCAGACTGAATCTTGACTATGGACTGGTACAGACAATTGTAGAACTCGACAGACTGGTACAGACTAATGCAGACTGGTACAGACTAATGCAGACTGGTACAGACAAATGCAGACTGACTGATTGAAGGTCTTTACACTCGTTATAATACCTCGCACGTTCATGTATCACTGCGCGAGTGTGATGCGCGAGGAGAAAATGTTCTATGTTAGCAGCAATCTCATTGGCTGTGTTACATATTAATATGCGGATCGGCGGAAGCAGAATTTGGTCCGTCTCTATGGCAGCGCCATCTCATAGTGCGGAGATGGACGAGCGCTGCGCCTGCGCTGTTGTGCTTAGCGGGGCGCACTCTAGTGGGAAATTTGTGTACACGCTGAATATGTGGAACTATGTACACAACACTGAGCTTTCCATTTTCATCTCTAAAACAAAAACTAGGGGCTTGGTATCCTTTCAAATTCGATTTGAACGTCTGATAGAAGTCTCTGACATTGTTTATCTGGAAACGCTGATCGATCTATTCTAACTGCTGTTTCTCATGCAATTGCCTAGACCTTCATAGAGTTCTGGCTGCATATTTTCGAACTTCATGGAATACATCAAAATCATCAGGTCTCCTGGTAGAGTTCCACTTTTTCCATGCACTTGCTGTTTGGGCCACCACCTCACCACAAACCTCATTCCACCATGTATGATTCCTCTTTTTAGCTGTCAGGATTTTAGTATTAGCTGCTTGTTGGATCATGGAGTCAATGTCTGCCCATTTATGGGATTCAACTGTCAGTTACTGGTGGCATTGTTCCAATATGTTTTGATTGATTTTGAGCTTCGCAATATCACATTTATGAATTTTATTTCCGGTTTTCATGGTCTTATTGAGAGGGATGAAATTAATTTTGATCTTGGAGAGGTGATGATCCTTTTAAATTCAGTATTTTATCTGTAAAAAGGTTTCTTTCTATTATCTCTGATTGTTTGATGTTGTTTCTTTCTTATTTCTGTAATCCATGCTATCATTGATTCCTTCTTCCAGAACTACTCATTCAGTAGAGATCTCTAAAAAAAGATTAATCTTCTTTTAGCCATTACTTCTGATATTTTCTCAAAATTTTTGTAGATCTCCTCATTACTTCTCATTTTCCAGCCATCTGTAGCTTGTATTGCAACCATTATTTTCTAATAATGCTCCTTTGAGGATCCTCTGTTCTGTCCAGCTTATAGTTCATCATTAGGCATCCTCATCCATATAAACATCCTGGTCATACCACTGTGGGATAGTGTTTTAGTTTTGTTTTTTTAGTTGTACATTTCTTGTTGTAAATATCCTTTGTCAAACGATTTGCTCTCTCCAGTTTGCTGACTCCTGCATCTACTGTTAATTCTTCTAGTCCATTTTGTTGTACAGTTTGTCCAATATATTTAAATTTACTTACTAATGCTATTTTACATTTTTGTTTTTCTAAGAATGTTGATGCATTGTTTGAAATTGTCATCAATGTTGTTTTTTGGGCTGAAATTTTGGGACCTGCTCTCTTTGCTATTTCTTCCAATAGATTTCTTTCAATAACTGTCTGTCAGATTTTTTGAAAGTATATCAGAATCATCTGCAGAAGCCAGACAGTTTACCTTAATTCCATTTGTTATTCATCATAAAATTATTGGTTCAATTTTGTGATTTTTTTTTCTCCAAATTCCAGATACTTTCTATTTTTTCTAGAATGCAGTGTTGCAGTAAAGGTGATAAACTGTCCCCTTGTCTAACACCAGTTTTTATTTCAAATGGTTGAGATACTTCTCCCATAAAATTAGCTTCAGTCATCCTATTTGCTAGTGTTTTGAGGGTTATGTTTGCTTTAACACAAAATTCTTTGATGATTTTACCTATAATTTCTCTGCCTACCAAATCAAATGTTTTCTTGAAACCAATACATGATACTATTATAGGTTTGGTGATTAGCAGTCTGTGGAGGATTATCGAATTTCTAATGAACATCTGCTCTGTGCAGGGTCTTCCCTTTCTAGAGCTCCTCGAGATTCTCCCAGTTATTTGTCTAAAGTTTCTACAACTCTGTCCAGAGAATTTTTGATAATATTTTGTATACCACTGGCAGAAGTGAGGCATCTCTGCAATTGTTGACATTTTGTGTGTCCCCTTTTTTTCATAGCTGTGGATTAATGCTTTCCATAATCTCTTCAGCTTTCCAAATGTTCTCAAACAGCAGTTGTAGATCATTTGTGTGTTCTGACTATTTCAATAATTTTGCTGTAGTGGAGTCTTCATTTGTTGCTTTGAAGTTTTGGAAGATTTGATGGCTTCATGAATTTATTGCTCTGTTAGTGGAAAATCTTCCTCCAGATGTTGTGGGACTGCTATTATATATTGCTACAATGTGCTGTTATTATTGTTGTTGTTGTTGTTGTTGTTTGGTTGCCTGTTCTTCAGCACTTTCTTTCTGTTTCCTTTATCTATTTGCCGCCATTTTAGCCCATTTACTGGTATTTTCAGCTTGTTCTTCACTTATTTGACCTTTTGGTGGCTCCTCTTGAAGAGATCTTATTTCTCAGCGTTTAAAATTACATCATCTGCTGCTCTTTTGCATCTGAATTTCATCATGTCCAGTCTAGTTTTTTCATTCATTTAACCATCCATCTTCCATGACTCAAGATCCTAAATTTTCAACCTTATTTCTTGAACAGTCTCATTTCTCTTTTTACGTTTTCCAGATGAAGAAACTTTTGGTCCTCAAAGCTAAGATTAGTATCAGTTTTTTTATTTGTTTCTGCCTATGGCTGCTATATCTCTTTAGTTAGAATATTTTCTCTCTCTGTATTTGATTATAGTCTAAGTCTGAATATTTTTATAAGTACATTTATTGCTGTAGCAATGAGTACAATAAATTGTATTGCACTGCCTGTAGCATGTAGCACCATTTTGACTGTTAGTCCTCTTGCTGTACAAAAAGTAGCTTTGATGATTACTTAATGCAAGTATTTTGTAAGAGCTGTGGAACGGTTAGTATCTGTTTATATTTTTCTGATTAATTCAAGCTCGTCAATGCACATCCTGTGTTAAGGAAATATTTGCACTGAATTTACTGTGTGTTAAATATAAGCAGTGGATCCATTGGGGTAGTCTTTTTGGTAGAAATATGTCAAGGTGAACAAAACAGGAGATGGTGAACGAAGAGAGGGAAAAGATCAACATTTGCTTCTCATCAGCAATATAACTGGGTTGAAACATTCAGTGAAAATTATCTGTGACAGGAAGTTGTCAGAAATACATTTTTTGAAGAAATTTTATGTTTGTATAAGCATTTATTAAATTTAAAAAGTTGGATTTCATCTGTTAATACAAAAGATAATGTTTTGCATTGCAGGCATGATGAACCTGTCAAAGATGAAGAATCGGCCAATGATTCTTATTGGAGGATAACAGTATGTATAACTTGAGATTCTTGAAAATAAAGCTAGTCAGTATTTCTTAACAGTACTGATTTAAATACATCTAAAAGATCGCTGTTACCTAAATGAAAGTTGACGAGCAAAGTCTTAGTGGACATTTGTATAAAATTGTCATAGGTGTTATTTACAAAAAGAGTAAATAGTTTCAATAGGAATGTGGTGAGACATTTAACAAATGTCATGACCACACATTAATAGGACCTTATAACACTACCATTATGATATTAGTATGCTTTTACGTAAATAACAGAAACCCTGTCTCTATGTTGCCACGTATAACCCTCTTACTAAAATTTAGTTTAGTTTCCAAATAAAGTACACTATGGAAGGATAGTCCTGTTTATAGGAAAAGATAATCAATAGAGTTATCCTTCTTACAGGATTTACCGTGTGTTGCGTCTAATGGATAAGTAAATTGGACTATTCACTTCTTTTCCTAAGATCTTACCCAGTGGCTAGATAGGAACACAGTATGAATAATAATATACTGAAGCTAGGACAACTCATTTCCAAGTTCATTTAGTGGTTTAAAACATTTACTTAATGGTCACCAACCTATCCTGGCAATGAAATAGTGAAGTATTGGAGAAGCAGAAATGTGAATTTTGCCTACTTTCTTGCTACTGTTTAGTTTGGCTCTTCAAATAAATTACCTCACTTAAACAATTTTGGGCTACATCTTTATACATTATGTTTTTAAAAAAGAAAAAGCCCAGTAGATAACTTCAATGAAGGTAAAAAAAATTTAGCCGGGGTGGGGGGGACAACCTTTAGAAAAGCACTTTCCATAATCAAGAAACTTAAATACTTAGACACTAAAGCACACACTTTTTAACTGAACATTTCACTTAAAGAAAACCTCTTTCTTGGTGGAATTTACTTTCAAAAGCTATTATTCTTTGAACTAATTCTGTATAGCCGTCTAACAGGTTCTAGTAACTTGGCTTCACTCTGATTGAATTTTATGTAAGCAAACCATAACACTTTGCAATAGTTAAGAAAACATTTTTATTATTTACACTAAAGCAATTTAAATGGTGCCTCTTTATATTAACTTGGCACTTCATAAGTCTGTAAAACAGGACACTCGGATTAATCAAACACCAGGAAGGAACCCTATACAGATGTATGATTAGGATGAAATAACAGGGTGAGCCAGTTTCCGTAAAGTTCAAGAATGATTATTAAAACACAGTTTAAATTAATGGTTCATGCTGTACAAAGGTAAAAATAGAAAAAAATCTTATCTGGTGGCTGTAGGCTTGAGTGTGGCGAACAGTTATGACGGCTACACTACCCACACTACGGCCTGCAAGTTTCTTGCTGTATGGGCTCAATTTCTCTACTTGGGTTCATTCAGTTTTACATACAGTAGCTCAACAACTCGCAGCAATGCTGCAAGCTGTTTGCAGTCTTCAAGCGAGGCATTTTTATGAAAATTTGCAGGCAAAGCTTCTGCTCCACAAAGGAGTTACCTCAATCACTGCTGCCTACAGACTGTGTGATTTACTTCCCGAACTTGCTCAAGGTAGCACGCCAATTCGCCTTTCGCACCTTTTCCACTCACCACAGCCATTTTTGTTTCAAACAAAAGCACACTGGCTTTTACATAACACCTATTTCTTACATTGTTCCTAAGCATGACCATTTCTTAAATTGTCAAATTTACATCAACATGAACAATTTATACACACACATATTTTTAAACACAAAATGTTATCAAAACATTATTTAGACACATGGTATCCTTTGTAGAGGACTTGGGCAGGTTTATCCCATCCTAGTACACATTATTTTGTCACTTCCCTTCAGATATTCTATTTAGCTACATCTACAATAATTCCCAATGTTCTGCCTTTTGAGGTGTCCAGTGTGGGTTGCTCTCCACTTCCTGGGTGTATTGTATCGAGTTAGCTTTTTCAAATTTCCATGAGGGTTTATCAATGTATTTTGTAACTGATATTTCAGTACCAATGATAACTTTTGTGAGCCAATGTACACTCCTTGAAAAATGTTTCAGTACTACTATTGAGTGATTCAGTGGTAATTCGTTCTCATCAGTGGAAAAGATGGATGAGTCAGGTTTTGTATCAGTTTCCATCTGCCTGCCCAAAACATTTTAAATTCCTTGGCATCAAACTTAGATAATTTCTTGTGTGTTGATCCATTCGAACAATGGTTCTCTATTTTTGTCTCTATTTATGTATCTCTGGGTTGTGTTTTGGAATTAAAATCTTAAACATATACGTGCTGTCTAGTTGCTGTGTGTAAGACTAGTGTCAGACACTTTCCGTTAGATGATTTGTGGACTGATGTAATAAACAGGCCTTTGAGTTTTATCCTAATTACTTCTACATCACTAATTTTCTGACAGCTTAAGCCAGCATAATCCAAGAGCTGTTTCTTTTTTCATTTATTGTGGATGCACCTAACAATTGAGAGGAGTATTGATATTGCTTTATATTGCGTAATCTTGCATGTAGCTGCTGAATTATCACCTAAATGCATTTCCTATAGAGCTATAATACTGATGGCATGCTCATCATCTAATTTGCTTTGGTAACTGCATTTGTCACTTGTTTATCCTACATTAATTTGCATAATATGGACACCTTGCCTGATAATTTTTGACTGTAAGCTCTGAGAAGTGCTGGACCATCTTTTGTGTAGAGTTTTTGCTGTCTGCTCCTGCAGTCACACTGCCTTGGTGCACCATCTCGGGGGTTGTCTACATGTCCCACAACAGTCTTTTTGGTGTCCAGTGTGAATGATTCACTGGTAAATATCCTGTCCCATACACTTTTGTTTGTAGACAATACTTCTGTGTTAGGTGAAAATAGAAACCCTGAGCCAGGAAGCAGTAGTCTCAGTACCTCAGAGAATTAGTTTCAGGTAAAGTATATGGATCTAACATATCTAAAATGCACATGGTTTAGTTTGGAAACCACACAAACACCCAAATGTACACACGCGCAGTAGCTGAAGGTGGGGGGGGGGGGGGGGGGGGACGAGTGATTGGAGAAGACAGTACATGGTCTGAATGGGAAAAGATTGGTGGGTACAGAAGAGAGAAGGAGAAAGGTAAAGTGATACAGTGGGAAAAAAATTAACAGAGGTTTAGGTCAGGTGGATGGCATTAGATGTGCAGGAGAGACAATTTCCACCTGCATAGTTCAGAAAAACTTGCACTGGAAGGGAATATCCAAATGGTATGTCTAGTGAAGCAGTTGTTGAAGTGGTGTACAGCTTCTTGGCAACTGGAATGTCAAGTCTCTGGTTTGCCACAGTTTGGTGCTAGACATTACTGCGAGTGAACAGTTGGTTACTTGTCATCCCTACATGGAAAATTGTATGGTAATTGCAGCATAGCTGATTTTTAACAGGTTGCTTTTGCACATGATCGTGCCTTTTATATGGTGGGAGATTCCTGCGACTGGACTGCTGTAGGAGGTGGTGGGTGGATTTGTGGGACAGGTCTTGCACCTGGGTCACTCACAGGATTAGTGGCGGACAAGGATGTTCTCTAGATTGTGCAGGCCGTGGAACACTACTTTGCAGGACATTGACCGTGAAAAACAGAGATTGCATCGGGATTGAATACAAAACACACAATGCCAAGTTAAGTACAAGAAGAGTGAATCTTCTAAGAGTTTGTGCTTTCAGCGGCTCCTGGGAGACCAGTATTAGATTCCGATGCACCAGTGCAGGTTTACTGTATCCTTTGTACCTTCACATTGACCAGGAACCACAGAAATTGGATCAGGATTGAATACAAAATGCACAATGCCGACTTAAGTACAAGAAGAGTAAATCTTCTAAGAGTTTGTGCATTGAGCGGCTCCTGGGAGCCCAGTATTAGATTCCGATACACCAGTGCAGGTTTACTGTATCCCTTGGACTTTCACATTGATCATGAAACACAGAAATTGCATCGGGATTGAATACATATGGCACAATGCCGACTTAAGTACATTAAGAGTGAATCTTCTAAGAGTTTGGGATTTGAGCGGCTCCTGGGAGACCAGTATTAGATTCCGATGCACCAGTGCAGGTTTACTGGATCCCTTGGACCTTCACATTGACCATGAGAGACAGAAATTGCATCAGGAATGAATACGAAAGACACAGTGCCGACTTAAGTACAAGAAGAGTGAATCTTCTAAGAGTTTTTGCTTTGAGCGGCTCCTGGGGACCAGTATTATATTCCTATCCACCAGTGAAAGTTTACTGAATCCCTTGGACCTTCACATTGACCATGAAACACAGAAATTGCATCGGGATTGAATACAAAAGGCTCAATGCCGACTTCAGTGCAAGAAGAGTGAATCATGTAAGAGTTTGAGCCTTGAGCAGCTCCTGGGAGACCAATATTAGATTCCAATGCACCAGTGCAGGTTTACTGTATCCCTTGGCCCTTCACATTGACCTTGAAACACAGAAATTGAATTGGGATTGCATACAAAGGCACAATGCCGACTTAAGTACAAGAAGAGTGAATCTTCTAAGTGTTAGCGGTTTGAGTGGCTACTGGGAGACCGGTATTAGATTCCCATGCACCAGTGCAGGTTTACTGAATCCCTTGGACCTTCACATTGACCATGAGACACAGAAACTGCATCGGGATTGAATGTAAAGTGCACAATGCCAACTTAAGTACAAGAAGAGTGAATCTTCTAAGAGTTGGTGCTTTGAGCGGCTACTGGGGGTTAAGTATTAGATTCCGATGCACCAGTGCAGGTTTACTGTAAACCTTGGACATTCACATTGGCCATGAAACACAGAAAATGCATCGGGATTGAATACAAAAGTCAGAATGCCGACTTAAATACAAGAAGAGTGAATCTTCGAAGAGTTTGTGTTTTGTGCTGCTCCTGGCAGACCGGTATTAGATTCGGATGCACCAGTGCAGGTTTACTGTATCCCTTGGACCGTCACATTGACCATGAAACACAGAAATTGCATAGGGATAAAATACAAATATAGTGAATCCTCTAAGAGTTTCTACTTTGAGCGGCTCCTGGGAGACCAGTATTAGATTCCGATGCACCAGTGCAGGTTTACTGTATCCCTTCGAATTTCACATTGACCATGAAACGCAGAAATTGCATCGGGATTGAATACAAAAGGCTTAATGCCAACTTAAGTGCAAGAAGAGTGAATCATCTAAGAGATTGAGCTTTGAGCGGCTCCTGGGAGACCAGTATTAAATTCTGATGCACCAGTGCAGTTTTACTGAATCCCTTGGACATTACCATTGAGCATGAAACACACATATTGCATCGGGATTGAATACAAAAGACAGAATGAAGACCTAAGTACAAGAAGAGTGAATCTTCTAAGAGTTTGTGCTTTGAGTGGTTCCAGGGAGACCAGTATTAGATTCCGCTGCACCAATGCAGGTTTACTGTATCCCTTGGACTTTCATATTGACTGTGAAACCCAGAAATTGGATCGGGATTGTATGCAAAAGTCACAATGCCGACTTACGTATAAGAAGAGTGAATCTTCTAAGAGTTTGCGTTTTGAGCGGCTCCTGGGAGACCAGTATTAGAATCCGATGCACCAGTGTAGGTTTACGGAATCCCTTGGACCCTCACATTCACCATGAAGCACAGAAAATGCATCGGGATTGAATACAAAGGCTCAATACCGACTTAAGAACAAGAAGAGTGAATCTTCTTGGAGTTGGTGCTTTGAGCGGCTACTGGGGGTTAAGTATTAGATTCCGATGCACCAGTGCAGGTTTACTGTATCCCTTGGACATTCACATTGACCGTTACACACAGAAATTGGATCGGGATTGAATACAAAAGGCACAATGCTGACTTAAGAACAAGAATAGTGAATCTTCTAAGTGTTAGTGCTTTGAGTGGCTCCTGGGAGACCAGTATTAGATTCCAATGCACCAGTGCAGGATTACTGTATCCCTTGACCTTCATATTGACTGTGAAACACAGAAGTTGCATCGGAATTGAATACAAAATGCTTAATGCCGACCTAAGTACAAGAAGAGTGAACCTTCTAAGAGTTTGTGCTTTGAGCGGCTCCTGCGAGACCAGTATTAGATTCTGATGCACCAGTTCAGGTTTACTGTATCCCTTGGACCTTCACATTGACCATGAAACACAGAAATTACATCGCGATAGAATACAAAATTCATAATGCCGGATTAAGTTCAAGATGAGTGAATCTTCTACAAGTTTATGCTTTGTGCGGCTCCTCGGGACCAGTATTAGATTCCGAAGCACCAGTGCTGGTTAACTGAATCCCTTGGATCTTCACATTGATCATGAAACACAGAAATTGCATCGCGATAGAATACAAAATTCGTAATGCCGGATTAAGTTCAAGATGAGTGAATCTTCTAAGAGTTTGTGCTTTGAGCGGGTCCTGGGGACCAGTATTAGATTCCGAAGCATCAGTGCTGGTTAACTGAATCCCTTGGACCTTCACATTCACCATGAGTCACAGAAATTGCATCGTGATTGAATACAAAACGCACAATGCTGACTTAAGTACAAGAAGATTGAATCTTCTAAAGATTGTGCTTAAAGCATCTCCTGAGAGACCAGTATTAGATTCCGATGCACCAGTGCATGTTACTGTATACCTTGGACCTTCACATTGACCATGAAACACTGAAAATGCATCGGGATTGAATATAAAGGGCACAATGCCCACTTAAGTACAAGAAGATTAAATCTTCTAAGAGTTTGTGTTTTGAGGTGCTCCTGGGAGACCTCAATTAAATTCCGAAGCACAAGTGCAGGTTTAAAGCATTTGTTGGACCATCAAATTGACCATGAAACGCAGAAATTGAATCGGTATTGAATACAATTGGCACAATGACGACTTAAGTACAAGAAGTGTGAATCTTCTAATCGTTTGTGCTTTGAGCGGCTCCTGGGAGACCAGTATTAGATTCCGATGCACCAGTGCAGGGTTACTGTATCGCTAGGACCTTCGCATTGACCAAGAAACACAGAAATTGGATCGGGATTGAAAACAAAAGGCACAACGCCGATTTAATCTCAAGAAGAGTGAAACTCCTAAAAGTTTCTGATTTGAGCGTCTCCTGGGAGACCAGTATTAGATTCTGATGCACCAGTTCAGGTTTACTGTATCCCTTTGACCTTCATATTGACCAAGAAACACAGTAATTTCACCGCGATTGAATACAAAAGACACAATGCTGAATTAAGTACAAGAAGAGTGAATCTTTTAAGATTTTGTGATTAGAGCGGCTCCTGGGAGACCAGTTTTAGATTGCGATGCACCAGTGCAGATTTACTGTATCTCTTGGCCCGTCACATTGACAATGAAACACAGAAATTACATCGGGATGGAATACAAACGGTACAATGCCGACTTAAGTACAAGAAGAGTGAACCTTCTACGAATTTGTGCTTTGGGCGTCCCTTGGGAGACCAGTATTAGATTTCGATGCACCAGTCGAGGTTTACTGTATCCCTTGGATCTTCACATTGAGCATGAAACACAGAAATTGCATCGGGGTTGAATATAAAATGCACAATGCCAACTTAAGTACAAGGAGAGTGAATCTTCTAAGAGTTTGTGCTTTGCGCGGCTCCTGGGGTCCAGTATTAGATTCTGAAGCACAAGTGCAGGTTTACAGCATTCGTTAGACCTTCACATTGACCATGAAACACAGAAATTGAATCGGGATTGAATACAATGGGCACAATGCCGACTTAAATACAAGAATAGTGAATCTTCTAAGAGTTTGTGCTTTGAACAGCTCCTTGGAGACCAGTATTAGATTCCGATGCACCAGTGGTGGTTTACTGTATCCCTTCGATTTTCGCATTGACCATGACACATAGAAATTGCATTGGGATTGAATACATAAGACACAATGCCGACTTAAGTACAAGAATAGTGAATCTTCTAAGTGTTCGTGCTTTGAGTGGCTCCTGGGAGACCAGTATTAGATTCCAATGCACCAGTGCAAGATTACTGTATCCCTTGACGTTCATATTGACCGTGAAACACAGAAGCTGCATCGGGATTGAATACAAAATGCTTAATGCCGACCTAAGTACAAGAAGAGTGAACCTTCTAAGAGTTTCTGCTTTGAGCGGCTCCTGGGTGACCAGTATTAGATTCTGATGCACCAGTTCAGGTTTACTGTATCCCTTGGCCCGTCACATTGACCATGAAACACAGAAATTGCATCGCGATAGAATACAAAATTCATAATGCCGGATTAAGTTCAAGGTGAGTGAATCTTCTACGCGTTTATGCTTTGTGCGGCTCCTGGGGACCAGTATTAGATTCCGAAGCACCAGTGCTGGTTAACTGAATCCCTTGGACCATCACATTGATCATGAAACACAGAAATTGCATCGCGATAGAATACAAAATTCGTAATGCCGGATTAAGTTCAAGATGAGTGAATCTTCTAAGAGTTTGTGCTTTGAGCGGCTCCTGGGAGACCAGTATTAGATTCCGATGCACCAGTGCAGATTTAATGTATATCTTGGACTGTCACATTGCACCATGAAACACAGAAATTTCATTGGGATTGAATACAAAACCCTTAATACCGACTTAAGTACAAGAAGAGTGAATCATCTAAGAGTTTGCGCTTGAGCGGCCCCTGGGAGACCAGTATTAGATTCCGATGCACCAGTGCAGGTATACTGTATACCTTGGACCTTCACATTGACCATGAAACACAGAAAATGCATCAGGATTGAATACAAAAGGCACAATGCCGACTTAAGCACGAGAAGAGTGAATCTTCTAAGAGTTTGTGTTTTGAACTGCTCCTGGCAGACCAGTATTAGATTCCGATGCACCAGTGCAGGATTACTGTATCCCTTGGACTTTTACAGTGACCGTGAAACACAGAAATTGCATTGGGATTGAATACAAAAGGCACAATGACGACTTAAGTTAAGGAAGAGTGAATCTTCTATGAGTTTGTGGTTTGAGCGTATCCTGATAGATCAGTATTAAATTCCGATGCACCAGTGCATGTTTAGTGTATCTCTTGGACTGTCACATTGGCCATGATACATAGAAATTGCATCAGGATTGAATACAAATTGCTTAATGCCGAACTAAGTACAAGAAGAGTGAATCATCTAAGAATTTGAACTTTGAGCGGCTCCTGGGAGACCAGTATTGGATTCCAATGCACCAGTGCAGATTAACTGTATCCCTTGGACCTTCACATTGACCATGAAACACAGAAATCGCATCGGGGCTGAATAAAAAAGGCACAATGCCGACTTAAGTACAAGAAGAGTGAATAATCTATGAGTTTATGCGTTGTGCAGTTATTGGGAGACCAGTATTAGATTCTGATGCACAAGTGCAGGTTTACTGAATCCCTTGGACCTTCACATTGAACATGAAACACAGAAATTGCATCGGGATTGAATACAAAAACACAATGCCGTCTTAAGTACATGAGGAGTGAATCTTCTAAGAGTTTGTGCTTTGAGCGGCTCCTCGGAGACCAGTATTAGATTCCGATGCAAAAGTGCAGGTTTACTCCATCCCTTGGACCCTCACATTGACCACTAAACACAGAAATTGCATTGGGATTGAATACAAAGGCACAATGCCGACGTAAGTACAAGAAGAGTGAATCTTCTAAGAGTATCTGATTTGAGCGGCTCCTGGGAGACCAGTATTAGATATCAATGCACCAGTGCGGGTTTACTGTATCCCTTGCTCTTTCACATAGACCATGAAACACAGAACTTGCTTCGGGATTGAATACAAAGGGCACAATGGAGACTTAAGTACAAGAAGAGTCAATCATCTAAGAGTTTGTGCTTTGAGCGGTTCCTGTGAGACCAGTATTGGATTCCGATGCACCAGTGCAGTTTTACTGAATCCCTTGGAACTTCACTTTGACCATGAAAAACAGAAATATCATCGGGATTAGATCAAACGGCACAATGCCGACTTGAGTACAAGATAAGGGAATCTTCTAAGACTGTGGGCTTCAAACGGCTCTTGGGAGACCAGTATTAGATTCCGATGCACCAGTGCAGATTAACTGTATCCCTTGGACCTTCACATTGACCATGAAGCACAGGAATCGCAGTGGGATAGAATACAATAATCACAATGCCGACTCAAGTACAAGAAGAGTGAATCTTATAAGAATTTGTGCTTTGAGGGGCTCCTGGGAGACCAGTATTAGATTCTGATGCACCAGTGCAGGTTTACTGTATCCCTTGTACCTTTGCATTGACATGAAGCACCGAAATTACATCGGGATTAAATACAAATTGACAATGACGGCTTAAGTACAAGAAGAGTGAGTCCTCTAAGAGTTTGTAGTTTGAGCGGCTCCTGGGAGACATGTATTAGATTCCGGTGCACCAGTCCAGGTTTACTGTATCCCTGGGACCTTCACATTGACCATGAAACTCAGAAATTGCTTTGGGATTGAACCCAAAAGGCACAATGCTGACTTAAGTACAAGAAGAGTGAATCTTCTAGGAGTCTGTGATTTGAGCGGCTCCTGGAAGACCAGTATTAGATTCTGATGCACCAGTGCAGGATTTACTGTATCCCTTGGACCCTCACATTGACCATGAAACACAGAAAACGCATCGGGATTGAATACATATGGCACAATGCCGAGTTAAGTACATTAAGAGTGAATCTTCTAAGAGTTTGTATTTTGAGCGGCTCATGGGAGACCAGTATTAGATTCAGATGCACCAGTGCTAGTTTACTGCATTCCTTGGGCCTTCACTCTGACCATGAAACTCAGAAATGTCATCGGGATATAATACAAAATGGACAAAGCCGACTTAAGGACTAGAAGAGTGAATCTTCTAAGAGTTTGTGCTTTGAGCGGCTCCTCGGAGACCAGTATTAGATTCTGATGCAACAGTGCAGGTTTACTGTATCCGTTGGACCTTCACATTGACCGTGAAACACAGAAATTGCATCGGGATAGAATACAAAAGGCACAACGCCGACTTAAGTACAAGAAGAAAGAGTCTTCTAAGAGTTTGTGCTTTGAGCGGCTCATGGGAGACCAGTATTAGATTCCGATGCACTAGTGCAGGTTTACTGTAACCCTTGGACCTTCACATTGACCATGAAACACAGAAATCGCAACGGGATCGGATAAGTAAAAACACAATGCCGACTGAAGTACAAGAAGATTGAATTTTCTAAGAGTTTGTCTGTTGAGCAGCTCCTGGGAGACTAGTATCAGATTCCGATGCTCCAGTGCGGAATTTACTGTATCCCAGGGAACATCACATTGACTATCAAACGCAGAAGTTGCATCGTTATTGAATACAAAAGGGAAAATGCCGACTTAAGTAGCAGAAGAGTGAACCTTCTAAGAGTTTTTGCTTTGAACGGCTCCTGGGAGTCCAGTATTAGATTCCTATTCCCCAGTGCAGATTTACTGTATCCCTTGGATCTTCACATTGACCATGAAACACAGAAATCGCATCGGGATTGAATGCAAAATGCACAATTACGAATTAAGAACTAGAAGAGTGAATCTTCTGAGAGTTTGAGCTTTGAGCGGCTCCCCAGAGACCAGTATTAGATTCTGATGCAGTACTGCAGGTTTACTGTATCCCTTGGACCTTGACATTCACCATGAAATACAGAAATTGCATCGGGATTGAATACAAAAGGGACAATGCCGACTTAAGTACAAGAAGAGTGAACCTTCTAAGAGTTTGTGCTTTGAACGGCTCCTGGGAGACCACTATTAGATTCCGATTCCCCAGTGCACATTTACTGTATCCCTTGGACCTTCACATAGACCATGAAACACAGAAATCGCATCGGGATTGAATGCAAAATGCAAAATTCCGAATTAAGGACTAGAACAGTAAATCTTCTTAGAGTTTGAGCTTTGAGCAGCTCCTGGGAGACCAGTATTTGATTCCGATGCACCAGTGCAGAATTTACAGCAGCCCTTGGACTTTCACATTGACCATGAAGCACAGAAATCGCATTGGGATTAAATACAAGAGGCAGAATGCCGACTTAAGTACAAGAAAACTGAATCTTCTAGGAGTTTGTGCATTGAACGGCTCCTGGGAGACCAGTATTAGATTCCGATGCACCAGTGCAGTTTTACTGCATCCCTTGGACCTTCACATTAACCATGAAACTCCGAATTTGCATCGGAATATAATACAAAATGGACAATGCCGACTTAAGTACAAGAAGAGTGAATCTTTTAAGAGTTTGTGTTTTGAGCGGCTCCTGGGAGACCAGTATTCGATTCCGATGCATCATTGCAGGTTTACTGTATCAATTGGACCTCTACATTGACAATGGTAAACAGTAATCGCATCGCGATTGAATACAAAAGGCACAATGCCGACTTAAGTACTAGAAGAGTGTATCTTCTAAGAGTTTGTTGTTTGAGCGGCTCCTGGGTGACCAGAACTAGATTCCGGTGCACCAGTGCCGGTTTACTGCATCAATTGGACCTTCACAGTGACAATGAAACACAGATATCGCATCAGGGTTTAAAATAAAAGGCACAATGCCGACCTAAGTACAAGAAGAGTGAATCTTATAAGAGTTTGTGGTTTGAGCGGCTCCTGGGCGACCATTATTAGATTCCGATTCACCAGTGCCTGTTTACTGTATCCCTTGGACCTTCACATTGACCATGAAACACAGAAATTGCATCGGGGTTGAATCCAAAATGGACAATGCCGACATAAGTCCAAGATGAGTGAATCATGTAAAAGTTTGTGGTTTTAATGGCACCTGGGAGACAAGTATTAGATTCCGATGCACCAGTGCAGGTTTACTGTATCTCTTGGACCTTCCCATTCACCAGGAAACACAGAATTTGCATCGGGATTGAATACAAAAAGGACAATGCCGACTTAAGTAAATAAGAGTGAATCTTCTAAGTGTTTGTGCTTTGAGTGGCTCTTGGGAGACCAGTATTTGATTCCAATGCACCAGTGCTGGTTTACTGTATCCCTTGGACCTTCACATTGACCATGAAACTGAGAAATTGCATTGGGATTGATCCCAATAGGCACAATTCCGACTTAAGTACAAGAAGACTGAATCTTCAAGAGTTTGTGCATTGAGCGGTTCCTGGGAGACCTGTATTAGATTCCGATGCACCAGTGCAGTATACTGTATCCCTTGGACCTTCACATTGACCATGAAACACAGAAATTGCATCGGGATTGAATACAAAAGGGACAATGCCGACTTAAGTTCAAGAAGATTGAATCTTCTAAGAGTTTGTGATTTGAGCGGCTCCTGGAAGACCAGTATTAGATTCCGATTCCCCAGTGCTGGTTTACTGTACCCCTTGAACCTTCGCATTGACCAGGAAACACAGACATTGCAGCAGGATTAAATACAAATTTGACAATGCCGACCTAAGGACAAGAAGAGTGAATCTTCTAAGAGCTTGTGCTTTGAACGGCTCCTGGGAGACCAACAGTTTACAGGTTTACTGTATCCCTTGAACCTTGACATTGACCATTTAACACAGAAATTGCATCGGGATTGTATACAAAAGTGACAATGTGAAAATTAAGTACGAGTGAATCTTCTAAGAGTTTGTGGTTTGAACGGCTCCTGGGAGACCAGTATTAGATTCCGATGCAGCAGTGCAGGTTTACTGTATCCCTTGGACCTTCACATTGACCATGAAACACCGAAATTACATCGGCATTGAATAGAAAAGGGACAATGACGGCTGAAGTACAAGAACAAGGAAAACTCTAAGAGGTTGTTGTTTGAGCGGCTCCTGGGAGACCAGTATTAGAGTCCGGTGCACCAGTGCAGTTTTACTGTAACCCTCGGATCTTCGCATTGACCATGAAACACAGAAATCGCATCGGGATTGAATACAAAAGGCACAATGCCGACTTAAGGGCAAGAAGAGTGAATCTTCTAAGGGTTTGTGCTATGATCGGCTCCGGGAAACCAGTATTAGATTCCGATGCACCAGTGCACGTTTACTGTATCGGTTGGATCTTCGCATTGACCATGAAACACAGAAATCGCATTGGGATTGAATGAAAAAGGCACAATGCCGACTTAAGGACAAGAAGAGTGAAACTTCTAAGAGTTTGTACTTTGAGCGGTTCCTGGGAGACCAGTATTAGATTCCGTTGCACCAGTGCAGGTATGATGTATCCCTTGGACCTTCACATTGACCATGAAACACAGAAATCGCATCGGGATTGAATACAAAAGGGGCAATGCCAACTTAGGTACAAGAGGAATGAATCATCTAAGCGTTTGTGGTTTAAGCTGCTCCTCGGAGACCAGTATTAGATTCCGGTGCACCAGTGCAGGTTTACTGTATCAATTGGACCTTCACAGTGGCAATGAAACGCAGATATCGCATCAGGGTTTAATATAAAAGGCACAATGCCGACATAAGTACAAGATGAGTGAATCATCTAAACGTTTGTGGTTTTAGTGGCACCTGGGAGACATGTATTAGATTTCGATGCACCAGTGCAGGTTTACTGTATCCCTTGGACCTTCCCATTCACCAGGAAACACAGAATTTGCATCGGGATTGAATACAAAAAGTACAATGCCGACTTAAGTAAACAAGAGTGAATCTTCTAAGTGTTTGTGCTTTGTGTGGCTCTTGGGAGACCAGTATTATATTCCGATGCACCAGTGCTGGTTTAGTGTATCCCTTGGACCTTCACATTGACTATGAAACTGAGAAATTGCATTGGGATTGATCCCAATAGGCACAATTCCGACTTACGTACAAGAAGACTGAATCTTCAAGAGTTTGTGCATTGAGCGGTTACTGGGAGACCTGTATTAGATTCCGATGCACCAGTGCAGTTTTACTGTAACCCTCGGATCTTCACATTGACCATGAAACACAGAAATCGCATCGGGATTGAATACAAAAGGCACAATGCCGACTTAAGGACAAGAAGAGTGAATCTTCTAAGGGTTTGTGCTATGATCGGCTCCGGGAAACCAGTATTAGATTCCGATGCACCAGTGCACGTTTACTGTATCCGTTGGATCTTCGCATTGACCATGAAACACAGAAATCGCATTGGGATTGAATGAAAAAGGCACAACGCCGACTTAAGGACAAGAAGAGTGAATCTTCTAAGGGTTTGTGCTATGATCGGCTCCTGGAAGACCAGTATTAGATTCCGATTCCCCAGTGCTGGTTTACTGTACCCCTTGAACATTCGCATTGACCAGGAAACACAGACATTGCAGCAGGATTGAATACAAATTTGACAATGCCGACCTAAGGACAAGAAGAGTGAATCTTCCAAGAGCTTGTGCATTGAGCAGCTCCTGGGAGACCAGTATTAGATTCCAATGCACCAGTGCAGAATTTACAGCAGCCCTTGGACTTTCACATTGACCATGAAGCACAGAAATCGCATGTGGATTGAATACAAGACTCAGAATGCCGACTTAAGTACAAGAAGAGTGAATCTTCTAAGAGTTTGTGCTCTGAGTGGCTCCTCGGAGACCAGTATTACATTCCGATGCAACAGTGCAGGTTTACTGTATCCCTTGGACCTTGACGTTGACCATTTAACACAGAAATTGCATCGGGATTGTATACAAAAGGGACAATGTGAAAATTAAGTACGAGTGAATCTTCTAAGAGTTTGTGGTTTGAACGGCTCCTGGGAGACCAGTATTAGATTCCGATGCAGCAGTGCAGGTTTACTGTATCCCTTGGACCTTCACATTGACCATGAAACACCGAAATTACATCGGCATTGAATAGAAAAGGGACAATGACGGCTGAAGTACAAGAACAAGGAAAACTCTAAGAGGTTGTTGTTTGAGCGGCTCCTGGGAGACCAGTATTAGAGTCCGGTGCACCAGTGCAGGCTTACTGTATCCCTGGGACTTTCACATTGACCATGAAACTCAGAAATTGCATTGGGATCGAATCCAAAAGGCACAATGCCGACTTAAGTACAAGAAAACTGAATCTTCTAGGAGTTTGTGCATTGAGCGGCTCCTGGGAGACCAGTATTAGATTCCGATGCACCAGTGCAGAATTTACTGTATCCTTGGTCCTTCACATTGACCATGAAACACAGAAATCGAATCGGGATTGAATACAAAAGGCACAATGCCGACATAAGGACAAGCAGAGTGAATCTTCTAAGGGTTTGTGCTATGAACGGCTCCGGGAAACCACTATTAGGTTCCGATGCACCAGTGCAGGTTTACTGTATCCCTTGGACCTTCTCATTGACCGAGAAACACAGAAATTGCATTGCGATTGAATACAAAAGGCACAACGACGACTTAAGTACAAGGAGAGTGAATCTTTGAAGAGTTTGTGTTTTAAGCGGCTCCTCGGAGACCAGTATTAGATTCCGATGCACCAGTGCAGTTTTACTGTATCAATTGGAAATCCACATTGACCATGGTAAACAGAAATCGCATCACGATTGAATACAAAAGGCACAATGCCGATTTAAGTACTAGAAGAGTGTATCTTCTAAGAGTTTGTTGTTTGAGCGGCTCCTGGGTGACCAGTATTAGATTCCGGTGCACCAGTGCATGTTTACTGTATCAATTGGACCTTCACAGTGACAATGATACACAGATATCTCATCAGGGTTTAATATAAAAGGCACAATGCCGACCTAAGTACAAGAAGAGTGAATCTTCTAAGAGGTTGTGGTTTGAGCAGCTCCTGGGAGACCAGTATTAGATTCCGATGCACCAGTGCTGAATTTACTGTATCCCATGGAACATCACATTGACCATGAAACACAGAAATTGCATCGGGATTGAATACAAAAGGGACAATGCAGACTTAAGTACAAGAAGAGTGAATTTTTTAAGAGTTCGTATTTATAGAGGCTCCTGGGAGACCAGTATTAGATTCCGATGCACCAGTGCAGGTTTACTGTATCCCTTGGACCTTCACATTGACCATGAAACTCAGAATTTGCATCGGGATATAATACAAAATGGACAATGCCGACTGAAGTACAAGAAGAGTGAATCATCAAAGAGTTTGTGGTTTGAGCGGCTCCTGTTAGACCAGTATAAGATTCCGGTGCACCAGTGCAGGCATACTGTATCCCTTGGACCTTCACATTGTCCGTGGAACACAGAAATTGCATCGGGATTGAATACAAAATTCACAATGCCGACTTAAGGACAAGAAGAGTGAATCTCCTAAGGGTTTGTGCTATGAACGGCTCCGGGAAACCAGTATTGGATTCCGATGCACCAGTGCAGGTTTACTGTATAACTTGGAACTTCACATTGACCATGAAACACAAAAATGTTTTCAGGATTGAATACAAAATGGAAAATGCTGACTTAAGTACAAGAAGAGTGAATCGTATAAGAGTTTGTGGTTTGAGCCGCTCCTGGGAGAGTAGTATTATATTCCGATGCACCAGTGACAATTTACTGTACCCCTAGGACCTTCACATGGACCATGAAACACAGAAATTGAATCGGGATTGAGTGCAAAAGGGACAAAGCCAACTTAAGTACAAGAAGAGTGAATCTTCTAAGAGTTTGTAATTTGAGCGGCTTCTGAGAGAATAGTATTAGATTCCGATGCACCAGTGCAGGTTTACTGTATCCCTTGAACCTTCACATTTACCATGAAGCTCAGAAATTGCATCGGGTTGAATACAAAAGGGACAATGCCGATTTAAGTACAAGAAGAGTGAATGATCTAAGACTTTGTGGTTTGAGCGGCTCCTGGGAGACCAGTGTTAGATTCCGATGCTCCAGTGCAGGTTTAATGTATCCCTTGGACTTCCACGTTGACCATGAAACACAGAAATCGCATCGGGATTGAATACAAAAGGCACAAAGCCGACTTAAGTACATGAGGAGTGAATCTTCTAAGACATTGAGTTTTGAGCGGCTCCTGGGAGACCAGTATTAGATTCCGATGCACCAGTGCAGCTTTACTGTATCTCTTAAACCTTCACATTGACCACGAGTCACCGAATTTCCATCGGGATAGAAAACAAGAGGGTTAATGCCTACTTAAGTACAAAGAGACTGAATCCTCTAAAATTCTTTGCTATTTGTGGCTCCTGGAAGACCAGTAGTAGATTCCGATGCACCAGTGCAGATTTACTGTATCCCTTAGACCTTCACATTGACCATGAAACACAGAAATTAAATCGGGATTGAATACAATAGGTTCAATGCCGACTTAAGTATAAGAGAAGAAAATCTTCTAAGAGTTTGTGCGTTCATCGGCTCCTGGGAGACCAGTATTAGACTCCGAAGCACCAGTGCAGCTTTACTGTATCCCGTGGACCTTCACATTGACCATGAACGCAGAAATTGCATCGGGATTGAATACAAATGGGACAATTCCGAATTAAGTTCAAAAAGAGTGAATCTTCTAAGAGTTGGTAATTTGAGCGACTCCTGGGAGACCAGTATTAGATTCCGATGCACCAGTGCAGGTTTACTGTATCCCTTGGTCCTTCATATTGACCAAGAAACACAGAAATCGCATCGGGATTGAATACAAAAGGCACAAAGCCGACTTAAGTACAAGAAGATTGAATCTTCTGAGAGCATGTGGTTTGAGCGGCTCCTGGGAGAACAGTATTAGATTCCGATTCACCAGTACAGGATTACTGTTTTCCTTGGACCTTCACATTGACCATGAAACAAAGAAATCGCAACGGGATGGAATACAAAGGGACAATGCCGACTTAAGGACAGGAAGAGTAAATCTTCTAAGAGTTTGTAATTTGAGCGGGTCCTGGGACACCAGTGTAAGACTCCGATGCACCAATGCAGGTTTACGGTATCCGTTGGACCTTCACACTGGCCATGAAACACAGAAATTGCATGGGGTTTGAATACAAAATGGACAATGCCGACTTAATTACAAGAAGTGTGTATCTTCTAAGAGCTTGCTTTTTGAGCGGCTCCTGGGAGACCAGTGTTACATTCCGATGCACCAGTGCAGGTTTGCTGTATCCCTTGGACATTCTCATTGACCATGAAACACAGTAATTGCATCGGGATTGAATACAAAAGGGACGATGCCGACTTAAGTACAAGAAGAGGGAACCTTCTAACTGTTTGTGCTTTCAGCGGCACCTGGGAGACCAGTTTTAGATTCCGATGCACCAGTGCGGGTTTACTGTGTCCTTTGGACCTTCACATTGACCATGGAACACAGAAACTGAATCGGGATTGAATACAAAAGGTACAATTCCGACTTAAGTACAGGAAGACTGAATCTTCTAAGAGTTGATAATTTGAGCGGCTCCTGGGAGACCAGTGTTAGATTCCGATGCACCAGTGGAGGTTTACTGTATCCCTTCGACCTTCACATTGACCATGAAACACTGAAATAGCATTGGGATTGAATACAAAAGGACAATGCCGACTTAAGTACAACAAGAGGGAATCTTCTAAGAGTTTGTGGTTTGAGTGGCTCCTGGGAGACCAGTATTAGATTCCGATGCACCAGGGAAGGTTTACTGTATAATTTGGAGCCTCACATTGACCATGAATCTCAGAAATCGCATCTGGATTGAATACAAAGGGCACAATGCTTACTTAACTACAAGGAGAGTGAATCTTCTAAGAGTTTATGGTTTGAGCGACTCCTGGGAGACCAGTATTAGATTCGGATCCACCAGTGCAGGTTTACTGTATCGCTTGGACTTTCACATTGACCATTGAACTCAGAAATTGCATCGGGATTGAAAACAAAAGGGTCATTGCCGACTTAAGTACAAGAAGAGTGTATCTTCTAAGAGCTTGCTTTTTGAGCGGCTCCTTGGAGACCAGTGTTAGATTCCGATGCACCAGTGCAGTTTTACTGTATCTCTTGGACCTTCACATTGACCATGAAACACAGAAACTGCATCGGGACTGAATACAAAATTGACAATTCCGACTTAAGTTCAAAAAGAGTGCATCATCCAAGAGTTTGTGCTTTGAGCGGCACCTGGAAGATCTGTATTAGATTACGTGCACCTGTGCAGGTTTACTGTATCCCTTCGACCTTCACATTGACCATGAAGCACAGAAATTGCATCGGCATTGAACCTAAAAGTGACAATGCCAACCTAGGTACCAGAAGAGTGAATCTTCTAAGAGTTTGTGGTTTGAGCGGCTCCTGGGAGAGTAGTATTATATTCCGATGCACCTGTACTGTTTTACTGTACCCTTTGGACCTTCAAATAGACGATGAAACACAGAAATTGAATTGAGATTCAATACAAAAGGGACAAAGCCAACTTAAGTACAAGAAGAGTGAATCTTCTAAGAGGTTGTGGTTTGAGCGGCTCCTGGGAGTCCAGTATTAGATTCCGTTGCACCAGTGTAGGTTTACTGTATCCTTTGAACCTTCACATTTAAAATGAAACACAAAAATTGCACCAGGTTGAATACAAAAGGGACAATGCCGACTTAAGTACAAGCAGAGTGAATCTTCTAAGAGTTTTGTTTGAGAGGCTCCTGGGAAACCAGTATTAGATTCTGGTGCACCAGAGCAGGTTTACTGTATCCTTGGACCTTCACATAGACCATAAAACACAGAAATCACATCGGGATTGAATTCAATAGGCACAATGCCGACTTAAGTACAAGAAGGGTGAATCCTCTAAGAGTTTGTGCTTTGAGTGGCTCCTGGGAGAACACTATTAGATTGCGTGGCACCAGTGAAGGGTAACTGTATCACTTAGTTCATCACACTGAGCATGAACCACAGAAATTTCTTCGGGTTTGAATACAGAAGGGACAATGCCGACTTAAGTACAAGAATAGTGAATCTTCTAAGAGTTTGTAGTTTGAGCGGCTTCTGGGAGAATAGTATTAGATTCCGATGCACCGGTGCAGGTTTACTGTATCCCTTGAACCTTCACATTTACCATGAAGCAAAGAAATTGCATCGGGTTGAATACAAAAGGGACAATGCCGATTTAAGTACAAGAAGAGTGAATTTTCTAAGACTTTGTGGTTTGAGCGGCTCCTGGGAGGCCAGTGTTAGATTACGATGCTCCAGTGCAGGTTTAATGTATCTCTTAAACTTCTACGTTGACCATGAGACACAGAAATCGCATCGGGATTGAATACAAAAGGCACAAAGCCGACTTAAGTACAAGAGAAGTGAATCTTCTAAGACAATGAGTTTTGAGCGGCTCCTGGGAGACCAGTATTAGATTCCGATGCACCAATGCAGCTTTACTGTATCCCTTGGACCTTTGTATTGACCACGAGTCACCGAATTTCCATCGGGATTGAAAACAAGACGGTCAATGCCTACTTAAGGACAAAGAGACTGAATCCTCTAAAATTCTTTGCTATGTGTGGCTCCTGGGAGACCAGTCTTAGATTCCGATTCACCAGTACAGGTTTACTGTTTTCCTTGGACCTTCACATTGACCATTAAACAAAGAAATCGCAACGGGATGGAATACAAAGGGACAATGCCGACTTAAGTACAAGAAGAGTTAATCTTCTAAGAGTGTATGGTTCGAGCGGTTCCTGGTAGACCAGTATTATATTCCGATGCACCAGTGGAAGTTTACTGTATCCCTTGGACCATCACATTGGTCATGAAACACAGAAATCGCATTGGGATTGAATACAATATGGAAAATGCCGACTTAAGTACAGGAGGAGTAAATCTTCTAAGAGATTGTGGTTTGAGCGGCTCCTGGGAGAATAGTGTTAGATTCCGATGCACCAGTACAAGTATACTGTATCCCTTGGACCTTCACATTGGCCATGAAACACAGAATTTGCATCGGGATTAAATACGAAAGGAACAATGCCGACTGAAGTACAAGAAGAGTGAATCTTTTAAGAGTTTGTGGTTTGAGCGGCTCCTGGGAGACCAGTCTTAGATTCCGATGGACCAGTGCAGGTTTACTGTATCCCTTAGACCTTCACATTGACCATGAAACACTGAAATTGCATTGGGATTGGATACAAAGTGACAATGGCGACTTAAGTACAAGAAGAGTCAATCCTCTAAGAGTTTGTGGTTTGAGCGGCTCCTGGGAGACCAGCATTAGATTCCGATGCACCAGTGCAGGTTTACTGTATCGCTTGGACCTTCACATTGACCATGAAACACGGAAATTAAATCGGGATTGAATACAAAAGGTTCAATGCCGACTTATGTACAAGAGGAGAGAATCTTCTAAGAGTTTGTGTTTGATCGGCTCCTGGGAGACCAGTATTAGACTCCCAAGTACCAGTGCAGCTTTGCTGTATCCCGTGGACCTACACATTGACCGTGAACACAGAAATTACATCGGGATTGAATTAAAAAGGGACAATTCCGACTTAAGTTCAAAAAGAGTGAATCTTCTAAGAGTTGTTAATTTGAGGGGCTCCTGGGAGCCCAGTATTAAATTCCGATGCACCAGTGCAGGTTTACTGTATCCCTTGGACCTTCACATTGACCATGAAACACAGATACTGCATCAGGACTGAATACAAAAGGGACAATTCCGACTTAAGTTCAAAAAGAGTGAATCTTCTGAGAGTTGGTAATTTGAACGGCTCCTGGGAGACCAATATTAGATTCCGAAGCACCAGTGCAGGTTTACTGTATCACACGGACCTTCACATTGACCATGAAACACAGAAATCGCACCGGAATTGCATAAATAGGCACAATGTCGACTTAAGTACAAGAGAAGAGAATCTTCTAAGACATTGTGCTTTGAGCGGCTCCTGGGAGCCCAGTATTAGATTCCGATGCACCAGTGCAGCTTTACTCTATCCCTTGGACCTTCACATTGACCACGAATCACAGAATTTCCATCGGGATTGAATACAAGAGGGACAATGCCGACTTAAGTACAAGAAAACTGAATCTCCTATAATTTTTTTGTATGTGCGGGTCCTGGGAGACCAGTATTAGATTCCGATGCACCAGTCGAGTTTTACTATATCCGTTGGACCATCACAATGACCATGAAACACAGAAATCGCATCGGGATTGAATACAAAGTGGTTGATGTCGACTTAAGTAAAAGAGGAGTGAATCTTCTAAGAGTTTGTGGTTCGAGCGGCTCCTGGGAGAATAGTATTAGATTCCGATGCACCAGTGCAAGTTAACTGTATCCCTTGGAACTTCACATTGACCATGAAACACAGAATTTGCATCGGGATTAAATACAAAAGGGACAATCCCGACTTAAGTACAAGAAGCGTGAATCTTCTAAGAGTTTGTGGTTTGAGCGGCTCCTGGGAGACCAGTATTAGATTCCGATGGACCGGTGCAGGTTCACTGTATCCCTTGGACCTTCACATTGTCCACGAAACACTGAAATTGCTTTGGTATTGAATACAAAGGCACAATGCCGACATAAGTACAAGAAGAGGGAAACTTCTAACAGTTTGTGGTTTGAGCGGCTCCTGGGAGACCGGAATTAGATTCCGATCCACCAGTTTAGGTTTACTGTATCCCTTGGACCTTCACATTGACCATGAAATATAGAAATTGCATCGGGTGTGAATACAAAAGGACAATGCCGACTTAAGTACAAGAGGAGTGAATCTTCCAAGAGTTTGTGTTTGTTCGGCTCATGGGAGGCCAGTATTAGATTCCGATGGACCAGTGCAGGTTTACTGCATCCCTTGGACTTTCGCATTGACCTAGAAACACAGCAATTGCATGGGGATTGAATACAAAAGGGACAATGGCGACTTAAGAACAAGAAGAGTGAATCTACTAAGAGTTTGTGCTTTGAGCGGCTACTGGCAGACCAGTATTAGATTCCGATGCACCAGTGCAGGTTTACTGTCTCCATTGGACCTTCACGTTGATCATGAAAGACAGAAATTGCATTGGGATTGAATACAAAACGGACAGTGACGACTTAAGTACTTAAGTACAAAAAGAGTGAATCTTCTAAGCGTTTTTTTTTGTGCGGCTCCTGGGAGACTAGTATTAGATTCCGATACACCAGTACAGGTTTACTGTATCCCTTAAACCTTCACATTCACCATGAAAGACATATATCGCAACGGGATAGAATACAAAAAGCACAATGCCGAGTTAAGTACAAGAAGAGTGAATCATCCAAGAGTTCGTGTTTTGAGCGGCTCCTGGGATAACAGTATAGAATCCGATGCACCAGTGCAGGTTTACTGTATCCCTTGGACCTTCACATTGACCATGAAACACAGAAATTGCATCGGGTTTGAATACAAAAGGGTCTAAGCCAACTTAAGTACAGGAGGAGTGAATCTTTAAGAGTTTGTGCTTTGATTGGCTCCTGGGACACCAGTATTAGATTCCGATGCACCATTGCAGGTTTACTGTATCTCTTGGACCTTCAGATTGACCGCGAAACACAGAAATTGCATCTTGATTGAATACAAACGGTACAATGACGACTTAAGTAAAAGTAGAGCGAATCCTTTTAGAGTTTGTGGTTTGAGTGCCTCCTGGGAGAACAGTATTAGATTCCGATGCACCAGTGCAGGTTTACTGTATCCCTTGGACCTTCACATTGACCATGAAATATAGAAATTGCATCGGGTGTGAATCCAAAAGGGACAATGCCGACTTAAGTGCAAGAAGAGTGCATCATCCAAGAGTTTGTGCTTTGAGCGGCACCTGGAAGACATGTATTAGATTACATGCACCAGTGCAGGTTTACTGTATCCCTTGGACCTTCATATTGACCATGAAACACAGAAATTGCATCGGCATTGAATCCAAAAGTGACAATGCCAACTTAGGTACAAGAAGAGTGAATCTTCTAAGAGTTTGCGGTTTGAGCGGCTCCTGGGATACCAGTATTAGACTCCGATGCACCAGTGCAGGTTTACTGTATCCCTTGGACCTTCACATTGACCATGAAATATAGAAATTGCATCGGGTGTGAATACAAAAGGACAATGCCGACTTAAGTACAAGATGAGTGAATCTTCTAAGAGTTTGTGTTTGAGCGGCTCATGGGAGGCCAGTATTAGATTCCGATGGACCAGTGCAGGTTTGCTGTATACCTTGGACCTTCACATTGACCATGAAACACAGAAATTGCATCGGCATTGAATACAGAAGAGAAAATGCCGACATAAGTACAAGAAGAGTGAATCTTGTAAGAGTTTGTGCTTTGAGCGGCTCCTGGGAAACGAGTATTAGACTCCGATGCACCAGTGCAGGTTTACTGTATCCCTTGGACCTTCACATTGACCATTAAAGACAGAAATTACATCGGGGTTGAATACATAATGAACAATGTCGACATAAGTACAGGAAGAGTGACTCTTCTAAGAGTTTGTGGTTCGAGGGGCTCCTGGGAGACCAGTATTAGATCTCGTTGCACTCGTGCAGCTATACTGTATCACTTGCACCTTCCCATTTACCATGATACACAGAAATTGCTTCGGAATTGAATACAAAAGGGACACCGCCGATTTAAGTAATAGAAGAGTGGATCTTCTAAGAGCTTGTGGTTTGATCGTCTCCTGAGAGACCAGTACTAGATTCCGATGCACCAGTGCAGGTTTACTGTATCCCTAGGACCTTCACATTGACCATGAAGCACAGAAATCGCAACTTGAATGAATACAAGAGGCACAATTCCGACTTAGGTACAAGAAGAGTGAATCTTCTAAGATTATCTGCTTTAAGTGGCTCCTGGGGACCAGTATTAGATTCCGATGCACCAGTGCAGGTTTACTGTATCCCTTGGAATTTCACATTGTCCATGAAACACAGAAATTGCATCGCTATTGAATACAAAATGGACAATGGCGACTTTAGTACAAGAAGTGTGTATATTCTAAGAGCTTCCGGTTTGAGCGGCCCCTGGGACACCAGTATTAGACTCCGATGCACCAGTGCAGGTTTACTGTATCCCTTTGACCTTGACATTGACCATGAAATACAAAATTCGCATCGGGATTGAATACAAAAGGCACAATGCCGACTTAAGTACAATAAGAGTGAATCTTCTAAGAGATTGTGATTTTAGCGGCTCCTGGGAGACCAGTATTAGATTTCGATGCACCAGTGCAGGTTTACTGTATCCCATGTTCTTTCACATTGTCCATGAATTACAGAAATTGCATCGGCATAGAATACAAAAGGGACAATGGTGACTTAAGAACACGAAGAGTGAATCTTCTAGGAGTTTGTGCTTTGAGCGGCTCCTGGGTGACCTGAATCGAAGCACCAGTGCATGTTTACTGTATCCCTTAAACCTTCACATTCACCATGAAACACATAAATCGCAACGGGATAGAATACAAAAGGCACAATGCCGACTTAAGTACAAGAAGAGTGAATCATCCAAGAGTTCGTGTTTTGAGCGGCTCCTGGGAGAACAGTATTAGAATCCGACGCACAAGTGCAGGTTTACTGTATCCCTTGGACCTTCACATTGACCATGAAACACAGAAAATGCATCAGCATTGAATACAAAAGGGACAACGCTGACATAAGTACAAGAAGAGTGAAACTTCTAAGAGTTTGTGGTTTGAGCTGCTCCAGGGAGATCAGTATTACAGACCGATGCAACAGTGCAGGTTTACTGTATCCCTTGGACCTTCACATTGACCATGAAACACAGAAATTGCTTTGGCATTGAATACTAATGGCACAATGCCGACTTAAGTACAAGAAGAAGGAATCTTCTAAGAGTTTGTGCTTTGAGCGGCTCTTTGGAGACCAGTGTTAGACTCCAATGCACCAGTGCAGTTTTACTGTATCCCTTGGACCTTCACATTGACCATGAAACACAGAAACTGCATCAGGACTGAATACGAAAGGGACAATCCCTACTTAAGTTCAAAAAGAGTGAATCTTTAAGAGTTTGTAGTTTGATTGGCTCCTGGGAGGCCAGTATTAGATTCCGATGCACCAGTGCAGGTTTACTGTATCTCTTGGACCTTCACATTTACCATGAAACACAGAAATTGCATCGGGTTTGAATACTAAAGGGACAATGCCGACATAAGAACAAGAAGAGTGAATCCTTTAAGAGTTGATTTTTTCAGCGGCTCCTGGGAGACCAGTATTAAATTCCGAAGCACCAGTACAGGTTTAATGTATCCCGTGGACCTTTACATTGACCATGAAATACAGAAATTGCTTCGGGATTGAATACAAAAGTAACAATGCCGACTTAAGTACATGAAGAGTGAATCTTCTAAGAGATTGTGATTTTAGCGGCTCCTGGGAGACCAGTATTAGATTCCGATGCACCAGTGCAGGTTTACTGTATCCCTTGGACCTTCACACTGACCATGAAACACAGAAATTGCATCGGCATTGAATACAAAAGGTACAATGCCGACTTAAGTACAAGAAGAGTGAATCTTCTAAGAGATTGTGATTTTAGCGGCTCCTGGGAGACCAGTATTAGATTCCGATGCACCAGTGCAGGTTTACTGTATCCCTTGGACCTTCACATTGACCATGAAACACAGAAATTGCATCGGCATTGAATACAAAAGGCACAATGCCGACTTAAGTACAAGAAGAAGGAATCTTCTAAGAGTTTGTGCTTTGCGCGTCTCCTGGGACACCAGTATTAGATTCCGATGCACCAGTGCAGGTTTACTGTACCCCTTGGACCTTCACATTAACCATGAAACACAGAAATTGCTTCGCGATTGAATACAAAAGGGACGATGAACGATTTAAGTACAAGAAGGGTGAATCTTCTAAGAGTTTGTGGTTTGAGCGGCTCCTGGGAGCCCAGTATTAGACTCGATGCACCAGTGCAGGTTTACTGTATCCCTTGGACCTTCACATTGACCAGGAAACACAGAAATAGCATCGGCATTAAATACAAAAGGGACAATGCCGACTTAAGTACAAGAAGAGTGAATCTTCTAAGAGTTTGTGATTTTATCGGCTCCTGAGAGACCAGTATTAGATTCCAATGCACCAGTGCTGGTTTACTGTATACCTTGAAATTTCATATTGATCATGAAACACAGAAATTGCATCTGAATTGAACACAAAAGGGTCAATGCCAACTGAAGTAAACGAGGAGTAAATGTTCTATGGGTTTGTGCTTTTATCGGCTCCTGGGAGACCAGTATTAGATTCCGATGCACCAGTGCAGGTTTACTGTATCCCTTGGACCTTCACATTGACCATGAGATATAGAAATTGCATTGGGATTGAATGCAATAGGGACAATGCCGACTTAAGTACAAGAAGAGAGAATCTTCTATGAGTTTGTGATTTGAGCGGCTCCCAGGAGACCAGTATTAGATTCCGATGCACCAGTGCAGGTTTACTGTATCCTTTGGACCTTCACATCGACCATGGATCACAGATATTGCATCGGGATTGAATACAAAAGGGCAATGCCGACTTAAGTACAAGAAGAGTGAATCTTCTAAGAGTGTGTGCTTTGAGCGGCTACTGGGAGACCAGTATTAGATTCCGTTGCACCAGTGCAGGTTTACTGTATCCCTTGGACCTTTACATTGACCATGAAGCACAGAAATTGCAACGGGATTGAATACAAAAGGGACAATTCCGACTTAAGTACAAGAAGAGTGAGTCTTCTAAGAGTTTGTGATTTGAGCGGCTCCCGGGAGACCAGTATTAGATTCCGATGCACCAGTGCAGGTTAACTGTATCCCTTGGACCTTTACATTGACCATGAAACACAGAAATTGCATCGGCATTGAATGCAAAAGCGTCAATGCCGACTTGAGTAGTCGCTGTTAGTAGTAGTTTATCCTGTAGTGAAGTAGATGTAGATAGTTCATGTGAGTTATTGTGGGTGGAAGTTACACTCAACCACCGAACTAGGTTATTAATTGGCTCCTTTTACCGACCTCCCGACTCAGCAACGTTAGTGGCAGAACAACTGAGAGAAAGTTTGGAATACATTTCACATAAATTTTCTCTGCGTGTTATAGCCTTAGGTGGAGATTTCAGCCGGCCGGAGTGGCCGAGCGGTTAACGGCGCTACAGTCTGGAACCGCACGACCGCTACGGTCGCTGGTTCGAATCCTGCCTCGGGCATGGATGTGTGTGATGTCCTTAGGGTGGTTAGGTTTAAGTAGTTCTACGTTCTAGGGGACTTATGACCACAGCAGTTGAGTCCCATAGTGCTCAGAGCCATTTGAACCATTTTTTGGAGATTTCAATTTACCAGATATAGACTGGGACACTCAGATGTTTAAGATGGGTGGTAGGGACAGAGCATCTAGTGACATTATACTGAGTGCACTATCCGAAAATTACCTCGAGCAATTAAACAGGGAACCGACTTGTGGAGATAACATCTTGGACCTACTGATAAGAAACAGACCCGAACTTTTCGACTCTGTATGTACAGAACAGGGAATCAGTGATCATAAGGCCGTTGCAGCATCCCTGAATATGGAAGTTAATAGGAATATAAAAAAAAGGGAGGAAGGTTTATCTGTTTAGCAAGAGTAATAGAAGTCAGCTTTCAGACTACCTAACAGATCAAAACGAAAATTTCTGTTCCGACACTGACAATGTTGAGTGTTTGTGGAAAAAGCTCAAGGCAATCGTAAAATGCGTTTTAGACAGGTACGTGCCGAGTAAAACTGTGAGGGACGGGAAAACCCACCGTGGTACAACATCAAAGTTAGGAAACTACTGTGAAAGCAAAGAGAGCTCCACTCCAAGTTTAAACGCAGCCAAAACCTCTCAGACAAACACAAGCTAAACGATGTCAAAGTTAGCGTAAGGAGGGCTATGCGTGAAGCGTTCAGTGAATTCGAAAGTAAAATTCTATGTACCGACTTGACAGAAAATCCTAGGAAGATCTGGTCTTACGTTAAATCAGTAAGTGGCTCGAAACAGCATATCCAGACACTACGGGATGATGATGGCATTGAAACAGAGGATGACACGCGTAAAGCTGAAATACTAAACACCTTTTTCCAAAGCTGTTTCACAGAGGAAGACCGCACTGCAGTTCCTTCTCTAAATCCTCACACAAACGAAAAAATGGCTGACATCGAAATAAGTGTCCAAGGAATAGAAAAGCAACTGGAATCACTCAATAGAGGAAAGTCCACTGGACCTGACGGGATACCAATTCGATTCTACACAGAGTGCGCGAAAGAACTTGCCCCCCTTCTAACAGCCGTGTACCGCAAGTCTCTAGAGGAAAGGAGGGTTCCAAATGATTGGAAAAGAGCACAGATAGTCCAAGTCTTCAAGAAGGCTCGTCGAGCAGATGCGCAAAACTATAGACCTATATCTCTGACGTCGATCTGTTGTAGAATTTTAGAACATGTTTTTTGCTCGAGTATCATGTCGTTTTTGGAAACCCAGAATCTACTATGTAGGAATCAACATGGATTCCGGAAACAGCGATCGTGTGAGACCCAACTCGCTTTATTTGTTCATGAGACCCAGAAAATATTAGATACAGGCTCCCAGGTAGATGCTATTTTTCTTGACTTCCGGAAGGCGTTCGATACAGTTCCGCACTGTCGCCTGATAAACAAAGTAAGAGCCTACGGAATATCCGACCAGCTGTGTGGCTGGATTGAAGAGTTTTTAGCAAACAGAACACAGCACGTTGTTATCAATGGAGAGACGTTAAAGTAACCTCTGGCGTGCCACAGGGGAGTGTTATGGGACCATTGCTTTTCACAATATATATAAATGACCTGATAGATAGTGTCGGAAGTTCCATGCGGCTTTTCGCGGATGATGCTGTAGTATACAGAGAAGTTGCAGCATTAGAAAATTGTAGCGAAATGCAGGAAAATCTGCAGTGAATAGGCACTTGGTGCCGGGAGTGGCAACTGACCCATAACATAGACAAATGTAATGTATTGCGAATACATAGAAAGAAGGATCCTTTATTGTATGATTATATGATAACGGAACAAACACTGGTAGCAGTTACTTCTGTAAAATATCTGGGAGTATGCATGCGGAGCGATTTGAAGTGGAATGATCATATAAAATTAATTGTTGGTAAGGCGGGTACCAGGTTGAGATTCATTGGGAGAGTGCTTAGAAAAAGTAGTCCATCAACAAAGGAGGTGGCTTACAAAACACTCGTTCGACCTACACTTGAGTATTGCTCATCAGTGTGGGATCTGTACCAGATCGGTTTGACGGAGGAGATAGAGAAGATCCAAAGAAGAGGGACGCGTTTCGTCACAGGGTTATTTGGTAACCGTGATAGCGTTACGGAGATGTTTAATAAACTCAAGTGGCAGACTCTGCAAGAGAGGCGCTCTGCATCGCGGTGTATCTTGCTCGCCAGGTTTCGAGAGGGTGCGTTTCTGGATGGGGTATCGAATATATTGCTTCCCCCTACTTATACCTCCCGAGGAGATCGCGAATGTAAAATGAGAGAGATTAGAGCGCGCACGGAGGCTTTCAGAGAGTCGTCCTTCCCGCGAACCATTCGTGACTGGAACAGGAATAGGAGGTAATGACAGTGGCACGTAGACTGCCCTCCACCACACACCGTTGGGTGGCTCTGCGGAGTATAAATGTAGATGTAGATGTAGATGTAGAAGTAAAAGAAGAGTGAATCTTCTAAGAGTTTGTGATTTGAGCGGCTCCTGGGAGACCAGTATTAGATTCCAATGCACCAGTGCATGTTTGCTGTAACCCTTGGACCTTCACATTGACCATGAAACACAGAAATTGCATCGGGATTGAATACAAAAGGGACAATTCCGACTTAAGTACAAGAAGAGTGCATCATCCAAGAGTTTGTGCTCTGAGCGGCACCTGGAAGACCTGTATTAGATTACATGCACCTGTGCAGGTTTACTGTATTCCTTCGACCTTCACATTGACCATGAAGCACAGAAATTGCATCGGCATAGAATCCAAAAGTGACAATGCCAACTTAGGTACAAGAAGAGTGAATCTTCTAAGAGTTTGTGGTTTGAGCGGCACCTGGGAGACCAGTAATAGATACCAATGCGCCAATGCAGTTTTACGGTGTCCCTTGGACCTTCAGGATGACCATGAAACACAGAAATTGCGTCGGCATTGAATACAAAAGGGACAATGCCGACTTAAGTACAAGAAGAGTGAATCTCCTAAGAGTTTGTGGTTTGTGCGGCTCTTGGGTGACCAGTATTAGATTCCGATGCACCAGTGCAGGTGTTCTGTATCCTTGGACCTTCACATTGACCATTAGAGACAAAAATTACTTCGGGGTAGAATATAAAATGACAACGCCGACTTAAGTACAAGAAGAGTGAATCTTCTAAGAGTTTGTGGTTTGAGCGGCTCCTGGGAGACCTGAAATAGATTCCGATGCACCAGTGCAGGTTTACTGTATCCCTTGGACCTTCACATTGACCATGAAACACAGAAATTGCATCGGCATTGAATACAAAAGGCACAATGCCGACTTAAGTACAAGAAGAGTGAATCTTCTAAGAGATTGTGATTTTAGCGGCTCCTGGGAGACCAGTATTAGATTCCCATGCACCAGTGCAGGTTTACTGTATCCCTTGGACCTTCACATTGACCAGGAAACACAGAAATTGCATCGGCATTAAATACAAAAGGGACAATGCCGACTTAAGTACAAGAAGAGTGAATCCTCTAAGAGATTGTGCTTTGTGCGGCTCCTGAGAGACCAGTATTAGATTCCAATGCACCAGTGCAGGTTTACTGTATCCCTTGAAATTTCATATTGATCATGAAACACAGAAATTGCATCTGAATTGAATACAAAAGGGTCAATGCCAACTGAAGTACACGAGGAGTAAATGTTCTATGGGTTTGTGCTTTTATCGGCTCCTGGGAGACCAGTATTAGATTCCGATGCACCAGTGCATGTTTACTGTTTCCCTTGGACTTTCACATTAACCATGAAACACAGAAATTGCATCGGGATTGAATACAAAATTGACAATGCCAACTTAAGTACAAGAAGAGAGTATGTTCTAAGAGTTTGCGGTTTGAGCGGCTCCTGGGACACCAGTATTAGACTCCGATGCACCAGTGCAGGTTTACTGTATCCCTTGGACCTTCACATTGACCATGAGATATAGAAATTGCATTGGGATTGAATGCAATAGGGACAATGCCGACTTAAGTAGAAGAAGAGAGAATCTTCTATGAGTTTGTGATTTGAGCGGCTCCTGGGAGACCAGTATCAGATTCCGATGCACCAGTGCAGGTTTACTGTATCCCTTGGACCTTCACATCGACCATGGATCACAGATATTGCATCGGGATTGAATACAAAAGGGCAATGCCGACTTAAGTACAAGAAGAGTGAATCTTCTAAGAGTATATGCTTTGAGCGGCTACTGGGAGACCAGTATTAGACTCCGATGCACCAGTGCAAGTTTACTGTATCCCTTGGACCTTCACATTGACCATGAAGCACAGAAATTGCAACGGGATTGAATACAAAAGGGACAATGCCGACTTAAGTACAAGAAGAGTGAATCTTCTGAGAGTTTGTGATTTGAGCGGCTCCCGGGAGACCAGTACTAGATTCCGATGCACCAGTGCAGGTTAACTGTATCCCTTGGACCTTTACATTGACCATGAAACACAGAAATTGCATCGGCATTGAATGCAAAAGCGTCAATGCCGACTTGAGTAGTCGCTGTTAGTAGTAGTTTATCCTGTAGTGAAGTAGAAGTAGATAGTTCATGTGAATTATTGTGGGTGGAAGTTACACTCAACAACCGAACTAGGTTATTAATTGGCTCCTTTTACCGACCTCCCGACTCAGCAACGTTAGTGGCAGAACAACTGAGAGAAAGTTTGGAATACATTTCACATAAATTTTCTCTGCGTGTTATAGCCTTAGGTGGAGATTTCAGCCGGCCGGAGTGGCCGAGCGGTTAACGGCGCTACAGTCTGGAACCGCACGACCGCTACGGTCGCTGGTTCGAATCCTGCCTCGGGCATGGATGTGTGTGATGTCCTTAGGGTGGTTAGGTTTAAGTAGTTCTACGTTCTAGGGGACTTATGACCACAGCAGTTGAGTCCCATAGTGCTCAGAGCCATTTGAACCATTTTTTGGAAATTTCAATTTACCAGATATAGACTGGGACACTCAGATGTTTAGGATGGGTGGTAGGGACAGAGCATCTAATGACATTATACTGAGTGCACTATCCGAAAATTACCTTGAGCAATTAAACAGGGAACCGACTTGTGGAGATAACATCTTGGACCTACTGATAAGAAACAGACCCGAACTTTTCGACTCTGTATGTACAGAACAGGGAATCAGTGATCATAAGGCCGTTGCAGCATCCCTGAATATGGAAGTTAATGGGAATATAAAAAAAAGGGAGGAAGGTTTATCTGTTTAGCAAGAGTAATAGAAGGCAGCTTTCAGACTACCTAACAGATCAAAACGAAAATTTCTGTTCCGACACTGACAATGTTGAGTGTTTATGGAAAAAGCTCAAGGCAATCGTAAAATGCGTTTTAGACAGGTACGTGCCGAGTAAAACTGTGAGGGACGGGAAAAACCCACCGTGGTACAACATCAAAGTTAGGAAACTGCTGTGAAAGCAAAGAGAGCTCCACTCCAAGTTTAAACGCAGCCAAAACCTCTCAGACAAACAGAAGCTAAACGATGTCAAAGTTAGCGTAAGGAGGGCTATGCGTGAAGCGTTCAGTGAATTCGAAAGTAAAATTCTATGTACCGACTTGACAGAAAATCCTAGGAAGGTCTGGTCTTACGTTAAATCAGTAAGTGGCTCGAAACAGCATATCCAGACACTACGGGATGATGATGGCATTGAAACAGAAATACTAAACACCTTTTTCCAAAGCTGTTTCACAGAGGAAGACCGCACTGCAGTTCCTTCTCTAAATCCTCACACAAACGAAAAAATGGCTGACATCGAAATAAGTGTCCAAGGAATAGAAAAGCAACTGGAATCACTCAATAGAGGAAAGTCCACTGGACCTGACGGGATACCAATTCGATTCTACACAGAGTACGCGAAAGAACTTGCCCCCCTTCTAACAGCCGTGTACCGCAAGTCTCTAGAGGAAAGGAGGGTTCCAAATGATTGGAAAAGAGCACAGATAGTCCAAGTCTTCAAGAAGGCTCGTCGAGCAGATGCGCAAAACTATAGACCTATATCTCTGACGTCGATCTGTTGTAGAATTTTAGAACATGTTTTTTGCTCGAGTATCATGTCGTTTTTGGAAACCCAGAATCTACTATGTAGGAATCAACATGGATTCCGGAAACAGCGATCGTGTGAGACCCAACTCGCTTTATTTGTTCATGAGACCCAGAAAATATTAGATATAGGCTCCCAGGTAGATGCTATTTTTCTTGACTTCCGGAAGGCGTTCGATACAGTTCCGCATTGTCGCCTGATAAACAAAGTAAGAGCCTACGGAATATCCGACCAGCTGTGTGGCTGGATTGAAGAGTTTTTAGCAAACAGAACACAGCACGTTGTTATCAATGGAGAGACGTTAAAGTAACCTCTGGCGTGCCACAGGGGAGTGTAATGGGACCATTGCTTTTCACAATATATATAAATGACCTGGTAGATAGTGTTGGAAGTTCCATGCGGATTTTCGTGGATGATGCTGTAGTATACTGAGAAGTTGCAGCATTAGAAAATTGTAGCGAAATGCAGGAAGATCTGCAGCGGATAGGCACTTGGTGCAGGGAGTGGCAACTGACCCATAACATAGACAAATGTAATGTATTGCGAATACATAGAAAGAGAGATCCTTTATTGTATGATTATATGATAACGGAACAAACACTGGTAGCAGTTACTTCTGTAAAATATCTGGGAGTATGCGTGCGGAGCGATTTGAAGTGGAATGATCATATAAAATTAATTGTTGGTAAGGCGGGTACCAGGTTGAGATTCATTGGGAGAGTGCTTAGAAAAAGTAGTCCATCAACAAAGGAGGTGGCTTACAAAACACTCGTTCGACCTACACTTGAGTATTGCTCATCAGTGTGGGATCTGTACCAGATCGGTTTGACGGAGGAGATAGAGAAGATCCAAAGAAGAGGGACGCGTTTCGTCACAGGGTTATTTGGTAACCGTGATAGCGTTACGGAGATGTTTAATAAACTCAAGTGGCAGACTCTGCAAGAGAGGCGCTCTGCATCGCGGTGTATCTTGCTCGCCAGGTTTCGAGAGGGTGCGTTTTTGGATGGGGTATCGAATATATTGCTTCCCCCTACTTATACCTCCCGAGGAGATCGCGAATGTAAAATTAGAGAGATTAGAGCGCGCACGGAGGCTTTCAGACAGTCGTTATTCCCGCGAACCATTCGTGACCGGAACAGGAAAGGGAGGTAATGACAGTGGCACGTAGAGTGCCCTCCGCCACACACCGTTGGGTGGCTTGCGGAGTATAAATGTAGATGTAGATGTAGAAGTAAAAGAAGAGTGAATCTTCTAAGAGTTTGTGATTTGAGCGGCTCCTGGGAGACCAGTATTTGATTACGATGCACCAGTGCAGGTTTACTGTATCCCTTGGACCTTGACATTGACCATGAAACACAGAAATTGCGTCGGGATTGCATACAAAAGAAACAATGCCGACTTAACTACAAGAAGAGTAAATCTTCTAAGAGTTTGTGCTTTGAGCGGCTCCTGGGAGACCAGTATTAGATTCCAATGCACCAGTGCAGGTTTGCTGTAACCCTTGGACCTTCACATTGACCATGAAACACAGAAATTGCATCGGGATTGAATACAAAAGCGACAATTCCGACTTAAGTACTAGAAGAGTGAATCTTCTAAGAGTTTGTGATTGGAGCGGCTCCTGGGAGACCAGCTACAGATTCCGATGCACCTGTGCAAGTTTAGTGTATCCCTTGGACCTTCACATTGACCATGAAACACAGAAATTGCATCGGCATTGAATACAAAAGGGACAATTCCGTCATAAGTACAAGAAGTGTGAACCATCTAATAGTTTGTGGTTTGAGCGGCTCTTCGGAGTCCAGTATTAGATTCTGATCCACCAGTGCAGGTTTACTGTATCCCTTGGACCTTCACATTCACCATAAAACACAGATATTGCATCGGAATTGAACACAAAAGGGACAATGTCGACTTAAGTACAGGAAGAGAGAGTCTTCTAAAAATTTGTGGTTTGAGCGGCTCCTGGGAGACCAGTATTAGATTGCGATGCACCTGTGCAGGTTTACTGTATCCCTTTGACCTTCACATTGATTTTGAAACACAGAAATTGCATCGGCTTTGAATGCAAAATGGACAATGTCGACGTAAGTGCAAGATGAGTGAATCCTCTAAGAGCTTGTGGTCTGAGCGTCTCCTGGGAGACCAGTATTTGATTCTGATGCACCAGTGCAGGTTTACTCTATTCCTTGACCTTCGCAATGACCATGAAACACAGAAATTACATCGGGGTTAAATACAAATGGACAATGCTGACTTAAGTACTAGAAGAGTGAATCTTCTAAGAGTTTGTGCTTTGAGCGGTTCCTGGGAGACCAGTATTAGATTCCGAAGCACCAGAGGTGGTTTCCTGTACCTCTTGGACCTTCACATTTACAATGAAACACAGAAATTGCATCGGGATTGAATACAAAAGGGACAATGCCGACTTAAGTACAAGAAGAGAGAATCGTCTTAGAGATTGCGATTTGAGCGGCTCCTTGGAGACCAGTATTAGATTCCGATGCACCAGTGCAGCTTTACTGTATGCCTTGGACTTTCACATTGACCATGGAACACAGATATTGCATCCGGATTGAATACAAGAGTGACAAAGCCGACTTAAATGGAAGAAGAGTGAATATCCTAAGAGTTTGTGGTTTGAGCGGCTCCTGGGAGACCATTATTAGATCCGATGCACCAGTGCAGGTTTACTGTATCCCTTGCACCTTCACATTGACCATGAAACACAGAAATCGCAACGGGATTGATTACAAAATGGCAATGCCGACTTAAGTACAAGAAGAGTGAATCTTCTTAGAGTTTGTGCTTTGAGCGGCTACTGGGAGACCAGTATTAGATTCTGAAGCACCAGAGGTGGATTTCTGTATCTCACGGACCTTCACATTTACCGTGAAACACAGAAATTGTATCGGGATTGAATACAAAAGGGACAATGCCGACTTCAGTCTAAGAAGAGTGAATCTTCTAAGGGTTTGTGGTTTGAGCGGCTCCTCGGAGGCCAGTATTAGATTCAGATGCACCAGTGCAGGTCAACTGTATCCCTTGGGACTTCACATTGACCATGAAACACAGAAATTGCACCGGGATTGAATACAAAAGGGACAATGCCGACTTAAGTACAGGAAGAGTGAATCTTCCACCAATATGTGGTTTGAGCAGCTCCTGGGAGACCAGTATTAAATTCCGATGCACCAGTGCAGGTTCAAATTATCCGTTTGATCTTCCCATTGACCATGAAACCTAGAAACCGCTTCGGGATAGAATACAATGACCATGAAACCTAGAAACCGCTTCGGGATAGAATACAAAAGGCACAATGCCGACTTACGTACAAGAAGAGTGAACTTTTTAAGAGTTTGTGCTTTTGGCAGCCCCTGGGAGAGCAGTATTAGACTCCGATGCAACACTGCAGCTTTACTGCATCCCTTGGGCCTTCACATTGACCATTAGACACAGAAATTGTATCGGGATTGAATACAAAAAGGTCAATGCCGACTTAAGTAAAAGAAGAGTGAATCTTCTAAGAGTTAGTGATTTGAGTGGCTCCTGGGAGGCCAGTATTAGAATCCGATGTACCAGAGCAGGTTTACAGTATCCCTTGGACCGTCACATTGACCATGAAACACAGAAATTGCATCGGGATTGAATACAAATGGACAATGCCGACTTATGTACAGGAAGAGTAAATCTTCTTAGGGTTTGTGCTTTGAACGGCTCCTGGGAGACCAGTATTTGATTCCGATGCGCCAGTGCAGGTTTACTGTATCCCTTGAACCACCACATTGACCATGAAACACAGAAATTGCATCAGGATTGAATACAAAAGGGACAATGCCGACTTAATACAAGAAGAGTGAATCCACTAAGAGTTTGTGCTTTGAGCGGCTCCTGTCAGACCAGTATTAGTTTCCGATGCACCAGTACAGGTTTACTGTATCCCTTGGACCCTCACATTGACCATGAAACACAGAAATTCCATCAAGATTGAATACAATAGGGACAATGCCGACTTAAGTACAAGAAGAATGAATCTTCTAAGAGTTTGAGATTTGAGCGGTTCCCGGGAGACCAGTATTAGATTCTGATGCACCAGTGCACGTTTACTGTATCCCTTGGACCTTCACATTGACCATGGAACACAGATATTGCATCGGGATTGAATACAAAAAGACAATGCCGACTTAATACCAAGATGAGTGAATCTTCTAAGAGTTTGTGGTTTGAGCGGCTCCTGGGAGACCAGTATTCGATTCCGATGCACCAGTGCAGGTTTACTGTATACCTTGGACCTTCACATTGACCATGAAACATAGAAATTGCATCGGGATTGAATACAAAAAGGACAATGTCAACTTAAGTACAAGAGTAGTTAATCTTCTAATAGTTTGTGATTTGAGCGGCACCTGGGAGACCATTATTAGATTCCGATGCACCAGTGCAGGTTTACTGTATCCCTTGGACCTTCACATTGACCATGAAACACAGAAATTGTTCGGGATTGAATACAACGGGGACAATGCCGACTTAAGTAGAAGAAGAGTGAATCTCCTAAGAGTTTGTGGTTTGAGCGGCTCCTGGGAGACCAGTATTAGATTCCGATTCACCAGTGCATTTTCACTGTATCCGTTTGACCTTCACATTGACCATGAAACACAGAAATTGCATCGGCATTGAATACAAAAGGGACATTGCCGACTTAAGTACAGGAAGAGTGAATCTTCCACGAATTTGTGGTTTGAGCAGCTCCTGGGAGACCAGTATTAGATTCCGATGCACCAGTGCATGTTCAAAGTATCCGTTTGATCTTCCCATTGACCATGAAACACAGAAATCGGTACGGGATAGAATTCAAAATGCACAATGCCGACTTAAGTACAAGAAGAGTGAATCTTTTAAGAGTTTGTGCTTTTGGCAGCTCCTGGGAGTGCAGTATTAGATTCCGATGCAACACTGCAGCTTTACTGCAGCCCTCGGGCCTTCACATTGACCATGAGAGACAGAAATTGTATCGGGATTGAATACAAAAAGGACAATGCCGACTTAAGTAAAAGAAGAGTGAATCTTCTAAGAGATAGTGATTTGAGTGGCTCCTGGAAGGAAAGTATTAGATTCTGATGTACCAGTGCAGGTTTACGGTGTCCCTTGGACCGTCACATTGACCATGAAACACAGAAATTGCTTCGGGATTGAATACAAATGGACAATGCCGACTAATGTACAGGAAGAGTAAATATTCTTAGGGTTTGTGCTTTGAACGGCTCGTGGGATACCAGTATTTGATTCCGATGCGCCAATGCAGGTTTACTGTATCCCTTGAACCACCACATTGACCATGAAACACAGAAAGTGCATCGGGATTGAATTCAAAAGGGACAATGCCGACTTAAGTACAAGAAGAGTGAATCTTCTAAGAGTTTGTGGTTTGAGCTGGTCCTCGGGGACCAGTATTAGATTCTGATGCACCAGTGCAGGTTTACTGTATCCCTTAGACCTTCACATTGACCATGAAACATAGATATTGCATTGGGATTAAATACAAAAAGTACAATGTCAACTTAAGTTCAAGAAGAGTTAGTCTTCTAATAGTTTGTGATTTGAGCGGCACCTGGGAGACCATTATTAGATTCTGATGCACCAGTGCAGGTTTACTGTATCCCTTGGACCTTCACATTGACCATGAAACATAAATATCGCAACGGGATTGAATACAAAAGGGTAATGCCGACTTAAGTACAAGAAGAGTGAATCTTCTAAGAGTTTGTGCTCTGAGCGGCTACTGGGAGACCAGTATTAGATTCCGATGCACCAGTGCAGGTTTATTGTATCCCTTGGATCTTCTCATTGACCATGAAACACAGAAATTGTTCGGGGTTGAATACAACGGGGACAATGCAGACTTAAGTAGAAGAAGAGTGAATCTCCTAAGAGTTTGTGGTTTGAGTGGCTCCTGGGAGACCAGTATTAGATTCCGATTCACCAGTGCATTTTCACTGTATCCGTTTGACCTTCACATTGACCATGAAACACAGAAATTGCATCAGCATTGAATACAAAAGGGACTATGCCGACTTAAGTACAAGATGAGTGAATCTACTAAGAGTTTGTGGATTGAGCGACTCCTGGGAGACCAGTATTTGATTCCGATGCACCAGTGCAGGTTTACTATATTCCTTGAACTTCACATTGACGATGAAACCCAGAAATTACATCGGGGTTGAATACAAATGGACAATGCTGATATAAGTACAAGAAGAGTGAATCTTTTAAGAGTTTGTGCTTTGACCGGTTCCTGGGAGACCAGTATTAGATTCCGAAGCACCAGAGGTGGATTCCTGTATCTCACGGACCTTCACATTGACCATGAAACACAGAAATTGCACCGGGATTGAATACAAAAGGAACAATGCCGACTTAAGTACAGGAAGAGTGAGTCTTCCACGAATTTGTGGTTTGAGCAGCTCCTGGGAGACCAGATGCACCAGTGCAGGTTTACTGTATGCCTTGGACTTTCACATTGACCATGGAACACAGATATTGCATCGGGATTGAATACAAGAGTGACAAGGCCGACTTAAGGCTAAGAAGAGTGAATCTTTTAAGGGTTTGTGGTTTGAGCGGCTCCTCGGAGGCCAGTATTAAATTCGGATGCACTAGTGCAGGTCTACTGTATCCCTTGGGACTTCACATTGACCATAAAACACAGAAATTGCACCGGGATTGAATACAAAAGGGACAATGCCGACTTAAGTACAGGAAGAGTGAATCTTCCACGAATTTGTGGTTTGAGCAGCTCCTGGGAGACCAGTATTAAATTCCGATGCACCAGTGCAGGTTCAAAGTATCCGTTTGATCTTCCCATTGACCATGAAACCTAGAAACCGATACGGGATAGAATACAAAAGGCACAATGCCGACTTACGTACAAGAAGAGTGAATTTTTTAAGAGTTTGTGCTTTTGGCAGTCCCTGGGAGAGCAGTATTAGATTCCGATGCAACACTGCAGCTTTACTGCATCCCTTGGGCCTTCACATTGACCATGAGACACAGAAATTGTATCGGGATTGAATACAAAAAGGTCAATGCCGACTTAAGTACAAGAAGAATGAATCTTCTAAGAGTTTGAGATTTGAGTGGCTCCTGGGAGACCAGTATTAGATTCCGATGCACCTGTGCAGGTTCTGAGTATCCGTTTGAACTTCGACAATGAAACACAGAAAACGCTACGGGATAGATTACAAAAGGCACAATGCCGACTTAAGTACAAGAAGGGTGAATCTTCTAAGAATTTGTGCTTTTGGCGGCTCCTGGAAGAGCAGTATTAGATTCCGATGCACCAGTGCAGGTTTACTGTGTCCCTTGGACCGTCGCATTGACCATGAAACACAGAAATTGCATCGGGATTGAATACAAATGTGACAATGTCAACTTAAGTAGAAGAAGAGTAAATATCCTAAGTGTTTGTGGTTTGAGCGGCTAATGGGAGACTAGTAGTAGATTCAGATGCACCAGTGCAGGTTTGCTGTATTCCTTTGACCTTCCCATTGACCATAAAACACAGATATCGCAACGGGTAGAATACAAAAGGCACAATGCGAATTAAGTACAAGAAGAGTGAGTCTAGTAAGATGTTGTGCTTTGAGCGGCTTCTGTGAGACCAGTTTTAGATTCCGATACACCAGTGCTGGTTTAGTGTATCCCTTCGACCTGCACATTCACCATGATACACAGAAATTGCATCGGTACTGAATACAAAAGGGACAATGCTGACTTAAGTACAAAAAGTGTGAATCTTCTAGGAGTTTGTGGTTTGAGCGGGAGGACTAGTATCAGATTCCCATGGACCAGTCCAGGTTTACTGTATCTCTTGGGCCTTCACATTTACCATGAAACACAGAAATTGCATCGGGATTGAATACAAAAGGGACAATGCCGACTTAAGTACAAGAAGAGTAAATCTTCTAAGAGTTTGTTGTTTGAGCGGCTCCGGGGAGACCAGTTTTATATTCCGATGCAATAGTGCAAGTTTACTGTATCCCTTGGACCTTCACATTGACCATGAAACACAAAAATTGCATCAGGATTGAATACAAAATGGACAATGCCGACTTAAGTACAAGAAGAGTGAATCTTTTAAGAGTTTGTGATTTGAGCTGCTCCTGTCAGACCAGTATTACTTTCCGATGCACCAGTGCAGGTTTACTGTATCCCTTGGACCTTCACATTGACCATGAAACACAGAAATTGCATCAGGATTGAATACAATAGGGACAATGCCGACTTAAGTACAAGAAGAGTGAATCTTTTGTGAGTTTGTGATCTGAGCGGCTCCCGGGAGATCAGTATTACACTCTGATGCACCAGTGAACGCTTACTGTATCCCCTGGACCTTTACATTGACAATGGAACACAGATATTGCATCAGGATTGACTACAAAAAAGACAATGACGACTTAATACTAAGAACAGTGAATCTTCTAAGAGTTTGTGGTTTGAGCGGCTCCTGGGTGACCAGTATTAGTTTCCAATACACCAGAGCAGGTTTACTGTATCCCTTGGACCTTCACATTGACCAAGATACACAGAAATTGCAACGGGATTGAATACAAGAGGGACAATGCCTACTTAAGTAGAAGAGGAGTGAATCTTCTAAGAGTTTGTGTTTTGGGCGGCTCCTGCAAGACCAGTATTAGATTCCGATGAACCAGTGAACTTTTTCTGTTTCCCTTGGACATTCACATTGATTATGAAACACAGAAATCGCAACTGGATAGAATACAAAAGGCACAATGCCGACTTAAGTACAAGAAGAGTGAATCTTCTAAGTGTTTGAGGTTTGAGCGGCTCCTGGGAGACCAGTATTTGATTCCGGTGCACCAGTGCAGTTTTAATTTACCCTTGGACCTTCACAATGACCATGAAACACAGAAATTGCATCGGGATTGAATACAAAAGGGACACTGCCGACTTAAGTAGAAGAAGAGTGAATCTTCTAAGAATTTGTTGTTTGATCGGCACCTGGGAGACCAGAATTAGATTCCGCTGCACCAGTGCACGTTTGCTGTATTCCTTTGACCTTACCATTGACCATAAAACACAGAAATCGCAACGGGTAGAACACAAAAGGCACAATGCCGACTTAAGTACAAAAAGAGTCAATATACTAAGAATTTGTGGTTTGAGCGGCTTCTGGGACACCAGTTTTAGATTCCGATACACCAGTGCTGGTTTACTGTATCCCTTCGACCTTCACATTCACCATGAAACACTGAAATTGCATCGGTACTCAATATAAAAGGGACAATGCCGACTTAAGTACAAGATGAGTGAAACTTCTAAGAGTTTGTGGTTTGAGCGGCTCCTCGGAGACCAGTATTCGATTCCGATGCACCAGTGCAGGTTTACTGTATCCCTTGGAACTTCACATTGACCATGAAACACAGAAATTGCACCGGTATTGAATACAAAAATGACAATGCCGACTTAAGTACAGGAAGAGTGAATCTTCCACGAATTTGTGATTTGTGCAGCTCCTAGGAGACCAGTATTAGATTCCGATGCACCAGTTCAGGTTCAAAGTATCCGTTTGATCTTCCCATTGACCATGAAACACAGAAACCGCTACGGGATAGAATACAAAATGCACAATGCCGACTTGAGTACAAGAAGAGTGAATCTTTTAAGAGTTTGTGCTTTTGGCAGCTCCTGGGAGAGCAGTATTAGATTCCGATGCAACACTGCAGTTTTACTGCATCCCTCGGGCCTTCACATTGACCATGAGACACAGAAATTGTATCGGGATTGAATACAAAAAGGACAATGCCGCCTTAAGTAAAAGAAGAGTGAATCTAATAAGAGATAGTGATTTGAGTGGCTCCTGGGAGGAAAGTATTAGATTCCGATGTACCAGTGCAGGTTTACGGTGTCCCTTGGACCGTCACATTGACCATGAAACACAGATATTGCTTCGGGATTGAATACAAATGGACAATGCCGACTAATGTACAGGAAGAGTAAATCTTCTTAGGGTTTGTGCTTTGAACGGCTCGTGGGAGACCAGTATTTGATTCTGATGCAACAGTGCAGGTTTACTGTATGCCTTGGACTTTCACATTGACAATGGAACAGAGAAATTGCATCGGGATTGACTAAAAAAGGATAATGCCGACTTAAGTTAAAGAAGAATGAATTTTCCAAGAATTTGTGGTTTGAGCGGCTCCTATGAGACCAGTATTAGATTCCGATGCACCAGTGCATTTTTTCTGTATCCGTTTGTCCTTTACATTGACCATGCAACACAGAAATTGCATCGGGATTGAATACTAAAGGGACAATGCCGACGTAAGTACAAGAAGAGTGAATGTTCAAAGAGTTTGTGATTTGAGCGGCTCCTGGGAGACCAGTTATAGATTCCGATGCACCAGTGCTGGTTTACTGTATCCCTTGGATCTTCACATTGACCATGTAACACAGAAATTGCATCGGGATTGAATACAAATGGACATTGCCGATTTAAGTACAAGAAGAGTGAATCTTCTAAGGGTTTGTGCTCTGAGCGTCTCCTGGGAGACCAGTATTAGATTCCGATGCACCACTGCAGGTTAACTTGATCCCTTGGACCATCCCATTGACCATGAAACACAGATCCCACAACGGGATGGATTACTAAAAGGCACAATGCCGAGTTCAGTACAGGAGGAGTGGATCTTCTAAGTGTTGGTGCTTTGAGCGCCTCCTGAGAGAACAGTATTAGATTCCGATGCACCAGTGCAGGTTTACTGTATCCCTTTGACCTTCCCATTGACCACGAAACACAGATATTGCATCAGGATTAAATACAAAAGGGACAATGACGACTTACGTACAAGAAGAGTGAATCTTCTAAGCGTTTGTGGTTTGAGCGGCTCCTGGGAGACCAGATTAGATTCCGATGCACCAGTGCAGTTTTACTGCATCCCCTGGACCTTCACGATGACCATGAGACACAGAAATGCATCGGGATTGAATACAAAAGGGACAATGCCGACTTAAATACAGGAAGAATGTATCTTCTAAGAATGTGTGGTTTGAGAGGCTCCTGGGAGACCAGTATTAGATTCCGATGCACCCGTGCAGGGTTACTGTATCCCTTGTACCTTCCCATTGACCATGAAACACAGAAATCGCATTGGGATTGAATACAAAAGTGTCAGTGCCGACTTAAGTACAAGATGAGTGAATCTTCTAAGAGTTTGTGGTTTGAACGGCCCCTGGGAGACCAGTACTACATTCCGATACATTAGTGCAGGTTTACTGTATCCCTGGGATCTTCACATTCAGCATTAAACACATAAATTGCATCGGGATGGAATACAAGAGGGACAATGCGGACTTAAGTACAGGAAGAGTGAATCTCCTAAGAGTTTGTGATCTGAGCGGCTGCTGGGAGACCAGTATTAGATTCCGATGCACCAGTGAAGGTTTACTGAATCTCTTGGACCTTCACATTGACCATGAAACACAGATCCCGTAACGGGATTGATTACAAAAGGCACAATGCCGAGTTAAGTACAAGAGGAGTGGATCTTCTAAGAGTTGGTGCTTTTAGCGCCTCCTGAGAGACCAGTAATAGATTCCTATGCACCAGTGCAGGTTTACTATATCCCTTTGGCCTTCCCATTGACCACGAAACACAGATATTGCATCAGGATTGAATACAAAAGGGACCATGCAGACTTAGGTACAAGATTAGTGAATAATCTAAGCGTTTGTGGTTTGAGCGGCTCCTGGGAGACCAGATTAGATTCCGATGCACCAGTGAAGTTTTACTGCATTCCCTGGACCTTCACGATGACCATTAGACACAGAAATGCATCGGGATTGGACACAATAGGGACAATGCCGACTTAAATACAGGAAGAGTGAATCTTCTAAGAATATGTGGTTTGAGAGGCTCCTGGGAGACCAGTGTTAGATTCCGATGCACCAGTGCAGGGTTACTGTATCCCTTGTACCTTCCCATTGACCATGAAACACAGAAATCGCATTCGGATTGAATACAAAAGTGACAATGCCGACTTAAGTACAGAAAGAGTGAATCTTCTAAAAGTTTGTGATTTACGCATCTCGTGGGAGATTATTATTAGATTCCGATGCACCTGTGGAGGTTTACAGTATCCATTGGACCTTCACATTGACCATGAGACACAGATATTGCATCGGGATTGAATACAAAAGAACAATGCCAACTTAAGTACAAAAAGAGCGAATTATCTAAGAGTTTGTGGTTTGAGCGGCTCCTGGGAGTCCAGTATTAGATTCCGATCTACCAGTGCAGGTTTACTGTATCCCTTGGACCTTCACATTGACCATGAAACACAGAAATTGCATCGGGATTGAATGCAAAAGGGACAGCGCCGACTTAAGTAGGAGAAGAGTGAATTCCAAAGAGTTTGTGGTTTAAGCGGCTCCTGGGAGACCAGTAGTTTATTCCGATACATTAGTGCAGGTCTACTGTATCCCTTGGATCTTCACAATCAGCATGAAACACAGAAATTGCATCGGGACTGAATACACAAGGGACAATGCGGACATATGTACAGGAAGAGTGAATCTTCTAAGAGTTTGTGGTTTGAGCGGCTCCTGGGAGACCAGTATGAGAATCCGATGCACCAGTGCTGGTTTACTGTATCCCTTGGACCTTCACATTGACCATGTAACATAGAAATTGCATCATGATTGAATACAAAAGGGACAATGCCGACTTAAGTGCAAGAAGAGTGAGTCTTCTGAGAGTTTGTGGTTTGACAGGCTCCTGGGAGACCAGTATTAGATTCCGATGGACCAGTGCAGGTTTATTGTATTCCTTGGACCTTCACATTGACCATGATACACAGAAATTGCATCGGGATTGAATAGAAAGGGACAGTGCCGACTTAAGTACAAGAAGAGTGAATCTTCTAAGAGATTGTGATTTGAGTGGCTTCTGGGATGCCAGTATTAGATTCCGATGCACCAGTGCTGTTTTACTGTATCCCTTGGACCTTCACATTGACCATGAAACACAGAAATTGCATGGTGATTGAATACAAAAGGGACAATGCCGAATTAAGTACAGAAAGAGTGAATCTACTAAGAGTATTTGGTTTGAGCGGCTCCTGGGAGACCAGTATTAGATTCCGATGCATTAGTGCAGGTTTGGTGTATCCCTTGGACCTTCACATTGACCATGAAACACAGAAATTGCATCGGGATTGAATACAAATTGACAATGCCGACTTAAGTACAAGAATAGTGAATCTTCTAAGAGCCTGTGCTTTGAGCGGCTCCTGGGAGACCAGTATTAGATACCTGAGCACCGGTGCAGGTTTACTGTATCCCTTGGACCTTCACATTGACCATGAAACACAGAAACTGCATCGGGATTGAAATCAAAAGGGACAATTCCGACTTAAGTAGAAGAAGAGTGAATCTCCTAAGAGTTTTTGCTTCGAGCGGCTCCTGGGAGGCCAGTATTAGATTCCGATGCACCAGTGCAAGTTTGCTGTATACCTTGGACCTTCATATTGACCACGAAACGCAGAAATTGCATCGGGATTGAATACAAAAGGGACAATGCCGACATAAGTAGACGAAGAGTGAATCTTCAAAGAGTTTGTGGTTTGAGCGGCCCCTGGGAGACCAGTATTAGATTCCGATGCACTAGTGCAGGTTTACTGTATCCTTTGGACCTTCACATTGACCATGGAACACAGAAATTGCATCGGGATTGAACACAAAATGAACAACACCGACATAAGTACAAGAAGAGTGTATCTTTTAAGAGTCTTTGGTTTGAGAGGCTACTGGGAGACCAGTATTAGATTCCGATGCACACGTGCAGGTTTACTGTATCCCTTGGACCTTCACATTGACCATGATACACACAAACTGCATCGGGATTGAATACAAAAGGAACGGTGTCGACTTAAGTACAAGAGGACTGAATCTACTAAGAGTTTGTGCTTTGAGTGGCTCCTGGGAGGCCAGTATTAGATTCCGATGCACCAGTGCAGTTTTACTGTATCCCTTGGACCCTCACATTGACCATGAAACACAGAAATTGCATCGTGATTGAATACAAAAGGGACAATGCCGACTTAAGTACAGAAAGAGTGAATGTACTAACAGTTTGTGGTTTGAGCGGCTCCTGGGAGACCAGTATTACATTCCGATGCACCAGTGCAGGTCTACTGTATACCTCAGGCCTTCACATTGACCATGAAACACAGAAATTGCATCGGGATTGAATACATATTGACAATGCCAACTTAAGTACAAGAATAGTGAATCTACTGTGAGCTTGTGCTTTGAGCGGCTCCTGGGAGACCAGTATTAGATTCCGCTGCACCAGTGCAGGTTTACTGTATCCCGTGGACCTTCACACTGACCATGAAAAACAGAAACTGCATCGGGATTCAAATCAAAACGGACAATTCCGACTTAAGTAGAAGAAGAGTGAATCTCCTAAGAGTTTGTGCTTTGAGCGGCTCCTGGGAGAAAAGTATCAGATTCCGATGCACCAGTGCAGGTTTGCTACATCCCTTGGACCTTCACATTGACCATGAAATACAAACATTGCATCGGGATTGAATACAAAAGGGACAATGCCGACTTAAGTACAAGAAGAGTGAATCTTTTAAGAGTTTGTGGTCAGAGCGGCTCCTAGGAGACCAGTATTAGTTATGATGCACCAATGCAGGTTTACTAAATCCCTTGGACCATCACATTGACCATGGAACACAGAAATTGCATCTGGTCTGAACACAAAGTGGAAAATACCGGCGTAAGTACAAGAAGAGTGAATCTTCTAAGCGTCTGTGGTTGAGAGGCTCCTGGGAGACCAGTATTAGATTCCGAAGCACAAGAGCAGGTTTAGTGTATCCCTTGGTTCTTCACATTGACCATGATACACACAAATTGCATCGGGATGGAACACAAAGGGAACAGTACCGACTTAAGTACAAGAACAGTGAATCTGCTAAGAGTTTGGGCTTTAAGTGGCTTTTGGGAGGCCAGTATTAGATTCCGATGCACCAGTGCAGGTTTACTGTATCCCTTGGACCTTCACATTGACCATGAAACACAGAAATTGCATCGTGATTGAATACAAAAGGACAATGCCAACATAAGTACAACAAGTGTGAATCTACTAAGAGTTTGCAAACTACGCGGCTCCTGTCAGTCCAGTATTAGATTCCGATGCACCACTGCAGGTCTACTGTATCTCTTGGACCTTCACATCGACCATGAAACAGTGAAATTGCATCGGGAGTGAATACAAAAATGACAATGCCGACTTAAATAGAAGAAGAGTGAATCTCCTAAGAATTTGTGGTTTGAGCGGCTCCTGGGAGACCAGTAATAGATTCCGATGCACCAGGGCTGGTTTACTGTATCCCGTGGACTTTCACATTGACCATGAAACATAGAAATTGCATCGGGATTGAATACAAAAGTGACAATCCCTACTTAAGTACAAGAAGAGTGAATCTACTAAGGGTATGTGCATTGAGTGGCTGTTGGGAGACCAGTATTAGATTACGATGCACTAGTGCAGTTTTACTGTTTCTCTTGGACCTTGACATTGACCATGAAAAACAGAAATTCAATCGGGATTGAATGCAAGAGGGACAATGCCGACTTAAGTAGAAGAAGAGTGAATCTTCTAAGAGTTTGTGATTTGAGCGGCTCCCAGGAGACCAGAATTAGATTCCGATGCACCAGTGCAGGTTTACTGTATCCCTTGGACCTTTACGTTAACCATGAAACACAGCAATCGCAATGGGATAGAATACAAAATGCACTTTGCCGACTTAAGTACAAGAAGGCTGAATGTTCTAATAGTTTGTGTTTTGAGCGGCTCCTGGGAGACCAGTATTTGATTCCAGAGCATCGGTGCGGGTTTACTGTATCCCTAGGACCTTCACATTGACCATGAAACACAGAAATTGCATCGGGATTGAATACAAAAATGACAATCCCGACTTAAGTAGAAGAAGAGTGAATGTGCTAAGGGTTTGTGGGTTGAGCGGCTCCTGGGAGACCAGTAGTAGATTCCAAAGCACCAGCGCAGGTTTACTGTATCCCTTGGACCTTCACATTGACCACAAAGCACTGAAATTGCATCGGGATTGAATACAAATGGACAATGACGACTTATGTACAGGACGAGTGAATCCACTTAGAATTTGTTCTTTGAACGGCTCCTGGTAGACCAGTATTAGATTGCAATGCACCAGTGCAGGTTTACTGTATCGCTTGAACCACCTGATTGACCATGAAAAACAGAAATTGCATCGGGTTTGAATACAAAAGGGACAATGCCGACTTAAGTACAAGAAGACTGATTCTTCTAAGAGATTGTGGTTTGAGCGGCTCCTGTGAGACCAGTATTACATTCCGATACACCAGTGCCGGTTTTCTGTGTCCCCTGGACCTTCACATTCACCATGAAACACAGAAATTGCATCGGGACTGTATACAAAAGGCACAATGCCGACTTAAGTACAAGAAGATTGAATCTTCAAGAGTTTGTAGTTTGAGCGGCTCCTGGGTAACCAGTATTAGATTCTGATGCACCAGTGCAGGTTTCCGGTATCCCTTGGACTTTCACATAGTCCATGAGATACAGAAATTGTATCGGGACTGAATACGAAAGGGACAAACCGACTTAAGTACAAGAAGAGTGAATCTTCTAAGAGTTTGTGCATTGAGTGGCTCCTGGGAGGCCAGTAATAAAATCCGATGCACCAGTGCACACAAAAACTGTATCCCTTGGACCTTTACATTGACCATGAAACACAGAGATTGCACCGTGATAGAATACAAAAGGGACAATGCCGACTTAAGTACAAGAAGAGTGAATCTACTAAGAGTTTGTGGTTTGAGCGGCTCCTGGGAGACCAGTATTAGATTCCGATGAACCAGCGCAGGTTTACTGTATCTCTTGGACCTTCACATTGGCCATGAAGTACTGAAATTGCATCGGGATTTAATACAAGTGAACAACAAATTGCATCGGGAGTGAATACAAAAATGACAATGGCGACTTAAATAGAAGAAGATTGAATCTCCTAAGAATTTGTGGTTTGAGCGGCTCCTGGGAGACCAGTAATAGATTCCGATGCATCAGGGCTGGTTTACTGTATCCCGTGGACCTTCACATTGACCATGAAACATAGAAATTGCATCGGGATTGAATACAAAAGTGACAATCCCGACTTAAGTACAAGAAGAGTGAATCTACTAAGAATATAAGCATTGAGTGGCTCCTGAGAGACCAGTATTAGATTACGATGCACTAGTGCAGTTTTACTGTTTCTTTTGGACCTTGACATTGACCATGAAAAACAGAAACTCAATCGGGATTGAATGCAAGAGGGACAATATCGACTTAAGTACAAGAAGAGTGAATCTTCTAAGAGTTTGTGATTTGATCGGCTCCCAGGAGACCAGAATTAGATTCCGATGCACCAGTGCAGGTTTACTGCATCTCTTGGAATTTTACGTTGACCATGAAACACACCAATCGCAACGGGATAGAATACAAAATTCACTTTGCCGACTTAAGTACAAGAAGACTGAATGTTCTAATAGTTTGTGCTTTGAGCGGCTCCTGGGAGACCAGTATTTGATTCCAGAGCATCGGTGCGTGTTTACTGTATCCCTAGGACCTTCACATTGACCATGCAGCACAGAAATTGCATCGGGATTGAATATAAAAGGGACAATGCTGACTTAAGTACGAGAAGATTGAATCTTCAATGAGGTTGTGGTTTAGGCGGCTCCTGATAGACCAGTATTAGATTCCGATGCACTAGTGCAGGTTAACGTTATCCCTTGGACCTTCACATTGACCATAAAACACAGAAATTGCATCGGGATTGAATACAAAAATGACAATCCCGACTTAAGTAGAAGAAGAGTGAATCTGCTAAGAGTTTGTGGGTTGAGCGGCTCCTGGGAGACCAGTATTAGATTCCAATGCACCAGCGCAGGTTTACTGTGTCCCTTGGACCTTCACATTGACCATGAAGCACTGAAATTGCATCGGGATTGAATACAAATGGACAATGACGACTTATGAACAGGACGAGTGAATCTTCTTAGAATTTGTGCTTTGAACGGCTCCTGGTAGACCAGTATTAAATTCCAATGCACCAGTGCAGGTTTACTGTATCCTTTGAACCACCTGATTGACCATGAAACACAGAAATTGCATCGGGTTTGAATACAAAAGGGACAATGCCGACTTAAGTACAAGAAGAGAGATTCTTCTAAGAGATTGTGGTTTGAGCGGCTCCTGGGAGACCAGTATTACATTCCGATACACCAGTGCCGGTTTTCTGTGTCCCCTGGACTTTCACATCGACCATGGATCACAGATATTGCATCGGGATTGAATACAAAAGGCACAATGCCGACTTAAGTACAAGAAGATTGAAACTTCAAGAGTTTGTAGTTTGAGCGGCTCCTGGGTAACCAGTATTAGATTCCGATGCACCAGTGCAGGTTTCCGGTATCCCTTGGACCTTCACATAGTCCATGAGATACAGAAATTGTATCGGGATTGAATACGAAAGGGACAAACCGACTTAAGTACAAGAAGAGTGAATCTTCTAAGAGTTTGTGCTTTGAGTGGCTCCTGGGAGGCCAGTAATAGAATCCGATGCACCAGTGCACACAAAAACTGTATCCCTTGGACCTTCACACTGACCATGAAACACAGAGATTGCACCGTGATAGAATACAAAAGGGACAATGCCGACTTAAGTACAAGAACAGTGAATCTACTAAGAGTTTGTGGTTTGAGCGGCTCCTGTGAGACCAGTATTAGATTCCGATGAACCAGCGCAGGTTTACTGTATCTCTTGGACCTTCACATTGACCATGAAGCACTGAAATTGCATCGGGATTGAATACAAATGAACAATGAAGACTTAAGTACAGGAAGAGTGAATCTACTTAGAATTTGTGCTTTGAACGGCTCCTGGTAGACCAGTATTAGATTTTGATGCACCAGTGCAGGTTTACTGTATCCCTTGGACATTCCCATTGACCATGATACACAGATGTTCCATCGGGCTTGAATACAAAAATGACAATGCCGACTTAAGTACAAGAAGTGTGAATCTTCTAGTAGTTTGTGATTTGAGCGGCACCTGGGAGAACAGTATTAGATTTCGCTGCACCATTGCAGGTTTACTGTAAAACTTGGACCTTCACATTGGGCATGAAACACAGAAATTGCATCGGGATTGAATACAAATGGACAATGCCGACTTAAGTACAAGAAGAGTGGATCTTCTAAGGGTTGGTGCTTTGAGCGACTCCTGGGAGACCAGTATTAGATTACGGAGCACCGGTGCATGTTAACTGTATCCCTTGGACCTTCACATTGACCAGGAGACACAGAAATTGCATCGGGATTGAATACAAAAGTGGACAATGCCGACTTATATACAAGAGGAGTGAATGTTCTAAGAGTTTGTGGTTTGAGCGTCTCCTCGGAGACCAGTATTAGATTCCGATGCACCAGTGCAGGTATACTGTATCCCTTGGACGTTCACATTGACGATGAAACAAAGAAATTGCATCGGGATTGAATACAAAAAGGACAATGCCGACTTAAGTACAAAAAGAGTGAATCTACTAAGAGCTTGTGCTTTGTGCGGATCCTGTCAGACCAGTATTAGTTTCTGATGCACCTGTGCTGGTTTACTGTACCCCTTGGCCCCTCACATTGACCATGAAACACAGAAATTGCATTGGGATTGCTTACAATAGGGACAATGCCGACTTAAGTACAAGAAGAGTGAATCTTCTAAGAGTTTGTGAATTGAGCGGCTGCTGGGAGACCAGTATCAGATTCTGATGCACCAGTGCAGGTTTACTGTATCCCTTGGACCTTCACATTGTCCACGAGACACAGATATCGCAACGTGATAGAATACGAAACTCACAATGCCGACTTAAGTACAAGAAGAGTGAATTTTCTAAGAGTTCGTGCTTTGAGCGGTTCCTGGGAGACCAGTATTAGATTCGGATCCACCAGTGCAGGATTACTGTATCCCTTTGGACCTTCACATTGACCATGAAACACAGAATTAGCATCGACATTGAATGCAAAAGGGTCATTGCCGACTTAAGTACAAGAGGAGTGAATCTTCTAAGAGTTTGTGACTTGAGTGGCTCCTGGGAGGCCCGTATTAGATTCCGATGCACCTGTGCACGTATACTGAATGCCTTGGACCTTCACACTGACCATGAAACACAGATATTGCATTGGGATTGAATATAAAGGGACAATGCCGACTTAAGTACAAGAAGAGTGATCTTCTAAGAGTTTGTGATTTGAGCGGCTCCTGGGAAAATAGTATTAGATTCCGATGCAGCAGTGCAGGTTTACTGTATCCCTTGGACCTTCACATTGACCATGAAACACAGATATTGCATCGGGAATGAATACAATACGGACAATGCCGACTTAAGTAAGAAGAGTGAATCTTCTAGGAGTTTGTGATTTGAGCGGCTCCTGGGAGAACAGCATTAGATTTCGCTGCACCAGTGCAGGTTTACTGTATCCCTTGGACCTTCACATTGGCCATGAAACACAGAAATTGCATCGGGATTGAATACAAATGGACAATGCCGACTTTAAGTACAAGAAGAGTGGATCTTCTAAGAGTTGGTGCTTTGAGCGGCTCCTGGGAGACCAGTATTAGATTACGGAGCACCGGTGCAGGTTAACTGTATCCCTTGGACCTTCACATTGACCAGGAGTCACAGAAATTGCATCGGGATTGAATACAAAAGTGGACAATGCCGACTTATATACAAGAGGAGTGAATGTTCTAAGAGTTTGTGGTTTGAGAGGCTCCTGGGAGACCAGTATTAGATTCCGATGCACCAGTGCAGGTTTAATGTATCCCTTGGATCTTCACATTGACCATGATACACACAAATTGCATCGGGATTGAATACAAAAGGAACAGTGTCGCCTTAAGTACAAGAGGAGTGAATCCACTAAGAGTTTGTGCTTTGAGTGTGTCCTGGGAGGCCAGTATTAGATTCCGATGCACTAGTGCAGGTCACTGTATCCCTTGGACCTTGACATTGCCCATAAAACACAGAAATTTCGTAGTGATTGAATTCAAAAGGGACTATGCCGACGTAAGTACAAGAAAAGTGAATATATTAAGAGTTTTCGGTTTGAACGGATCCTGGGAGACCAGTATTATCTTCTGATGCACCAGTGCAGGTTTACTGTATCCCTTGGATCTTCACATTGACCATGAAACACAGAAATTGCATCCGGATTAAATACAAGTGAACAATGCCGACTTAAGTACAAGGAGAGTAAATCTTCTAAGAGTTTGTGCTTTGAGCGGCTCCTGGGAGACCAGTATTTGATTCCAGAGCATCGGTGCTGGTTGACTGTATCCCTAGGACCTTCACATTGACCATGAAGCACAGAAATTGCATCGGGATTGAATATAAAAGGGACAATGCCGACTTACGTACGAGAAGAATGAATCTTCTAAGAGTCTGTGGTTTATGAGGCTCCTGGGAGACCAGTATTAGATTCCGATGCACTAGTGGAGGTTAACGTTATCCCTTGGACCTTCACATTGACCATGAAACACAGAAATTGCATCGGGATTCAGTTCGAAAGGGACAATGCCTACTTAAGTAGAAGAAGAGTGAATCTCCTAAGAGATTGTGGTTTGAGCAGCTCCTGGGAGACCAGTAATAGATTCCGACGCATCAGGGCAGGTTTACTGTATTCCTTGGACCTTAACATTGACAATGAAACACAGAAATAGCATCGGGTTTGAATACAAAAATGACAATCCCGACTTAAGTACAAGAAGAGTGAATCTACTAAGAGTAAGTGCTTTGAGCGGCTCCTGGGAGACCAGTATTAGATTACAATGCACCAGTGCAGTTTTACTGTTTCTCTAGGACCTTGACAGTGACCATGAAACACAGAAATTCAATCGGGATTGAATGCAAGAGGGACAATATCGACTTAAGTACAAGAAGAGTGAATCTTCTAAGAGTTTGTGATTTGAGCGGCTCTCAGGAGACCAGAATTAGATTCCAATGCACCAATGCAGGTTTACTGTATCCCTTGGACCGTTACATTGACCATGAAACACAGCAATCGCAACGGGATAGAATACAAAATTCATTTTGCCGACTTAAGTACATAAAGACTGATTCTTTTAATAGTTTGTTGTTTGAGCGGCTCCTGGGGGACCAGTATTAGATTCCGATTCACCAGTGCAGGTTTACTAAATCCCTTGGACCTTCACATTGACCATGGAACACAGAAATTGCATCGGGTTTGAACACAAAGTGGACAATACCGGCTTAAGTACAAGAAGAGTGAATCTTCTAAGAGTCTGTGGTTTGAGAGGCTCCTGGGAGACCAGTATTAGATTCCGATGCACAAGTGGAGGTTTACTGTATGCCTTGGACCTTCACATTGACCATGATACACAGAAATTGCATCGGGATTGAATACAAAAGGAACAGTACCGACTTAAGTACAAGAAGAGTGAATCTGCTAAGACTTTGGGCTTTAAGTGGCTATTGGGAGGTCAGTATTAGATTCCGATGCACCAGTGCAGGTTTACTGTATCCCTTGGACCTTCACATTGACCATGAAGCACTGAAATCGCATCGGGATTGAATACAAATGAACAATGAAGACTTAAGTACAGGACGAGTGAATCTACTTAGAATTTGTGCTTTGAACGGCTCCTGGTAGACCAGTATTAGATTCCAATGCACCAGTGCAGGTTTACTGTATCCCTTGAACCACCTGATTGGCCATGAAACACAGAAATTGCATCGGGTTTGAATACAAAATGGACAATGCCGACTTAAGTACAGGAAAAGTGAATCTTCTAAGAGTTTGGGTTTGAGCGGCTCCTGGGAGTCCAGTATTAGATTTTGATGCGCCAGTGCAGGTTTACTGTATCCCTTGGACATTCCCATTGACCATGATACACAGATATTCCATCGGGCTTGAATACAAAAATGACAATGCCGACTTAAGTACAAGAAGTGTGAATCTTCTAGGAGTTTGTGATTTGAGCGGCTCCTGGGAGAACAGTATTAGATTTCGCTGCACCATTGCAGGTTTACTGTATAACTTGGACCTTCACATTGGGCACGAAACACAGAAATTGCATCGGGATTGAATACAAATGGACAATGCCGACTTAAGTACAAGAAGAGTGGATCTTCTAAGAGTTGGTGCTTTGAGCGGCTCCTGGGAGACCAGTATTAGATTACGGAGCACCGGTGCATGTTAACTGTATCCCTTGGACCTTCACATTGACCAGCAGACACAGGAATTGCATCGGGATTGAATACAAAAGTGGACAATGCAGACTTATATACAAGAGGAGTGAATGTTCTAAGAGTTTGTGGTTTGAGCGTCTCCTCGGAGACCAGTATTAGATTCCGATGCACCAGTGCAGGTATACTGTATCCCTTGGACGTTCACATTGACGATGAAACAAAGAAAGTGCATCGGGATTGAATAAAAAAAGGACAATGCCGACTTAAGTACAAAAAGAGTGAATCTACTAAGAGATTGTGCTTTGTGCGGATCCTGTCAAACCAGTATTAGTTTCTGATGCACCTGTGCTGGTTTACTGTACCCCTTGGCCCCTCACATTGACCATGAAACACAGAAATTGCAATGGGATTGCTTACAATAGGGACAATGCCGACTTAAGTACAAGAAGAGTAAATCTACTAAGAGTTTGTGAATTGAGCGGCTGCTGGGAGACCAGTATCAGATTCTGGTGCACCAGTGCAGGTTTACTGTATCCCTTGGACCTTCACATTGTCCACGAAACACAGATATCGCAACGTGATAGAATACGAAACTCACAATGCCGACTTATATACAAGAAGAGTGAATCTTCTAAGAGTTCGTGCTTTGAGCGGTTCCTGGGAGACCAGTATTAGATTCGGATGCACCAGTGCAGGATTACAGTATCCCTTGGACCTTCACATTGACCATGAAGCACAGAATTAGCATCGACATTGAATGCAAAAGGGTCATTGCCGACTTAAGTACAAGAAGAGTGAATCTTCTAAGAGTTTGTGACTTGAGTGGCTCCTTTGAAAATAGTATTAGATTCCGATGCAGCAGTGCAGGTTTACTGTATCCCTTGGACCTTCACATGGACAATGATGCACAGAAATTGCACCGGGATTGAATACAAAAGGGACAATGCCGACTTAAGTACAAGATGGGTGAATCTTTTAAGAGTTTGTGCTTTGAGTGACTCTTGGGAGGCCAGTAATAGATTCCGATGCACCAGTGCATGTTAACTGTATCCCTTGGACCTTCACATTGACCATGAAACACAGAAATTGCATCGTGATTGAATACAAAAAGAGACAATGCCGACTTAAGTACATGAAGAGTAAATCTACTAAGAGTTTGTGGTTTGAGCGGCACCTGGGAGACCAGTATTAGATTCCGATGCACCAGTGCAGGTTAACTGCATCTTGTGGACCTTCACATAGACCATGAAAAACAGAAATTGCATCGGGAATGAATACAAAGGGCCAATAACGACTTAAGTACAAGAAGAGTGAATCTTCTAAACGTTTGTGCTTTGAGCGGCTCCTGGGAGACCAGTATTAGATTCCGGAGCACGGGTTATGGTTTACTGTATCCCTTGGAGCTCCACATTGACCATGCAAACACAGAAATTGCATCGGGATTGAATACAAAATGGACAATGCCGACTGAAGAACAAGAAGAGTGAATCTTCTAAGAGGTTGTGATTTGAGAGGCTCCCAGGAGACCAGTATTAGATTCCGATGCACCAGTGCAGATTTACGGTTTTCCTTGGACCTTCAAATTGACCATGAAACACAGAAATCGCAACGGGATAGAATACAAAAGCACATTGCCGACTTAAGTACGAGAAGAGTGAATCTTCTAAGAGTTGGTGCTTTGAGCGGGTCCTGGGAGACCAGTATTAGATTCCGATGCACCAGTGCAGGTTTACTGTATCCCTTGGACGTTCCCATTGACCATGAAACACAGAAATTGCATCGGGATTGAATACAAAATGGACAATGCCGTATTAATTACAGGAAGAGTGAATCTTCTAAGAGTTTGTGGTTTGAGCGTATCGTGGGAGACCAGTAGTAGATTCCGCTGCACCAGTGCAGGTTTACTGTATCCCTTAGACTTTCACATTGGCCATGAAACACAGATATTGCATCGGGATTGAATACAAATGGACAATGCCGACATAAGTACAAGAAGAGTGATTCTTCTAAGACTTTGTGCTTTGAGCTGCGCCTGGGAGACCAGTATTAGATTCCGGAGGACCAGTGCAGGTTTACTGTATCCCTTGGACCTTCACATAGACAATGATGCACAGAAATTGAACCGGGATTGAATACAAAAGGGACAATGCCGACTTAAGTACAAGGAGAGTGAATCTTCTAAGAGTTTGTGCTTTGAGTGACTCCTGGGAGGCCAGTACTAGATTCCGATGCACCAGTGCATGTTTACTGTATCCCTTGGACCTTCACATTGACCATGAAACACAGAAATTGCATCGTGATTGAATACAAAAAGGGACAATGCCGACTTAAGTACAAGAAGAGTGAATCTTCTAAGAGGTTGTGATTTGAGCGGCTCCCGGGAGACCAGTATTAGATTCCGATGCACCAGTGCAGATTTACGGTTTCCCTTGGACCTTAATATTGACCATGAAACACAGAAATCGCAACGGGATAGAACACAAAAAAGCACATTGCCGACTTAAGTACAAGAAGAGTGAATCTTCTAAGAGTTGGTGGTTTGAGCGGGTCCTGGGAGGCCAGTATTAGATTCCGATGCACCAGTGCAGGTTTACTGTATCCCTTGGACCTTCCCATTGACCATGAAACACAGAATTTGCCTCGGGATTGAATACAAAATGGACAATGCCGAATTAAGTACAGGAAGAGTGAATCTTCTAAGAGTTTGTGGTTTGAGCGTATCGTGGGAGACCAGTATTAGATTCCACTGCACCAGTGCAGGTTTACTGTATCCCTTGGACCTTCACATTGGCTATGAAACACAGAAATTGCATCGGGATTGAATACAAACGGGCAATGCCGAAATAAGCACAAGAAGAGTGAATCTTCTAACACTTTATGCTTTGAGCGGCTCCTGGGAGACCAGTATTAGCTTCCGGAGCACCAGTGCAGGTTAACTGTATCCCTTGGACCTTGACATTGACCATGAGATACAGAAATTGCATCGGGATTGAATACAGATGTGGGCAATGCCGACTTAAGTACAAGAAGAGTGAATCTTCTAAGTGTTTGTGATTTCAGCGGCTCCTGGTAGACCAGTATTAGTTCCAATGCGCCAGTGCAGGTTTACTGTATCCCTTGGACCTTCAAATTGACCATGAAACACAGAAATTGCTTCGGCATTGAATGAAAAAGGATCATTGCCAACTTAAGTACAAGAAGAGTGAATCTCCTGAGAGTTCGTGGTTTGAGCGGCTCCTGGGACCCAGTATTAGATTCCGATGCACCAGTGCAGCTATACTGTACTCCATGGACATTCCCATTGACCATGAAACACAGATATTGCGTCGGGATTGAATTCAAATGGGACAATGCCGACTTATGTACAAGAAGAGTGAATCTTCTAAGAGTTTGTGATTTGAGCGGCTCCTGGGAGTATAGTAATTGATTCCGATTCACCAGTGCAGGTTTACTGTATCCCCTTGACCTACACGTTGACCATGAAACACAGAAATTGCATCGGGATTGAATACAATTAGGACGATGCTGACTTAAGTAGAAGAAGAGTGAATCTCCTAAGAGTCTGTGGTTTGAGCGGCTCCTGGGACACCAGTATTAGATTCAGATGCACTATTGCAGGTTTACTGTATCCTTTGGACCATCACATTTACCATGAAACACAGAAATCGCAACGGGATAGAGTACAAACGGCACATTGCCGACATAAGTGCAAAAGAGTGATCTTCTAAGCGTTTGTGCTTTGACCGGCTCCAGGGAGACCAGTATTAGATTCCGATGCATCAGTGCCGGTTTACTGTATCCGTCGGAGCTTGTCATTGACCATGAAACACAGAAATTGCATCGGGATTGAATACAAAAGGGACAATGCCGGCTTAAGTACAAGAAGCGTTAATGTTCTAAGAGTTAGTGGTGTGAGTTGCTCCTGGGAGACCAGTATTAGATTCCGATGCACCAGTGCAGGTTTACTGTATCCCTTAAACCATCACATTGACCATAAAACACAGAAATTGTATCGTCATTGAATACAATAGGGACAATGCCAACATAAGTAGAAGAAGAGTGAATCATCTAAGAGTTTGTGGTTTGAGCGGCTCTTCGGAGACCAGTATTAGATTCCGATTCACCAGTGCAGGTTTACTGTATCCCTTAGACCTTCACATTGACCATGAAACACAGAAATCGCAACGGGATGGAATACAAAATGGACAATGCCGACTTAAGTAAAAGAAGAGTGAATCTCCTAAGAGTTTGTAGTTCGAGCGGCTCCTCGGAGTCCAGTATTACATTCCGATGCATCAGTGCAGGATTACTGAATCCCTTGGACCTTCACATTGACCATGAAACACCGACATTGCATCGGGATTGACTACAAAAGGGACAATGCCGACTTAAGTACAAGAATAGTGAATCTTCTAAGAGTTTGTGGTTTGGGCGGCTCCTGAGAGGCCAGCATTAGTTTCCCATGCACAAGTGCAGGTTTACTGTATCCCTTGGACCATCACATTGATCAAGATACACAGATATTGCATCGGGATTGAATACAAAAGGGACAATGCCTACTTAAGTAGAAGAAGATTGAATCTTCTAAGAAATTGTGATTTGGGCGGCTCCTGGGAGACCAGTATTAGATTCCGATGCACCAGTGAAGGTTTACTGTATCCCTCGGACCTTCAAATTGTCCACGAAACACAGACATTGCATCGGGATTGAATAGAAAAGACAATGCCGACTTAAGAGCAAGAAGAGTGAATCTTCAAAGAGTATGTGCTTTGAGCGGTTCCTGGGAGACCAGTATTAGATTCCGATTCGCCAGTGCAGGTTTCGTGTATCCCTTGGACCCTCACATTGACCATGAAACACAGAAATTGCATCGGGATTGAATACAAAAGGGACAATGCAGACTTAAGTACAAGAAGAGTGAATGTCCTAAGGGTTTGTGGTTCGAGTGGCTCCTCGGAGTCCAGTATTAGATTCCGATGCATCAGTGCAGGTTTACTGTATCCCTTGGACCTTCACATTAACCATGAAACACCGAAAATGGATCGGGATTGAATACACAATGGACAATGCCGTCTTAAGTACAAGAAGAGTGAATCTTCTAAGAGTTTGTGGTTTGTGCGGCTCCTGAGAGACCAGCATTAGATTTCGATGCACCAGTGCAGGTTTACTGTATCCCTTGGACCTTCACATTGACCAAGATTAATAGATATTGCATCGGGTTTGAATACAAGAGGGACATTGCCAACTTAAGTAGAAGAAGAGTGAATCATCTAAGAGACTGATATTTGAGCGTCTCCTGGGAGACCAGTATTAGATTCCGCTGCACCAGTGCAGGTTTTCAGTATCCTTTGGACCTTCACACTTACCATGAATCACAGAAATCGCTACAGGATAGAATACAAAGGGCACATTGCCGACTTAAGTACAAGAAGAGTGAATCTACTAAGAGTTTGTGGTTTGAGCGGCTCCTGGGAGACCAGTATTATATTCCGATGAACCAGTGCAGGTTTGCTGTATCTCTTGGACCTTCACATTGACCATGAAGCACTGAAATTGCATCGGGATTGAATACAAATGAACAATGACGACTTATGTACAGGACAAGTGAATCTAGTTAGTATTTGTGCTTTGAACGGCTCCTGGTAGACCAGTATTAGATTCCAATGCACCAGTGCAGGTTTACTGTATCCCTTGAACCACCTGATTGGCCATGAAACACAGAAATTGCATCGGGTTTGAATACAAAATGGACAATGCCGACTTAAGTATAGGAAAAGTGAATCTTCTAAGATTTTGGGTTTGAGCGGCTCCTGGGAGACCAGTATTAGATTCCGACGCACCAGTGAAGGTTTACTGTATCCCTTGGACCTTCACATTGTCACTGAGATACAGAAATTGTATCGGGATTGAATACGAAATGGACAATGCCGACTTAAGTACAAGAAGAGAGAATCTTCTAAGAGTTTGTTCTTTGAGTGCCTCCTGGGTGGCCAGTATTAGATTCCGATGCACCAGTGTACATAAACTGTATCCCTTGGACCTTCACATTGACCATGAAACACAGAGATTGCATAGTGATTGAATACAAAAGGGACAATGCCGACTTAAGCACAAGAAGAGTGAATCTTCAAAGAGTTTGTGATTTGAGCCGCTCCCGGGACACCAGTATTAGATTCCGATGCACCAGTGCAGGATAACTGTATCCCTTGGACCCTCACATTGACCATGAAACACAGAATTAGAATCGGCATTGAATGCAAAAGGTTCACTGCCATCTTAAGTACGAGAGGAGTGAATCTTCGAAGAGTTTGTGGTTTGAGCGGCTCCTGGGAGACCAGAATTAAATTCCGAGGCACCAGTGCAGGTATACTGTATCCCTTGGACATTCCCATTGACCATGAAACACAGATTTGGCTACGAGCTAGAATACAAAATGCACAACGCCGACATAAGTACATGAAGAGTGAATCTTGTAAGAGTTCGTGATTTGAGCTGCTCCTGGAAGATCAGTATTAGATTCCGATGCGCCAGTGCAGGTTTACTGTATCCCTTGGACATTCCCATTGACCATGATACACAGATATTCCATCGGGATTGAATACAAAAATGACAATGCCGACTTCAGTACAAGAAGTGTGAATCTTCTAGGAGTTTGTGATTTGAGCGGCTCCTGGGAGAACAGTGTTAGATTTCGCTGCACCATTGCAGGTTTAATGTATAACTTGGACCTTCACATTGGGCATGAAACACAGAAATTGCATCGGGATTGTATACAAATGGACAATGCCGACTTAAGTACAAGAAGAGTGGATCTTCTAAGAGTTGGTGCTTTGAGCGGCTCCTGGGAGACCAGTATTAGATTACGGAGCACCGGTGCATGTTAACTGTATCCCTTGGACCTTCACATTGACCAGGAGACACAGAAATTGCATCGGGATTGAATACAAAAGTGGACAATGCCGACTTATATACAAGAGGAGTGAATGTTCTAAGAGTTTGTGGTTTGAGCGTCTCCTCGGAGACCAGTATTAGATTCCGATGCACCAGTGCAGGTATACTGTATCCCATGGACATTCCCATTGACCATGAAACACGGATATTGCATCGGGATTGAATACAAAATGGACAATGCCGACTTAAGTACAAGAAGAGTGAATCTTCTAAGAGTTTGTGATTTGAGCGGCTCCTGGGAGCATAGTATTTGATTCCGATGCACCAGTGCAGGTTTTCTGTATCCCTTGGACATTCCCATTGACCATGAAACACAGATATAGCATCGGGATTGAATACAAAGGGACAATGCCGACTTTAGTACAAGAAGAGTGAATCTTCTAAGAGTTTGTGATTTGAGCGGCTCCTGAGAACATAGTATTTGATTCCGATGCACCAGTGCAGGTTTAGTGTATCCCTTGGACGTTCACATTGACCATGAAAGAAAGAAATTGCATCGGGATTGAATACAAAAAGGACAACGCCGACTTAAGTACAAGAGGAGTGAATCTACTAAGAGATTGTGCTTTGTGCGGATCCTGTCAGACCAGTATTAGTTTCTGATGCACCTGTGCTGGTTTACTGTACCCCTTGGCCCCTCACATTGACCATGAAACACAGAAATTGCCATTGGGATTGCTTACAATAGGGACAATGCCGACTTCAGTACAAGAAGAGTGAATCTTCTAAGAGTTTGTGATTTGAGCGGCTGCTGGGAGACCAGTATCAGATTCCGATGCGCCAGTGCAGGTTTACTGTTTCCCTTGGACCTTCACATTGTCCACGAAACACAGATATCGCAACGTGATAGAATACAAAACTCACAATGCCGACTTAAGTACAAGAAGAGTGAATCCTCTAAGAGTTCGTGCTTTGAGCGGTTCCTGGGAGACCAGTATTAGATTCGGATGCACCAGTGCAGGATTACTGTATCCCTTTGGACCTTCACATTGACCATGAAACACAGAATTAGCATCGACATTGAATGCAAAAGGGTCATTGCCGACTTAAGTACAAGAAGAGTGAATCTTCTAAGAGTTTGTGACTTGAGCGGCTCCTTTGAAAATAGTATTATATTCCGATGCAGCAGTGCAGGTTTACTGTATCCCTTGGACCTTCACATAGACAATGATGCACAGAAATTGCACCGGGATTGAATACAAAAGGGACAATGCCGACTTAAGTACAAGATGGATGAATCTTTTAAGAGTTTGTGCTTTCAGTGACTCCTGGGAGGCCAGTAATAGATTCCGATGCACCAGTGCAGATTTACGGTTTCCCTTGGACCTTCAAATTGACCATGAAACACAGAAATCGCAACGGGATAGAATACAAAAGCACATTGCCGACTTAAGTACGAGAAGAGTGAATCTTCTAAGAGTTGGTGCTTTGAGCGGGTCCTGGGAGACCAGTATTAGGTTCCGATGCACCAGTGCAGGTTTACTGTATCCCTTGGACGTTCCCATTGACCATGAAACACAAAAATTGCATCGGGATTGAATACAAAATGGACAATGCCGTATTAAGTACAGGAAGAGTGAATCTTCTAAGAGTTTGTGGTTTGAGCGTATCGTGGGAGACCAGTATTAGATTCCGCTGCACCAGTGCAGGTTTACTGTATCCCTTGGACCTTCACATTGGCCATGAAACACAGATATTGCATCGGGATTGAATACAAATGGACAATGCCGACATAAGTACAAGAAGAGTGATTCTTCTAAGACTTTGTGCTTTGAGCGGCGCCTGGGAGACCAGTATTAGATTCCGGAGCACCAGTGCAGGTTTACTGTATCCCTTGGACCTTCACATAGACAATGATGCACAGAAATTGCACCGGGATTGAATAAAAAAGGGACAATGCCGACTGAAATACAAGAAGAGTGAATCTTCTAAGAGTTTGTGCTTTGAGTGACTCCTGGGAGGCCAGTACTAGATTCCGATGCACCCGTGCATGTTGACTGTATCCCTTGGACCTTCACATTGACCATGAAACACAGAAATTTCATCGTGATTGAATACAAAAAGGGACAATGCCGACTTAAGTACATGAAGAGTGATTCTACTAATAGTTTGTGGTTTGAGCGGCACCTGGGACACCAGTATTAAATTCCGATGCACCAGTGCAGGTTTACTGTATCCCTTATACCTTCACATTGACCATGAAAAACAGAAATTGCATCGGGATTGAATACAAATGGACAATGCCGACTAAAGTGCAAGAAGAGTGAATCTTCTAAGGGTTTGTGCTTTGAGCGGCTCCTGGGAGACCAGTATTAGATTCCCTAGCATGGGTTATGGTTTACTGTATCCCTTGGACCTCCACATTGACCATGAAACACAGAAATTGCATCGGGATTGAATACAAAATGCACAATGCCGACTTAAGTACAAGAAGAGTGAATCTTCTAAGAGTTGGTGGTTTGAGCGGGTCCTGGGAGTCCAGTATTAGATTCCGCTGCACCAGTGCAGGTTTACTGTATCCCTTGGACCTTCACATTGGCTATGAAACACAGAAATTGCATCGGGATAGAATACAAACGGGCAATGCCGAAATAAGCACAAGAAGAGTGAATCTTCTAAGACTTTGTGCTTTGAGCGGCTCCCGGGAGACCAGTATTACATTCCGGAGCACCAGTGCAGGTTAACTGTATCCCTTGGACCTTCACATTGACCATGAGATACAGAAATTGATCGGGATTGAATACAGAAGTGGACAATGCCGACTTAAGTACAAGAAGAGTGAATCTTCTAAGAGTTTGTGGTTTGAGCGTCTTCTGGGAGACCAGTATTAGATTCCGCTGCACCAGTGCAGGTTTACTGTATCCCTTGGACCTTCACATTGACCATGAAACACAGAAATTGCTTCGGCATTAAATGCAAAAGGGACAATGCCGACTTAAGTACAAGAAGAGAGGATCTTCCAAGAGTTTGTGGTTTGAGCGGCTCCTGGTAGGCCAGTATTAGTTCCAATGCGCCAGTGCAGGTTTACTGTATCCCTTGGACCTTCAAATTGACCATGAAACACAGAAATTGCTTCGGCATTGAATGCAAAAGGGTCATTGCCGACTTAAGTACAAGAAGAGTGAATCTCCTGAGAGTTCGTGGTTTGAGCGGCTCCTGGGACCGAGTATTAGATTCCGATGCACCAGTGCAGTTATACTGTACCCCATGGACATTCCCATTGACCATAAAACACAGATATTGCATCGGGATTGAATACAAAATGGACAATGCCGACTTAAGTACAAGAAGAGTGAATCTTCTAAGAGTTTGTGATTTGAGCGGCTCCTGGGAGTATAGTAATTGATTCCGATTCACCAGTGCAGGTTTACTGTATCCCCTTGACCTACACATTGACCATGAAACACTGAAATTGCATCGGGATTGAATACAATAAGGACGATGCCGACTTAAGTAGAAGAAGAGTGAATCTCCTAAGAGTCTGTGGTTTGAGCGGCTCCTGGGACACCAGTATTAGATTCAGATGCACCATTGCAGGTTTACTGTATCCTTTAGACCATCACATTTACCATGAAACACAGAAATCGCAACGGGATAGAGTACAAACGGCACATTGCCGACTTAAGTGCAAAAGAGTGATCTTTAAGCGTTTGTGCTTTGACCGGCTCCTGGGAGACCAGTATTAGATTGCGATGCATCAGTGCAGGTTTACTGTATCCCTTAGACCTTCACATTGACCATTAAACACAGAAATCTCAACGGGTTGGAATACAAAACGGACAATGCCGACTTAAGTAAAAGAAGAGTGAATCTCCTAAGAGTTTGTGGTTCGAGCGGCTCCTCGGAGTCCAGTATTAGATTCCGATGCATAAGTGCAGGTTTACTGTATCCCTTGGACCTTTCCATTGACCATGATACACAGTTTTGAATCGGGATTTATTACAAAATCACAATGCCAACGTTAGTACAAGACGAGTTTGTGCTTTGAGCGGCTCCTCTGAAACCAGTATTAGATTCCGATGCACCAGTGCAGGTTCGTTGTATCCCTTGGACCTTCACATTTAGCATGAAACACTGCTATTGCATCGGGATTTAATATAAAAGGCACATTGCCGACTTAAGGACAAGAAGAGTGAATCTTGTAAGAGTTTGTGGTTTGAGCGGCTCCTGGGAAAGCAGTATTAGATTCCGATGAACCAGTGCAGGTTTACTGTATACCTTTGACCTTCACTTTGACCATGGGAAACAGTAATTAGATCGGATTGAATACAAAAGGCACAATGCCAACTTAAGTACAGGAAGAGTGAATCTTCTAAGGGTTTGTGGTTTGAGTGGCTCCTGTTAAACCAGTATCACATTCTGATGCACCAGTGCAGGTTTACTGTACCCCTTGGACCTTTACATTGACGATGATACACAGTTTTGCATCGGGATTGAATACAAAAGGCACAATGCCGACTTAAGTAAAAGAAGAGTGAATCTTCTAAGAGTTTATGGTTTGAACGGCTCCTGGGAAACCAGTATAAGATTCCGATGCACCAGTGGAGGTTTACTGTATCCCTCGGACCTTCACATTGACCACGAAACACAACAATTGCATCAGGATTGAATACAAAACGCACAATGTCAACTTATTCACAAGAAGAGTGAAACTTCTATGTGTTTGTGGTTTGAGCGGCTCCTCGGCGACCAGTATTAGATTCCGATGCACCAGTGCAGGTTTGCTGTATCCCTTGGACCTTCACATTGACCATGAAACACTGAATTTGGATCCTAATTGAAAACAAAAGGGACAATGCCGACTTAAGTACAAGAAGAGGGAAACTTCTAAGAATTTGTGATTTGAGCGGCTTCTGGGAGATCAGTATTAGATTCCGATGATCCAGTGCAGGTTTACTGTATCCCGTGGACATTCACATTGACCGTGAAGAACAGAAATCGCATCGGATTGAATAAAAAGTTACAAAGCCGACTAAAGTACAAGAAGAGTGAATCTCCAAAGTGTTTATGGTTTGAGCGGCTCCTTGGAGACCAGTATTAGATTCCGATACACGAGTGCAGCTTTACTGTATCACTTGGACCTTTGCATTGACCATGAAAAACAGAAATTGCATCAGATTGAATACAAATGGACAATGCCGACATAAGTACAAAAAGAGTGAAATTTCTAAGTGTTTGTATTATTAGAGGCTCCTGGGAGATCAGTATTATTTTTGGATGCACCAGTTCAGGTTTACTGTATCCTTTGGAGCTTCACAGTGACCATGAAACACAGAAATTGCAACGGGATTGAATGCAAAGGGCATAACGCCTACTTAAAAACAAGAAGAGTGATTCTACAAAGAGTTTGTGCTTTGAGCGGCTCCTGGGAGACCAGTATTAGATTCCGATGCACCACTGCAGGTATACTGTATCCCTTGGACTTTCACATTGACCATGAAACACAGCAATTGCATCGTTATTGAATACAAAAGGCACAATGCCAACTTAAGTACAAGAAGAGTCATTCTTCTAAGAGTTTGTGGTTTAAGCGTCTCCTGGGAGACGAGTATTAGATTCAGATGCACCACTGCTGGTTTACTGTATCATTTGGACCTTCACATTGGCCATAGAACATAAAAATTGCATCGGGATTGAATACAAAAGGCACAATGCCGACCATGAAACACAGCATTTGCATTGGGACTGAACACAAAAGGCACAATGCCGACATAAATACAAGAAGAGTGAATCTTCTAAAGTTTGTGCTTTGAACTGCTCCTGGGAGACCAGTATTAGTTTCTGATGCACCAGTGCAGGTTTACTGTCTCCCTTGCTCTTCACATTGACCATGAAACAGAGAAATTGCATCGTGATTGAATACAAAAAGCACAATGCCGCCTTAAGTACAAGATGAGTGAATCTTCAAAGAGTTTGTGGTTTGAGCGGCTCCTGGGAAACCAGTGTTACATTCCGATGTACCAGTGCAAGTTTACTGTATCCCTTGGACTTTCACATTGACCATGAAATACAGAAATTGCACCGGATTGAATACAAAAGGGACAATGCCGAGTTACGTACAAGAAGAGTGAATCTTCTAAGAGTTTGTGTTTTGAGCGGCTCCTGGGAGACCAGAATTAGATTCCGATGCACCAGTGCAGCTTTACTGTATCACCTGGACCTTTACATTGACCATGAAACATAAAAATTGCAACAGGATTGAATACAAAATGCTTAATGCCGACTTAAGTACAAAAAGAGTGATTCTTCTAAGAGTTTGTGGTTTGAGCAGCTCCTGGGAGACCAGTATTAGATTCCGATTCACCAGTGCAGGTTTACTGTAACCCTTGGACCCTCACATTGACCATGAAAAAGAGAAATTGCATCGGGATTCAATACAGAAAGCTCAATGCCGACTTAAGTACAAGAAGAGTGATTCTTCTAAGAGTTTGTGGTTCGAGCGGCTCCTCGGAGTCCAGTATTAGATTCCGATGCATCAGTGCAGGTTTACTGTATCCCTTGGACCTTTCCATTGACCATGATACACAGTTTTGAATCGGGATTTATTACAAAATCACAATGCCAACTTTAGTACAAGACGAGTTTGTGCTTTGAGCGGCTCCTCTGAAACCAGTATTAGATTCCGATGCACCAGTGCAGGTTCGTTGTATCCCTTGGACCTTCACATTTAGCATGAAACACTGCTATTGCATCGGGATTTAATATAAAAGGCACATTGCCGACTTAAGTACAAGAAGAGTGAATCTTGTAAGAGTTTGTGGTTTGAGCGGCTCCTGGGAAAGCAGTATTAGATTCCGATGCACCAGTGCAGGTTTACTGTATACCTTTGACCTTCACTTTGAGCATGGGAAACAGTAATTAGATCGGATTGAATACAAAAGGCACAATGCCAACTTAAGTACAGGAAGGGTGAATCTTCTAAGGGTTTGTGGTTTGAGTGGCTCCTGTTAAACCAGTATTACATTCTGATGCACCAGTGCAGGTTTACTGTCCCCCTTGCACCTTTACATTGACGATGATACACAGTTTTGCATCGGGATTGAATACAAAAGGCACAATGCCGACTTAAGTAAAAGAAGAGTGAATCTTCTAAGAGTTTATGGTTTGAACTGCTCCTGGGAAACCAGTATAAGATTCCGATGCACCAGTGGAGGTTTACTGTATCGCTCGGACCTTCACATTGACCACGAAACACAACAATTGCATCAGGATTGAATACAAAACGCACAATGTCAACTTATTCACAAGAGGAGTGAAACTTCTATGAGTTTGTGGTTTGAGCGGCTCCTCGGCGACCAGTATTAGATTCCAATGCACCAGTGCGTGTTTGCTGTATCCCTTGGACCTTCACATTGACCATGAAACACTGAATTTGGATCGTAATTGAAAACAAAAGGGACAATGCCGACTTAAGTACAAGAGGAGGGAAACTTCTAAGAATTTGTGATTTGAGCGGCTTCTGGGAGATCAGTATTAGATTCCGATGATCCAGTGCAGGTTTACTGTATCCCGTGTACATTCACATTGACCGTGAAGAACAGAAATCGCATCGGATTGAATACAAAAGTTACAAAGCCGACTTAAGTACAAGAAGAGTGAATCTTCTAAGTGTTTGTTGTTTGAGCGGCTCCTGGGAGACCAGTATTAGATTCCGATGCACCAGTGAAGGGTTAACTGTATCCCTTGGAACTTCACATTGAGCATGAAACACAGAAATTGCACCGGGATTGAATACAAAGGGGACAATGCCGACTTAAGTACAAGAAGAGTGAATCATCCAAGAGTTTGTGGGTTGATCGTCTCCTGGGAGACAAGTTTTAGATTCTGATGCACCAGTGGAGGTATACTGTATCCTTTGGAGCCTCACAGTGACCATGAAACACAGAAATTGCACCGGGATTGAATGCAAAGGGCATAATGCCGACTTAAAAACAAGAAGAGTGATTCTACAAAGAGTTTGTGCTTTGAGCGGCTCCTGGGAGACCAGTATTAGATTCCGATGCACCACTGCAGGTATACTGTATCCCTTGGACTTTCACATTGACCATGAAACACAGCAATTGCATCGTTATTGAATACAAAAGGCACAATGCCAACTTAAGTACAAGAAGAGTCATTCTTCTAAGAGTTTGTGGTTTGAGCGTCTCCTGGGGGATCGGTATTAGATTCCGATGAACCAGTGCTGGTTTACTGTATCATTTGGACCTTCACATTGACCATAGAACATAAAAATTGCATCGGGATTGAATACAAAAGGCACAATGCCAGCCATGAATCACGGCAAATGCATTGGGTCTGAATACAAAAGGCACAATGCCGACTTAAATACAAGAAGAGTAATTCTTCTAAAGTTTGTGGTTTGAGCTGCTCCTGGGAGACCAGTATTAGTTTCTGATGCACCAGTGCAGGTTTACTGTATCCCTTGCTCTTCATATTGACCATGAAACACAGCAATTGCATAGGGATTGAATACAAAAGGCACAATGCCAACTTAAGTACAAGAAGAATGATTCTTTTAAGAATGTGTGGATTGAGCGGCTCCTGTGAGACCAGTAATAGATTCCGATGCGCCAGTGCAGGTTTACTGTATCCCTCTTACCTTCACATTGACTATGAAACACAGAAATTAGATCGGGGTTGAATACAGAATGGACAATGCCGACTTAAGTACAAGAAGGGTAAATCTTCTAAGAGTTTGTGATTTGAGCGACTCCTGGGAGACCAGTATTAGATTCAGATGCACCACTGCTGGTTTACTGTATCATTTGGACCTTCACATTGGCCATAGAACATAAAAATTGCATCGGGATTGAATACAAAAGGCACAATGCCGACCATGAAACACAGCAATTGCATTGGGACTGAACACAAAAGGCACAATGCCGACATAAATACAGTAAGAGTGAATCTTCTAAAGTTTGTGCTTTGAACAGCTCCTGGGAGACCAGTATTAGTTTCTGATGCACCAGTGCAGGTTTACTGTCTCCCTTGCTCTTCACATTGACCATGAAACAGAGAAATTGCATCGTGATTGAATACAAAAAGCACAATGCCGCCTTAAGTACAAGATGAGTGAATCTTCAAAGAGTTTGTGGTTTGAGCGGCTCCTGGTAAACCAGTGTTACATTCTGATGTACCAGTGCAGGTTTACTGTATCCCTTGAAATTTCACATTGACCATGAAATACAGAAATTGCACCGGATTGAATACAAAAGGGACAATGCCGAGTTAAGTACAAGAAGAGTGAATCTTCCAAGAGTGTGTTTTGAGCGGCTCCTGGGAGACCAGAATTAGATTCCGATGCACCAGTGCAGCTTTACTGTATCACCTGGACCTTTACATTGACCATGAAACATAAAAATTGCAACGGGATTGAATACAAAATGCTTAATGCCGACTTAAGTACAAAAAGAGTGATTCTTCTAAGAGTTTGTGGTTTGAGAAGCTCCTGGGAGACCAGTATTAGATTCCGATGCACCAGTGCAGGTTTACTGTAACCCTTGGACCATCACATTGACCATGAAACAGAGAAATTGCAGCGGGATTCAATACAGAAAGCTCAATGCCGACTTAAGTACAAAATGAGTGAATCTGCTAAGAGTTTGTGTATGAGCGGCGCCATGGAGACCAGTATTGGATTCCGATGCAACAATGCAGGTTTACATTATCCCTTGGACCTTCACATTGACGATGAAACACAGAAATTGTATTGGGATTGAAAACAGAGGGGACAATGCCGACTTAATACAAGAAGAGGGAATCATCTAAGAGTTCATGGTTTGATCGTCTCCAGGGAGACAAGTATTAGATTTCGATGCACCAGTGCAGGTTTACTGCATCCCTTGGACCTTCACATTGTCCATGAAACACAGATATGGCATCGGGGTTGATACAAAAGGCACAATGCCGACTTAAGTACAAGAAGAGTGATCCTTCTAAGAGTTTGTGGTTTGAGCGGCTCCTGGGAGACCACTATCAGTTTCCGTAGAACCAGTGCAGGTTTAATGTATCCCTTGGACCTTCACATTGACCATGAAAAACAGAAATTGCATTGGATTGAATACAAAAGGGACTATGGCGAGTTAGGTACAAGAAGAGTGAATCTTCTAAATGTTTGTGGTTTGTGCGCCTCCTGGGAGACCAGTATTAGATTCCGATGCACATGTGCTAGTTCACTATGTCCCTTGGACCTTCACATTGACCATGAAACACAGAAATTGCATCGGGATTGAATACAAAGAGGATAATGCCAACTTAAGTACAAAGAGAGTGAATCTTCAAATAGTTTGTAGTTTAAGCGGCTCCTGGGGGATCAGTATTAGATTCCGATGAACCAGTGAAGGTTTGCTGTATCCCTTGGATCTTCACATTGACCATGAAGAACTGATATCGCATTGGGATTGTATACAAATGGGACAATGCCGACTTATGTACAAGAAGAGTGAATCTTCTAAGAGTTTGTGTTTTGAGCCGCTCTTGGGGGACCAGTGTTAGTTTCCGATGCACCAGTGCAGGTTTACTGTATCCCTTGGACCATCCTTTTGACCATGAAACACAGAAATCATATCGGGATCGAATACAAAACATACAATTCCGGCTGAAGTACAAGAAGAGTGAATCTTCTAAGAGTTTGAGGTTTGAGCGTTTCCAGGAAAACCAGGATTAGGTTCCGATGCACCAGTGCAGGTTTCCTGTATCCCTTGCTCTTCACATTGACCATGAAACACAGCAATTGCATCGGGATTGAATACAAAAGGCACAATGCCAACTTCAGTACAAGAAGAATGATTCTTTTAAGAGTGTGTAGTTTGAGCATCTCCTGGGAGACCAGTATTAGATTCCGATGCACCAGTGCGGGTATGCTGTATCCCCCGGACCTTCACATTGACCATTAAACACAGAAATTGCACCGGGATTGAATACAAAGGGGAAAATCCCGACTGAAGTACAAGAGGAGTGAATCATCTAAGAGTTTGTGGTTTGATCGTCTCCAGGGAGACAAGTATTAGATTTCGATGCACCAGTGCAGGTTTACTGCATCCCTTGGACCTTCACATTGTCCATGAAACGCAGATATCGCATCGGGGTTAATACAAAAGGCACAATGCCGACTTAAGTACAAGAAGAGTGATTCTTCTAAGAGTTTGTGGTTTGAGCGGCTCCTGGGTGACCAGTATTAGTTTCCGTAGAACCAGTGCATGTTTGATGTATCCCTTGGACCTTCACATTGACCACGAAAAACAGAAATTGCATTGCATTGAATACAAAAGGGACAATGGCGAGTAAGGTACAAGAAGAGTGAATCTTCTAAATTTTTGTGGTTTGTGCGCCTCCTGGGAGCCCAGTATTAGATTCCGATGCACAAGTGCTGGTTTACTATGTCCCTTGGACCTTCACATTGACGATGAAACACAGAAATTGCATCGGGATTGAAATCACAGGGGACAATGCCGACTTAAGTACAAGAAGAGTGAATCTTCTAAGAGTTTGTGGTTTGAGCGGCTCCATGGAAACCAGTATTGGATTCCGATGCATCAATGCAAGTTTACTGTATCCCTTGGACCTTCAGATTGACGATGAAACACAGCAATTGCATCGGGATTGAATACAAAACACACAATGCCAATTTAAGTACAAGAAGAGTGAATCTACTAAGAGTTTGTGCAATGAGCGTCTGCTGGGGGACCAGTATTAGATTCCGATGAACTTGTGCAGGTTTACTGTATCTCTTGGACCTTCACATTGTCTATGAAACATAGACATCGCATCGGGGTTGATACATAAGGCACAATGCCGACTTAAGTACAAGAAGAGTGATTCTTCAAAGAATTTGTGCCTGAGCGGCTCCTGGGAGACCAGTATTAGATTCCGATGCACCAGTGCAGGTTTACTGTATCTGTTGGTTCTTCACATTGACCATGAAACACAGCAATTAAATACAAAAGTCACAATGCCTACTTAAGTACAAGAAGAGTGAATCTTCTAGGAGTTTGTGGTTTGAGCGGCTCCTGGGAGACCAGTAGTAGATTCCGTATAGCCAGAGCAGGTTTACTGTATCCCTTGGACCTTCACATCGACCATGAAAAACAGAACTTGCTTCGGATTGATACAAAAGGGACAATGCCGGCCATGAAACACAGCAATTGAATCGGGATTGAATACAAAAGGCACAATGCTAACTTAAGTGCAAGAAGGGTGAATCTCCTAAGAGATTCTGGTTTGATCGGCTCCTGGGAGACTTGTATTAGATTCCGATGAACCAGTGCCGTTTTACTGTATCCCTTGGACCTACACATTGACCATGATACACAGAAATTTCATCGGGATTGAATACAAAAGTTACAATGGCGACTTAAGTACAAGAAGAGTGAATCTTCTAAGTGTTTGGTGTTTGAGCGGCTCCTGGGAGACCAGTATTAGATTCCGATGGAACGCTGCAGGTTTAATGTATACCTTGGATCTTCACATTGACCATGAAACACAGAAATTACATCGGAATTAAATACAAAGGGGAAAATGCCCACTTAAGTACAAGAAGAGTGAATCTTCTAAGAGTTTGTGGTTTGATCGGCTACTGGGAGACCAGTATTACATTCCGATGCATCAGTGAAGGTTTACTGTATCCCTTGGACCGTGACACTGACCATGAAACACAGCAATTGCATCGGGATTAAATACAAAAGGCACAATGCCAACTTAAGTACAAGAAGAGTGCATCTTCTAAGAGTTTGTCTTTGAGCGGCTCCTGGGACACCGTTATTAGATTCCGATTCACCAGTACAGGTTTACTGTATCCCTTGGACCTTCACGTTGACCATAAAACACAGCAATTGCATCGTGATTGAATACAAAAGGGACAATGCCGAGTTAAGTACAAGAAGAGTGAATTTTCTAAGAGTCTGTGCTTTGAGCGGCTCCTGGGATACCAGAGTTAGATTCCGATCCACCAGTGCAGGTTTACTGTATCCCTTGGACCCTCACATTGACCATGATACACAGAAATTAGATCGTGATTGAATACAAAAGGGACAATGCCGACGTAGGTACAAGAAGAGTAAATTTTCTAAGAGTTTGTTCCTTGAGCTGCTCCTGGGAGACCAGTATTAGATTCCGATGCCCCAGCGCAGGTTTTCTGCATCCCTTGGACCTTCACATAGACCATGAAACACATAAATCGCATCGTGAATGAATATAAAGGGACAAAGCCGGCTGAAGTACAAGAAGAGTGAATCTTCTAAGAGGTTGTGGTTTGATTGTGTCCTGGGAGACAAGTATTAGACTCCGATGCACCAGTGCAGGTTTACTGCATCTCTTGGACCTTCACATTGTCCATGATACACAGATATCTCAACGATATCGAATACAAAATGCATAATGCCGACTTAAGTAGAAGAAGAGTGAATCTCCTAAGAGTTTATGCTGTGAGCTGCTCCTGTGAGAGCAGAATTAGATTGCGATGCACCAGAGCATTTGGACCTTCACGTTGACCATGAATCACAGCAATTGCATCGGGAGTCAATACAAAAGGCAAAATGCCAACTTAAGTTCAAGAAGAGTGATTCTTCTAAGAGTTGGTGCTTTGAGTTGCTCCTGGCAGACCAGTATTAGGTTCGGAAGCACCAGTGCAGGTTAACTGTATCCCTAGGACCTTTACATTGACCATGAAACACAGAAATTGCATCTGGATTGAATACAAGGTGGACAATGCCAACTTAAGTACAAGAAGAGTGAATCTCCTAAGTGTATGTGGATTGATCGTCTCCTGGGAGACCACTATTAGATTCCGATGCACCAGTGCAGGTTTACTGTATCCCATGGACCTTCACATTGACCATGAAACACAGTAATTGCATCGGAATTGAATACAAAATGCACAATGCCGACTTAAGTACATGAAGCGTGAATGTTCTAAGAGTTTGTGCTTTGAGCGGCTCCAGGAGACGAGTATTACATTCCGATCCACCAGTGCATTTTTACTGTATGCCTTGGACCATCACATTGTCCATGAAACACAGATATTGAATCGGGATTGAATACAAAAGGCACAATGCCGACTTAACTGCAAGAGGAGGGAATCTTCTAAGAGTTTGTGCTATGAGTGGCTCCTGGAAGACAGGTATTAGAATCTGATGCACTAATTCAGGTTTACTGTATCCATGGGACCTTCACATTGACCATGATACACAGAAATCACATCGGGAGTGAATACAAAAGGCACAATGCCGCCTCAATAACAAGAAGAGTGAATCATCTAAGAGTTTGTTGTTTGAGCGGCTCTTGGGAAACCAGTATTAGATTCCAATGCACCAGTGCAGATATACTGCATCCTTTGGACCTTTACATTGTCCATGAAACACACATATCGCATCGGGAAAGAATACAAAAGGCACAATGCCAACTTAAGTACATGAAAGTTGAATCTTCTAAGAGTTTGTGCTTTGAGCGGCTCCTGTGAGACCAGTATTTGATTCCGATGCACCAGTGCAGGTTTAGTCTATCCCTTGAACCTATACATTGTCCATGAAACACAGATATTGCATCGTGATTGAATACAAAAGGCACAATGCCGACTTAAGTGCAAGAAGATGGAATGTACTAAGCATTTCGATATTGAGCGGCTCGTGGGGGACCAGTAATAGATTCCGATGCACCAGTGCAGGTATTCTATATCCCTTGGACCTCCATATTCTGCATGAGACACAGATATCGCATCGGGATTAAATACAAGAGGCACAATGGCGACTTAAGTACAAGAAGAGGTGAATCTTCTAAGAGTTTGTGGTTTTATCGGCTCCTGGGAGACCAGTATTAGATTCCGATACATCAGTGCAGGTTTACTGTATCCCTTGGCCCTTCACATTGTCCAAGAAGCACTGATATCGCATAGGGATTGAATACAAGATGCACAATGCCAAATTAAGTACAAGAAGAGTGAATCTTCTAAGAATTTGTGGTTTGAGCGGGTCCTGGGAGACCAGTATTAGATTCCGATGCACCAGTGCAGTATTTACTGCATCCCTTTTACCTCCACATTGACCACGAAATACAGAAATCGCATCGGGATTGAATGCAAGAGGCACAATGCCGGGTGAAGTGGTAGAAGAGTGAATCTTCTAAGAGTTTGTGCCTTCAGCGTCTCCTGGGACACCAGTATTAGATTCCGATGAACCAGTGCATTTTTAAAGTATCCCTTGGACCTACACATTAACAATGAAACACAGAAATTGCATCGGGATTGAATACAAAGGGGACAATGCCGACTTAAGTACAAGAAGAGTGAATCTTCTAAGAGTTTGTGGTTTGAGCGGCTCCATGGAAACCAGTATTGGATTCCGATGCATCAATGCAAGTTTACTGTATCCCTTGGACCTTCAGATTGACGATGAAACACAGCAATTGTATCGGGATTGAATACAAAACACACAATGCCAATTTAAGTACAAGAAGAGTGAATCTACTAAGAGTTTGTGCAATGAGCGTCTGCTGGGGGACCAGTATTAGATTCCGATGAACTTGTGCAGGTTTACTGTATCTCTTGGACCTTCACATTGTCTATGAAACATAGATATCGCATCGGGGTGGATACATAAGGCACAATGCCGACTTAAGTACAAGAAGAGTGATTCTTCAAAGAATTTGTGCCTGAGCGGCTCCTGGGAGACCAGTATTAGATTCCGATGCACCAGTGCAGGTTTACTGTATCTGTTGGTTCTTCACATTGACCATGAAACACAGCAATTAAATACAAAAGTCACAATGCCTACTTAAGTACAAGAAGAGTGAATCTTCTAGGAGTTTGTGGTTTGAGCGGCTTCTGGGAGACCAGTAGTAGATTCCGTATAGCCAGAGCAGGTTTACTGTATCCCTTGGACCTTCACATCGACCATGAAAAACAGAACTTGCATCGGATTGATACAAAAGGGACAATGCCGACCATGAAACACAGCAATTGCATCGAGATTGAATACAAAAGGGAGAATGCCGAGTTAAGTACAAGAAGAGTGAATTTTCTAAGAGTCTGTGCTTTGAGCGGCTCCTGGGATACCAGAGTTAGATTCCGATCCACCAGTGCAGGTTTACTGTATCCCTTGGACCCTCACATTGACCATGATACACAGAAATTAGATCGTGATTGAATACAAAAGGGACAATGCCGACGTAGGTACAAGAAGAGTAAATTTTCTAAGAGTTTGTTCTTTGAGCTGCTCCTGGGAGACCAGTATTAGATTCCGATGCCCCAGCGCAGGTTTTCTGCATCCCTTGGACCTTCACATAGACCATGAAACACATAAATCGCATCGTGAATGAATATAAAGGGACAAAGCCGGCTGAAGTACAAGAAGAGTGAATCTTCTAAGAGGTTGTGGTTTGATTGTGTCCTGGGAGACAAGTATCAGACTCCGATGCACCAGTGCAGGTTTACTGCATCTCTTGGACCTTCACATTGTCCATGATACACAGATATCTCAACGGGATCGAATACAAAATGCATAATGCCGACTTAAGTAGAAGAAGAGTGAATCTCCTAAGAGTTTATGCTGTGAGCTGCTCCTGTGAGAGCAGAATTAGATTGCGATGCACCAGAGCATTTGGACCTTCACGTTGACCATGAATCACAGCAATTGCATCGGGAGTCAATACAAAAGGCAAAATGCCAACTTAAGTTCAAGAAGAGTGATTCTTCTAAGAGTTGGTGCTTTGAGTTGCTCCTGGCAGACCAGTATTTGGTTCGGAAGCACCAGTGCAGGTTAACTGTATCCCTAGGACCTTTACATTGACCATGAAACACAGAAATTGCATCTGGATTGAATACAAGGTGGACAATGCCAACTTAAGTACAAGAAGAGTGAATCTCCTAAGTGTGTGTGGATTGATCGTCTCCTGGGAGACCACTATTAGATTCCGATGCACCAGTGCAGGTTTACTGTATCCCATGGACCTTCATATTGACCATGAAACACAGTAATTGCATCGGAATTGAATACAAAATGCACAATGCCGACTTAAGTACATGAATCGTGAATGTTCTAAGAGTTTGTGCTTTGAGCGGCTCCAGGAGACGAGTATTACATTCCGATCCACCAGTGCATTTTTACTGTATGCCTTGGACCATCACATTGTCCATGAAACACAGATATTGAATCGGGATTGAATACAAAAGGCACAATGCCGACTTAACTGCAAGAGGAGGGAATCTTCTAAGAGTTTGTGCTATGAGTGGCTCCTGGAAGACAGGTATTAGAATCTGATGCACTAATTCAGGTTTACTGTATCCATGGGACCTTCACATTGACCATGATACAGAGAAATCACATCGGGAGTGAATACAAAAGGCACAATGCCGCCTCAATAACAAGAAGAGTGAATCATCTAAGAGTTTGTTGTTTGAGCGGCTCTTGGGAAACCAGTATTAGATTCCAATGCACCAGTGCAGATATACTGCATCCTTTGGACCTTCACATTGTCCATGAAACACACATATCGCATCGGGAAAGAATACAAAAGGCACAATGCCAACTTAAGTACATGAAAGTTGAATCTTCTAAGAGTTTGTGCTTTGAGCGGCTCCTGTGAGACCAGTATTTGATTCCGATGCACCAGTGCAGGTTTAGTCTATCCCTTGAACCTATACATTGTCCATGAAACACAGATATTGCATCGTGATTGAATACAAAAGGCACAATGCCGACTTAAGTGCAAGAAGATGGAATGTACTAAGCATTTCGATATTGAGCGGCTCGTGGGGGACCAGTAATAGATTCCGATGCACCAGTGCAGGTATTCTATATCCCTTGGACCTCCATATTCTGCATGAGACACAGATATCGCATCGGGATTAAATACAAAAGGCACAATGGCGACTTAAGTACAAGAAGAGGTGAATCTTCTAAGAGTTTGTGGTTTTATCGGCTCCTGGGAGACCAGTATTAGATTCCGATACATCAGTGCAGGTTTACTGTATCCCTTGGCCCTTCACATTGTCCAAGAAGCACTGATATCGCATAGGGATTGAATACAAGATGCACAATGCCAAATTAAGTACAAGAAGAGTGAATCTTCTAAGAATTTGTGGTTTGAGCGGGTCCTGGGAGACCAGTATTAGATTCCGATGCACCAGTGCAGTATTTACTGCATCCCTTTTACCTCCACATTGACCACGAAATACAGAAATCGCATCGGGATTGAATGCAAGAGGCACAATGCCGGCTGAAGTGGTAGAAGAGTGAATCTTCTAAGAGTTTGTGCCTTCAGCGTCTCCTGGGACACCAGTATTAGATTCCGATGAACCAGTGCATTTTTAAAGTATCCCTTGGACCTACACATTAACAATGAAACACAGAAATTGCATCGGGATTGAATACAAAGGGGACAATGCTCACTTACGTACATGAAGAGTGAATCATCTAGTAGTTGGTGGTTTGATCGGCTCCTGGGAGTCTAGTATTAGATTCCGTGGCAATAGTGCAGGTTTACTGTATCCCTTGGACCTTCACAATGACCATGAATCACAGAAATCGTATCGGGTTTGAATAAAAAAGGCACAATGCCGAATTAAGTACAAGAAGAGTGAATCTGCTAAGAGTTTGTGCTTTGAGCGGCTCCTGGGAGACCAGTATTAGATTCCGATTCACCAGTGCTGGCTTACTGTAACCCTTCGACCTCCACATTGACCATGAAACACAGAAATTGCATCAGGATTGAAAAAAAAGGGACAATGCCGACTTCAGTACAAGAAGTGTGTATCTTCTAAGAGTTTGTGGTTTGAGCTGCTCCTGGGAGACCAGTATTAGACTTCGATGAAACAGTACAGGTTTACTGTATCTCTTGGGCCTTCACATTGACCATGAAACACAGAAATTGCATCGGGATTGAATACAAAGGGGCAATGCCGACTTAAGTACAAGAAGAGTGAATCTTCTAAGAGTGTGTGGTTTGATCGTCTCCTGGGAGACAAGTATTAGGTTCCGATGCACCGGTGCAGGTTTACTGCATCCCTTGGACCTTCACATTGTCCATGAAACACACATATCGCATCGAGATAGAATACAAACGCACAATGCAAACTTAAGTACAACATTAGTGAATCTTCTAAGAGTTGATGTTTCGAGCAGCTCCCAGGAGACCTGTATTAGATTCCGATGCACCAGTGCAGGTTTACTGTATCCCTTGGACCTTCCCATTGACCATGAGACACAGCTATTGCATTGGGATTGAATACAAAAGGTCCAATGCAAACTTAAGTACAAGATGAGTGAATCTTCTAAGAGTTTGTGCTTTCAGCGGCTCCTATTAGACCAGAATTAGATTCCGATGCACCAGTGCAGGTTTACAGTATCCCTTGGACATTCACATTGACCATGAAACACAGAAATTAGATCGGGATTGAATACAAGAGGGACAATGCCGACTTAAGTGCAAGAAGAGTGAATCTTCCAAGAGATTGTAGTTTGAGCGGCTCTTGGATGACCAGTATTAGGTTCCGATGCACCATTGCAGGTTTACTGTATCACTTGGACTTTTACTTTGTCCATGAAACACAGAAATTGCATCGGGATTGATTACAAAAGGTTCAATGCCGACTAAAGTACAAGAAGAGTGAATCTTCTAAGATTTTGTGCTTTGAGCGTCTCCTGGTACACCAGTATTAGATTCCGATGCACCGCTGCAGGTTTGCTGTATCATTTGGACCTTTATATTGACCATGAAACGCAGGAATTAGAAAGGTACTTTTTATACAAAAGGGATAATGCCGACTTATGTACAAGAAGAGTGAATCTTCTAAGATTTTGTGGTTTGATCGGCCTCTGGGAGACTAGTATTAGATTCCGATGAACGAATGCAAATTTACTGTATACCATGGACCTTCAAATTGACCATGAAACATAGTAAATGCATCGGTATTGAATACAAAGGGGCAATGCCGACTTAAGTATAAAAAGAGTGAATCATCTAGGGCTTTCTGGTTTGAGCGGCTCCCGGGATACCAGTATTAAATTCCGATGCACCAGTGCAGGTTAACTGTATCCCTTCGACCTACACATTGACCATGAAACACAGAAGTTACATTGGGATTGATTACAAAAGGACAATGACGACTTAAGTTCAAGAAGAGTGAATCTTCTAAGAATTTGTGTTTGAGCGGCTCCTGCGAGACCATTATTAGATTCCGATACACCATTGCAGGTTTACTGTATCCCTTGGACCTACACATTGCCCATGAAAAACAGAAATCGAATCAGGATTGAGTACAAAAAGACAATGCTGACTTAAGTACAAGAAGAGTGAATCTTCTAAGTGTTTGTGGTTTGAGCGGCTCCTGGTAGACCAGTATTAGATTCTGATGCCCCAGTGCAGTTTACTGTATCGCTTGGACCTTCACATTGCCCATGAAACAAAGAAATTGCATCGGGATTGAATACAAAGCGGACAATGCCGACTTAAGTACAAGAAGAGTGAATTTTATAAGAGTTTGTGGTTTGATCGTCTCCTGGGAGACAAGTATTAGATTCCGATGCACCAGCGCAGGTTCACGGTATCCCTTGGACCTTCACATTGGCCATGAAACACAGATATCGCATCGGGATTTAACACAAAAGGGAGAATGCCGACTTAGGTACAAGAAGTGAGAATCTTCTAAGAGAGTGTGGTTTGAGCGGCTCCTGGGAGACCAGTAATAGATTCCGATGCACCAGAGCAGGTTTGCTGTGGTACGTGGACCTCCACATTGACCATGAGACGGAGAAATTGCATCGGTATTGAATACAAAAGGCACAATGCCGACTTAAGTACAAGAAGAGTGAATCTTCTAAGAGTATGTGGTTTGATCGTCTCCTGGAAGACAAGTATTAGATTCCGTTGCACCAGTGGAGGTTTACTGTGTCGCTTGGACCTTCACATTGACCATGAAACACAGCAATTGCATCGGAATTGAGTACAAAAGGCACAATGCCAACTTAACTACAAGAACAGTGAATCTTCTAAGAGTTTGTGCTTTGAGCGGCTCCTGGGAGTCCATTTATAGATTCCGATGCACCAGTGAAGGTTTACTGTGTCCCTTATACATTCACATTGACCATGAGAGACAGCAATTGCATCGGAATTGAATACAAAAGGCACAATGCCAACTTAACCACAAGAAGAGTGAATCTTCTAAGAGTTTGTGCTGTGAGCGACTCGTGGGGACCAGAATTAGATTCCGAAGCACCAGTGCAGGTTTACAATATCCATTGGACCTTCACATTGACCATGAAACAGACAAATTGCATCTCGATTGAATACAAAAGGGTCAATGCTGACTTAAGGACAAGAAAAGTGGATCTTCTAAGAGTTTGCGGTTTAAGCGGCTCCTGGGACACCAGTTTTAGATTCCGATGCACCAGTGCATGTTTACTGTATCCCTTGGACCTTCACATTGACCATGAAACACTGAAATAGCATCGGGACTGAATACAAAAGGGACAATGCCATTTTAAGTACAAGAAGAGTGAACCTTCTAAGAATTTGTGGTTTGAGCGGCACCTGGGTGGCCAGTATTAGAATCCGATGCACCAGAGCAGGTTCACAATATCCCTTGGAACTTCACATTGTCCATGAAGCACAGCAATTGCATTGGGATTGAATTCAAAAGGCACAATGCAAAATTAAGTACAAGAAGAGTTAATCTTCTATGAGGTTGTGGATTGAGCGGCTCTTGGGAGACCAGTAGTAGATTCTGATGCACCAGTGCAGGTTTACGGTATCCCTTGGACCTTCACATTGACCATGAAACACAGAAATTAGATCGGGATTGAATACAAAAGGGAGAATGCCGACTTAGGTACAAGAAGAGTGAATCTTCTAAGAGTTTGTGGTTTGAGCGGCTCCTGGGAGACCAGTATTAGATTCCGATGCGCCAGTGCAGGTTTGCTGTATCCCTTGGTCCTTCACATTGACCACGAAACACAGCAATTGCATCGGAATTGAATACAAAAGGGACAATGACGACTGAAGTACAAGAAGAGTAAATCTGCTAAGAGTTTGTGCTTTAAACGTCTCCTGGCAGACCAGTATTTGATTCCGATGAACCAGTGCAGGTTTACTGTATCCCTTGGACCTTCAAGGTGACCATGAAACACAGAAATTGCGTGGGATTGAATACAAAAGGAACAACGCCACTTATGTACAAGGAGAGTGAATCTTCTAAGAGTTTGTGATTTGAGCGACTCGTGTGAGACCAGTATTAGATTCCGAAGCACCAGTGCAGGTTTACTGTATCCATTGGACCTTCACATTGACCATGAAACACAGAAATTGCATCTCGATTGAATACCAAAGGGACAATGCTGACTTAAGGACAAGAAAAGTGAGTCTTCTAAGAGTTTACGGTTTAAGCATCTCCTGGGACACCAGTTTTAGTTTCCGATGCACCAGTGCAACTTTACTGGATCCCTTGGACCTTCACATTGTCCTTGAAGCACAGCAAATGCATCGAAATTGAATACAAAAGGCACAATGCCAAATTAAGTACAAGAAGATTGAATCTTCTAAGAGTTTGTTGATTGAGCTGCTCCTGGGAGACCAGCATTAGATTCCGATGTACCACTGCAGGTTCACGGTATCCCTTGGACCTACACATTGTCCATGAGACACAGAAAATAGATCGGGATTGAATACAAATGGGAAAATGCCGACTTAGGTACAAGAAGAGTGAATCTTCTAGGAGTATGTGGTTTGAGCGGCTACTGGGAAACCAGTAATAGATTCCGATGCACCAGTGCAGGATTACTGTGTCACGTGGACCTCCACATTGACCATGAGACAGAGTAATTGCATCGGTATTGAATACTAAAGGCACAAGTACAAGAAGAGTGAATCTTCTAAGAGTTTGTGGTTTGATCGGCTCCTGGAAAACAAGTGTTAGATTCCGTTGCACCAGTGTAGGTTTACTGTATCCCTTGGACCTTCACATTGACCATGAAACACAGCAATTGCATCGGAATTGAATACAAAAAGCACAATGCCAACTTAACCACAAGAAGAGTGAATCCTCTTAGAGTTTGTGCTTTGAGCGGCTCCTGCGAGCAAATTTATAGATTCCGATGCACCAGCGCCGGTTTACTGTATCCCTTATACGTTCACATTGACCATGAAACACAGAAATTGCATCGGGATTGAATACAAAAGGTACAATGCCGACTTACGTACAAGAAGAGTGAATCATCTAAGAGTTTGTGGTTTGAGCGGCTCCTGGGAGACCAGTATTAGATTCCGATGAACGAGTGTAGGTTTACTGTATCGCTTGGACCTTCAAATTCACCACGAAACACAGAAATTGCATCGGGATTGAATACAACTGGAACAATGCCGAGTTAAGTAAAAGAAGAGTGAATGTTCTAAGCGTTTGTGCTTTCAGCGACTCGTGGGGGACCAGTATTAGATTCCAAAGCACCAGTGCAGGTTTACTGTATCCATTGGACCTTCACATTGTCCATGAAACACAGAAATTTCATCTCGATTGTATACAAAATGGACAATGCTGACTTAAGGACAAGAAGAGTGAATCTTTTAAGAGTTTGCGGTTTGAGCGGCTCCTGGGTCACCAGTTTTAGATTCCGATGCTCCAGTGCAGGTATACTGTATCCCATGGACCTTCACATTGACCATGAAACACAGAAATAGCATAGGGATAGAATACAAAAGGGACAATGCCATTTTAAGTACAAGAAGAGTGATTCTTCAAAAGTTTGTGGTTTGAGCGGCTTCTGTGAGGCCAGTGTTAGAGTCCGATGCACCAGATAAGGTTCACTGTATCCCTTGAACCTTCATATTGTCCATGAAGCACAGCAATTGCATTGGGATTGAGTACAAAACGGCACAATGCCAAATTAAGTACAAGAAGAGTGAACCTTCTAAGAAGTTGTGGATTGATTGGCTCCTGGGAGACCAGTATTAGATTCCGATGCACCAGTGCAGGTTTACGGTATCATTTGGACCTTCACATTAACCATGAAACACAGAAATTAGATCGGGATTGAATACAAAAGGAAGATTGCCGACTTAGGTACAAGAAGAGTGAAACTTCTAAGAGTTTGTGGTTTGATCGTCTCCTGGGAGACCAGTATTAGATCCCGTTGCACCAGTGCAGGTTTACTGTGTCACGCGGACCTTCACATTGAACACGATACACAGCAATTGCATCGGGATTGAATACAAAAGGCACAATGCCAAATTAAGTACAAGAAGAGTGAATCTTCTAAGAGTTTGTGGTTTGATCGTCTCCTGGAAGACAAGTATTAGATCCCGTTGCACCAGTGCAGGTTTACTGTATCCCTTCGAACTTCATATTGAAAATGAAACACAGCAATTGCATCGGAATGGAATACAAAAACCACATTGCCAACTTAAGTACAAGAAGAGTGAATCTTCTAAGAGTTTGTGCTTTGAGCGGCACCTGGGAGTCTATTTATAGATTCCGATGCACCAGCGAGGATTTACTGTATCCATAATACCTCCACATTGACCATGAAACACAGAAATTGCATCGCCATTAAATACGAAAGGGACAATGCCGTTTTAAGTACAAGAAGAGTGAATCTTCTAAGAGTTTGTGGCTTGAGCGACTCGTGGGAGACCAGTATTAGATTCCGAAGCCACAGTGCGTAGTTACTGTATCCATTGGACCTTCACATTGTCCTTGAAGCGCAGAAATTGGATCGGGATTGTATAGAAAAGGGACAATGCCGACTTAAGTACGAGAAGAGTGAAACTTCTAAGAGTTTGAGGTATGAGCGGCTCCTGGGAGACTAGTATTAGATTCCGATGCACCAGTACAGGTTTACTGTATCCCTTGGACCTTCACATTGACCTAGATACACAGAAATAGCTTCGGGATTGAATACAAAGTGGACAATGCCATTTTAAGTACAAGAGGAGTGAATCTTCTAAGAGTTTGTGGTATGAGCGGCTCCTGGGTGACCACTAGTAGATTCAAATGTACGAGTGCATGTTTACTGTATCGCTTGGACCTTCAAAATGACCAAGAAACACAGAAATTTCATCGGGATATAATACAAAAGGGACATGGCCGACTTAAGTACTAGAAGAGTGAATTCTCTAAGGGTTTGTGCTTTGAGCGACTCGTGGGAGACCAGTATTAGATTCCAAAGCATCAGTGCAGGTTTACTGTATCCATTGGACCTTCACATTGGCCATGAAACACAGAACTAGCATCTCGATTGAATACAAAAGGGACAATGCCGACTTAAGTACGAGAAGAGTGAAACTTCTAAGAGTTTGAGGTATGAGCGCATCCTGGGAGACTAGTATTAGATTCCGATGCACCAGTACAGGTTTACTGTATCCCTTGGACCTTCACATTGACCTAGATACACAGAAATAGCATCGGGATTGAATACAAAGTGGACAATGCCATTTTAAGTACAAGAGGAGTGAATCTTCTAAGAGTTTGTGGTATGAGCGGCTCCTGGGAGACCACTAGTAGATTCAAATGTACGAGTGCAGGTTTACTGTATCGCTTGGACCTTCAAATTGACCAAGAAACACAGAAATTTCATCGGGATATAATACAAAAGGGACATGGCCGACTTAAGTACTAGAAGAGTGAATTCTCTAAGGGTTTGTGCTTTGAGCGGCTCCTGGGACACCAGTTTTAGATTCCGATGCACCTGTGCAAGTTTTCTGTATCCCTTGGACCTTCACATTGACCATGATACACAGAAATAGCATCGGGATTGAATACAAAAGGAACAATGCCATTTTAAGTACAAGAAGAATGAATCTTCTAAGAGTTTGTGGTTTGAGGGGCTGCTGGGAAACCAGAATTAGATTCCGGTGCACCAGTGCAGGTTTACTGTATCACTTGGACCTTCACATTGGCCATGAAACACAGAAATCGAATCGGGATTGTTTACAAAAGGCTCAATGCCTTCTGAAGTTCAAGAAGAATGAATCTTCTAGGTATTAGTGGTTTGAGCGGCTCCTGGGATAGCAGTATTAGATTCCGTTGCAACAGTGCGGGTTAACTGTATCCCTTGGACCTTCACATTGACAATGACACTCAGCAATTGCGTCGTAATTGAATACAAAAGGGACAATGCCGACTTAACTACAAGAAGAGTCAATCCTCTAAGAGTTTGTGGTTTAAGCGGCTCCTGGGACTCCAGTATTTGATTCCGATGAACCAGTGCAGTATTACTGTATCCCTTGGACCTTCACATTTTCCATGAAAAACAGAAATCGGAAAGGATTGAATACAAAAGGGACAATGCTGACTTAAGTAAAAGAAGGATAATCTTCTAACTGTTTGTGGTTTGAGCGGTTCCTGGGAGACCAGAATTAGATTCGGATGCACCAGTGCAGGTTTCCTGTATCCCTTGGACCTTCACTTTGTCCATGAAACACAGATATCGCATCGGGATTGAATACAAAAAGCACAATGCCGACTTAAGTACAAGAAGAGTGAATGTTCTAAGGGTTTGCGGTTTGAGCGGTTCCTGGGAGACCAGCATTAGAATCTGATTCACCAGTGCAGGTTTACTGTATCCCTTGGCCCTACACATTCACCATGAAACACAGCAATTGCATCGGGATAGAATACAAAAGGCACAATACCAACTTAAGTACAAGAAGAAAGAATCTTCTAAGGGTTTGTGGTTTGAGCGGCTCCTGGGAGACCAGCATTAGATTCCGATGAACGAGTGCAGGTTTACTGTATCCCTTGGTTCCTCAAATTGACCATGAAACACAGAAATTGCATCGGCATTGAATATAAAAGGGACAATGCCGAGTTAGGTACAAGAAGAGTGAATCCTCTAAGAGTTTGTGCTTTGAGCGGCTCGTGGGAGACCAGTATTTGATTCCGATGCACCAGTGCAGGTTTAATGTATCCACTGGACCTTCGCATTGACCATGAAACACAGAAATGGCATCCCGATTGAATACAAAAGGGACAATGCTGACTTAAGGACACGAAGAGTCAATCTTCTAAGAGTTTGAGGTTTGAGCGGCTCCTGGGACACCAGTTTTAGATTCCGATGCACCAGTGCAGGTTTACTGTATCAATTGGACCTTCACATTGCCCATGAAACACAGAGGTTAGATCAGGATTGAATGCGAAATTGTGAATGGCGACTTAGGTACAAGAAGAGTGAATATTCTAAGAGTTTGTGGTTTGAGCGGCTCCTGGGAGACCAGTATTTGGTTCCGATGCACTAGTGTAGGTTTACTGCGTCTCGTGGACGCCCACATTGACCATGAGAATGAGAAATTGCATCAGGATTGAATGCAAAAGGCACAATGTCGACTTAAGTACAATAAGAGTGAATCTTCTAAGAGTTTGTGGTTTGATCGTCTCCTGGAAGGCAAATATTAGATTCAGTTGCACCAGTGCAGGTTTACTGTATCCCTTCGACCTTCACATTGACCTTGAAACGCAGCAATTGCATCGGAATTGAATACAAAAGGCACAATGCCAACTTAAGTACATGAAGAGTGAATCTTCTAAGAGTTTGTGCTTTGAGCAGCACCTGGGAGTCCGTTTATAGATTCTGATGCACCAGCGCCGATTTACTGTATCCCTTATACCTTCACATTGACCATGAAATACAGAAATTGCATCGGGAGTGAATACAAAAGCGACAATGCTGACTTAAGTACAAGAAAAGTGAATCTTCTAAGAGTCTGTGGTTTGAGCGACTCGTGGGAGACCAGTATTAGATTCTGAAGCACCTGTGCAAGTTTACTGTATCCCTTTGACCTTCACATTGACCATGATACACAGATATAGCAACGTGATTGAATACAAAAGGGACAATGCCATTTTAAGTACAAGAAGAATGAATCTTCTAAGAGCTTATGGTTTGAGCGGCTGCTGGGAAACCAGCATTAGATTCCGATGCACCAGTGCAGGTTTGCTGTAGCCATTGGACCATCACATTGACCATGAAACAGAGAAATTGCATCGGGATTGAATACAAAAGGGACATTGCCGACTTATGTATAACAAGAGTGAATCTTCTTGGAGTTTGTGGTGTTAGCGGCTCCCGGGAGTCCGGTATTAGATTCCGATGCACCAGTGCAGGTTTACTGTATCCCTTGGACCTTGACATTGACCATGAATCACAGAAATTGCATCGGGATTGAATACAAAGGGGACAGTGCCGATTTAAGTACAAGAAGAGTGAATCTTCTAAGAGTTTGTGCTTTGAGCAGCTCCTGGGAGACCAGTATTAGATTCCGATGCACCAGTGTTAGTTTACTGTACCCCTTGGAACTTCTAGTTGACCATGAGATACAGAAATTGCATCGGGTGTGAATTCAATAGGGTCAATGCCGACTTAAGTACAAGAAGAGGTAATCTTCTAAGAGATTGTACTTTGAGCGGTTCCTAGGAGACCAGTATTAGATTCCGATGCAGCAGTGAAGGGTTAACTGTATCCCTTGGGCCTTCACATTGACCATGAAACACAGGAATTGCAGCAGGATTTAATACAAAGGGGCACAGCCGACTTAAGTACAAGAAGAGTGAATCTTCTAAGAGTTTGTGGTTTGAGCGGCTCCTGGGATACCACTATTAGATTCCTATGCACCAGTGCAGGCTTTCTGTATCCCTTGGACATTCACATTGACCATGAAACACAGAAATTAGATCGGGATTGAATACAAAAGGGACAATGCCGACTAAAGTACAAGAAGAGTAAATCTGCTAAGAGTTTGTGGTTTGAGCGTCTCCTGGGAGACCAGTATTAGATTCCGATGCACCAGTGCTGGATAACTGTATCCCTTGGACCTTCCCATTGACCATGAGGCACAGCAATTGCATCCGGATTCATTACAAAAGGCACAATACCTACTTAGGTACAAGAAGAGTGAATCTTCTAAGAATTTGTGGTTTGAGCGGCTCCTGGGAGGCCAGCATTAGCTTCCGATGCACCAGTGCAGGTTTACTGTATCACTTGGACCTTCACATTGACCATGAAACACAGAAATCGAATCGGGATTGTTTACAAAAGGCTCAATGCCTTCTGAAGTTCAAGAAGAATGAATCTTCTAGGTATTAGTGGTTTGAGCGGCTCCTGGGATAGCAGTATTAGATTCCGTTGCACCAGTGCAGGTTAACTGTATCCCTTGGACCTTCACATTGTCAATGAAACTCAGCAATTGCGTCGTAATTGAATACAAAAGGGACAATGCCGACTTAACTACAAGAAGAGTCAATCCTCTAAGAGTTTGTGGTTTAAGCGGCTCCTGGGACTCCAGTATTTGATTCCGATGAACCAGTGCAGTATTACTGTATCCCTTGGACCTTCACATTTTACATGAAAAACAGAAATCGGAAAGGATTGAATACAAAAGGGACAATGCTGACTTAAGTAAAAGAAGGGTAAATCTTCTAACTGTTTGTGGTTTGAGCGGTTCCTGGGAGACCAGAATTAGATTCGGATGCACCAGTGCAGGTTTCCTGTATCCCTTGGACCTTCACTTTGTCCATGAAACACAGATATCGCATCGGGATTGAATACAAAAAGCACAATGCCGACTTAAGAACAAGAAGAGTGAATGTTCTAAGGGTTTGCGGGTTGAGCGGCTCCTGGGAGACCAGCATTAGAGTCTGATTCACCAGTGCAGGTTTACTGTATCCCTTGGCCCTACACATTGACCATGAAACACAGCAATTGCATCGGGATAGAATACAAAAGGCACAATACCAACTTAAGTACAAGAAGAGTGATTCTTCTAAGAGTTTTTGGTTAGAGCGGCTCCTCGGAGGCCAATGTTAGGTTCCGATGCACCAGTGCTGGTCTACTGGATAACTTTTGCCTTTACATTGACCATGGAACAGAGAAACCGCATCACGATTAAATACAAACGCCACAATGCCGACTTAAGTAGAAGAAAAATGAATCTTCTAAGAGTTTGTGCTTTGAGCGGCTCCTGGGAGACAAGTATTAGATTCCGATGCACCAGTGCCGGTTTAATATATCCTTTATACCTTCACATTGACCATCAAACACAGAAATTGCATCTGGATTGAATTCAAAAGGGACAACACCAACTTAAGTACAAGAAGAAAGAATCTTCTAAGAGTTTGTGGTTTGAGCGGCTCCTGGGAGACCAGCATTAGATTCCGATGAACGAGTGCAGGTTTACTGTATCCCTTGGTTCCTCAAATTGACCATGAAACACAGAAATTGCATCTGCATTGAATATAAAAGGGACAATGCCGAGTTAGGTACAAGAAGAGTGAATCCTCTAAGAGTTTGTGCTTTGAGCGGCTCGTGGGAGACCAGTATTAGATTCCGATGCACCAGTGCAGGTTTAATGTATCCACTGGACCTCCGCATTGACCATGAAACACAGAAATGGCATCCCGATTGAATACAAAAGGGACAATGCTGACTTAAGGACACGAAGAGTCAATCTTCTAAGAGTTTGAGGTTTGAGCGGCTCCTGGGACACCAGTTTTAGATTCCGATGCACCAGTGCAGGTTTACTGTATCAATTGGACCTTCACATTGCCCATGAAACACAGAAGTTAGATCAGGATTGAATGCAAAAGGGAGAATGGCGACTTAGGTACAAGAAGAGTGAATATTCTAAGAGTTTGTGGTTTGAGCGGCTCCTGGGAGACCAGTATTTGGTTCCGATGCACTAGTGCAGGTTTACTGCGTCTCGTGGTCACCCACATTGACCATGAGAATGAGAAATTGCATCAGGATTCAATGCAAAAGGCACAATGTCGACTTAAGTACAATAAGAGAGAATATTCTAAGTGTTTGTGGTTTGATCGTCTCCTGGAAGGCAAATATTAGATTCAGTTGCACCAGCGAAGGATTACTGTATCCCTTCGACCTTCACATTGACCTTGAAACGCAGCAATTGCATCGGAATTGAATACAAAAGGCACAATGCCTACCTAAGTACATGAAGAGGTAATCTTCTAAGAGTTTGTGCTTTGAGCAGCACCTGGGAGTCCGTTTATAGATTCTGATGCACCAGCGCCGATATAGTGTATCCCTTATACCTTCACATTGACCATGAAATACAGAAATTGCATCTCGATTGAATACAAAAGGGACAATGTTGACTTAACGACAAGAAGAGTGAATCTTCTAAGAGTTTGCGGTTTGAGCGGCTCCTGGGACACCAGTTTTAGATTCCGATGCACCTGTGCAAGTTTACTGTATCCCTTTGACCTTCACATTGACCATGATACACAGATATAGCAACGTGATTGAATACAAAAGGGACAATGCCATTTTAAGTACAAGAAGAATGAATCTTCTAAGAGCTTATGGTTTGAGCGGCTGCTGGGAAACCAGCATTGGATTCCGATGCACCAGTGCAGGTTTGCTGTAGCCATTGGACCATCACATTGACCATGAAACAGAGAAATTGCATCGGGATTGAATACAAAAGGGGCATTGCCGACTTAAGTATAACAAGAGTGAATCTTCTTGGAGTTTGTGGTGTTAGCGGCTCCCGGGAGTCCGGTATTAGATTCCGATGCACCAGTGCAGGTTTACTGTATCCCTTGGACCTTGACATTGACCATGAATCACAGAAATTACATCGGGATTGAATACAAAGGGGACAGTGCCGATTTAAGTACAAGAAGAGTGAATCTTCTAAGAGTTTGTGCTTTGAGCAGCTCCTGGGGGACCAGTATTAGATTCCGATGCACCAGTGTTAGTTTACTGTACCCCTTGGAACTTCTAGTTGGCCATGAGATACAGAAATTGCATCGGGTGTGAATTCAATAGGGTCAATGCCGACTTAAGTACAAGAAGAGGTAATCTTCTAAGAGATTGTACTTTGAGCGGCTCCTAGGAGACCAGTATTAGATTCCGATGCACCAGTGAAGGGTTAACTGTATCCCTTGGGCCTACACATTGACCATGAAACACAGGAATTACAGCAGGATTTAATACAAAGGGGCACAGCCGACTTAAGTACAAGAAGAGTGAATCTTCTAAGAGTTTGTGGTTTGAGCGGCTCCTGGGATACCACTATTAGATTCCTATGCACCAGTGCAGGCTTTCTGTATCCCTTGGACATTCACATTGACCATGAAACACAGAAATTAGATCGGGATTGAATACAAAAGGGACAATGCCGACTAAAGTACAAGAAGAGTAAATCTGCTAAGAGTTTGTGGTTTGAGCGTCTCCTGGGAGACCAGTATTAGATTCCGATGCACCAGTGCTGGATAACTGTATCCCTTGGACCTTCCCATTGACCATGAGGCACAGCAATTGCATCGGGATTCATTACAAAAGGCTCAATACCTACTTAGGTACAAGAAGAGTGAATCTTCTAAGAATTTGTGGTTTGAGCGGCTCCTGGGAGGCCAGTATTAGATTCCGATGCACCAGTGCCGGTTTACTGTATCACTTGGGCCTTCAAATTGACCCTGAAAAACAGAAATCGCATCGGATTGAATACAAAAGGAACAATGCCAAGTTAAGTGCAAGAAGCGTGAATCATCTAAGTGTTTGTGGATTGAGCGGCTCCTGGGAGACAAGTATTAGATTCTGATGCACCAGTGCAGGTTTACTGTATCCCTTGGACCTCCACATTGACCATGAAACACAGAAATTAGTTCGGGATTGAATACAAAAGGGACAATGACGACTAAAGTACAAGAAGAGTGAATCTTTTAAGGGTTTCTGGTTTAAGCGGCTCCTGGATGACCAGTATTAGATTCCGATGCACCAGTGCCGGTTTACTGTACCACTTGGACATTAACATTGACTACGAAACACAGATATCGCATCGGGATTAAATACAAAAGGCTCAATGCCGGGTGAGGTGCAAGAAGAGTAAATCTTCTAAGAGGTTATGGATTTAGCGGCTCCTGGGAAACCAGTATTGGATTCCGATGCACCAGTGCAGTTTTTACTGTATCCCTTATACGTTCACATTGATCATGAAACACAGCAATTGCATCGGGATTGAATACAAAACGCACAGTGCCAACTTAAGTACAAGACGAGTGAATCGTCTAACAGTTTGTGCTTTGAGCGGCTCCTGGGATACCACTATTAGATTCCTATGCACCAGTGCAGGCTTTCTGTATCCCTTGGACCTCCACATTGACCATGAAACACAGAAATTAGTTCGGGATTGAATACAAAAGGGACAATGACGACTAAAGTACAAGAAGAGTGAATCTTTTAAGGGTTTCTGGTTTAAGCGGCTCCTGGATGACCAGTATTAGATTCCGATGCACCAGTGCCGGTTTACTGTACCACTTGGACATTAACATTGACTACGAAACACAGATATCGCATCGGGATTAAATACAAAAGGCTCAATGCCGGGTGAGGTGCAAGAAGAGTAAATCTTCTAAGAGGTTATGGATTTAGCGGCTCCTGGGAGACCAGTATTAGATTCCGATGCACCAGTGCAAGTCTCCTGTATCCCTTGGACCTTCACATTGACCATAGATCACAGAAATTGCATCGGGATTGAATACAAAATGCAGAATGCCGACTTCAGTTTAGAAAGAGTGGATTTTCTAAGAGGTTGTGTTTTGAGCGGGGCCTGGGAGACCAGTATTAGATTCCGTTGCACCAGTGAAGGTTTACTGTATCCCTTGGACCTTCACATTAACCATGATTGTCAGAAATTGCATCGGGATTGAATACCAAATGGGCAATGCCGACTTAAGTATAGGGAGAGTGAATCTTCTAAGAGGTTGTGCTTTGAACGGCTCCTTGGAGACCAGTATTTGATTCCGATGAACCAGTGCAGGTTTACTGTTTCGCTTAAACCTTCACATTGACCATGAAACAGAGAAATCTCTTCGCGATTGAATACAAAAGGGACAGTGCCGACTTAAGTACAAGAAGAGTGAATCTTCTAAGAGTGTGTGGTTAGAGCTGCTCCTGGGAGACCAGTATTAGATTCCGGTAAACCAGCGCAGGTTTACTGTATCCCTTGGACCTTCACATTGACCATGAAAAAAAAAAAATTGCACCTGACTGAACACAAGAGGGACAATGCCGACTTAAGTACAGGGAGAGTGAATCTTCATGAGGTTGTGCTTTGAACGGCTCCTGGGAGACCAGTATTTGATTCCGATGAACCAGTGCAGGTTTACTGTTTCGCTTAAACCTTCACATTGACCATGAAACAGAGAAATCTTTTCGCGATTGAATACAAAAGGGACAGTGCCGACTTAAGTACAAGAAGAGTGAATCTTCTAAGAGTTTGTGGTTAGAGCTGCTCCTGGGAGCCCAGTATTAGATTCCGATGCACCAGTGAAGGATTAACTGTATCCCTTGGGCCTTCCCATTGACCATGAGACACAGCAATTGCATCGGGATTGATTACAAAAGGCACAATGCCTACTTAGGTACAAGAAGAGTTAATCTTAAATGAGTTTGTTGTTTGAGCGGCTCCTGGGACACCAGTATTAGATTCCGATGCACCACTGCAGGTTTACTGTATCCAACGGACCTTCACATTGACCATGAAACACAGAAATTGTAACGGGATAGAAAACAAAACGGACAATGCCGAGTTAAATACAAGAAGAATGAATCTTCTAAGAGTTTGTGGTTTAAGTGGCACCTGGGGGACCCGTATTAGATTCCGATGCACCAGTGCAGGTTTACTGTATCACTTGGACCTTCACATTGACCCAGAATCAGAGAAATTGCATCGGGATTGAATACAAAAGGCACAATGCCGACTGAAGTTGAAGAAGAGTGAATCCTCTAAGAGTTTGTGTGTTGAGCGGCTCCTGGGAGACCAGTATTTCATTCCCATGCACCAGTGCAGGTGTACTGTATCACTTGGACCTTCACATTGAACATGAAACACAGCAATTACATCGGGATTGAATACAAAAAGCACAATGCCAACTTAGGTACAAGAAGAGTGAATCCTCTAAGAGTTTGTTGATTGAGCGGCCCCTGTAAGAACAGTATTAGATTTCGATGCACCTGTGCAGGTTTACTGTATCACTAGGACCCTCACATTGACCATGAAACGGAGAAATTGCATTGGGAATGAATACAAAAGGCACAATGCCAACTTCAGTACAAGAGGAGTGAATCTTCTAAGAGTTTGTGAATTGAGCAGCTCCTGGGAGACCAGTATTAGATTTCGATGCACCAGTGCAGCTTTACTGTATCCCATGGACCAACACATTGTCCATGAAACACAGAAATTAAATCGGGATTGAATACAAAAGAGACAATGCCGACTTAAGTACGACAAGAATGAATCCTCTATGATCTTCTGTTTTGAGCGGCTCCTGGGAGACCAGTATTAGATTCCGATGCACCAGTGCAGGTTTACTGTATCCCTTGGACCTTCAAATTCACCATGAGACACAGAAATTAGATCGGTATTGATTACAAAAGAGACAATGCCGACTAAAGAACAAGAAGAATGAATCTTATAAGAGTTTGTGGTTAGAGCGGCGCTTGAGAGACCAGTTTTAGATTCCGATGCACCAGTGCAACGTAAGTGTAGCCCATGGACCTCCAAGTTGACCACGAAATACAGAAATTGCATCGGGATTGAATACAAAAGGGACAATGACGGCTTATGAACAAGAAGAGGTAATCGTCTAAGCGTTTGTAATTTGAGCGGCTCCTGGGAGACCAGTATTAGATTCCGATGCACCAGTGCAACTTACATGTATCGCATGGACCTCCAAATTGACCATGAAATACAGAAATTGAATCGGGATTGAATACAAAAGGGACAATGACGACATAAGTACAAGAAGAGTGAATCTTCTAAGAGTTTCTGCTTTGAGCGGCTCGTGGGAGACCAGTATTAGATTCCAATGCACCAGTGCAGGTTTACTGTAGCTTTTGGACCTTCACATTGACCATGAAACACAGAAATATCATCGGTATTGAATACAAAAGGGACAATGCCGATTTAAATACAAGGAGAGTGAATCTTCAAAGTATTTGTGGTTTGAGCGGCTCCTGGGAAATCAGTACTAGACTCCGATGCACCAGTGCAGGTTTACTGTATCCCTTGGACCTTCACATTGACGACGAAACACAGAAATTACATCGGGATTGAATACAAAAGGGACAATGCCGACTTAAGTACAGGAGGAGTGAATCTTCTAACAGTTTGTGGTTTGAGCGGCTCCTGGGAGACCAGTATAAGATTCCGATGAACCAGTGCAGGCTTAGTGTATCCCTTGGACATTCACATTGACCATGAAACACAGCAATAGCATCAGGATTGAATACAAAAGGCACAATTCAAACTTAAGTACAAAAAGAGTGAATCTTCTAACAGTTTGTGGTTTGAGCGGCTCCAGGGAGACCAGTGTTAGTTTCATATGCACCAGTGCAGGTTTACTGTATCCCTTGGAACTTCGCATTTACCAGGAAACACAGCAATAGCATCAGGATTGAATACAAAAGGCACAATTCAAACTTAAGTACAAGAAGAGTGAACCTTCTAAGAGTTTGTGGTTTAAGCGGCTCCTGGGAGACCTGTAGTACATTCCGAGGCACCAGTGCACCTTTACTGTATCCCTTGGGCCTTCACATTGACCGTTAAACAGAGAAATCGCATCGCGATTGAATAAAAAAGGCACATTGCCGACTTAAGGACAAGAAGATTTAATTTACTAAGAGTTTGTGCTTTGAGTGGCTCCTGGGAGACCAGTATTAGATTCCAATGCAGCTGTGCAGGTTTAATGTATCCCTTGGAACGTCACATTGACCTCGAAACACAGATATTGCAACGGGATTAAAAAAAAAAAAAAAGGGACAATGCCGACTTAAGTACAGGAAGAGGTAATAGTCTAAGAGTTAGTGATTTGAGCGGCTCCTGTGAGACCTGTATTAGAGTCCGATGCACCAGTGCAGGTTTACTGTATCCCTTGGACCTTCACATTGACCATGAAATACAGAAATTGCATCGGGATTGAATACAGAAGGGACAATGACGACTTAAGTACAAGAAGAGTGAATCTTCTAAGAGTTTCTGCTTTGAGTGGCTCGTGGGAGACCAGTATTACATTCCAATGAACCAGTGCAGGTTTACTGTAGCCTTTGGACCTTCACATTGACCATGAAACACAGAAATTGCATCGGTATTGAATATAAAAGGGACAATGCCGATTTAAATACAAGAAGAGTGAATCTTCAAAGTATTTGTGGTTTGAGCGGCTCCTGGGAAACCAGTATTAGACTCCGATGCACCAGTGCAGGTGTACTGTATCCCTTGGACATTCACATTGACGATGAAACACAGAAATTACATCGGGATTGAATACAAAAGGGACAATGCCGACTTAAGTACAGGAGGAGTGAATCTTCTAACTGTTTGTGGTTTGAGCGGCTCCTGGGAGACCAGTATAAGATTCCGATGAACCAGTGCAGGCTTTGTGCATCCCTTGGACATTCACGTTGACCATGGAACACAGCAATAGCATCAGGATTGAATACAAAAGGCACAATTCCAACTTTAGTACAAAAAGAGTGAATCTTCTTACAGTTTGTGGTTTGAGCGGCTCCAGGGAGACCTGTAGTACATTCCGAGGCACCAGTGCACTTTTACTGTATCCCTTGGGCCTTCACATTGACCGTTAAACAGAGAAATCGCACCGCGATTGAATAAAAAAGGCACAATGCCGACTTAAGGACAAAGAAAGTGAATCTACTAAGAGTGTGTGCTTTGAGTGGCTCCTGGGAGACCAGTATTAGATTCCAATGCAGCCGTGCAGGTTCAATGTATCCCTTGGAACGTCACATTGACCACGAAACAATGAAATTGCATCGGGATTAAATACAAAAAGGGACAATGCCGCCTTAAGTACAGGAAGAGGTAATAGTCTAAGAGTTAGTGATTTGAACGGCTCCTGTGAGACCTGTATTAGAGTCCGATGCACCAGTGCAGGTTTACTGTATCCCTTGGACCTTTACATTGACCATGAAACACAGAAATTGCATCGGGATTGAATATAAAAGGGACAATGCCGACTTAAGTACAAGAAGAGTGAATCTTCTAAAAGTTTGTGGTTTGAGGGGCTCCTGGGAGACCAATATTAGATTCCGATGCACCAGTGCAGGTTTACTGTATCACTTGGACCTTCACATTGCCCATGAAACACAGAAATTACATCGGGATTGAATACAAGAGGGACAATTACAGCTTATGTACAAGAAGAGTGAATCTTCCAAGAATTTGTGCCTAAGCGGCCCCTGGGAGGCCAGTATTAGATTCTGATACACCATTGCAGGTTTGCTGTATTCCTTGGACCTTCACATTGACCATGAAACACAGAAATAGCATCTGGATTGAATACAAAAGGGACAATGCCGACTTAAGAACAAGAAGAGTGATTCTACTTAGAGTTTGTCATTTGAGCGGCTCCTGGGAGACCAGTAATAGATTCCGATGCACGAGTGCAGTTTTACTGTATCAAATGAACTTTCACATTGTCGATGAAACACATATATTACATCTGGATTGAATACAAAAGTGAAAATGCCGACTTAAGATCGAGAATAGTGAATCTTCTATGATTGTCTACTTTCAGTGGCTCCTGGGAGACCAGTATTAGATCCCCATGCACCAGTGCAGGTATACTGTATCACTTGGACCTTCACATTGACCATGAAGCAGAGAAATAGCATCGGGATTGAAAACACAAGTCACAATGCCGACCTAAGTAGAAGAAGAGAGTAGCTTATAAGAGTTTGTTGTTTTGAGCGGCTCCTGGGAGACCAGTATTAGAATCCGATGAACCAGTGCGGGTTTACTGTATCACTTGGACACTCACATTGACCATGAGACACAACAATTGCATCGGGATTGAATACAAAATTCACAATGCCACTTAAGTACCGGAAGAGTGATTCTTCTAAGAGTTTGTGGTTTGAGCGGCTCCTCGGAGACCAGTATTAGATTCTGATGCACCAGTGCAGGTTTAGTGTATCCCATGGACCTTCTCATTGACTATGAAAAACAGAAATGCCATCGGATTGAATACAAAATGGACAATGCATACTTAAGTACAAGATCAGTGATTCTCCTAAGAGTTTGTGTTTTGATGGGTTCCTGGGAGATCAGTATTCGATTCCGATGCACCAGTGCAGGTTTACTGTGTCCCGTGGCCCTTTATATTGTTCATGAAACACAGATATCGCATCGGGATTGAATACAAAGTGCACAATGCCGACTTAAGTACAAGAAGAGTGAAGCTTCTAAGAGGTTGTGCTGAGAGCGGCTCCTGGGAGACCAGTATAAGATTCCGATGCACCAGTTCAGCATTACTGTATCCCTTGGAATTTCACATTGACTTTGATACACAGAAATTGCACCGGGATTGAATACAAAAGGCACAATGCCAACTTAAGTATAAGAAGAGTAAATCTTCTAGGAGTTTGTGATTTGAGCGGCTCCTGGAAGACCAGAATTAGATTCCAATGCACCAGTGCAGCTGTACAGTATCCCAAGGACCTTCACATTGTCCATGAAACACAGAAATTAGATCGGGATTGAATACAAAACGGACAATGCCGTCTTAAGTACGAGAAGTGTGAATCTTCTATGATTTTCTGCTTTGTGCGGCTCCTGGGTGACCAGAATTGGATTCCCATGCACAAGTGCCGGTTTACTGTATCCCTAGGACCTTCACATTGACCATCAAACACAGCAATTACAACGGGATTGAATACAAAAGGCACAATGCCAACTTAATTACAGGATGAGTGAATCTTCTAGGAGTTTGTGTTTTGAGCGGCTCCTGGGAGGCCAGTATTAGATTCCGATGCACCAGAACAGGTTTACTGTATCCCTTGGACCTTCACATTGACCATGAAACACAGAAATTATAGCGGGAGTGAATACAAAAGGGACAATGCCGACTTAAGTACAGGAGGAGTGAATCTTCTAACAGTTTGTGGTTTGAGCGGCTCCTGGGTGGCCAGTATTAGATTCCGATGCACCAGAACAGGTTTAACGTATCTGTTGGACATTCACATTGACCATGAAACAGAGAAATTGCATAGGGATAGAATACAAAAGGGACAATTACAACTTAAGTTAGAGAAGAGTGAATCTTCTATGATTTTCTGTTTTGAGCGCGTCCTGGGAGAGCGGTATAAGATTCCGATGCACCAGTGCAGGTTTACTGTATCCCTTGGACTTTCACATTGACCTTGAAACACAGAAATTGCAACGGGATTGAATACAAAAGGGACAATGCCTACTTAGGTACAGGACCAGTGAAACTTCAAAGAGTTTGTGGTTGAGCGGCTCCTGGGAGACCAGTATTAGATTCCGATGCACCAGTGCAGGTTTACTGTTTAACTTGGACCATCGCATTGACCATGAAACACAGAAATAGCATCGGGATTGAATACAAAATGGACAATGCCGTTTTAAGTACAAGAAGAGTGAATCTACTAAGAGTTTGTGGCTTGAGCGGCTACTGGGAGACCAGTAGTAGATTCCGATGCACCAGTGCAGGTTTACTGTGGCCATTGGACCTAAAATTGTCCAAGAAACACAGAAATTGCATCGGGATTGAATCGAAAACGGAGAATGCCGACTTAAGTACCAGAAGAGTGATTCTTCTAAGAGTTTATGTTTTGAGCGGCTCCTGGGATACCACTATTAGATTCCGATGCACCAGTGCAGGTTTACTGTATCCCTTGGACCTTAACATTGCCCATGAAACACAGAAAGTACATCGGGATTAAATACAAAAGGGACAATTAAAACTTAAGTACGAGAAGAACGAGTCTACTATGATTTTTTCTTTGAGTGGCTCCTGGGAGACCAGTATTAGAATCCCATGCACCTGTGCAGGTTTACTGTATCACTTGGACCTTCACATTGACCATGAAACAGAGAAATTGCATCGGGATTGCATACAAAAGGCACAATGCCGACTTAAGTAGAAGTAGAGGGAACCTTTTAAGAGTTTGTGTTTTGAGCGGCTCCTGGGAGACCAGTATTAGAATCTGATGCACCAGTGCAGGTTTACTGTATCACTTGGACCTTCACATTGACCATGAGACACAGCAATTGCATCGGGATTGAATACAAAAGGCACAATGCCACTTAAGTACAGATAGAGTGATTTTTCTAAGAGATTGTGGTTTGAGCGGCTCCTGGGAGACCAGTATTAATTTCCGATGCACCAGTGCAGTTTTCGTGTATCCCATGGACCTTCACATTGACCATGAAAAACAGAAATCGCATTGGACTGAATGCAATTTGGACAATGCAGGCTTAAGTACAAGATCAGAGATTCTTCTATGAGTTTGTGCTTTGATGGGCTCCTGGGAGACCAGTATTCGATTCCGATGCATCAGTGCAGGTTTACTGCGTCCCTTGGCCTTCACATTGTTCATGAAACACAGATATCGCATCGGGTTTGAATTAAAACGGCACATTGCCGACTTAAGTACAAGAAGGGTGAATCTTCTAAGATTTTGTGCTTAGAGCGGCTCCTGGAAGACCAGTATAAGATATCGATGCACCAGTGCAGGTTTACTGTATCCGTTGGACCTTCACATTTACCATGAAACACAGGTATCACATCGGGATTGAATACAAAACGAACAATGCCGACTTAAGTACAAGAAGAGTGAATCTTTTAACAGTTTGTGTTTTAAGCGGCTCCAGGGAGACCAGTATAAGATTCCGTTGCACCAGTGCACTTTTACTGTATCCCTTGGACATTCAAATTGACAATGAAACAGAGAAACCGCATCGTAATTGAATACAAAAGCCACAATGCCGACTAAAGTACACGAAGAGTGAATCTTCAAAGAGTTTATGGTTTGAACGGCTCCTGGGAGACCAGTATTTGATTCCGATGCACCAGTGCAGCTTTACTGTATCCCATGGAACGTCACATTGTCCATGAAACACAGAAATTGCATCGGGATTGAATACAAAATGGACAATGCCGACTTAAGACCTGTGAGTCTTCATAGAGTTTGTGGTTTGAGCGGCTCCTGGGAGACCAGTATTAGATTCATATGCACCAGTGTATTTTTACTGTATCCCTTGGACCTTCACATTGACCATGAAACACAGAAATCGAAAAGCGATAGAATACAAAATGTACAATGCCGACTTAAGTACAAGAAGAATGAATCTTCTGAGAGTTGGTGCTATGAGGGGCTCCTGGGAGAACAGTATTAGATTACGACGGACCAGTGCCGGTTTACTGTATCCCTTGGACCTTCACATTGACCATGAAACACAGAAATTGCTACGGGATTGAATACAAAAGGGACAATGCCGACTTAAGACCAGTGAGTCTTCATACAGTTTGTGGTTTTTAGCGGCTCCTGGGAGACCAGTATTAGATTCCGATACACCAGTGCAGGTTTACTGTATCCCTTGTACCTTCACGTTGACCATGATACACAGAAATCGATTCGGGATTGAATACAAAAGGGACAATGCCGTTTCAAGTACAAGAAGAGTGAATCTTCTAAAAGTATGTGGTTTGAGTGACTACTGGGAGACCAGTAGTAGATTCCGATGCACCAGTGCAGGTTTACTGTAGCCGTTAGACCTAAATTTGACCAAGAAACACAGAAATTGCATCGGGATTGAATAGAAAAGGGACTATGCCAACTTAAGTACAAGAAGAATGATTCTTCTAAGAGTTTATGTTTTGAGCGGCTCCAGGGAGACCAATATTAGATTCCGATGCACCAGTGCAGGTTTACTGTATCACTTGGACCTTCACATTGACCATGAAACACAGAAATAGCATCTGGATTGAATACAAAAGGCACAATGCCGACTTAAGAACAAGAAGAGTGATTCTACTTAGAGTTTGTCATTTGAGCGGCTCCTGGGAGACCAGTATTAGATTCCGATGCACCAGTGCAGCTTTACTGTATCCCATGAACCTTCACATTGTCGATGAAACACAGATATTACATCTGGATTGAATACAAAAGTGAAAATGCCGACTTAAGATCGAGAATAGTGAATCTTCTATGATTGTCCACTATGAGTGGCTCCTGGGAGACCCGTATCAGATCCCCATGCACCAGTGCAGGTATACTGTATCACTTGGACCTTCACATTGACCATGAAACAGAGAAATAGCATCGGGGTTGAAAACAAAAGTCACAATGCCGACTTAAGTAGAAGAAGAGAGAAGCTTTTAAGAGTTTGTTGCTTTTAGCGGCTCCAGGGAGACCAGTATTAGAATCCGATGCACCAGTGCAGGTTTACTGTATCACTTGGACCTTCACATTGTCGATGAAACACAGATATTACATCTGGATTGAATACAAAAGTGAAAATGCCGACTTAAGATCGAGAATAGGTAATCTTCTATGATTGTCTACTATGAGTGGCTCCTGGGAGACCCGTATTAGATCCCCATGCACCAGTGCAGGTATACTCTATCACTTGGACCTTCACATTGACCATGAAACACAGAAATTGCATCGGGATTAAATACAAAAGGGACAATGCCGGCATAAGTACAAAAACAGTGAATGGTGTAAGAGTCTGTGGTTTGAGCTGCTCCTGGGTGACCAGTATTACATTCCGAGGCACCAGTGCATGTTCACTGTATCCCTTGGACGTTCACATTGACCATGAAACACAGCAATTGTATCGGGATTAAATACAAAACGGACAATGCCGACATAAGTGCAAGAAATGTGAATCTTCTAAGAGTTTGTGGTTTGAGCGGCTACTGGGAGACCTGTATTAGATTCCGTGCACCAGTGCAGGTTTACTGTATCACTTGGACATTCACATTCACCATGTATTAGAGAAATTGCATCGGGATTAAATACAAATGCGCAATGCCGAATTGAGTAGAAGAAGATTGATTCTTCTAAGAGTTTGTGCTTTGAGCGGCTCCTGGGGGACCAGTATTCGATTCCCATAGGCCAGTGCAGATTTACTGTATCCCTTGGACCTTCACATTGACCATGAAACACAGAAATTAGATCGGGATTGAATACAAAAGGGACAATGCCGACATATGTACAAGAAGAGTGAATCTTCTAAGGTTTTGTGGTTTTTTCGGCTCCTGTTAGACCAGTATTAGATTCCGATGAACCAGTGGAGGTTTACTGTATTCCTTGCATTTTCACATTGACCATGAGACAGAGATATCGCATCGGGATTGAATACAAAAGGCCCAATGCGCACTTAAGCGCAAGAAAAGTGAATCTTCTAAGAGTTTGTGATTTAAGCGGCTCCTGGGAGACCATTATTAGATTCCGATGCACCAGTGCAGGTTTCTTGTATCCCTTGGCACTTCCCATGGACCACGAAACACAGAAATTGCATCGCGATTGTATATTAAATTGAGATTGCCGACATAAGTACAAGAAAATAAATCATGTTAGGGTTTGTGCTTTGAGCGCCTCCTTAAAGACCACTATTAGATTGCGATGCTCCAGTGCAGGTTTTCTGTATCTCTTGGACCTTCACATTGACCATGAAACACAGAAATCGCATCGGGATTTAATACAAAAGGCACAATGCCAACATAAGTACAAAAAAAGTGAATCTTCAAAGAGTTTGTGGTTTGAGTTGCTCCTGGGTGACCAGTAATAGATTCCGATGTACATGTGTATGTTCACTGTATCCCTTGGGTCATCACATTGACCATGAAACTCAGAAATCTCATCGGGATGAATGCATAAGGCACAATGCTGACTTAAGTACAAGAAGAGTGAATCTTCAAAGAGTTTGTGGTTTGAGCGGCTCCTGGGAGACCAGTATTAGATTCCGGTGCACCAGTGCAGGTTTACTGTATCCCTCGGACCTACACCTTGACCATGAAACACAGAAATTACATCGGGATTGAATACAAAATGGACAATGCCAACTTAAGTACAAGAAGAGTGAAACTTCTGAGTGTTTGTGGTTTAAGCGGCTCCTGTGAGACCAGTATTACATTCCGATACACCAGTGCGGGTTTACTGTATCCCTTGGACCTTCACATTGACCATGAAACACAAAAATTGCATCGGGATTGAATACAAAAGGGACAATGCCGACTTAAGTACAAGAAGAGTGAATCCTCTAAGAGGTTGTGCTATGAGCGGCTCCTGGGAGACCAGTATTAGATTCCGATGCACCAGTGAAGGTTTACTGTATCCCTTGTACCTTCACATTGACCATGAAACACAGACATCGCATCGGGATTGAATACAAAAGGCACATTGCCGACTTAAGTACAAGAAGTGTGAATCTTCTAAGAAGTTTGTGATTTGAACGGCTCCTAGGATACCAGTACTAGATTCCGATGCACCAGTGCGGGTTTATTGAATCCCTTGGACCTTCACATTGACAATGAATCACAAAAGTTGAATCGTGATTGAATACAAAAGGGACAATGTCGACATAAATTCAACAAGAGTGAATATTCTAAGAGTTTGTGCTTTGAGCGGCTCCTGGGAGACCTGCATTAGATTCCGATGCGCCAGTGCAGGTATACTGTATCCCTTGGACATTCGCATTGACCATGACACACAGCAATTGAATCGGGATTGAATACTAAATGCATAATGCCAACTTAAGTACAAGAAGATTGAATCCTCTACGAATTTGTGTTTTGAGCGGCACCTGGGAGACCAGTATTAGATTCCGATGCACCAGTGCACGTTTACTGAATCCCTTGTACCTTCACATTGACCATGAAACACAGAAATTAGATCGGGATTGAATACAAAAGGGACAATGCCGACTTAAGTACAAGAAGAGTGAATCTTCTAAGTTTTTGTGGTTTTTTCGGCTCCTGTTAGACCAGTATTAGATTCCGATGAACCAGTGGAGGTTTACTGTATCCCTTGCATCTTCACATTGACCATGAGACAGAGAAATCTCATTGAGATGAATACAAAACGCACAATGCCGACTTAAGTACAAGAAGACTGACTCTTCTAAGAGTTTGTGCTTTGAGCGACTTCTGGAACACTAGTATTAGATTCCGATGCACCAGTGCACGTTGACTGTATTCCTTGGACCTTCACATTGACCATGAAACGCAGAAATTGCATCGGGATTGAATACAAAAGAGACAATGCCGACTTAAGTACAAGAAGAGTAAATCTTCTAAGATTTTGTGTTTGGAGCGGCTCCTGGGAGACCAGTATTAGATTCCGATGCACCAGTGCAGATTTTCTGTTTCCCATGGACCTTCACATTGTGCATGACATACAGAAATTAGATCGGGATTGAATACAAAAGGGACAATGCCGACTTAAGTACGAGAAGAGTGAATCTTCTAAGAATTTGTGATTTGAGCGGACCTGGGAGACCAGTGTTACATTCCGATGCACCAGTGCAGGTTTACTGTATCCCTTGGACCTTCACAATGACAATGAGACTGAGAAATCGCATCGGGATTAAATACAAAAGGCACAATGCCGACATCAGTACAAGAAGAGTGAACCTTCTAAGAGTTGGTGCTCTGAGCGGCTCCTGGGAGACCAGTATCAGATTCCAATGCACCGGTGCAGGTTTACTCTATCCCTTGATACTTCACTTGGACCATGAAACACAGAGATTCCATCGGGATCGAATGCAAATTGGGCAATGCCGACATATGTACAAGAAGACTGAATCTTCTATGAGTTTGTGTTTTGAGCTGCTTCTGGGAGACCAGTATCAGATTCCGAAGGACAGGTGCAGATTCACTGTATCCCTTGGACCTTCACATTTACCATGACACACAGAAATTGCATCAGGATTGAATGTTAAAGGGACAATGCCGAGTTAAGTACAAGAAGAGGGAGACATGATAGGGTTTGTGTTTTGAGCGGCTCCTGGGAGACCAGTATTAGATTGCGATGCACGAGTGCAGGTTTTCTGTATCCCTTGGAACTTCACATTACCATGAAACACAGAAATTGCATCGGGATTGAATGCAAAAGGCACAATGACGACATAAGTACAAAATGAGTGAATCTTCTAAGAGTTTGTGGTTTGAACTGCTCCTGGGTGACCAGGAATAGATTTCGATGCACCAGGGCATGTTCACTGTATCCCTTGGAAATTCACATTGACCATGAAACACAGAAATCACATCGGGATGCATACATAAGGCACAATGCTGACTTAAGTACAAGAAGAGTGATTCTTCAAATACTTTGTGGTTTGACCGACTCCTGGGACACCAGTATTAGATTCCGATGCACCAGTGCAGGTTTACTGTATCCCTCGGTACTACACATTGACCATGAAACACAGAAATTACATCGGGATTGGATATAAAAGGGACAAAGCCGACTTAAGTACAAGAAGAGTGAATCTTCTTGGGGTTTGTGATTTGGGCGGCTCCTGGGAGACCAGTATTAGATTGCGATGCACCAGTGGAGTTTCTCTGTATCCCTTGGACCTACACATTGACCATAAAAAACACAGAAATCGCATCGGGATTGAATACAAATGGCACAATGCCGACATAAGTACAATAATAGTGAATCTTCTAAGAGTTTGTGGTTTGAGCTGTTCCTGGGTGACATGTATTAGATTCCGATGCACCAGTGCACGTTCACTGTATATCTTGGACCTTCACATTGACCAAGAAACACAGAAATCTCTTCGGGATGATTACAAAACGCACAATGCCGACTTAAGTTCAGGAAGAGTGAATCTTTTAAGAGTTTGTGGTTTGAGCGGCTCCTGGGAGACCAGTATTAGATTCCGAGGCACCAGTGCAGGTTTACCGTATCCCTTGGATCTTCACATTTACCATGAATCACAGAAATTGCATCGTAATTCAATACAAAAGGGACAATGCGGTCTTAAGTACAAGAAGAGTAAATCTCCTAAGAGTTTGCGATGTGAGCGGCTCATGGGAGACCAGTATAACATTCCGATGCACCAGTGCTTCATTACTGTATGCCATGGACCTTCACATTGTCGATGACACACAGAAATTAGATCGGGATTGAATACAAAAGGGACAATGCCGACTTAAGTACAAGAAAAGTGAATCTTCTAAGAGTTTGTGGTTTTTAGCGGCTCCTGGGAGACCAGTATTAGATTCCGATGCACCAGAGGAGGTTCTCTGTATCCTTTGGAATTTCACACTGACCATGACACACAGAAATCGCATCGGGATTGAATACAAAAGGCACAATGCCTACTTAAGTACAAGAAGAGTGAATCATCTAAGAGTTTGTGCATTGAGCGGCTCCTGGAAGACCAGTATTAGATACCGATGCACCCGTGCACGTTTACTGTATCCCTGGGACCTTCACATTGACAATGAAACACAGAAATTGCACCGGGATTGAAGACAAAAGAACAATGCCGAGTTAAGTACGAGAAGAGTGAATCTTGTAAGAATTTGTGATTTGAGTGGCTCCTGCGAGACCAGTATTAGATTCCGATGCACCAGTGCAGGTTTACTGTATCCCTTGGACGTTCACATTGACCATAAGACAGAGAAATCGCATCGGGATTGATAAACAAAAGGCACAAAGCCGACTTAAGTACATGAAGAGTGAATCTTCTGAGAGTTGGTGCTTTGAGCGGCTCCTGGGGACCAGTACTAGATTCCAATGCACCAGTGCAGGTTTACTGTATCCCTTGGTACTTCACTTTGACCATGAAACAGAAATTGCATCACGATTGAATTCAAAAGGGACAATGCCGACTTAAGTACAAGAAGAGTGAATCTTCTAAGAGTTTGTGGTTTAAGTTGCTCATGGGAGACCAGTATTACATTCCGATACATCAGTGCGGGTTTACTGTATCCCTTGGACCTTCACATTGACCATGAAACACAGAAATTGCATCGGGATTGAATCCAAAAGGGACAATGCCGCCTTCAGTACAAGAAGAGTGAATCCTCTAAGGCTTTGTGCTTTGAGCGGCTCCTGGGAGACCAGTATTAGATTCCGATGCACCAGTGAAGATTTACTGTATCCCTTGTACCTTCACATTGATCATGAAACTCTGAAATCGCATGGGGATTGAATACAATAGGCACAATGCCGACTTAAGTACAAGAAGTGTGAATCTTATAAGAGTTTGTGGTTTGTGCGGCTCCTGGGATTTCAGTATTATATTCCGATGCACCAGTGCAGATTTGTTGTATCCCTTCGTCCTTCACATTGACCATGAATCACAAAAATTGCATCGTGATTGAATACAAAAGGGACAATGCCGACTGAAATTCAAGAAGAATGAAACTTCTAAGAGTTCGTGGTTTCAGCGGCTCCTGGGAGACCAGTATTAGATTCCGATGCACCAGTGAAGGTTTACTGTATCCCTTGTACCTTCACATTGACCATGAAACACAGAAATCGCATCGGGATTGAATATAAAAGGGACATCGCCGGCTTAAGTACAAGAGGGATAAATCTTCTTGGGGTTTGTGCTTTGAGCGGCTCCTGGGAGACCAGTATTACATTCCGATGCACCAGTGGAGGTTCTCTGTATCCGTTGGACATTCACATTGACCATGAAACACAGAAATCACATTGGGATTGAATACAAAAGGCACAATGCCAACTTAAGTACAAAATGAGTGAATCTTCTAAGAGTTTATGGTTTGAGCTGCTCCTTGGTGACCAGTATTAAATGCTGATGAACCAGTGGACATTCACTGTATATCTTGGACCTTCATATTGACCATGAAACGCAGAAATTTCATCGGGATGAATACAAAACGCACAATGCCGACTTAAGTACAAGAAGAGTGAATCTTCTAGGAGCTTGTGGTTTGATCGGCTCCGGGGAGACCAGTATTAGATTCCGTGCACCAGTGCTAGTTTATAGTATCCTTTTACCTTCACATTGGCCATGAGACAGAGAAAGCGCATCGGTATTGAATACAAAAGGCACAGTCCCGACTTCAGTACAAGAAGAGTGAATCTTCTATGAGTTGGTGCTTTGAGCGGCTCCTGGGAGACTAGTACTAGATTTTGATGCACCAGTGCAGGTTTACTGTATCCCTTGGACCTTCACATTGTCCATGAAACACAAAAATAGCATCGGGATTGATTATAAAAGAGACAATGCAAACGTAAGTACAAGAAGTGTGAATCTTGTAAGGGTTTGTGCTTTGAGCGGCTCCTGGGAGGCCAGTATTAGATTCCGATGCACAAGTGCAGGTTTACTGTATCCCTTGGACCTTCACATTGACCATAAAACACAGAAATTACATCGGGATTGAATAGAAAAGGGACAATGCCGACTTACGTACAAGAAGAGTGTATCTTCTATGAGTTTGTGGTTTAAGCGGGTCCTGGGAGACCAGTATTAGATTCCGATGCACCAGTGCATGTTTACTGTATTCCTTTCAACTACACATTGACCATGAAACACAGAAATTACATCGGGATTGAATACTAAAGGGACAATTCCGACATAAGTACAAGTAGAGTGAATCTTCTAAGAGCTTGTGGTTTGAGCGGCTGCTGGGAGACCAGTATTACATTACAATACACCCGTATGGGTTTCCTGTATCCCTTGGACTTTCACATTGACCATGAAACACAAAAATTGCATCGGGATTGAATACAAAAGGCACAATGCCAACTTAAGTACAGGAAGAGTGAATCTCTCTATAAGTTTGTGTTTTGAGCGGCTCCTGGGAGACCAGTATTAGATTCCGAAGCACCAGTGCAGGTTTACTGTATCCCTTTGACCTTCACATTGACCATGAAACACAGAAATTGCATCGGGTAGAATACAAAAGGAACAATGCCGACCTATGTACAAGAAGACGTATCTTCTAAGAGTTTGTGCTTTGAGCGGCTCCTGGGGGACCAGTATTAGATTGCGATGAACCAGTGCAGGTTTAATGTATCCGTTGGTCCTTCACACTGACCATGTAACACAGAAATCGCATCAGGATTGAATACAAAATGCACAATGCCATGTTAAGTACAAGAAGAGTGAATGTTCTAAGAGTTTGCGGTTTGAGCGGCTCCTGGGAGACCAGAATTAGATTCCGAACCTCCAGTGCAGGTTTGCTGTATCCCGTGGACCTTCACATTGGCCATGAAACACTGAAATTGCATCGGGATTGAATACAAAAGGGACAATGCCGCCTCAAATTTAACCAGAATGAATCTTCTTAGAGTTGGTGGTTTGTGCGGCTCCTGGGAGACCAGTATTAGATTCCCATACACCAGTGCAGGTTTGCTGTGTCCCTTGGACCTTCACATTGACCATAATACACAGATATTGCATCGGGATGTAATATAAAAGAGACAATGCCGACATAAGTCCAAGAAGAGTGAATCTTCTTAAGGTTTGTTCTTTTAGCGGCTCTTGGGAGACCACTATTAGATTCCGATTCTCCAGTGAGGGTTTGTTGTATCCCTTGGACCTTCGCATTGACCATGAAACACAGAAATTGCATCGGGATTGAATACAAAAGGGACAATGCCACCTCAAATTCAAGCAGAATGAATCTTCTAAGAGTTGGTGGTTTGAGCGGCTCCTGGGAGACCAGTATTAGATTCCAATACACAATTGCAGGTTTGCTGTATCCCTTGGACATTCACATGGACCGTGAAACAAAGAAATTGCATCGGGAATGAATACAAAGGGGACAATGCCGACTTAAGTACAAGAAGAGTGAGTCTTCTAAGAGTTTGTGTTTTCGGTGGCGCATGGGAAACCAGTATTAGATTCCGATGCACCAGTGCAAGTTTACTGTATCCCTTGGCCCATCACATTGACCATGAAACACAGAAATTGCATCGGGATTGAGTATAAAGAGGACAATGCCGACTTAAGTACAAGAAGAGTTAATCTTGTTAGGGTTTGTGCTTTGAGCGGCTCCTGGGAGACCTGTATTAGATTCCGATGCACCAGTGCAGGTTTTGTGTAACTTTTGGACCTTCACATTGACAATGAAATACAGAAATCGTGTCGGGATTGAATACAAAAGGCAATATGCCGTCATAAGTTCAAAAGGAGTGAATCTTCTAAGAGTTTGTGGTTCGGGCTGCTCCTGGGTGACCAGTATTAGAATCCGATGCACCAGTGCATCTTCACTGCAACCCTTGGACCTTCACATTGTCCATGAAACACAGTAATCTCATCGGGATGAATACAAAACGCTCAAAACCGACTTTAGTACAATAAGAGTGAATCTTCTTATTGTTTGTGGTTTCACCGGCTCCTGGAAGACCTGTATTAGATTTCGAAGCACCAGTGCAATTTTACTGTATCCCTTAGAACTTCACATTGAACATGACACACAGAAATTTCATCGGAATTGATTACAAAAGGGACACTGCCGACTTAAGTACGAGAAAAGTGAATCTTCTCAGAGATTGTGGTTTCAGCGGCTCCTCGGAGACCAGTATTAGATTCCGATGCACCACTGCTGGATTACTGAACCCCTTGGATATCCACATTGAAGATGAAACACAGAAATTGCATCGGGATTGAGTACAAAAGGGACAATGGCGACTAACGCACAAGAAGAATGAATCCTCTAAGAGTTTGTGCTTTCATCGGCTCCTGGAAGACAATCATTACATTCCGATGCACCACAGAAGGTTTACTGTATCCCTTGCACCTTCACATTGACCATGAAACACAGAAATCGCATCGGGATTGAATGCAAAAGGCACGATGCCGACTGAACTACAAGAAGTGTGAATCTTCTAAGAGTTTGTGGTTTGATCCTCTATTGGGATACCAGTATTAGATTCCGATGCACCAGTGCAGGTTTACTGTATCCCTTGGACCTTCACATTGTCCATGAAACACAAAAATCGCATCGGGATTGAATACAAAAGGCACAATGCCGACTTAAGTACAAGTAGAGTGAATCTTCTAAGAGTTTGTGGTTTGAGCGGCTCCTGGGAGACCAGAATTAGATTCCGACGCACCAGTGCAGGTTTACTGTATCCCTTGGACCTTCACATTGACCATGAAACACGGAAATTGCATCGGGATTGAATACAAAAGGGACAATGCCGACTTACGTACAAGAAGAGTGTATCTTCTAGGAGTTTGTTGTCTGAGCGGCTCCTGGGTGACCAGTATTAGATACCGATGCACCAGTGCATGTTCACTGTATCCCTTGGACCAACACATAGACCATGAAACACCGAAATCTCATCGGGATGATAACAAAACGCACAATGCCGACTTACGTACAAGAAGAGTGTATCTTCTAAGAATTTGTGGTTTGAGCGGCTCCTGGGAGACCAGTATTAGATTACGATGCACCATTGCAGGTTAACTGTATCCCTTGGACATACACATTGACCATGAAACGCAGAAATAACATCGGGATTGAATCCAAAAAGGACAATGTAGACTTTAGTACAAGAAGAGTGAATTTTCTAAGAGTTTGTTGTTTGAGCGACTCCTGGGTGACCAGTATTACATGCCGATACACCAGCGCGGTTTTACTGTATCCCTTGGACATTGACATTGACCATGAAACACAGCAATTGCATCGGGACTGAATACAAAAGGGACAATGCGACTGAAGCACAAGAAGAGTTATTCCTCTAAGAGTTTGCGCTTTGATCGGCTCCTGGGAGGCCAGTATTAGAGTCCGATGCACCACTGAAGGTTTGCTGTATCCCGTGGACCTTCACATTGAACATGAAGCACAGAAATTGCATCACGATTGAATACAATAAGGACAATGCCGACTTAAGTAGAAGAGGAGTAAATCTTCTAAGAATTTGTGCTTCGAGCGGCTCGTGGGAAACCAGTATTAGATTCCGATGCACCAGTGGAGGTTTACTGTTTCTCTTGGGTCTTCACATTGACCATGAAACACAGAAATTGCTTCGGGGTGACTACAAAAGGGACAATGCCGACTTATGTACAAGAAGAGTGAATCTTCTAAGTGTTTGTCGTTTGGGCCGCTCCTGGGAGACCAGAATTAGATTCCGATGCTCCAGCGCAGGTTTACTGTATCCCTTGGTCCATCACATTGACCATAAAACACAGAAATTGCATCGGGATTGAATACAAAATGGACAATGCCGACTTAAATTCAAGCAGAATGAATCTTCCAAGAGTTCGTGGTTTGAGCGGCTCCTGGGAGACCAGTATTAGATTCCAATGCACCAGTGCACGTTTACTGTATCCCTTGGACCTTCACATTGACCATAAAACACAGAAATTGCATCGTGAATGAATGCAAAAGGGACAATGCCGACATAAATTCAAGCAGAATGAATCTTCTAAGTGTTTGTGGTTTGAGCGGCTCCTGGGAGACCAGTATTAGATTCCGATGCACTAGTGCAGGTTTACTGTATCACTTGGACCTTCACGTTGACCATGAAACACAGAAATTGCATCGGGATCGAATACAAAAGGACAATGCCGACTTAAGTAAACTAAGAGTGAATCCACTAAGAGTTTGTGCTTTGAGCGGCTCCTGGGAGACCAGTATTAGATTCCGATGCACCAGTGCCGGTTTACTGTATCCCTTGGACCTGCACATTGACCATGAAACACAGATATCTCATCGGGATGAATGCAAAACGCACAATGCCGACGTAAGTACAAGAAGAGTGAACCTTCTAAGAGTTTGTGGTTTGACCGGCTCCTGGGAGACCTGTACTAGATTACGATGCACCAGTGCAGATTTACTGTATCCCTAGGAACTTCACAATGGCCATGACACACAGACATATCATCGGAATTGAATACAAAACCCATAATGCCGACTTATGTACAAGACGTGTGATTCTTCTAAGAGTTTGTGGTTTGAGCGGCTCCTGGGACACCAGTATTGAATTCCGATGCACCAGTGCAGTATTACTGTATCCCTTGGACCTTCACATTGACCATGAAACACAAAAATTGCATCGGGTTGAATACAAAAGAGACAATGCCGACTTAAATTCAAGAACAGTGAATCTTCTAAGAGTTTGTGCATTGAGTGGCTCCTGGGAGACCATATTAGCCTCCGATGCACCAGTGCTGGTTTACTGTTTCCCTTGGGTCTTCACATTGACCATGAAACACAGAAATTGCATCGGGGTGAATACAATAGGGACAATGGCGACTTAAATTCAAGCAGAATGAATCTTCTAAGAGTTTGTGCTTTGAGCGGCTCCTGGGAGACCAGTATTAGATTCCGATGCACCAGTGCAGGTTTACTGAATCCCTTGAACATTCACATTGACCATGAAACACAGCAATTGCATTGGAATTGAATACAAAAGGCACAATGCCAACTTAAGTACAAGAAGATTGAATCTTCTAAGAGTCTGTGGATTGAGCGGCTCCTGGGAGACCAGTAATAGGTTACGATGCACCAGTGCAGGTTTACTGTATCCCTTGGACCTTCACATTGACCACGAAACACAGATATCTCATCGGGATGAATACAAAACGCACAATGCCGACGTAAGTAAAAGAAGAGTGAATCTTCTAAGAGTTTATGGTTTGACCAGCTCCTGGGCGACCTGTATTAGATTACGATGCACCAGTGCAGGTTTACTGTATCCCTTGGAACTTCACAATGACCATGACACAAAGAAATATCATCGGAATTGAATACAAAAGGCACAATTCCAACTTATGTACAAGAAGAGTGAATCTTCTAAGAGGTTGTGCTTTGAGTGGCTCCTGGGGGACCAGTATTAGATTCCGATAGACCAGTGCAGGTTTGCTGTATCCCTTGGACCTTCACATTGACCATGAAACACAGAGATTGCATCGGGTTGAATACTAAGGGACAATGCCGACTCACGTACAATAAGTCTGTATCTTCTAAGAGCTTGTGGTTTGAGCGGCTCCTGGGAGACCAGTATTAGATTCCGATGCACCAGTGCAGGGTTACTGTATCCCTTGGACCTACACATTGACCATGAAACACAGAAATAGCATAGGGATAGAAAACAAAAGGGACAATGCCGACTTAAGTACAAGGAGAGTGAATCTTCTAAGAGTTTGTGGTTTGAGCGGCTCCTCGGATACCAGCATTATATTCCGATACACCAGTGCGGTTTTACTGTATCCCTTCGACCTACACATTGACCATGAAACACAGAAATAGCATCGGGATTGAATACAAAAGGGACAATACCGACTTAAATACAACAAGAGTGAATCCTCTAAGAGTTTGAGTTATGAGCGGCTCCTGGGAGACCAGTAAAGATTCCGATGCACCAGCGCTGGTTTACTGTATCCCTTGGACATTCACATTGACCATGAAACACAGCCATTGCTTTGGAATTGAATACCAAATGCACAATGCCAACTTAAGTTAAGAAGAGTGAATCTTCTAAGAATTTGTGCTTTGAGCGGCTCCTCGGAGACCAGTATTAGATTCCGATGCACCAGTGCAGGTTTACTGTTTCCCTTGGGTCTTCACATTGACCATGAAACAAAGAAATTTCATCGGAGTGAAAACAAAAGGGACAATGCTGACTGATGTACAAGAATAGTGAATCTTCTAAGAGTTTGTACTTTTAGCGGCACCTGGGAGACCAGAATTAGATTCCTATGCTCCAGTGCAGGTTTTTCTGTATCCCTTGGACCTTCACATTGACCATGAAACACAGAAATTGCATCGGGATTGAATACAAAAGGATCAATACCGACTTAAATTCAAGCAGAATTAATCTTCTAAGAGTTCGTGGTTTGAGCGGCTCCTGGGAGACCACTATTAGATTCCGATGCACCAGTGCAGGTTTTTTTGTATCCCTTGGGCCTTCACATTGACAATGAAACACAAAATCTCATCGGGATGAATACAAAACGCACAATGCCTACTTAAGTACAAGAAGAGTGAATCTTCTAAGACTTAGTGGAATGAGCGGCTCCTGGGAGCCCAGTACTAGATTCCGATGCACCAGTGCAGTTTTACAGTATCCCTTGGAACTTCACAATGACCATGACACACAGAAATTTCGTCGGAATTGAATAGAAAAAGCACAATGCCAACTTATGTGCAAGAGGAGTGAATCTTCTAAGAGGTTGTGCTTTGAGCGGCTCCTGGGAGACCAGTATTAGATTCCGATGCACCAGTGCATTTTTACTGTATCCCTTGGAACTTCACATTGACCATGAAACACAGAAATTGCATCGGGATTTAAAACAAAAGGACAATGATGACTTACGTACAAGAAGAGTGTATCCTCTAAGAGTTTGTGGTTTGAGCGGCTCCTGGGAGACCAGTATGAGATTCCGATGCACCAGTGCAGGTTTACTGTATCCCTTGGACCTACACATTGACCATGAAACACAGAAATGGCATCGGGATTGAATACAAAGGTGACAATGCCGATTTAAGTACAAGAAGAGTGAATCCTCTAAGAGTTTGTGCTAAGAGCGGCTCCTGGGAGACCAGTATTTGATTCCGATGCACCAGTGAAGGTTTACTGTGTCCCTTGGACCTTTACATTGACCATGAAACACAGAAATCGATTCGGGATTGAATACAAAATGCATAATGCCGATTTACGTACAAGAAGTGTAAATCTTCGAAGAGTTTGTGGTTTGAGCGGCTCCTGGGACACCTGTATTAGATTCCGATGCACCAGTGAAGGATTACTGTATCCCTTGGACCTTCACATTGACCATGAAACACAAAAATTGCATCGGGTTGAATACAAAAGGGACAATGCCGACTTAAATTCATGAAGAGTGAATCTTCTACGAGATTGTGCTTTGAGCGGCTCCTGAAAGACCAGTATAAGATTCCGATGCACCAGCGCAAGTTTACAGTATCCCTTGGACATTTACATTTACCATGAGACACAGCAATTGCATTGGGGTTGAATGATAAAGGCACAATGCCAACTTATGTGCAAGAAGAGTGAAACTTCAAAGAGTTTGTGCTTTGAGCGGCTCCTGGGAGACCAGTATTAGATTCCGATGCACCAGTGCAGGTTTACCGTATCCCTTGGACCTTCACATTGAAAATGAAAGACAGAAATTGTATCTGGATTTCGACTTACGTACAAGAGGAGTATATCCTCTAAGAGTTTGTGGTTTGAGCGGCTCCTGGGAGACCAGTATTAAATTCCGATGCACTAGTGAAGGTTTACTGTATCCCTTGGACCTTCATATTGACCATGAAACACAGAAATCAAATCGGGATTGAATACAAAGGGCACAATGCCGACTAAGGTACAAGAAGTGTGAATCTTCAAAGAGTCTGTGGTTTTAGCGGCTCCTGGGATACCAGTATTGAATTCTGATGCACCAGTGCAGGATTACTGTATCCCTTGGACGTTCACATTGACCATGGAACACAGAAATAGCGTCGGGATTGAATACAAAAGTGACAATGCCAACTTAAGTAGAAGAAGAGTGGATATCCTAAGAGTTTGTGGTTTGAGCAGCTCCAGGTAGACCAGTATTACATTCCGATACACCAGTACGGTTTTACTGTATCCCTTGGACCTTCACATCGACCATGAAACACAGATATTTCATCGGGATTGGATACAAAAGGGACAATGCCCACTTAAGTACAAGAAGAGTGAATCCTCTAAGGGTTTGTGCTATGAGCGGCTCCTCGGAGACCAGTATTAGATTCCGTGGCACCAGTGAAGGTGAACTGTGTCCCTTGGACCTTCACATTGACCATAAAACACAGAAATCGCATCGGGATAGAATACGAAATGCATAATGCCAACCTATGTACAAGAAGTGTAAATCTTCTAAGAATTTGTGGTTTGAGCGGCACCTGGGATACCTGTATTAGATTCCGATGCACCATTGCAGGATTATTGTATCCCTGGACCTTTACATTGATCATGAAACACAGAAATTACTTCGGCATTGAATACAAAAGGACAATGCCGACTTAAATACAAGAAGAGTGATTCCTCTAAGAGTTTGAGATATGAGAGGCTCCTGGGAGACCAGTATTGTATTCCGATACACCAGTGCGGTTTTACTGTATCCCTTGGACCTTGACATTGACCATGAAACACAAAAATTGCATCGGGACAAAATACAAAAGGGACAATGCCGACTTAAATACAAGAAGAGTGAATCCTCTAAGAGTTTGAGCTATGAGCGGCTCCTGGGAGACCAGTATAAGATTCTGATGCACCAGCGCTGATTTACTGTATCCCTTGGACATTCACATTGACCATGAAACACAGCCATTGCATTGAAATTGAATACAAAAGGCACAAGGCCAACTTAAATGCAAGAAGAGTGAATCTTCTAAGAGTTTGTGCTTTGAGCGGCTCCTGGGAGACCAGTATTAGATTCCGATGCACCAGTGCATGTTTACTGTCTCCCTTGGGTCTTCAAATTGATCATGAAACACAGAAATTGTATCTGGATTGAATACTAAAGGGACAATTTCGACTTACGTACAAGAGGAGTGTATCCTCTAAGAGTTTGTGGTTTGAGCGGCTCCTGGGAGACCAGTATTAGATTCCGATGCACCAGTGAAGGTTTACTGTGTCCCTAGGACCTTCACATTGAGCATGAAAGACAGAAATCGCATAGGGATTGAACACAAAAGGCATAATGCCGACTTATGTACAAGAAGTGTAAATCTTCTAAGAGTTTGTGGTTTGAGCGGCTCCTGGGATACCAGTATTAGATTCCGATGCACCAGTGCAGGATTGCTGTATCCCTTGGACCTTCACATTGGTCATGAAACACAATAATTTCATCGGGATTGAATACAAAAGAGACAATGCCGACTTAAATTCAAGAAGAGTGAATCTTCTAAGAGTTTGTGTTTTGAGCGGCTCCTGGGATACCAGTATTGAATTCTTATGTGCCAGTGCAGGTTTACTGTATCCCTTGGACCTTCACATCGGTCAAGAAACACAATAATTTCATCGGAATTGAATACAAAAGTGACAATGCCGACTTAAGTAGAAGAAGAGTGAATATCCTAAGAGTTTGTGGTTTGAGCGGCTCCTGGGAGACCAGTAATAGATTCCGATGCACCAGTGCACGTTTGCTGTGTCCCTTGGACCTTCACATAGACCATGAAGCACAGAAGTTGCATCAGGATTGAATATAATAGGGACAATGGCGACTTAAGTACAAGTAGAGTTACTTTTCTAAGAGTTTGTGCTTTGAGCGGCTCCTGGGAGACCAGTATTAGTTTACGAGGCACCAGTGAAGGTGTACTGTGTCCCTTTGACCTTCACATTGACCATGAAACACAGAAATCGCATCGGGATTGAATACAAAATGCATAATGCCAACTTATGTACAAGAAGTGTGAATCTCCTAAGAGTTTGTGGTTTGAGCGGCTCCTGATATACCTGTATTAGATACCGATGCACCAGTGCAGGATTATTGTATCCCTGGACATTCACATTGACCATGAAACATAGAAATTGCATCGGGATTGAATACAAAAGGACAATGCCGATTTACGTACAAGAAGAGTGTATCTTCTAAGAGTTTGTGGTTTGAGCGGCTCCTGGGGGACCAGTATTAGATTCCGATGCACCAGTGCGGGTTTGCTGTATCCCTTCGACCTACACATTGACATGAAACACAGAAATAGCATGGGGAGTGAATTCAAACGGGACAATGCCGACGTAAGTACAAGAAGAGTGAATCTTCTAAGAGTTTGTGGTTTGAGCGGCTCCCGGGAGACCAGTAATAGATTCCGATGCACCAGTGCACGTTTACTGTATCCCTTGGACCTTCACATAGACCATGAAACGCAGAAATTGCATCAGGATTGAATATAATAGGGACACTGCCGACTTAAGTACAAGTGGAGTGAATCTTTTAACAGTTTGTGCTTTGAGCGGCTCCCGGGAGACCAGTATTAGACTTCGATGCACCAGTGTAGGTTTACTGTAACCCTTGGACATTCACATTGAAAGTCAAACACAGCAATTGCATCGGGATTGAATACAAAAGGCACAATGCCAACTTCAGCACAAGAAGAGTGAATCTTCTTAGAGTTTGTGGTTTGAGCGACCCCTGGGAGACCGGTATTATATTGCGATGCACCAGTGCAGGTTTACTGTATCCCTTGGACCTACACATTGACCAAGAAACACAGCAATTACATCGGGATTGAATACAAAAGGGACAATGCCGACTTAAGTACAAGAAAACAGAATCCACTAAGAGTCTGTGGTTTGAGCGGCTCCTGGGAGATCAGTATTAGATTTCGATGCACCACTGAAGGTTTACTGTATCCTTTGGACCCTCACATTGACCTTGAAACACTGAAATCGCATCGGGATTGAATACAAAAGGCACAATGCCGACTTAAGTACAAGAAGTGTGAATCTTCTAAGAGTTTGTGCTTTGAGCGGCTCCTGGGAGACTAGTATTAGATTCCAGTGCACCAGTTCAGGTTTACTGTATCCATTGGACATTCACATTGACCATGAAACACAGCAATTGCATCGGGATATTACAGAAAAGGCACAATGCCAACTTAAGTGCAAGAAGAGTGAATCTTCTAAGAGTTTGTGGTTTGTGCGGCTCCTGGGAGACCAGTATTAGATTCCGACGCACCAGTGCAGGTTTACTGTATCCCTTGGACTTTCACATTGACCCATGAAACACAAAAATTGCATCGGGATTGAATACAAAAGGGACAATGGCGACTTAATTTCAAGACGAGTGAATCTTCTAAGAGTTTGAGGTTTGAGCGGCTCCTCGGAGACTAGTATTATTGTCCGATGCAATTGTGAACGTTTACTGTATCCCTTGGACGTTCACATAGACCATGAAACACAGAAATTGCATCGGGATTGAATACAAAAGGGACAATGCCGACATATATTCAAGAAGAGTGAATCTTCTAAGAGTTTGTGCATTGAGCGGCTCCTGGGGGACCAGTATTAGATTCCTATGCACCAGTGAAGGTTTACTGTATCCCTTGTACCTTCTCATTGCCCATGAAACACAGAAATTGCATCGGGATTGAATACAAGAGTGACAATGCCGACTTAAATTCAAGCAGAATGAATCTTGTAAGAATTCGTGGTTTGAGCGGCTCCTGGGAGACCCGTATTAGATTCCGATGCACCAGTGCAGGTTTACTGTATCCCTTGGACTTTCACATTGTCCATGAAATACAGCAATTGCATCGGGATTGAATACTAAAAGCACAATGCCAACTTAATTCCAAGGAGAGTGAATCTTCTAAGAGTTTGTGCTTTGAGCGGCTCCTCGGAGACCAGTATTAGATTCCGATGCACCAGTGCAGGTTTACTGTATTCCTTGTACCTTTACATTGACCATGAAACACAGATTTTGCATCGGGGTGAATAGAAAAGGGACAATGCCGACTTATGTACTAGAAGAGAGAATCTTCTAAGAGTTTGTGCTTTAGGCAGTTCCTGGGGGACTAGTATTAGATTCCAAAACACCAGTGGAGGTACAATGTATTCCTTGGACCTTCACATTGACGATGAAACACAGAAATTACGTCGGGATTGAATACAAAAGGGACAATTCCGCCTTAAATTCAAGCAGAATGAATCTTCTAAGAGTTCGTGGTTTGAGCTGCTCCTGGCAGACCTGTATCCGATTCCGCTGTACCAGTAAAGGTTTACTGTATCCCTTGGACCTTCACATTGACCAGGAAACTGAGATTTAGCATAGCGGTGAATACAAAAGGGACAATGCCGACTTAAGTACAAGGAGAGTGAATCCACTAAGAGTCTGTGGTTTGAGCGGCTCCTGGGATACCAGTATTAGATTCCGATGCAACAGTGCAGGATTACTGTATCCCTTGGACCTTCACATTGACCATGAAACACAGCAATTACATCGGGAATGAACAAAAAAGGCACAATGCCAACTTAAGTGCAAGAAGAGTGAATCTTCTAAGTGTTTGTGGATTGTGTGGCTCCTGGGAGACCAGTATTAGATTCCGATGCACCAGTGCCGATTTACTGTATCCCTTGGACCTTCACATTGACCCATGAAACACAAAAATTGCATCGGGATTGAATACAAAAGGGACAATGCCGACTTCAATTCAAGACGAGTGAATCTTCTAAGAGTTTGAGGTTTGAGCGGCTCCTGGGAGACCAGTATTAGATTCCGATGAACCTGTGCAGGTTGACTGTATTACTTGCAACTTCACATTGACCATCACACACAGAAATTTCATCGGAATAGAATACAAATGGCACAATGCCAACATAAGTACAAGGAGCGTGAATCTTCTAAGAGTTTGTGCTTTGAGCGGCTCCTGGGAGACCAGTATTATTGTCCGATGCACCTGTGCAGGTTTACTGTATCACTTGGACCTTCACATTGACCATGAAACAGAGAAATGGCATTGGGATTGAGTACAAAAGGCACGATGCTGACTTAAGTACAAGAAGAGTGAATCTTCTAAGAGTTTGTGATATGAACGTCTCCTGGGAGACCAGTATTAGATTCCGATGCACCAGTGCAGGTTTATTGTATCCGTTAGACTATCCCATTGACCGTGAAACACAGAAATCGCATCGGGATGGAATAAAAATGCACAATGCCGACGTAAGTACAAGAGGAGTGAATCTACTAAGAGGTTAACCATTGAGCGGCTGGTGGGAGACCAGTGTTTGATTCCGATGCACCAGTGCAGGTTTACTGTATCCCTTGGACATTCACATTGACCGTGAAAGACAGAAATCGCATCAGGTTTGAATACAAAAGGGACAATGCCTACCTAAGTACAAGAAGAGTGAATCTTCTAAGAGTTTGTGGTTTGAGCGGCTCCTGGGTGACCAGTATTAGATTCCGATGTACAAGTGCAGGTTTTCTGTATCCCTTAGACCTTCACATTGACCTTGAAACACAGAAATTGCATCGGGATTGAAAACAATAGGGACAATGTCAATTTAAGTAAAAGGAGAGTTAATCGTCTAAGAGTTAGTGGTTCCAGCGGCACCTGGGGACCAGTATTAGATTCCAATGCACCAGTGCAGGTTTACTGTATCCCTTGGACCTTCACATTGACCATGAAACACTGAGATTGCATCGCAATTGAATCCAACGGACAATGCCGACTTAAGTACGGCAATAGTGAATCTTCATCGAGTTTGTGGTTTGCGCGGCTCCTGGGAGACCAGTGTTAGATTCAGATGCACCAGTGCATGTTTACTGTATCCCTTGGACCTTCACATTGACAATGAAACACAGAAATTAGATCGGGATTGAATGCAAATGGGACAGAGCCGTTTTAAGTACAAGAAAAGTGTATCTTCTACGAGTTTGTGGTTCGGGCGGCCCCTGGGAGAGCAGTATTACATTCCGATGCACCGGTGCAGGTTTACTGTATCTCTTGGATTTTCGCATTGACCATGAAACAAAGAAATTTCATCGGGACTGAATACAAATGGAACAAAGACGACTGAAGTACAAGAAGAGTGAATCTTCTAAGAGTTTGTCGTTCGAGCGGCTCCTGGGAGACCAGTATTAGTTTCCGATGCACCAGTGCCTATTTTTGGTATCCCTTGGACCTTCACATTGACCATGAAACACAGAAATTGCATTTGGATTGAATTCAGTAGGGACAATGCCGACTTATGTCCAAGAAGAGTGAATCTTCTTAGATGTTGTGGTTTGAGCGGCTCCCTGGAGACCATTATTGGATTCCGATGCAGTAGTGCAGGTTTACTGTATCCCTTGGACCTTCCCATTGACCGTGAAACACAGAAATCGCATCGGGATTGAATACAAAAAGCACAATGCCAACTTAAGCACAAGAAAAATCTATCTAGTAGGGGTTTGTGCTTTGAGCGGCTCCTGGGAGACCAGTATTAGATTCCGATGCACCAATAGCGACTAAAGTACATGACGAGTGAATCTCCTAAGCGTTTGTGGTTATGGCGGCACCTGGGAGGCCAGTATTAGATTCCTATGCACCGGTGCAGGTTTACTGTATCCCTTGGACATTCGCATTGACCATGAAACGCAGCAACTGCATTGGGTTTGATTACAAAAGGCACAATGCCAACTTAGGTACAAGAAGAGTGAATCTTCTAAGAGTTTCTGGTTTGAGCGGCTCCTGGGGGACCAGTATTAGATTACGATGCACCAGTACAGGTTTACTGTATCGCTTGGACCTTCACATTGACCATGAAACGCAAAAATTGCATCTGGATTGAATACAAAAGGGCCAATGGCGACTTAAATTCAAGAAAAGTGAATCTTCTAAGAGTTTGTGATTTGAGCGCCTCCTGGGAGACCAGTATTAGATTCCGATGGACCAGTGAAGGTTTACTGTATCCCTTGGACATTCACATTGAACATGAAACACAGCAATTGCATCAGGATTGAGTACAAAAGGCACAATGATAACTTATGTACAATAAAAGTTAATCTTCTAAGAGTATGTGGTTTGAGCGGCTCCTGGGAGACCAGTATAAGATCCGATGTACCAGTGAAGATTAACTCTATCACTTTGACTTTCATATTGACAATGAAACAGAGAAATTGCATAGGGAATGAAAACAAAAAGGCACGATGCCGACTTAAGTACAAGAAGAGTGAACCTTCTAAGAGTTTGTGAATTGAGCGGCTCCTTTGAGACTGGTGATTTTAGATTCAGATGCACCCGTGCAGGTTCACTGTATCACTTGTACCTTCACATTGACCAAGTAACACGGATATTGCATCGGGATTGAATACAGAAGGCACAATGCCGACGTAAGTACAAAAACAGTGAATCTACTCCGAGTTTGTGGTTTGAGAGGCTCCTGGGAGACCAGTATAAGATTCCGATGCACCAGTGCAGGTATACTGTATCCCTTGGACTTTCACATTAACCATGAAACACAGAAATTGCATCGGGGTGAATTCAAAAGGGACAATGCGGACTTATGTACAAGAAGAGTGAATCCTCTAAGAGTTTGTGCTTTGAGCGGCTCCTGGGTGACCAGTATTAGATTCCGATGCACCAGTGCAGATTTAATGTATCCCTTGGACCTTCACATTGACCAAGAAACGAAGAAATCGCATTGCGATTGAATACAAAAGGCACAATGCCGACTTAAGTACAAGAAGAGTGAATCTTCTAAGAGATTGTGGTTTGAGCGGCTCCTGGGAGACCAGAATTAGATTCCGATGCACCAGTGCAGGTTTACTGTATCCTTTGGACCTTTACATTGATCATGAAACGCAGAAATTGCATCGGGATTGAATACAAAAGGGACAATGCGGACTTAGATTCAAGAAGAATGAATCTTCTGAGAATTCGTGGTTTGAGTGGCTCCAGGGAGACCAGTATTAGATTCCGATGCACCCGACCAGGTTTACTGTATCCCTTGGACATTCACATTGACCGTGAAAGACAGAAATCGCATCGGGATTGAATACAAAATACACAATGCCGACTTAAGTACAAGAAGTGTGAATCTACTAAGAGTTTGTGCTTTGAGCGGCTCCTGGCAGACCAGTATTAGATTCCGATGCACCAGTGCAGGTTACTGTATCCCATGTACCTTCACATTGACCATGAAACACAGCATTTGCATCGGGATTGAATATAAAATCACAATGCCGAATTAAGTACAAGATGAGTGAATCTTCTAAGAGTTTGTGGTTTGAGCGCCTCAGGGGACACCAGTATTAAATTCCGATGCACCAGTGCAGGTTTACTGTATCCCTGGGACCTTCACATTGACCATGAAACAAAGAAATCGCATCGAGATTGAATACAGAGTGACAATGCCGACTAAAGTACATGAAGTGTGAATTTTCTACGAGTATGTGATTTTTGCTGCACCTGGGAGACCAGTATACACCAGCGCAGGTTTACTGTATCGCTTGGACCTTCCCATTCACCATGAAACACAGAAATTGCATCGGGATTGAATACAAAATAGACAATGCCAACTTAAGCACAAGCAGAGTGAATCTTCTAAGTGTTTGTGGTTTGAGCGTCTCCTGGGAGGCCAGTATAAGATTCCAATGCACCAGTGCAAGTTAACTGTATCACTTGGACCTTCACATTGACCATGAAACAGAGAAATTGCATCGGGAGTGAATACAAAAGGGACAATGCCGACTTAGGTACAAGAAGAGTGAATCTCCTAAGAGTTTGTGGTTTGAGCGGTTCCTACGAGACCAGTATTAGATTCCGATGCACCAGTGCAGGTTTACTGTATCCCTCAGACCTAAACATTGACCATGAAACACAGAAATTGCATCGGGATCGAATACAAAAAGCACAATGCCAAGTTAAGTACAAGAAAAGTCAATCTTCTAAGTGTTTGTGTTCTGAGCGGCTCCAGGGAGACCAGTATTAGATTCCAATGCCCCAGTGCGGGGTCGTTATATCCCTTGCACCTTTACATTGATCATAAAACACAGAATTTGCATCGGGATGGAATACAGATGGGGCAATGCGAACTTAAGTACAAGAAGAGTGAATCTTCTAAGAGTTTGTGATATGAACGTCTCCTGGGAAACCAGTATTAGATTCCGATACACCAGTGCAGGTTTACTGTATCCGTTAGACTATCCCATTGACCGTGAAACACAGAAATCGCATCGGGATTGAATAAAAATGCACATTGCCGACTTAAGTACAAGAGGCGTGAATCTACTAAGAGGATGTGCATTGAGCGGCTGGTGCATGTGTACTGCATCCCTTGGACCTTCACATTCACAATGAAACACAGAAATTAGATCGGGATTGAACGCAAAAGAACAGTGCCGACATAAGTACAAGAAGAGTGAATCTTCTAAGAGTTTGTGGTTTGAGCGGCTCCTGGGAGACCAGAATTAGATTCCGATGCAGTAGTAGAGGTTTACTGTATTCCATGGACCATCCCATAGACCATGAAAAACAGAAATCACATCGGGTTTGAATACAAAAATAATAATGAGGACATAAGTACAAGAAGAGTGAATCTTCTCCCAGTTTGTGGTTTGAGCGGCTCCTGGGATACCAGTATTAGATTCCGATGCACCAGTGCAGGTAAACTGTATCCTTTGGACCTTCACATTGACCATGAAACACAGAGATTGCATCGCGATTGAATCCTAACGGACAATGCCGGCTAAAGTACGAGAAGAGTGAATCTTCTAAGAGTTTGTGGATTGAGCGGCTCGTGGGAGGGCAGTATGAGATTCAGACGCACCAGTGCACGTTTACTGTATCCCTTGGACCTACACATTGACAATGAAAAACAGAAATTAGATAGGGATTGAATGCAAAAGGGACAGTGCCATGTTAAGTACAAGGAGATTGAATCTTCTAAGAGTTTGTGGTTTGGGCGGCCCCTGGGAGACCAGTATTATATTCCGATGCACCAGTACAGCTTTACTGTATCTCTTGGACCATTGCATTGACCATGAAACAAAGACATTACAACGGGATTGAATACAAAAGGGATAAAGTCGACTTAAGTACAAGAAGAGTGCATCTTCTAAGAGTTTGTGGTTCGAGCGGCTCCTGGGAGACCAGTATTAGATTCCGATACACCAGTGCGGTTTTACTGTATCCCTCGACCTTCACATTGACCATGAAACAAAGAAGTCGCATTGGGATTGAATTCAGTAGGGACAATGCCGACTGAAGTCCAAGAAGAGTGAATCTTCTAAGATTATGTTGTTTGAGCGGCTCCTGGGAGCCAAGAATTATATTCCGATGCGGTAGTGCAGGTTTACTGTATCCCTTGGTCCTTCCCATTGCCGTGAAACACAGAAATCTCATCGGGATTGAATACAAAAAGCACAATGCGAACTTAGGTACAATAAAAGTGAATCCACAAAGAGTTTGTGGTTGTGACGGCTCCTAGGAGGCCAGTATTAGATTCCGTTACACCAGTGCGGGTTTACTGTATCCGTTGGACCATCCCATTGACCGTAAAACACAGAAATCGCATCGGGATTGAATAAAAATGCACAATGCCGACTTAAGTACAAGAGGAGTGAATCTACTAAGAGTTTGTGCTTTGAGCGTCTGGTGGGAGACCAGTGTTAGTTTCCGATGCACCAGTGCAAGTTTACTGTAACCGTTCGACCATCCCATTGACCGTGAAACACAGAAATCGCATCGGGATTGAATAAAAATGCACAATGCCGACGTAAGTACAAGAGGAATGAATCTACTGAGTGTTTGTGCTTTGAGCTCGTTGTGGGAGACCAGTGTTAGATTCCGATGCACCAGTGCAGGTTTACTGTATCCCTCAGACCTTCACATTGACCATGAAACACTGCAATTGCATCGGGGTTGAATACAAGAGGGACAATGCCAACTTAAGTAAAAGAAGAGTGATTCTTCTAAGAGTCTGGGGTTTGAGGGGCTCCTTGGAGACCAGTATTAGATTCCGATGCGCCAGTGCCGATTTACTGTATCCCTTGGACCTTCACATTGACCATGCAACAAAGAAGTCGCATTGGGATTGAATTCAGTAGGGACAATGCCGACTGAAGTCCAAGAAGAGTGAATCTTCTACGATTTTGTGGTTTGAGCGGCTCCTGGGAGCCAAGTATTATATTCCGATGCGGTAGTGCAGGTTTACTGTATCCCTTGGTCCTTCCCATTGCCGTGAAACACAGAAATCTCATCGGGATTGAATACAAAAAGCACAATGCCAACTTAAGTACAATAAAAGTGAATCCACAAAGAGTTTGTGGTTGTGACGGCTCCTAGGAGGCCAGTATTAGATTCCGTTACACCAGTGCGGGTTTACTGTAACCGTTCGACCATCCCATTGACCGTGAAACACAGAAATCGCATCGGGATTGAATAAAAATGCACAATGCCGACGTAAGTACACGAGGAGTGAATCTACTGAGTGTTTGTGCTTTGAGCTCGTTGTGGGAGACCAGTGTTAGATTCCGATGCACCAGTGCAGGTTTACTGTATCCCTTGGACCTTCATATTGACCATGAAACACAGATATTGCATAGGAATTGAATACAAAAGGCACTATGACAACTTAAGTACAAGAAGAGTGAATCTTCTAGGGGTTCGTGGTTTGAGCGGCTCCAGAGAGACGAGTATTAGACTCCGCTACGCCAGTTCAGGTTTACTGTATCCCTTGTACCTTCATATTGACCATGAAACACAGAAATTGCATTGGGATTGAATACAGAAGGGACAATTCCGACTTAAGTACAAGAAGAGTGAATCTTCTAAGAGTTTATGGTTTCAGCGGCTCCTGGGAGACCAGTATTGGATTCCGATACACCAGTGCAGGTTTACTGTATCCCTTGGACCTTCATATTGACCATGAAACACAGATATTGCATAGGAATTGAATACAAAAGGCACTATGCCAACTTAAGTACAAGAAGAGTGAATCTTCTAAGGGTTTGTGGTTTGAGCGGCTCCTGGGAGACCATTTTTAGATTCCGATGCACCAATGCAGACATATTGTATCCCTTGGACCTTCACATTGACCATGAAACACAGAAATTACATCGGGATTGAATACAAAAGGGACAATGGCGACTTAAGTACAAGAGGAGTGAATCTTCTTAGAGATTGTGGTTAGAGCGGCACCTGATAGACCAGTATTAAGTTCCAATGGACCGGTGGAAGATTACTGTATCCCATTGAGCTTCACATTGACCGTGAAACACAAAAATCTCATCGGGATTGAATACAAAATGCACAATGCCGACTTAAGTACAAGAAGAGTGAATTCACGAAGATTTTGTGGTTTGAGCAGCTCCTGGGAGTCCAGTGTTTTATTCCGAGGCACCAGTGCAGGTCTACTGTAGCCCTTGGACCTTTACATTGACCATGAAACACAGAAATCGCATCGGGTTTGAATAAAACAGGGACAATGCCGACTTAAGGACAAGAAGAGTGAACCTTCTAAGAGTTTGTAGTTGGAGCTACTCCTAAGAGACCAGTATTAGATTCCGATGCACCAGTGCAGGTTAACTGTATCCCTTGGATCTTCACATTGCACATGAAACACAGCAACTGCATCGGGATTGAATAGAAAATGTACAATGCCGACTTAAGTACAAGAAGAGTGAAGCTACTACGATTTTGTGGTTTGAGCGGCACCTGGGAGACCAGTATTTTATTCCGATGCACCTGTGTAAGTTTACTGTATCCCTTGGGCCTTCACATTGAACATGATACACAGAACGTGCATCGGGATTGAATACAAAAGGTACAATTCCGACTTAAGTACAAGGAGAGTGAATGTTCTAAGAGTTTGTCCTTTGAGCGGCTCCTAGCAGACTAGTATTACATTCCGATGCACCAGTGCACGTTCACTGTCTCCCTTTCACTTTCACATTGACCATGAAATACAAAAATTATATCGGGATTGAATAGAAATGGGAGAATGACGACTTAAATACAAGAAGAGTAAATTTTCTCCTGGGACACCTGTGTTACATTACGAAGCACCAGTCCAGGTTGACTGTATCCTATGGACCTTCACATTGACCATAAAACACAGAAATCGCATTGGGTTTGAATACAAATGGACAATACCGACTTATGTACAACAAGTGTGAATCTCCTAAGAGTTTGTGGTTTGAGCTTCTCCTGGGAGACCAGTATTAGATTCCGATGCACCAGTGCAGGTTTACTGTATCCTTTGGGCATTCACATTGACCATGAATCACAGAAATTGCATCGGGATGGAATACAAAAGGGACAATGCCGACTTAAGTACAAGAAGAGTGAATCTTCTAAGAGATTGTGTTTAGAGCGGCTCCTGGGAGACCAGTATTAAGTTCCAATGCACCAGTGGAGGATTACTGTATCCTTGGACATTCACATTTTCCATGAAACACAGAAATCGCTTTGGGATATTAAACAAAATGGAAAATGCCGAATAAAGTACAAGAAGAGTGAATCATCTAAGAATTTTTGCTTTGAGCGGCTCCTGGTGGACCAGTATTTGATTCCGATGCACCAGTGCATGTTTACTGTATACCTTGGGCCTTCACATTGACCATTAAACTCAAAAATCGCATAGCGATTGAATACAAAAAGGACAATGCCGACTTAAGTACAAGGAGAGTGAATCTTCTAAGAGTTTGTGGTTTGAGCGGTTCCTGGGGGACCAGTATTTGATTCCGATGCACCAGCGCAGGTTTACTGTATCCCTTGAACCTTCGCATTGACCATGAAGCATAGAAATCGCATCGGGATTGAATACTACTGTCACAATGCCGACTTAAGTACAAAAAGAGTGAATCTTCTAAACGTTTGTGCTTTAAGCGGGTCCTCGGAGACCAGTATTAGATTACGGTGCACCAGTGCAGGTTTACTGTATCCCTTGGAACTTACCATTGACCATGAAACTCAGAAATTGCATCGGGATTGAATAGAAAAGGGACAATGCCGACTAAAGTGCAAAAAGAGTGAATCTTCTAAGATTTGTGGTTTGAGCGGCTCCTGGGAGACCAGTATTAGATTCCGGTGCACCAGCGCAGGTTAATTGTTTCCCTTGGACCTTAACATTTAACATGAGACACAGAAATTGCATCGGTATTGAATACAAAAGGGACAATACCGACTTAAGTACAAGAATCTTCTAAGTTTTTGTGTTTTGAGCGGCTCCAGGGAGACCAGTATTAGATTCCGATGAACCAGTGCAAATTTACTGTGTCCCTTGGACCATCACATTGTCCATGAAACACAGAAATCGCATCGGGATTGAATACAAAATGCACAATTCCAAATAAAGTGAAAGAAGGGTGAATCTTCTAAGCGTTTGTCCTTTGAGCGGCTCCTGGGGGACCAATATCAGAATCCGATGCACCAGTGCAGGTTAACTGTATCCCTTGGACCTTCAAAATGACCATGAAACGCAGAAGTTGCAGCGGGATTGAATACAAAAGGTACAATGACGACTTAAGTACAAGAAGAGTGAATCTTCTAAGTGCTTGTCCTTTAAACGGCTCCTAGAAGACTAGTGTTGCATTCCGATGCACCAGTGCAGGTTCACTGTATCCCTTTCCCTTTCACTTTGACCATGAAATACAAAAATTATATCGGGATTGAATACAAATGGGAGAATGCCGACTTAAATTGAAGAAGAATGAATCTTCTAAGTGTTTGTGGTTTGAGCGGCTTCTGGGAGACCAGTATTACATTCCGATGCACCAGTGCAGTTTTAGTGTATCCCTTGGACCTTCACATTGCACATGAGTCACAGAAATAGCATCGGGATTGAATACAAAATGCACAATTCCGAATTAAGTACAAGAAGAGTGAATCTTCTAAGAGTTTGCTTTTGAGCGGCTCCTGGGACACTATTATTAGATTCCGATGTACCAGTGCAGGTTCACCGTATCCCGTGCACCTTCACATTGACCATGAAACACAAAAATTATATTGGGATTGAATACAAAAGGGAGAATGACGACTTAAGACCAAGAAGAGCGAATCATCTAAGAGTTTTTTGTTCGAGCGGCTACTGGGAGACCAGTATTTGATTCCGATGCACCAGTGCAGATTTACTGTATCCCTCGAACCTTCGAATATGACCATGCAGCATAGAAATGGCATCGGGATCGAAAACACAAGGGACAATGCCGACTAATCTACAAGAAGAGTGAGGCTTTTAAGAGTTTGTGGTTTGAGCGGCTCCTGGGAGTCAAGTATTAGATTCCGAGGCAACAGTGCAAGTTAACTGTATCCTTGGACCTGCACATTGACAATGAAACACACCAATTGAATCGGGATTGAATACGAAATGGACAATGCCGACATAAGTACAACAAGAGTGAATCTTCTAAGAGTTTGTGGTTTGAGCGGCTCCTGGGAGTCCAGTATTATATTCCGATGCACCAGTGCAGGTTTACTGTATGACTTGGACCTTCATATTGACCATGAATCGCAGAAATTGCATCGTGATTGAATACAAAAGGGACAATGCCGACTTAAGTACAAGAAGAGTGAATCTTCTAAGAGATTGTGCTTAGAGCGGCTCCTGGGAGACCAGTATTAAGTTCCAATGCACCAGTGGAGGATTACTGTATCCCTTGGACATTCACATTTTCCATGAAACACAGAAATCGCTTTGGGAGTTTATACAAAATGGAAAATGCCGAAAAAAGTACAAGAAGAGTGAATCATCTAAGTATTTGTGCTTTGAGCGGCTCCTGGGAGCCCAGTATTAGATTACGATGCTCCAGCGCATGTTTTTCTGTATACCTTGGGCCTTCAAATTGACCATGAAACAAAAAAATCGCATCGGGATTGAATACAAAAAGGGCAATATCGACTTAAGTACAAGAAGTGTGAATCATGTAAGAGTTTGTTGTTTGAGCGATTACTTTGAGACCAGAATTTGATTCTGATGCACCAGTGCAGCTTTACTGTATCCCTTGGAACTTAGCATTGACCATGAAACACAACAATTGCATCGGGTATGAATAGAAAAGGGACAATGCCGACTAAAGTACAAGAAGAGTGAATCTTCTAAGATATTGTGGTTTGAACGGCTCCTGGGAGACCAGTATTAGATTCCGGTGCACCAGCGCAGGTTGACTGAATCCCTTGGACCTTAGCATTTAACATGAGATACAAAAATTGCATCGGGATTGAATACAAATGGGACAATGCCGAGTTAACTACAAGAATCTTCTACGAGTTTGTGTTTTGAGCGGCTCCAGGGTGACCAGTATTAGTTTCCGTTGCACCAGTGCAAGTTTACTGTATCCCTTGGACCATCACATTGTCCATGAAACACAGAAATCGCATCGGGATCGAATACAAAATGCACAATTCCAAATAAAGTACAAGAAGAGTGAATCTTCTAAGAGTTTGTGCTTTGAGCAGCTCCTGGGTGACCAGTATTAGAATCCGATGCACCAGTGCAGGTTTACTGTATCCCTTGGAGCTTCACATTGACCATGAAACGCAGAAGTCGCATCGGGATTGAATACAAAATGCACAATGCCGACTTAAGTACATGAAGAGTGAATCTACTAAGAGTTTGTGCTTTGAAGACTCCTGGCAGACCAGTGTTAGATTCCGATGCTCCAGTTCATTTTTACTGTATCCCTTGGACCTTCACATAGACCATGAAACACAGAAATCGCATCGGGCTTGAATGCAAAAGGGACAATGTCGACTTATGAACAAGAAGAGTGAATCTTCTAAAGTTTGTGGTTTGAGCGGCACCTGGCAGACCAGTATTAGATTCCGATGCACCAGTGCAGGTTTACTGTATCCCTTGGACCTTCACATTGACCACGAAACACAGAAATTGCATCGGGATTGAATACAAAAGGGTCAATGCCTACTTAAATTCAAGAATAATGAATCTCCTAACAGTTTTTGGTTTGAGCGGCTCCTGGGAGACCAGTATTAGATTCCGATGCACCAGTGCAGGTTTACTGTGTCCCTTGGAGCTTCACATATACCGTGAAACACAGAAATCGCATCGGGATTGAATACAAAATGCATAATGCGACTTAAGTACAAGAAGAGAGAATCTACTAAGAGTTTGTGCTTTGAGCGGCTCCTGGGAGACCAGCGTTAGATTCCGATGCGCCAGTCCAGGTTTACTGTATCCCTTGGACCTTCACATTGACCATAAAACACAGAAATCGCATCGGGTTTGAATACAAATGGACAATGCCGACATACGTACAAGAAGAGTGAATCTACTAAGAGTTCGTGGTTTGAGCGGCTCCTGGGGGAACAGTATTAGATTCCGATGCACCAGTGCAGGTTCACTGTATCCCTTGGACCTTCACATTGACCACGGAACACAGCAATTGCATCGGGACTGAATACAAAACGCACAATGGCGACTTAAAAACAAGAAGAGTGAATCTACTAAGAGTTTGTGTTTTGAGCGGCACCTGCGAGTCAAGTATTAGACTCCGATGCACCAATGCAGGTTTACTGCATCCCTTGGCGCTTCACATTGACCATGAAACACAGCAATTGCATCGGGCTAGAGTACAAAAGGGACAATGACGACTTAAGTACATGAAGAGAGAATCTTCTAAGAGTTTGTGGTTTGAGCGGCTCCAGGGATACCAGTATTAGATTTCTATACACCAGTGCAGGTATACTGTATCCATTGGACCTTCACATTGACCATGAAACACAGAAATTACATCGGGATTGAATACAAAAGGGACAATGCCGACTTAAGTACAAGAAGACTGAACCTTCTAAGAGTTTGTGTTTTGAGCGGCTCTTGGGAGACCAGTATTAGTTTCCGATGCACCAGAGCAGGATTACTGTATCTCTTGGACCTTCACATTGTCCATGAAACACAGAATTCGCTGCGTTATTTTATACAAAATACAAAATGCCGACTAAAGTACAAGATGAGTGAATCTACTAAAAATTTGTGCTTTGAACGGCTCCTGGGGGAACAGTATTAGATTCCGATGCACCAGTGCAGGTTTTCTGTATCCCTTGGATCTTCACATTGACCACAAAACACAGAAATCGCATCGGGATTGAATACAGAAGGGACAATTCCGACATAAGTACAAGAAGAGTGAATCATTTATGAATTTCTGTTTGAACGGCTCCTGGGAGACCAGTATTTGATTCCCATCCACCAGTGCAGAATATTTGTTTCCCTAGGACCTTCTCATTGACCATGAAACACAGCAATGGGGATCGGGATTGAATACAAAAATCACAATGCCAACTTAAGAACGAGATGAGTGAATCTTCTAAGAGTTTGTGGTTTGATCCCCTCCTGGGAGACCAGTTTTTGATTCCGATGCACCAGTGCAGGTTTACTGTATCCCTTGGACCTTCAAATTGAGCATGAAACACAGACATCGCTTGGGGATTGAATACAAAATGAGAAATGACGACTAAAGTACTAGAAGTGTGAATCTTCTAAGAGTTTGTGCTTTGAGCGGTTCCTGGGAGACCAGTATTAGTTTCCGATGCACCTGTGCAAGTTTACTGTATCCCTTGGACCTTCACATTGAACATGAAACACTGAAATATCATCGGCATTGAATACAAAAGGGACAATGCCGTCTTAAGTACAAAAAGAGTGAATCTTCTAAGAATTTGTGCTTCGAGCGTCTCCTCGGAGACCAGTATTAGATTCCGATGCACCAGTGCAAATTTACTGTATCCCTTGGAACTTCACATTGACCATGAAACAGTAATTGCGTCGGGATTGAATACAAAATAGACAATGGCGACTTACGTACAAGAAGAGGGAATCTCCTAAGAGTATGTGGTTTGAGCGGCTCCTGGGAGACCAGTATTAGATTCCTTTGCACTAGTAGCGGTTTACTGCATACCTTGGATCTTCACATTGACCATGAAACGGAGATTAGATCGGCATTGAATACAAAAATGACAATGGCGACTTAAATACAAGAAGTGTGAATCTTCTAAGAGTTTGTGCTTTGAGGGGCTCTTGGGAGACCAGTATTAGATTCCAATACACCAGTGGAGCTTTACTGTATCCCTTGGACTTTCACATTGACCATGAAACACAGTAATTGCATCGGGATTGAATACAAAAGGGACAATGACGACTTGAGTACAAGAAGAGTGAATCCTCCATGTGTTTGTGGTTTGAGTGGCTCCTGGGAGACCAGTATTAGATTCCGATACACCAGTGCGGGTTAACTGTATCACTTATACCTTCACATTGACCATGAAACACAGAAATTGCATCGGGATTGAATTCAAAAGGAACAATGCCGATTTAAGTAAAAGAAGAGTGAATCATCTAAGAGTTTGTGCTTTGAGCAGATCCTGGGAGACCAGTATTAGATTCCGATGCACCGGTGCAGGTTTACTGTATCTCTTGGGCCTTCACATTGACCATGAAACACAGAAATCGCATCGGGTTTGAATACAAAAGGGACAAGGCCGACTTAAGTATAAGAAGAGTGAATCTTCTAATATTTTGTAGTTTGAGCGGCTCCTGGGAGACCAGGATTAAAATTCTAATGCACCAGTGTAGCTTCACTACATCCCTTGGACCTTCTCATTGACCGTGAAACACAGAAATCGCATCGGGAATGAATACAAAATTCACAATGCCGACTTAAGTACAAGAAGGGTGAATCTTCTAAGATTTTGTGGTTTGAGCGGCTCCTGGGTGACCAGTATTAGTTCACATGCACCAGTGCCTGTTTACTGTACTCCGTGGGCATTCACATTGACCATGAAACACAGAAAACCCATCGGGTGTGAATACTAAAGGGTCAATGCCGACTTAAGTACAAGAAGAATGAATCTTCTAATAGTTTGTGATTAGAGCGGCTCCTGGGAGACCAGGATTAGATTCCGATGCACCAGTGCAGGTTTACTGTATCCCTTGGACCTTATCATTGACCATGAATCACAGAATTCGCAACTGGATTGAATGCAAGAGTTACAATGACGACTTAAGTACACGAATAGTGAATCTTCTAAGAGATTGTAGTTCGAGCGGCTCCTGGGAGACCAGTATTAGATTCCGATATACCAGTGCGGGTTTACTGTATCCCTTAGACCATCCCATTGACCATGAAAAACAGAAATTGGTTCGGGATTAAATACAAAAGGGACAATGCCGACTTAAGTACAAGAAGAGTGAATCTTCTAAGAGTTTGGGCTTTGAGCAGCTCCTGGGAGACCTGTACTAGATTCCGATGAACCTGTGCAGGTTTACTGTATCCCTTGGACCTTCACATTGACCATGGAACACAGAAATCGCATCGGGATTGAATTGAGAAGGCACAATGCCAACTAAAGTACAAGAAGAGTGAATCTTCTAAGAGTTTGTGGTTTGAGTGGCTCCTGGGATACCAGTGTAAGAATCCGATGCACCAGTGCTGGTTTACTGTATCCGGTGGACCTTCAAATTGACCATGAAACACAGAAACTACATCGGGATTGAATAGAAAAGGGACAATGACGCCTTAAGTACGAGAAGAGTGAACCTTCTAAGAGTATGTGCTTCGAGCGGCTCCTGGGAGACCTGTATTAGATTCCGATACACCAGTGTAGTTTTACTGTATCCCATGGACCATCACATTGACCATGAAACACAGATTTCGCATCGGGTTTAAATACAAAAGGGACAATGCCGACTTAAGTACAAGAAGAGTGAACCTTCTAAGACTTTTGTGGTTTGAACGGCTCCTAGGAGACCAGTAATACATTGCGATGCACCAGTGCAGGTATACTGTATCCCTTGGACTTTCACATTGACGATGACACACAGCAATTGCATCGGGATTCAGTACAATCGGACAATGCCGACTTAAGTACACGAAGAGTGAAGCTTGTAAGATGTTGTATTTTGAGCGGTTCCTGGGAGACCAGTATTAGTTCCGATGCACCAGTGCAGGTTTACTGTATCCCTTGAACCTTCACATTGACCATGAAACACAGAAATTCCATCGGGATTGAATACAAAAGGCACAATGCCAACTTAAGTACAGGAACAGTGAATCTACCAAGATTTTGTGCTTTGAGCGGCTCCTCGGTGACCAGTATTAGATTCCGATGCACCAGTACAGGTTTTCTGTACCCCTTGGGCCTTCAAATTGATCATGAAACACTGAAATCGCATCGGGTTTGAATACAAAAGGGACAATGCCGACTTTAGTACAAGTAGAGTGAATCTTCCAAGAGTTTGTGGTTTGAGCGGCTCCTGGGAGACCAGTACTAGATTCCGATACACCAGTGCGGGTTACAGTATCCCTTGGACCTTCACATTGACCATGAAACACATAAAATGCATCGGGATTGAATACAAAACGGACAATGCCGACTTAAGTACAAGAGGAGTGAATCCTTTAAGAGTTTGTGCTTTGGGGGGCTCCTGGGAGACCAGTATTAGATTCCGGTGCACCAGTGCAGGTTCACTGTATCCCTTGCGCCTTCACATTGACCATGAAACACAGAAAACGCACCGGGATTGAACACAAAAGAGACAATTCCGACTTAGATTCAAGAAGAGTGAATCTTCTAAGAGTTTGTGGTTTGAGCGGCTCCTGGGAGGCCAGTATTAGATTCCGATGCACCAATGCAGATTTACTGTGTCTCTTGGAACTTCACATTGACCATGAAACACAGAAATTGCATCGGGATTCAATACAAAAGTGACAATGCCGACTTAAGTTCAAGAAGAGTGAATCTTCTAACAGTATGTGGTTTGAGCGGTTCCTGGGAGACCAGGATTAGATTCCGAAGCACAAGTGCAGGTTTTCTGTATCCCTTGGACCTTATCATTGACCATGAATCACAGAATTCGCAACGGGATTGAATGCAAGAGTGACAATGACGTTTTAAGTACACGAATAGTGAATCTTCTAAGAGATTGTATTTCGAGCGGCTCCTGGGAGACCAGCATTAGATTCCGATACACCAGTGCGGGTTTACTGTATCCCTTAGACCATCGCACTGACCATGATAAACAGAAATTGGTTCGGGATAGAATACAAAAGGGACAATGCCGACTTAAGTACAAGAAGAGTGAATCTTCTAGGAGTTTGTGCTTTGAACAGCTCCTGGGAGACCTGTACTAGATTCCGATGAACCTGTGCAGGTTTACTGTATCCCTTGGACCTTCACATTGACGATGAAATACAGCAATTGCATCGGGATTCAGTACAAACGGACGATGCCGACTTAAGTACACGAAGAGTGAAACTTGTAAGATTTTGTGGTTTCAGCGGCTCCTGGGAGACCAGTATTAGATTCCAATACACCAGTGCTCGTTACTGTATCCCTTGGACCACCACATTGACCATAAAACACAGAAAATGCATCGGGATTGAATACAAATCGGACAATGCCGACTCAAGTACAAGAGGAGTGAATCCTTTAAGAGTTTGTGCTTTGGGGTGATCCTGGGAGACCAGTATTAGATTCCGGTGCACCAGTGCAGGTTCACTGTATCCCTTGCGCCTTCACATTGACCATGAAACACAGAAAACGCACCGGGATTGAATACAAAAGGGACAATTCCGACTTAGATTCAAGAAGAGTGAATCTTCTAAGAGGTTGTGGTTTGAGCGGCTCCTGGGAGACCAGTATTAGATTCCGATGCACCAATGGAGGTTTACTGTGTCCCTTGGAACTTCACATTGACCATGAAACACAGAAATTGCATCGGGATTGAATACAAAAGGCACAATGCCGTCCTAAGTACAAGAAGAGTGAATCTTCCATGAGTTTGTGATTTGAGCGGCACCTCGGAGACCAGTATTAGATTCCGATGCACCAGTGTAGCTTTACTTCTTCCTTTGGACCTTCTCATTGACCGTGAAACACGGAAATCGCATTGGGAATAAATACAAAATTCACAATGCCGACTTACGTACAAGAAGGGTGAATCTTCTAAGAGTTTGTGGTTTGAGCGGCTCCTGGGTGACCAGTATTAGTTCACATGCACCAGTGCAGGTTTACTGTATCCCTTGGGCCTTCACATTGACCATGAAACACAGAAAACGCATTGGGTTTGAATGCTAAAGGGACAATGCCGATTTAAGTACAAGAAGAGTGAATCTTCTAAGAGTTTGTGCTTTGACCAGCTCCTGGGAGACCTGTACTAGATTCCGATGAACCTGTGCAGGTTTACTGTATCCCTTGGACCTTCACAATGACCATGGAACACAGATATCACATCGGTATTGAATAGAGAAGGCACAATGCCAACTAAAGTACAAGAAGAGTGAATCTTCTAAGAGTTTGTGGTTTGAGTGGCTCCTGGGATACCAGTATTAGATTCCGATGCACCAGTGCAGGTTTACTGTATCCCTTGTAGTTTCTCATTGACCATGAAACACACGAATCGCATCGGGATTGAATACCAAAGGCACAATGCCGACTTACGTACAAGAAGAGTGAATCTTCTAAGAGTTTGTGCTTTGAGCGGCTCCTCAGTGACCAGTATTAGATTCCGATGCACCAGTACAGGTTGTCTGTATTCCTTGGGCCTTTACATTGATCATTAAACACAGAAATCGCATCGGGTTTGAATACAAAAGGGTCAATGCCGACTTTAGTACAAGTAGAGTGAATCTTCCAAGAGTTTGTGGTTTGAGCGGCTCCTGGGAGACCAGTACTAGATTCCGATACACCAGTGCGGGTTTATGTATCCCTTGGACCTTCACATTGACCATGAAACACAGACAAATGCATCGGGATTGAATACAAAACGGACAATGCCGACTTAAGTACAAGAGGAGTGAATCCTTTTAGAGTCTGTGCTTTGGGGGAGCTCCTGGGAGACCCAGTATTAGATTCGGTGCACCAGTGCAAGGTTCCCTGTATCCTTGCGCCTTCACATTGACCAAGAAACACAGAAAACGCACCGGGATTGAGTACAAAACGGACAATTCCGACTTAGATTCAAGAAGAGTGAATCTTCATAAGAGTTTGTCGTTTGAGTGGCTCCTGGGAGACCAGTATTAAATTCCGATGCACCAATGCAAATTTACTGTGTCCCTTGGAACTTCACATGGACCATGAAACCACAGAATTTGTATCGGGATTCAATACAAAAGTGACAATGGCCGACTTAAGTACAAGAAGAGTGAATCATTCTAACAGTTGTTGGGTTTGCAGCGGCTCCTGGGAGACATGGATTAGACTTCCGAAGCACCAGTGCAGGGTTACTGTATCACTTGGACCTTCTCAATGACCATGAACACAGATATCGCATCGGGATTGAATACAAGAATGCACAATGCCGAGCTTCAGTACAAGAAGATGTGAATCTTCCTAAGAGTATGTGGTTTGAGCGGCTCCTGGGAGACCAGTATTAGATTCCGATGCACCAGTGCAGTTTTACTGTATCCCTTGGACCTCAAATCGACCATGAAACCCAGCAATTGTATCGGGAATCACTACAAAAGGGACAATGCCGACTGAAGTACAAGAAGAGTGAATCTTGTAAGAGTTTGTGGTTAGAGGGGCTCCTAGGTACCAGTATTAGATTCCGATGCACCAGTGAAGGCTTACTGTATCCCTTGGAGTTTCACATTGACCGTGAAACACATAAATCGCATCAGGATTGAATACAAAATGCACAATTCCCACTTAAGTACAAGAAGAGTGAATCTACTAAGAGTCTGCGCTTTGAGCGGCTCCTGGGAGTCTAGTGTTAGATTCCGGTGCACCAGTGCATGTTCACTGTATCCCTTGCGCCTTCACATTGACCCATGAAACACAGACAACGCACCGGGATTGAATACAAAAGGGACAATTCCGACTTAGATTCAAGAAGAGTGAATCTTCTATGAGTTTGTGGTTGAGCGGCTCCAGGGAGACATGTGTAAGAATCCGATACACCAGTGAAGGATTTCTGCATCCCTTGGACGTTCACATTGACCATGAGACACAGAAATTACATTGGGGATTGAATACAAAAGTGACAATGCCGACTTAAGTCCACGAAGAGTGAAACTTGTAAGATGGTGTGTTTGAGCGGTTCCTGGGAGACCAGTATTAGGTTCCGATGCACCAGTGCAGGTTCACTGTACCCCTTGCGCCTTCACATTGACCATGAAACACAGAAAACGCATCGGGGTTGAATACAAACGGCACAATGCCGTCTTAAGTACAAGGAGAGTGAATCTTCCAAGAGTTTGTGCTTTGAGCGGCACCTCGGAGACCAGTATTAGAGTCCGATGCACCAGTGCAGATTTACTGTATCCCTTGGACCTTCACATTGACCATGAAACACAGAAATTGCATCGGTATTGAATACAAAAGGGACAATGCCGACTTAAGTACAGGAAGAGTGAATCTTCTAAGAGTTTGTGCTTTGAGCTGCTCCCGGAGACCAGAATTAGATTCCGATGCACCAGTGCCGGTTTACTGCATCCCTTGGAATTCAACGTTGGCCATGAAACACAGAAATCGCATCGGGATTGAATACAAAAGCCAGAATGCCTACTAATGTACAAGAAGCGTGAATCTTCTAAGAGTTTGTGGTTAGAGTGGATCCTAGGTCTTGGTATTAGATTTCGATGAACCAGTGAAGGCTTACTGTATCCCTTGGACCTTCGCATTGACCAGGAAACACAGAAATTGGCAATCGGAATTGAATGCAAAAGGGATAATGGCGACTTAAATTTCAAGAAGACTGAATCTTCTAAGAGTTTGTGGTTTTAGCGGCTCCTGGGAGGCACAGTATTAGATTCCGAACAACCTATATCCCTTGGACCATCACATTGACCATGAAACACAGAAATACCATCTGGATTGAACACAAAAGGGACAATGACGACTTGTGTACAAGAAGAGTGAATCCTCTAAGTGTTTGTGGTTTAAGTGGCTCCTGGGAGACCAGTGTTAGATTCCGATACACCAGTGTGGGTTACTGTATCCCTTGGACCTTCCCATTGACCATGAAACACAGAAATCCCATCGGGATTGAGACAAAAGGCACAATGCCAACTAAAGTACAAGAAGAGTGATCCTTCTAAGAGTTTGTGGTTTGAGTGGCTCCTGGTATACCAGTGTTAGAATTCGATGCACCAGTGCAGGTTTACTGTATTCCTTGGACCTTCACATTGACCATGAAACACAGAAATCCCATCAGGATTGAAGACAAAAGGCACAATGCCAACTAAAGTACAAAAAGAGTGATCCTTCTAAGAGTTTGTGGTTTGAGTGGTTCCTGTTATACCAGTGTTAGAATTCGATGCATCAGTGCAGGTTTACTGTATCCCTTGGACCATCACATGGACCATGAAACACAGAAATTGCATCGGGAATGAACACAAAAGTGACAATGACGACTTGTGTACAAGAAGAGTGAATCTTCTAGGTGTTTGTAGTTTGAGCGGCTCCTGGGAGACCAGTGATAGATTCCAATCCACCAGTGCCGGTTTACTGTATCCCTTGGACCTCCAGATTGACCATGAAACACAGAAATCGCATCGGGATTGAATACAAAAGCCAGAATGCCAAGTAAAGTACAAGAAGAATGAATTTTCTAAGAGTTTGTGCTTAGAGTGGCTCCTAGGTACCAGTATTACATTTCGATGCACCAGTGAAGGCTTACTGTATCCCTTGGACCTTCGCATTGACCAGGAAACACAGAAATTGCATCGGGATTGTATACAAAGGGAACAATGCCGTCTTAAGTACAGGAAGAGTGAATCTTGTAAGGGTTTGTGTTTTGAGCTGCTCCTGGGAGACCAGTGTTAGTTTCCGATGCACCAGTGCAGGTTCACTGTATCCCTTGCGCCTTCACATTGACCGTGAAACACAAAAAACGCACCGGGATTTAATACAAAAGGGACAATGACGACTTAAATTCAAGAAGAGTGAATCTTCTACGAGTTTGTGGTTTGAGCGGCTCCTGGGAGACCATTATTAGATTCCGATACACCAGTGCGGGTTGCTGTATCCCTTGGACCTTCACATTGACCATGAAACACAGAATTCCCATCGGGATTGAAGGCAAATGGCACAATGCCAACTAAAGTACAAGAAGAGTGAATCTTCTAAGAGTTTGTGCTTTGAGTGGCTCCTGGGATACCAGTGTTAGAATCCGATGCTCCAGTGCAGGTTTACTGTATTCCTTGGACCTTCACATTGTCCATGGAACTTAGAAATTACATCGGGATTGAATACAAAAGGGACAATGCCGACTTAAGTACAAATAAGAGTGAATCTTCTAAGATTTTGTGGTTTGGGCGGCTCCTGGGTGACCAGTATTAAATTACGATGCACCAGTGCAGGTTTACTGTATCGCTTGGACCTTCACATTGACCATGAAACACAGAAATTGCATCGGGATTCAACACAAAAGGGACAATGACGACTTGTGTACAAGATGAGTGAATCTTCTAAGTGTTTGTGGTTCGAGCGGCTCCTGGGAGACCAGTGTTAGATTCCGATTTACCAGTGCCGGTTTACTGTATCCCTCGGACCTCCACATTGACCATGAAACACAGAAATTGCATCGGGAATGAATACAAAAGGGACAATGCCGACTTAAGGACAGGAAGAGTGAATCTTGTAAGAGTTTGTGTTTTTAGCTGCTCCTGGGAGACCAGTATTATATTCCGATGGACCAGTGCAGGTTTACTGTACCCTGTGGAACTTCACATTGGCCATGAAACACAGAAATTGCATCAGGATTGAATACAAAATGCACAATGCCCACTCAAGTACAAGAAGAGTGAATCTACTGAGAGATTGTGCTTTTAGCGGCTTCTGGGAGACCTGTGTTCGATGCCGATGCACCAGTGCAGGTTCACTGTATCCCTTGCGCCTTCACATTGACAGTGAAACACAAAAAACGCACCGGGGTTTAATACAAAAGGGACAATGCCGACTTAAATTCAAGAATAGTGAATATTCTACGAGTTTGTGGTTTGAGCGGCTCCGGGGAGATTATTATAAGATTGCGATGCACCAGTGCAGGTTTACTGTGTCCCTTGGGCCTTCATATTGACCATGAAACACAGAAATGGATACGGGATTGAACACAAAATGGACAATGCCGACTTAACCACAAGAAGAGTGAATCTTCTAAGGGTTTGTGGTTTGATCGGCTCCTGGGAGACCAGGATTAGATTCCGATGCACAGGTTCGGGGTTAAGTGTATACCCTGGACCGTCCCATTGCCCATGAAACACAGAAATCGCATCGGAATTGAATACAGAAGCCACAAATCCGACTTAAGTACAAGAAGAGTGAATCTTCTAAGAGTTGTGCTTTGAGCGGTTCCTCGGTGACCAGTACTAGATTCCAATGCACAAGTGCATTTTTACTGTATCTTTGGAATTTCACACTGACCATGAAACACAGAAATTGCATCGGGAATGAATACACAAGGGACAATGACGACTTAAGTACAGGAATAGTGATCTTCTATGAGTTTGTAGTTCGAGCGGCTCCTGGGAGACCAGTATTAGATTCCGATACACCAGTGCGGGTTTAGTGTATCCCTTGGACCTTCACATTGACCATGAAACACCGAAATTGCATCGGTATTGAATGCAAAAGGGCAATGCCGACTTAAGTACAAGTAGAGTGAATCTTCTAAGAGTTTGTGGTTTGAGCGGCTCCTGGGGGACTAGTATTAGATTCCGATGCACTAGTGCGGATTCACTGTATCCCTTGAACCTTCGCATTGAACATGAAACACAGAAATTACATCGGGATTGAATACAAAAGGGACAATGATGTATTAAGTACAAGAAGAGTGAATCTTCTAAGAGATTGTGCTTTGAGCGGCTCCTGGGAGACCAATATTAGATTCCGATGCACCAGTGCAGTTTTACTTTATCCCATGGACCTTCACATTGACCGTGAAACACAGATATCGCATCGGGATTGAATACAAAATCCTCAATGCCGATATAAGTACAAGAGGAGTGAATCTACTAAGAGTTTGTGCTTTGACCTGCTCCTGGGAGACCAGCGTCGGATTTCGATGCACCAGTGGAGGTTTACTGTATCCCTTTGACCATCACATTGACCATGAAACACAGATATCGCATCGGGTTTGAATACAAAATGAACAATGCCGACTTAAGTACAAATAAGAGTGAATCTTCTAAGATTTTGTGTTTTGAGCTGCTCCTGGGTGATTGGTATTTCATTCCGATGCACCAGTGCTAGTTTACTGTATCCCTTGGACCTTCACATTGACCATGAAACACAGAAATTGCATCGGGATTCAATACAAAAGGGACAATGACGACTTAAGTACAGGAAAAGTGAATCTTCTAAGAGTTTGTAGTTCGATCGGCACCTGGGAGACCTGTATTAGATTCCGATGCACCAGTGCGGGTTTACTGTATCCCTTGGACCTTCACATTGACCATGAAACACAGAAATTGCATCGGGATTGAATATAAAAAGGCACAGTGCCAACTAACGTACAAGAAGAGTGAATCTTCTAAGATTTTGTGGTTTGAGTGGCTCCTGTAATACCAGTGGTAGAATCCGATGCACCAGTGCAGGTTTACTGTATGCCTTGGACCTTCACATTGACCATGAAACACAGAAATTAAGTCGGGAATGAATACAAAAGGGACAATGGTGTGTTAAGTACAAGAAGAGTGAATCTTCTAATAGTTTGTGCTTTGAGCGGCCCCTCGGAGACCAGTATTAGATTCCGATGCACTAGTGCAGTTTTACTGTATCCCATGGGCCTTCACATTGACCACGAAACACAGAAAGTACATAGGGATTGAATACAAAAGGGACAATCCCGACTTAAGTACAAATAAAAGTGAATCTCCTAAGATTTTCTGGTTTGAGCGGGTCCTGGGTGCCCAGTAATAAAATCCGATGCAATAGTGCAGGTTTACTGTATCCCTTGGACCTTCACATTGAGTATGAAACACAGAAATTAGATCGGGATTGAATACAAAAGGGACAATACTGACTTACGTACAAGAAGAATGAATCTTCTAAGAGTTTGTGCTTTGAGCGGCTCCTGGGAGACAAGTATTAGATTCCGATGCACCAGTGCAGGTTTACTGTATCCCTTGGAGCTTTACATTGACCGTGAAACACAGAAATCGCATCGGGATTGAATACAAAACGCACAATGAAGACATAAGTACAAGAAGAGTGAATCTACTAAGAGTTTGTGCTTTGAGCGGCTCCTGGGAGACCTGTGTTGGATTCCGATGCACCAGTGGTGGTTTACTGTATCCCTTGGACCATCACATTGACCATGAAACACAGAAATTGGATCGGGATTGAATACAAAAGGGACAATGCCGACTTAAGTACAAATAAGAGTGAAACTTCTAAGATTTTGTGGTTTGTGCGGCTCCTGGGTGACCAGTATTAAATTACGATGCACCAGTGCAGGTTTACTGTATCCCTTGGACCTTCACATTGACCATGAAACACAGAAATTGCATCCTGATTCAACACAAAAGGGACAATGACGACTTGTGTACAAGAAGAGTGAATCTTCTAAGTGTTTGTGGTTTGAGCGGATCCTGGGAGACCAGTGTTAGATTCCGATACACCAGTACCGGTTTACTGTATCCCTTGGACCTCCACATAGTCCATGAAACACAGAAATTGTATCGGGAGTGAATACAAAAGGGACAATGCCGACTTAAGGACAGGAAGAGTGAATCTTATAAGAGTTTGAGTTTTGAGCTGCTCCTGGGCACCAGTATTATATTCCGATGGACCAGTGCAGGTTTACTGTATCCCTTAGGCTTTCACATTGGAACTCAGAAAACGCATTGGGATTGAATACAAAAGGAACAATTCCGACTTAATTCAAGAACAGTGAATCTTCTAAGGGTTTCTGGTTTGAGCGGCTCCTGGGAGCCCAGTATTAGATTCCGATTCACCAGTGCAGGTTTACTGTATCCCTCGGACCTTCCCATTGACCGTGAAACACAGGAATCGCATCGGGATTGAATACAAAAGGCACAATGCCAACTAAAGTACAAGAAGAGTGAACCTTCTAAGTGTTTGTGGTTCGAGCGGCTCCTGGGAGACTAGTATTAGATTCCGATACACCAGTGCGGATTCACTGTATCCCTTGGACCTTCCGATTGACCGTGAAACACAGAAATCTACTCGGGATTGAATACAAAAGGAACATTGGAGACTTAAGTACAAGAAAAGTGAATGTACTAAGAGTTTGTGGTTTGAGCGGCTCCTGGGAGACCAATATTAGATTCCGATGCACCAGTGCAGTTTTACTGTATCCCATGGACCTTCACATTGACCGTGAAACACAGAAATCGCATCGGGATTGAATACAAAATGCTCAATGCCGAAATAAGTACAAGAAGAGTGAATCTTCCAAGAGTTTGTGCTTGGAGCGGCACCTCGGAGACCAGTATTAGATTCCGGTGCACCAGTGCAGGTTTACTGAAACCCTTGGATCTTCACAACGACCATGAAAAACAGAAATTGCATCTGTATTGAATACAAAAGGGACAATGCCGACTTAAGTACAAGTAGGGTGAATCTTCTAAGAGTTTGTGGTTCGAGCGGCTCCTGGAAGCCCAGCATTAGATTCCGATGCACCAGTGCAGGTTTACTGTAACCCTTGCGCCTTCACATTGACGATGAAACTCAGAAAACTAATCGGGATTGAATACAAATGGGACTATGACGACTTCAATTGAAGAAGAGTGAATTTACTAAGAAATTGTGGTTTGAGTGGCTCCTAAGAGACCAGTATTAGATTCCGATGCACCAGTGCAGGTTTACTGTATCCCTTGGACCTTCCGATTGACCGTGAAACACAGAAATCGAATCGGGATTGAATACCAAAGGAACATTGAGACTTAATTACAAGAAAAGCGAATCTACTAAGAGTTTGTGGTTTGAGCGGCTCCTGGGAGACATGTGTTAGTATCCGATACACCAGTTCAGGTTTACTGTATCCCTTGGACCTTCACATTGACCATGAAACGCAGAATTGCATCGGGATTGATTACAAAAGGGACAATGCCGACTTAAGTACAAGAAGAGTGAATCTTCAAAGAATTTGTGCTTTGAGCTGCTCCTGGTAGACCAGTATTAGATTCCGATGGACCAGTGCAGGATGACTGTATCCCTTGGAACTTCGCGTTGACCATGAAACACAGACATCCCATTGGGATTGAATACAAAAGCCACAATGCCAACTAAAGTACAAGAACAGTGAATCTTCTAAGAGATTGTGGTTTGAGCGGCTCCTGGGAGACCAGGATTAGATTCCGATGCGCCAGTGAAGGTTTACTGTATCCCTTGGACCTTCCCATTGACCGTGAATCACAGAAATCGCATCGGGATTGAATACAAAAGGTACATTGCAAACTTAAGTACAAGAAAAGTGATTCAACTAAGAGGATGTGCATTGAGCGTCTAATGGGAGACCTGTATAAGATACCGATAGACCAGTGCAGGTTCACTGTATCCCTTGGACCTTCACATTGACCATGAAACACAGAAATTGAATCGGAATCGGATACAAAAGGCACAATGCCAACTGAAGTACAAGAAGAATCAATCTTCTAAGAATTTGTGGTTTGAGCAGCTCCTGGGAAACTAGTATTAGATAGCGATGCATCGGTGCAGATTTACTGTATCCCTTGTGCCTTCACATTGACCATGAAACACAGAAATCGCATCGTGTTTGAATACAAAAATGACAATGCCGACTTAAGTACAAGAAGAGTGAATCTTCTAATAGTTTGTGGTTTGAGCGGCTCCTGGGAGACCAGGATTAGATTCCGATGCGCCAGTGCTGGTTTACTGTATCCCTTGGACAGCCTCATTGACCATGAAACACAGAAATTGCATAGGGATTGAATACAATAGGGACAATGCCGACTTAAGTACAAGAAGAGTGAATCTTCTAAGAGTTTGTGCTTGGAGCAGCTCCTGGGAGACCAGTATTAGATTCCGATGAACCAGTGCAAGTTTACTGTATCCATTGGACCTTCACATTGACCGTGAAACACAGAAATCGCATTGGGATTGAATACAAAATCCAGAATGCCAACTAAAGTACAAGAAGAAAGAATCTTCTAAGAGTTTGTGATTAGAGTGGCTTCTAGGTACCAGAATTAAATTCCGATGCACCAGTAAAGGCTTACTGTACCCCTTGGACTTTCGCATTGACCAGGAAACACAGAAATTGCATCGGGATTGTATTCAAAATGGACAATGCCGACTTAAATTCAAGAAGAATGAATCTTCTATGAGTTTGACGTTTTAGCGGCTCCTGGGAGGTCAGTATTAGATTCCGATGCACCAGTGCTGATTTACTGTATCCCTTGGTGCTTCACGTAGATGGAGAAACACAGATATCGCATCAGGATTTAATGCAAAATGCACAATGCCCACTTAAGTACAAGAAGAGTGAATCTACTAAGAGTTTGTGTTTGAGCGGCTCCTGGGAGACCAGTGTTAGATTCCGATGCACCAGTGCAGGTTCACTGTATCCCTTGGAACTTCACATTGACCATGAAACACAGAAAACGCTCCGTGATCGTATACAAAAGGACAACGCCGACTTAAATTCAAGAAGAGTGAATCTTCTAAGAGTTTGTGGTTTGAGCGGCTCCTGGGAGACCAGTATTAGATTCCGATACACCAGTGCGGGTTACTGTATCCCTTGGCCTTTCACAATGACCATGAAACACAGAAATCGCATCGGGATTGAATACAAAAGGCACAATCTCAACTTAAGTACAAGAAGAGTGAAACTTCTAAGAATTTGTGGTTTGAGCGGCTCCTGGGAGACCAGTATTAGATTCCGATGCACCAGAGCAGGTTTACTGAATCCCTTGCGCCTTCACATTGACCATGGAACTCATATAACGGATCGGGATTGAATACAAAAGGGACATGGCCGACTCAGATTTTAAGAAGAGTGAATCTTCTAAGAGTTTGTGGTTTGATCAGCTCCTGGGAGACCTGTTTTAGATTCCGATGCACCAGTGCAGGTTTACTGTATCCCTTGGACCTTCCCATTGACAGTGAAACACAGAAATCGCATCTGGATTAAATACAAAATGGACATTGCAGACTGAAGTACATCAAAAGTGAATCAACTAAGAGTTTGTGCTTTGAGCGTCTAATGGGAGACCTGTATTAGTTTCCGATTAACCAGAGCAGGTTCACTGTATCATTTGGACCTTCACATTGACGATGAAACACAGACATTGAGTCGGGATTGAATACAAAAGGCACAATGCTAACTTAAGTACAAGAATAGTGAATCTTCTAAGAGTTAGCACTTCGAGCGGCTCCTGTGAGACCAGTATTAGATTGCGATACACCAGTGCGGGTTTACTGTATCCCTTGGACCTTCGTATTGACTATGAAACACAGAAATTGCATCGGGTTTGAATACAAAAGGGACAATGACGACTTAAGTACAAGAAGAGTGAATCTTCTAAGTGTTTGTGCTTTGTTTGCCTCCTGGGAGACCAGTATTAGGTTCCGATACACCAGTGCGGGTTCACTGCATCCCTTGGACATTCGCATTGACCATGAAACACAGAAATTGGATCGGGAGTTAATACTAAAGGGACAATGCCGACTTAAGTAGAAGAAGAGTGAATCTTCTAAGAGTTTGTACTTTTAGCAGCTCCTGGGAGACCAGTATTAGATTCAGATGAACCAGTGCAGGTTTACTGTATCCCTTGGACCTTCACATTGACCATGAAACACAGAAATCGCACTGGGATTGAATACAAAAGGCAGAATGCCAACCAAAGTACAAGAAGAGTGTAACTTCTAAGACTTTGTGGTTTGAGTGGCTCCTGGGATACCAGTGTTAGAATCCGATGCACCAGTGCAGGTTTACTATATCCCTTGAACCTTCACATTGACCATGAAACGCAAAAATTGCATCGGGATTGAGTACAAAAGGCACAATGCCAACTTAAGTACAAGAATAGTGAATCTTCTAAGAGTTTGCACTTTGAGCGGCTCCTGGGAGACCAGTATTAGATTCCGATTCACCAGTGCTGGTTAACTTTATCCCTTGGACCTTCACATTGACCATGAAACACAGAAATTGCATCGGGATTGAATACAAAAGGGACAATGCCGACCTAAGTACAAGAAGAGTGAATCTTCTAAGAGTTTGTGCTTTGAGCTGCTCCTTGGAGACCAGTACTAGATTCCGATTCACCAGTGCGGGTTTACTGTAACCCTTGGACATTCGTATTGACTATGAAACACAGAAATTGCATCGGGTTTGAATACAAAAGGGACAATGACGACTTAAGTACAAGAAGAGTGAATCTTCTAAGTGTTTGTGCTTTGTTTGCCTTCTGGGAGACCAGTACTAGGTTCCGATACACCAGTGCGGGTTCACTGTATCCCTTGGACATTCGCATTGACCATGAAACACAGAAATTGGTTCTGGAGTTAATACTAAAGGGACAATGCCGACTTAAGTAGAAGAGGAGTGAATCTTCTAAGAGTTTGTACTTTTAGCAGCTCCTGGGAGACCAGTATTAGATTCGGATGAACCAGTGCAGGTTTACTGTATCCCTTGGACCTTCACATTGACCATGAAACACAGAAATCGCACTGGGATTGAATACAAAAGGCAGAATGCCAACTAAAGTACAAGAAGAGTGTAACTTCTAAGACTTTGTGGTTTGAGTGGCTCCTGAGATACCAGCGTTAGATTCCGATACACCAGTGTGGGTTTACTGTATCCCTTGGACCTTCACATTGACCAGGAAACACAGAAAATGCATCAAGATTGAATACAAAAGGGACAATGCCGTCTTAAGTACAAGAACAGTGAATCTTTTAAGAGTTTGTGGTTTGAGCGGCTCCTGGGAGACCAGTATTAGGTTCCGATGCACCCATGTAGGTTTACTGTATTCCTCGGACCTTCACATTGTCCATAAAACACAAAAATCGGATCGAGATTGAATGCGAAATGCACAATGAAGAATAAAGTGCAAGTAGAGTGAATCTTCTAGGAGTTTGTGCTTTGAGCGGCTCCTGGGAGACCAGTATTAGATTCCGATGCACCAGTGCAGAATTACTGTATCCCTTGGAACTTCACATTGACCATGAAACACAGAAATTGCATCGGGATTGAGCACAAGAGGGACAATACCGACTTAAGTACAAGAAGAGTGGATCTTCTACGAGTTTGTACTATGAGCGGCTTCTGGGAGACAGTATTAGAATCCGATGCACCAGTGCAGGTTTACTGTATCCCTTCGACCTTCACATTGACCATAAAACACAGAAATTGAATCGGTATTGAATTCAAAAGGACAACGCCATCTTAAGTACAAGAAGAGTGAATCTTACAAGAGTTTGTGCATTGAAGGGCTCCTGGGAGGCCAGTAATAGATTCAGATGCACCAGTGAAGGTTTACTGTATCCCTTGGACTTTCCCATTGACCCGAAACACAGAAATCACATCGGGATTGAATACAATACTGAGAATGCCGACTTGAGTACAAGAAAAGTGAATGAACTTAGAGTTTGTGGTTTGTGGGGATCCTTGGAGACTAGTATTAGATACCGACGCTCCAGTGCAGGTTTACTGAATGCCTCGGGCCTTCACATTGACCATGAAACACAGAAATCGCTTCGGGATTGAATACAAAACGGACTATGCCGACTTAAGTACAAGAAGAGTGAATCTTCTTGGAGTTTGTGGTTTGTGGGGATCCTGGGAGACCAGGATTTAATTCAGATTCACCAGTGGAGGTTTTCTGCATACCTTGGACCTTCTCATTGACCATGAAACACAGAAATCGCATCGGGGTTGATTACAAAATGTACAATGCCGACTTAAGTACAAGAAGAGTGAATCTTCTAAGAGTTTGTCTTTTAAGCGGCTCCTCGGAGACCTGTATTAGATTCCAATGCACCAGTGCAGGTTTACTGTATCCTTTGGAACATTACATTGACCATGAAACACAAAAATTGCATCGGGATTGAATACAACAGGGACAATGACGACTTGAGTACAAGAAAAGTGAATTTTCAAAGAGTTTGTGATTTGAGCGGCTCCTGGGGGACCAGTATTAGATTCCGAGGCAACAGTGCAGGTTTACTGTATCCTTGGAATTTCGCATTGACCTTGAAACACAGAAATTGCATCGGGATTGGATACAAAAGGGACAATGACGACTTAAGTACAGGATTAGCGAATCTTCTAAGAGTTTGTAGTTCGAGCGTCTCCTGGGAGACCATTATTAGATGCCGATACACCAGTGCGGGTTTACTGTATCCCTTGGACACTCACATTGACCATGAAACACAGAAATTGCATCGGCATTGAATACAAAACGAACAATGCCGACTTAAGTACTTGTAGAGTGATTCTTCTAAGAGTTTGTGGTTTGAGCGGCTCCTGGGAGACCAGAATTAGATTCCGATACACCAGTGCGGGTTTACTGTATCCCTTGGACCTTCACATTGACCAGGAAACACAGAATATGCATCAGGATTGAATACAAAAGGGACAATGCCGTCTTAAGTACAAGAACAGTGAATCTTCTAAGAGTTTGTGGTTTGAGCGGCTCCTGGTAGACCATTATTAGATTCCGATGCACCAGTGCAGGTTTACTGTATCCCTTGGACCTTCACATAGACCATGAAACACAGACATTGCATCAGGATTGAGTACAGAAGAAACAATGCTGACTTAAGTACAAGAATGGTGATACTGATAATAGTTTGTGCTTTGATCGACTCCTGTTTGGCCAGTAGTAGATTCCGATGATCCAGTGCAGGTTTACTGTATACCTTGGGACTTCACATTGAACATGAAACACAGAAATCGCATCGGGATTGAATACAAAATGGACAATTCCGACTTAAATTCAAGAAGAGAGAATCTTCTAAGATTTTGTGGTTTGAGCGACTCCTGGGGGCCAGTATTAGCTTCCGATGAACCAGTGCAGGTTTACTGTATCCCTTCGACCTTCCCATTGACCGTGAAACAGAGAAATCGCATCGGGATTGAATACAAATGGGGCAATGCCACCTTAGGTACAAGAAAAGTGAATCTACTAAGGGTTTGTGCCTTGAGCGGCTCCTGGGAGACCAGTATTAGATTCCGATGCCCCAGTGCAGGTGTGGTGTATCCCTTGGACCTTCACAATTACCATGAAACACAGAAATTGCGTCGGGATTGAATACTAAAGGGACAATGCCGACATAAGTGCTAGAAGAGTGTATCTCCTAAGAGATTGTTCTTTAAGCGAATCCTGGGGGACCAGTATTAGATTACGACGCACCAGTGCAGGTTTACGGTATAGCTTGGATCTTCACATTGCCCATGAAACACAGCAATTGAATCGGGATTTAATACACAATGCACAATGCCTACTTAAGTACTAGAAGAGTGATTTTTCTAAGAGTTTGTGCTTTGAGCGGCTCCTGGAGACCAGTATTAGGTTCCGATGCACCAGTGCAGGTTTACGGTATCACTTGGACCTACACATTGACCATGAAACACAGCAATTGAATCGGGATTGAATAGAAAATGCACAATGCCAACTCAAGTACAAGAAGAGTGATTTTTCTAAGATTTTGTGCTTTGAGCGGCTCCTGGGGACCAGTATTAGGTTCCGATGCACCAGCGCAGGTTTACTGTATAACTTGGACCTTCACATTGTGCATGAAACACAGAAATCGCATCGGGATTAAATACAAAATGCACAATGCCGAATAAAGTGCAAGAAGAGCGAATGTTCTAAGAATTTGTGCTTTGAGCGACTCCTGAGAGACCAGTATTTGATTCCGATGCAGCAGTGCAGGTTTACGGTATCCCTTGGACCTTCACATTGACCGTGAAACACTGAACTCGCATCAGGATTGAATACGAATGGGACAATGCCGGCTTAAGTGCAAGTAAAGTGAATCCACTAAGAGTTTGTGCTTTGAGCGGCTCCTCAGAGACCAGTATGATATTCCAATGCACCAGTGCAGGTTTACTGTATCCCTTGGAACCTCACATTGACCATGAAACACAGAAGTTGCATCGGGATTGAATAAAAAAAGGAACAATGCCGACTTAAGTACAAGAAGAGTAAATCTTCAAAGAGTTTGTTATTTGAGCGGCTTCTGGGAGACCAGTATCAGATTCCGCTGCAACAGTGCAGGTTTACTGTATCCCTTGGAACTTCACATTGAACATGAAACACAGAAACCTAATCGGGATTGAATACAAAAGGGACAATGCCGACTTAAATTCAAGAAGAGTGAATCTTCTAAAAGTCTGTGGTTTGAGTGGCTCCTGGGAGACCAGTATTAGATTCCGATGGACCAGTGCAGGTTTACTGTATCCCTTGGACCTCCACTTTTACCATGAAACACAGAAATTGCGTCGGGTTTGAATACTAAATGCACAATGCCGACATAAGTGCAAGAAGAGTGTATCTTCTAAGAGATTGTGGTTTGGGCGGCTCTTCCGGGACCAGTATTAGATTCCGACGCACCAGTGCAGGTTTACTGTATCCCTTGGACATTTTCATTGACTATGAAACACAGAAGTTACTTCGGGATTGAATACAAAAGGGACAATGACGACTTCAGTAAAAGAAGAGTGAATCTCCTAAGACTTTGTGGTTTGAACGGTTCCTGGGAGATTAGTATTAGATTCCGATGCACCAGTGCAGAATTACTGTATCCCTTGGAACTTCACATTGACCATGAAACACAGAAATTGCATCGGGATTGAACACAAGAGGGACAATACTTACTTAAGTACGAGAAGAGTGGATATTCCAAGAGTTTGTGCTATGAGTGGCTTATGGGAGACAGTATTAGAATCCGATGCACCACTGCAGGTTTACTGTATCCCTTCGACCATCACATTGACCATAAAACACAGAAATTGAGTCGGAATTGAATCCAAAGTGACAATGCCATCCTAAGTACAAGAAGAGTGAATCCTCTAAGAGTTTTGCATTGAAGGGCTCCTGGGAGACCAGTAATAGATTCAGATGCACCAGTGCAGGTTTACTGTATCCCTTGGACCTTCCCATTGACCTGAAACACAGACATCACATAGGGATTGCATACAATACCGACAATGCCGACTTGAGTACAAGAAAAGTGAATCAGCTTAGAGTTTGTGCTTTGAGCGGCTCCTTGGAGACTAGTATTAGATTCCGATGCACCAGTGCAGGTTTACTGTATGCCTCGGGCCTTCACATTGACCATGAAACACAGAAATCGCTTCGGGATTGAATACAAAAGGGACTATGCCGACTTAAGTACAAGAAGAGTGAATCTTCTAAGAGTTTGTCTTTTAAGCGGCTCCTCGGAGTCCTGTATTAGATTCCAATGCACCAGTGCAGGTTTACTGTATCCCTTGGAACATTACATTGACCATGAAACACAAAAATTGCATCGGGATTGAATACAACAGGGACAATGACGACTTAAGTACAAGCTTAGTGAATCTTCTAAGAGTTTGTAGTTCGAGCTACTCCTGGGAGACCAGTATTAGAATCCGATACGCCAGTGCGGGTTCACTGTATCCCTTTGACCTTCACATTGACCATGAAACACAGTAACCGCATCGGTATTGAATACAAAAGGGACAATGCCGACTTGAGTACAAGAAGAGTGAATCTTCAAAGAGCTTGTGATTTGAGCGGCTCCTGGGGGACCAGTATTAGATTCCAATGAACCATTGCAGGTTTACTGTATCACTCGGACCTTCTCATTGACCATGTAACCCAGCAATTGCATCGGCATTGAACACAAAATGGACAATGCCGACTTGAGTACAAGAATAGTGAAACTTCTCAGAGTTTGCACTTTGAGCGGCTCCTGTGAGACCAGTATTAGATTGCGATACACCAGTGCGGGTTTACTGTATCCCTTGGACACTCAAATTGACCATGAAACACAGAAATTGCATCGGCATTGAATACAAAAGGAACAATGCCGACTTAAGTACATGTAGAGTGATTCTTCTAAGAGTTTGTGGTTTCAGCGGCTCCTGGGAGACCAGAGTTAGATTCCGATACACCAGTGCGGGTTTACTGTATCCCTTGGACCTTCACATTGACCAGGAAACACAGAAAATGCATCAGGATTGAATACAAAGGGACAATGCCGTCTTAAGTACAAGAACAGTGAATCTTCTAAGAGTTTGTGGTTTGAGCGGCTCCTGGGAGATCAGTATTAGGTTCCGATGCACCCATGTAGGTTTACTGTATCCCTCGGACCTTCACATTGCCCATAAAACACAGAAATCGCATCGGGATTGAATGCAAAATGCACAATGAAGAATAAAGTGCAAGTAGAGTGAATCTTCTAAGAGTTTGTGCTTTGAGTGGCTCCTGGGAGACCAGTATAGGATTCCGATGCACCAGTGCAGAATTACTGTATCCCTTGGAACTTCACATTGACCATGAAACACAGCAATTGCATCGGGATTGAATACAAAAGGCATAATGCCAACTTAAGGACAAGAAGGGTGAATCTTCTAAGAGTTTGTGGTTTGAGCGGCTCCTGGGAGACCAGTATTAGATTCCGATGCACCAGTGCAGGTGTAGTGTATCCCTCGGATTTTCACATTTACCATGAAACACAGAAATTGCTTCGGGATTGATTACTAAAAGGACAATGCCGTCTTAAGTGAAAGAAGAGTGTATCTTCTAACAGATTGTGCTTTGAGCGGCTCCTGGCGGACCAGTATTAGATTCTGACGCACCCGTGCAGGTTTACTGTATCCCTTCGACCTTCATATTCACCATGAAACACAGAAATTACAACGGGATTGAATACAAAAGGGACAATGACGACTTCAGTACAAGAAGAGTGAATCTCCTAAGAGTTTGTGGTTTAGCGGCACCTGGGATACCAGTACTAGATTCCGATACACAAGTGCGGGTTTACTGTATCCCCTGGACCTTCACATAGACCATGAAACACAGACATTGCATCAGGACTGAGTACAAAAGAAACAATGCAGACTTAAGTACAAGAAGGGTGGTTCTGCTAATAGTTTGTGCTTTAATCGGCTCCCGTTTGGCCAGTAGTAGATTCCGGTGATCCAGTGCAAGTTTACTGTATACCTTGGGACTTCACATTGAACATGAAACACAGAATTCGCATCGGATTGAATGCAAAATGGACAATTCCGACTTAAATTCAAGAAGAGAGAATATTCTAAGATTTTTTGGTTTGAGCGGCTCCTGGGGGCAAGTATTAGCTTCCGATGAACCAGTGCATTTTTACTGTATCCCTTCGACCTTCCCTTTGACCGTGAAACACAGAAATCGCATCGGGAATGAATACAAATGGGACAATGCCACCTTATGTACAAGAAAAGTGAATCTACTAAGGGTTTGTGCCTTGAGCGGTTCCTGGGAGACCAGTATTAGATTCCGATGCACCAGCGCAGGTGTGGTGTATCCCTTGGACCTTCACAATTACCATGAAACACAGAAATTGCGTCTGGATTGAGGGGCAATGCCGACATAAGTGCTAGAAGCGTGTATCTTCTAAGAGATTGTTCTTTGAGCGACTCCTGGGGGACCAGTATTAGATTACGACGCACCAGTGCAGGTTTACGGTATAGCCTTGATCTTCACATTGCCCATGAAACACAGCAATTGAATCGGGATTGAATACACAATGCACAATGCCTACTTAAGTACTAGAAGAGTGATTTTTCTAAGAGTTTGTGCTTTGAGCGGGTCCTGGAGACCAGTATTAGGTTCCGATGCACCAGTGCAGGTTTACGGTATCACTTGGACCTTCACATTGTGCATGAAACACAGAAATCGCATCGGGATTGGATACAAAATGCACAATGCCGAATAAAGTACAAGAAGAGCGAATGTTCTAAGAATTTGTGCTTTGAGCGACTCCTGAGAGACCAGTATTTGATTCCGATGCAGCAGTGCAGGTTTACGGTATCCCTTGGACCTTCACATTGACCGTGAAACACTGAAATCGCATCAGGATTGAATACGAATGGGACAATGCCGACTTAAGCACAAGTAAAGTGAATCCACTAAGAGTTTGTGCTTTGAGCGGCTCCTCGGAGACCAGTATTATATTCCAATGCACCAGTGCAGGTTTACTGTATCCCTTGGAACCTCACATTGACCATGAAACACAGAAGGTGCATTGGGATTGAATGCAAAAGGGATAATGACGACTTAAGTACAAGATTATGAATCTTCTAAGAGTTTGTTGTTCGAGCGGCTCCTGGGAGACCAGTATTACATTCCGATACGCCAGTGGAGGTTTACTGATCCCATGGACCTTCACATTGACCATGAAACACAGAAATTGCATCGGTATTGAATACAAAAGGGACAATGCCGACATAAGTACAAGAAGAGTGAATCTTCTAAGAGTTTGTGGTTTGAGCGGCTCCTGGGAGACCAGTAATAGATTCCGACGAACCAGTGCAGGTTTACTGTATCCCTTGGACATTCACATTGACCATGAAATACAGATATTGCATCGGGATTGAATACAAAAAGAACAATGCCGACTTAAGTACAAGAAGAGTGAATCTTCAAAGAGTTTGTTATTTGAGCGGCTTCTGGGAGACCAGTATCAGATTCCGCTGCAACAGTGCAGGTTTACTGAATCCCTTGGTACTTCACATTGACCATGAAACACAGAAACCGCATCGGGATTGAATACAAAAGGGACAATGCCGACTTTAATTAAAGAAGAGTGAATCTTCTAAGAGAGTGTGCTTTGGGTGGCTCCTGGGAGTCCAGTATTAAAGTCCAATGCACCGGTGCAGGTTTACTGTATCCCTTGGACCTTCACATTGACCATGAAACACAGAAATTGCATCGGGATTGAATACAAAAGGGACAATGGCGACTTAAGTACAAGATTAGTGAATCTTCCAAGAGTTTGTAGTTCGAGCGGCTCCTGGGAGACCAGTATTAGATTTCGATACACCAGTGGAGGAATACTGTATCCCATGGACCTTCACATTGACCATGAAAATCAGAGATTGCATGGGGCTTGAATACAAGACGGACAATGCCCACTTAAGTACAAGAAGAGTGAATCTTCTAAGAGTTTGTGGTATGAGCGGTTCCTGGGAGACCAGTATTAGACTCCGATGCACCAGTGCAGGTTTACTGTATCCCTTGGACCTTCACGTTGACCGTGATACACAATAATTGCATTGGGATTGAATACAAAAGAGACAATGCCGACTTAAGTGCAATAAGAGTGTATCTTCTAAGAGATTGCGCTTTGAGCGGATCCTGGAGACGGGAATTAGATTCCGACGAACCAGTGCAGGTTTATTGTATCCCTTGGACCTTCACATTGACCTTGAAACACAGAAATTGCATCAGGACTGAATACAAAAGGACAATGCGGACATAAGTACTAGAAGAGTAAATCTTCTAAAAGTTTGTGGTATGAGCGGCTCCTGGGAGACCAGTATTGGATTCCGATGCACCAGTGAAGGTTTACCGTATCCCTTGGACCTTCACATTTACCATGAAACACAGAAATTGCGTCGGGATTGAATACTAAATTTACAATGCTGACATAAGTGTTAGAAGAGTGTATCTTGTAAGAGATTGTGCTTTGAGCGACACCTGGGGGACCAGTATTAGATTCCGACGCACCAGTGCAGGTCTACTGTATTCCTTGGACCTTCACATTGTGCATGAAAGACAGAAATCGCATCGGGATTGAATACAAAATACACAATGCCGAATAGAGTACAAGAAGATCGAATCTTCTAAGAATTTGTGTTTTGAGCGGCTCCTGGGAGACCAGTATTTGATTCCGATGCACCAGTGCAGGTTTACCGTATCCCTTGGACCTTCACATTGACCGTGGAACACAGAAATCGCATCGGGATTGAATACAAATGGGACAATGCCGACTTAAGTACAAGAAAAGTGAATCCACTAAGAGTTTGTGGTTTGAGCTGCTCCTGGGAGACCAGTATTAGATTCCGATGCACCAGTGCAGGTTTACTGTATCACTTGGAACTTCACATTGACCATGAAACACAGATACCGCATCGGGATTGTGTACAAAAGGGACAATGCCGACTTAAATTCAAGAAGAGTGAATCTTCTAAGAGTTTGTGGTTTGAGCGGCTCCTGGGAGACCAGTATTAGATTCCATTGCACCAGTGGAAGTTTACTGTATCACTTGTACCATCACATTGACCAAGAAACACAGAAATTGCATCGGGATTGAATACAAACGGGACAATGCCGCCTTAAGTACAAGATGAGTGAATCTACTAAGAATTGTGCATTGAGCGGCTCCTGGGAGACCAGTATTACATTCCGATGCACCAGTGCAGGTTTACGGTATTACTTGGACGTTCACATTGACCATGAAACACAGCAATTGAATCGGGAATGAATACAAAAGGCAACATGCCAACTTAAGTACTGGAAGAGTGAATTTTCTAAGAGTTTGTGATTTGGGCGGCTCCTGGGAGTCCAGAATTAGATTCCAATGCACCAGTGCTGGTTTACTGTACCCTATGGACCTTTACATTGACCATGACACACAAATATTGCATCTGGATTGAATACAAAAGGGACAATGCTGACTTAAGAACAAGAAGAGAGAATCTTATAAGACTTTGCGGATTGAGCGGCTCCTGGGAGACCAGTATTAGCTTCTTTTGCACCAGTGAAGAATTACTGTATCCCTTGGACCCTCACATTGACCATGAAACACAGAAATTGAATTTGGATTGAATACAAAAGGGACAATGAAGACCTAAGTGCAAGAAGAGTGAATCTTTTAAGAGTTTGTGGTTTGAGCGGCTCCTGGGAGACCAGTATTATATTCCGACGCACCAGTGCAGGTTTACTGTAGCCCGTGGACCTTCACATTGACCATGAAACACAGTAATTTCGTCGGGATTGAATAGAAAAGGGACAACGACGACTTCAGTACAAGAAGAGTGAATCTCCTATGAGTTTGTGGTTTGAGCGGCACCTGGGAGACCAGTATTAGATTCTGATACACGAGTGCGGGTTTACTTTATCCCTTGGACCTTCACATTGACCATGAAACACAGTAAATGCGTCGGGATTGAATACAAAAGGTACAATAACGACTTAAGTACAAGCACAGTGATTCTTCTAAGATTTTGTGGTTTGAGCGGCTCCTGGGAGAGACAATTAGATTCCGATTCACCAGTGCAGGTTTACTGTATCCCTTATAACATCACATTGACCATGAAACACAGAAATTGCATCGGGATTGAACAGAAAATGGACAATGCTGACTTAAGTACAAGAAGAGTTAATCTTGTAAGAGTTTGTGCTCTGAGAGGCTCCTGGAAAACCAGTATTAGATTCCGATACACCAGTGCAGGTTTACTGTTTCCCGTGGACCTTCACATTGACCATGAGACACAGAAATTGCATCGGGATTGAATACCTAAGGCACAATGCCAACTTAAGTACAAGAAGAGTTAATCTTCTAAGAGTTTGTGGTGTGAGCGGCTCCTGGGATACCAGTATTAGTTTCCGATTCACCAGTGAAGGTTTACTGTATCCCTTGGACCTTCACATTGACCATGAAACACTGCAATTGCATCGGGATAGAAATCAAAAGGCATAATGCCAACTTAAGTACAAGTACAGTGAATCTTCTAAGAAATTGTGGTTTGAGCGGCTCCTGGGAGACCAGAATTAGATTCCGATGCATCTGTGCAGGTTTATTGTATCCCTTATAACTTCACATTGACCAAGAAACACAGAAATTGCATCGGGATTGAATACAAAAAGGACAATGCCACCTTAAGTACAAGAAGAGTGAATCTTCTTAGAGTTTGTGGTTTGAGCGGCTCCTGGGAGACCAGTATTAGCTTCCGATGAACCAGTGCAGGTTTACTGTATCCCTTGGACCTTCCCATTGACCGTGAAACACAGAAATCGCTTCGGGATTGAATACAAATGGGACAATGCCACCTTATGTACAAGAAAAGTAAATCTACTGAGAGTTTGTGCTTTGCGCGGCTCCTGGGAGACCAGTATTAGATTCCGATGCACCGGTGCAGGTGTAGTGTAACCCTTGGACCTTTACATTTACCATGAAACACAGAAATTGCTTCGGGATTGAATACTAAAGGGTAATGCTGACATAAGTGTTAGAAGAGTGTATCCTCTAAGAGATTGTGGTTTGAGCGGCTCCTGGTAGACCTGTATTAGTTTCCGATGCACCAGTTAAGGTTTACTGTGTCCCTTGGACCTTCACATTGTCCATGAAACACACAAATTGAATTTGGATTGAATACAAAAGGGACGACGCCGACATAAGTACAAGAAAAGCGACTCTTCTAAGAGTTTGTGGTTTGAGCGGCTCCTGTTAGACCAGTATTAGATTCCGATGCACCAGTGCAGGTTTACTGTATCCCTTATAACTTCACATTGACCATGAAACACAGAAATTGCATCGGGATTGATCACAAAAGGGACAATGCGGACTTAAGTACAAGAAGAGTGAATCTTCTAAGAGCTTGTGCTTTGAGCGGCTCCTGGGAGACCAGTATTATATTCCGTCGCACCAGTGCAAGTTTACTGTATCACTTGGACGTTCACATTGACCATGAAACACAGCAGTTCCATCGGGATTGAATACAAATGGCTCAATGCCAAGTCATGTACTTGAAGAGTGAATTTTCTAAGAGATTCTGCTTTGAGCGGCTCCTGGGAGCCGAGAATTAGATTCCAATGCACCAGAGCAGGGTTACTGTGTCCCTCGGGCCTTCACATTGACCATGAAACACAGACCATGCATCGGGATTGAATACAAATGAAACAATGCCGAATTACGTACTAGAAGGGTAAATCTTCCAATAGTTTGTGCTTTGATCGGCTCCTGTTACGCCAGTATTAGATTCCGATGAACCAGTGCATGTTTACTGTATCCCCTGGACCTTCACATAGATCATGAAACACAGAAATTGCATGGGCATTGAATACAAAAAATGACAATGCCGACTTAAGTACAAGAAGAGTAATACTTCTAAGAGTCTGTGGGTTGAGCGGCTCCTGGGAGACCAGTATTAGGTTCCGATGCACCAGTGCTGGTTTACTGTATCCCGTCGACCTTCACATTGTCCATGAAACACAGAAATCGCATCGGGATTGAATACAAAATGCACAATGCCGAATAAAGTACAAGAAGAGTGAATCTTCTAAGAGTTTGTGCTATTAGCGGCTCCTGGGAGACCAATATTAGATTCCGTTGCACCAGTGGAAGTTTACAGTATCACTTGTACCATGACATTGACCAAGAAACACAGAAATTGCCTCGGGATTGAGTACAAAAAGGACAATGCCGCCTTAAGTACAAGAAGAGTGAATCTTCTAAGAGTTTGTGGTTAGAGAGGCTCCTGGGAGACCAGTATTAGCTTCCGAAGAACCTGTGCAGGTATACTGTATCCCTTGGACCTTCCCATTGACCGCGAAACACAGAAATCGCATCGGGATTGAATACAAATGGAACAATGCCACCTTATGTACAAGAAAAGTGAATCTACTGAGAGTTTGTGCTTTGAGCGGTTCCTGGGGAACCAGTATTAGATTCCGATGCACCAGTGCAGGTGTAGTGTATCCCTTGGACCTTCACATTTACCATGAAACACAGAAATTGCGTCGGAATTGAATACTAAAGGGACAATGCTGACATAAGTGTTGGAAGAGGGTATCTTCTAAGAGATTATGCTTTGAGCGACTCCTGGGGGACCAGTATTTGATTCCGGTGCACCAGTGCAGGTTTACGGTATCCCTTGGACCTCCACATTAACCGTGAAACGCAGAAATCGCATCGGTATTGAATACGAAAGGCACAATGCCGAATTAAGTACAAGAAATGTGAATCCACTAAGAGTTTGTGGTTTGAGCGGCTCCTGGGAGACCAGTATTAGATTCCAATGCACCAGTGCTGGTTTACTGTATCACTTGGAACTTAACATTGACCATGAAACACAGAAATCGCATCGGGATTGTGTACAGAGGGACAATGCCGACTTAAATTCAAGAAGAGTTAATCTTCTTAGAGTTTGTGGTTTGAGCGGCTCCTGGGAGACCATTATTAGAATCCGATTAATCAGTGCAGGTTTACTGTATCCCTTGGTTCTTCACATAGACGATGAAACACATACATTGCATCGGGATTGTATACAAAAGAACAATGCTGACAAAAGTACAAGAAGAGTGAATCCTCTAAGAGTCTGTGGTTTGAGCGGCTCCTGGAAGACCTGTTTTAGTTTCCGATGCACCAGTTAAGGTTTACTGTGTCCCTTGGACCTTCACATTGTCCATGAAACACAGAAATTGAATTTGGATTGAATACAAAAGGGTCAATGCCGACATAAGTAAAAAAAGAGTGACTCTTCTAAGAGTTTGTGGTTTGAGCGGCTCCTGGAAGACCAGTATTAGTTTCCGACGCACTAGTGCTGGATTACTGTATCACTTGGACGTTCACATTGACCATGAAACACTGCAATTGCATCGGGATTGAATACAAAAGGCATAATGCCAACTTAAGTACAAGAAGAGAGAATCTTTTAAGAATTTGTGGTTTGCGCGGCTCCTGGGAGACTAGTATTAGATTCCGATGCACCAGTGCGGGTTTACTGTATCCCTTGGAACTTCACATTGACCATGAAACACAGAAAACGCATCGGGATTGAATAAAAAATGCACAATGCCGAACAAAGTACAAGAAGAGTGAATCTTCTAAGAGTTTCTGCTTTGAATGGCTCCTGGGAGACCAGTATCAGATTCCGATGCACCAGTGCAGGTTTACTGTATCCCTTGGACCTTCACATTGACCACGAAATGCTGCAATAGCATCGGGATTGAGTACAAAAGGCATAATGCCAACTTAAGTACAAGAAGATAGAATCTTCTAAGAGTTTGTGGTTTCAGCGGCTCCTGTTAGACCAGTATTAGATTCCGATGCACCAGTGCAGGTTTACTGTATCCCTTACAACTTCACATTGACCATGAAACACAGAAATTGCATCGGGATTGAATACAAAAGAAGCAATGCCGACTTAAGTACAAGAAGTGTAAATCGTCTAATAGTTTGTGCTTTGATCGGCTCCTGTTACGCCAGTATTGGATTCCGATGAACCAGTGCATGTTTACTGTATCCCTTGGACCTTCACATAGATCCTGAAACACGGAAATTGCATCGGCATTGAATACAAATGGGACAATGCCGACTTAAGTACATGCACTGTGAATCTTCTAAGAGTTTGTGTTTTGTGCGGCTCCTGGGAGACGAGTGTTACATTCCGATTTACCAGTGCAGGTTTACGGTATCCCTTGGACCGTCACATTGACCATGAGACACAGAAAATGCATCGGGATTGAATACTTGAGGCACATTGCAAACCCAAGTATAAGAAGAGTTAATCTTCTAAGAGTTTGTGGTATGAGCGGCTCCTGGGATACCAGTATTAGTTTCCGATTCACCACTGAAGGTTTACTGTATCCCTTGGACCTTCACATTGACCATGAAATACTGCATTTGCATCGGGATTGAATACAAAAGGCATAATGCCAACTTAAGTACAAGTACAGTGAATCTTCTAAGAAATTGTGGTTTGAGCGGCTCCTGGGAGAGCAAATCTAGATTCCGATGCACCAGTGCAGGTTTACTGTATCCCTTATAACTTCACATTGACCAAGAAACACAGAAAATGCATCGGGATTGAATACAAAAAGGACAATGCCGCCTGTACAAGAAGAGTGAATCTTCTAAGAGTTTGTGGTTAGAGAGGCTCCTGGGAGACCAGTATTAGCTTCCGATGAACCAGTGCAGATGTAGTGTATCCCTTGGACCTTCACATTTACCATGAAACACAGAAATTTCGTCGGGATTGAATACTAACTTTACGATGCTGACATAAGTGTTGGAAGAGGGTATCTTCTAAGAGATTATGTTTTGAGCGACTCCTGGGGGACCAGTATTAGATTCCGACGCACCAATGCAGGTTTACTGTACCCCTTGGACCTTCACATTGACCGTGAAACGCAGAAATCGCATCCTTATTGAATACAATAGGGACAATGCAGACTTAAGTACAAGAAAGGTGAATCCACTAAGAGTTTGTGGTTTGAGCGGCTCCTGGGAGACCAGTATTAGATTCCAATGCACCAGTGCAGGTTTACTGTATCACTTGGATCTTCACATTGACCATGAAACACAGAGATCGCATCGGGATTGAATATAAAAGGCACAATGCTAACTTAAAAACAAGAAGAGTTAATCTTCTTAGAGTTTGAGGTTTGAGCGGCTCCTGGAAGACCTGTTTTAGTTTCCGATGCACCAGTTAAGGTTTGCTGTGTCCCTTGGACCTTCACTTTGTCCATGAAACACAGAAATTGAATTTGGATTGAATTCAAAAGGGACAATGCCGACATAAGTAAAAGAAGAGTGACTCTTCTAAGAGTTTGTGGTTTGAGCGGCTCCTGGAAGACCAGTATTAGATTCCGACGCACCAGTGCTGGATTACTGTATCTCTTGCACGTTCACATTGACCATGAAACACAGCAATTGCATCGGGATTGAATACAAAAGGCATAATGCCAACTTGAGTACAAGAAGAGTGAATCTTTTAAGAATTTGTGGTTTGCGCGGCTCCTGGGAGACCAATATTAGATTCCGATGCACCAGTGCAGGTTTGCTGTATCCCTTACAACTTCACATTGATTATGAAACACAGAAATCTCATCGGGATTGAACACAAAATGGATAATGCCGACTTAAGTACAAGAAGAGTGAATCTACTAAGAGTCTGTGGTTTGAGCGGCTCCTAGGAGACCAGTATTAGGTTCCGATGCACCAGTGCAGGTTTATTGTATCCCTTCGACCTTCACATTGTCCATGAAACACAGAAATCGCATCGGGATTGAATACAAAATGCACAATGCCGAATAAGGTACAAGAAGAGTGAATATTCTATGCGTTTGCGCTTTGAATGGCTCCTGGGAGACCAGTATTACATTCTGATGCACCAGTGCAGGTTTTCTGTATCCCCTGGACCTTCACATTGACCATGAAATACTGCAATTGCATCGGGATTGATTACAAAGGGCATAATGCCAACTTACGTACATGAAGAGTGAGACTTCTAAGGGTTTGTGGCTTGAGCTGCTACTGGGAGACCAGTATTAGATTCCGATGCACCAGTGAAGAATTACTGTATCCCTTGGACCCTCACATTGACCATGAAACACAGAAATCGCATCGGGATTGAATACAATTGGGACAATGCCACCTTATGTACAAGTAAAGTGAATCTACTGAGAGTTTGTGCTTTGAGCGGTTCCTGGGAAACCGGTAGTAGATTCCGATGCACCAGTGCAGGTGTAGTGTATCCCTTGGACCTTCACATTTACCATGAAACACAGAAATTTCGTCGGGATTGAATACTAAAAGGGACAATGCTGACATAAGTGTTGGAAGAGGGTATCTTCTAAGAGATTATGATTTGAGCGACTCCTGGGGGACCAGTATTAGATTCCGACGCACCAATGCAGGTTTTTTGTAGCCCTTGGACCTTCACATTGACCTTGAGACGCAGAAATTATTTGGGGATTGAATACATAAGGGACAATGATGACTTCAGTACAAGAAGATTGAATCCCTTAAGACTTTGTGATTTGAGCAGCTCCAGGGAGACCAGTATTAGATTCCGATACATCAGTGCGGGTGTACTGTATCCCTTGGACCTTCACGTTGACCATGAAACACAAAAATGCACCGGGATTGAATACAAAAGGGACAATGCCGACTTAAGAACAAGCACAGTGAATCTTCTAAGAGTTTGTAGTTTGAGCGGCTCCTGGGAGACCCTATTACAATCCGATGCACCAGTGGAGGTATACGGTATCACTTGGACTTTAACATTGACCATGAGACACAGCAATTGAATCGGGATTGAGTACAAAATGCACAATGCCAACTTGAGTACTAGAAGAGTGAATTTTCTAAGAGTTTGTGCTTTGAGCATCTCCTGGGAGACAAGTATTAGGTTCCGATGCACCAGTGCAGCCTTGCTGTATACCTTGGACCTTCACATTGTGCATGAAACACAGAAATCGCATCGGATTGAATAGAAAATGCACAATGCCGAATAAAGTACAAGAAGAGCGAATCTTCTAAGAATTTGTATTTTGAGCGGCTCCTGGGAGACCAGTATTTGATTCCGGTGCACCAGTGCAGGTTTACGGTATCCCTTGGACCTTCACATTGACCGTGAAACGCAGAAATCGCATCGGTATTGAATACAATAGGGACAATGCCGACTTAAGTACAAGAAAGGTGAATCCACTAAGAGTTTGTGGTTCGAGCGGCTCCTGGGAGTCCAGTATTTGATTCTGATGCACCAGTGCAGGTTAATTGTATCCCTTGTACCTTCCCATTGACCGTGAAACACAGATATCGCATTGGGATTGAATACAAAGGAGATAAAGCCGACTTAAGTACAAGAAAAGTGATTCTACAAAGAGTTTGTGCTTTGAGCGGCTCATGGGAGACCAGTATTAGATTACGATGCACCAGTGAAGAATTACTGTATCCCTTGGACCCTCACATTGACCATGAAACACAGAAATTAAATTTGGATTGAATACAAAAGGGACAATGCCGACTTAAGTACAAGAAGAGTGAATCTTCTAAGAGATTGTGGTTTGAGCGGCTCCTGGGAGACCAGTATTAGATTCCGACGCACCAGTGCAGGTTTACTGTATCCCTTGGACCTTCACATTGACCATGAAACACAGAAGTTACGTCGGGATTGAATAGAAAAGGGACAACGACGACATCAGTACAAGAAGAGTGAATCTCCTATGAGTTTGTGGTTTGAGCGGCACCTGGGAGACCAGTATTGGATTCCGATACACGAAGGCGGGTTCACTGTATCCCTTGGACTTTCACATTGACCATGAAACACAGAAAACGCATCGGGATTGAATAAAAAATGCACAATGCAGAACAAAGTACAAGAAGAGTGAATCTTCTAAGAGTTTGTGCTTTGAATGGCTCCTGGGAGACCAATATTAGATTCCGATGCACCAGTGCAGGTATACTGTATCCCTTGGACCTTCACATTGACCATGAAATACTGCAATTGCATCGGGATTGAATACAAAAGGCATAATGCCAACTTAAGTACAAGAAGATAGAATCTTCTAAGAGTTTGTGGTTTGAGCGGCTCCTGTTAGACCAGTATTAGATTCCGATGCACCAGTGCAGGTTTACTGTATCCCTTACAACTTCACATTGACTATGAAACACAGAAATTGCATCGGGATTGAACACAAAAGGGACAATGCGGACTTAAGTACAAGAAGAGTGAATCTTCTAAGAGTTTGTGCTTTGAGCGGCTCCTGGGAGACCAGTATTATAATCCGTCGCACCAGTGCAAGTTTCCTGTATCACTTGGACCTTCACATTGACCATGAAACACAGCAATTCCGTCGGGATTCAATACAAATGGCTCAATGCCAAGTAATGTACCTGAAGAGTGAATTTTCTACGAGATTGTGTTTTGAGCGGATCCTGGGAGCATAGTATTAGATTCAAATGCACCAGTGCAGGTTTACTGTATCCCTCGGACCTTCACATTGACCATGAAACACAGACATTGCATCGGGATTGAATACAAAAGAAGCAATGCCGACTTAAGTACAAGAAGGGTAAATCTTCTAATAGTTTGTGCATTGATCGGCTCCAGTTACGCCAGTATTACATTCCGATGAACCAGTGCATGTTTACTGTATCCCTTGGACCTTCACATAGATCCTGAAACACAGAAATTGCATCGACATTGAATACAAAAGGGACAATGCCGACTTAAGTACAAGAAGAGTGAATCTACTAAGAGTCTGTGGTTTGAGCGGCTCCTGGGAGACCAGTATTAGGTTCCGATGCACCAGTGCAGGTTTACTGTATCCCTTCGACCTTCACATTGTCCATGAAACACAGAAATCGCATCGGGATTGAATACAAAATGCACAATGCCGACTAAGGTACAAGAAGAGTGAATATTCTATGAGTTTGCGTTTTGAATGACTCCTGGGAGACCAGTATCACATTCTGATGCACCAGTGAAGGTTTACTGTATCCCTTGGACCTTCAAATTGACCATGAAATACTGCAATAGCATCGGGATTGATTACAAAGGGCATAATGCCAACTTACGTACATGAAGAGTGAGATTTCTAAGGGTTTGTGGCTTGAGCTGCTACTGGGAGACCAGTATTAGATTCCGATACACGAGTGCGGGTTTACTGTATCCCTTGGACTTTCACATTGACCATGAAACACAGAAAATGCATCGGGATTGAATACAAAAGGTACAATGACAACTTAAGTACAAGCAAAGTGATTCTTCTAAGATTTTGTGGTTTGAGCGCCTCCTGGGAGACACAATTAGATTCCGATGCACCAGTGCAGGTTTACGGTATCACTTGGACCTTTACATTGACCATGAAACACAGCAATTGCATCGGGATTGAATACAAAACGCATAGTGCCAACTTAATTACAAGAAGAGTGAATCTTCTAAGAGTTTGTGGTTTGAGCGGCACCTGGGAGACCAGTATTAGATTCCGATGCACCAGCGCAGGTTTAATGTATCCCTTGGAACTTCACATTGACCATGAAACAAAGTAATCGCATCGGGGTTGAATACACAAGGGACAATGCTGACATAATTCAAGAAGAGTGAATCTTCTAAGATTTTGTGGTTTGAGCGGCTCCTGGGAGACCAGTATTACATTCCGATGCCCCTGTGAAGGTTTACTGTATCCATTGGAATTTCACATTGACCAAGAAACAGAGAAATTGCATTTGGTTTGAATACAAAAGGGACAATGCCGACTTAAGTGCAAGAAGGGTGTATATTCAAAGTGATTGTGCTATGAGCTGCTCCTGTGGTACAAGTATTAGATTCCGACACACATGTGCAGGTTTACTGTATCCCTTGGACCTTCACATTGACCATGAAACACAGAAATTACATCGAGATTGAATACAAAAGTGTCAATGACGACTTAAGTGCAAGAAGAGTGAATCTTCTAAGAGTTTGTGGTTTGAGCGGCTCCTGGGAGACCAGTATTAGATTCCGATGCACCAGTGCAGGTTTACGGTATCACTTGGAGCTTCACATTGACCGTGAAACACAGAAATTGCATCGGGATTGAATACTAAAGAAACAACCCCGACTTAAGTACAAGAAAAGGGAATCTTCTATGAGTTTGTGTTTTGATTGGCTCCTAGGACACCTGTATTAGATTCCCATGAACCCGTGCAGGTTTACTGTATCCCTTGGACATTCACATTGAACATGAAACACAGAAATTGCTTCGGCATTGAATACAAAAGGGACAATGCCGACTTACGTACAAGAGGAGGGAATCTTCTAAGAGTTTGTGGTTTGAGCGGCTCCTGGGAGACCAGTATTAGGTTACGATGCACCAGTGCAGATTTACTGTATCCCTTTGACCCTCACATTGTCCATGAAACACAGAAATCGCATCGGGATTGAATACAAAATGCACAATGCCAACTTAAGTACTAGAAGAGTGTATTTTCTAAGTGATTGTCTTTTGAGCGGCTCCTGGGAGTCCAGTATCAGATTCCAATGCACCAATGCAGGTTTACTGTATCCCTTGGACCCTCACATTGTCCGTGAAACACTGCAATTGCATCGGGATTGAATGCAAAAGGCATAATGCCAACTTAAGTACAAGAAGAGAGAATCTTCAAAGTGTTTGTGGTTTGAGCGGCTCCTGGGAGACCAGTATTAAATTCCGATGCACCAGTGCAGGTTTACTGTATCCGTTGGTACTTGACGTTGACCATGAGACACAGAAATCGCATCGGGATTGAATACAAAAGGACAATACCGACTTAAATTTAAGAAGAATGAATCTTCTAAGAGTTTGTGGTTCGAACGGCTCCTGGGAGACCAGTATTAGATTCCGATGCACCAGTGCAGGTCTGCTGTATCCCTTTGACCTTCCCATTGACCGTGAAACACAGAAATCGCATCGGGATTGAATACAAAAGGGACAATGCCGACTTAAGTACAAGAAAAATGAATCTACTAAGAATTTGTGCTTTGAGCGGCTCCTGGGAGACCAGTATTATATTCCGTCGCACCAGTGCAAGTTTACTGTATCACTTGGACCTTCACATTGACCATGAAACACAGCAATTCCATCGGGATTCAATACAAATGGCTCAATGCCAAGTAATGTACTTGAAGAGTGAATTTTCTAAGAGATTGTGTTTTGAGCGGATCCTGGGAGAATAGTATTAGATTCCAATGCACCAGTGCAGGTTTACTGTATCCCTCGGACCTTCTCATTGACCATGAAACACAGACATTGCATCGGGATTGAATACAAAAGAAGCAATGCCGACTTAAGTACAAGAAGTGTAAATCGTCTAATAGTTTGTGCTTTGATCGGCTCCTGTTACGCCAGTATTAGATTCCGATGAACCAGTGCATGTTTACTGTATCCCTTGGACCTTCACATAGATCCTGAAACACGGAAATTGCATCGGCATTGAATACAAATGGGACAATGCCGACTTAAGTACATGCACTGTGAATCTTCTAAGAGTTTGTGTTTTGTGCGGCTCCTGGGAGACCAGTGTTACATTCCGATTTACCAGTGCAGGTTTACGGTATCCCTTGGACCGTCACATTGACCATGAGACACAGAAAATGCATCGGGATTGAATACTTGAGGCACATTGCAAACCCAAGTATAAGAAGAGTTAATCTTCTAAGAGTTTGTGGTATGAGCGGCTCCTGGGATACCAGTATTAGTTTCCGATTCACCACTGAAGGTTTACTGTATCCCTTGGACCTTCACATTGACCATGAAATACTGCATTTGCATCGGGATTGAATACAAAAGGCATAATGCCAACTTAAGTACAAGTACAGTGAATCTTCTAAGAAATTGTGGTTTGAGCGGCTCCTGGGAGAGCAAATCTAGATTCCGATGCACCAGTGCAGGTTTACTGTATCCCTTATAACTTCACATTAACCAAGAAACACAGAAAATGCATCGGGATTGAATACAAAAAGGACAATGCCGCCTGTACAAGAAGAGTGAATCTTCTAAGAGTTTGTGGTTAGAGAGGCTCCTGGGAGACCAGTATTAGCTTCCGATGAACCAGTGCAGATGTAGTGTATCCCTTGGACCTTCACATTTACCATGAAACACAGAAATTTCGTCGGGATTGAATACTAACTTTACAATGCTGACATAAGTGTTGGAAGAGGGTATCTTCTAAGAGATTATGTTTTGAGCGACTCCTGGGGGACCAGTATTAGATTCCGACGCACCAATGCAGGTTTACTGTACCCCTTGGACCTTCACATTGACCGTGAAACGCAGAAATCGCATCGGTATTGAATACAATAGGGACAATGCAGACTTAAGTACAAGAAAGGTGAATCCACTAAGAGTTTGTGGTTTGAGCGGCTCCTGGGAGACCAGTATTAGATTCCGACGCACCAGTGCTGGATTACTGTATCTCTTGCACGTTCACATTGACCATGAAACACAGCATTTGCATCGGGATTGAATACAAAAGGCATAATGCCAACTTGAGTACAAGAAGAGTGAATCTTTTAAGAATTTGTGGTTTGCGCGGCTCCTGGGAGACCAGTATTAGATTCCGATGCACCAGTGCAGGTTTGCTGTATCCCTTACAACTTCACATTGATTATGAAACACAGAAATCTCATCGGGATTGAACACAAAAGGGATAATGCCGACTTAAGTACAAGAAGAGTGAATCTACTAAGTCTGTGGTTTGAGCGGCTCCTGGGAGACCAGTATTAGGTTCCGATGCACCAGTGCAGGTTTATTGTATCCCTTCGACCTTCACATTGTCCATGAAACACAGAAATCGCATCGGGATTGAATACAAAATGCACAATGCCGAATAAGGTACAAGAAGAGTGAATATTCTATGCGTTTGCGTTTGAATGGCTCCTGGGAGACCAGTATTACATTCTGATGCACCAGTGCAGGTTTTCTGTATCCCCTGGACCTTCACATTGACCATGAAATACTGCAATTGCATCGGGATTGATTACAAAGGGCATAATGCCAACTTACGTACATGAAGAGTGAGACTTCTAAGGGTTTGTGGCTTGAGCTGCTACTGGGAGACCAGTATTAGATTCCGATGCACCAGTGAAGAATTACTGTATCCCTTGGACCCTCACATTGACCATGAAACACAGAAATCGCATCGGGATTGAATACAATTGGGACAATGCCACCTTATGTACAAGTAAAGTGAATCTACTGAGAGTTTGTGCTTTGAGCGGTTCCTGGGAAACCGGTAGTAGATTCCGATGCACCAGTGCAGGTGTAGTGTATCCCTTGGACCTTCACATTTACCATGAAACACAGTAATTTCGTCGGGATTGAATACTAAAAGGGACAATGCTGACATAAGTGTTGGAAGAGGGTATCTTCTAAGAGATTATGTTTTGAGCGACTCCTGGGGGACCAGTATTAGATTCCGACGCACCAATGCAGTTTTTTTGTAGCCCTTGGACCTTCACATTGACCTTGAGACGCAGAAATTATTTGGGGATTGAATACATAAGGGACAATGATGACTTCAGTACAAGAAGAGTGAATCCCTTAAGACTTTGTGATTTGAGCAGCTCCAGGGAGACCAGTATTAGATTCCAATACATCAGTGCGGGTGTACTGTATCCCTTGGACCTTCACGTTGACCATGAAACACAAAAATGCACCGGGATTGAATACAAAAGGGACAATGCCGACTTAAGAACAAGCACAGTGAATCTTCTAAGAGTTTGTAGTTTGAGCGGCTCCTGGGAGACCCTATTACAATCCGATGCACCAGTGGAGGTATACCGTATCACTTGGACTTTAACATTGACCATGAGACACAGCAATTGAATCGGGATTGAGTACAAAATGCACAATGCCAACTTGAGTACTAGAAGAGTGAATTTTCTAAGAGTTTGTGCTTTGAGCATCTCCTGGGAGACAAGTATTAGGTTCCGATGCACCAGTGCAGCCTTGCTGTATACCTTGGACCTTCACATTGTGCATGAAACACAGAAATCGCATCGGATTGAATAGAAAATGCACAATGCCGAATAAAGTACAAGAAGAGCGAATCTTCTAAGAATTTGTATTTTGAGCTGCTCCTGGGAGACCAGTATTTGATTCCGGTGCACCAGTGCAGGTTTACGGTATCCCTTGGACCTTCACATTGACCGTGAAACGCAGAAATCGCATCGGTATTGAATACAATAGGGACAATGCCGACTTAAGTACAAGAAAGGTGAATCCACTAAGAGTTTGTGGTTCGAGCGGCTCCTGGGAGTCCAGTATTTGATTCTGATGCACCAGTGCAGGTTAATTGTATCCCTTGTACCTTCCCATTGACCGTGAAACACAGATATCGCATTGGGATTGAATACAAAGGGGATAAAGCCGACTTAATTACAAGAAAAGTGATTCTACAAAGAGTTTGTGCTTTGAGCGGCTCATGGGAGACCAGTATTAGATTACGATGCACCAGTGAAGAATTACTGTATCCCTTGGACCCTCACATTGACCATGAAACACAGAAATTAAATTTGGATTGAATACAAAAGGGACAATGCCGACTTAAGTACAAGAAGAGTGAATCTTCTAAGAGATTGTGGTTTGAGCGGCTCCTGGGAGACCAGTATTAGATTCCGACGCACCAGTGCAGGTTTACTGGATCCCTTGGACCTTCACATTGACCATGAAACACAGAAGTTACGTCGGGATTGAATAGAAAAGGGACAACGACGACATCAGTACAAGAAGAGTGAATCTCCTATGAGTTTGTGGTTTGACGGCACCTGGGAGACCAGTATTGGATTCCGATACACGAAGGCGGGTTTACTGTATCCCTTGGACTTTCACATTGACCATGAAACACAGAAAACGCATCGGGATTGAATAAAAAATGCACAATGCAGAACAAAGTACAAGAAGAGTGAATCTTCTAAGAGTTTGTGCTTTGAATGGCTCCTGGGAGACCAATATTAGATTCCGATGCACCAGTGCAGGTATACTGTATCCCTTGGACCTTCACATTGACCATGAAATACTGCAATTGCATCGGGATTGAATACAAAAGGCATAATGCCAACTTAAGTACAAGAAGATAGAATCTTCTAAGAGTTTGTGGTTTGAGCGGCTCCTGTTAGACCAGTATTAGATTCCGATGCACCACTGCAGGTTTACTGTATCCCTTACAACTTCACATTGACTATGAAACACAGAAATTGCATCGGGATTGAACACAAATGGGACAATGCGGACTTAAGTACAAGAAGAGTGAATCTTCTAAGAGTTTGTGCTTTGAGCGGCTCCTGGGAGACCAGTATTATAATCCGTCGCACCAGTGCAAGTTTCCTGTATCACTTGGACCTTCACATTGACCATGAAACACAGCAATTCCATCGGGATTCAATACAAATGGCTCAATGCCAAGTAATGTACCTGAAGAGTGAATTTTCTACGAGATTGTGTTTTGAGCGGATCCTGGGAGCATAGTATTAGATTCAAATGCACCAGTGCAGGTTTACTGTATCCCTCGGACCTTCACATTGACCATGAAACACAGACATTACATCGGGATTGAATACAAAAGAAGCAATGCCGACTTAAGTACAAGAAGGGTAAATCTTCTAATAGTTTGTGCATTGATCGGCTCCAGTTACGCCAGTATTACATTCCGATGAACCAGTGCATGTTTACTGTATCCCTTGGACCTTCACATAGATCCTGAAACACAGAAATCTCATCGGGATTGAACACAAAATGGATAATGCCGACTTAAGTACAAGAAGAGTGAATCTACTAAGAGTCTGTGGTTTGAGCGGCTCCTAGGAGACCAGTATTAGGTTCCGATGCACCAGTGCAGGTTTATTGTATCCCTTCGACCTTCACATTGTCCATGAAACACAGAAATCGCATCGGGATTGAATACAAAATGCACAATGCCGACTAAGGTACAAGAAGAGTGAATATTCTATGAGTTTGCGTTTTGAATGACTCCTGGGAGACCAGTATCACATTCTGATGCGCCAGTGAAGGTTTACTGTATCCCTTGGACCTTCAAATTGACCATGAAATACTGCAATAGCATCGGGATTGATTATAAAGGGCATAATGCCAACTTACATACATGAAGAGTGAGATTTCTAAGGGTTTGTGGCTTGAGCTGCTACTGGGAGACCAGTATTAGATTCCGATACACGAGTGCGGGTTTACTGTATCCCTTGGACTTTCACATTGACCATGAAACACAGAAAATGCATCGGGATTGAATACAAAAGGTACAATGACAACTTAAGTACAAGCAAAGTGATTCTTCTAAGATTTTGTGGTTTGAGCGCCTCCTGGGAGACACAATTAGATTCCGATGCACCAGTGCAGGTTTACGGTATCACTTGGACCTTTACATTGACCATGAAACACAGCAATTGCATCAGGATTGAATACAAAACGCATAGTGCCAACTTAATTACAAGAAGAGTGAATCTTCTAAGAGTTTGTGGTTTGAGCGGCACTTGGGAGACCAGTATTAGATTCCGATGCACCAGCGCAGGTTTAATGTATCCCTTGGAACTTCACATTGACCATGAAACAAAGTAATCGCATCGGGGTTGAATACACAAGGGACAATGCTGACATAATTCAAGAAGAGTGAATCTTCTAAGATTTTGTGGTTTGAGCGGCTCCTGGGAGACCAGTATTAGATTCCGCTGCATCAGCGCAGGTTAACTGTATCCCTTGGAACTTCCCACTGACTGTGAAACACTGAAATTGCATCGGGATTAAAAAAAAAGGCACAATGCCAACTTAAGTACGAGAAGGGTTAATCTTCCAAGAGATTGTGTTTTGAGCGGCTCCTGGGAGACCAGTATTACATTCCGATGCCCCTGTGAAGGTTTACTGTATCCATTGGAATTTCACATTGACCAAGAAACACAGAAATTGCATTTGGTTTGAATACAAAAGGGACAATGCCGACTTAAGTGCAAGAAGGGTGTATATTCAAAGTGATTGTGCTATGAGCTGCTCCTGTGGTACAAGTATTAGATTCCGACGCACATGTGCAGGTTTACTGTATCCCTTGGACCTTCACATTGACCATGAAACACAGAAATTACATCGAGATTGAATACAAAAGTGTCAATGACGACTTAAGTGCAAGAAGAGTGAATCTTCTAAGAGTTTGTGGTTTGAGCGGCTCCTGGGAGACCAGTATTAGATTCCGATGCACCAGTGCAGGTTTACGGTATCACTTGGAGCTTCACATTGACCGTGAAACACAGAAATTGCATCGGGATTGAATACTAAAGAAACAACCCCGACTTAAGTACAAGAAAAGGGAATCTTCTATGAGTTTGTGCTTTGATTGGCTCCTGGGAAACCTGTATTAGATTCCCATGAACCCGTGCAGGTTTACTGTATCCCTTGGACATTCACATTGAACATGAAACACAGAAATTGCTTCGGCATTGAATACAAAAGGGACAATGCCGACTTACGTACAAGAGGAGGGAATCTTCTAAGAGTTTGTGGTTTGAGCGGCTCCTGGGAGACCAGTATTAGGTTACGATGCACCAGTGCAGATTTACTGTATCCCTTTGACCCTCACATTGTCCATGAAACACAGAAATCGCATCGGGATTGAATACAAAATGCACAATGCCAACTTAAGTACTAGAAGAGTGTATTTTCTAAGTGATTGTCTTTTGAGCGGCTCCTGGGAGTCCAGTATCAGATTCCAATGCACCAATGCAGGTTTACTGTATCCCTTGGACCCTCACATTGTCCGTGAAACACTGCAATTGCATCGGGATTGAATGCAAAAGGCATAATGCCAACTTAAGTACAAGAAGAGAGAATCTTCAAAGTGTTTGTGGTTTGAGCGGCTCCTGGGAGACCAGTATTAAATTCCGATGCACCAGTGCAGGTTTACTGTATCCGTTGGTACTTGACGTTGACCATGAGACACAGAAATCGCATCGGGATTGAATACAAAAGGACAATACCGACTTAAATTTAAGAAGAATGAATCTTCTAAGAGTTTGTGGTTCGAGCGGCTCCTGGGAGACCAGTATTAGATTCCGATGCACCAGTGCAGGTCTGCTGTATCCCTTTGACCTTCCCATTGACCGTGAAACACAGAAATCGCATCGGGATTGAATACAAAAGGGACAATGCCGACTTAAGTACAAGAAAAATGAATCTACTAAGAATTTGTGCTTTGAGCGGCTCCTGGGAGACCAGTATTAGATTCCGATGAACCAGTGCAGGTTTACTGTATCCCTTGGACTATCACATTGACCATGAATTACAGAAACTGCATCGGGATTGAATACAAATGGACAATTTCGTCATAAGTGAAAGAAGAGTGAATTTTCTAAGTGTTTGTTGTATGAGCGGCTCCTGGGAGACCAGTATTAGATTCCGATGCACCAGTGAATGCTTGCTGTATCCCTTGGGCCTTCACATTGGCCATGAAAAACAGAAATTGAGTGGGGATTAAATACAAAAGGGACAATAGCGAATTAAGTACAAGACGAGTGAATTTTCTAAGAGTTTGTTCTTTGAGCGGCTCCTGGGAGACTAGTATTGGATTCCGATGAACCAGTGCAGGTTTACTGTACCCCCTGCACCTTCACCTAGACCACGAAACGCAGAAATCGCATCGGGATTGAATACCAAAAGCACAATGCCAACAAAAGTACAAGAGGAGTGAATATTCTAAGAGTTTGTGCTTAGAGCAGCACCTGGGAGACCAGTATTAGATTCCGATGCACCAGTGCAGGTTTATTGTATCCCTTGGACCTTCGCATTGTCCATGACACACACAAATCGCATCAGGCCTGAATACGAAACGCACAATGCCAAATAAAGTTCATGAAGAGTGAATGTTCTATGAGTTTCAGGTTTGAGCGGCTCCTGGGAGACCAGTATTAGATTCCGATGCACCAGTGAAAGTTTACTGTATCCCTTGGGCCTTCACATTGACCACGAAACATAGAAATTGAATTAGGATTGAATACAAAAGGGACAATGACGACTTCAATACAAGAAGAGTGAATCTCCTAAGAGTTTGTGGTTTGATCGGCACCTGGGAGAATAGTATTAAATTCCGATACACCAGTGCGGGTTTACTGTACCCCTTGGACCTTCACTTTAACCATGAAACACAGAATATGCATCGGGATCGAATACAAAAGGGACAATGCCGACTTTAGTACAACCACAGTGAATATTCTTTGTTGTTTGAGCGGCTCCGGGAGACCCTATTAGATTCCGATGCACCAGTGCAGGTTTACGGTAACCCTTGGACCTTCACATTGACCATGAAACACAGAAATTGAATGGGGATTAAATACAAAAGGGACAATGCCGAATTAATTACAAGAAGAGTGAATTTTCTAAAAGTTTGTCCTTTGAGCGGCTCCTGGGAGACTAGTATTAGATTCCGATGAACCAGTGCAGGTTTACTGTGTCCCTTGGACCCTCATATTATCCATGAAACACACAAATCGCATCGGGATTGAATGCAAAATGCACAATGCCGAATAAAGTACAAGAAGAGTGAATCTTCTAAGAATTTGTGGTTCGAGCGGCTCCTGGGAGACCAGTATTAGATTCCGATGCACCAGTGGAGGTTTACAGTAACCCTTGGACCTTCATATTGACCATGAAACACTGCAATTGCATGGGGATTGAACACAAAAGGGACAATGCCGACATAAGTACAAGAGGTGTGAATCTTAGAAGTATTTGTGCTTTGAGCGGCTCCTGGGAGACCAGTATCAAATTCGGATGCACCTGTGCAAGTTTACTGTATCACTTGTACCTTCACATTGACAATGAAACACTGAAATTACATCGCGATTGAATACAAAAGAGACAATGACGACTTAAGTATAAGAAGAGTGAGTCTTCTAAGAGTTTGTGTTTTGAGCGGCACCTGGGAGAAACAGTATTAGATTCCAAAGCACCACGGCGGTTAACGTTATCACTTGGACCTTCACATTGTCCATGACATACAGAAATCGCATCGGGATTGAATACAATACGCACAATGCCGAATAATGTACAAGAAGAGTGATTGTTCTACGAGTTTGTGCTTTGAGCAGCTCCTGGGAGACCAGTATTATATGCCGATGCACCAGTGCAGGTTTACTGTATCCCTAGGACCTTCACAGGGAGCATGAAACACAGAAATCGCATCGGGATTGAATACAAAAGGGACAATGCCGACTTAAATGTAGGAAAAATGAGTTTTCTAAGAGTTTGTGATTTGAGCGGCTCAAGGGAGACCAGTATTATATTCCGATGCAATAGAGCAGCTCTACTGTATCCCTTGGACATTCAAATTGTCCATGACACACAGAAATCGCATCGGGATTGAATACAAAATGCACAATACCGAATAATGTACAAGAAGTGTGAATGTTCTATGAGTTTGTGGTTTGAGCGGCTCCTGGGAGACCAGTATTATATGCCGATGAACCAGTGCAGGTTTACTGTATTCCTTGAACCTTCACATTGACCGTGAAGCACAGCAATTGCATCGGGATTGAATATAAAATGCAGAATGCCAACATAAGTGCAAGAAGAATGAATCTTCTAAGAGTATGTGCTTTGAGCGGCTCCTAGGAGACCAGTTATAGATTTTAATTCACCAGGGCAGGTTTATCTTATCCCTTGGACCTTCACCTGGACCATGAAACACAGAAATTGCATCGGGATTGATTGCAAGAGGGACAATGCCGACTTAAGTACAAGAAGAGTGAATCTTCTAAGAGAGTGTGGTTTAAGCGGCTCCTGGGAGACCAGAATTAGATTCCGATGCCACAGTGCAGGAATTCTGTATCCCTTGGACCTTTAAAATGACCATGAAACACATAAATTGATTCGAGATTTAATACAAAGGGGATAAAGCCGACTTAGGTAGAAGAAGAGTGAATCTTCTAAGAGTTTGTGGTTTGAGCGCCTCCTGGGAGACCAGTATTAGATTCCGATGACCCGGTGCAGGTTTACTGTATCCCTTGGACCTTCACATTGACCATGAAACACAGAAATTGCGTCGGGATTGAATACTAAAGGGACTATGCCGACTTAAGTGCAAGAACCCCCCCCCATGAACCATGGACCTTGCCGTTGGTGGGGAGGCTTGCGTGCCTCAGCGATACAGATAGCTGTACCGTAGGTGCAACCACAATGGAGGGGTATCTGTTGAGAGGCCAGACAAATGTGTGGTTCCTGAAGAGGGGCAGCAGCCTTTTCAGAGGTTGCAAGGGCAACAGTCTGGATGATTGACTGATCTGGCCTTGTAACAATAACCAAAACGGCCTTGCTGTGCTGGTACTGCGAACGGCTGAAAGCAAGGGGAAACTACAGCCGAAATTTTTCCCGAGGGCATGCAGCTTTACTGTATGATTACATGATGATGGCGTCCTCTTGGGTAAAATATTCCGGAGGTAAAATAGTCCCCCATTCGGATCTCCGGGCGGGGACTACTCAAGAGGATGTCGTTATCAGGAGAAAGAAAACTGGCGTTCTACGGATCGGAGCGTGGAATGTCAGATCCCTCAATCGGGCAGGTAGGTTAGAAAATTTAAAAAGGGAAATGGATAGGTTGAAGTTAGATATAGTGGGAATTAGTGAAGTTCGGTGGCAGGAGGAACAAGACTTCTGGTCAAGTGACTACAGGGTTATAAACACAAAATCAAATAGGGGTAATACAGGAGTAGGTTTAATAATGAATAGGAAAATAGGAATGCGGGTAAGCTACTACAAACAGCATAGTGAACGCATTATTGTGGCCAAGATAGATACGAAGCCCACACCTACTACAGTAGTACAAGTTTATATGCCAATTAGCTCTGCAGATGACGAAGAAATTGAAGAAATGTATGATGAAATAAAAGAAATTATTCAGATTGTGAAGGTAGACGAAAATTTAATAGTCATGGGTGACTGGAATTCGAGTGTAGGAAAAGGGAGAGAAGGAAACATAGTAGGTGAATATGGATTGGGGGACAGAAATGAAAGAGGAAGCCGCCTGGTAGAATTTTGCACAGAGCACAACATAATCATAACTAACACTTGGTTTAAGAATCATGAAAGAAGGTTGTATACATGGAAGAACCCTGGAGATACTAAAAGGTATCAGATAGATTATATAATGGTAAGACAGAGATTTAGGAACCAGGTTTTAAGTTGTAAGACATTTCCAGGGGCAGATGTGGACTCTGACCACAATCTATTGGTTATGACCTGTAGATTAAAACTGAAGAAACTGCAAAAAGGTGGGAATTTAAGGAGATGGGACCTGGATAAACTAAAAGAACCAGAAGTTGTACAGAGATTCAGGGAGAGCATAAGGGAGCAATTGACAGGAATGGGGGAAATAAATACAGTAGAAGAAGAATGGGTAGCTTTGAGGGATGAAATAGTGAAGGCAGCAGAGAATCAAGTAGGTAAAAAGACGAGGGCTAGTAGAAATCCTTGGGTAACAGAAGAAATATTGAATTTAATTGATGAAAGGAGAAAATATAAAAATGCAGTAAGTGAAACAGGCAAAAAGGAATACAAACGTCTCAAAAATGAGATCGACAGGAAGTGCAAAATGGCTAAGCAGGGATGGCTAGAGGACAAATGTAAGGATGTAGAGGCCTATCTCACTAGGGGTAAGATAGATACCGCCTACAGGAAAATTAAAGAGACCTTTGGAGATAAGAGAACGACTTGTATGAATATCAAGAGCTCAGATGGAAGCCCAGTTCTAAGCAAAGAAGGGAAAGCAGAAAGGTGGAAGGAGTATATAGAGGGTCTATACAAGGGCGATGTTCTTGAGGACAATATTATGGAAATGGAAGAGGATGTAGATGAAGATGAAATGGGAGATACGATTTTGCGTGAAGAGTTTGACAGAGCACTGAAAGACCTGAGTCGAAACAAAGCCCCCGGAGTAGACAATATTCCATTGGAACTACTGACGGCCGTGGGAGAGCCAGTCCTGACAAAACTCTACCATCTGGTGAGCAAGATGTATGAAACAGGCGAAATACCCTCAGACTTCAAGAAGAATATAATAATTCCAATCCCAAAGAAAGCAGGTGTTGACAGATGTGAAAATTACCGAACTATCAGCTTAATAAGTCACAGCTGCAAAATACTAACACGAATTCTATACAGACGAATGGAAAAACTAGTAGAAGCCAACCTCAGGGAAGATCAGTTTGGATTCCGTAGAAACACTGGAACACGTGAGGCAATACTGACCTTACGACTTATCTTAGAAGAAAGATTAAGGAAAGGCAAACCTACGTTTCTAGCATTTGTAGACTTAGAGAAAGCTTTTGACAATGTTGACTGGAATACTCTCTTTCAAATTCTAAAGGTGGCAGGGGTAAAATACAGGGAGCGAAAGGCTATTTACAATTTGTACAGAAACCAGATGGCAGTTATAAGAGTCGAGGGACATGAAAGGGAAGCAGTGGTTGGGAAGGGAGTAAGACAGGGTTGTAGCCTCTCCCCGATGTTATTCAATCTGTATATTGAGCAAGCAGTAAAGGAAACAAAAGAAAAATTCGGAGTAGGTATTAAAATCCATGGAGAAGAAATAAAAACTTTGAGGTTCGCCGATGACATTGTAATTCTGTCAGAGACAGCAAAGGACTTGGAAGAGCAGTTGAATGGAATGGACAGTGTCTTGAAAGGAGGATATAAGATGAACATCAACAAAAGCAAAACAAGGATAATGGAATGTACTCTAATTAAGTCGGGTGATGCTGAGGGAATTAGATTAGGAAATGAGGCACTTAAAGTAGTAAAGGAGTTTTGCTATTTGGGGAGCAAAATAACTGATGATGGTCGAAGTAGAGAGGATATAAAATGTAGGCTGGCAATGGCAAGGAAAGCGTTTCTGAAGAAGAGAAATTTGTTAACATCGAGTATAGATTTAAGTGTCAGGAAGTCATTTCTGAAAGTATTCGTATGGAGTGTAGCCATGTATGGAAGTGAAACATGGACGATAAATAGTTTGGACAAGAAGAGAATAGAAGCTTTCGAAATGTGGTGCTACAGAAGAATGCTGAAGATTAGATGGGTAGATCACATAACTAATGAGGAAGTATTGAATAGGATTGGGGAGAAGAGAAGTTTGTGGCACAACTTGACCAGAAGAAGGGATCGGTTGGTAGGACATGTTCTGAGGCATCAAGGGATCACCAATTTAGTATTGGAGGGCAGCGTGGAGGGTAAAAATCGTAGAGGGAGACCAAGAGATGAATACACTAAGCAGATTCAGAAGGATGTAGGTTGCAGTAGGTACTGGGAGATGAAAAAGCTTGCACAGGATAGAGTAGCATGGAGAGCTGCATCAAACCAGTCTCAGGACTGAAGACCACAACAACAACAACAAGTGCAAGAAGAGTGTATCTTCTAAGAGATTGTGCTTTAAGCGGCGCCTGGGAGACCTGTAGTAGATTCCGACGCACCAGTGCAAGTTTACTGTATCCCTTAGACCTTTACATTGACCATGAAACACAGAAAATGCATCGGGATTGAATACAAAAGGGACATCGCCGACTTAAGTACAAGAAGAGTGATTCTTCTCAGAGTTTGTGGTTTGAGCGGTTATTGGGAGACCAGTATTTGATTCCCATACACCAGTGCGGGTTTACCGTATCCCTTGGACATTCACATTGTCCATGAAACATAGAAATCGCATCGGGATTGAATATAAAATGCACAATGCCGAATAATGTACAAGAAGAGTGAATGTTCTATGAGCTTGTGGTTTGAGCGGCTCCTGGGTCACCAGTATTATATGCCGATGCACCAGTGCAGGTTTACTGTATTCCTTTCGCCTTCACAGTGACCATGAATCACAGCAATTGCATCGGTATTGAATATAAAATGCAGAATACCAACGTAAGTGCAAGAAGATTGAATCATCTAAGGGTATGTGCTTTGAGCGGCTCCTAGGAGAAAAGTTATAGATTTTGATTCACCAGGGCAGGTTTATCTTATCCCTTGGACCTTCACCTTGACCATGAAACACAGAAATTGCATCGGGATTGATCACAAAAGGGACAAAGCCGACTTAAGTACAAGAAGAGTGAATCTTCTAAGAGTTTGTAGTTTGAGTGGGAGACCAGTATTAGATTCCGATGCACCAGTGCAGGTTTACTGTATCCCTTGTACCTTCACATTGACCATGAAACACAGAAATTGCGTCGGCATTGGATACTAAAGGGACAATGCCGACTTAAGTGCAAGAAGAGTGTATCTTCTAAGAGATTGTGGTATGAGCGGCTCCGGTGAGACCAGTATTAGATTCTGATGCACAGCTGCAGGTTTACGGTATCCCTTGGACCTTCACAGTGACCATGAAAAACATCAATTGCATCGGGATTAAATACAAATGGCACAATGTGGAATAAAGTAGATGAAGAGTGAATGTTCTATGAGTTTGTGCTTTGAGCGGCTCCTGGGAGACCAGTATTATATTTCGATGCTCCAGTGCCGGTTTACTGTACCCCTTGGACCTTCACATTGACCATGAAACACAGCAATTGCATCGGGATTGAATGCAAAATACACAATGCCAGATTAAGTACAAGAAATTGAATACACAAGGGACATCGCCGACTTAAGTACAAGAAGAGTGAATCTTCTAAGAGTTTGTGGTTTGAGCGGTTCCTGGGAGAACCGATACACCAGTGCGGGTTTACTGTATCCCTTGGACATTCACATTGTCCATGAAACACGGAAATTGCATCGGGATTTAATACGAAAGGGACAATGCCGACTTAAGTACAAGAAGAGTGAATCTTCCAAGAGTTTGTGCTTTGAGCGGCTCCTGGGAGACCAGTATTACATTCCGATGATCCAGAGCTAGTTTACTGTATCCCTTGGACCTTAACATTGACCACGAAACACAGAAATTGCATCGGGATTGATACAGAGGACACAATGCCAACTAAGGTACAAGAAGAGTGAATCTTCTAAAAGTTTCTGGTTTGAGCGGCTCCTGGGATACCGGTATTAGATTCCGATGCACCAGTGCCCTTTTACTGGAACCCATGGACCTTAATATTCTCCATGACACACAGAAATCGCATGGGGGTTGAAAACAAAATGCACAATGCCGACTTAAGTACAAGAAGAGTGAATCTTCTAAGAGTATGTGGTCTGAGCGGCTCCTGGGAGACCAGTATTGGATTCCGATGCAGCAGTGCAGGTTTACTGTATCCCGTGGACCTTCACATTGACCATGAAACACAGAAATTACGTCGGGATTCAATACAAAACGGACAATGACGACTTATGTACAAGAAGAGTAAATCTTCCAAGAGTTTGTGTTTGAGCGGCCCCTGGGAGACCAGTATTAGATTCCGATGAACAAGTGCAGGTTTACTGTATCCCTTGAACCTTCACATTCACCACGAAACACAGAAATTGCATCGGGATTTCATACAAAAAGCACAATGCCAATTAAGAACTAGAAGAGAGAATCCTCTAGGAATTTGTGGTTTCAGCGGCTCCTGGGGTGCCAGTATTAGATTCCGATGCACCAGTGCAGGTTACTGTATTTCTTCGGCCATCACTTTGACCATGAAACACAGAAATCGCATCGGGATTGATTACAAAAGGGACAATGCTGACTTAAATTCAGGAAAAATGAGTCTTCTAAGAGTTTGTGATTTGGGCGGCTCATGGGAGACCAGTATTAGATTCCGACGCACTAGTGCAGGTTTACTGTATCCCTTGGACCTTCACATTCCCGTGACACACAGAAATCGCATAGGGATTGAACACAAAATGCACAATGTCGAATAAAGTAGATGAAAAGTGAATGTTCTATGAGTTTGTGCTTTGAGCGGCTCCTGGGAGACCAGTATTATATACCGATGCACCAGTGCCGGTTTACTGTATCCCTTGGACCTTCACATTGACCATTAAACACAGAAATCAAATCGAAATTGAATACACAAGGGACATCGCCGACTTAGGTGCAAGAAGGGTGAATCTTCTAAGAGTTTGCGGTTTGAGCGGTTCCTGGGAGACCAGTATCAGATTCCGACACACCAGTGCGGGTTTACTGTATCCCTTGGACATTCACATTGTCCATGAAACACAGAAATTGTATCGGGATTTAATACAAAATGGAGAATGCCGACTTAAGTACAAGAAGAGTGAATCTTCTAAGAGTTTGTGGTTTGAGCAGCTCCTGTGAGACCAGTATAGATTCTGATGCCACAGTGCAGGTTTACTGTATCCCTTGGACCTTTACACTGACCATGAAACACAGAAATTGATTCGTGATTTAATACAAAGGGGATAATGCCGACTTAAGTAGAAGAAGAGTGAATCTTCTAAGAGTTTGTGGTTTGAGCGGCTCCTGGGAGACTAGTATTAGATTCCGATGGACCAGTACAGGTATTCTGTATCACTTGGACCTTAACATTGACCATGAAACACAGAAATTGCATCGGAATTGAATACAAAAGGCGCAATGCCAACTAAAGTGCAAGAAGAGTGAACCTTCTAAGAGTTTGTGGCTTGAGCGTCTCCCAGTATACGAGTATTAGATTCCGATGCACCAGTGCAGGTTTACTGTATCACTTGGACCTCCCCATTGACCGTGAAACAAAGAAATCTCATCGGTTTTCAATTCAAAAGGCACAATGCCGACTAAAGTACAAGAAAAGTGAATCTACTAAGATTTTGTGCTTTGAGCGGCTCCTGTTAGACCAGTATTAGATTCCGATGAACCAGTGCAGGTCTACTATATCCGTTGAGCCATCACATTGACCACGAAACACTAAAGTACAAGAAGAGTGAATCTTCTAAGAGTTTGTGATTTGAGCGACTCAGGGTATACCAGTATTAGATTCCGATGCACCAGTGCATTTTGACTGTATCCTTTGGAACTTCATATTACCATGAAACACAGAAATTGCATTGGGATTCAATACTAAAGAGACAATGCCGACTTACATTCAAGAAAAGTGAATCGTCTAAGAGTTTGTGCTTTGAGCGACTCCTGGGATACCAGTATTAGATTCCGATGCAACAGTGCAGGTTTACTGAATAACTTGGACCTTCACATCGTCCATGACACATAGACATCGCATCGGGATTGAATACTAAATGCACAATGCCGAATAAAGTACAAGAACAGTGAATCTTCTAAGAGTTTAGGCTTTGAGCGGTTCCTGGGAGACCAGTATTAATTTCCGATGCACCAGTGCAAGTTTACTGTATCCCTTGGGCCTTCACATTGACCATGAAACACAGAAATCGCATTGGTATTGAATACAAAAGTGACATTGCCGACTTCAGTACAAGAAGAGAGAATTTAGTAAGGGTTTGTGGTTTGAGCGGCTCATGGGAGACCAGTATTAGATTCCGATGCACCAGTGCGTGTTTACTGTGTCCCTTGGATCTTCACATTGACCATGAACCACTGAAATTGCATCGGGATTGAATAAATAAGGGACAATCCCCACCTAAGTACAATAAGCGTGAATCTTCTAAGAGTTGGTGCTTTGAGCGGCTCCAGGAGACCAGTATTAGATGCCGATGAACCAGTGCCGGTTTACTGTAATGCTTAGACCTTCGCATTGACCATGAAACACAGAAATCGCATCTGGATAGAATACAAATGGCACGATGCCAACTTAAATACACGAAGAGTGAATCTTCTAAGATTTTGTGCTTTTGAGCTGCTCCTAAGAAACCAGTATTAGATTCTGATGCACCAGTGCAGGTTTACTTTATCCCTTGGATGTTTACATTGATCATGAAACACAGAAATTGCATCGGGATTGAATACAGACGGCTTAATGCCAACTTATGTACTAGATGAGTGAATCTTGTAAGAGTTTGTGGTTTGAGCTGCAACTGGGAGAACACTATTAGTTTCAGATGCACCAGTGCAGGTTTATAGTACCCCTTGGACCTTCACATTGACCATGAAACACAGCAATGGCATCGGGATTGAATACCAAATGCACAATGCCAACTTAAGTACAAGAAGAGTGAATCTTCTAAGAGTTTGTGCTTTGAGCGGCTCCTGGGAGACCAGTATTAAATTCCGATGCACCAGTGCAGGATTGCTGTATCCCTTGGACCTTCACATTGACCAAGAGACACAGAAATCCCATCGGGATTGAATACAGACGGCACAATGGCAACTTAAGTACTAGAAGAGTGAATCATCTAAGAGATTATGGTTTGAGCTGCACCTGGGAGACCAGTATTAGTTTCCGATGCACCAGTGCAGGTTCACTGTACCAATTGGACCTTCATATTATTCAAGAAAACAGAAATGGCATCGTGATTGAATACAAAAAGACAGTGCCGACTAAAGTATAAGAAGAGTGGATGTTCTAATTGTTTGTGGTTTGAGCGGATCCTGGGGGCCAGTGTTAGATTCCGATGCACCAGTGCAGGTTTACTGTCTCCCTTGGACCTTCAAATTCACCATGAAACACAGCAATGGCATCGGGATTGAATACCAAATGCACAATGCCAACTTAAGTACAAGAAGAGTGAATCTTCTACGAGTTTGTGCTTTGAGCGGCTCCTGGGAGACCAGTATTAATTTCCGATGCACCAGTGCAGGTTCACTGTATCCCTTGGACCTTCACATTGACCAAGAAAGGCAGAAATTCTATCGGGATTGAATACAGGCGGCACAATGGTAACTTAAGTATTAGAAGAGTGAATCTTCTAAGAGTTTGTGGTTTGAGCTGCACCTGGGAGACCAGTGTTAGTTTCCGATGCACCAGTGCAGGTTTACTGTACCCCATGGACCTTCACATTATTCATGAAAACAGAAATTGCAACGGGATTGAATACAAAAGGGACAATGCCGACTAAAGTACATGAAGATTGAATCTTCTAAGAGTTTGTGGTTTGAGCGGATCCTGGGGCCAGTATTAGATTCCGATGCGCCAGTGCAGGTTTACTGTATCCCTTGGACCTTCTCATTGACCATGAAACACAGATATTGCATTGGGATTGAATACTGAAGGTACAATGCCGACTTAAGTACAGGAAGAGTGAATCTTCTAAGAGTTTGTTCTTTGAGCGTTTCCTGGGAGTCCAGTATTAGATTCCGATGCACATATGCAGGTTTACTGTATCCCTTGGATCTTCACATTGATAATGAAACACAGAAATTGCATGGGGATTGAATACAAAAGGTACAATGCCGACTTAAATTCAAGAGGAATGAATCTTCTAAGAGTTTGTGATTTGAGCGGCTCCTGGGAGACCAGTGTTAGAATCCAATGCACCAGGGCTGGTTTACTCTATACCTTGGACTCTCACATTGACCGTGAAACTCAGATATCGCATTGGGATTGAATACAAAAGGCACAATGCCGACTTAAGTATAAGAAACGTGAATCTACTAAGAGTTTGTGCTTTTAGCGGCTCCTAGGAGACCACTATTAGATTCCGATGCAACAGCGCAGGTGTACTGTATCCCTTGGACCTTCACATTGACTAGGAAACACAGCAATGGCATCGCGATTGAATACCAAATGCACAATTCCAACTTAAGTACAGGAAGAGTGAATCTTCTAAGAGTTTGTGGTTTGAGCGGCACCTGGAAGACCAATATTTATTTCCGATGCACCAGTGCAGGTTTACTGTACCTCATGGAACTTCACATTATTCATGAAAACAGAAATTGCATCGGGATGGAATACAAAAGGGACATTGACGACTAAAGTACAAGAAGAGTGAATCTTCTAAGATTTTGTGGTTTGAGCGGCTCCCGGGAGACCAATATTAGATTGCGATGCACCAGTGCAGGTTAACTGTACGCTTTCGAGCTTTGCATTGACCATGAAAGACAGAAATTGCATCGGGATTGAATACAAAAGGGACAATGCCAAATTAAGTACAATAAGAGTGAATCTTCCCAGAGTTCGTAGTTTGTGCGGCTATTGGAATACCAGTATTAGATTGCGATGCTCCAGCGCAGGTAAACTGCATCCTTTGGACCTTGACATTGACCATGAAACAAAGAAATTGCATCGGGATTGAATACAAAAGGGACAATGCCGACTTAAGTACAAGAAGAAAGAATCTTCTAAGTGTTTGTGGTTTGAGCGGTTCCTGGGAGACCAGTATTAGATTCCGATGCACCAGTGCTGGTTTACTGTATCCCTTGGAAAATCACATTGACCATGAAACTCAGAAATCGCATTGGGAATGAATACAAAAGGGATATTTAAGACTTAAGTACAAGAAAAGTGAATCTGCTAAGAGTTTGTGGTTTGAGCGTCTCCTGGGAGACCAGTATTAGATTCCGATGCACCAGTGCAGGTTTTGCTGTATCCCTTGGACCTTCACATTGACCATGTAACACAGAAATTGCATCGGGATGAATACAAAAGGAACAATGATGACTTAAGTACGAGATGAGAGAATCTTCTAAGAATTTTTCCATTGAGCGGCTCCTGGGAGACCAGTATTAGATTCCGATGCTCCAGTGTAGGTTTACTGTATCCCTTGGAGCTTGACATTGACCATGAAAGACAGAAATTGCATTGGGAGTGAATACAACAGGGGCATTGCCGACTTCAGTACAAGAAGAGTGAATCTTCTAAGAGTTCGTGGTTTGTGCGGCTCCTGGTATACCAGTATTAGATTCCGATGCACCAATGCAGGTTTTGCAGTATCCCTTGGACCTTCACATTGTCCATGAAACACAGCAATAGCATCGGGATTGAATACAAAATGCACAATGCCAACTTAAGTACAAGAGGAGTTAATCCTCTATGAGATTGTGCTTTTGGGCGGCTCCTGAGAAACCAGTATTAGATTCCGAAGCACCAGTGCAGGTTTACTGTATCCCTTGGAATTTCACATTTACCAAGAAACACAGAAATTGCATCGGGACTGAACACAAAGGGCACAATGCCAACTTAAATACTAGAAGTGTGTATCTTCTAAGAGTTTGTGGTTTGAGCGGCACCTGGGAGACCAGTATTAGAATCCGATGCACCAGTGCAGGTTTACTGTATCCCTTGAACCTTCACATTGACCATGTAACACAGACATTGCATCGGGATGAATACAAAAGGGACAAGGCCGACTTAAGTACGAGATGAGAGAATCTTCTAAGAATTTTTCCATTGAGCGCCTCCTCGGAGACCAGTAATAGATTCCAATGCACCAGTGCAGGTTTACAGTATCCCTTGGAATTTCACATTTACCAAGAAACACAGAAATTGCATCGGGACTGAATACAAAGGGCTCAATGCCAACTTAAATACTAGAAGAGTGTATCTTCTAAGAGTTTGTGGTTTGAGCGGCACCTGGGAGACCAGTATTAGTTTCCGATGCACCAGTACAGGTTTACTGTACCCTTGGACCTTCACATAATTCAGCAAACAGAAATTGCATCGGGATTGAATGCAAAAGGGACAATGCCGGCGAAAGTACAAGAAGATAGAATCTTCTAAGAGTTTGTGGTTTGAGCGGCTCCTGGAAGACCAGTATTACATTCTGATGCACCAGTGCAGGTTTACTGTAACCCTTGGACCTTCACATTTACCAAGAAACTCAGAAATCGAATCGCGATTGAATAGAAAAGGGTTAATGACGGATTAAGTACAAGCCGAGTGAATCTGTTAGGAGTTTGTGGTTTGAGCGTCTCCTGGGGGACCAGTATTAGATTCCGATGCACCAGGGCGGGTTTACTGTATCCTTTGGACCTTCAATTTGACCATGAATTTGAGAAATCGCATCGGGATTGAATACAAAAGGGATAATGCCGACTTAAGTACAAAAAGAGTTAATCTGCTAAGAGTTTGTGGTTTGAGCGTCTCCTGGGAGACCAGTATTACATTCCGATGTACCCGTGCTGGTTTACTGTATCCCTTGTAGCTTCCCATTGACCATGAAAGTCAGAAATTACATCGGGATTAAATACAACAGGGACAATGCCGACATAAATACAGGAAGAGTGAATCTTCTAAGAGTTTGTGGTTTGAGCGGCTCCTGGAAGACCAGTATTACATTCTGATGCTCCACTGCAGGTATACTGTATCCTTTGGACCTTCACATTGACCATGAAACAAAGGAATTGCATCGGGATTGAATACTAAAAGGACAAAGCCGACATAAATTCCATAAGAGTGTATCATCTAAGAATTTGTGGTTTGAGCGGCTTATGGGAGGAAAGTATTGAATTCCGATGCACCAGTGCAGGTTTACTGAATCCCTTGGTCCTTCCCATTGACCTTGAAACACAGAAATTTCATCGGGATTTAATACAAAACGCACAATGCCGACTTAAGTATAAGAAAAGTGAATCTACTAGGAGTTTGTGGTTTGAGCGGCTCCGAGGATACCAGTTTTAGATTCCGGTGAACCAGTGCAGGTTTACAGTAGCCCTTGGACATTCACATTGACCATGAGACACAGAAATCGCATCGGGATTGAATACGTAAAACACAATGCCAACTAAAGTACAACAGTTTTACTGTATCCCTTGGACCTTCACATTGACCATGAAAAACAGAAATTTCATCGGGATTGAATACAGAAGGGACAATAACGACTTAAATTCAAAAAGAATGAATCTTCAAAGAGTTTGTCATTTGAGCGGCTCCTGGGAGACCAGTATTAGATTCCGATGCACCAGTTCCGGTTTACTGTATCCTTTGGACCTTCACTTTGACCATGAAATTCAGAAATCGCATCGGGATTGAATACAAATTGGATAATGCCGACTTAAGTACAAGAAGAGTTAATCTGCTAAGACATTATGGTTTGAGCGTCACCTGGGAGACCAGTATTACATTCCGATGCACTAGTGCAGGTTTACTGTATCATTTGGAATTTCACATTGACCTTGCAACACAGAATTTGCATCGGAATTGAATAGAAAAAGCACTATGCCGACTTAAATACAAGAAGACAGAATCTTCTAGAGTTTGCGGTTTGAGCGTCCCCTGGTGACCAGTATTAGATTTCGAAGCACCAGTGCAGGTTTACTTTATCCCTTGGACCTTCACTTTGACCATGACACACAGATATTGCATCACAATTGAATACAAACGGGACAATGCCGACCTAAGTACAAGATGAGTGAATCTTCTAAGAATTTGTCCATTTAGCGGCTCCTGGGTGACCAGTATAAGATTCCGATGCACCAGTGCAGGTTTACTGTATCCCTTGGAGTTTTGCATTTCCAAGAAACACAGAAATTGCATCGGGATTGAATACAAACGGCACAATGCAAACTTAAGTACTAGAAGTGTGAATTTTCTGTGAGTTTGTGGTTTGAGCGGCACCTGGGAGACCAGTATTAGATTACGATGCACCAGTGCTGGTTTACTGTTTACCTTGGACCTTCACATTGACCGTCAAACATAGATAACGCATCAGGATTTAATACAAAAGGCACATTGCCGACATAAGTATAAGAAACGTGAATCCACTATTTGGGTTTGTTCTTTCAGTGGCTCCTGGGACGTCCGTATTAGATTCCGATGCACCAGTGTAGGTTTACTGTATCCCTTGGACCTTCACATTAACCATGAAACACAGAAATTGCATCGTGATGGAATACAAAACGGACAATGCCGACTTAAGTACTAGAAGAGTGAATCCTTTAAGAACTTGTCATTTGAACAGCTTATGGGAGACCAGTATTAGATTCCGATGCACCAGTGCAGTTTTACTGTATCCCTTGGACCCTCACATTGACCATGAAACACAGAAATTGCATCGGGATTGACTACAAAAGGGATAATACCGACTTAAGTACAAGAAGAGTGAATCTGCTAAGAATTTGGGGTTTGAGCGTCTCCTGAGGCACCAGTATTAGTTTCCGATGCACCAGTGCAGGTTAACTGTATCCCTTGGACCTTCACATTGACCATGAAACACAGAAATCGCATCGTGATTGAATACAAAAGGGACAATGCCGACTTAAGTAAAAGATGAGTGTATCTTCTAAGAATTTGTCTTTTGAGCGGCTCCTGGGAGACCAGTATTAGATTCCGATGAACCAGTTCAGGTTTACTGTATCCCTTGGAGCTTCACATTGACCATGAAACACAGAAACTGCATCGGGATTGAATACAAAACGGACAATGCCGACTGAAGTACAAGAAGAGTGAATCTTCTAAGAGTTCGTGGTTTGTGCGGCTCCTGGTATACCAGTATTAGATTCCGATGCTCCAGTGCATGTATACTGTATCCTTTGGACCTTCACATTGACCATGAAGCAAAGAAATTGCTTCGGGATTGAATACTAAAGGGACAATGCCGACTTAAATTCAAGAAGAATGAATCTTCTAAGAGTTTGTCATTTGAGCGGCTTATGGGAGGAAAGTATTGAATTCCGATGCACCAGTGCAGGTTTACTGTATTCCTTGGACCTTCTTATTGACCATGAAACTCAGAAATCCCTTCGGGATTGAATACAAAAGGGATAATGCCGACTTAAGTACAGGAAGAGTAAATCTGCTAAGAGTTTGTGGTTTGAGCGTCTCCTGGGAGACCAGTATTAGATTCCGATGCACCAGTGAAGGTATACTGTTCCATTTGGACCTTCAAATTGACCTTGAAACACAGAAATTGCATGGGACTTGAATACAAAATGCAGAATCCGACTTAAGTACAAGATAATCGAATCTTCTAAGAGTTTGTTATTTGTGCGGCTCCTGGGAGACCAGTATTAGATTCCGATGCACCAGTGCAGGTTTACTGTATCCCTTGGTCATTCCCATTGACCGTGAAACACAGATATCTCGTCGAGGTTGAATACAAATGGCACAATGCCGACTTAAGTATAAGAAAAGTGAATCTACTAATAGTTTGTGGTTTGAGCGGCTCCGAGGAGACCAGAATTAGATTCCCATAAATCAGTGCAGGTTTACAGTATCCCTTGGAGCTTCACATTGACCATAAGACACAGAAATCGCATCGGGATTGAATACAAAAGGCACAATGCCAACTAAAGTACAAGAAGAATGAATCTTCCAAGAGTTTGTGGTTTGAGCGGCTCCTAGGATGCCAGTATTAGATTCCGCTGCACAAGTGCAGGTTTACTGTATCCCTTGGCCTTCACATTGACCATCAAAAAAAAAAAATTCTTCGGGATTGAATACAAAAGCGACAATGCGGGCTTAATTTCAAGAAGAATGAATCTCCTAAGTGTTTGTGATTTGAGCGGCCCCTGGGAGACCAGTATTGGATTCCGATGCACCAGTGCTGGTTTACTGTATACCTTGGACCTTCATATTGACCGTCAAACACAGTTATCACATCGGGATTGAATAGAAAAGGCACCATGCTGACTTAAGTATAAGAAACGTGAATCCACTATAAGGGATTGTTCTTTGGGCGGATTCTGGGAAACACGTTTAGATTCCGATGCACCAGTACAGCTTTACTGTATGCCTTGGACCTTCACGTTGACCATGAAACACAGCAATTGCATCGGGATTGACTGCAAAATGCACAATGACAGCTTAAGTACAAGACGAGTGAATGTTCCAAGAGTTTTGGTTTGAGCGGCTCCTAGGATGCCAGTATTAGATTCCGATGCACCAGTGCAGGTTTACTGTATCCCTAGGAGTTTTGCATTTCCAAGAAACACAGAAATTCCACCGGGATTGAATACAAACGGCACAATGCCAACTTAAGTACTAGAAGAGTGAATCTTCTATGAGTTTGTGGTTTGAGCGGCACCTGGGAGACCAGTATTAGTTTCCGATGCACCAGTGCCGTTTTACTGTATCCCTTGGACCTTAACATTATTCATGAAAACAGAAATCGCATCGGGATTGAATACAAATGGGATAATGCCGACTTAAGTACAAGAAGAGTGAATCTGCTAAGAGTTTGTGGTTTGTGCGTCTGCTGGGACACCAGTATTAGATTCCGATGCACCAGTGCAGGTTTACTGTATCATTTGGACCATCACAATGACCTTGAAACACAGTAATTGCATCGGAATTGAATACAAAAGGCACAATGCCGACTTAAGTACAAGAAGAGTGAATCTTCTACAGTTTGTTGTTTGAGCGGCCCCTGGAGACCAGAACTAGATTCCGATGCATCAGTGCCGGTTTACTGTATACCTTGGACCTTCACATTGACCATGAAACACAGAAATTGCATTGGGAATAAATACAAATGGGACAATGCTGACTTAAGTACAAGATGAGTGAATCTTCTAAGAATTTGTCATTTGAGCTTCTCCTGGGTGATCAGTATCAGATTCCGATGCACCAGTGCAGGTGTACTGTATCCCTTGGACCTCCACATTGACCATGAAACACGGAAATTGCGTCGGGATAGAATACAAAAAGGACAATGCCGACTTAAGTACAAGAAGAGTGAAACTTCTAAGAGTACGCTGTTTGATCGGCTCCTGGTATACCAGTATTAGACTCTGATGCTTCAGTGTAGGTATACTGTATCCCTTGGACCATCGCATTGATCATGAAACACGGAAATTGCATCGGGATTGAATACAAAAATGATAATGCCGACTTAAGTATAAGAAAGGTGAATTCACTATAAGGGATTTTTCTTTGAGCGGCTCCTGGGAGACCAGTATTAGATTCCGATGCACCAGTGCAGTTTTACTGTATCCCTTGGACATTCACCTTGACCATGAAACACAGCAATTGCATCGGGATTGAATACACACGGCACAATGCCAACTTAAGTACTAGAGGAGTGAATCTTCTATGAGTTTGTGGTTTCAGCGGCACCTGCGAGATCAGTATTACTTTCCGATGCACCAGTGCAGGTTAACTGTATCCCGTGGACCTTCACATTATTCATGAAAACAGAAATCGCATCGGGATTGAATACAAAAGGGATATTGTCGACTTCAGTACAAGAAGAGTGAATCTGCTAAGAGTTTGTGGTTTGTGCGTCTGCTGGGACACCAGTATTAGATTACGATGCACCAGTGCTGTTTTACTGTATCATTTGGACCTTAACATTGAGCTTGAAACACAGAAATTGCATCGGAATTGAATCCAAAGGCACAATGCCGACTAGTGTACAAGAAGAGTGAATCTTCGAGAGTTTGTGGTTTGAGCGGCCCCTGGAGACCTGAATTACATTCCGATGCACCAGTGCAGGTTAACTGTATCCCTTGGAGCTTCACATTGACCATGAAACGCAGAAATTGCACCGGGATTAAATACAAATGGGGCAATGCTGACTTATGTCAAGATGAGTGAATCTTCTAAGAATTTGTCATTTGAGCAGCTCCTGGGTGATCAGTATCGGATTCCGATGCACCAGTGCAGGTTTACTGTATCTTTTGGTCCTTCACTTTGACCATGAATTTCAGAAATCGCATCGGGATTGAGTACAAACGGGATAATGCCGACTTAAGTACAAGACGAGTTAATCTGCTAAGAGATTGTGGTTTGAGCGTCTTCTGGGAGACCAGTAATACATTCCGATGCACCAGTGCAGGTATACTGTATACCTTGGTCCTTCACATTGACCAGGAAACACAGAAATTGCATCAGGATTAAATACAAGAGGGACAATGCCGACTTAAGTACAACATTAGTGAATCTTCTAGGAATTTGTCCGTTTAGCGGCCCCTGGGAGACCAGTATTGGATTCGGATACACCAGTGCAGGTTTACTGTATCCCTTGGAGCTTCACATTGACCATGAAAGACAGAAATTCCATCGGGATAGAATACAAACAGGACAATGCGGACTTCTGTACAAGAAGAGTGAATCTTCTAGGAGTTCGTGGTTTGTGCGGCTCCTGGTATACCAGTATTAGATTCCGATGCTCCGGTGCAGGTATAATGTATCCCTTGGACCTTCACGTTATTCATGAAAACAGAAATTGCATCGGGATTGAAAACAAAAGGGACAATGCCGACTTAAGTAAAAGATGAGTGAATCTTCTAAGAATTTGTGCTTTGAGCGGCTCCTGGGAGACCAGTATTTGATTCCAATGCACCAGTGCAGGTTTACTGTATCCCTTGGACCTTCACATTGACCATGAAACTCAGAAATCGCATCGGGATTGAATACAAAAGGAAAAATGCCGACTTAAGTACAAGAAGAGTGAACCTGCTAAGAGTTTGTGGTTTGAGCGTCACCTGGGAAACCAGTAGCAGATTCCGATGCACCAGTGAAGCTTTACTGTTTCATTTGGACTTCCACATTGACCTTGAAACACAGAAATTGCATCGGGATTGAATGCAAAAGGGACAAAGCCGACTTAAGTACAAGAAGAATGAATCTTCCAAGATTTTGTGCTTTGAGCGGCTCCTAGGATACCAGTATTAGATTCCGATGCACCAGTGCAGGTTTACTGTATCACTTGGACCTTCACATTGACCATGAATAACAAAAATTGCATCGGGATTGAATACAAAAGGGACAATGCCGACTTAATTTCAAGAAGATTGAATCTTCTAAGAGCTTGTGATTTGAGCGGCTCCTGGGAGATCAGTATTACATTCAGATGCACCAGTGCTGGTTTACTGTATACCTTGGACCTTCACATTGACCGTCAAACACAGATATCACATCGGGATTGAATACAAAAGGCACAATGCCGACTTAAGTATAAGAAACGTGAATCCACTATAAGGGTTTGTTCTTTGGGCGGCTCCTGGGAGACCAGTATTAGATTCCAATGCACCAGTGCTGGTTTACTGTATACTTTGGTTCTTCAGATTGACCGTCAAACACAGATATCGCATCGGGATTGAATACAAAAGGACAATGCCGACTTAAGTACTATAAGTCTGAATCTTCCAAGAATTTGTCATTCGAACGGCTCCTGGGAGACCAGTATTAGATTCCGATGCACCAGTGCCGTTTTACTGTATCCCATGGACCTTCACATTGACCATGAAACACACCAATTGCATCGGGATTGTTTGCAAAATGCACAATGCCAGCTTAAGTACAAGAACAGTGAATCTTCTAAGAGTTTGTGCAATGGGCGGCTCCTGGGAGACCAGTATTAGATTCCGATGCACCAGTGCAGGTTTACTGTATCCCTTTGAGTTTTGCATTTCCAAGAAACACAGAAATTGCATCGGGATTGAATACAAAAGGAATAATGCCGACTTAATTACAAGAAGAGTGAATCTGCTAAGAGTTTGTTTTTTTTGCGTCTGCTGGGACACAAGTAGTAGATTCCGATGCACCAGTGCAGGTTTACTGTATCCCTTGGACCTTCACATTGACCATGAAAGACAGAAATTGCATCGGAATTGAATACAAAAGGCACAATGCCGACTAAAGTACTAAAGAATGAATCTTTCAAGAGTTTGTGGTTTGAGCGGCTCCTAGGATACCAGTATTAGATCCCGATGCACCAGTGTAGATTTACTGTATCCCTTGGACCTTCAAATTGAAAATAGAAAACAGAAATTACTTCGGGATTGAATACAATAGGGACAATGCCGACTTAATTTCAAGATGAATGAATCTTTTAAGAGTTTGTGATTTGAGCGACTCCTGGGAGACCAGTATTAGATTCCAATGCACCAGTGCTGGTTTACTGTATACCTTGGACCTTCACATTGACCGTCAAACAGAGATATCGCATCGGGATTGAATACAAAAGGAAATGCCGACTTAAGTACTAGAAGACTGAATCTTCTAAGAAATTGTCACTTGAACGGCTCCTGGGAGACCAGTATTAGATTCCGATGCACCAGTGCCGTTTTACTGTATCCCTTGGACCTTCACATTGACCATGAAACACGCCAATTGCATCGGGATTGATTGCAAATTGCACAATGCCAGCTTAAGTACAAGAACAGTGAATCTTCTAAGAGTTTGTGATTTGAGCGGCTTCTGGGAGAGCAGTATTCGTTTCCGATGCACCAGTGCAGGTTTACTGTATCCCTTGGACCTTCTCATTGACCATGAAACTCAGAAATCGCATCGGATTTGAATACAATAGGCACAATGCCGACTTAAGAATAAGAAAAGTGAATCTACTAAGAGTTTGTGGTTTGAGCGGCTCCGAGAAGGCCAGTATTAGATTCCGATGAACCAGTACAGGATTACAGTATACCTTGGACCTTCACATTGACCATGAGACACAGAAATCGCATCGGGATTCAATACAAAAGGCACAATTCCAACTAAAGTACAAGAAGAATGAATCTTCCAAGAGTTTGTGGTTTCAGCGGCTCCTAGGATACCAGTGTTAGATTGCGATGCACCAGTGCAGGTTTACTGTATCCCTTGGACCTTCACACTGACCATGAAACACAGAAATTGCATCGGGATTGAATAAAAAAGAGAGAATGCTGCCTTAAATTCAAGAAGAATGAATCTTCTAAGTGTTTGTGATTTGAGCGGCTTCTGGAAGACCAGTATTAGATTCCGATGAACCAGTGCAGGTTTACAGTATCCCTTAAGCCTTTACATTGACCATGAGACACAAAAATCGCATCAGGATTGAATACAAAGGGCACAATGCCAACTAATGTACTAAAGAATGAATCTTCCAAGAGTTTGTGGTTTGAGCGGCTCCTAGGATACCAGTATTAGATTCCGATGCACCAGTGCAGATTTACTGTATCCCTTGGACCTTCACATTGAAAATGAGAAACAGAAATTACATCGGGATTGAATACAAAAGGGACAATGCCGACTTAATTTCAAGAAAAATGAATCTTTTAAGAGTTTGTGATTTGAGCGGCTCCTGGGAGACCAGTATTAGATTCCAATGCACCAGTGATGGTTTACTGTATACCTTGGACCTTCACATTGACCGTCAAACACAGATATCGCATCGGGATTGAATACAAAAGGCACAATGCCGACTTAAGTATAAGAAACGTGAATCCACTATAAGGGTTTGTACTTTGGGTGGCTCCTGAGAAACCCGTATTAGATTCCGATGCACTAGTGCAGGTTTACTGTATCCCTTGCACCTTCACATTGACCATGAAACACAGCAATTGGATTGGGATTGAATACAAGATTCACAATGCCTAATTAAGTACAAGAAGAGTAAGTCTTCTAAGATTTTAAGGTTTGAGCGGCTCCTGGGAGACCAGTATTAGATTCCGATGCATCAGTGCAGGTTTACTGAATCCCTTGGACCTTCGCATTGACCATGAAACACAGGAATCGCATCGGGATTGAATACAAAAGGGATAATGCCGACTTAAGTACAAGTAGAGTACTAATTCTACGAGTTTGTGCTATGAGCTGCCCCTGGAGACCAGTATTAGATTCCGATGCACCAGTGCATATTTACTGTATCCCTTGGACCCTCACATTGACCATGAAACACAGAAATTGCATCGTGATTGAATCCAAAAGGGACAATGCCGACTTAAGTAGAAGAAAAGTGAATCTTCCAAGAATGTGTTATTTGAGCGGCTCCTGGGGGACCAGTATTAGATTCCGATGCACCAGTGCAGGTTTCCTGTATCCCTTGGGCAATCAAATTGACCATTAAACACAGAAATCGCACCGGGATTGAATACAAAAGGGACAATGCCGACTTAAGTACAGGAAGAGTAAATATTCTAAGAGTTTGTGCTATGAGCGGCTCCTGGGAGACCAGTATTAGATTCCGATGCACCAGTGCAGGTTTACTGTATCCCTTGGACCTTCATATTATTCATGAAAACAGAAATTCCATCGGGATTGAATACTAAAGGGACAATGCCGACTAAAGTACAAGAAGAAAGAATCTTCTAAGGGTTTGTGGTTTGAGCGGCTCCAGGGATACCAGTCTTAGATTCCGATGCACCAGTGCAGGTTTACTGTATCCCTTGGACCTTCACATTGACCATGAAACACAGCAATTGGATTGGGATTGAATACAAGATTCACAATGCCTAATTAAGTACAAGAGGAGTAAATCTTCTGAGATTTTAAGGTTTGAGCGGCTCCTGGGAGACCAGTATTAGATTCCGATGAACCAGAGCAGGTTTACTGTGTCCCTTTGACCTTCAAATTGACCATAAAACACAGCAATTACATCGGGATTGAATACAAACGGCACAATTACAACTTAATTATTAGAAGAGTGAATCTTCTAAGAGTTTGTGGTTTGAGCGGCCCCTGGGGACCAGTATTAGATTCCGATGCACCAGTGCAGGTTTACTGCATCCCTTGGACTTTCACATTGACCATGAAACACAGAAACTGCATCGGGATTGAATATAAAAGGGACAGTGCCGACTTAACTACAAGAAGAGTGAATCTTCTAAGAATTTGTCCTTTGAACGTCGCCTGGAAGAAGAGTATTATTTTCGATACACCAGTGCAGGTTTACTGTCTCCCTTGGACCTTCGCATTGACCATGAAACACAGATATTGCATCGGGATTGAATACAAAACTGACAATGCCTAATTAAGTACAAGAGGAGTAAATCTTCTGAGATTTTAAGGTTTGAGCGGCTCCTGGGAGACCAGTATTAGATTCCGATGAACCAGAGCAGGTTTACTGTGTCCCTTTGACCTTCAAATTGACCATAAAACACAGCAATTACATCGGGATTGAATACAAACGGCACAATTACAACTTAATTATTAGAAGAGTGAATCTTCTAAGAGTTTGTGGTTTGAGCGGCCCCTGGGGACCAGTATTAGATTCCGATGCACCAGTGCAGGTTCACTGTTTCCCTTGGACATTTACATTGACCATGAAACACAGATATCACATGGGGAATGAATACAAAAGGCACAATGCCAACTAAAGTACAAGAAGAATAAATCTTCTTGGAGTTTGTGGTTTAAGCGGCTCCTGGGAGACCAGTATTAGATTACGATGCACTAGTTCAGGTTTACTGTATCCCTTGGACCTTCACATTGACGATGAATCACAGAAATTAGAGCGGGATTTAATAGAAAAAGGACAATGTCGACTTAAGTACAAGAAGTGTGAATCTTCCACGAGTTTGTGGTTTCAGCGGCTCCTGGGAGACCAGTATTAGATTCCGATGCACCAATGCAGGTTTACTGTATCCCTTGGACCTTCACATTGAAAATGAAACACAGAAATTGTATCGGGATTGATAACAAAATGGACAATGCCGACTTAAGTACCAGAATAGTGAATCTTCTAAGAATTTATGATTTGAGCGGCTTCTGGGAGACCAGTATTAGATTCCGATGCACCAGTGCAGTTTTACTGTATCCCTTGGACCTTCACATTATTCATGAAAACAGAAATTGCATCGGGATTGAATACAATTGGGACAATGCCGACTTAAGTACAAGAAGAGTGAATCTTCTAAGAGTTTGTGGTTTGAGCGTCTCCTGGGAGACCAGTATTAGATTCCGATGCACCAGTGCAGGTTTACTGAATCCCTTGGACCTTCGCATTGACCATGAAACACAGGAATCGCATTGGGATTGAATACAGAAGGGATAATGCCGACTTAAGTACAAGTAGAGTAATAATTCTACTAGTTTGTGCTATGAGCTGCCCCTGGAGACCAGTATTAGATTCCGATGCACCAGTGCAGATTTACTGTATGCCTTGGACCCTCACATTGACCATGAAACACAGAAATTGCATCGTGATTGAATCCAAAAGGGACAATGACGACTTAAGTAGAAGAAGAGTGAATCTTCCAAGAATTTGTTATTTGAGCGGCTCCTGGGAGACCAGTATTAGATTCCGATGCACCAGTGCAGGTTTCCTGTATCCCTTCGGCAATCACATTGACCATTAAACACAGAAATCGCACCGGGATTGAATACAAAATGGACAATGCCAACTTAAGTACAGGAAGAGTAAATATTCTAAGAGTTTGTGCTATGAGCCGCTCTTGGGAGACCAGTATTAGATTCTGATGCACCAGTGCAGGTTTACTGTATCCCTTGGACCTTCACTATATTCATGAAAACAGAAATTCCATCGCGATTGAATACTAAAGGAACAATGCCGACTAAAGTACAAGAAGAAAGAATCTTCTAACAGTTTGTGGTTTTAGCGGCTCCAGGGATTACAGTCTTAGATTCCGATGCACCTGTGCAGGTTTACTGTATCCCTTGGACCTTCACATTGACCATTAAACACAGCAATTGCATTGGGATTGAATACAAGATTCACAATGCCTAATTAAGTACAAGAAGAGTAAATCTTCTAAGAGTTTAAGGTTTGAGCGGCTCCAGGGATACCAGTCTTAGATTCCGATGCACCAGTGCAGGTTTACTGTAACCATTGGACCTTCACATTGACCATGAAGTGCAGATATTGCATCGGGGTTGAATACAAAAGGGACAATGCCGACCTAAGTAGTAGAAGAGTAAATCATCTACGACTTTGTGGTTTGAACGGCTCCTGGGAGACCAGTATTAGATTCCGATCCACGAGTGCTGGTTTACTGTATCCCTCGGACCTTTACATTGACCTTTAAACACAGCAATTGTATCGGCATTGAATACAAAAGTCACAATGCCAACTTAAGTACAAGAAGAGTGAATCTTCTAAGAGTTAGTGGTTTCAGCGGCTCCTGGGAGACCAGTATTAGATTCCGATGCACCAGTGCAGGTTTACTGTATCCCTTAGACCTTGACATTGACCATGAATCACAGAATTCGCATCGGGATTGGATACAAACGGCACAATGCCAACTAAACAACAAGAAGAATGAATCTTGTAAGAGTTTGTGCATTGAGCGGCTCCTGGGAGACCAGTTTCAGATTCCGATGCACCAGTGCAGGTTTACAGTATCCCTTGGACCTTTACATTATTCATGAAAACAGAAACTGCATCGCGATTGAATACAAAATGGACAAGGCCGACTGAAGTACGAGAAGAGTGAATCTTCTAAGAGTTCGTGGTTTGTGCGGCTCCTGGGAGACCAGTATTAGATTCCGATGCATTAGTGCAGGTTTACCGTATCCCTTGCACCTTCACATTGCCCATGAAAACAGAAATTGCATCGTGATTGATTTCAACAGGGACAATGCCGACTTAAGTACAAGACAAGCGAATCTATTAACAGTTTGGGGTTTGTGCGGCTCCTGGGAGACCAGTATTAGATTGCAATGCACCAGTGCAGGTTTACTGTATCACTTGCAGCTTCTTATTGACCATGAAACACAGTAACTGCATCGGAATTGAATTCAAAAGCGACAATGCCGACTTACATCTACATCTACATCTACATCTATACTCCGCGAGCCACCTTACGGTGTGTGGCGGAGGGTACTTATTGTACCACTATCTGATCCCCCCTTCCCTGTTCCATTCACGAATTGTGCGTGGGAAGAACGACTGCTTGTAAGTCTCCGTATTTGCTCTAATTTCTCGGATCTTTTCGTTGTGATCATTACGCGAGATATATGTGGGCGGTAGTAACATGTTGCCCATCTCTTCCCGGAATGTGCTCTCTCGTAATTTCGATAATAAACCTCTCCGTATTGCGTAACGCCTTTCTTGAAGTGTCCGCCACTGGAGCTTGTTCAGCATCTCCGTAACGCTCTCGCGCTGACTAAGTGTCCCCATGACGAATCGCGCTGCTTTTCGCTGGATCATGTCTATCTCTTCTATTAATCCAACCTGGTAAGGGTCCCATACTGATGAGCAATACTCAAGAATCGGACGAACAAGCGTTTTGTAAGCTACTTCTTTCGTCGATGAGTCACATTTTCTTAGAATTCTTCCTATGAATCTCAACCTGGCGCCTGCTTTTCCCACTATTTGTTTTATGTGATCATTCCACTTCAGATCGCTCCTGATAGTAACTCCTAAGTATTTTACGGTCGTTACCGCTTCCAATGATTTACCACCTATGGCATAATCGTACTGGAATGGATTTCTGCCCCTATGTATGCGCATTATATTACATTTATCTACGTTTAGGGAAAGCTGCCAGCTGTCCCACCATGCATTAATCCTCTGCAGGTCCTCCTGGAGTACGTACGAGTCTTCTGATGTTGCTACTTTCTTGTAGACAACCGTGTCATCTGCAAATAGCCTCACGGAGCTACCGATGTTGTCAACTAAGTCATTTATGTATATTGTCAACAATAAAGGTCCTATCACGCTTCCCTGCGGTACTCCCGAAATTACCTCTACATCTGCAGATTTTGAACCGTTAAGAATGACATGTTGTGTTCTTTCTTCTAGGAAATCCTGAATCCAATCACAAACCTGGTCCGATATTCCGTAGGCTCGTATTTTTTTCACTAAACGTAAGTGCGGAACCGTATCAAATGCCTTCCTGAAGTCCAGGAATACGGCATCAATCTGCTCGCCAGTGTCTACGGCACTGTGAATTTCTTGGGCAAGAAGAGCAAACCTTCTAAGAGTTTGTGGTTTGAGCGGCACCTGGCAGACCAGTATTAGATTCCGATGCACTAGTGCAGGTTTACTGTATCCCTTGGACCTTCACATTGACGATAAACCACAGAAGTTAGAGCGGGATTTAATACAAAAGGGACAATGCCGACTTAAGTACAAGAAGTGTGAATCTTCTACGAGTTTGTGGTTTCAGCGGCTCCTGGGAGACCAGTATTAGATTCCGCTGCACCAATGCAGGTTTACTGTATCCCTTGGACCTTCACATTGAAAATAACAAACACAGATATTGCATCGGGACTGAAAACAAAATGGACAATGCCGACTTAAGTACTAGAAGAGTGAATCTTCTAAGAATTTATCATTTGAGTGGCTTCTGGGAGACCAGTATTAGATTCAGATGCACCAGTGCAGTTTTACTGTATCCCTTGGACCTTCACATTATTCATGAAAACAGAAATTGCATCGGGATTGAATACAATTAGGACAATGCCGACTTAAGTACAAGAAGAGAGAATCTTCTAAGAGTTTGTGGTCTGAGCGGCACCTGGGAGACCAGTATTAGATTCCGGTGCACCAGTGCAGGTTTACTGTATCCCTTGGACCATCACATTGACCATGAAACTCTGCAATCGCATAGGGATTGAATACAAAAGGAATAATTCAGACTTAAGTACAAGAAGAGTGAATCACCCAAGAGTTTGTGGTTTGAGCGTCTCCTGGGAGACCAGTATTAGATTCCGTTGCACAAATAAAGGTTTACTGTCTCATTTGGACCTTCACATTGACCTTGAAACACAGAAATTGCATCGGAATTGAATAGGAAAAGCACAATGCCAACTAGTACAAGAAGAGTGAATCTTCTAGAGTTTGTGGTTTGAGCGTCCCCTGGAGACCAGTATTAGATTGCGATGCACCAGCGCAGATTTACTGTATCCCTTGGACCTTCACATTGACCATGAAACACAGAAATTGCATCGGGATTGAATACAAAAGGGACAATGCCAACTTAAGTACAAGAAGAGTGTATCTTCTAAGAGTTTGATGTTTGAGCGGCTCCTGGGATACCAGTCTTAGATTCCGATGAACCAGTGCAGGTTTACTGTATCCCTTGGACATTTACATTGACCATGAAACACAGAAATCGCATCGGGATTGAATACAAAAGGGACAGTGCCAACTTAAGTACAAGAAGAGTGAATCTTCGAGGAGTTTATGCTTTGATCGGCTCCTGGGAGACCAGTATTAGATTACGATGCACCAGCGCAGGTTTACTGTATCCCTTACACCTTAATATTGACAATGAAACACTGAAATTGCATCGGGATTGAATACAAAACTGTCAATGCCGACTTAAGTACAAGTAAAGTGATTCTTCTAAAAGTTTGAGTTTTGAGCGGCACATAGGAGACCAGTATTAGATTCCGATGAACCAGTGCAGGTTTACTGTATCCCTTGTACATTCACACTGACCATGGAACACAGATATCACATCGGGATTATATACAAAAGGCACAATGCCAACTAAAGTACAAGAAGAATAAATCTTCTAGGAGTTTGTGGTTTGAGCGGCTCCTGGGATACCAGTCTTAGTTTCCGATGCACCAGGGCAGGTTTACTGTATCCCTTGGACCTTCACCTTGACCATGAAACACAGCAATTGCATCGGGATTGAATACAAGAGGCACAAAGCCTAATTAAGTACAAGAAGAGTAAATCTTCTAAGAGTTTGTGGTTTGAGCGGCTCCTGGGAGACCAGTATTAGATTCCGATGAACCAGTGCAGGTTTACTGTATCCCTTGGACCTTCACATTGACCATGAAGCACAGATATTGCATCGAGATTGAATACAAAAGGGACAATGGCGTCATAAGTACTAGAAGAGTGAATCCTCTACGAGTTTGTGGTTTGAGCGGCTCCTGGGAGACCAGTATTAGATTCCGATCCACGAGTGCTGGTTTACTGTATCCCTCGGACCTTTACATTGACCATTAAACACAGCAATTGTATCGGCATTGAATACAAAAGTCACAATGCCAACTTAAGTACAAGAAGAGTGAATCTTCTAAGAGTTAGTGGTTTGAGCGGCTCCTGGGAGACCAGTATTAGATTCCGATGCACCAGTGCAGGTTTACTGTATCGCTTAGACCTTGACATTGACGATGAAACACAGAAATCGCTTCGGTATTGGATACAAAAAGCACAATGCCAACTAAACTACAAGAAGAATGAATCTTCTAAGAGTTTGTGCATTGAGCGGCACCTGGGAGACCAGTATCAGATTCCGATGCACCAGTGCAGGTTTATAGTATCCCTTGGACCTTCACATTGACCATGAAACACAGGAATGGCATCGGGATTGAATACAAAAGGGATAATGCCGACTTAAGTACAAGAAGAGTAAATATTCTACGAGTTTGTGCTATGAGCGGCCCCTGGAGACCAGTATTAGATTCCGATGCAGCAGCGCAGATTTACTGTATCCCTTGGGCCATCACATTGACCATTAAACACAGAAATCGCACTGGGATTGAATACAAAAGGGACAATGCCGACTTAAGTACAGGAAGAGTAAATATTCTAAGAGTTTGTGCTATGAGCGGCTCCTGGGAGACCAGAAATAGATTACGATGTACCAGAGCACTTTTAATGTATCGCTTGGACCTTCACATTGACCATGAAACACAGAAATTTTTTCGCGATTGAATACTAAATACCCAATGAGAACTAAAGTACAAGAAGAATGTATCTTCTAAGAGTTTGTGGTTTGAGCGGCTCCTGGGAGACCAGTATTAGATTCCGTTACGCCAGTGCGGGTTTACTGTATCCCGTGGACCTTCACATTGACCAATAAACACAGAACTAGCATCGGGATTGAATACTAAAGGGACAATGCCGACTTAAATTCATGAAGAGTGAATCTTCTAAGAATTGGTGCTTTGAGCGGCTCCAGGCAGACCAGTATTAGATTCCGATGCACCAGTGCAGGTTTACTGTATCCCTTGGTCCTTTTCATTGACCTTGAAACACAGATATCTCATCGGGATCGAATACAAAAGGCACAATGCCGACTTAAGTGTAGAAAATGTGAATCTAATAAGAGTTTGTGCTTTGAGCGGTCCTGGGCAACCAGTATTGGATTCCGATGCACCAGTGCAGGTTTACTGTATCCCTTGGTCCTTCACTTTAACCATGATACACAGAAATAGCATCGGGATTGAATACAAAAGGCCCAATGCAAACTTAAGTACAAGAAGAGTGAATCTTCTAAGCGTTTCTTGTTTGAGCGGCTCCTTGGAGACCAGTATTAGTTTTCGATGCCCCTGTGGAGGTTTGCTGTATCCCGTGCAGCTTCGCATTATACATGAAAACAGATATTCCATCGGGATTGAATACAAAAGGGACAGTGCCGACTTAAGTACAAGAAGAGTGAATCTTCTAAGAAATCGTCCTTTGAGCGTCTCCTGGTAGAAGAGTATTAGATTTCGATACACCAGTGCAGGTTTACTGTCTCCCTTGGACCTTCGCATTGACCATGAAACACAGATATTGCATCGGGATTGAATACAAAAGGGACAATGAAAACTTAAGTACAAGATGAGTGAATCTTCTAAGAATTTGTCTTTTTAGCGGCTCGTTGAAGACCAGTATTAGATTGCGATGCACCAGTGTAGGTTTACTGTATCCTCTGGACCTGCACATTGACCATGAAACACAGAAATTGCATCGGGATTGAATACAAAAGGGACAATGCTGACTTAACTATAAGAAGAGTGAATCTTCTAAGAGTTCGTGATTTGTGCGGCTCCTGGTATACCAGTATTAGGTACCGATGCACCAGTGCAGGTTTACTGTATCCCTTGGACCTTCACATTGACCATGAAAAACAGAATGTGCATCGGGATTGGATACAAAAGGGACAATGCCGACTTAAGTACAAGAAGAGTGAATCCTCTATGAGATTGTTCTTTGGGCGGCTCCTGGGAAACCAGTATTAGATTCCGAAGCACCAGTGCAGGGTTACTGTAGCCCTTGTAGTTTCACATTTACCAAGAAACACAGAAATTGCATAGGGATTGAATACAAAAGTCACAATGCCAACTTAAGTACCAGAAGAGTGAATCTTCTAAGAATTTGTGGTTTGAACGGCTCCTGGGAGACCAGTGTTAGAATCCGATGCACCAGTTCAGGTTTACTTTATCCCTTGGACATTCACGTTATTTACAAAAACAGAACTTGCATCGGGATTGAATACAAAAGGGACAATGCCGGCTAAAGTACAAGAAGAGTGAATCTTCTAAGAGATTGTGGTTTGAGCGGCTCCTGCAAGACCAGTATTAGATTCCCATTCACCAGTGCAGGTTTACTGTATCACTTGGACCTTCGCACAGACCGTGAAACACAGAAATTGCATCGGGATTGAATACAAATGGGACAATGCCGACTTAAGTACAATAAGAGTGAATCTTCTAAGAGTTTGTGGTTTGAGCGAATCCTGGAAGACCAGTATTAGATACCGATGCACCGGTGCAGGTTTTCTGTTTCTCCTGGATATTCACATTGACCATGAAAACAGAAAATGCATCACGAGTGTATACAAATGGGACAATGCCGACTTGAGTACAAAAAGAGTGAATGTTTCTAAGAGTTTGTGGTTTGAGCTGCTCCTGGGGGACCAGTATTAGATTCCGATGCATCGGTGCAGGTTTACTGTATCCCTTGGACCTTCACATTCACCGTGAGATACAGAAATCGCATCGGGAATGGATAAAAAGAGCACAAAGTCGACTTAAGTACAAGAAGAGTGAATCTACTAAGAGTCTGTGGTTTGAGCGGCCCCTGGAGACCAGTATACGATTCTGATGCACCAGTGCAGGTTTACTGTATGCCTTGGACCTTCACATTGGCCATGGAACACAGAAATTGCATCGAGATTGTATACAAAAGGGACAATGCCGACCTAAGTACATGAAGAACAAATCTTTTAAGAGTTAGTCTTTTGAGCGGCTCCTAGAAGACCAGTATTAGATTCCGATGAACCAGTGCAGGTTTACAGTATCCCTTGGACCTTCACATTGACCTTGATACACAGGAATCGCATCGGGATTGAATACCAAAGGGATAATGCCGACTCAAGTACAAGAAGAGTAAATATTCTACGAGGTTGTGCTATGAGCGGCCGCTGGAGACCAGTATTAGATTCCGATGCACCAGTGCAGATTTACTGTATCCGTTGGACCCTCACATTGACCATGAAACACAGAAATTGCATCGTGATTGATTCCAAATGAGACAATGCCGAATTAAGTTGAAGAAGAGTGAATCTTCCAAGTATCTGTTATTTGGGCGGCTCCTGGGAGACCAGTATTTGATTCCGATGCACCAGTGCAGGTTTACTGGATCCCTTAGACCTTCACATTGACCATGAAACACAGCAATTGATCGGGATTGAATACAAGAGGCACAATGCCTAATTGAGTACAAGAAGAGTAAATCTTCTAAGAGTTTGTGGTTTGAGCGGCTCCTGGGAGACCAGTATTAGATTCCGATCAACCAGTGCAGGTTTACTGTATCCCTTGGACCTTCACATTGACCATAAAACACAGCAATTACATCAGGATTGAATACAAACGGCACAATTACAACTTAATTACTAGAAGAGTGAATCTTCTAAGTGTTTGTGGTTTGAGCGGCCCCTGGGGACCAGTATTAGATTCCGATGCACCAGTACAGGTTTACAGTATCCCTTGGACCTTCACATTGACCATGAAACACAGGAATCGCATCGGGATTCAATACAAAAGGGATAATGCCGACTTAAGTACAAGAAGAGTAAATTTTCTACGAGTTTGCGCTATGAGCGGCCCCTGGAGACCAGTATTAGATTCCGATGCACCAGTGCAGATTTACTGTATCCCTTTGACCCTCACATTGACCATGAAACACAGAAATTGCATCGTGATTGAAACCAAATGGGACAATGCCGACTTAAGTAGATGAAGAGTGAATCTTCCAAGAATTTGTTATTTGACCGGATCCTGGGAGACCAGTATTAGATTCCGATGCACCAGTGCAGGTTTACTGTATCCCTTGGGCCATCACATTGACCATTAAAAACAGAAATCGCACAGGGATTAAATACGAAAGGGACAATGCCGACTTAAGTACAGGAAGAGTAAATATTCTAAGAGTTTGTGCTATGAGCGGCTCCTGGGGGACCAGTATTAGATTCCGATGTACCAGTGCAATTTTAATGTATCCCATGGACCTTCACATTGACCATGAAAAACAGAAATTGCATGGCGATTGAATACAAAAAACCCAATGAGAACTAAAGTACAAGAAGAATGTATCTTCTAAGAGTTTGTGGTTTGAGCGGCTCCTGGGAGACCAGTATTAGATTCCGTTACGCCAGTGCGGGTTTACTGTATCCCGTGGACCTTCACATTGACAATGAAACACAGAAATAGCATCGGGATTGAATACTAAACGGACAATGCCGACTTGAATTCAAGAAGAGTGAATCTTCTAAGAATTGGTGCTTTGAGCGGCTCCAGAGAGACCAGTATTAGATTCCGATGCACCAGTGCAGGTTTACTGTATCCCTTGGGCCTTCAGATTGACCGTGAAACACAGGAATCGCATCGGGATTGAATACAAAAGGGACAATACCGACTTAAGTACAAGAAGAGTGAGTCTTCTAAGAGTTTGTGCATTGAGCGGCTCCTGGGAGACCAGTATCAGATTCCGATGCACCAGTGCAGGTTTACAGTATCCCTTGGACATTCACATTGACCATGAAACACAGGAATCACATCGGGATTAATTACAAAAGGGATAATGCCGACTTAAGTACAAGAAGAGTAAATATTCTACGAGCTTGTGCTATGAGCGGCCCCTGGAAACCAGTATTAGATTCCGATGCACCAGTGGCGATTTACTGTATCCCTTGGACCCTCACATTGACCATGATAGACAGAAATTGCATCGTGATTGATTCCAAAAGGGACAATGCCGACTTCAGTAGAAGAAGAGTGAATCTTCCAAGAATTTGTTATTTATTCGGCTCCTGGAAGACCAGTATTAGATTCCGATGTACCAGTGCAATTATAATGTATCCCTTGGACCTTCACATTGACCATGAAACACAGAAATTGCATGGCGATTGAATACAAAATGCCCAATGAGAACTAAAGTACAAGAAGAGTGAATCTTCTAAGAGTTTGTGGTTTGAGCGGCTCCTGGTAAACCAGTATTAGATTCCGAAGCACCAGTGCAGGTATACTGTAGCCCTTGGAATTTGACATTTACCAAGAAACACAGAAATTGCATAGGGATTGAATACAAACGGCACAATGCCAACTTACGTACCAGAAGAGTGAATCTTCTAAGAGTTTGCGGTTTGAGCGGCTCCTGGGAGACCAGTATTAGAATCCGATGCACCCGTTCTGGTTTACTGTATCCCTTGGACCTTCATATTATTCACAAAAACAGAACTTGCATCGGGATTGAATACAAAAGGGACAATGCCGGCTAAAGTACAAGAAGAGTGAATCTTCTAAGAGTTTGTGGTTTGAGCGGCTCCTTGAAGACCAGTATTAGATTCCGATGCACCGGTGCAAGTTTTCTGTATCTCTTGGATATTCACATAGACCATGAAAACAGAAAATGCATCGGGAGCGAATACAAATGGAACAATGCCGACTTTAGTACAAAAAGAGTGAATCTTCAAAGAGTTTGTGGTTTCAGTGGCTCCTGAGGGACCAGTATTAGATTCCGATGCACCAGTGCAGGTTTACTGAATCCCTTGGACATTCACATTCACCGTGAGACACAGAAATCGCATTGGGAATGGATATAAAGAGCACAATGCCGACTTAAGTACAAGAAGAGTGAATCTGCTAAGTGTTTGTGGTTTGAGCGGCCCCTGGAGACGAGTATTAGATTCTGATGCACCAGTGCAGGTTTACTGTATCCCTCGGACCTTCACGTTGACCATGGAACACAGAAATTGCATCGGGATTGTATACAAAAGGGACAATGCCAACTTAAGTACAAGAAGAGTAAATCTTCTAAGAGTTAGTCCTTTGAGCGGCTCCTAGGAGACCAGAATTAGATTCCGATGAACCAGTGCAGGTTTGCAGAATCCCTTGAACCTTCACATTGACCATGAAACACAGAAACTTCATCTGGATTGAATACAAAAGTGACAATGCCGACTTAAGTACAAGAAGAGTGAGTCTCCTAAGAGTTTGTGATATGAGCGGCTCCTGGGAGACCAGTATTCGATTCCGATGCACCAGTGCAGGTTTACTGTGTCACTTGGACCTTCGCACTCACCATGAAACACAGAAATTGCATCGGGATTGAATACAAAAGGGACAATGCCGACTTAAGTACAAGAAGAGTGAATCTTCTAAGAGTTTGTGTTTTGAGCGGCTCCTAGGAGACCAGTATTAGATTCCGATGAACCAGTGCAGGTTTACTGTATCCCACGGACCTTCACATTGACCATGAAACACAGCAATATCATCGGGATTGAATACAAGAGGCACAATGCCTAATTAAGTACAAGAAGAGTAAATCTTCTAAGAGTTTGAGGTTTGAGCGGCTCCTGGGATACCAGTCTTAGATTCCGATGATCCAGTGTGTGTTTACTGTATCCCTTGGACATTTACATTGGCCATGAAACTCAGAAATCGCATCGGGATTGAATACAAAAGGGACAATGCCGACTTAAGTACAAGAAGAGTGAATCTTCGAGGAGTTTATGATTTGAGCGGCTCCTGGGAGACCAGTATTAGATTACGATGCACCAGTGCAGGTTTACTGTATCCCTTACACCTTAACATTGTCAATGAAACACTTAAATTACATCGGGTTTGAATACAAAAGTGCCAATGCCGACTTAAGTACAAGAAAAGTGAATCTTCTAAGAGTTTGAGTTTTGAGCGGCTCCTAGGAGACCAGTATTAGATTGCGATGAACCAGTGCAGGTTTACTGTATCCCTTGTACATTCACACTGACCATGAAACACGGATATCACATCGGGATTAAATACAAAAGGCACAATGCCAACTAAAGTACAAGAGGAATAAATCTTCTAGGAGTTTGTGGTTTGAGCGGCTCCTGGGAGACCAGTATTAGATTCCGATGAACCAGTGCAGGTATACTGTATCCCATGGACCTTCACATTGACCATAAAACACAGCAATTACATCGGGATTGAATACAAACGGCACAATTACAACTTAATTACTAGAAGAGTGAATCTTCTAAGAGTTTGTGGTTTGAGCGGCCCCTGAGGACCAGTATTAGATTCCGATGCACCAGTGCATGTTTACTGTATCCATTGGACCTTCACATTGACCATGAAGCACAGATATTGCATCGAGATTGAATACAAAAGGGACAATGCCGACATAAGTACTAGAAGAGTGAATCTTTTACGAATTTGTGGTTTGAGCGGCTCCTGGGAGACCAGTATTAGATTCCGATCCACGAGTGCTGGTTTACTGTATCACTCAGACCTTTACATTGACCATTAAACACAGCAATTGTATCGGGATTGAATACAAATGTCACAATGCCAACTTAAGTACAAGAAGAGTGAATCTTCTAAGAGTTAGTGGTTTGAGCGGCTCCTGGGAGACCAGTATTAGATTCCGATGCACCAGTGCAGGTTTACTGTATCCCTTAGACCTTGACATTGACGATGAAACACAGAAATCGCATCGGTATTGGATACAAAAGGCACAATGCCAACTAAACTACAAGAGGAATGAATCTTCTAAGAGTTTGTGCATTGAGCGGCTCCTGGGAGACCAGTATCAGATTCCGATGCACCAGTGCAGGTTTACAGTATCCCTTGGACCTTCACATTGACCATGAAACACAGGAATCGCATCGGGATTGAATACAAAGGGGATAATGCCGACTTAAGTACAAGAAGAGTAAATATTCTACGAGTTTGTGCTATGAGCGGCCCCTGGAGACCAGTATTAGATTCCGATGCAGCAGTGCAGATTTACTGTATCCCTTGGACTCTCACATTGACCATGAAACACAAAAATTACATCGTGATTGAATCCAAAATTGACAATGCCGACTTAAGTAGAAGAAGAGTGAATCTTCCAAGAATTTGTTATATGAGCGGCTCCTGGGAGACCAGTATTAGATTCCGATGCACCAGTGCAGGTTTACTGTATCCCTTGGGCCATCACATTGACCATTAAACACAGAAATCGCACCGGGATTGAATACAAAAGGGACAATGCCGACTTAAGTACAGGAAGAGTAAATATTCTAAAACTTTGTGCTATGAGCGGCTCCTGGGAGACCAGAATTAGATTACGATGTACCAGTGCACTTTTAATGCATCGCTTGGACCTTCACATTGACCATGAAACACAGAAATTTCTTCGCGATTGAATACTAAATACCCAGTGGAGACTAAAGTACAAGAAGAATGTATCTTTTAAGAGTTTGTGGTTTGAGCGGCTCCTGGGACACCAGTATTAGATTGCGATGCACCAGTGCAGGTTTACTGTATCCCTTGGACCTTCACATTGACCATGAAACACAGCAATTGCATTGGGATTGAATACAAAATGCAAAATGCCAACTTAAGTACAAGAAGAGTGAATCCTCTATGAGATTGATCTTTGCGCGGCTCCTGGGAAACCAGTATTAGATTCCGAAGCACCAGTGCAGGGTCACTGTAGCCCTTGGAATTTCACATTTACCAAGAAACACAGAAATTGCATAGGGATTGAATACAAACGGCACAATGCCAACTTAAGTACCAGAAGAGTGAATCTTCTAAGAGTTTGTGGTTTGAGCGGCTCCTGGGAGACCAGTGTTAGAATCCGATGCACCAGTTCAGGTTTACTTTATCCCTTGGACCTTCACATTATTCACAAAAACAGAACTTGCATCGGGATTGAATACAAAAGGGACAACGCCGGCTAAAGTACAAGAAGAGTGAATCTTCTAAGAGATTGTGGTTTGAGCGGCTCGTGCAAGACCAGTATTAAATTCCGATTCACCAGTGCAGAATTACTGTATCACTTGGACCTTCGCACTGACCGTGAAACACAGAAATTGCATCGGGATTGAATACAAATGGGACAATGCCGACTTAAGTACAATAAGAGTGAATCTTCTAAGGGTTTGTGGTTTGAGCGGCTCCTCGAAGACCAGTATTAGATTCCGATGCACCGGTGCAGGTTTTCTGTTTCTCCTGGATATTCACATTGACCATTAAAACAGTAAATGCATCACGAGTGAATACAAATGGGACAGTGCCGACTTGAGTACAAAAAGAGTAAATGTTCAAAGAGTTTGTGGTTTGAGCGGCTCCTGGGGGACCAGTATTAGATTCCGATGCATCAGTGCAGGTTTACTGTATCCCTCGGACCTTCACATTCACCGTGAGATACAGAAATCGCATCGGGAATGGATAAAAAGAGCACAAAGCCGACTTAAGTACAAGGAGAGTGAATCTACTAAGAGTTTGTGGTTTGAGCGGCCCCTGGAGACTAGTATACGATTCTGATGCACCAGTGCAGGTTTACTGTATGCCTTGGACCCTCACATTGGCGATGGAACACAGAAATTTCATCGGGATTGTGTACAAAAGGGACAATGCCGACTTAAGTACATGAAGAGTAAATCTTTTAAGAGTTATTCTTTTGAGCGGCTCCTAGAAGACCAGTATTAGATTCCGATGAACCAGTGCAGGTTTACAGTATCCCTTGGACCTTCACATTGACCATGAAACACAGGAATCGCATCGGGATTGAATACCAAAGGGATAATGCCGACTTAAGTACAAGAAGAGTAAATATTCTACGAGTTTGTGCTATGAGCGGCCCCTGGAGACCAGTATTAGATTCCGATGCACCAGTGGCGATTTACTGTATCCGTTGGACCCTCACATTGACCATGATACACAGAAATTGCATCGTGATTGATTCCAAAAGGGACAATGCCGACTTAAGTAGAAGAAGAGTGAATCTTAAAAGAATTTGTTATTTAAGCGGCTCCTGGAAGACCTCCGATGCACCAGTGCAGGTTTACTGGATCCCTTGGACCTCCACATTCACCATGAAACACAGCAATTGACCGGGATTGAATACAAGAGGCACAATGCCTAACTAAGCACAAGAAGAGTAAATCATCTAAGAGTTTGTGGTTTGAGCGGCTCCTGGGAGGCCAGTATTAGATTCTGATGAACCAGTGCAGGTTTACTGTATCCCTTGGACCTTCACATTGAAGATAAAACACAGCTATTACATCGGGATTCAATAGAAACGGCACAATTACAACTTAATTACTAGAAGAGTGAATCTTCTAAGAGTTTGTGGTTTGAGCGGGATCTGGGGCCAGTATTAGATTCCGATGCACCAGTGCAGGTTTGCAGTATCCCTTGGACCTTTACATTGACCATGAAACACAGGAATCGCATCTGGATTGATTACAAAAGGGATAATGCCGACTTAAGTACAAGAAGAGTAAATATTCTACGAGTTTGTGCTATGAGCGGCCCCTGGAGACCAGTATTAGATTCCGATGCACCAGTGCACATTTACTGTATCCTTTGGACCCTCACATTGACCATGAAACACAGAAATTGCATCGTGATTGAATCCAAAAGGGACATTGCCGACTTAAGTAGAGGATGAGTGAATCTTCCAAGAATTTGTTATTTGAGCGGCTCCTGGGAGACCAGTATTAGATTCCGATGCACTAGTGCAGGTTTTCTGTATCCCTTGGGCCATCACATTGACCATTAAACACAGATATCGCACCGGGATTGAATACAAAAGGGACAATGCCGACTTAAGTACAGGAAGAGTAAATATTCTAAGAGTTTGTGCTACGAGCGGCTCCTTGGAGACCAGTATTAGATTCCGATGTACCAGTGCAATTATAATGTATCCCTTGGACCTTCACATTGACCATGAAACACAGAAATTGCATGGCGATTGAATACAAAATGCCCAATGAGAACTAAAGTACAAGAAGAGTGTATCTTCTAAGATTTTGTGGTTTGAGCGGCTCCTGGTAAACCAGTATTAGATTCCGAAGCACCAGTGCATGTTTACTGTAGCCCTTGGAATTTGACATTTACCAAGAAACACAGAAATTGCATATGGATTGAATACAAACGGCACAATGCCAACTTAAGTACCACAAGCGTGAAGCTTCTAAGAGTTTGTGGTTTGAGCGGCTCCTTGAAGACCAGTATTAGATTCCGATGCACCGGTGCAAGTTTTCTGTATCTCTTGGATATTCACATTGACCATGAAAACAGAAAATGTATCGGGAGTGAATACAAATGGAACAATGCCGACTTAAGTACAAAAAGAGTGAATCTTCAAAGAGTTTGTGGTTTCAGCGGCGCCTGGGGTACCAGTATTAGATTACGAGGAACCAGTTCTGGTTTACTGTATCCCTTGGACCTTCACATTATTCATGAAAACAGAAATAGCATCGCCATTGAATACAAAATGGACAAGGCCGACTGAAGTACAAGAAGAGCGAATCTTCTAAGAGTTCGTGGTTTTTGCGGCTCCTGGGAGACCAGTATTAGACTCCGAAGCATTAGTGCAGGTTTACCGTATCCCTTGCACCTTCACATTGCCCATGAAAACAGAAATTGCATCGGGATTGAATACAAAAGGGACAATGCCGACTTAAGTACAAGAAGAGCGAATCTTCTAAGTGTTTGGGGATTGAGCAGCCCCTGGGAGACCTGTATTAGATTCCAATGCACCAGTGCAGGTTTACTGTATCACTTGGAGCTTCTCATTGACCATTAAATACAAATTCCACAATGCCGACATAATTAAAAGAAGAGTGATTCTTCTAAGAGTTTGTGGTTTAAGCGGCTCCTGGGAGACCAGTATTATATTCCGATGCACCAGTGCAGGTATACTGTATCCCTTGGGCCTTCACATTGACCATGAAACACAGAAATCGCATCGGGATTGAATACAAATTGCACAATGCCGACTTAAGTACGAGAAGAGTGAATCTACTAAGTGTTTGCGGTTTGATTGGCCCCTGGAGACCAGTATTAGATTCCGATAAACCAGTGCAGGTTTACTGTATCCCTTGGACCCTCACATTGACCATAAAACAAAGCAATTACATCGGGATTGAATACAAACGGCACAATTACAACTTAATTATTAGAAGTGTGAATCTTCTAAGAGTTTGTGGTTTGAGCGGCCCCTGGGGACCAGTATTAGATTCCGACGCACCAGTGCAGGTTTACTGTATCTATTGGAACTTCACATTGACCATGAAAACAGAAATTGCATCGGGATTGAATACAAAAGGGACAATGCCGACTTAAGTACAAGAAGAGCGAATCTTCTAAGAGTTTGGGGATTGAGCGGCCCCTGGGAGACCAGTATTAGATTCCAATGCACCAGTGCAGGTTTACTGTACCACTTGGACCTTCGCACTGACCATGAAACACAGAAATTGCATCGGTATTGAATACAAATTCGACAATGCCGACATAGGTACAAAAAGAGTGAATCTTCTAAGAGTTTGTGGTTTGAGCGGCTCATTGAAGACCATTATTAGATTCCGATGCACCGGTGCAAGTTTTCTGTATCTCTTGGATATTCTTATTGAACATGAAAACAGAAAATGCATCGGGAGTGAATACAAATGGGACAATGCCGACTTAAGTACAAAAAGAGTGAATCTTCTAAGAGTTTGTGGTTTGGGCGGCTCCTTGAAGACCAGTATTAGATACCGATGCACCGGTGCAAGTTTTGTGTATCTCTTGGATATTCACATTGACCATGAAAACAGAAAATGCATCGGGAGTGAATACAAATGGGACCATGCCGACTTAAGTACAAAAAGAGTGAATCTTCAAAGAGTTTGTGGTTTCAGCGGCTCCTGGGGGACCAGTATTAGATTCCGATGCACCAGTGCAGGTTTACTGAATCCCTTGGACATTCACATTCACCGTGAGACACAGAAATCGCATCGGGATTGGATAAAAAGAGCACAATGCCGACTTAAGTACAAGAAGAGTGAATCTACTATGTGTTTGTGGTTTGATCGGCCCCTGAAAACCAGTATTAGATTCCGATGAACCAGTGCAGTTTTACTGTATCCCTTGTACATTCACACTGACCACGAAACTCATATATCACATCGGGATTGAATACAAAAGGCACAATGCCAACTAAAGTACAAGAAGAATAAATGTTCTATGAGTTTGTGGTTTGAGCGGCTCCTGGGATACCAGTCTAAGATTCCGATGTACCAGTGCAGGTTTACTGTGTCCCTTGGGCCTTCAAATTGACCATGAAACACAGCAACTGCATCGGGATTGAATACAAGAGGCACCATGCCTAGTTAAGTTCAAGAAGAGTAAATCTTATAAGAGTTTGTGGTTTGAGCGGCTCCTGGGAGACCAGTATTAGATTCCGATGAACCAGTGCAGGTTTACAGTGTCCCTTGGACCTTCACATTGACCATAAAACAAAGCAATTACATCGTGATTGAATACAAGCGGCACAATTACAACTTAATTACTAGAAGTGTGAATCTTCTAAGAGTTTGTGGTTTGAGCGGCCCCTGGGGACCAGTATTAGATTCCGACGCACCAATGCAGGTTTACTGTATCTATTGGAACTTCACATTGACCATGAAAACAGAAATTGCATCGGGATTGAATACAAAAGGGACAATGCCGACTTAAGTACAAGAAGAGCGAATCTTCTAAGAGTTTGGGGATTGAGCGGCCCCTGGGGACCAGTATTAGATTCCGACGCACCAATGCACGTTTACTGTATCTATTGTAACTTCACATTCACCATGAAGCACAGAAATTGCATCGAGATTGAATACAAAAGGGACAATGCCGACCTAAGAACTAGGAGAGTGAATCTTCTACGAGTTTGTGGTTTGAGCGGCTTTTGGGAGACCAGTATTAGATTCCGATCCACGAGTGCTGGTTTACTGTATCCCTCGGACCTTTACATTGACCATTAAACACAGCAATTGTATCTTGATTGAATACAAAAGTCAGAATGCCAACTTAAGTACAAGAAGACTGAATCTTCTAAGAGTTGTGGTTTGAGCGGCTCCTGGGAGACCAGTATTAGATTCCGATGCACCAGTGCAGGTTTACAGTATCCCTTGGACCTTCACATTGACCATGAAACACAGAAATTGCAACGAGATTTAATACAAACGGCACAATGCCAACATAAGTACTAGAAGAATGAATCTTCTAGAGTTTGTGGTTTGAGCGGCACCTGGGAGACCAGTATTAGTTTCCGATGCACCAGTGCAGGTTTACTGTATCCCTTGGACCTTCACATTGTTCATGAAAACAGAAATTGCATAGCGATTGAATACAAAATGGACAAGGCCGACTGAAGTACAAGAAGAGTGAATCTTCTAAGAGTTCGTCGTCTTTGCGGCTCCTGGGAGACCAGTATTAGACTCCGATGCATTAGTGCAGGTTTACCGTACCCTTGCACCTTCACATTGCCCATGAAAACAGAAATTGCATCGGGATTGAATACAAAAGGGACAATGCTGACTTAAGTACAAGAAGAGAGAATCTTCTAAGAGTTTGGGGATTGAGCGGCCCCTGGGAGACCAGTATTAGATTCCAATGCACCAGTGCAGGTTTACTGTATCACTTGGAGCTTCTCATTGACCATGAAACACAGAAACTGCATTGGAATTGAATACAAAAGCCACAATGCCGACATAATTACAAGAAGAGTGAATCTTCTAAGAGTTTGTGGTTTGAGCGGCTCCTGATAGACCAGTATTAGATTCCAATGCACCAGTGCAGGTTTACTGTATCACTTGGAGCCTCCCATTGACCATAAAACTCAGAAACTGCATCGGAATTGAATTCAAAAGGAACATTGCCGACTTAAGTACAAAAAGATTGAATCTTCGAATAGTTTGTGCTTTGAGTGGCTCCTGTCAGACTAGTATTAGATTCCGATGCACCACTGCATTTTTACTGTACCCATTGGACCTTCACATTGACCATGAAACACAGAAATTAGTGCGGGATATTATACAAAAGGGACAATGGCGACTTAAGTACAAGTAGTGTGAATCTTCGACGAGTTTGTGGTTTGAGCAGCTCCAGGGAGACCTGTATTAGATTCCGATGCACCAATGCAGGTTTACTGTATCCTTTGGACCCTCGCATTGACCATAAAACACAGACATTGCATCGGGATTGAGAACAAAATGGACAATGCCGACTTAAGTACAAGAAGAGTGATTCTTCTAAGAGTTTGTGGCTTAAGCGGCTCCTGGGAGACCAGTATTATATTCCGATGCACCGGTGCAGGTATACTGTATCCCTTGGGCCTTCACATTGACCATGAAACACAGAAATCGCATCGGGATTGAATACAAATGGTACAATACCGACTTAAGTACAAGAAGAGTGAATCTTCTAATAGTTTGTGCTTTGAGTGGCTCCTGGGAGACCAGTATTAGATTCCGATGCACCAATGCAGGTTTACTGAATCCCTTGGACATTGACATTCACCGTGAGACACAGAAATCGCATCGGGATTGGATAAAAAGTGCACAATGCCGACTTAAGTACAAGAAGAGTGAATCTACTAAGTGTTTGTGGTATGATCGGCCCCTGGAGACCAGTATTAGATTCCGATGAACCAGTGCTTGTTTACTGTATCCCACGGACCTTCACATTGTTCATGAAAACAGAAATTGCATAGCGATTGAATACAAAATGGACAAGGCCGACTGAAGTACAAGAAGAGTGAAACTTCTAAGAGTTCGTCGTTTTTGCGGCTCCTGGGAGACCAGTATTACACTCCGATACATTAGTGCAGGTTTACCGTACCCTTGCACCTTCACATTGCCCATGAAAACAGATATTGCATCGGGATTGAATACAAAAGGGACAATGCCGACTTAAGTACAAGAAGAGCGAATCTTCTAAGAGTCTGGGGATTGAGCGGCCCCTGGGAGACCAGTATTAGATTCCAATGCACCAGTGTAGGTTTACTGTATTACTTGGACCTTCGCACTGACCTTGAAACACAGAAATTGCATCGGTATTGAATACAAATTCGACAATGCCGACTTAGGTACAAAAAGAGTGAATCTTCTAAGAGTTTGTGGTTTGAGCGGCTCCTTGAAGACCAGTATTAGATTCCGATGCACCGGTGCAAGTTTTCTGTATCACTTGGATGTTCACATTGAACATGAAAACAGAAAATGCATCGGGGGTGAATACAAATGGGACAATGCCGACTTAAGTACAAAAAGAGTGAATCTTCAAAGAGTTAGTGGTTTCAGCGGCTCCTGGGGGACCAGTATTAGATTCCGATGCACCAGTGCCGGTTTACTGAATCCCTTGGACATTCACATTCACCGTGAGACACAGAAATCGCATCGGGATTGGATAAAAAGAGCACAATGCCGACTTAAGTACAAGAAGAGTGAATCTACTAAGTATTTGTGGTTTGATCGGCCCCTGGAGACCAGTATTAGATTCCGATGAACCAGTGCAGGTTTACTGTATCCCTTGTACATTCACACTGACCATGAAACACATATATCACATCGGGATTGAATACAAAAGGCACAATGCCAACTACAGTACAAGAAGAATAAATCTTCTAGGAGTTTGTGGTTTGAGCGGCTCCTGGGACACCAGTCTTAGATTGCGATGAACCAGTGGAGGTTTACTGTATTCCTTGGACCTTCACATTGACCATAAAACAAAGCAATTACATCGGGATTGAATACAAAAGGCACAATTACAACTTAAGTACAAGAAGACTGAATCTTCTAAGAGTTAGTGGTTTGAGCGGCTCCTGGGAGACCAGTATTAGATTCCGATGCACCAGTGCAGGTTTACTGTATCCCTTAGACCTTGACATTGACCATGAAACACAGAAATCGCATCGGGATTGGATACAAAAGGCACAATGACAACTAAACTACAAGAAGAATGAATCTTCTAAGAGTTTGTGCATTGAGCGGCACCTGGGAGACCAGTATCAGATTCCGATGCACCAGTACAGGTTTACAGTATCCCTTGGACCTTCACATTGACCATGAAACACAGAAATTGCAACGAGATTTAATACAAACGGCACAATGCCAACATAAGTACTAGAAGAATGAATCTTCTAGAGTTTGTGGTTTGAGCGGCACCTGGGAGACCAGTATTAGTTTCCGATGCACCAGTGCAGGTTTACTGTATCCCTTTGACCTTCACATTGTTCATGAAAACAGAAATTGCATAGCGATTGAATACAAAATGGACAAGACCGACTGAAGTACAAGAAGAGTGAATCTTCTAAGAGTTCGTCGTTTTAGCGGCTCCTGGGAGACCAGTATTAGACTCCGATGATTAGTGCAGGTTTACCGTACCCTTGCACCTTCACATTGCTCATGAAAACAGAAATTGCATCGGGATTGAATACAAAAGGGACAATGCCGACTTAAGTACAAGAAGAGCGAATCTCCTAAGAGTTTGGGGATTGAGCGGCCCCTGGGAGACCAGTATTAGATTCCAATGCACCAGTGCAGGTTTACTGTATCACTTGGAGCTTCTCATTGACCATGAAACACAGAAACTGCATTGGAATTGAATACAAAAGCCACAATGCCGACGTAATTTCAAGAAGAGTGAATCTTCTAAGAGTTTGTGGTTTGAGCGGCTCCTGGGAGACCAGTATTGGATTCTGATGCACCAGTGCAGGTTTACTGTAGCCCTTGGACCTTCACATTTTCCATGACACACAGAAATAGCGGCGCGATTGAATAAAAAATGCACAATGCCGAACAAAGTACAAGAAGAGTGAATGTTCCTAGAGTTTGTGCTTTGAGCGGCTCCTGGGAGACCAGTATTATATTCTGTTGCACCACTGCACTTTTACTGTATCCCTTCGGCCATCACATTGACCTTGAAACACAGAAATCGCTTCGGGATTGAGTACAAAATGTACAATGCCGACTTACGTATAAGAAGAGTCATTCTTCTAATAGTTTGTGCTTTGAGTGGCTCCTCGGAGACCAGTAGTAGATTCCGATGCACCACTGCAAATTAACTGTATCCCTTGGACCTTCACATTGACCATGAAGCTCCGAAATTGCATCTGGATTGAATACAAAAAGGACAATGCCGACTTAAATACAAGAAGAGTGAATCTTCTAAGAACTTGTGGTTTAAGCGGCTCGTGGGAGACCAGTATTAGATTCCGTTACACCAGTGCGGGTTTACTGTATCCGTTGGACCTTCACATTGAACATGAAGCACCGAAACTGCATCGGGATTGAATACAAAAGGGACAATGCCGACTTAAGTACAAAAAGATTGCATCTTCGAATAGTTTGTGCTTTGAGTGGCTCCTGTGAGACCAGTATTAGATTCCGATGCACCACTGCATTTTTACTGTACCCCTTGGACCTTCACATTGACCATGAAACACAGAAATTAGTGCGGGACTTTATACAAAAGGGACAATGCCGACTTAAGTACAAGAAGTGTGAATCTTCGACGAGTTTGTGGTTTGAGCGGCTCCAGGGAGACCAGTATTAGATTCCGATGCACCAATGCAGCTTTACTGTATTTTTTGGACCCTCACATTGACCATAAAACACAGAAATTGCATCGGGAGTGAGAACAAAATGGACAATGCCGACTTAAGTACAAGAAGAGTGATTCTTCTAAGAGTTTGTGGTTTAAGCGGCTCCTGGGAGACCAGTATTTGATTACGATGAACCAGTTCCGGTTTACTGTATCTCTTGGACCTTCACATTGACCATGACACACAGAAAGTGCATCGGGAATAAATACAGAAGGGACAATGCCGACATAAGTACAAGAAGAATGAATCTTCTAAGAGTTTGTGGTTTGAGCGGCTCCTGGGAGACGAGTATTAGAATCCGATGCACCAGTGCAGGTTTACTGTATCCCTTAGACCCTCACATTGTCCATGACACACAGAAATCGCATCGGGATTGAATACAAAATGCACAATACCGAATAAAGTACAGGAAGAGTAAATGTTATAAGAGTTTGTGCTTTGAGCGGCTCCTGGGAGACCAGTATTATATTCCGATGCACCAGTGCAGGTATACTGTATCCCTTGGGCCTTCACATTGACCATGAAACACAGAAATCGCATCGGGATTGAAAGAAATGGTACAATGCCGACTTAAGTACAAGAAGAGTGAATCTTAAAATAGTTTGTGCTTTGAGTGGCTCCTGGGAGACCAGTATTAGATTCCGATGCACCAACGCAGGTTTACTGTATCCCTTGGACCTTCACATTGACCATGAAACACAGAAATTGCATCAGGATTGAATACAAAACGGACAATGCCAACTTAATTACTAGAAGAGAGAATCTTCTAAGAATGTGGTATGAGCGGCCCCTGGGGACCAATATTAGATTCCGATGCACCAGTGCAGGTTTACTGTATCCCTTGGACCTTCACATTGACCATGAAACATAGAAATCGCATCGGGATTGAATACAAAAGGCACAATGCCAACTAAAGTACAAGAAGAATGAATCTTCTAAGAGTTTGTGCATTGCGCGGCTCCTGGGAGACCAGTATCAGATTCCGATGCACCCGTAGAGGTTTACTGAATCCCTTGGACCTTCACATTGACCATGAAATACAGAAATTGCATCAAGATTGAATACAAGCGGCACACTGCCAACTTAAGTACTTGATGAGTGAATCTTCTTAGATTATGTGGTTTGAGCGGCTCCTGGGTGACCAGTATTATATTCCGATGCACCAGTGCAGGTTTTCTGTATCCCTTGGGCCATCACATTAACCATGAAACACAGGAATTGCATCGGGATTGAATTCAAAATGGACAATTCCGACTTAAGTACATGAAGAGTGAATCCTCTAAGAGATTGTGGTTTGAGAGGCTCCTGGGAGAAAGTATTAGTTTCCGATGCACCAGTGCAGTTTTACTGTGTCCCTTGGAGCTTCCAATTGACCATGAAACAAAGAAATCTCATCGGGCTTCAATACAAAAGGCACAATGCCGACTTAAGTACAAGAAAAATGAATCTACTGACAGTTTGCGCTATGAGCGGCTCCTGGGAGACCAGTACTAGACTCAGATGCACCAGTGCAGGTTTACTGTATCCCTTGGACATTTACATTGACCATGAAACACAGAAATTGCATCGAGATTGAATACAAACGGCACAATGCCAACTTAAGTACTAGAAGAGTGAATCTTCCAAGAGTTTGTGGTGTGAGCGGCACCTGGGAGACCAGTATTAGTTTCCGATGCACCAGTGCAGGTTCACTTTATCCCTTAGACCTTCACATTATTCATGAAAACAGAAATTGCATCGCGATTGAATATAAAATGGACAAGGCCGCCTTAAGTACAAGAAGAGTGAATCTTCTAAGTGTTTGTGGTTTGTGCGGCTCCTGGGAGACCAGTATTAGATTCCAATGCACCAGTGCAGGTTTACTGTATACCTTGCACCTTCACAATGACCATGAAGCACAGATATTGCATCGGGATTGAATACAAAGGGGACAATGCCGGCTTAAGTACTAGAAGATTGAATCTTCTACGAGTTTGTGGTTTGAGCGGCTCCTGGGAGACCAGTATTAGATTCCGATCCACCAGTGCTGGTTTACTGTATCCCTCGGACCTTTACATTGATCATTAAACACAGCAGTTGTATCGGGATTGAATCCAAAAATCACAATGCCAACTTAAGAACAAGAAGAGTGAATCTTCTAAGAGTTAGTGGTTTGAGCGGCCCCTGGGCGACCAGTATTAGATTCCGATGCACCAGTGCAGGTTTACTGTATCCCTTGGACATTCACATTGACCATGAAACACAGAAATCGCATCGGGATTGAATACAAAAGGCACAATGCCAACTTAAGTACAAGAAGGATGAATCTTCTAAGAGTTTGTGCATTGAGCGGCTCCTGGGAGACCAGTATCAGATTCCGATGCACCAGTAGAGGTTTACCGAATCCCTTGGACCTTCACATTGACCATGAAGTACAGAAATTGCATCGAGATTGAATATAAACGACACATTGCCAACTTATGTACTAGATGAGTGAATCTTCTAAGACTTTGTGGTTTGAGCGGCTCCTGGGTGACCAGTATTATATTCCGAAGCACCAGTGCAGGTTTTCTGTATCCGTTGGGCTATCACATTGACCATGAAACACAGAAATTGCATCGGGATTGAATACAAAATGGACAATACCGACTTATTTACATGAAGAGTGAATCCTCTAAGAGATTGTGGTTTGAGAGGCTCCTGGGAGACCAGTATTAGTTTCCGATGCACCAGTGCAGGTTTACTGTGTCCCTTGGAGCTTCCAATTGACCATGAAACAAAGAAATCTCATCGAGATTTATAACAAAAGGCACAATGCCGACTTAAGTACAAGAAAAGTGAATCTACTAACAGTTTGCGCTATGAGCGGCTCCTGGGAGACCAGTACTAGACTCCGATGCACCAGTGCAGGTTTTTCTGTATCCCTTGGACATTTACATTGACCATGAAACACAGAAATTGCATCGAAATTGAATACAAACGGCACAATGCCAACTTAAGTACTAGTAGAGTGAATCTTCTAAGAGTTTGTGGTGTGAGCGGCACCTGGGAGACCAGTATTAGTTTCCGATGCACCAGTGCAGGTTTACTGTATCCCTTGGACCTTCACATTATTCATGAAAACAGAAATTGCATCGCGATTGAATATAAAATGGACAAGGCCGCCTTAAGTACAAGAAGAGAGAATCTTCTAAGTGTTTGTGGTTTGTGCGGCTCCTGGGAGACAAGTATTAGATTCCGACGCACCAGTGCAGGTTTACTCTATCCCTTGCACCTTCACAATGACCATGGAAACAGAAATTGCATCGGGATTGAATACAACAGGGAATATGCCGACTTAAGTACAAGAAGAGCGAAACTTCTATGATTTTTGGGGTTTGAGCGGCTCCTGGGAAGCCAGTATTAGATTCCAATGCACCAGTGCAGGTTTAATGTATCACTTGGACCTTCACATTGACCATGAAACACAGAAATTAGTGCGGGATTTAATACAAAAGGACAATGCCGACTTAAGTACAAAAAGAGTGAATCTTCTAAGAGTTTGTGGTTTAAGTGGCTCCTGGGAGACCAGCATTAGATTACGAGGAACCAGTTTAGGTTTACTGTATCTCTTGGACCTTCACATTGACCATGACACACAGAGAGAGCATCGGGAATGAATACAGAAGGGACAATGCCGACATAAGTACTAGAAGAGTGAATATTCTAAGAGTTTGTGGTTTGAGCGGCTCCTGGGAGACCAGTATTAGATTCCGATGCACCACTGCAGGTTTACTGTATCCCTTGGACCTTAACATTGATCATGAAACACAGAAATTAGTGCGGGATTTAATACAAACGGGACAATGCCGACTTAAGTACAAGAAGTGTCAATCTTCGACGAGTTTGTAGTTTGAGCGGCTCCAGGGAGACCAGTATTAGATTCCGATGCACCAATGCAGGTTTACTGTATCCTTTGGACCTTCACATGGACCATGAAACACAGAAATTGCATCGGGATTGAATACAAAATGCACAATGGGGAATAAAGTGCAGGAAAAGTGAATGTTATAAGAGTTTGTGCTTTGAGTCACTCCTGGGAGACCAGTATTAGATTCCGATGCACCACTGCAGGTTTACTGTATCCCTTGGACCTTCACATTGACCATGAAACACAGCAATTGCATCGGGATTGAATTCGAGAGGCACAGTGCCTAATTAAGTACAAGAAGAGTAAATCTTCTAAGGGTTTGTGGTTTGAGCGGCTCCTGGGATACCAGTATTGGATTCCGATGAACCAGGGCCGGTTTACTGTATCCCTTGGACCTTCACATTGACCATAAAACTCAGCAATTGCATCGGGATTGAATACAAAATGGACAATACCGACTTAAGTACATGAAGAGTGAATCCTCTAAGAGATTGTGGTTTGAGATGCTCCTGGGAGAATAGTATTAGTTTCCGATGCACCAGTGCAGGTTTACTGTATCCCTTGGATCTTCACATTATTCATGAAAACAGAAATTGCATCGCGATTGAATATAATATGGACAAGGCCGCCTTAAGTACAAGAAGAGTGAATCTTCTAAGTGTTTGTGGTTTGTGCGGCTCCTGGGAGGCCTGTATTAGATTCCGATGCACCAGTGCAGGTTTACTGTATCCCTTGCACCTTCACAATGACCATGAAAACAGAAATTGCATTGGGATTGAATACAACAGGGACAATGCCGACTTAAGTACAAGAAGAGTGATTCTTCTAAGAGTTTGTGGTTTAAGCGGCTCCTGGGAGACCACTATTAGATTACGATGAACGAGTTCAGGGTTACTGTATCTCTTGGACCTTCACATTGACCATGACACACAGAAAGTGCATCGGGAATGAATACAGAAGGGACAATGCCGACATAAGTACAAGAAGAGTCAATCTTCTAAGAGTTTGTGGTTTGAGCGGCTCTTGGGAGACCAGTATTAGAGTCCGATGCACCAGTGCAGGTTTACTCTATCCCTTAGACCCTCACATTGTCCATGACACACAGATATCTCATCGGGATTGATTACAAAAAGCTCACTGCCGAATAAAGTACAGGAAGAGTAAATGTTATAAGAGTTTGTGCTTTGAGCGGCTCCTGGGAGACCAGTATTAGATTCCGATGCACCAACGCAGGTTTACTGTATCCCTTGGACCTTCACATTGACCATGAACCACAGAAATTGCATCAGGATTGAATACAAAACGGACAATGCCAACTTAATTACTAGAAGAGAGAATCTTCTAAGAATTTGTGGTTTGAGCGGCCCCTGGGGACCAATATTAGATTCCGATGCACCAGTGCAGGTTTACTGTATCCATTGGACACTCACAGTGACCATGAAGCACAGATATTGCATCGCGAGTGAATATAAATGGACCAATGCCGACTTAAGTACTACAAGAGTGAATCTTCTACGAGTTTGTGGTTTGAGCGGCTCCTGGGAGACCAGTATTAGACTCCGATCCACCAGTGCTGGTTTACTGTATCCCTCGGACCTTTACATTGATCATTAAACACAGCAATTGTATCGGGATTGAATACAAATGTCACAATGCCAACTTAAGAACAAGAAGAGTGAATCTTCTAAGAGTTAGTGGTTTGAGCGGCCCCTGGGAGACCAGTATTAGATTCCGATGCACCAGTGCAGGTTTACTGTATCCCTTGGACCTTCACATTGACCATGAGACACAGAAATCGCATCGGGATTGAATACAAAATGCACAATGCCAACTAAAGTACAAGAAGAATGAATCAACTAAGAGATTGTGCATTGAGCGGCTCCTGGGAGACCAGTATCAGATTCCGATGCACCCGTAGAGGTTTACTGAATCCCTTGGACCCTCACATTGACCATGAAATACAGAAATTGCATCGAGATTGAACACAAACGGCACATTGCCATCTTAAGTACTAGATGAGTGAATCTTCTAAGACCTTGTGGTTTGAGCGGCTCCTGGGTGACCAGTATTATATTCCTATGAACCAGTGCAGGTTTTCTGTATCCCTTGGGCCATCACATTGACCATGAAACACAGAAATTGCATCGGGATTGAATTCAAAATGGACAATTCCGACTTAAGTACATGAAGAGTGAATCCTCTAAGAGATTGTGGTTTGAGAGGCTCCTGGGACAAAGTATTATTTTCCGATGCACCAGTACAGTTTTACTGTGTCCCTTGGAGCTTCCAATTGACCATGAAACAAAGAAATCTCATCGGGATTCAATACAAGAGGCACAATGCCGACTTAAGTACAAGAAAAGTGAATCAACTAACAGTTTGCGCTATGAGCGGCTCCTGGGAGACCAGTACTAGTCTCAGATGCACCAGTGCAGGTTTACTGTATCCCTTGGACATTTACATTGACCATGAAACGCAGAAATTGCATCGATATTGAATACAAACGGCACAATGCCAACTTAAGTACTAGAAGAGTGAATCTTCTAAGAGTTTGTAGTGTGAGCGGAACCTGGGAGACCAGTATTAGATTCCAATGCACCAGTGCTGATTTAATGTATAACTTGGACTTTCTCATTGACCATGAAACACAGAAATTAGTGCGGGATTTAATACAAAAGACAATGCCGACTTAAGTACAAGAAGAGTGAATCTTCTGCGAGTTTGTGGTTCAAGCGACTCAAGGGAGACCACTATTAGATTCCGATGCACCAATGCAGGGTAACTGTATCCTTTGGACCTTCACATTGACCTTGAAACACAGAAATTGCATCGGTATTGAAAACAAAATGGACAATGCCGTCTTAAGTACAAGAAGAGTGAATCTTCTAAGAGTTTGTGGCTTAAGTGGCTCCTGGGAGACCAGTATTAGATTACGAGGAACCAGTTCGGGTTTACTGTATCTCTTGGACCGTCACATTGACCATGACACACAGAGAGAGCATCGGGAATGAATACAGAATGGACAATGCCGACATAAGTACTAGGGGAGTGAATATTCTAAGAGTTTGTGGTTTGAGCGGCTCCTGGGAGACCAGTATTAGATTCCGATGCACCACTGCAGGTTTACTGTATCCCTTGGACCTTAACATTGATCATGAAACACAGAAATTAGTGCGGGATTTAATACAAAAGGGACAATGCCGACTTAAGTACAAGAAGTGTGAATCCTCGATGAGTTTGTGGTTTGAGCGGCTCCAGGGAGACCAGAATTAGATTCCGATGCACCAATGCAAGTTTACTGTATCCTATGGACCTTCACATTGACCATGAAACACAGAAATTGCATCGGGATTGAAAACAAATTAGACAATTCCGACTTAAGTACAAGAAGAGTGAATCTTCTAAGAGATTGTGGTTTAAGCGGCTCCTGGGAGACCAGTGTTAGATTACGATGAACCAGTTCAGGTTTGCTGTATCTCTTGGACCTTCACATTGACCATGACACACAGAGAGTGCATCGGGAATGAATACAGAAGGGACAATGCCGACATAGGAACAAGAAGAGTGAATATTCTAAGAGTTTGTGGTTTGAGCGGCTCCTGGGAGACCAGTATTAGATTCCGATGCACCACTGTAGGTTTATTGTATCCCTTAGACCTTCACATTGTCCATGACACACAGAAATCGCATCGGGATTGAATACAAAATGCACAATGCCGAATAAAGTACAGGAAGAGTGAATCTTCTAAGAGTTTGAGGTTTGAGCGGCTCCTGTGAGACCAGTATTAGATTCCATTGCACCAGTGTAAGTTTACTGTATCACTTGGAGCTTCCCATTGAACATGAGATACAGAAACTGCATCGGAATTGAATACAAAAGGCACAATGATGACTTAAGTACAAGCAGAGTTTATCTTCAAATAGTTAGTGCTTTGAGTGGCTCCTGTGAGACCAGTGTTAGATTCCGATGCACCACTGCAGGTTTACTGTACCACTTGGACCTTCACGTTGACCATGAAACACAGAAATTAGTACGGGATTTAATACAAAAGGGACAATGCCGACTTAAGTACAAGAAGTGTCAATCTTCGACGAGTTTGTAGTTTGAGCGGCTCCAGGGAGACCAGTATTAGATTCCGATGCACCAATGCAGGTTTACTGTATCCTTTGGACCTTCACATTGACCATGAAACACAGAAATTGCATCGGGATTGAAAACCAATTGGACAATGCCGACTTAAGTACAAGAAGAGTGTATCCTTTAATAGTTTGTGCTTTGAGTGGCTCCTGGGAGACCAGTATTAGATTTCGATGCACCACTGCAGGTTTACTGTATCCTTTGGGCCTTCACATTGACCATGAAACACAGATATCGCACCGGGATTGAATACAAAATGCACAATGGCGAATAAAGTACAGGAAAAGTTAATGTTATAAGAGTTTGTGCTTTGAGCGGCTCCTGGGAGACCAGTATTAGATTCCGATGCACCACTGCAGGTTTACTGTATCCCTTGGACCTTCACATTGACCATGAAACACAGCAATTGCATCGGGATTGAATTCGAGAGTCACACTGCCTAATTAAGTACAAGAAGAGTAAATCTTCTAAGGGTTTGTGGTTTGAGCGGCTCCTCGGAGACCAGTATTAGATTCCGATGAACCAGTGCAGGTTTACTGTATCCCTAGGACCTTCACATTGACCATAAAACTCAGCAATTGCATCGGGATAGAATACAAACTGCACAATGCCAACTTAATTACTAGAAGAGTGAATCTTCTAAGAATTTGTGGTTTGAGCGGCCCCTGGGGACCAATATTAGATTCCGATGCACCAGTGCAGGTTTACTGTATCCATTGGACCTTCACATTGACCATGAAGCACAGATATTGCATCGGGATTGAATACAAAAGGGACAATGCCGACTTAAGTTCTAGAAGAGTGAATCTTCTACGAGTTTGTGGTTTGAGCGGCTCCTGGGAGACCAGCAATAGATTCCGATCCACCAGTGCTGGTTTACTGTATCCCTCGGACCTTTACATTGACCATTAAACACAGCAATTGTATCGGGATTGAATACAAAAGTCACAATACCAACTTAAGTACTAGAAAAGTGAATCTTCTAAGACTTTGTGGTTTGAGCGGCTCCTGGGAGACCAGTATTATATTCCGATGCACCAGTGCAGGTTTTCTGTATCCCTTGGGCCATCACATTGACCGCGAGAAACAGATATTGCATCGGGATTGAATACAAAATGGACAATGCCGACTTAAGTACAAGAAGAGTATATCTTCTAAGTGATTGTGGTTTGAGAGGCTCCTAGGAGACCAGTATTAGTTTCCGATGCACCAGTGCAGGTTTACTGAGTCCCTTGGAGCTTCCAATTGACCATGAAACAAAGAAATCTCATCGGGATTCAATACAAAAAGCACAATGCCGACTTAAGTACAAAAAAAGTGAATCTACTAACAATTTGCGCTATGAGCGGCTCCTGGGAGACCAGTATTAGACTCCGATGCACCAGTGCAGGTTTACTGTATCCCTTGGACATTTAGATTGACCATGAAACACAGAAATTGCATCTATATTGAATACAAACGGCACAATGCCAACTTAAGTACCAGAAGAGTGAATCTTCTAATAGTTTGTGCTTTGAGTGGCTCCTGGGAGACCAGTAATAGATTCCGATGCACCACTGCAGGTTTACTGTATCCCTTGGACCTTCTCATTGACCATGAAATACAAAAATTGCATGAGGATTGAATACAAAACGGACAATGACGACTTAAGTACAACAAAAGTGAATCTACTAACAGTTTGTGGTTTGAGCGGCACCTGGGAGACCAGTATTAGTTTCCGATGCACCAGTCCAGGTCTACTGTATCCCTTGGACCTACACATTATTCATGAAAACAGAAATTGCATCGCGATTGAATACAAAATAGACAATGCCGACTTAAGTACAAGAAGAGAGAATCTTCTAAGAGATAGTAATTTGAGAGGCTCCTGGGAGACCAGTATTAGTTTCCGATGCACCAGTGCGGGTTTACCGTGTCCCTTGGAGATTCCCATTAGCCGTGAAACAATGAAATCTAATCAGGATTCAATACAAAAGGCACACTGCCGACTTAAGTACAACAAAAGTGAATCTACTAACAGTAATGCGCTATGAGCGGCTCCTGGGAGACCAGTATTAGACTCCGATGCACCAGTGCATGTTTACTGTATCCCTTGGACATTTACATTGACCATGAAACACAGAAATAGCTCCGGGATTGAATACAAAAGGGACAATGCCGACTTAAACACAAGAAGAGTGAATCTTCGAAGAGTTTATGCTTTGAGCGGCTCCTGGGAGACCAGAATTACATTCCGATGCACCAGTGCTGGATTCCTGTATGCCTTGGACCTTCACATTGACCATGAAACACAGGAAATGCATCGGGATTGAATACAACAGGCACAATGCCTAATTAAGTACAAGAAGAGTAAATCTTCTAAGTGTTTGTGGTTTGAGCGGTTCCTGGGAGACCAGTATTAGATTCCGAAGATCCAGTGCACCTTTACTGTATCTCTTGGACCTTCACATTTACCATAAACCACAGCATTTGCATCGGGATTGAATACAAACATCACAATGCCAACTTAATTACTGGAAAGGTGAACTTTCTAAAAATTTGTGGTTTGAGCGGCCCCTGGGGAATAGTATTAGAATCCGATGCACCAGTGCTGGTTTACTGTATCCATTGGACCTTCACATTGACCATGAAGCACAGATATTGCATCGAGATTGAATACAAACGGCACAATGCCAACTTAAGTACTAGAAGAGTGAATCTTCTAAGAGTTTGTGGTGTGAGCGGCACCTGGGAGACCAGTATTAGTTTCCGATGCACCAGTGCAGGTTTACTGTATCCCTTGGCTCTTCACATTATTCATGAAAACAGAAACTGCATCGCGATTGAATACAAAATGGACAAGGACGACTTAAGTACAAAAAGAGTGAATCTTCTAAGTGTTTGTGGTTTGTTCGGCTCCTGGGAGACCAGTATTAGATTCCGATGCACCAGTGCAGGTTTACCGTATCCCTTGCACCTACACATTGATCATGAAACACAGAAATTCCATCGGGATTGAAAACAAAATGGACAATGCCGACTTAAGTACAAGAAGAGTGAATCTTCTTATAGTTTGTGGTTTAAGTGGATCCTGGGAGACCAGTATTAGATTACGATGAACCAGTTCAGATTTACTGTATCTCTTGGACCTTCACATTGACCAAGACACACAGAGAGTGCATCGGGAATGAATACAGAAGGGACAATGCCGACATAAGTACAAGAAGAGTGAATCTTCGAATAGTTTGTGCCTTGAGCGGATCCTGGGAGACCTGTATTAGATTCCGATGCACCAGTGCAGGTTTACTGTATCCCTTGGACATTTACATTGACCATGAAACACAGAAATTCCATTGATATTGAATACAAACGGCACAATGCTAACTTAAGTACTAGAAGAGTGAATCTTCTAAGAGTTTGTGGTTTGAGCGGCACGTGGGAGCCCAGTATTAGTTTCCGATGCACCAGTGCAGGCTTACTGTATCCCTTGGACCTTGACATTATTCATGAAAACAGAAACTGCATCGCGATTGAATACAAAATGGACAAGGCTGACTTAAGTACAAGAAGAGTGAATCTTCTAAGTGTTTCTGGTTTGTGCGGCTCCTGGGAGACTAGTATTAGATTCCGATGCACCAGTGCAGGTTTACTGTATCCCTTGCACCATCACATTGACCATGAAAACAGAAATTGCATCGGGATTGAATACAACAGGGACAATGCCGACTTAAGTATAAGAAGAGCGAATCTTCTAGGATTTTTGGGGTTTGAGCGGCTCCTGGGAGACCAGTATTAGATTCCAATGCACCAGTGCAGTTTTACTGTATCACTTGGAGCTTCCCACTGACCATGATACACAGAAACTGCATCGGAATTGAATACAAAAGGCACAATATCGACTTAAGTACAAGAAGAGTGAATCTTCGAATACTTTGTGCTTTGAGTGGCTCCTGTGAGACCAGTATTAGATTCCGATGCACCACTGCAGGTTAACTGTACCACTTGGACCTTGATATTGACGATGAAACACAGAAATTAGTGCGGGATGTAATACAAATGGGACAATGCCGACTTAAATACAAGAAGTGTGAATCTTCAACGAGTTTGTGGTTTGAGCGGTTCCTGGGAGACCAGTATCAGATTCCGATGCACCAGTGGAGGTTTACTGAATCCCTTGGACCATCACATAGTCCATGAAACACAGAAATTGCATCGAGATTGAATACAAACGGCACAATGCTAACTTAAGTACTAGAAGAGTGAATCTTCTAAGAGTTTGTGGTTTGATCGGCTCCTGGGGTACCAGTATTAGATTCCGATGCACCTGTGCAGGTTTAGTGTATCCCTCGGACGTTCACATTTAACACGAAACACAGAAATTGAATCGGGATTGAATAAAAAAAGGACAATGCCGACTTAAGTACGAGAAAAGTGAATCAACTAAGAGTTTGTGCTTTGAGCGGCTCCTAGGAGACCAGTATGAGAGTCCGATGAACCAGTGCAGGTTTAATGTATCCCTTGCACCTTCACATTTACCATGAAACACAGAAATTACATCGGGATTGAATACAAAAGGGACAATGACGACTTCAGTACAAGAACTGTGAATCTTGTAAGAGTTTGTGGTTTGAGCGGCTCCTGGGAGGCCAGTATTAGATTCCGCTACACCAGTGCGTGGTTACTGCATCCCAAGGACCTCCACATTGACCATGAAACACAGACATTCCAACGGGATAGAATACAAAGGGGACAATGCTGACTTAAGTACAAAAAGAGTGAATCTTCTAAGAGTTTGTGATTTGAGCGGCTCCTGGGAGACTAGTATTAGATTCCGATGCACTAGTGCACGTTTACTGTATCCCTTGGACCTTCACATGACAATGAAACATGGAAATTGCATCGGGATTGAATACTAAAGGGACAATGCCGACTTACAATTAAGATAGGTGAATCTTCTAAGAGTTTGTGCTTTGAGTGGCTCCTGGGAGACCAGTATTAGGATCCGATACACCAGTGCGGGCTTACTGTACCCCTTGGTTCTACGCATTGACCATGAAACACAGAAATTGCATCGGGATTGAGTACAAAAGGGACAATGCGAACTTAAATACAAGAAGAGTGAATTTTCTAAGAGTTTGTGCTTTGAACGGCTCCTGAGAGACCAGTATTAGATTCCGATGAACCAGTGCAGGTTTACTGTTTCCCTTGGACTTTCACATTGACCATGAACACAGGTATTGCATCGGGATTGAATACAAATGGTACAATGCCATCTTAGGTGCAACAAGAGTGAATCCTCTAAGAGTTTGTGGTTTCAGCGGCTCATGGGATACCAGTATTAGATTCCGATGCACCAGTGCAGGTTTACTGTATCCTATGGACCTTCACATTGTCCATGAAACACAGAAATTGCATCTGGATTGAATACAAAAGGGACTATGAAAAACTTAAGTACAAGATGAGTGAGTCTTCTAAGGGTTTGTGCTCTGAGCGGCTCCTGGGAGACCAGTATTTGATTCCGATGCACCAGTGCACTTTACTGTATCCTTTGGACCATCCCATTGACCGTGAAAAACAGAAATCTGATCGGGATTCAATACAAAAGGCACAATGACGACTCTAGTACAAGAAAAGTGAATCTACTAAGAGTTTCGGATTTGAGCGGCTCTTGTTAGACCAGTATTAGATTCCGATGCACCAGTGCAGGTTCACTGTATCCCTTGGACCTACACATTGACCATGATATACAGAAATTGCATCGGTATTGAATACAAAGAGGACAATGCCGACTTAAGTACAAGAAGAGTGAGTCTTCTAAGAGTTTGTACTTGGAACGGCTCCTGGGAGACCAGTATTAGATTTCGATTCACCGGTGCAGGTTTACTGTATCCCATGGACGTTCACATTTACCATGAAACACAGAAATTACATCGGGATTCAATACAAAAGGGACAATGACGACTTCAGTACAAGAAGTGTGAATCTTGCAAGAGTTTGTGGTTTGACCGGCACTTGGGAGACCAGTATCAGATTCCGCTACACCAGTATGTGTTTGCTGTATCCCTTGGACCTTCACATTACCATGAAACACAGAAATTGCATCGGGATTGAATACAAAAGGGACTATGCTGAGGTAAGTACAGGAAGAGTGAATATTCTAAGGGTTTATGGTTTAAGCTGCTCATGGGAGACCAGTATGACATTCCGATGCACCAGTGCAGGTTTAGTGTACCCCTTGGACCTTCGCTATGAACATGAAACACAGAAATTGCATCGGGATTGAATACAAAATTCACAATGCCGACTGAAGTACAAGAAAAGTGAATCTACTAGGTGTTTGTGCTTTGAGCGGCTACTGGGAGAAACGTGTTAGATTCCGATGCACCAGTGCAGGTTTACTGTGTCCCTTGGACCTACACATGGACCATGAAATACAAAAATTGACTCGGGATTGAGTACAAAATGGACAATGCCGACTTAAGTACAAGAAGAGTGAATCTTCTAAGAGTTTGTGGTTTGAGCGGCTCCTGGTATACCAGTATAAGATTCCGATGCACCAGTGCAGGTTGACTGTATCCCTTGGTCCTTCACATGACTCTGAAACACAGATATCGCATCTGTATTGAATACCAAACGGACATTGCTGACTTACATTCAAGAAGAGTGAATCTTCTAAGAGTTTGCGCTTTGAGCGGCTCCTGGGCGACTAGTATTAGATTCCGATGCACCAGTGCAGGTTCACTGTATCCCTTGGGCCTTCCCATTGACCATGAAACACAGAAATTGCATCGGGATTAAATACAAAAGGGACAATGCAAACTTAAGTACAAGAAGAGTGATTCTTCTAAGAGTTTGTACTTTGAGCGGCTCCTGGGAGACCACAATTAGATTCCGATGAAACAGTGCAGGTTTACTGTATCCCTTTGATCTTCACATTGGAGACGAAACACAGAAATCGCATCGGGATTGAATACAAAAGGCACAATGCCAACTAAATGACAAGAAGAGTGAATCTTCTAACAGTTTGTGGTTTTAGCGGCTCCTGGGAGACTAGTATTAGATTCCGATGCACCAGTGCAGGTTTACTGTATCCCTTGAACCTTCACATTGAGCATGAAACACAGAAATTGCATCGGGATTGAATACAAAACTCACAATGACGACTTAAGTACAAGAAAAATGAATCTACTAAGTGTTTGTGATTTGAGCGGCTCCTGGGAGAACAGTATTAGATTCCGAAGCACCAGTGCAGGTTTACTGTGTCCCTTGGACCTACACATTGACCATGAAATACAAAAATTGCATCGGGATTGAATACAAAAGGGACAATGCCGACAAAAGTACAAGAAGAGTGAATCTTCTAAGAGAAAAATGGTTCAAATGGCTCTGAGCACTATGGGACTCAACTGCTGTGGTCATAAGTCCCCTAGAACTTAGAACTACTTAAACCTAACTAACCTAAGGACAGCACACAACACCCAGCCATCACGAGGCAGAGAAAATCCCTGACCCCGCCGGGAATCGAACCCGGGAACCCGGGCGTGGGAAGCGAGAACGCTACCGCACGGCCACGAGATGCGGGCTAATCTTCTAAGAGTGTGTGGTTTGAGCAGCTCCTGGGATACCAGTATTAGATTCCGATGCACCAGTTCACATTTACTCTATCCCGTGGACCTTCACATTGAAAATGAAACACAGAAATTGCATCGGGATTGAACACAAAAGGCACAACGCTGACTTATGTACAAGAAGAGTGAATCTTCTAAGAGTTTGTGGTTTGAGCATCTCCTGGAATACCAGTATCAGATTCCCGATGCACCAGTGCACGTTTACTCTATCCCGTGGGCCTTCACATTGACCATGAAACACAGAAATTGCTTCGGGATTGAATACAAAACGCACAATGCCGACTTAAGTACAAGAAAAGTGAGTCTACTGAGAGTATATTGTCTGAGCGGCTCCTGGGAGAACAGTATTAGATTCCGAAGCACCAGTGCAGGTTTACTGTATCCCTTGCACCTTCACATTGACCATGAAACACAGAAATAGCATCGGGACTTAATACCAAAGGGACAATGCCGACTTAAGTGCAAGAAGAGTGAATCTTCTAAGAGTTTGTACTTTGAACGGCTCCTGGGAGACCAGTATTAGTTTTCGATGCACCAGTGCAGGTTTACTGTATCCGTTGGACCTTCCCATTGACCGTGAAACACAGAAATCTCATCGGGATTCAATCCAAATAGCACCATTCCGGCTTAAGTACAAGAAAAGTGAATCTACAAAGAGGTTGTAATTTGAGCGGCTCCTGGGAGACCAGTATTAGATTCCGATGGACCAGTGCAGGTCTACTATATCCCTTGGACTTTCACATTGACCACGAAACAAATAAATCGCATCGGGTTTAAATACAAAAGGCACAATGCCAACTAATGTTCAAGAAAAGTCAATCTTCTAGCAGTTTGTTGCTTCGTGCGGCTCCTGGGAGACCAGTATTAGATACCGATGCACCAGTGCAGGTTTACTGTAACCCTAGGACCTTCACATCATCCATGACACTTAGAAATCGCATCGGGATTGAATACAATATGCACAATGCCGAATAAAGTACAAGTAGAATGAATCTTCAAAGAGTTTGTGCTTTGAGCGGCTCCTGGGAGACCAGTATTGTATTCCGATGCACCAGTGCAAGTTTACTGTATCCCTTGGACTTTCACATTGACCATGAAACACAGATATTGCATCGGGATTGAATACAAAAGCTACAATGCCAACTTAAGTACATCAAGTGTGAATCCTCTAAGAGCTCGTGGTTTAAGCGGCGCCTGGGATACCAGCATTAGATTCCGATGCGCCAGTGCAGGTTTACTGTATCCCTTGGACCTTCACATTATTCATGAAAACAGAAATTGCATCGGGATTGAATACCAAAGGGACAATGCCCTTTAAAGTACAAGAAGAGTGAATCTTCTAAGAGTTTGTGGTTTGTGCGGATCCTGGGGGCCAGTATTAGATTATGATGCACCTGTGCAGGTTTACTGTATCCCTTGGACCATCACCTTGACCATGAAACACAGACATTACATCGGGATTGAATTTAAATGGGACAATGACGACTTAAGTGCAAGAAGAGTGAACGTTCAAAGAGATTGTCGTTTGAGCGGCTCCTGGGAGACCAGTATTAGAATCCGATACACCAGTGCGGGCTTACTGTATCCCATGGACCCCCACATTCACCATGAAACACAGAAATTGCATCGGGATTGAATAAAAGAGGGACAATGCAAACTTAAGTACAAGACGAGTGAGTCTTCTAAGAATTTGTGCTTTGAGCGGCTCCTGGGAGACTAGTATTAGATTCCGATGAACCAGTGCAGGTTTACTGTATTCCTTGGAACTTCACTTTGGAGACGAAACACAGAAATCATATCGGAATTGAATACAAAAGGCACAATGCCAACTAAATTACAAGAAGAGTGAATCTTCTAAGAGTTTGTGGTTTGAGCGGCTCCTGGGCTACCAGTATTAGATTCCGATGCACCAGTGCAGGTTTACTGTATCCCTTGGACCTACGCATTGACCATGAAATACAGATATTGCATCGGGATTGAATACAAAAGGGACAATGCCGACTTAAGTACAAGAAGAGTGAATCTTCTAAGAGCTTGTGCTTTGGGGGGCTCCTGGGAGACCAATATTAGATTCCGATGCACCAGAGAAGGTTTACTGTATCCCTTGGGCCCTCACATTTACCATGAAACACAGAAGTTACTTTGGGAAGGAATACGATAGGGACAATGACGACTGCAGTACAAGAAGTGTGAATATTGTAAGTGTTTGTGGTTTGAGCGGCTCCTGGGAGACCAGTATTAGATTCCGCTACACCAGTGCGTGTTTACTGTATCCCTTGGACCTTCACATTGACCATGAAACACAGATATTGCTTTGGGATTGAATTAGGACAAGAAGAGTGAATCTTCTAAGAGTTTGTGCTTTGAGCGGCTCCTGGGAGACCAGTATTATATTCCGATGCACCAGAGCAAGTTTACCGTATTCCTTGGGCCTTCACATTGACCATGAAACACAGAAATCGCATTGCTATTGAATAGATAAGGGACAATGCCGACTTCAGTACAAGAAGAGTGAATCTTCTAAAAGGTTGTGCTTTGAGGGGCTCCTGGGAGACCAGTATTAGATTCCAATGCACCAATGCATGTATACTGTATCCCTTGGACCTTCACATTGACCATGAAACACAGCAATTGCATCGGGATTGAATCCAAAAGGGACAATGCCGACTTAAGTACAAGAGGAGTGAATCTTGTAAGAGTTTGTGGTTTGAGTGGGTCCTGGGAGACCAGTATTAGATTCCGATGCACCAGTGCAGGTTAACTGTACCCCTTGGACCTGCACTTTATTCATGAAAACAGAAATTGCATCGGGATTGAATACCAAAGGGACAATGCCCACTAAAGTACAAGAAGAGTGAATCTTCTAAGAGTTTCTGGTTTGAGCTGATCCTGGGGGCTAGTATTAGATTATGATGCACCAGTGAAGGTTTACTGTATCCCTTCGACCATCACCTTGACCATGAAACACAGAAATTACATCGGGATTGAATTTAAATGGGACAATGACGACTTAAGTTCAAGAAGAGTGAACGTTCAAAGAGTTTGTCGTTTAAGCGGCTCCTGGGAGACCAGAATTAGAATCCGATACACCAGTGCGGGTTTACTGTATCCCATGGACCCCCACATTCACCATGAAACACAGAAATTGCATCGGGATTGAATAAATGAGGGAAAATGCAAACTTAAGTACAGGACGAGTGAGTCTTCTAAGAATTTGTGCTTTGGGCGGCTCCTGGGAGACTAGTATTAGATTCCGATGGACCAGTGCAGGTTTACTGTATCCCTTGGAACTTCACTTTGGAGACGAAACACAGAAATCGCATCGGAATTGAATACAAAAGGCACAATGCCTACTAAATTACAAGAAGAGTAAATCTTCGAAGAGTTTGTGGTTTGAGTGGCTCCTGGGTTATTATTATTAGATTCCGATGCACCAGTGCAGGTTTACTGTATCCCTTGGACCTTCACATTGACCATGAAACACAGAAATTGCATTGAGATCGAATACAAAAGGCACAAGGCCGACTTAAGTACAAGAAAAGTGAATCTACTAAGAGTTTGTGCTTTGAGCGGCTCCTGGGAGACGAGTTTTAGATTCCGAGGCACCAGTGCAGGTTTACTGTATCCCTTGGACCTACACATTGACCATGAAATACAGAAATTGCGTCGGGATTGAATACAAAAGAACAATGCCGACTTAAGTACAAGAAGAGTAAATCTTCTAAGAGTTTGTGCTTTGAGCGTCTCCTTTGAGACCAGTATTAGATTCCGATGCACAAGTGCACGTTTACTGTAGTCCTTGGCCTGCACATTGACCATGAAACAGAGATATTACATTGGGATAGAATACAAAAGCACAATGCCAAGTAAAGTACAAGAAGGTGAATCTTCTAAGTGTTTTTGTTTTGAGCGGCTCCTGGGAGACTAGTATTAGATTACGATGCACCATTGCAGGTTTACTGTATCCCTTGGTCCTTCACATTGACCATGAAACACAGATATTGCATCGAGATTGAATACAAATGGCACAATGACGACTTAAGTAAAAGAAGAGTGAATCTTCTATGAGATTGTGGTTTGAGCGGCTCCTGGGATACCAGTATTAGATTCCGATGCACCAGTGCAGGTTTACTGTAGCCCTTGGACCTTCATATTGACCATTAAACCCAGAAATGGCATCGGGATTGAGTACAAAATTGACTATGCCGACTTAAGTACAAGAAGAATGAGTCTTCTAAGAGTTTTTCGTTTGAGCGGCTCCTGATCGACCAGTATTAGATTCTGATGCACCAGAGCAGGTTTACTGTATCTGTTGGACCTTCCCATTGACGTTAAACACAGGAATCTGATCGGGATTCAATACAAAAGGCACAATGCCGACTTGGGTACAACAAAAGTGAATCTACCAAGAGTTTGTGCTTTGAATGGCTTCTGAGAGACCAGTATTAGATTCCGATGCACCAGTATAGGTTTACTGTATCCCTTGGACCTTCACATTTACAATGAAACACAGAAATTACAATGGGATTGAATACAAATGGGACAATGACGAGTTTATTACAAGAAGTGTGAATCTTGTAAGAGTTTGTGGTTTGAACGGCTCCTGGGAGACCAGTAATAGATTCTGCTACACCAGTGTGTGTATACTGTATCCCTTGGACCTTCACATTGATCATTAAACACAGAAATTGCATCGGGATTGAACACATAAGGGACAATGCCGACTTAAGTAAAAGGATAGTGAATCTTCTAAGAGTTCGTTGTTTGAGCGGCTCCTGGGATATTGGTATTAGATACCGATGCACCAGTGAAGGTTTACTGCATCCCTAGGACCTTCACATTGACAATGAAACACATAAATTGCATCGGGATTGAATACAAAATGCACAATACCGAGTTAAGTACAAGAAAAGTGAATCTACTAAGCGTTCGTGCTTAAGCGGCTCCTGGGAGACGAGTATTAGTTTCCGATGCAGCAGTGCAGGTTTACTGTATCCCTTGGACCTACACATTGACCATGAAATACAGAAATTGCGTCGGGATTGAATACAAAAGGCGCAATGCCGACTTAAGTACAAGAAGAGTGAATCTTCTAAGAGTTTGTGCTTTGAGCGGCTCCTGGGAGAATAGTACTACATTCCGATTCACAAGTGCAAGTTTGCTGTATGCCTTGGCCTTCACATTGACCATGAAACACAGAAATTACATTGGGATTGAATAAAATAGCACAATGCCAACTAAAGTACAAGAAGGTGAATATTCTAGGTGTTTGTGCTTTGAGCGGCTCCTGGAATACCAGTATTAGACTCCGATGCACCAGTGCACGTTCACTGTATCCCTTGGACCTTCACATTGACAATGAAACACAGAAATTCCATCGGGATCTAATACAAACGGCACAATGAAACTTAAGTACTAGAAGAGTGAATCTTCTAAGAGTTAGTGGTTTGAGCAGCAACTGGGAGACCAGTATTACTTTCCGATGCACCAGTGCAGGTTTACTGTATCCCTTGGACCTTCACATTGACCATGAAACACAGAAATTGCTTTGGGATTGAATTATGACAAGAAGAGTGAATCTTCTAAGAGTTTGTGCTTTGAGAAGCTCTGGGAGACCAGTATTATATTCCGATGCACCAGTGCAAGTTTACTGTATCCCTTGGGCCTTCACATTGCCCATGAAACACAGAAATCGCATATGTATTGAATACAAAAGGGACAATGCCGACTTCAGTACAAGAAGAGTGTATCTTCTAAAAGGTTGTGCTTTGAGCGGCTCCTGGGAGACCAGTATTAGATTCCGATGCACCAGTGCAGTTTTACTGTACCACTTGGACCTTCACATTATTCATGAAAACAGAAATTGCATCGGGATTGAATACAAAAGGGACAATGAAGAGTAAAGTACAAGAAGAGTGAATCTTCTAAGGCTTTGTGGTTTGAGCTAATCCTGGTTGCCAGTATTGGATTATGATGCACCATTGCAGGTTTACTGTACCCCTTGGACCATCACCTTGACCATGAAACACAGAAATTACATCGGGAATGAATACAAATGGGACAATGAAGACTAAGTCCAAGAAGAGTGAATGTTCTAAGAGTTTGTGTTTTGAGCGGCTCCTGGGAGACCAGTATTATATTCCGATGCACCAGTGCAAGTTTACTGTATCCCTTGGGCCTTCACATTGACCATGAAACACAGAAATCGCATCGGTATTGAATACAAAAGGGACTATGCCGACTTCAGTAATAGAAGAGTGAATCTTCTAAATGTTTGTGCTTTGAGCGGCTCCTGGGAGACCAGTAATAGATTCCGATGCACCAGTGCAGGTTTACTGTATCCCTTGGACCTTCACATTGACCAAGAAATACTGAAATTGCATCGGGATGGAATACAAAAGGCACAATGCCAACTAAAGTACAAGAAGAATGAATCTTCCGGGAGTTTGTGGTTTGAGCAGCTCCTAGGATACCAGTATTAGATTACGCTGCACACATAATGGATTACTGTATCCGTTGGATCTTCACATTTATCATGAAACACAGAAATTGCATCGGGATTGGATACAAAAGGGACAATGCCGACTTAAATTCAAGATGAATGAATCTTCTAAGAGTTTGTGATTTGAGCGGCTCCAGGGAGACCAGTATTAGATTCCGATGCACCACTGCTGGTTTACTGTATACCTTGGACCTTCACATTGACCGTGAAACTCAGATATCGCATCGGGACTGAATACAAAAGGTACAATGCCGACTTAAGTATAGGAAACGTGAATCTACTAAGAGTTTGTGCTTTTAGCGGCTCCTGGGAAACCAGTATTACATTCCGATACACCAGTGCAGGTTTTCTGTATCCCTTGGACCTTCACATTGACCATGAAACACAGCAATGGCATCGGAATTGAATACGAAATGCACAATGCCAACTTAAGTACAAGAAGAGTGAAAATTCTAAGAGTTTGTGCTTTGAGCGTCTCCTGGGAGACCAGTATAAGTTTCCGATGCACCAGTGAAGGTTTACTGTATCCCTTGGACCATCACATTGACCATGAAACACAGAAATTTCATCGGGATTGAATACAAACGGCACAATGCCAACTTAGGTACTAGAAGAGTGAATCATCTAAGAGTTTGTGATTTGAGCGGCTCGTGGGAGACCAGTTTAAGATTCCGATGCACCAGTGCAGGTTTACTGTCTGCCTTGGACCTTCACCTTGACCATGAAATTCAGAAATCGCAGCGGGATTTAATACCAAAGGGATAATGCCGACTTATGTACAAGAAGAGTGAATCTGCTAAGAGTTTGTGGTTTGAGCGTCTTCTGGGAAACTTGTATTAGATTCCGATGCACCAGTGCTAATTTACTGTATCCCTTGGACCTTCACATTGACCATGAAACACAGAAATTGCTTTGGGATTGAATACAAAATAGACGATGCCGACTTAAATTCAAGAAGAATTAATAGTCTAAGAGTTTGTGATTTGACCGGCTCCTGAGAGACCAGTATTAGATTCCGATCCACCAGTGCTATTTTACTGTATACCTTGGACTTTAACATTGACCGTGAAACACAGATATCGCATCGGGATTGAATACAAAAGGCACAATGCTGACTTAAGTATAGAAAACGTGAATCTACGAGGAGTTTGTGTTTTGAGCGGCTCCTGGGAGACAAGTATTAGATTCCGATGAACCAGTGCAGGTTTACTGTATCCCTTGGACATTCACATTGACCGCGAAACACAGAAATCGCATCGCGATTGAATACAAAAGGCGCAATGCAACTAAAGTACAAGAAGAGTGAATCTTCTATGAATTTGTGCCTTGAGCGGCTCCTGGTATACCAGTATTAGATTCCGGTGCACCAGTGCAGGTTTACTGTATCCCTTGGACCTTCAAATTGTCCGTGAAACACAGAAATTGCATCGGCATTGAATACTAAAGCGACAAAGCCGACTTAAGTACAAGAAGAGTGAACCTTCTATGAGTTTTAACTTTGAGCGGCTCCTGGGAGACCAGTATTAGATTCCGATGCACCAGTGCAGGTTTACTGTATCCCATGGACCTTCACATTAAACAAGAAATACAGAAAATGAATCGGGATTGAATACAAAAGGGACAATACCGACTTAAGTACAAGAAGAGTGAATCTTCTATGAGTTTGTGATTTGAGCGGCTCCTGGCAGACCAGTATTAGATTCCGATACACCAGTGCGTGTTTACTGTATCCCTTGGCCCTTCCCATTGACCATGAACCACAGACATTGCATCGGGATTGAATGAAAAGGGGACAATGTCCACTTAAGTACAATAAGAGTGAATCTTCTAAGAGTTTGTGATTTGAGCGGCTCCTAGGAGACCAGTATTAGATTCCGATGAACCAGTGCAAGTTTACTGTAACCCTTGGACCTTCGCATTGACCACGAAACACAGAAATCGCATCTGGATAAAATATAAAAGGCACAATGCCAACTAAAGTACAAAATGAATTAATCTTCCATGAGATTGTGGTTTGAGCAGCTCCTAGGAAACCAGTATTAGATTGCGACGCACCAGCACAGATTTACTGTATCCCTTGGATCTTCACATTGACCGAGATACAAAGAAATAGCACAGGATTGAATGTTAAAGGGACAATGCAGACTTAAGAGCTAGAAGAGTGAATCTTCTGAGAGTTCGTACTTCAAGCGGCTCCTGGGAGACCAGTATTACATTCCGATGCACCTGTGCAGGTTCACTGTATCCCTTGGACCTTCACATTGACCAAGAAATACAGAAATTGCATCGGAATATAGTACAAAAGGGACAATGCCGGCTTAAGTACAAGAAGTCTGAATCTTCTAATAGTTTGTGTTTTAAGCGGCTCCTAGGAGACCAGTATTAGAATCCGATGAACCAGTGCAGGTTTACTGTAACCCTTGGACCTTCTCATTGACCTTCAAACCCAGATATCGCGTCGGGATTGAATACACAAGGCATAATGCCGACTTAAGTATAAGAAACTTGAATCCACTATAAGGGTTTGTTCTTTGAGCGGCTCCTGGGACACCAGTATTTGATTCCTATGCACCAGTGCAGGTTTACTGTATCCTTTGGACGTTCACTTTGACCATGAAATTCAGAAATCGCATCGGGATTGAATACAAGTGGGATAATGCCGACTTAAGTACAAGATGACTGAATTTTCTAAGAATTTGTCATTTTAGCGGCTCCTGGGAGACCAGTATTAGATTCCGATGCACCAGTCCAAGTTTACTGTATCCCTTGGAGCTTCACATTGACCATGAAACACAGAAATTGCATCGGTATTGAATACAAACGGAACAATGCCGACTTAAGTACAAGAAGAGTGAATGTTCTAAGAGATAGTGGTTTGTGCGGCTCCTGGTATACCAGTATTAGATTCCGATGCTTTAGTGCAGGTATACTGTATCCCTTGGACCTTCACATTATTCATGAACACAGAAATTGCATCGGGATTGAATACAACAGGTACAATGCCGAGTAAAGTACAGGAAGAGTGAATCTTCTAAGAGGTTGTGGTTTAAGCGGCTCCTGGGAGACCAGTATTAGATTACGATGCACCAGTGCATTTTTATTGTATCCCTTGGACCATCACATTGACCATTAAACTATGAAATCGCATCGGGATTGAATACAAAAGGGATAATTCCGACTTAAGTACAAGAAGGGTGAATCTGCTAAGAGTTTGGTGTTTGAGCGTCTCCTGGGAGACCAGTATTAGATCCCGATCCACCAGTGAAGTTTTACTGTATCATTTGGACCCTCACATTGACCTCGAAACACAGAAATTGGATCGGTATTGAATAGAAAAGGCACAATGCCAACTTAAGTACAAGAAAAGTGAATCTTCTAGAGTTTGTGGTTTGAGCGTCCCCTGGAGACCAGTATTAGATTGCGATGCACCAGTGCAGGTCTACAGTATCCCTTGCACCTTCACTGTGACCATGAAACACAGTATTTGCATCGGGATTGAATACAAAAGGGACAATGCCGACTTAAGTACAAGATGAGTGAATCTTCTAAGAATTTGTCCATTGAGCGGCTCCTGGGAGACCAGTATTAGATTCCGATGCACCTGTCCAGGTTTGCTGTATCCCTTGGACCTTCACATTGACCGTCAAACTCAGATATCGCGTCGGGATTAAATACAAAAGCACAATGCCGACTTATGTATAAGAAACTTGAATCCACTATAAGGGCTTGTTCTTTGGGCGGCTCCTGGGCAACCCGTATTAGATTCTGATGCACCAGTGCAGGTTTACTATTTCCCTTGGACCTTCACATGACAATGAAACACATCAATTGCATCGGGATTGGATACTAAAGGGACAATGCCGACATAAATTCAAGAAGTGTCTATCTTCTAAGAGTTTGTGGTTTGAGCGGCTCCTGGCAGTCCAGTATTAGATTCCGATGCACCAGTGCTGGTTTACTGTATACCTTGGACCTTCACATTGACCGTCAAACACAGATATCGCATCGGGATTGAATACAAAAGGCACAATGCCGACTTAAATATAAGAAACATGAATCCACTATAAGGGCTTGTTCTTTGGGCGGCTCCTGGGCAACCCGTATTAGATTCCGATGCACCAGTGCAGGTTTTCTGTATCCCTTGGACCTTCACATTGACCATGAAACACAGCAATTGCATCGGGATTGAATGCAAAATGCACAATGCCAACTTAAGTACAAGAAGAGAGAGTCTTCTATGACTTTGTGCTCTGGGCAGCTCCTGGGATACCAGTATTAGATTCCGATGACCCAGTGCAGGTTTACTGTATCCATTGGACCTTCACATTATTCATGAAAACAGAAATTGCATCGGTATTGAATACAAAAGGGACAATGCCCACCAAATTACAAGAAGAGTGATTCTTCTAGGAGTTTGTGGTTTGAGCGGCTCCTGGGAGACCAACATTAGATTCCGATGCACCAGTGCAGGTTTACTGTATCCCTTGGACCTTCACATTGACCACGTAACACAGCAATCGCATCGGGACTGAATACAAAACGCGCAATGCCAACTAAAGTACAAGAAGAGTGAATCTTCTAAGAGTTTGTGGTTTGAGCGGCTCATGGTATACCAGTATTAGATTGCGACGCACCAGCACAGATTTACTGTATCCCTTGGATCTTTACATTGACCGAGATACAAAGAAATAGCACGGGATTGAATACTAAAGGGACAATGCAGACTTAAGTGCTAGAAGAGTGAATCTTCTGAGAGTTCGTACTTCAAGCGGCTCCTGGGAGACCAGTATTACATTCCGATGCACCTGTGCAGGTTCAGTGAATCCCTTGGACCTTCACATTGACCAAGAAATACAAAAATTGCATCGGAATTGAATACAAAAGGCACAATGCCGGCTTAAGTACAAGAAGACTGAATCTTCTAATAGTTTGTGTTTTAAGCGGCTCCTAGGAGACCAGTATTAACATCCGATGAACCAGTGTAGGTTTACTGTAACCCTTGGACCTTCACGTTGACCGTGAAACACAGAAATTGCATCGGGATTCAATACAAAAGGGACAATGCCGACTTAAATTCAAGAGGAATGAATCTTCTAAGAGTTTGTGGTTTGAGCGGCTCCTGGGAGACCAGTGTTAGATTCCGATGCACCAGTGCTGGTTTACTGTATACCATGGACCTTCACCTTGACCATAAAACACAGCAATGGCATCGGGATTGAATTCCAAAGGCACAATGTCAACTTAAGTACAAGATGAGTGAATCTTCTAAGAGTTTGTGCTTTGAGCGGCTCCTGGGCGACCAGTATTAAATACCGAGGCACCAGTGCAGGTTTACTGTATCCCTTGGACCTTCACATTGACCATGAACACAGATATCGCATCGGGATTGAATACAATACGCACAATGCCGACTTAAGTATAAGAAAAGTGGATCTACTAAGAGTTTGTGCTTTTAGCGTCTCCTGGGAGACCAGTATTATGTTCCGATAAACCAGTGCTGGTTTACTGTATCCCTTTGAGCGTCACATTGACCATGAAAGACCGCAATTTCATCGGGATGGAATGCAAAAGGGACAATGCCTACTTAAGTACAAGAAGAGTGAATCTTCTAAGTGTTCGTGATTTGTGCGTCTCCTGGGAGATCAGTATTAGATTTCCGATGCACCAGTGCAGGTTTACTGTATCCCTTTGTCCTTCCCATTGACCGTGAAACATTGAAATCTCATCGGGATTGAATACAAAAGGCACAATGCTGACTTAAGTATAAGAAAAGTGAATCTACAAAGAGTTTGTGGTTTGAGCAGCTCCTAGGAGACCAGTATTAGATTCCGATGAACCAGTGCACGTTTACAGTATCCCTTGGACCTTCACATTGACCATGAGACACAAAAATCGCATCGGGATTGAATACAAAAGGCACAATGCCAACTAAAGTACAAGAAGAATGAATTTTACAAGAGTTTGTGGTTTGGCCGGTTCCTAGGATACCGGTATTACATTCCGAAGCACCAGTGCAGGTTTACTGTATCCCTTGGACCTTCACATTGACCATGAAAAACAGATATTGCATTGGGATTGAATACAAAAGGGACAATGCCGACTTAAATTCCAGAAGAATGACTCTTCTAAGAGTTTGTGATTAAAGCGGCTCCTGGGAGACCAGTATTAGATTCCGATGCACTAGTGCTGGTTTACTGTATACCTTGGACCTTCTCATTGACCGTCAAACCCAGATATCGCGTCGGGATTGAATACACAAGGCATAATGCCGACTTAAGTATAAGAAACTTGAATCCACTATAAGGGTTTGTTCTTTGAGCGGCTCCTGGGACACCAGTATTAGATTCCTATGCACCAGTGCAGGTTTACTGTATCCTTTGGACGTTCACTTTGACCATGAAATTCAAAAATCGCATCGGAATTGAATACAAGTGGGATAATGCCGACTTAAGTACAAGAAGAGTTAGTCTGCTAAGAGTTTGTGGTTTCACCGTCCCCTGGGACACCAGTAATACATTCTGATGCACCAGTGCAGGTTAACTGTATCATTTTGACATTCACATTGACCATGAAACACAGAAATAGCATCCGGATTGAATACAAAAGGGACAATGCCGACTTAAGCACAAGATGACTGAATCTTCTAAGAATTTGTCATTTTAGCGGCTCCTGGGAGACCAGTATTAGATTCCGATGCACCAGTCCAGGTTTACTGTATCCCTTGGAGCTTCACATTGACCATGAAAGACAGAAATTGCATCGGAATTGAATACAAACGGAACAATGCCGACTTAAGTACAAGAAGAGTGAATGTTCTAAGAGTTAGTGGTTTGTGCGGCTCCTGGTATACCAGTATTAGATTCCGATGCTCCAGTGCAGGTATACTGTATCCCTTGGACCTTCACATTATTCATGAACACAGAAATTGCATCGGGATTGAATACAACAGGTACAATGCCGAGTAAAGTACAGGAAGAGTGAATCTTCTAAGAGGTTGTGGTTTGAGCGGCTCCTGGGAGACCAGTATTAGATTACGATGCACCAGTGCATTTTTACTGTATCCCTTGGACCATCACATTGACCATTAAACTATGAAATCGCATCGGGATTGAATACAAAAGGGATAATTCCGACTTAAGTACAAGAAGGGTGAATCTGCTAAGAGTTTGGTGTTTGAGCGTCTCCTGGGAGACCAGTATTAGATTCCGATCCACCAGTGAAGTTTTACTGCATCATTTGGACCCTCACATTGACCTTGAAACACAGAAATTGCATCGGAATTGAATAGAAAAGGCACAATGCCAACTTAAGTACAAGAAGAGTGAATTTTCTAGAGTTTGTGGTTTGAGCGTCACCTGGAGACCAGTATTAGATTGCGATGCACCAGTGCAGGTGTACAGTATCCCTTGCACCTTCACTGTGACCATGAAACACAGTAATTGCATCGGGATTGAATACAAAAGGGACAATGCCGACTTAAGTACAAGATGAGTGAATCTTCTAAGAATTTGTCCATTGAGCGGATCCTGGGAGACCAGTATTAGATTCCGATGCACCTGTCCAGGTTTACTGTATCCCTTGGACCTTCACATTGACCATGAGACAGAGAAATGGAATCGGGTTTGAATACAAAAGGAACAATGCCAACTAAAGAACAAGAAGAATGAATTTTCCAAGAGTTTGTGGTTTGAGCGGCTCCTAGGATACCCGTATTAGGTTCCCATGCACCAGTGCAGGTTTACTGTATCCCTTGGACCTTCACATTGTCCATGACACTAAGAAATTGCGTCGGAATTGAATACAAAATGCACAATCAGAACTAAAGTACAAGATGAATGAATCTTCTAAGAGTTTGTGAGTTGAGCGGCTCCAGGGCGACCAGTATTAGATTCCGTTTCGCCAGTGCGGGTTTACTGTATCCCTTGGACCTTCACATTGACCATCATACGCAGAAATTGCATCGGGATTGAATACAAACGGGACAATGCCTACTTAAGTGCAAGAAGAGTGAATCTTCTAAGAGTTAGTGGTTTGAGCGGCTCCTGGGAGACCAGTATTAATTTCCGATGCACCAGTGCAGGTTTACTGTATCCCTTGGACCTTCACATTGACCATGAAACACAGAAATTGCACTGGGGTTAAATACAAAAGGGACAATGCCGACTTAAGTACAAGAAAAGTGAATCTTCTAAGAGTTTGTGTTTTGAGCGGCTCCTGGGAGACTAGTATTAGATTCCGATGAACCAGTGCAGGCTTACTATATCCCTTGGACCTTCACATTGACCACGAAACACAGAAATCGCATCGGGATTGAATACAAAATGCGCAATGCCAACTAAAGTACAAGGAGTGAATCTTCTAAGAATTTGTGGTTTGAGCGGCTCCTGGGAGACCAGTATTAATTTCAGATGCACCAGTGCAGGTTTACTGTATCCCTTGGACCTTCACATCGACCATGAAACACAGAAATGGCATCGGCGTTGATACAAATGGGACAATGCCGACTTATGTACAAGAAGAGTGAATCTTCCAATAGTTTGTGATTTGAGCGGCTCCCGGGAGACCAGTTTTGGATTCCGATGCACCAGTGCAGGTTTACTGTATCCCTTGGAACTTCACATTGACCATAAATCACAGAAATTGCATCGGGATTGAGTACAAATGGGAGAATGCCGACTTAAATACATGAACAGTGAATCTCCTAAGAGTGTGTGGTATGAGCGGCTAATGGGAGACCAGTTTTAGCTTCCGATGAACCAGTGCAGGATTAGTGTATCACTTGGACCTTCACATTGACCATGAAACACAGAAAGTACATCGGGATTGAATACAAAAGGGACAATGACGACTTAAGTACAAGTCGAATGAATCTTCTAAGAATTTGTCCTTAGAGCGGCTCCTGGGGACCAGACTTAAGTACAAGAATAGTGATTCTGCTAAGAGTTTATCGTTTGAGCGGCCCCTGGAGACCAGTATTAGATTCCAATGCACCAGTTCAGGTTTACTGTACCCCCTGGACCTTCACAGAAACACAGAAACACGAAATTGCACTGGGGTTGAATACAAAAGCGACAATGCCGACTTCAGTACAAGAAAAGTGAATCTTCTAAGAATTTGTGTTTTGAGCGGCTCCAGGGAGACCAGTATTAGATTCCGATGCACCAGTGCAGGTTTACTGTAACCCTTGGTCCTTCTCATTGACCGTGTAACACAGAAATCTCATTGTGATCAAATACAAAAGGCATAACGTCTACTTAAGTGTAAGAAAAGTGAATCTAAAAAGAGTTTGTGTTTTGAGCGGCTCCTGGGAGACCAGTATTAGATTCCGATGCACCAGTGCAGATTTACTGAATCCCTTGGACCATCACTTTAACCATGATACACACAAATTGCATCGGGATTGAATACGAAAGGGACAATGACGACTCAAGTACAAGACGAGTGAATCTTCTAAGAGTTTGTGTTTGAGCGGCTCCTGGGAGACCAGTATTCGATTCCGATGAACCAGTGCAGGTTTACTGTATCCCTTGGACCTTCATACTGACCATTAATCACAAAAATTATATCGGGAATGAACACATATTGACACGGACGCGTTAAGTACAAGAAGAGTGAATCTTCTAAGAATTTGTCCTTTGAGCGGCTCCCGGGAGACCAGATTTAAGTACAAGAAGAGTGAATCTTCTAAGAATTTTTCCTTTGAGCGGCTCCTGGGAGACCAGTATTAGATTCCGATGCCCCAGTGCAGGTTTACTGTATCACTTGGACCTTCATAATGATAATGAAACACAGAAATTGCATCGGAATTGAATACAAAAGGCACAATGCCGACTGAAGTACAAGAAGAGTGAATCTTCTAAGAGTTTATGGTTTGACCGGCACCTGGAGACCAGTTTTAGATTCCGATGCACCAGTGCTGGTTTCCTGTATTCCATGCACCTTCACATTGACATGAATCACAGAAAATGCATCGGGATTGAGTACAATAGGGACAATGCCGACTTAAATACAAGAAGAGTGAATCTCCTAAGGGTGTGTGGTTTGAGCGGCTCCTGGGAGACCAGTATTAGATTCCGATGAAACAGTGCAGGTTTACTGTACCACTTGGACCTTCACATTGACCATGAAACACAGAGAGTGCATCGGGATTGAATACAAAAGGGACAATGACGACTAAAGTACAAGAAGAGTGATACTTCTAAGAAATTGTCCTTTGAGCGGCTCCTGGGAGATCAGACTTAAGTACAAGAAGAGTGAATCTTCTAAGAATTTTTCCTTTGAGCGGCTCCTGGGAGACCAGTATTAGATTCCGATGCACCAGTGCAGGTTTACTGTATAGCTTGGACATTCACATTGACCATGAATTAGAGAAATTGAATCGGGATTGAAGACAAATGGGACAATGCTGACTTAAGTGCAAGAAGAGTGAATCTTCTAAGAGTTTGTGGTTTGAGTGGCTCCTGGGAAACCAGTATTAGATTCCGATGCACCAGTGCAGGTTTACTGTATCCTTTGGACCTTCACATTGACCATGAAACACAGAAGGTGCATCGGGATTAAATACTAAAAAGACAATGCAGACTTAAGTACAAGAAGAGTGAATCTTCTAAGAGTTTTTGGTTTGAGCGGCTCCTGGGAGACCTGTATTAGATTCCGATGAACCAGTGCAGGTTTTCTATAACCCTTGGCCCTTCACATTGACCACGAAACACAGAGATCGCATCGGGATTGAATAAAAAAGGCGCAATGCCAACTGAAGTAGAATAGGAGTGATTCTTCTAAGAGTTTTTGATTTGTGCGGCTCCTGGTATACCAGTATTAGGTTCCGATGCACCAGTGCAGGTTTACTGTATCCCTTGGACCTTCACATTGACCATGAAACATGGAAATTGCATCGGAATTAAATACTTAAGGGACAATGCCGACTCAAATTCAAGAAGAGTGAATCCTCTAAGAATATGTGCTTTCAGCTGCTCCAGGGAGACCATTATTGGATTCCGATGCACCAGTGCAGGTTTACTGTATCTTTTGGTCCTACCCATTGACCGTGAAACAGAGAAATCTCATCGGGATTGAATACAAAAGCCACAATGCCGTATTAAGTATAAGAAAAGTGAATCTACTAAGAGTTTGTGCTTTGAGCGTCTCGTGGGAGAACAGTATTAGATTCCGGTGCACCAGTGCAGGCTTACTGTATCCCTTGGACCTTCACATTGACCATGAAATACAGAAATTGCATCAGGATTAAATACAAAATGCACAATGCCGAATAAAGTACTAGAAGAGTGAATGTTCTAAGATTTTGTGCTTTGAGCGGCTCCTGGGGGAGCAGTATTATGTTCCGATGCACCAGTGCACGTTTACTTTATCCCTTGGACCTTCCCATTGACCATGAAATACAGAAATTGCATCGGGATTGAATACAAAAGTGACAATGCCGACATAAGTACAAGAAGAGTGAATCTCCTAAGAGTTTGTGCGATGAGCGGTTCCTGGGAGACCAGTATTAGATTGCTATGCATCAGTGCTGGTTTACTGTATCCCTTAGACTTTCACAATGACCATGAAACACAGATATTGCATCGGGATTGAATGCAATAGGGAAAATGCTGACTTAAGCTCAAGAAGATTGAATCTTCTAAGAATTTGTCATTTGAGCGGCTCCTGGGAGACCAGTATTAGATTCCGATGAACCAGTGCAGGTTTACTGTAACACTTAGACATTCACATTGACCATGAAAAACAGAAAGTGCTTCGGGATTGAATACTAAAGAGCTAATGTAGACTTAAGTACAAGCAGAGGGAATCTTCTAAGAGTTTTTGGTTTGCGCAGTTCCTGGGAGACCAGTATCAGATTCTGATGCACCAGTGCATGTTTACTGTATCCCTTGGAACTTCTGATTGACTATGAAACACAGAAATTGCATCGGGATTGAATACAAAAGGGACAACGCCGACTTAATTACAAGAAGAGTGAATCTTCTAAGAATTTGTGCTTTGAGCGGCTACTGGGAGAGCAGTATTATATTCCGATGCACCAGTGCACGCTTACTGTAACCCTTGGACCTTCACATTGACCATGAAATACAGAAATTGCATCGGGATTGAATACAAAAGTGACAATGCCGACATAAGTACCAGAAGAGTGGATCTCCTAAGAGTTTGTACTATGAGCGGCTCCTGGGAGACCAGTATTAAATTCCGATGCACCAGTGCAGGTTTACACTATCCCTTGGGCCTTCACATTGACCATGAAACACAGAAATTGCATCGGGATTGAAAACAAAATGGACAATTCCGACTTAAGTACAAGAATAGTGAATCTTCTAAGAGTTTGTGGTTTGAGCGGCTCCTGGGTGACCAGTATTAGATTCTGATGCACCAGTGCAGGTTTACTGTATCCCTTGGACCTTCACATTGTCCATGACACACAGAAATCGCATCGGGATTGAATACAAAATGCACAATGCCGAATAAAGTACAAGAAGAGTGAATGTTCTAAAATTTGTGCTTTGAGCGGCTCCTGGGAGACCAGTATTAGATTCCGATGCACCAGTGCAGGTTTCCTGTATCCCTTGCACCTTCACATTGACCATGAAAACAGAAACTGCATCAGGATTGAATACAAAAGGTACAATGCCTATCTAAGTACAAGCAGAGTGAATCTTCTAATAGTTTGTGCTTTGAGTAGCTCCTGGGAGACCAGTATTAGATTCCGATGCACCACTGCAGGTTAACTGTATCCCTTGGACCTTCACATTGACCATGAAACACAGAAATTGCATCAGGATTGAATACAGCAGGGACAAAGCCGACATAAGTACTTGAACAGCGAATCTTCTAAGAGTTTGGGGTTCAAGCAGATCCTGGGAGGCCAGTATTAGATTCCAATGCACCAGTGCAGGTTTACTGTAACTCTTGGGGCTTCACATTGACCATGAAACCCAGAAACTGCATCGGAATTGAATACAAAAGGCACAATGCCGACTTAAGTACAAGAAGTGTGAATATTTTAAGAGTTTGTGGTTTGAGCGGCTCCTGGGAGACCAGTATTAGATTCCGATGCGCTAGTGCAGGTTTACTGAATCCCTTGGACCTTATATATTAATGACTTGCCGTTCTATATTCATGAAAAGGCAAAGTTAGTTCTCTTTGCTGATGATACAATTATAGTAATCACACCTGAGAAACAAGAATTAACTGATGAAATTGTCAATACTGTCTTTCAGAAAATTTCTAAGTGGTTCCTTGTAAACGGACTCTCACTGAATTTTGATAAGACACAGTGCATACAGTTCCGTACAGTGAATGGTATGACGCCATTAATAAATATAGACCTTAATCAGAAGCATATAGCTAAGGTAGAATATTCCAAATTTTTAGGTATGTCCATTGATGAGAGATTAAATTGGAAGAAACACATTGATGATCTGCTGAAACGTTTGAGTTCAGCTACTTATGCAATAAGGGTCATTGCAAATTTTGGTGATAAACATCTTAGTAAATTAGCTTACTACGCCTATTTTCGCTAATTACTTTCATATGGCATCATATTTTGGGGTAACTCATCACTGAGGAATAAAGTATTTATTGCACAGAAGCGTGTAATCAGAATAATAGCTGGAGTCCACCCAAGATCATCCTGCAGACATTTATTTAAGGATCTAAGGATATTCACAGTAGCTTCTCAGTATATATACTCTCTTATGAAATTTGTTATTAACAACCAAACCCAATTCAAAAGTAATAGCAGTGTGCATAACTACAATACTAGGAGAAAGGACGATCTTCACTATTCAAGAATAAATCTAACTTTGGCACAGAAAGGGGTGAATTATACTGGCACTAAAGTCTTTGGTCACTTACCAAATAGTATCAAAAGTCTGACAGATAACCAACAAGTATTTAAGAAGAAATTAAAAGAATTTCTGAATGACAACTCCTCCTACTCCATAGAGGAATTTTTAAATATAAATTCAGAAAAAAAACATTAAAAAAATAAAAAAATAAAAAAATTAAAATAAAAAACACAAAAAAATTAAAGTTGATATATTAACTTAAGTATGTTGTTAAATTAACCTAATGATGTCATGTATTGGAAAATTCGACTCGTTCCACATCATTACGAAATATCGTATTCATGATCCATGGAATTAGTATTAATCTAATCTAATCTAATCTAATCTTCACATTCACCATGAATCACAGAAATTGGAGCAGGATTTAATACAAAAGGGACAATGCCGTCTTAAGTACAAGAAGTGTGAATCTTCTACGAGTTTGTGGTTTGAGCGGCTCCTGAGGCACCAGTATTAGATTCCGATGCACCAGTGCAGGTTTACTGTATACCTTGGACCTTCACATTGACCATGAAATACAGAAATTGCATTGGGATTGAATACAAAAGTAACAATGCCGACGTAAGTACAAGAAGAGTGAATCTACTAAGAGATTGTGCTTTGAGCGGCTCCTGGGAGACCAGAATTAGATTCCGATGCACCAGCGCAGGTTTACTGTATCCCTTGGACCTTCACATTGACCGAGAGACACAGAAAAGGCATCGGGATTGGATAAAAAGTGCACAATGCCGACTTAAGTACAAGAAGAGTGAATCTACTAAGAGTTTGTGCATTGAGCGGCTCCTGGCAGACCAGTATTAGATTCCGATGCACCAGTGCAGGTTTACTGTATCCCTTAGACCTTCACATTGACCTTGAAACACAGAAATGGCATCGGGATTGAATACGAAACGGCCAATGCCGACTGAAGAACAAGAAGAGTGAACCTTCTAAGAGTTTGTGCTTTGAGCAGCTCCTGGGAGACCAGCATTAAATTACAATGGACCAGTGCAGGTTTACTGTATCCCTTGGACCTTCCCATTGACCGTGAAACTCAGAAATATCATCTGGATTCAATACAAAAGGCACAATGCCGACTTAAGTACAAGAAAAGTGAATCTACTAACAGTTTGTGCTTTGGGCGGCTCCTGAGAGACCAGTATTAGATTCCGATGCACCAGTGCAGGTTTACTGTATACCTTGGACATTCACATTGACCATGAAAAACAGAAATTGCACCGGGATTGAATCCAAAAGTGACAATGCTGACTTAAGTACAAGAAGAGTGAATCTTCTAAGACTTTGTGCTTTGAGCGGCTCCTGGGAGTCCAGTATTAGATTCCAATGAACCAGTGCAGCTTTACTGTATCCCTTGGACCTTCACATTAACAATGAAACACAGAAATTGCATCGGGATTGAATACAAAAGGGACAATGCCGACTTAAATTCAAGAAGAATGAATCTTCTAAGAGTTTGTGATTTGAGCAGCTCCTGGGGGACCAGTAATAGATTCCGATGCACCAGTACAGGTTTGCTGTATCCCTTGGACCTTCACATTGACCATGAAACAGAGAAAAAGCATCGGGATTGAAGACAAAAGGGACAATGCCGACTTAAGTACTAGACGAGTGAACCTTCTAAGAGTTAGTGGTTTGAGCGGCCCCTGGAGACCAGTATTAGATTCCAAAGTTCAAGTGCTGGTTTACTGTATCCCTTGGTTCTTCACATTGACAATGAAAACAGAAGTTGCTTCGGTTGTGAATACAAATGGGACAATACCGACTTAAGTACAAAAAGAGTGAACCTTCAAAGATTTTGTGGTTTAAGCCGCTCCTGGGGGACCAGTATTAGATTCCGATGCACCAGTGCTGATTTACTGTATCCCTTGGACCTTCACATTGACCGTGAGACACAGAAATCGCATCGGGATGGGAGAAAAAGAGCACAATGCCGACTTAAGTACAAGAAGAGTGAATCTACTAAGAGTTTGTGGTTTGAGCGGCCACTGGAGACCAGTTTTAGATTCTGATGCACCAGTGCAGGTTTACTGTATCCCTTGGACGTTCACATTGACCATGAAACACAGAAATTGCATCGAGATTGAATACAAACGGCACAATGCCAACTTAAGTACTAGAAGAGTGAATCTTCTAAGAGTTTGTGGTTTGAGTTGCACCTGGGAGACCAGTAATAGTTTCCGATGCACCAGTGCAGGTTTACTGTATCCCTTGGACCTTCACATTGACCATTAAAGACAGTAATTGCATCGGGACTGAATACAAAAGTCACAATTCCAAATTAAGTACAAGAAGAGTGAATCTTCTAAGAGTTAGTGGTTTGAGCGGCTCCTGGGAGACCAGTATTAGATTCCGATGCACCAGTGCAGGTTTACTGTATCCCTAGGACATTCCCATTGACCGTGAACTCAGAAATCTCATCGGGATTCAATACAAAAGGCACAATGTCGACTTAAGTACAAGAAAAGTGAATCTTCCAACACTTTGCGATTTGAGCGGCTCCTGGGAGACCAGTATTGGACTCCGATGCACCAGTGCAGGTTTACTGTATCCCATGGACTTTCACATTGACCATGAACTATATAGAAATTGCATCGTGAACGAATACAAAAGTGACAATGCCGACTTAAGTACACGAAGAGTGATTCTTCTAAGAGTTTGTGCTATGAGCGGCTCCTGTTAGACTTGTATTAGATTCCGATGCACCAGTGCAGGTTTACTGTATCCTTTAGACCTTCACATTGACCATGAAACACAGAAATTGCATCGGGAGTGAATACAAAAGGGACAATGCCGATTTAAATTCAAGAAGAAAGAATCTTCTAAGAGTTTGTGACTTGAGCGGCTCCTGGGAGACCAGTATTAGATTTCAATACACCAGTGCGGGATTACTGTATCCCTTGGAACTTCACAAACACGATAAAACTCAGCAATGGCATCGGGATTCAATACAAAAAGCACAATGCCAACTTATGTACAAGAAGAGTGAATCTTCTAAGAGTTAGTGGTTTGAGCGGCTCCTGGGAGACCAGTATTAGATTCCGATGCACCAGTGCAGGTTTACTGTATCCCTTTTACCTTCACAGTGACCGAGAGACACAGAAATCGCATCGGGATTGGATAAAAAGTGCACAATGCCGACTTAAGTACAAGAAGAGTGATTCTTCTAAGAGTTATTGGTTTGAGCGGCTCCTGGGAGACCAGTATTAGATTCCGATGCACCAGTGCAGGTTCACTGTATCCCTTGGATCTTCACATTGACCATGAAACAAAGCTATTGCATCGGGAATGAATACAAAAATGAGAATGCCGACTTAAGTACCAGAAGAGTGAATCTTCTAAGAGTTTGTGCTTTGAGCGGCTGCTGGGAGACCAGTATTAGATTCCGATGCACCAGTGCAGATTTACTGTCTCCCTTGGTCCTTTACATTGACCCTGAAACTCAGATATTGCATCGGGATTGAATTTCAAAGGGACAATGCAGAGATAAGTACAAGAAGAGTGAATCTTCTAAGAGTTTGTGTTTTGAGCGGCTCCTGGGAGACCAGTTTTAGATTCCGATGCAACATGGAAGGTTTACTGTATCCCTTGGACACTCACATTGGCCATGAAACACAGAAATCCGGTCGGGATTGAAAACAAATGGCACAATGCCGACTTAAGTACAAGAAGAATGAATCTTCAAAGAGTGTGTGGTTTGAGCGGCTGATGGGAGACCAGTATTAGATTCCATTGCACCAGTGCAGGTCTACTGTATTCCTTGGACCCTTACATTGACCCTGAAACTCAGATATTGCATCGGGATTGAATACCAAAGGGACAATGCCGACGTAAGTGCAAGAAGAGTGAATCTTCTAAGAGTTTGTGCTTTGAGCGGCTGCTGGGAGACCAGTATTAGATTCCGATGCACCAGTGCAGGTTTACTGTATCGCTTGGACATTCACATTGACCATGAAACACAGCAACTGCATCTGGAATGAATACAAGCGGCACAATGCCAACTTAAGTACTAGAAGAGTGAATCATCTATGAGTTTGTGGTTTGAGCGGCTCCTGGGAGACCAGTATTAGATTCTAATGCACCAGTGCAGGTTTAATGTGTCCCTTAGACCTTCACATTGACCATGAAAACAGAAATTGCATCGGGATTGAAAACAAAATCGACTATTCCAACTTAAATACAAGAAGAGTGAATCTTCTACTAATTTGTCTTTTGAGCGACTCCTGGGAGACCAGTATTAGATTCCGATGCACCAGTGCAGGTTTACTGTATCCCTCAGACCTTTACATTGACCATTAGACACAGCAATTGCATCGGGATTGAATACAAAAGTCACATTGCCAACTTAAGTAAAACAAGTGTGCATCTTGTAAGAGATTGTGGTTTGAGCGGCTTCTGGGGGAACAGTATTGGATTCCGATGCACCGGTGCAGGTTTACTGTACCCCTTGGACTTTTACGTTGACCATGAAACACATAAATTGCATCGGGATTGAATACAAAAGTGACATTGCCGACTTAAGTACAAGAGGAGTGAATCTTCTAAGAGTATGTGGTTTGAGCGGCTCCTGGGAGACCAGTATTAGATTCCGATGCACCATTGCAGGTTTACTGTATCCGTTGGACCTTCACATTGACCATGAAAACAGAAATTACATCGGGATTGAATACAAAAGCGACAATAACAACGTAAGTACAACAAGAGTGAATCTTCTAAGAGTTTGTGGTTTGAGCGCCTCCTGGGAGAGCAGTATTACATTCCTATGTAACAGTGCTGGTTTACTGTATCCCTTGGACCTTTACATTGACCATTAAACACAGCATATGCATCGGGATTGAATACAAACGGCACAATGCCAACTTAAGTATTAGAAGAGTGAATCTTCAAAGAGTTTGTGGTTTGTGCGGCTCCTGGGAGACCAGTATAAGATTCCGAAGCACCAGCGCAGGTTTACAGTATCCCTTGGACCTTCACATTGACCATGAAAACAGAAATTGCATCGGGATTGGATACAAAGGGGACAATGCCGACTTAAGTACAAGAGGAGTAAATCTTCTAAGAGTTTGTGGTTTGAGCGGCTCCTGGGAGAGCAGTATTAGATTCCGATGCACCAGTGCAGGTTTACTGTATCCCTTGGAAATTAATATTGACCATGAAACACAGAAATTTGAGCGGGATTTAATACAAAATGGACATTGCCAACTTAAGTACAAGAAGAGTGAATCTTCTACCAGTTGGTGGTTTGAGCGGCTTCTGGGAGACCAGTATTAGATTCCGATGCACCCGTCCAGGTTTACTGTATCCCTTGGACCTTTACATTGACCACTAAACACAGCATTTGCATCGGGATTGAATTCCAAAGTCACAATACCGAGTTAAGTAAAAGAAGAGTGAATCTTGTAAGAGTTTGTGGTTTGAGCGACTCCTGCGGGACCAGTGTTAGATTCCGATGCACCAGTGCAGGTTCAATGGGTCCCTAAGACTTTCACATTGACCATGAAAACAGTAATTGCATCGGGATTTAATACAAAAGGGACAATGCCGACTTAAGTACAAGAAGAGTGAATCTTCTAAGAGTTTGTGGTATTAGCGGCTTCTGTTAGACCAGTATTACATTCCGATGCACCAGTGCAGGTTTACTGTATCCCATGGACCTTCATATTGATGATGAAACACAGAAATCGTATCGGAATTGGATAAAAAGTGCACAATGCCGACTTAAGTACAAGAAGAGTGATTCTTCTAAGAGTTATTGGTTTGAGCGGCTCCTGGGAGACCAGTATTAGATTCCGATGCACCAGTGCAGGTTTACTGTATCCTTAGGACCTTCCCATTGACCGCGAAACATAGAAATCGCATCGGGATTGAATACAGAAGGCACAATGCCAACTAAAGTGGAAGAAGAATGAATCTTCTAAGAGTTTGTGGTTTTAGCGGCTCCTGGGAAAACAGTATTAGATTCCAATACACCAGTGCAGGTTCACTGTATCCCTTGGATCTTCACATTGACCATGAAACAAAGCTATTGCATCGGGAATGAATACAAAAATGAGAATCCCGACTTAAGCACCAGAAGAGTGAATCTTCTAAGAGTTTGTGCTTTGAGCGGCTGCAGGGGAGACCAGTATTAGATTCCGATGCACCAGTGCAGATTTACTGTCTCCCTTGGACACTCACATTGGCCATGAAACACAGAAATCCGGTCGGGATTGAAAACAAATGGCACAATGCCGACTTAAGTACAAGAAGAATGAATCTTCAAAGAGTGTGTGGTTTGAGCGGCTCCTGTGAGACCAGTATTAGATTCTGATGCACCAGTGCAGGTTAACTGTATCCCTTGGACCTTCGCATTAACCATGAAACAAAAAAATTGCATAGGGAATAAATACAAAAGGGACAATGCCGACTTAAGTACGAGAAAGTTGAATCATCTAAGAGTCTGTGGTTTGAGCGGCCCCTGGGAGAACAGTATTAGATTCCGATGCACCAGTGCAGGTTTACTGTATCGCTTGGACATTCACATTGACCATGAAACACAGCAACTGCATCTGGAATGAATACAAGCATCACAATGCCAACTTAAGTACTAGAAGAGTGAATCATCTATGAGTTTGTGGTTTGAGCGGCTCCTGGGAGACCAGTATTAGATTCTAATGCACCAGTGCAGGTTTAATGTGTCCCTTAGACCTTCACATTGACCATGAAAACAGAAATTGCATCGGGATTGAAAACAAAATCGACAATTCCGACTTAAATACAAGAAGAGTGAATCTTCTACTAATTTGTCTTTTGAGCGACTCCTGGGAGACCAGTATTAGATTCCGATGCACCAGTGCAGGTTTACTGTATCCCTCAGACCTTTACATTGACCATTAAACACATTAATTGCATCGGGATTGAATACAAAAGTCACATTGCCAACTTAAGTAAAACAAGTGTGCATCTTCTAAGAGATTGTGGTTTGAGCGGCTTCTGGGGGAACAGTTATAGATTCCGATGCACCGGCGCAGGTTTACTGTACCCCTTGGACCTTTACGTTGACCATGAAACACATAAATTGCATCGGGATTGAATACAAAAGTGACATTGCCGACTTAAGTACAAGAGGAGTGAATCTTCTAAGAGTATGTGGTTTGAGCGGCTCCTGGGAGACCAGTACTAGATTCCGATGCACCATTGCAGGTTTGCTGTATCCGTTGGACCTTCACATTGACCATGAAAACAGAAATTACATCGGGATTGAATACAAAAGCGACAATAACAACGTAAGTACAACAAGAGTGAATCTTCTAAGAGTTTGTGGTTTGAGCGCCTCCTGGGAGAGCAGTATTACATTCCGATGTAACAGTGCTGGTTTACTGTATCCCTTGGACCTTTACATTGACCATTAAACACAGCATATGCATCGGGATTGAATACAAACGGCACAATGCCAACTTAAGTATTAGAAGAGTGAATCTTCAAAGAGTTTGTGGTTTGAGCGGCTCCTGGGAGACCAGTATTAGATTCCGATGCACCAGTGCATTTTCAATGTGTCCCTTGGAGTCTCACATTGACCGTACAACACAGAAATTGCATTGGGATTGAATACAAAAGGGACAATTTCGTCTTCAGTACAAGAAGAGTAAATCTTCTATGAATTTGTACAGGCTCGGCTCCTCGGAGACCAGTATAAGATTCCGATGCACCAGTGCAGTTTTACTGTATCCCTTGGACTTTCATATTGCCCATGAAACACAGACATTACATCGGGATTGAATACAAAAGCAACAATGACGACTTAAGTACAAAAAGAGTGAATCTTCACAGAGTTTGTGGTTTGAGCGGCTCCAGGGAGACCAGTATTTGATTGCGATGCACCAGTGCAGTGTTACTATATCTCTAGGACTCTCACATTGTACATGAAACACATAAATTGCATCGGGATTAAATACAAAATGGACAATGCCGACTTAAATTCAAGAAGATTGAATCTCTACGATTTTGTGGTTTGAGCGGCTCCTGGGAGACCAGTATTGGATTCCGATGCACCAGTGCAGGTTTCCTGTATCGCTTGGTCCTTCACATTGACCGTGAGAGGCAGATATCGCGTCGTGATTGAATACAAAATGCACAATGATGACTTAAGTTCAAGAAGAGTGAATCTACTAAGAGTTTCTGCTTTGAGCGGCTCCTGGCAGACCAGTATTAGATTCCGATGCACCAGTGCAGGTTTACTGTATCCCTTCGACCTTCACATTGACCATTAAACACTGCAATTGCATCGGGATTGAATACAAAAGTCTCAATGCCAACATAAACACAAGAAGAGTGAATCTTTTAAGAGTTTGTGGTTTGAGCGGCTCCTGGGAGACCAGTATTACATACCGATGCACCAGGGCAGGTTTACTGTATCCCTTGGACTTCACATTGACCATGAAATACAGAAATAGCATCGGGATCGAAAAAAAATGTCATAATGCCAACTTAAGTACAATGAGAGTGATTCTTCTAGGAGTTTGTGGTTTGAGCGGCTCCTTGGAGACCAGTAATAGAATTCTGATGCACCAGTGTAGGTTTACTGTATCCCATGGACCTTCACATTGACCATGAAACACAGAAATATCATCAGGATTGAATACAGAAGGGACAATGCTGACTTAAGTACAAGAAGAGTGAATCTTGTAAAAGTTTGTGGTTTGGGCAGCTCCTGGGATACCAGTATTACATTCCGATGGACCAGTGCAGGTTTACTGTATCCCTTGGACATTCACATTGACCATGAAAACAGAAATTGTATCGGGATTCAATACAAAAGGTACAATGCCGACTTAAGTACAAGAAGAGTGAATCTTCTAAGAGATAGTGCTTCGAGCGGCTTCTGGGAGACCAGTATTAGATTCCGATTCACTAGTGCTGGTTTACTGTATCCCTTGGACCTTCACATTGACCATGAAACACAGAAATCGGATCGGGATTGAATACAATATGCACGGTGCTGACTTAAGTACAAGAAGAGTGAATCTTCAAAGAGTTTTTGTTTTGAGAGGGTCGTGGGAGACCGGTATAAGATTCCGATGCACCAGTGCAGGTTTACTGTATCCTTTGGCCCTTCACATTGACCATGAAAACAGAAATTGTATCGGGATTGAATACAAATGGTACAATGCCGACTTAAGTACAATTAGAGTGATTCTTCTAAGAGATTTTGCTTTGAGCGGCTTCTGGGAGACCAGTATTAGACTCCAATACACCTGTGCAGCTTTGCATTATCACTTGGACCTACAAATTGACCATGAAACACATTAATCAGATCAGGATTAAATACAAAAGTCACAATGCCGACTTAAGTACAAGAATAGTTAATCTTCAAAGATTTTGTGGTTTGAGCGCCTTCTGGGAGACCAGTATTAGATTCCTATGCACCAGTGCAGGTTAACTGTATCCCTTGGACCTTCACATTAACCATGAAACACAGAATTCGGATCGGGATTGAATACAAAATGCACGATGCCGACTTAAGTACAAGAAGAGTGAATCTTCAGTTTGTGCTTTTGAGAGGGTCCTGGGAGACCAGTATAAGATTACGATGCACCTGTGCAGGTTGACTCTATCCCTTGGATCTTCGCATTGACCAAGAGGCACAGCAATTGATCGGGATTGAATACAAGAGGCACAATGCCTAATTGAGTACAAGAAGAGTAAATCTTCTAAGAGTTTGTGGTTTGAGCGGCTCCTGGGAGACCAGTGTTAGATTCCGATGCACCAGTGCAGGTTTACTGTAACCCATGGACCATCACCTTCACCGTGAAACACACAAATCGCATCGGGAGTGAATACATAATGCACAATGCCGACTTAAGTACAAGATGTGTGAATCTACTACGAGTTTGTGCTTTCAGCGGCTCCTGGCAGACCAGTATTAGATTCCGATGCACCAAGGCAGGTTTACTGTATCCCTTGGACTTTCACATTGACCATGAAATACAAAATTGCATCGGGATTGAATACAAAAGTCACAATGCCAACGTAAGTACAAGAAGAGTGAAACTTCTAAGAGTCTGTAGTTTGAGCGGCTCCTGGGAGACCAGTATTAGATTCCGATGCACCAGTGCAGGTTTACTGTACCCCTTGGACTTTCACATTGACCATTAAACACAGCAATCGCATCGGGATCGAATACAAAGTCACAATGCCAACTTAAGAACAAGTGAGTGAATCTTCTAAGAGTTGGTGGTTTGAGCGGCTCCTGGGAGACCTGTATTACATTCCGATGCACCAGTTTAGGTTTACTGTATAACTCGGACCTTCGCATTGACCATGAAAACAGAAATTGTATCGGGATTCAATACAAAAGGGACAATGCCAAATTAAGTACAAGAAGAGTGAATCTTCTAAGAGTTTGTGCTTTGAGTGGCTTCTGGGAGACCAGTATTCGATTACGACGCACCAGTGCAGGTTTACTGTATCTCTTGGACCTTCACATTGACCATTGAACACAGCAATTGCATCAGGATTGGATACAAAGTCACAATACCAACTTAAGTACAAGAAGAGTGAATCTTCTAAGAGTTTGTGGTTTGAGCATCTCCTGGGAGACCAGTATTAGAATTCTGATGCACCAGCGCAGGTTTACTGTATCCCATGGACCTTCACATTGAGCATGAAACACAGAAATATCATCGGGATTGAATACAAAAGGGACAATGCTGACTTAAGTACATGAAGAGTGAATCTTCTAAAAGTTTGTGGTTTGGGCGGCTCCTGGGATATCAGTATTAGATTCCGATGCCCCCTGTGCAGGTTTACTGTATCCCTTGGATCTTCACATTGACTATGAAAACAGAAATTGTATCGGGATTGAATACAAATGCTACAATGCCGACTTAAGTACAAGAAGAGTGAAACTTCAAAGTGTTTGTACTTTGAGAGGGTCCTGGGAGACCAGTATAAGATTACGATGCACCTGTGCAGGTTACTCTATCCCTAGGACCTTCGCATTGACCATGACACACAGAAATTGCATCGGGATTAAATACAAAAGGGACAATGGCGACTTAAAGTCAAGAAGAATGAATCTTCTAAGATTTTGTGGATTGACCGGCTCCTGGGAGACCACTATTAGATTCCGATGCACCAGTGCAGAATAACTGTATCCCTTGGTCCTTCACAATGACCATGGAACGCTGAAATTGCAGAGGGATTGAATACAAAAGGTACAATGCCGATTTAAGTACAAGGAGAGTGAATCTTCTAAGAGTTTGTCCTTTGAGCGGCTCCTAGCAGACTAGTATTACATTCCGATGCACCAGTGCACGTTCACTGTCTCCCTTTCACTTTCACATTGACCATGAAATACAAAATTTATATCGGGATTGAATACAAATGGGAGAATGACGACTTAAGGACAAGAAGAGTAAATTTTCTCCTGGGAGACCTGTGTTACATTCCGAAGCACCAGTCCAGGTTGACTGTATCCCATGGACCTTCGCATTGACCATAAAACACTGAAATCGCATTGGGTTTGAATACAAATGGACAATGCCGACATACGTACAAGAAAAGTGAATCTTCTAAGAGTTTGTGGTTTGAGCGGCTCCTGGGGGACCAGTATTTGATTCCGATGCACCAGCGCAGGTTTACTGTATCCCTTGAACCTTCGCATTGACCATGAAGCATAGAAATCGCATCGGGATTGAATACAACTGGCACAATGCCGACTTAAGTACAAAAAGAGTGGATCTTCTAAGATTTTGTGGTTTGAGTGGCTCCTGGGAGACCAGTATTAGATTCCGGTGCACCAGCGCAGGTTAACTGTTTCCCTTGGACCTTAACATTTAACATGAGACACAGAAATTGCATCGGGATTGAATACAAAAGGGACAATACCGACTTAAGTTCAAGAATCTTCTAAGATGTTGTGTTTTGAGCGGCTCCAGGGAGACCAGTATTAAATTCCGATGCACCAGTGCAAATTTACTGTGTCCCTTGGACCATCACATTGTCCATGAAACACAGAAATCGCATCGGGATTGAATACAAAATGCACAATTCCAAATAAAGTGCAAGAAGGGTTAATCTTCTAAGCGTTTGTCCTTTGAGCGGCTCCTGGGAGACCAGTAATAGAATCTGATGCGCCAGTGCAGGTTAACTGTATCCCCTGGCCCTTCAAAATGACAATGAAACACAGAAATTCCATCGGGATTGAATACAAAAGGCACAATGCCGACATAAGTACAACAAGAGTGAATCTTCTAAGAGTTTGTGGTTTGAGCGGCTCCTGGGAGACCAATATTATATTCCGATGCACCAGTGCAGGTTTACTGTGTAACTTGGACCTTCATATTGACCATGAATCGCAGAAATTGCATTGGGATTGAATACAAAAAAGACAATGCCGACTTAAGTACAAGAAGAGTGAATCTTCTAAGAGATTGTGCTTTGAGCGGCTCCTGGGAGACCAGTATTAAGTTCCAATGCACCAGTGGAGGATTACTGTATCCCTTGGACCTTCACATTGACCATGAAACACAGAAATCGCATCGGGCTTGAATGCAATAGGTACAATGCCGACTTAACTACAAGAAGAGTGAATCTTCTAAGAGATTGTGGCTTGAGCGGCTCCTGGGAGACCAGTATTTAATTCCGTTGCATCATGCATGTTTACAGTATCCCTTGGACCTTCACATTGACCATGAAACACAGCAATTGCATCGGGATTGAATACAAATGGCACAATCCCGACTTAAGTACAAGAAGAGTGAATCTACAAAGCGTTTGTGGTTTGAGCGGCTCCTGGGGGACCAGCATTAGATTCCGATGCACCAATGCAGGTTTACTGAATCCCTTGGACCGTCACCTTGGCCACGATACACAGCAATTGCATCGGGATTGAATACAAAATAGACAATGGCGACTTACGTACAAGAAGAGGGAATCTCCTAAGAGTTTTTGGTTTGTGCGGCTCTTGGGGACCAGTATTAGATTCCGTTGCACTAGTAGCGGTTTACTGTATACCTTGGATCTTCACATTGACCATGAAACGCAGAAATTAGATCGGCATTGAATACAAAAATGACAATGGCGACATAAATACAAGAAGTGTGAATCTTCTAAGAGTTTGTGCTTTGAGGGGCTCTTGGGAGACCAGTATTAGATTCCAATACACCAGTGGAGCTTTACTGCATCCCTTGGATTTTCACATTGACCATGAAACACAGTAATTGCATCGGGATTGAATACAAAAGGGACAATGACGACTTGAGTACAAGAAGAGTGAATCCTCTATGTGTTTGTGGTTTGAGTGGCTCCTGGGAGATCAGTATTAGATTCCGATATACCAGTGCGGGTTCATTGTATCCCTTGGACCTTCACATTGACCATGAAACACAGAAATTGCATCGGGATTGAATTCAAAAGGGACAACGCCGACTTAACTACAAGAAGAGTGAATCATCTAAGAGTTTGTGCTTTGAGCTGATCCTGGGAGACCAGTATTAGATTCCGATGAACCGGTGCAGGTTTACTGTATCTCTTGGGCCTTCACATTGACCATGAAACACAGAAATCGCATCGGGTTTGAATACAAAAGGGACAAGGCCGACTTAAGTACAAGAAGAGTGAATCTTCTAATATTTTGTGGTTTGAGCGGCTCCTGGGAGACCAGGATTAAAATTCTAATGCACCAGTGTAGCTTCACTACATCCCTTGGACCTTCTATTTAACCGTGAAACACAGAAATCGCATCAAGAATGAATACAAAATTCACAATGAAGACTTAAGTACAAGAAGGGTGAATCTTCTAAGATTTTGTGGTTTGAGCGGCTCCTGGGAAACCAGGATTAGATTCCGATGCACCAGTGCAGGTTTAGTGTATCCCTTGGACCTCATCATTGACCATGAATCACAGAATTCGCATCTGGATTGAATGCAAGAGCTACAATGACGACTTAAGTACACGAATAGTGAATCTTCTAAGAGATTGTAATTCGAGCGGCTCCTGGGAGACCAGTATTAGATTCCGATACACCAGTGCTGGTTTACTGGATGCCTTAGACCATCGCATTGACCATGAAAAACAGAAATTGGTTCGGGATTGAATACAAAAGGGACAATGCCGACTTAAGTACACAAAGAGTGAAACTTGTAAGATGTTGTGGTTTGAGCGGTTCCTGGGAGACCAGTATTAGTTTCGATGCACCAGTGCAGGTTTACTGTATCCCTTGAACCTTCACATTGACCATGAAACACAGAAATTCCATCGGGATTGAATACAAAAGGCACAATGCCAACTTAAGTACAGGAACAGTGAATCTACCAAGATTTTGTGGTTTCAGCGGCTCCTGGGAGACCAGTATTACATTCCGATGCACCAGTGCAGGTTTACTGTATCCCTTTTAGTTTCTCATTGACCATGAAACACAGAAATCGCATCGGGATTGAATACAAAAGGCACAATGACAAATTAAGTACAGGAACAGCGAATCTACCAAGATTTTGTGCTTTCAGCGGCTCCTGGGAGACCAGTACTGGATTCCGATACACCAGTGCGGGTTACTGTATCCGTTGGACCTTCACATTGACCATGAAACACATAAAATGCATCGGGATTGAATACAAAACGGACAATGCCGACTTAAGTACAAGAGGAGTGAATTCCTTAAGAGTTTGTGCTTTGGGGGGCTCCAAGGGAGACCAGTATTAGATTCCGGTGCACCAGTGCAGGTTCACTGTATCCCTTGCGCCTTCACATTTACCATGAAACACAGAAAACGCACCGGGATTGAATACAAAAGAGACAATTCCGACTTAGATTCAAGAAGAGTGAATCTTCTAAGAGTTTGTGGTTTGAGCGTCCCCTGGGAGGCCAGTATTAGATTCCGATGCACCAATGCAGGTTTACTGTGTCTCTTGGAACTTCACATTGACCATGATACACAGAAATTGCATCGGGATTCAAATCAAAAGTGACAATGCAGACTTAAGTACAAGAAGAGTGAATCTTCTAAGAGATTGTGGCTTGAGCGGCTCCTGGGAGACCTGTATTTAATTCCGTTGCATCAGTGCATGTTTACAGTATCCCCTGAACCTTCACATTGACCATGAAACACAGCAATTGCATCGGGATTGAATACAAATGGCACAATCCCGACTTAAGTACAAGAAGAGTGAATCTACCAAGCGTTTGTGGTTTGAGCGGCTCGTGGGGGACCAGCATTAGATTCCGATGCACCAATGCAGGTTTGCTGAATCCCTTGGACCGTCACATTGACCACGATACACAGCAATTGCATCGGGATTGAATACAAAAGGGACAATGACGACTTAAGTACAAGAAGAGTGAATCTTCTAAGAGTTTGTGGTTTGAGCGGCTCCAGGGAGACCAGTATTAGATTTCTATACACCAGTGCAGGTTTACTGTATCCATTGGACCTTCACATTGACCATGAAACACAGAAATTGCATCGGGATTGAGTACATAAGTGTCATGCCGACTTAAGTACAAGAAGAGAGAATCTTCTAAGAGTTTGTGCTTTGAGCGTCTCCTGGGAGATCAGTAATAGATTCCGTGGCACCAGTGCAAGATTACTTAATCCCTTGGACCTTCGCATAGTCCATGAAACACAGATTTCGCTGCGTTATTTTATACAAAATACAAAATGCCGACGAAAGTACAAGATGAGTGAAACTTCTAAAAATTTGTGCTTTGAACGGCTCCTGGGAGACCAGTATTTGATTCCGATGCACCAGTGCAGGTTTTCTGTATCCCTTGGACCTTCAAATTGAACAAGAAACACAGACATCGCATCGGGATTGAATACAAAATGAGAAGTGACGACTAAAGTACAAGAAGTGTGAATCTTCTAAGAGTTTGTGCTTTGAGCGGTTCCTGGGAGACCAGTATTAGTTTCCGATGCACCTGTGCAGGTTTACTGTATCCCTTGGACCTTCACATTGAACATGAAACACTGAAATATCATCAGGATTGAATACAAAAGTGACAATGCCGTCTTAAGTACAAGAAGAGTGAATCTTCTAAGAATTTGTGCTTCGAGCGGCTCCTCGGAGACCAGTATTAGATTCCGATGCACCAGTGCAAATTTACTGTATCCCTTGGAACTTCACATTGACCATGAAACACCGTAATTGCGTCGGGATTGAATACAATATAGACAATGGCGACTTACGTAGAAGAAGAGGGAATCTCCTAAGAGTTTGTGGTTTGAGCGGCTCCTGGGAGACCAGTATTAGATTCCGTTGCACTAGTAGCGGTTTAGTGTATACCTTGGATCTTCACATTGACCATGAAACGCATAAATTAGATCGGCATTGAATACAAAAATGACAATGGCGACTTAAATACAAGAAGTGTGAATCTTCTAAGAGTTTGTGCTTTGAGGGGCTCTTAGGAGACCAGTATTAGATTCCAATACCCCAGTGGAGCTTTACTGTATCCCTTGGATTTTCACATTGACCATGAATCACAGTAATTGCATCGGGATTGAATACAAAAGGGACAATGACGACTTGAGTACAAGAAGAGTGAATCCTCTATGTGTTTGTGGTTTGAGTGGCTCCTGGGAGACCAGTATTAGATTCCGATACACCAGTGCGGGTTCACTGTATCCCATGGACCTTCACATTGACCATGAAAAACAGAAATTGCATCGGGATTGAATTCAAAAGGGACAATGCCGACTTAAGTACAAGAAGAGTGAATCATCTAAGAGTTTGTGCTTTGAGCAGATCCTGGGAGACCAGTATTAGATTCCGATGCACCGGTGCAGGTTTACTGTATCTCTTGGGCCTTCACATTGACCACGAAACACAGAAATCGCATCGGGTTTGAATACAAAACGGACAAGGCCGACTTAAGTACAAGAAGAGTGAATCTTCTAATATTTTGTGGCTTGAGCGCCTCCTGGGAGACCAGGATTAAAATTCTAATGCACCAGTGTAGCTTCACTACACCCCTTGGACCTTCTCATTGACCGTGAAACACAGAAATCGCATCGGGAATGAATACAAAATTCACAATGCCGACTTAAGTACAAGAAGGGTGAATCTTCTAAGATTTTGTGGTTTGAGCGGCTCGTGGGTGACCAGTATTAGTTCACATGCACCAGTGCAGGTTTACTCTATTCCTTGGGCATTCACATTGACCATGAAACAGAGAAAACGCATCGGGTGTGAATACTAAAGGGTTAATGCCGACTTAAGTACAAGAAGAGTGAATCTTCTAATAGTTTGTGCTTTGAGCGGCTCCTGGGAGACCAGGATTACATTCCGATGCACCAGTGCAGGTTTACTGTATCCCTTGGACCTCATCATTGACCATGAATCACAGAATTCGCAACTGGATTGAATGCAAGAGTTACAATGACGACTTAAGTACACGAATAGTGAATCTTCTAAGAGATTGTAGTTCGAGCGGCTCCTGGGAGACCAGTATTAGATTCCGATACACCAGTGCGGGTTTACTGTATTCCTTAGACCATCGCATTGACCATGAAAAACAGAAATTGGTTCGGGATTGAATACAAAAGGGACAATGCCGACTTAAGTACAAGAAGAGTGAATCTTCTAAGAGTTTGTGCTTTGAGCAACTCCTGGGAGACCTGTACTAGATTCCGATGAACCTGTGCAGGTTTACTGTATCCCTTGGACCTTCACATTGACCATGGAACACAGAAATCGCATCGGGATTGAATTGAGAAGGCACAATGCCAACTAAAGTACAAGAAGAGTGAATCTTCTAAGAGTTTGTGGTTTGAGTGGCCCCTGGGATACCAGTGTAAGAATCCCATGCACCAGTGCTGGTTTTCTGTATCCGTTGGACCTTCAAATTGACCATGAAACACAAAAACTACATCGGGATTGAATAGAAAAGGGACAATGACGTTTTAAGTTCGAGAAGAGTGAATCTTCTAAGAGTTTGTGCTTCGAGCGGCTCCTGGGTGACCTGTATTAGATTCCGATACACCAGTGTAGTTTGCTGTATCCCATGGACCTTCACATTGACCATGAAACACAGATATCGCATCGGGTTTAAATACAAAAGGGACAATGCCGACTTAAGTACAAGAAGAGTGAACCTTCTAAGAGTTTGTGGTTTGAACGGCTCCTAGGAGACCAGTATTACATTCCGATGAACCAGTGCAGGTTTACTGTATCCCTTGGACTTTCACATTGACGTAGACACACAGCAATTGCATCGGGATTCAGTACAATCGGACAATGCCGACTAAAGTACACTAAGAGTGAAACTTGTAAGATGTTGTGGTTTGAACGGTTCCTGGGAGACCAGTATTAGTTCCGATGCACCAGTGCAGGTTTACTGTATCCCTTGAACCTTCACATTGACCATGAAACACAGAAATTCCATCGGGATTGAATACAAAAGGCACAATGCCAACTTAAGTACAGGAACAGTGAATCTACCAAGATTTTGTGGTTTCAGCGGCTACTGGGAGACCAGTACTAGATTCCGATGCACCAGTGCAGGTTTACTGTATCCCTTGTAGTGTCTCATTGACCATGAAAGACAGAAATCGCATCGGGACTGAATACAAAAGGCACAATGCCGACTTAAGTACAAGAGTAGTGCATCCTTTAGGAGTTTGTGCTTTGGGGGCTCCTGGGAGACCAGTATTAGATTCCGGTGCACCAGTGCAGGTTCACTGTATCCCTTGCGCCTTCACATTGACCATCAACCACAGAAAACGCACCGGGATTGAATACAAAAGAGACAATTCTGACTTAGATTCAAGAAGTGTGAATCTTCTAAGAGTTTGTGGTTTGAGCGGCTCCTGGGAGGCCAGTATTAGATTGCGATGCACCAATGCAGGTTTACTGTGTCTCTTGGAACTTCACATTGACCATGAAACACAGAAATTGCATCGGGATTCAATACAAAAGTGACAATGTCGACTTAAGTACAAGAAGAGTGAATCTTCTAACAGTTTGTGGTTTGAGCGGCTCCTGGGAAGCCAGGATTAGATTCCGATGCACCAGTGCAAGTTTACTGCATCCCTTGGACCTTATCATTCACCATGAATCACAGAATTCGCAACGGGATTGAATGCAAGAGTGACAATGACGACTTAAGTACACGAATAGTGAATCTTCTACGTGATTGTATTTCGAGCGGCTCCTGGGAGACCAGTGTTAGATTCTGATACACCAGTGCGGGTTTACTCTATCCCTTAGACCATCGCATTGACCATGAAAAACAGAAATTGGTTCGGGATAGAATACAAAAGGGACAATGCCGAATTAAGTACAAGAAGAGTGAATCTTCTAGGAGTTTGTGATTTGAGCATCTCCTGGGAGACCTGTACTAGATTCCGACGAACCTGTGCAGGTTTACTGTATCCCTTGGACCTTCACATTGACGATGAAATACAGCAATTGCATAGGGATTCAGTACAAATGGACAATGCCAACTTAAGTACACGAAGAGTGAAACTTGTAAGATGATGTGGTTTGAGCGGTTCCTGGGAGACCAGTATTAGTTCCGATGCACCAGCGCAGGTTTACTGTATCCCGTGTACCTTCAAATTGACCATGAAACACAGAAATTCCATCGGGATTGAATACAAAAGGCACAATGCAAACTTAAGTACAGGAACAGTGAATCTACCAAGATTTTGTGGTTTCAGCGGCTCCTGGGAGACCAGTATTAGATTCCGAAACACCAGTGCGGGTTACTGTATCCCTTGGACCTTCACATTGACCATAAAACACAGAAAATGCATCGGAATTGAATACAAAACGGACAATGCCGACTCAAGTACAAGAGGAGTGAATCCTTTAAGAGTTTGTGCTTTGGGGGGCTCCTGGGAGACCAGTATTAGATTCCGGTGCACCAGTGCAGGTTCACTGTATCCCTTGCGCCTTCACATTGACCACGGAACACAGAAAACGCATCGGGATTGAATACAAAAGGGACAATTCCGACTTAGATTCAAGAACAGTAAATCTTCTAAGAGGTTGTGGTTTGAACGGCTCCTGGGAGACCAGTATTAGATTCCGATGCACCAGTGTAGCTTTAGTACATCCCTTGGACCTTCTCATTTACCGTGAAACACGGAAATCGCATTGGGAATGAATACAAAATTCACAATGCCGACTTAAGTACAAGAAGGGTGAATCTTCTAAGAGTTTGTGGTTTGAGCGGCTCCTGGGTGACCAGTATTAGTTCACATGCACCAGTGCAGGTTTACTGTATCCCTTGGGCCTTCACATTGACCATGAAACACAGAAAACCCATCGGGTTTGTATGCTAATGAGACAATGCCGACTTAAGTACAAGAAGAGTGAATCTTCTAAGAGTTTGTTCTTCGAGCGGCTCCTGGGAGAACTGTACTAGATTCCGATACAGCAGTGTAGTTTTACTGTATCCCATGGACCTTCACATTGACCATGAAACACAGATATCGCATCGGGTTTAAATACAAAAGGGACAATGCCGACTTAAGTACACGAAGAGTGAAACTTGTAAGATGATGTGGTTTGAGCGGCTCCTGGGAGACCAGTACTAGATTCCGATGCACCAGTGCAGGTTTACTGTATCCCTTGTAGTTTCTCATTGACCATGAAAAACAGAAATCGCATCGGGACTGAATACAAAAGGCACAATGCCGACTTAAGTACAAGAAGAGTGAATCTTCTAAGAGTTTGTGCTTTGAGCGGCTCCTCGGTGACCAGTATCAGATTCCGATGCACCAGTACAGGCTTTCTGTATCCCTTGGGCCTTCACATTGATCATGAAACACAGAAATCGCATCGGGTTTGAGTGCAAAAGGGACAATGCCGACTTTAGTACAAGTAGAGTGAATCTTCCAAGAGTTTGTGGTTTGAGCGGCTCCTGGGAGACCAGTACTAGATTCCGATAAACCAGTGCGGGTTTCTGTATCCCTTGGACCTTCACATTGACCATGAAATACAGAAAATGCATCGGGATTGAATTCAAAACGGACAATGCCGACTTAAGTACAAGAGGAGTGAATCCTTTTAGAGTCTGTGCTTTGGGGAGCTCCTGGGAGACCAGTATTAGATTCCTGTGCACCAGTGCAAGTTCCCTGTATCCCTTGCGCCTTCACATTGACCATGAAACACAGAAAACGCACCGGGATTGAGTACAAAAGGGACAATTCCGACTTAGATTCAAGAAGAGTGAATCTTCTAAGAGTTTGTGGTTTGAGCGGCTCCTGGGAGACGAGTATTAGATTCCGATGCACCAATGCAGGTTTACTGTGTCCCTTGGAACTTCACATGGACCATGAAACACAGAATTTGCATCGGGATTCAATACAAAAGTGACAATGCCGACTTAAGTACAAGAAGAGTGAATCTTCTAACAGTTTGTGGTTTGAGCGGCTCCTGGGAGACCAGGATTAGATTCCGAAGCACCAGTGCAGGGTTACTGTATCACTTGGACCTTCTCAATGACCATGAAACACAGATATCGCATCGGGATTGAATACAAAATGCACAATGCCGACTTAAGTACAAGAAGAGTGAATCTTCTTAGAGTTTGTGGTTTGAGCGGCTCCTGGTAGACCAGTACTAGATTCCGTTACACCAGTGCGGGTTACTGTATTTCTTGGACCTTCACATTGACCATGAAACTCAGTAAATGCACCGGGATTGAATACAAAAGGGACAATGCCGAATTAAGTACAAGAAGAGTGAATCCTTTAAGAGTTTGTGCTTTGTGGGGCTGCTGGGAGACCAGTATTAGATTCCGATAGACCAGTTGAGGTCTACTGTATCCCATGGACCCTCACATTGACCGTGAAACACAGAAATCGCATCGGGATTGAATACAAAATGCACAATGCCGAAATAAGTAATAGAAGAGTGAATCTACAAAGAGTTTGTGCTCTGAGCGGCTCCTAGGAGACCAGTATTAGATTCCGATGCACCAGCGCAGATTTACTGTATCCCTTGGACCTTCACATCGACCATGAAACACAGCAATGGTATCGGGAATCAGTACAAAAGTGAGAATGCCGACTTAAGTACAAGAAGAGTGAATCTTGTAAGAGTTTGCGGTTAGAGTGGCTCCTAGGTACCAGTATTAGATTCCGATGCACCAGGGAAGGCTTACTGTATCCCTTGGACCTTCGCATTCACCGTGAAACACAGAAATCGCATCAGGATTGAATACAAAATGCACATTGCCCACTTAAGTCCAAGAAGAGTGAATCTACTAAGAGTCTGTGCTTTGAGCGGCTCCTGGGAGTCCAGTGTTAGATTCCGGTGCAACAGTGCATGTTTACTGTATCCCTTGCGCCTTCACATTGACCATGAAACACAGAAAATGCTTCGGGATTGAATACAAAAGGGACAATTCCGACTTAGATTCAAGAAGAGTGAATTTTCGAAGAGTTTGTGGTTTGAGCGGCTCCTGGGATACCAGTATTAGAATCCGATGCACCAATGCAGGTTTACTGTGTCCCTTGGAAATTAACATTGACCATGAAACACAGAAATTGCATCGGGATTCATTACAAAAGTGACAATGACAACTTAAGTACAGATATAGTGAATCTTCTAAGAGTTTGTAGTTCGAGCTGCTCCTGGGAGACCCGTATTAGGTTCTGATACACCAGTGCGGGTTTACTGTATCCTTTGGACCTTCAAATTGACCATGAAACACAGAAATCGCATCGGGTTTGAATACTAAAGGGACAATGCCTACTTGGGTACAAGAAGAGTGAATCTTCTAAGATTTTCTGGTTTGAGCGGCTCCTGGGTGCCCAGTATTAAAATCCGATTCAACAGTGCAGCTTTACTGTTTAACTTGGACCTTCACATTGACCATAAAACACAGAAATTAGATCGGGATTGAATACAAACGTGACAATAGTGACTTACGTACAAGAAGAATGAATCTTCTAAGAGTTTGTGCTTTGAGCGGCTCCTGGGAGACAAGTATTAGATTCCGATACACCAGTGAAGGTTTACTGTATCCCTTGACCTCCACATTGACCATGAAACACAGAAATTGCATCGGGAATGAACACAAAAGTGACAATGACGACTTGTGTACAAGAAGAGTGAATCTTCTAATTGTTTGTAGTTTGAGCGGCTCCTGGGAGACCAGTGATAGATTCCAATCCACCAGTGCAGGTTTACTGCATCCCTTGGAACTTCACATTGGCCATGAAACACAGAAATCGCATCGGTATTGAATACAAAAGCCAGAATGCCAACTAAAGTACAAGAAGAATGAATTTTCTAAGAGTTCGTGGATAGAGTGGCTCCTAGGTACCAGTATTAGATTTCGATGCACCAGTGAAGGCTTACTGTATCCCTTGGACCTTCACATTGACCAGGAAACACAGAAATTGCATCGGGATTGAATACAAAGGGGACAATGCCGTCTTAAGTACAGGAAGAGTGAATCTTGTAAGGGTTTGTGTTTTGAGCTGCTCCTGGGAGACCAGTGTTAGTTTCCGATGCACCAGTGCAGGTTCACTGTCTCCCTTGCGCCTTCACATTGACCGGGAAACACAAAAAACGCACCGGGATTTAATACAAAAGGGACAATGCCCACTTAAATTCAAGAAGAGTGAATCGTCTACGAGTTTGCGGTTTGAGGGGCTCCTGGGAGACCATTATTAGATTCCGATACACCAGTGCGGGTTACTGTATCCCTTGGACCTTCACATTGACCATGAAACACAGAATTTCCATCGGGATTGAAGACAAATGGCACAATGCCAACTAAAGTACAAGAAGAGTGAATCTTCTAAGAGTTTGTGGTTTGAGTGGCTCCTGGGATACCAGTGTTAGAATCCGATGCTCCAGTGCAAGTTTACTGTATTCCTTGGACATTCACATTGTCCATGGAACTTAGATATTACATCGGGATTAAATACAAGAGGGACAATGCCGACTTAAGTACAAATAAGAGTGAATCTTCTAAGATTTTGTGGTTTGAGCGGCTCCTGGGTGACCAGTGTTAAATGACGATGCACCAGTGCAGGTTTACTGTATCCCTTGGACCTTCACATTGACCATGAAACACAGAAATTGCATCGGGATTCAACACAAAAGGGACAATGACGACTTGTGTACAAGAAGAGTGAATCTTCTAAGTGTTTGTGGTTTGAGCGGCTCCTGGGAGACCAGTGTTAGATTCCGATACACCAGTGCCGGTTTACTGTATCCCTTGACCTCCACATTGACCATGAAACACAGAAATTGCATCGGGAATGAATACAAAAGGGACAATGCCGACTTAAGGTCAGGAAGAGTGAATCTTGTAAGAGTTTTTGTTTTGAGCTGCTCCTGGGAGACCAGTATTATATTCCAATGGACCAGTGCAGGTTTACTGTACCCTGTGGAACTTCACATTGGCCATGAAACACAGAAAACACATCGGGATTGAATACAAAAGCCAGAATGCAAACTAAAATACAAGAAGAGTGAATCTTCTAAGAGTTTGTGGTTAGAGTGGCTCCTAGGTACCAGTATTAGATTTCGATGCACCAGTGAGGGCTTACTGTATCCCTTGGACTTTCGCATTGACCAGGAAACACAGAACTTGCATCGGGATCGAATACAAAAGGCATAATGGCGACTTAAATTCAAGAAGAATGAATCTTCTAAGAGTTTGTGCTTTTAGCAGCTCCTGGGAGGCCATTGTTGGATTCCGATGCACCAGTGCAGGTTTACTGTATCCCTTGGAGCTTCACTTTGACAGTGAAACACAGAAATTGCATCAGGATTGAATACAAAATGCACAATGCCCACTCAAGTACAAGAAGAGTGAATCTACTGAGAGATTGTGTTTTAGCGGCTCCTGGGAGACCAGTGTTCGATTTCGATGCACCAGTGCAGGATCACTGTATCCCTTGCGCCTTCACATTGACAGTGAAACACAAAAAACGCACCGGGGTTTAATACAAAATGGACAATGCCGACTTAAATTCAAGAAGAGTGAATCTTCAACGAGTTTGTGGTTTGAGCGGCTCCGGGGAGATTAGTATAAGATTGCGATGCACCAGTGCGGGTTTACTGTATCCCTTGGACCTTCCCATTGACCGTGAAACACAGAAATTGCATCAGGATTGAATACAAAAGGCACAATGCCAAATAAAGTACAAGAAGAGTGAACCTTCTAAGTGTTTGTGGTTTGAGCGGCTCCTGGGAGACTAGTATTAGATTCCGATACACCAGTGCGGATTCACTGTATCCCTTGGACCTTCGCATTGACCATGAAACACAGAAATTACATCGGGATTGAATACAAAAGGGACAATGATGTATTAAGTACAAGAAGAGTGAGTCTTCGAAGAGATTGTGCTTTGAGCGGCTCCTGGGAGACCAATATTAGATTCCGATGCACCAGTGCAGTTTTACTGTATCCCATGGACCTTCACATTGACCGTGAAACACAGATATCGCATCGGGTTTGAATACAAAATGAACAATGCCGAATTAAGTACAAGAAGAGTGAATCTTCCAAGAGTTTGTGCTTTGAGCGGGACCTCGGAGACCAGTATTAGATTCCGACGCACCAGTGCAGGTTTACTGTATCCCTTGGAACTTCACATTGAACATGAAACACAGAAATTGCATCGGTATTGAATACAAAAGAGACAATGACGACTTAAATTCAAGAAGAGTGAATCTTCTAAGAATTTGTGGTTTGAGCGGCTCCTGGGTGATTAGTATTTAATTCCGATGCACCAGTGCAAGTTTACTGTATCCCTTGGACCTTCCGATTGACCGTGAAACACAGAAATCTACTAGGGATTGAATACAAAAGGAACATTGCGGACTTAAGTACAAGAAAAGTGAATGTACTAAGAGTTTGCGGTTTGAGCGGCTCCTGGGAGACATGTGTTGGTATCCAATGCACCAGTGCAGGTTCACTGTATCCCTTGCGCCTTCACACTGACCATGAAACACAGAAAACGCACCGGGATTGAATACAAAAGGGACAATGCCGACTTAAATTCAAGAAGAGTGAATCTTCTAAGAATTCGTGGTTTGAGCGGCTCCTGGGAGACCAGTGTTAGATTCTGATGCACCAGTGCAGATTTACTATGTCCCTTGGAACTTCACATTGAGCATGAAACACAGAAATTGCATCGGGATTCAATTCAAAAGGGTCAATCTCGACTTAAGTACAGGAAAAGTGATTCTTCTAAGAGTTTGTAGTTCGAACGGCAAATGGGAGACCAGTATTAGATTCCGATACACCAGTGCGGGTTTGCTGCATCCCTTGGACCTTCACATTGACCATGAAACACAGAAATAGAATCGGGATTGAATAAAAAAGGCACAGTGCCAACTAAAGTACAAGAAGAGTGAATCTTCTAAGATTTTGTGGTTTGAGTGGCTCCTGGGATACCAGTGGTAGAATCCGATGCACCAGTGCAGGTTTACTGTATGCCTTGGACTTTCACATTGACCATGAAACACAGAAATTACATCGGGATTGAATACAAAAGGGACAATGATGTATTAAGTACAAGAAGAGTGAATCTTCTAAGAGTTTGTGCTTTGAGCGGCTCCTGGGAGACCAATATTAGATTCCGATGCACCAGTGCAGTTTTACTGTATCCCATGGACCCTCACATTGACCGTGAAACACAGAAATCGCATCGGGATTGAATACAAAATGCTCAATGCAGAAATAAGTACAAGAAGAGTGAATCTACTATGAGTTTGTGCTTAGAGCTGCTCCTGGGAGACCAGTGTTAGATTCTGATGCACCAGTGCAGATTTACTATGTCCTTGGAACTTCACATTGAGCATGAAACACAGAAATTGCATCGGGATTCAATTCAAAAGGGTCAATCTCGACTTAAGTACAGGAAAAGTGATTCTTCTAAGAGTTTGTAGTTCGAACGGCACCTGGGAGACCAGTATTAGATTCCGATACACCAGTGCAGGTTTACTGTATCCCTTGGACCTTCACATTGACCATGAAACACAGAAATAGAATCGGGATTGAATAAAAAATGCACAGTGCCAACTAAAGTACAAGAAGAGTGAATCTTCTAGGATTTTGTGGTTTGAGTGGCTCCTGGGATACCAGTGGTAGAATCCGATGCACCAGTGCAGGTTTACTGTATGCCTTGGACTTTCACATTGACCATGAAACACAGAAATTACATCGGGATTGAATACAAAAGGGACAATGATGTATTAAGTACAAGAAGAGTGAATCTTCCAAGAGTTTGTGCTTTGAGCGGCACCTCGGAGACCAGTATTAGATTCCGATGCACCAGTGCAGGTTTACTATGTCCCTTGGAGCTTCACGTTGACCATGAAACACAGAAATTGCATCGGGATTCAATACAAAAGGGACAATGACGACTTAAGTACAGGAAAAGTGAATCTTCTAAGTGTTTGTAGTTCGAACGGCACCTGGCAGACCAGTATTAGATTCCGATACTCCAGTGCGGGTTTACTGTATCCCTTGGACATTCCGATTGACCGTGAAACACAGAAATCTAATCGGGATTCAATACCAAAGGAACATTGCAGACTTAAGTACAAGAAAAGCGAATCTACTAAGAGTTTGTGGTTTGAGCGGCTCCTGGGAGACATGTGTTAGTATCCGATACACCAGTGCAGGTTTACTGTATCCCTTGGACCTTCGCATTGACCATGAAACACAGAATTGGATCGGGATTGATTACAAAAGGGACAATGCCGACTTAAGTTCAAGAAGAAGGAATCTTCTAAGAGTTTGTGTTTGTAGTGGCTCCTGGAAAGCCAGTATTAGATTCCGATGCTCCAGTGCAGGTTTACTGTAACCCTTGGAGCATCACATTGACCGTGAAACACAGATATCGCATCAGGATTGTATACAAAATGCACAATGACCACTTAAGTACAAGAAAAGTGAATGTACTTAGAGTTTGGGGTTTGATCGGCTCCTGGGAGACCAGTATTACATTCCGATGCACCAGTGCAAGTTTACTGTATCCCTTGGACCTTCCCATTGACCGTGAAACACAGAAATCGCATCGGGATTGAATACAAAAGGTACATTGCAGACTTAAGTACAAGAAAAGTGATTCAACTAAGAGGATGTGCTTTGAGCGTCTAATGGGAGACCTGTATAAGATTCCGATAGACCAGTGCAGGTTCACTGTATCCCTTGGACCTTCACATTGACCATGAAACACTGAAATTAGATCGGGATTGAATACAAAATGGACAATGCCGTCTTACGTACAAGAAGAGTGAATCTTCTAAGAGTTTGTACTTTGAGCGGCTCCTGGGAGACCAGTGTTAAATTCCGATGCACCAGTGCAGGTTTAATGTATCCCTTGGACCTTCCGATTGACCGTGAAACACAGAAATCTACTCGGGATTGAATGCAAAAGGAACATTGCAGACTTAAGTACAAGAAAAGTGAATGTACTAAGAGTTTGTGTTTTAGCGGCTCCTGGGAGACCAGTGTTCGATTTCGATGCACCAGTGCAGGTTCACTGTATCCCTTGGACCTTCACACTGACCATGAAACTCAGAAAACGCACCGGAATTGAATGCAAAAGGGACAATGCCGACTTAAATTCAAGAAGAGTGAATCTTCTAAGAGTTTGTGGTTTGAGCGGCTCCTGCTAGACCAGTGTTAGATTCTGATGCACCAGTGCAGATTTACTATGTCCCTTGGAACTTCACATTGACCATGAAACACAGAAATTGCATCGGGATTCAATACAAAAAGGACAATGACGACTTAAGTACAGGAAAAGTGAATCTTCTAAGTGTTTGTAGTTCGAACGGCACCTGGCAGACCAGTATTAGATTCCGATACTCCAGTGCGGGTTTACTGTATCCTCTGGACACTCACATTGACCATGAAACACAGAAATTGCATCGGCATTGAATACAAAAGGAACAATGCCGACTTAAGTACAAGAAGAGGGAATCTTCTAAGAGTTTGTGCTATGAGCTGCTTATGGGAGACAGTATTAGAATCCGATGCACCAGTGCAGGTTTACTGTATCCCTTCGACCTTCACATTGACCATAAAACACAGAAATTGAATCGGTATTGAATTCAAAAGGGACAATGCCATCTTAAGTACAAGAAGAGTGAATCTTCTAAGAGTTTGTGCATTGAAGGGCTCCTGGGAGACCAGTAATAGATTCAGATGCACCATTGCAGGTTTACTGTATCCCTTGGACCTTCCCATTGACCTGAAACACAGAAATCACATCGGGATTGCATACAATACTGACAATGCCGACTTGAGTACAAGAAAAGTGAATCAACTTAGAGTTTGTGCTTTGAGCGGCTCGTTGGAGACTAGTATTAGATTCCGATGCACCAGTGCAGGTTTACTGTATGCCTCGGGCCTTCACATTGACCATGAAACACAGAAATCGCTTCGGGATTGAATACAAAGCGGACTATGCCGACTTAAGTACAAGAAGAGTGAATCTTCTTGGAGTTTGTGGTTTGTGGGGCTCCTGGGAGACCAGGATTTAATTCCGATTCACCAGTGGATGTTTACTGTATCCCTTGGACCTTCTCATTGACCATGAAACACAGAAATCGCATCAGGGTTGATTACAAAAGGCACAATGCCGACTTAAGTACAAGAACAGTGAGTCTTCTAAGAGTTTGTCTTTTAAGCGGCTCCTCGGAGACCTGTATTAGATTCCAATGCACCAGTGCACGATTACTGTATCCCTTGGAACATTACATTGACCATGAAACACAAAAATTGCATCGGGATTGAATACAACAGGGACAATGACGACTTAAGTTCAAGATTAGTGAATCTTCTAAGAGTTTGTAGTTCGAGCTACTCCTCGGAGACCAGTGTTAGAATCCGATACACCAGTGCGGGTTCACTGTATCCCTTTGACTTTCACATTGACCATGAAACACAGAAACCGCATCGGGATTGAATACAAAAGGACAATGCAGACTTCAGTACAAGATGAGTGAATCTTCAAAGTGTTTGTGATTTGAGCGGCTCCTGGGGGACCAGTATTAGATTTCAATGAAGCAGTGCGGGTTTACTGTATCACTCGGACCTTCTCATTGACCATGAAACCCAGAAATTGCATCGGCATTGAACACAAAATGGACAATGCCGACTTGAGTACAAGAAGAGTGAATCTTCTAAAAGATTGTGAATTTAAGCGGCTCCTGGGAGACCAGTATTGGATTCCGTTGCACCAGTGCAGGGTTACTGTATCCCCTGGCCCTTCACATTGACCATGAAACACAGCAATTGCAACGGGATTGAATACAAAAGGCATAATGCCAACTTAAGTACAAGAAGGGTGAATCTTCTAAGAGTTTGTGGTTTGAGCGGCTCCTGGGAGACCAGTATTAGATTCCGAGGCAACAGTGCAGGTTTACTGTATCCCTTGGACCTTGCCATTGACCTGAAACACAGAAACCGCATCGGGATTGAATACAAAAGGGACTTTGCCGACTTAAATTCAAGAAGAGTGAATCTTCTAAGAGTTTGTGGTTTGTGCGGCACCTGGGAGACCATAATTAGATTCCGATACACCAGTGCGGGTTTACTGTATCCCTTGGACCGTCCCATTGACCATGAAACACAGAAATCGCATCGGAATTGAATACAGAAGCCACAATTACGACTGAAGTACAAGAAGAGTGAATCTTCTAAGAGTTTGTGCTTTGAGCGGCTCCTCGGTGACCAGTATTAGATTCCCATGCACCAGTGCAGGTTTACTGTATCCTTGGAATTTCGCATTGACCATGAAACACAGAAATTGCATCGGGATTGGATACAAAAGGGACAATGACGACTTAAGTACAGGAATAGCGAATCTTCTAAGAGTTTGTAGTTCAAGCGTCTCATGGGAGACCATTATTAGATTCCGATACACCAGTGCGGGTTTACTGTATCCCTTGGACCTTCACATTGACCATGAAGCACAGAATTTGCATCGGGATTGAATACTAAAGGGCAATGCCGACTTAAGTACAAGTAGAGTGAATCATATGAGAGTTTGTGGTTTGAGCGGCTCCTGGGAGACCAGTATTCGATTCCGATGCACCAGAGCAGGTTTACTGTATCCCTTGCGCCTTCACATTGACCATGGAACTCAGAAAACGGATCGGGATTGAATACAAAAGGGACATAGCCGACTCAGATTCAAGAAGAGTGAATCTTCTAAGAGTTTGTGGTTTGATCAGCTCCTAGGAGACCTGTATTAGATTACGATGCACCAATGCTGGTTTACTGTATCCCTTGGACCTTCCCATTGACAGTGAAACACAGAAATCGCATCGGGATTAGATACAAAATGGACATTGCAGACTTAAGTACAACGAAAGTGAATCAACTATGAGATTGTGCTTTGAGCGTCTCCTGGGAGACCTGAATTAGATTCCGATTAACCAGTGGAGGTTCACTGTATCCCTTGGACCTTCACAATTACCATGAAACACAGAAATTGCGTCGGGATTGAATACTAAAGGGACAATGCCGACATAAGTGCTAGAAGAGTGTATCTTCTAAGAGATTGTTCTTTGAGCGACTCCTGGGGGACCAGTATTAGATTACGACGCACCAGTGCAGGTTTACGGTATAGCTTGGATCTTCACATTGCCCATGAAACACAGCAATTGAATCGGGATTGAATACACAATGCACAATGCCTACTTATGTACTAGAAGAGTGATTTTTCTAAGAGTTTGTGCTTTGAGCGGCTCCTGGAGACCAGTATTAGGTTCCGATGAACCAGTGCAGGTTTACGGTATCACTTGGACCTTCACATTGACCATGAAACACAGCAATTGAATCGGGATTGAATACAAAATGCACAATGCCAACTCAGGTACAAGAAGAGTGATTTTTCTAAGAGTTTGTGCTTTGAGCGGCTCCTGGAGACCAGTATTAGGTTCCGATGCACCAGTGCAGGTTTACTGATTCAAAGGACCTTCACATTGACCATGAAACACAGAAATTGCATCGGTATTGAATACAAAAGGGACAATGCCGACATAAGTACAAGAAGAGTGAATCTTCTAAGAGTTTGTGGTTTGAGCGGCTCCTGGGAGACCAGTAATAGATTCCAACGAACCAGTGCAGGTTTACTGTATCCCTTGGACTTTCACATTGACCATGAAATACAGACATTGCATCGGGATTGAATACAAAAGGAACAATGCCGACTTAAGTACAAGAAGAGTGAATCTGCAAAGAGTATCTTATTTGAGCGGCTTCTGGGAGACCAGTATCAGATAAAGCTGCAACAGTGCAGGTTTACTGTATCCCTTGGAACTTCACATTGACCATGAAACACAGAAACCGCATCGGGATTGAATACAAAATGGACAATGCCGACTTAAATTCAAGAAGAGTGAACCTTCTAAAAGTCTGTGGTTTGAGCGGCTCCTGGGAGACCAGTATTAGATTCCGATGGACCAGTGCAGGTTTACTGTATCCCTTGAACCTCCACATTTACCATGAAACACAGAAATTGCGTCGGGTTTTAATTCTAAATGGACAATGCCGACATAAGTGCAAGAAGAGTGTATCTTCTAAGAGATTGTGCTTTGGGCGGCTCTTCAGGGACCATATTAGATTCCGACGCACCGGTGCAGGTTTACTGTATCCCTTGGACATTTTCATTGACCATGAAACACAGAAGTTACTTCAGGATTGAATACAAAAGGGACAATGACGACTTCAGTAAAAGAAGAGTGAATCACCTATGACTTTGTGGTTTGAGCGGTTCCTGGGAGACCAGTATTAGATTCCGATGCACCAGTGCAGAATTACTGTATCCCTTGGAACTTCACATTGACCATGAAACACAGTAATTGCATCGGGATTGAACACAAGAAGGACAATACCGACTTAAGTACAAGAAGAGTGGATCTTCTAAGAGTTTGTGGTATGAGCGGCTTATGGGAGACAGTATTAGAATCCGATGCACCAGTGCAGGTTTACTGTATCCCTTCGACCCTCACATTGACCATAAAACCCAGAAATTGAGTCGGGATTGAATTCAAAAGGGACAATGCCGTCTTATGTACAAGAAGAGTGAATCCTCTAAGAGTTTGTTAATTGAAGGGCTCCTGGGAGACCAGTAATAGATTCAAATGCACCAGTGCAGGTTTACTGTATCCCTTGGACCTTCCCACAGACCTGAAACACAGACATCACATCGGGATTGCATACAATACCGACAATGCCGACTTGAGTACAAGAAAAGTGAATCAACTTAGAGTTTGTGCTTTGAGCGGCTCCTTGGAGACTAGTATTAGATTCCGATGCACCAGTGCAGGTTTACTGTATGCCTCGGGCCTTCACATTGACGATGAAACACAGAAATCGCTTCGGGATTGAATACAAAAGGGACTATGCCGACTTAAGTACAAGAAGAGTGAATCTTCTTGGAGTTTGTGGTTTGTGGGGATCCTGGGAGACCAGGAGTTAATTCCGATTCACCAGTGGAGGTTTACTGTATCCCTTGGACATGCTCATTGACCATGCAACACAGAAATCGCATCGGGGTTGATTACAAAAGGCACAATGCCGACTTAAGTACAAGAAGAGTGAATCTTCTAAGAGTTTGTCTTTTAAGCGGCTCCTCGGAGACCTGTATTAGATTCCAATGCACCAGTTCAGGTTTACTGTATCCCTTGGAACATTACATTGACCATGAAACACAAAAATTGCATCGGCATTGAATACAACAGGGACAATGACGACTTCAGTACAAGATTAGTAAATCTTCTAAGAGTTTGTAGTTCGAGCTACTCCTTGGGAGACCAGTATTAGAATCCGATACACCAGTGCGGGTTCACTGTATCCCATGGACCTTCTCATTGACCATGAAACCCAGAAATTGCATCGGCATTGAACACAAAATGGACAATGCCGACTTGAGTACAAGAATAGTGAATCTTCTAAGAGTTTGCACTTCGAGCGGCTCGTGTGAGACCAGTATTAGATTGCGATACACCAGTGTGGGTTTACTGTATCCCTTGGACACTCACATTGACCATGAAACACAGAAATTGCATCGGCATTGAATACAAAAGGGACAATGCCGACTTAAGTACATGTAGAGTGATTCTTCTACGAGTTTCTGGTTTGAGCGGCTCCTGGGAGACCAGTGTTAGATTCCGATACACCAGTGCAGGTTTACTGTATCCCTTGGACCTTCACATTGACCAGGAAACACAGAAAATGCATCAGGATTGAATACAAAAGGGACAATGCCGTCTTAAGTACAAGAACAGTGAATCTTCTAAGAGTTTGTGGTCTGAGCGGCTCCTGGGAGACCAGTATTAGGTTCCGATGCACCTATGTAGGTTTACTGTATCCCTCGGACCTCCACATTGTCCATAAAACACAGAAATCGCATCGGGATTGCATACAATACCGACAATGCCGACTTGAGTACGAGAAAAGTGAATCAACTTAGAGTTTGTGCTTTGAGCGGCTCCTTGGAGACTAGTATTAGATTCCGATGCACCAGTGCAGGTTTACTGTATGCCTCGGGCCTTCACATTGACCATGAAACACAGAAATCGCTTCGGGATTGAATACAAAAGGGACTATGCCGACTTAAGTACAAGAAGAGTGAATATTCTTGGAGTTTGTGGTTTGTGGGGATCCTGGGAGACCAGGAGTTAATTCCGATTCACCAGTGGAGGTTTACTGTATCCCTTGGACATGCTCATTGACCATGAAACACAGAAATCGCATCGGGGTTGATTACAAAAGGCACAATGCCGACTTAAGTACAAGAAGAGTGAATCTTCTAAGAGTTTGTCTTTTAAGCGGCTCCTCGGAGACCTGTATTAGATTCCAATGCACCAGTTCAGGTTTACTGTATCCCTTGGAACATTACATTGACCATGAAACACAAAAATTGCATCGGGATTGAATACAACAGGGACAATGACGACTTCAGTACAAGATTAGTAAATCTTCTAAGAGTTTGTAGTTCGAGCTACTCCTTGGGAGACCAGTATTAGAATCCGATACACCAGTGCGGGTTCACTGTATCCCATGGACCTTCTCATTGACCATGAAACCCAGAAATTGCATCGGCATTGAACACAAAATGGACAATGCCGACTTGAGTACAAGAATAGTGAATCTTCTAAGAGTTTGCACTTCGAGCGGCTCCTGTGAGACCAGTATTAGATTGCGATACACCAGTGTGGGTTTACTGTATCCCTTGGACACTCACATTGACCATGAAACACAGAAATTGCATCGGCATTGAATACAAAAGGGACAATGCCGACTTAAGTACATGTAGAGTGATTCTTCTACGAGTTTCTGGTTTGAGCGGCTCCTGGGAGACCAGTGTTAGATTCCGATACACCAGTGCAGGTTTACTGTATCCCTTGGACCTTCACATTGACCAGGAAACACAGAAAATGCATCAGGATTGAATACAAAAGGGACAATGCCGTCTTAAGTACAAGAACAGTGAATCTTCTAAGAGTTTGTGGTCTGAGCGGCTCCTGGGAGACCAGTATTAGGTTCCGATGCACCTATGTAGGTTTACTGTATCCCTCGGACCTCCACATTGTCCATAAAACACAGAAATCGCATCGGGATTGCATACAATACCGACAATGCCGACTTGAGTACAAGAAAAGTGAATCAACTTAGAGTTTGTGCTTTGAGCCGCTCCTTGGAGACTAGTATTAGATTCCGATGCACCAGTGCAGGTTTACTGTATGCCTCGGGCCTTCACATTGACCATGAAACACAGAAATCGCTTCGGGATTGAATACAAAAGGGACTATGCCGACTTAAGTACAAGAAGAGTGAATATTCTTGGAGTTTGTGGTTTGTGGGGATCCTGGGAGACCAGGAGTTAATTCCGATTCACCAGTGGAGGTTTACTGTATCCCTTGGACATGCTCATTGACCATGAAACACAGAAATCGCATCGGGGTTGATTACAAAAGGCACAATGCCGACTTAAGTACAAGAAGAGTGAATCTTCTAAGAGTTTGTCTTTTAAGCGGCTCCTCGGAGACCTGTATTAGATTCCAATGCACCAGTTCAGGTTTACTGTATCCCTTGGAACATTACATTGACCATGAAACACAAAAATTGCATCGGGATTGAATACAACAGGGACAATGACGACTTCAGTACAAGATTAGTAAATCTTCTAAGAGTTTGTAGTTCGAGCTACTCCTTGGGAGACCAGTATTAGAATCCGATACACCAGTGCGGGTTCACTGTATCCCATGGACCTTCTCATTGACCATGAAACCCAGAAATTGCATCGGCATTGAACACAAAATGGACAATGCCGACTTGAGTACAAGAATAGTGAATCTTCTAAGAGTTTGCACTTCGAGCGGCTCCTGTGAGACCAGTATTAGATTGCGATACACCAGTGTGGGTTTACTGTATCCCTTGGACACTCACATTGACCATGAAACACAGAAATTGCATCGGCATTGAATACAAAAGGGACAATGCCGACTTAAGTACATGTAGAGTGATTCTTCTACGAGTTTCTGGTTTGAGCGGCTCCTGGGAGACCAGTGTTAGATTCCGATACACCAGTGCAGGTTTACTGTATCCCTTGGACCTTCACATTGACCAGGAAACACAGAATATGCATCAGGATTGAATACAAAAGGGACAATGCCGTCTTAAGTACAAGAACAGTGAATCTTCTAAGAGTTTGTGGTCTGAGCGGCTCCTGGGAGACCAGTATTAGGTTCCGATGCACCTATGTAGGTTTACTGTATCCCTCGGACCTCCACATTGTCCATAAAACACAGAAATCGCATCGGGATTGCATACAATACCGACAATGCCGACTTGAGTACAAGAAAAGTGAATCAACTTTGAGTTTGTGCTTTGAGCGGCTCCTTGGAGACTAGTATTAGATTCCGATGCACCAGTGCAGGTTTACTGTATGCCTCGGGCCTTCACATTGACCATGAAACACAGAAATCGCTTCGGGATTGAATACAAAAGGGACTATGCCGACTTAAGTACAAGAAGAGTGAATATTCTTGGAGTTTGTGGTTTGTGGGGATCCTGGGAGACCAGGAGTTAATTCCGATTCACCAGTGGAGGTTTACTGTATCCCTTGGACATGCTCATTGACCATGAAACACAGAAATCGCATCGGGGTTGATTACAAAAGGCACAATGCCGACTTAAGTACAAGAAGAGTGAATCTTCTAAGAGTTTGTCTTTTAAGCGGCTCCTCGGAGACCTGTATTAGATTCCAATGCACCAGTTCAGGTTTACTGTATCCCTTGGAACATTACATTGACCATGAAACACAAAAATTGCATCGGGATTGAATACAACAGGGACAATGACGACTTCAGTACAAGATTAGTAAATCTTCTAAGAGTTTGTAGTTCGAGCTACTCCTTGGGAGACCAGTATTAGAATCCGATACACCAGTGCGGGTTCACTGTATCCCATGGACCTTCTCATTGACCATGAAACCCAGAAATTGCATCGGCATTGAACACAAAATGGACAATGCCGACTTGAGTACAAGAATAGTGAATCTTCTAAGAGTTTGCACTTCGAGCGGCTCCTGTGAGACCAGTATTAGATTGCGATACACCAGTGTGGGTTTACTGTATCCCTTGGACACTCACATTGACCATGAAACACAGAAATTGCATCGGCATTGAATACAAAAGGGACAATGCCGACTTAAGTACATGTAGAGTGATTCTTCTACGAGTTTCTGGTTTGAGCGGCTCCTGGGAGACCAGTGTTAGATTCCGATACACCAGTGCAGGTTTACTGTATCCCTTGGACCTTCACATTGACCAGGAAACACAGAAAATGCATCAGGATTGAATACAAAAGGGACAATGCCGTCTTAAGTACAAGAACAGTGAATCTTCTAAGAGTTTGTGGTCTGAGCGGCTCCTGGGAGACCAGTATTAGGTTCCGATGCACCTATGTAGGTTTACTGTATCCCTCGGACCTCCACATTGTCCATAAAACACAGAAATCGCATCGGGATTGAATGCAAAATGCACAATGAAGAATAAAGTGCAAGTAGAGTGAATCTTCTAAGAGTTTGTGCTTTGAGCGGCTCCTGGGATACCAGTATTAGATTCCGATGCACCTGTGCAGAATTACTGTATCCCTTGGAACTTCACATTGACCATGAAACACAGAAATTGCTTCGGGATTGAACACAAGAGGGACAATACCGACTTAAGTACAAGAAGAGTGGATCTTCTAAGAGTTTGTGCTATGAGCGGCTTATGGGAGACAGTATTAGAATCCGATGCACCAGTGCAGGTTTACTGTATCCCATCGACCTTCACATTGGCCATAAAACACAGAAATTGAATCGGGATTGAATTCAAAAGGGATAATGCCATCTTAAGTACAAGAAGAGTGAATCTTCTAAGAGTTTGTGTATTGAAGGGCTCCTGGGAGACCAGTAATAGATTCCGACGCACCAGTGCAGGTTTACCGTATCCCTTGGACCTTCCCATTGACCTGAAACACAGAAATCACATCGGGATTGAATACAAAAGGGACTATGCCGATTTAAGTACAAGAAGAGTGAATCTTCTTGGAGTTTGTGGTTTGTGGGGCTCCTGGGAGACCAGGATTTAATTCCGATTCACCAGTGGTGGTTTACTGTATACCTTGGACCTTCTCATTGACCATGAAACACAGAAATCGCATCGGCGTAGATTACAAAAGGCACAATGCCAACTTAAGTACAAGAAGAGTGAATCTTCTAAGAGATTGTTCTTTGAGCGGCTCCTGAGGGACCAGTATTAGATTACGAAGCACCAGTGCAGGTTTACGGTATAGCTTGGATCTTCGCATTGCCCATGAAACACAGCAATTGTATCGGGATTGAATACACAATGCACAATGCCTACTTAAGTACTAGAAGAGTGATTTTTCTAAGAGTTTGTGCTTTGAGCGGCTCCTGGAGACCAGTATTAGGTTCCGATGCATCAGTGCAGGTTTACGGTATCACTTGGACCTTCACATTTTGCATGAAACACAGAAATCGCATCGGGATTGAATACAAAATGCACAATGCCGAATAAAGTACAAGAAGAGCGAATGTTCTATGAATTTGTGCTTTGAGCGACTCCTGAGAGACCAGTATTTGATTCCGATGCAGCAGTGCAGGTTTACGGTATCCCTTGGACCTTCACCTTGACCGTGAAACACTGAAATCGCATCAGGATTGAATACGAATAGGACAATGCCGACTTAAGTACAAGTAAAGTGAATCCACTAAGAGTTTGTGCTTTGAGCGTCTCCTCGGAGACCAGTATTATATTCCAATGCACCAGTACAGGTTTACTGTATCCCTTGGAACTTCACATTGACCATGAAACACAGAAGTTGCATCGGGATTGAATACAAAATGGACAGTGGCGACTTGAGTACAAGATTAGTGAATCTTCCAAGAGTTTGTAGTTCGAGCGGCTCCTGGGAGACAAGTATTAGATTCCGATACACCAGTGGAGGTTTACTGATCCCATGGACCTTCACATTGACCATTAAACGCAGAAATTGCATCGGTATTGAATACAAAAGGGACAATGCCGGCATAAGTACAAGAAGAGTGAATCTTCTAAGAGTTTGTGGTTTGAGCGGCTCCTGGGAGACCAGTAATAGATTCCGACGAAGCAGTGCAGGTTTACTGTATCCCTTGGACATTCACATTGACCATGAAATACAGATATTGGATCGGGATTGAATACAAAAGGAACAATGCCGACTGAAGTACAAGAAGAGTGAATCTTCAAGGAGTTTGTTATTTGAACGGCTTCTGGGAGACCAGTATCAGATTCCGCTGCAACAGTGCAGGTTCACTGTATCCCTTGGAACTTCACATTGACCATGAAACACAGAAACCGCATCGGGATTGAAAACAAAAGGGACAATGCCGACTTTAATTCAAGAAGAGTGAATCTTCTAAAAGTCTGTGGTTTGAGCGGCTCCTGGGAGACCAGTATTAGATTCCGATGCACCAGTGCAGGTTTACTGTATCCCTTCGACCTTCACATTGATCATGAAACACAGAAATTGCATCGGGATTGAATACAAAATGGACAGTGGCGACTTGAGTACAAGATTAGTGAATCTTCCAAGAGTTTGTAGTTCGAGCGGCTCCTGGGAGACCAGTATTAGACTCCGATGCACCAGTGCAGGTTTACTGTATCCCTTGGACCTTCACATTGACCGTGATACACAGAAATTGCATTGGGATTAAATCCAAAAGAGACAATGCCGACTTAAGTGCCATAAGAGTGTATCTTCTAAGAGATTGCTCTTTGAGCGGATCCTGGGAGACGGGAATAAGATTCCGACGAACCAGTGCAGGTTTATTGTATCCCTTGGACCTTTACACTGACCATGAAACACAGAAATTGCATCGGGATAGAATACAAAAGGGACAATGGCGACTTCAGTACAAGAAGAGTGAATCTTCTAAGAGTCTTTGGTTTAAGCGGCTCCTGGGAGATTAGTATTAGATTCCGATGCACCAGTGCAGCTTTACGGTATCACTTGGACCTTCAAATTGACCATGAAACACAGCAATTGCATCGGGTTTGAATACAAAAGGCACAATGCAAACTTATGTACTAGAAGAGTGAATTTCCTAAGAGTTTGTGCTTTGAGCGGCTCCTGGGAGACCAGTATTAGATTCCGTTGCACCAGTGGAAGTTTACTGTATCACTTGTACCATCACATTGACCAAGAAACACAGAAATTGCATCGGGATTGAATACAAAAGGGACAATGCCGACTTAAGTAAAAGCACTGTGAATCTTCTAAGAGTTTGTGGTTTGTGCGGCTCCTGGGAGACCAGTATTACATTCCGATGCACCAATGCAGGTTTACGGTATTACTTGGACGTTCACATTGACCATGAAACACAGCAATTGAATCGGGAATATATACAAAAGGCAAAATGCCAACTTAAGTACTGGAAGAGTGAATTCTCTAAGAGTTTGTGATTTGGGCGGCTCCTGGGAGTCCAGAATTAGATTCCAATGCACCAGTGCAGGTTTACTGTACCCCTTGGACCTTCTCATTGACCATGACATACTAATATTGCATCTGGATTGAATACAAAAGGGACAATGCTGACTTAAGTACAAGAAGAGAGAATCTTATAAGACTTTGCGGTTTAAGCGGCTCCTGGGAGACCAGTATTAGCTTCTTATGCACCAGTGAAGAATTACTGTATCCCTTGGACCCTCACATTGACCATGAAACACAGAAATTGAATTTGGATTGAATACAAAAGGGACAATGCCGACTTAAGTGCAATAAGAGTGAATCTTTTAAGAGTTTGTGGTTTGAGCGGCTCCTCGGAGACCTGTATTAGATTCCAATGCACCAGTGCAGGTTTACTGTATCCCTTGGAAATTTACATTGACCATGAAACACAAAAATTGCATCGGGATTGAATACAACAGGAACAATGAAGACTTCAGTACAAGATTAGTGAATCTTCTAAGAGTTTGTAGTTCGAGCTACTCCTGGGAGACGAGTATTAGAATCCGATACACCAGTTTGGGTTCACTGTATCCCTTGGACCTTCACATTGACCATTAAGCACAGAAACCGCATCGGGATTGAATACAAAAGGGACAATGCCGACTTGAGTACAAGAAGAGTGAATCTTCAAAGAGTTTGTGATTTGTGAGGCTCCTGGGGGACCAGTATTGCATTCCGTTGCACCAGTACAGGGTTACTGTATCCCCTGGCCCTTCACATTGACCATGAAACACAGCAATTGCATCGGGATTGAATACAAAAGGACGATGCCGACGAAAGTACAAGAAGAGTGAATCCTCTATGAGTTTGTGGTTTGAGCGGCTCCTGGGATACCAGTATTAGATTCCGATACACAAGTGCGGGTTTACTGTATCCCCTGGACCTTCACATTGACCATGAAACACATATAATGCATCGGCATCGAGTACAAAAGGCACAATGCCAACTTAAGAACAAGAAGAGTTAATCTTCTCAGAGTTTGTGGTTTGAGCGGCTCCTGGGAGACCAGTATTAGATTCCGAAGCACCAGAGCAGGTTTACTGTATCCCTTGGACCTTCACATTGACCATGAAACATATAAATTGCTTCGGGATTGAATACAAAAGGACGATGCCGACGAAAGTACAAGAAGAGTGAATCCTCTATGAGTTTGTGGTTTGAGCGGCTCCTGGGAGACATGTATTAGTTTCCGATGCACCAGTGAAGGTTTACTATATCCCTTGGACCTTCACATAGACCATGAAACACAGACATTGCATCGGGATTGAGTACAAAAGAAACAATGCCGACTTAAGTACAAGAAGGGTGATTCTGCTAATAGTTTGTGCCTTAATCGGCTCCTGTTTGGCCAGTAGTAGATTCCGATGATCCAGTGCAAGTTTACTGTATACCTTGGGACTTCACATTAAACATGAAACACAGAAATCGCATCGGGATTGAATACAAAATGGACAATTCTGACTTAAATTCAAGAAGAGAGAATATTCTAAGATTTTGTGGTTTGAGCGGCTCCTGGGGGCCAGTATTAGCTTCCGATGAACCAGTTCAGGTTTACTGTATCCCTTCGACCTTCCCATTGACCGTGAAACACAGAAATCGCATCGGGAATGAATACAAATGGGACAACGCCACCTTATTTACAAGAAAAGTAAATCTACTAAGGGTTTGTGCCTTGAGCGGCTCCTGGGAGACCAGTATGAGATTCCGATGCACCAGTGCTGGTGTGGTGTATCCCATGGACCTTCACAATTACAATGAAACACAGAAATTGCGTCGGGATTGAATACTAAAGGGACAATGCCGACATAAGTGCTAGAAGAGTGTATCTTCTAAGAGATTGTTCTTTGAGCGACTCCTGGGGGACCAGTATTAGATTACGACGCACCAGTGCAGGTTTACGGTATAGCTTGGATCTTCCCATTGCCCATGAAACACAGCAATTGAATCGGGATTGAATACACAATGCACAATGCCTTCTTAAGTACTAGAAGAGTGATTTTTCTAAGAGTTTGTGCTTTGAGCGGCTCCTGGAGACCAGTATTAGGTTCCGATGCATCAGTGGAAGTTTACTGTATCACTTGTACCATCACACTGACCAAGAAACACAGAAATTGCATAGGGATTGAATACAAGCGGGACAATGCCGCCTTAAGTACAAGATGAGTGAATCTACTAAGAATTGTGTCATGAGCGGCACCTGGGAGACCAGTATTAGATTCCGATACACCAGTGCAGGTTTACTGTATCCCTTGGACCTTCGCAATGGACATGAAACAAAGAAAATGCGTCGGGATTGAATACAAAAGGGACAATACCGACTTAAGTACAAGCACTGTGAATCTTCTAAGAGTTTGTGGTTTGTGCGGCTCCTGGGAGACCAGTATTACATTCCGATGCACCAGTGCAGGTTTACGGTATTACTTGGACGTTCACATTGACCATGAAACATAGCAATTGAATCGGGAATATATACAAAAGGCAAAATGCCAACTTCAGTACTGGAAGAGTGAATTTTCTAAGACTTTGTGATTTGGGCGGCTCCTGGGAGTCCAGAATTAGATTCCAATGCACCAGTGTAGGTTTACTGTACCCCTTGGACCTTCACATTGACCATGACACACAAATATTGCATCTGGATTGAATACAAAAGGGACAATGCTGACTCAAGTACAAGAAGAGAGAATCTTATAAGACTTTGCGGTTTGAGCGGCTTCTGGGAGACCAGTATTAGCTTCTTATGCACCAGTGAAGAATTACTGTATCCCTTGGACCCTCACATTGACCATGAAACACAGAAATTGAATTTGGATTGAATTCAAAAGGGACAATGCCGACTTAAGTGCAAGAAGAGTGAATCTTTTAAGAGTTTGTGGTTTGACCGGCTCCTCGGAGACCTGTATTAGATTCCAATGCACCAATGCAGGTTTACTGTATCCCTTGGAAATTTACATTGACCATGAAACAAAAAATTGCATCGGGATTGAATACAACAGGGACAATGAAGACTTAAGTACAAGATTAGTGAATCTTCTAAGAGTTTGTAGTTCGAGCAACTCCTGGGAGACCAGTATTAGAATCCGATACACCAGTTCGGGTTCACTGTATCCCTTGGACCTTCACATTGACCATGAAGCACAGAAACCGCATCGGGATTGAATACAAAAGGGACAATGCCGACTTGAGTACAAGAAGAGTGAATCTTCAAAGAGTTTGTGATTTGTGAGGCTCCTGGGGGACCAGTATTGGATTCCGTTGCACCAGTGCAGGGTTACTGTATCCCCTGGCCCTTCGCATTGACCATGAAACACAGCAATTGCATCGGGATTGAATACAAAAGGCATAATGCCAACTTAAGTACAAGAAGGGTGAATCTTCTAAGAGTTTGTGGTTTGAGCGGCTCCTGGGATACCAGTATTAGATTCCGACGCACCAGTGCAGGATTACTGTAGCCCTTCGACCTTCACATTGACCATGAAACACAGAAATTACGTCGGGATCGAATAGAAAAGGGACAACGACGACTTCAGTACAAGAAGAGTGAATCTCCTATGAGTTTGTGGTTTGAGCGGCACCTGGGAGACCAGTATTTGATTCTGATACACGAGTGCGGGTTTACTGTATCCCGTAGACCTTCACATTGACAATGAGACACAGAAATTGCATCGGGATTGAATACTTAAGGCACAATGCCAACTTAAGTACAAGAAGAGTTAATCTTCTAAGATTTTGTGGTGTGAGCAGCTCCTGGGATACTAGTATTAGTTTCCGATTCACCAGTGAAGGTTTACTGTTTCCCTTGGACCTTCACATTGACCATGAAACAGTGCAATTGCATCGGGATAGAATACAAAAGGCATAATGCCAGCTTAAGTACAAGTACAGTGAATCTTCTAAGAAATTGTGGTTTGAGCGGCTCCTGGGAGACCAGAATTAGATTCCGATGCATCTGTGCAGGTTTACTGTATCGCTTATAACTTCACATTGACCAAGAAACACAGAAATTGCATCGGGATTGAATACAAAAAGGACAATGCCGCCTTAAGTACAAGAAGAGTGAATCTTCTTAGATATTGTGGTTTGAGCGGCTCCTGGGAGACCAGTATTAGCTTCCGATAAACCAGTGCCGGCTTACTGTATCCCTTGGACTTTCCAATTGACCGTGAAACACAGAAATCGCATCGGGATTGAATACAAATGGGACAATGCCACCTTATTTACAAGAAAAGTAAATCTACTGAGAGTTTGTGCTTTGGGTGGCTCCTGGGAGACCAGTATTAGATTCCGATGCACCGGTGCAGGTGTAGTGTAACACTTGGACCTTTACATTTACCATGAAACACAGAAATTGCTTCGGGATTGAATACTAAAGGGACAATGCTGACATAAGTGTTAGAAGAGTGTATCTTCTAAGAGATTGTGGTCTGAGCGTCTCCTGGTAGACCTGTATTAGTTTCCGATGCACCAGCTAAGGTTTACTGTGTCCCTTGGACCTTCACATTGTCCATGAAACACACAAATTGAATTTGGATTGAATACAAAAGGGACGACGCCGACATAAGTACAAGAAGAGTGACTCTTCTAAGAGTTTGTGGTTTGAGCGGCTCCTGGAAGACCAGTATTAGATTCCGATGCACCAGTGCTGGTTTACTCTATCTCTTGGACCTTCACATTGACCATGAACCACTGCAATTGCATCGGGATTGAATACAAAATGCATAATGCCAACTTAAGTCAAGAAGAGTGAATCTTCTAAGAGTTTGTGGTTTGTGCGGCTCCTGTTAGACCAGTATTAGATTCCGATGCCCCAGTGCAGGTTTACTGTATCCCTTGGACCTTCACATTGTCCATGAAACACAGAAAACGCATCGGGATTGAATAAAAAATGCACAATGTCGAATAAAGTACAAGAAGAGTGAATCTTCTAAGAGTTTGTTCTTTGAAGTTCTCCTGGGAGACCAGTATTAGATTCCGATGCACCAGTGCAGGTTTACTGTATCCCTTGGACCTTCACAATGACCATGAGATACTGCAATTGGATCGGGATTGAATACAAAAGGCACAATGCCAACTTATGTACAAGAAGAGTGAATCTTCTAAGACTTTGTGGTTTGTGCGGCTCCTGTTAGACCAGTATTAGATTCCGATGCACCAGTGCAGGTTTACTGTATCCCTTATAACTTCACATTGACCATGAAACACAGAAATTGCATCGGGATTGAAGACAAAAAGGACAATGCCCACTTAAGTACAAGAAGAGTGAATCTTCTAAGAGCTTGCGCTTTGAGCGGCTCCTGGGAGACCAGCATTATATTTCGCCGCACCAGTGCAAGTTTACTGTATCACTTGGACCTTCACATTGACCATGAAACAAAGCAGTTCCATCGGGATTGAATACAAATGGCTCAATGCCAAGTTATGTACTTGAAGAGTGAATTTTCTAAGAGATTGTGCTTTGAGCGGCTCCTGTTACGCCAGTATTAGATTCCGATGAACCAGTGCATGTTTACTGTATCCCTTGGACCTTCACATAGATCATGAAACACAGAAATTGCATCGGGATTGAATACTTAAGGCACAATGCAAACTTAAGTATAAGAAGATTTAATCTTCTAAGAGTTTGTGGTATGAGCGGCTCCTGGGATACCAGTATTAGTGTCCGATTCACCATTGAATGTTTACTGTATCCCTTGGACCTTCACATTGATCATGAAACACTGCAATTGCATCTGGATTGAATACAAAATTCATAATGCCAACTTAAGTACAAGTACAGTGAATCTTCTACGAAATTGTGGTTTGAGCGGCTCCTGGGAGAGCAGATTTAGATTCCGATGCACCAGTGCAGGTTTACTGTATCCCTTATAACTTCACATTGACCGAGAAACACAGAAATTGCAACAGGATTGAATACAAAAAGGACAATGCCGCATTAAGTACAAGAAGAGGGAATCTTCTAAGAGTTTGTGGTTAGAGAGGCTCCTGGGAGACCAGTGTCAGCTTCCGATGAACCTGTGCAGGTTTACTGTATCCCTTGGACCTTCCCATTGACCGTGAAACACAGAAATCGCATCGGGATTGAATACAATTGGGACAATGCCACCTTATGTACAAGAAAAGTGAATCTACTGAGAGTTTGTGCTTTGAGCGGTTCCTGGGAAACCGGTATTAGATTCCGATGCACCAGTGCAGGTGTAGTGTATCCCTTGGACCTTCACATTTACCATGAAACACAGAAATTTCGTCGGGATTGAATACTAAAAGGACAATGCTGACATAAGTGTTGGAAGAGGGTATCTTCTAAGAGATTATGTTTTGAGCGACTCCTGGGGGACCAGTATTAGATTCCGACGCACCAATGCAGGTTTACTGTACCCCTTGGACCTTCACATTGACCTTGAGACGCAGAAATTATTTGGGGATTGAATACATAAGGAACAATGATGACTTCAGTACAAGAAGAGTGAATCGCCTAAGACTTTGTGGCTTGAGCAGCTCCAGGGAGACCAGTATTAGATTCCGATACATCAGTGCGGGTGTACTGTATCCCTTGGACCTTCACGTTGACCATGAACACAGAAAATACAACAGGATTGAATACAAAAGGGACAATGCCGACTTAAGAACAAGCACAGTGAATCTTCTAGGAGTTTGTGGTCTGAGCGGCTCCAGGGAGACCCTATTACATTCCGATGCACCAGTGCAGGTTTACGGTATCACTTGGACTTTCACATTGACGATGAAACACAGCAATTGAATCGGGAATGAGTACACGATGCACAATGCCAACTTAAGTACTAGAAGAGTGAATTTTCTAAGAGTTTGTGATTTGAGCATCTCCTAGGAGACAAGTATTAGGTTCCGATGCACCAGTGCAGCTTTGCTGTATACCTTGGACCTTCACATTGTGCATGAAACACAGAAATCGCATCGGATTGAATACAAAATGCACAATGCTGAATAAAGTACAAGAAGAGCGAATCTTCTAAGAATTTGTGTTTTGAGCGGCTCCTGGGAGACCAGTATTTGATTCCGGTGCACCAGTGCAAGTTTACGGTATCCCTTGGACCTTCACATTGACCGTGAAACGCAGAAATCGCATCGGTATTGAATACAATAGGGACAATGCAGACTTAAGTACAAGAAAGGTGAATCCACTAAGAGTTTGTGGTTTGAGCGGCTTCTGGGAGACCAGTATTAGATTTCAATGCATCAGTGCAGGTTTACTGTATCACTTGGAACTTCACATTGACCGTGAAACACAGAAATCGCATCGGGATTGAATACAAAAGGTACATTGCAGACTTAAGTACAAGAAGAATCAATCTTCTAAGAATTTGTGGTTTGAGCTGCTCCTGGGAAACTAGTATTAGATTCCGATGCATCGGTGCAGATTTACTGTATCCCTTGTGCCTTCACATTGACTATGAAACACAGAAATCGCATCGTGTTTGAATACAAAAAGGACAATGCCGACTTACGGACAAGCACAGTGAATCTTCTAAGAGTTAGTGGTCTGGGCGCCTCCAGGGAGACCATTATTTGATTCGATTCACCAGTGCAGGTTTACGGTATCACTTGGACCTTCACATTGACCATGAAACACAACAAATGCATCGGGATTGAATACAAAAGGCACAATGCCAACTTAAGTACTAGAAGAGTGAATTTTCTAAGAGTTTGTGTTTGAGTGGCTCCTGGGAGTCCAGTATTACATTCCAATGCACCAGTGCAGGTTTACTGTATCCCTTGGACCTTCACATTGACCATGAAGCACAGAAATTGCATCGGGATTGAACACAAAAGGGACAATGACGACTTGTGTAGAAGAAGAGTGAATCTACTAAGTGTTTGTGGTTTGAGCGGCTCCTGGGAGACCAGTATTAGACTCCGATACACCAGTACCGGTTTACTGTATCCCTTGGACCTTCACATTGACCATGAAACACAGAAATTGCATCGGGATTGAATACAATAGGGACAATGCCGACTTAAGTACAAGAAGAGTGAATCTTCTAAGCGTTTGTGCTTTGAGCAGCTCCTGGGAGACCAGTATTAGATTCCGATGCACCAGTGCAGGTTTACTGTGTCCCTTGGAACTTCACATTGACAATGAAACACAGAAAACGCAGCGTGATCGTATACAAAAGGACAACGCCGACTTAACTTCAAGAAGAGTGAATCTTCTAAGAGTTTGTGGTTTGAGCGGCTCCTGGGAGACCAGTATTAGATACCGATGCACCAGTGCAGGTTTACTGTGTCCCTTGGAACTTCACATTGACAATGAAACACAGAAATTGGATTGGGTATCAATACAAACGGGACAATGACGACTTAAGTAAAGCAATAGTGAATCTTCTAAGAGTTTGTAGTTCGAGTGGCTCTTGGGATACCAGTATTAGATTCCGATACACCAGTGCGGGATACTGTATCCCTTGGCCTTTCACATTGACCATGAAACACAGAAATCGCATCGGGATTGAATACAAAAGGCACAATCTCAACTTAAGTACAAGAAGAGTGAATTTTCTAAGAATTTGTGGTTTGAGCGGCTCCTGGGAGTCCAGGATTAGAATCCGATACGCCAGTGCGGATTTACTGTATCCCTTGGACCTTCACATTCTCCATGTAACACAGAGAATGCATCAGGATTGAATACAAAAGGGACAATGCCGACTTAAGTTCAAGCACAGTATATCTTCTATGAGTGTGTGGTTTGGGCGCCTCCTGGGAGACCATTATTAGATTCCGATGCACCAGTGCAGGTTTACGGTATCCCTTGGACCTTCACATTGACCATGAAACACAGAAATCGCATTGGGATTGAATACAAAAGGCAGACTGCCAACTAAAGTACAAGAAGAGTAAATCTTCTAAGAAATTGTGGTTTGAGCTGCTCCTGGGAGACCAGTATTAGATTCCGATTCACCAGTGCTGGTTAACCTTATCCCTTGGACCTTCACATTGACCAGGAAACACAGAAATTGCATCGGGATTGAATACAAAAGGGACAATGCCGACTTAAGTACAATAAGAGTGAATCTTCTAAGAGTTTGTGCTTTGAGCTGCTCCTGGGAGACCAGTATTAGATTCCGATTTACCATTGCAGGGTTACTGTATCCCTTGGAACTTCACATTGACCATGAAACACAGAAATCGCATCGGGATTGAATACATATGCCACAAAGCCAACTAATTACAAGAGGAGTGAATCATCTAAGAGTTTGTGGTTAGAGTGGCTCCTAGGTACAAGTTGTAGATTCCGATGCACCAGTGCAGGTTTACGGTGTCCCTTGGACCTTCCCATTGACCGTGAAACACAGAAATCGCATCGGGAATGAATAAAAAAGGGACAAAGCTGACTCAAGCATAAGAAGAGTGAATCTTCTAAGGGTTTGTGGTTGGAGCGGCTCCTGGGAGACCAGGATTAGATTTCGATGCACCAGTGCGAGGTTAACTGTATTCCTTGGACCAACCCATTGATTATGAAACACAGAAATAGCATCGAAATTGAATACAGAAGACACATTTCCGACTTAAGTACAAGAAGAGTGAATCTTCTAAGAATTTGTGGTTTGAGCTGCGCCTGGGAGACTAGTATTAGATTCCGATGCACCGGTGGAGGTTTACTGTATCCCTTGTGCCTTCACACTGACGGTGAAACGCAGAAACCGCATCGTGTTTGAATACAAAACGGACAATGACGACTTAAGTACAAGAAGAGTGAATCTTCTAATAGTTTGTGGTTTGACTGGCTCCTAGGTACCAGCATTAGATACCGGTGCACCACTGCAGGTTTACTGTGTCCCTTGGACCTTCCCATTGCCCGTGAAACAGAGAAATCGCATCGGGAATGAATAAAAAAGGACAAGGCCGACTTAAGCACAAGAAGAGGGAATCTTCTAAGGCTTTGTGGTTTGAGCGGCACCTAGGAGACCAGGATTAGATTCCGATGCACCAGTGCGGGGTTAGCGGTATCCCTTGGCCATCCCATTGACCATGAAACACAGACATCGCATCGGAATTGAATACAGAAGCTACAATTACGACTGAACTACAAGAAGAGTGAATCTTCTAAGAGTTTGTGGTTTGATCAGCTCCTGGGAGACCTGTATTAGATTCCCATGCACCAGTGCAGGTTTACTGTATCCCTTGGACCTTCACATTGACCATGAAGCACAGAAATTGCATCGGGATTGAACACAAAAGGGACAATGACGATTGTGTAGAAGAAGAGTGAATCTACTAAGTGTTTGTGGTTTGAGCGGCTCCTGGGAGACCAGTATTAGACTCCGATACACCAGTACCGGTTTACTGTATCCCTTGGACCTTCACATTGACCATGAAACACAGAAATTGCATCGGGATTGAATACAATAGGGACAATGCCGACTTAAGTACAAGAAGAGTGAATCTTCTAAGCGTTTGTGCTTTGAGCAGCTCCTGGGAGACCAGTATTAGATTCCGATGCACCAGTGCAGGTTTACTGTGTCCCTTGGAACTTCACATTGACAATGAAACACAGAAAACGCAGCGTGATCGTATACAAAAGGACAACGCCGACTTAACTTCAAGAAGAGTGAATCTTCTAAGAGTTTGTGGTTTGAGCGGCTCCTGGGAGACCAGTATTAGATACCGATGCACCAGTGCAGGTTTACTGTGTCCCTTGGAACTTCACATTGACAATGAAACACAGAAATTGGATCGGGTATCAATACAAACGGGACAATGACGACTTAAGTAAAGCAATAGTGAATCTTCTAAGAGTTTGTAGTTCGAGTGGCTCTTGGGATACCAGTATTAGATTCCGATACACCAGTGCGGGATACTGTATCCCTTGGCCTTTCACATTGACCATGAAACACAGAAATCGCATCGGGATTGAATACAAAAGGCACAATCTCAACTTAAGTACAAGAAGAGTGAATTTTCTAAGAATTTGTGGTTTGAGCGGCTCCTGGGAGTCCAGGATTAGAATCCGATACGCCAGTGCGGATTTACTGTATCCCTTGGACCTTCACATTCTCCATGTAACACAGAGAATGCATCAGGATTGAATACAAAAGGGACAATGCCGACTTAAGTTCAAGCACAGTATATCTTCTATGAGTGTGTGGTTTGGGCGCCTCCTGGGAGACCATTATTAGATTCCGATGCACCAGTGCAGGTTTACGGTATCCCTTGGACCTTCACATTGACCATGAAACACAGAAATCGCATTGGGATTGAATACAAAAGGCAGACTGCCAACTAAAGTACAAGAAGAGTAAATCTTCTAAGAAATTGTGGTTTGAGCTGCTCCTGGGAGACCAGTATTAGATTCCGATTCACCAGTGCTGGTTAACCTTATCCCTTGGACCTTCACATTGACCAGGAAACACAGAAATTGCATCGGGATTGAATACAAAAGGGACAATGCCGACTTAAGTACAATAAGAGTGAATCTTCTAAGAGTTTTGTGCTTTGAGCTGCTCCTGGGAGACCAGTATTAGATTCCGATTTACCATTGCAGGGTTACTGTATCCCTTGGAACTTCACATTGACCATGAAACACAGAAATCGCATCGGGATTGAATACATATGCCACAAAGCCAACTAATTACA